>NW_027182468.1:0-1200000 GCF_040938575.1 Ambystoma mexicanum
CGGGGCGGCCATGTTGGGAGTACCAGGGAATGCAAGCCCCGGTGAGACAGGGACCAAAAGTTCCAGAAGGGGCGTGAATGGAGATTCATGACACCTGTGGCATGGGGGACTCATTACTATATGCATAGGCACCCAGTATATGGGGGCAGAGGGCGGAGGTGCACCCGTTCTCCTTGCCGTGCTCAGCTAATCACTGGTTTTGGCACGGCTCAAGTCCTGTGGCATGGGGGACTCATTACTATATGCATAGGCACCCAGTATATGGGGGCAGAGGGCGTAGGGGCACCCGTTCTCCATGCCATGCTCAGCTAAGTCACTGGTTCTGCCAGGGCTCAACTCCTGTGGCATGGGGGACTCATTACTGTATGCATAGGCACCCAGTATATGGGGGCAGAGGGCGTAGGTGCACCGTTCTCCTTGCCATGCTCAGCTATGTCACTGGTTCTGCCAGGGCTCAAGTCCTGTGGCATGGGGGACTCATTACTACATGCGTAGGCACCCAGTATATGTGGGCAGAGGGCATAGGTGCACCCGTTCTCCTTGCCATGCTCAGCTAATCACTGGTTTTGGCAGGGCTCAAGTCCTGTGGCATGGGGGACTCATTGCTATATGCATAGGCTCCCAGTATATGGGGGCAGAGGTCGTAGGGGCACCCGTTCTACTTGCCATGCTCAGCTAAGTCACTGGTTCTGCCAGCGCTCAAGTCCTGTGGCATGGGGGACTCATTACTATATGCATAGGCACCCAGTATATGGGGGCAGAGGGCATAGGTGCACCCGTTCTCCTTGCCATGCTCAGCTATGTCACTGGTTCTGCCAGGGCTCAAGTCCTGTGGCATGGGGGACTCATTACTACATGCGTAGGCACCCAGTATATGGGGGCAGAGGGCATAGGTGCACCCGTTCTCCTTGCCATGCTCAGCTAATCACTGGTTTTGGCAGGGCTCAAGTCCTGTGGCATGGGGGATTCATTACTATACGCATAGGCACCCAGTATATGGGGGCAGGAGGCGTAGGGGCACCCGTTCTCCTTGCATGCTCAGCTAATCACTGGTTTTGGCCGGGCTCAAGTCCTGTGGCATGGGGGACTCATTACTATATGCATAGGCACCCAGTATATGGGGGCAGAGGGCATAGGTGCACCCATTCTCCTTGCCATGCTCAGCTAAGTCACTGGTTCTGCCAGGGCTCAAGTCCTGTGGCATGGGGACTCATTACTACATGCGCAGGCACCCAGTATATAGGGGCAGAGGGCATAGGTGCACCCGTTCTCCTTGCCATACTCAGCTAATCACTGGTTTTGGCAGGGCTCAAGTCCTGTGGCATGTGGGACTCATTACTATATGCATAGGCACCCAGTATATGGGGGCAGAGGGCGTAGGGGCACCCGTTCTCCTTGCCATGCTCAGCTAATCACTGGTTTTGGCAGGGCTCAAGTCCTGTGGCATGGGGACTCATTACTACATGTGCAGGCACCCAGTATATGAGGGCAGAGGGCTTAGGGGCAACCGTTCTCCATGCCTGTTAGGCAGAAACCTGTGCAGTTCCCTTGGGGAACACTGCAAAAGATTTAAGACTACAGGTATAGCAGTAAACCCACTTGGTAGCAGTCTGCACCACCCAGATTTACCTGGTAGCTGTGGCTGAGCAGTCAGACTTCCCTCAAGAAGAGTTAGGCAGTATGCAAAGTATACACAATATGTCCTCAGACACAATAGCACAAGCAAACACTGACCAGAGCTTGGTTTCAAAAGTATATAGTTATTTATTTATAAAACACACATAAGTTGAAAACACTCTAGCAAAGTATAGTAAAAACACTTCAAACACAGTTATGATGAAAGCAGTTTCAACCCTTACTCCTATCTAGACAACTCTAAGTTAACACCACATAATTAAAACAGAGGTGAGCGCTTAACGTTAGATGACACTCTAGTAGGTTAAGGAAAGGGGTAAAAAGAAACAGAAATGGGTTAAACACACCACTCTAAGATCCAGAACACTTGCAATAGGCTCAAAGAAGCACAAAGTCACAGGTGAGCAAAAGTCACTAGGCAGGGCCCACTCTTAGAGTAGCCGGAGCGAAAATGTGCCCAAGATCACACTGTTATTAGGGATTCAAAGTCTTGCAAAGAGTTAGAAAGAGTGTAGAGTGGCTTAGAAAGTTTAGCCAGGGTGTCCCAGGCACTCCCAGGTTCGAAAGCCGGGGGCTAAATCTACCCCGTACAGTCGGTAGCAAGGGAAGCCAGGCGGAACACGGTACCTTAAGCGGAAAGGATCCTCCAGCGGTGGCAGTTGTTCCAGGCAGTGGCAGCAGGGCTCGACGTCGGTCAGGGGAGAAGAAGTTCTCGCTGAAGAGCAGAAGAAGAGGGTCGTTGCACTGCCCGGGAAGAAACCAGCCGCGGAGTCCTCCGGTTGAAGGGTTGTACCGACTTTCGTGGTTGGGGTAAAAGTGGTGGGGTTCCGGTTGCCGGGGTGCTTGGCACTGGCAAGGCGGCCACGAGATACCTCGAGAAGCGAAAAGAAGGCGAAAACTGGTTGTCCCCACCAGTCAAGGGAAGGAGCCACTCTGTTAAGAGTTCTCCTCGGTCGTCGGGAAAAGTGGTGAGACGGTTCAGCAGGGCTCCACCGGGTGGTGTCGTCGAAGCAGGTCGGCTCAGCTCTTCCCTCGTCGGATTCTTGGTCCTGTGGCGACTTCTGAAGTTCCAGTCCCCAAAGCCCTGCTTTTATGCAGCAAACCCCCATTCACCCAGCCTAGCTGTCACTCAAACATGCTAAGTGGTGAGCCGGGCGGCTCACCACTTGGGCCAATCAGGACGGAGTGCGACTTGAGTTACCAAGGTAACTCAGTCCAGGGTGCCTAAATCCCCCTCCACCCCTCCTAAGTACCCCAGACAGAGTGGCACCACTTTGGAGGGCTTCTGTGGAGAAGCCCGCCAAAAGTGGAACAAAGGGCTCCACTTTGGGTCAGAGTTACAGAGGCGAACACCAACGCCATTTTAGAATCAAGTTTTGGCAAAAAGTCCCAACCGGAGTTATAAAAATAAATATATAAACCGGCGGTATGTTTAAGGCTACCGTAAATAAATAATTAAATGTGTTAGCCTAAAACAATGGGAAATCCCATAGGAAAATATTCGCGGTCGAATATAAAACGTAGTTTCCACTGCCACCAGCCAAAACTCGATCAGGGGGGACGGAGACGTGCCCCCTCGACTAACAGACCCTGGGGCAATCGAATTGCCCCAGCCAGTACGTCCACAATATGATGGTTTGTACTGGTTCTGTTCAGGATTCAAGACTAGCAAAGTCTTTGGTGACTTTACATGCCCTGGGAGACAGTAGTCAGTCCCAGGGTATGGAGTCTATGTTGGGGAGTCCCTAGGACACCCCTGGGTCACGGCACAGAGGGTGCTGTGTAACCCACATCACAAAAATACATGAGGCCCTATGGAGTAAAAGACCCCATAGCCCATTCAACACAAGGTTTGTCCAAGATAACACAGTTCAACATGTCCAAGAGTGAGGGTAAAAGAGTCTCACTCTTGGCAGGAGAAAAAAATAAACCCCAGAAATCCAGCAAAGCTGCTGGGGGACTCACTAGGTAGGGAAATTCAGCCTAAACAGAGAATTCTCCCTAACACTCGCCCCCCCCCAGACTAAGGGACAGGAGGATTTAATCCACTCCTGGATGAACCTCATACCTCTAGTCGATGATATACATCCTAGAGAGTCCATCAGCATTTTGATGGTGACACCCTGACCTGTGCTCAATGGTGAAATCAAACCCTTGCAGGCAGATTGACCATCTCAATAGTTTTGGATTTTCCCCTTTCATTTGCATTAACCATCTCAAGGGTTGGTGGTCAGTCTGAATAACAAAAGTAGAACCATACAAGTATGGCCTAAACTTCTTCAGTGCCCACACAATAGCAAAGCATTCTCTTTCGATAGTTGCCCACCTTGTCTCAGGATCCTTCAGTTTCCTACTGATGAAGCAAATGGGGTGCTCCCTACCCTTCTCATCCAGTTGGCTTAGAACTGCACCTATACCTACATTGGAAGCATCAGTTTGTACAATGAAAGGTTGGTGGTAGTCAGGAGCTCTCACTACTGGAGCTTGGCAAAGAGCTCTCTTCAGTTTTTCAAAGGCCTGATTGCACTCCTCATTCCATTTTACCTTTTTAGGGAATTTGGGAGAGGAGATTACATTCAGTGGAGAAGCTATGGTCCCATAGTTCTCAATGAAATTCCTGTAATATCCAGTGAGGCCTAGAAAAGCTCTCACTTGGGTTTGAGTAGTTGGTGTTGTCCAATTTTGCACAGCTTCAATCTTGCTGGGCAAAGGCCTTATTTCTCCACCTCCTACCTCATGTCCAAGGTAGACCACTTTACTTTGACCAATCTGGCACTTACTGGCTTTGATTGTCAAATGGGCCTGTTCCAGAGCCTGCAACACATGTCCTAGGTGGTTCACATGTTCTTCCCAGGAGTGGCTGAAGACTGCAATGTCATCCAAGTATGCCATGCAGAAATCTTCCATCCCAGCCAGAACTTGGTTCACCATCCTTTGGAATGTGGCAGGTGCATTTTTTAGTCCAAAAGGCATGACCTTAAACTGGTACAAGCCAACTGGGGTTGAAAATGCAGTTTTCTCCTTGGCATGGTCTGTCAGGGCTATTTGCCAATAGCCTGACGTCAGGTCAAATGTGCTGAGGTACTTGGCTGCACCAAGTTTATCCACCAACTCATCTGTCCTGGGCAAAGGGTGGGCATCAGTCTTGGTGACTGCATTTAGAGCTCTATAGTCCACACAGAATCTCAAGTCTTTGGATCCTGCCTTTGGTACTAACACAACTGGGCTAGACCATGGACTAGTAGAGGGCTCTATTACCCCGAGATCAAGCATCTTCTTGACCTCTCCTTTGATGTGGGCTCTGATATGTTCTGACATTCTGTATCCTCTGCTTTTGACTGGCAGACAGTCACCAGTGAGTATCTCATGCTGGCCCCAAGGGGTCAAGCCTGGTGACAGTGAGAACAGGGAGGCAAACTGATTTAACATAGATTTGCACTCCTCTTGTTGCTCAGGTGTCAGGTCTGAAGAGAGATTGACTCCTTCAATTTTTTCATCTAAAGGCACACCTCTGAGGAGATCAGGGAGAGATTCACTCTCTTCCTCCTCTGCAGCTGAAGCTAGAAGCAAGGCTCCTACATCAGGTCTGGAGATGTATGCTTTTAGTCGGTTGGTGTGGAAGACTCTAGGAGCTTCCCTGGGTCTGCCCAGATCCACCAGATAGTTGACCTCTCCAAGTTTTCCCACAACCTTGAAGGGTCCCATCCATTTGTCTTGCAAGGCCCTCTGCCTTGTTGGGAGCATAACTAGAACTAGCTGGTCTTGAGTAAACTCAACCATGTTAGCCTTCTGGTCGTGCCAATGTTTGACCAGGGCTTGACCAGCTTTCAAGTTGTCACTTGCTTCTGCCATCATGTGTGACATTCTCCTCCGGAGACCTATCACATAGTCAGTCACTCTGACTGGCTTGAGGGGAGGAGCACCTTCCAACCCCTCCTTAATCAGGGCCAATGGACCTCTGACTGGATGGCCATAGAGAAGCTCAAAGGGAGAATAACCTACTCCCTCCTGAGGGACCTCTCTATAAGCAAAGAGAAGGCATGGCAGTAGAAGGTCCCACTTTTTCTTAAGGGGTTCTTCCAAAGCACCTATCATGCTCTTCATGGTTCTGTTAAACCTTTCAACCAACCCGTTTGTCTGAGGGTGGTAGGCGGTTGAGAACTTGTAGGTAACTCCACAGGTTTTCCACATGGCCTTCATGTAGTGGGACATAAAGTTTGACCCCCTGTCAGAGATTACCTCCTTAGGAAACCCAACCCTGGTAAAAATACCAAGGAGGGCCTTAGCCACAGCCGGAGCTGTAACAGTCCTCATAGGAATTGCCTCAGGGTACCTAGTAGCATGGTCTACTACAACAAGGATAAACCTGTTGCCTGAGGAGGTTGGAGGATCAAGGGGACCAACAATGTCAATCCCTACCCTCTCAAATGGGACTCCCACAACTGGGAGAGGCACTAAAGGTGCCACATTCTTGGAACCAACCTTACCAGAAGTCTGGCAGGTATGGCAGCTCTTACAATATCTATCTACTTCAGCCCCCATCTTTGGCCAATAAAAGTAGAGGGAGAGCCTTTCCTTGGTCTTCTTGAAACTCAAGTGACCAGCCAAAGGTATCTCATGGGCTAGTTGTAAGAACTGTTGTCTGTTCTCTTGTGGGACTACAAGGCGTTTGTAGTCTCTGTTAGGCAGAAACCTGTGCAGTTCCCTTGGGGAACACTGCAAAAGATTTAAGACTACAGGTAGAGCAGTAAACCCCTTTGGTAGCAGTCTGTACCACCCAGATTTACCTGGTAGCTGTGGCTGAGCAGTCAGACTTCTCTCAAGAAGAGTTAGGCAGTATGTAAAGTATACACAATATGTACCAAAACACAATAGCACAAGCAAACACTGACCAGAGCTTGGTTTCAAAAGTATATAGTTATTTATTTAAAATACACATAAGTTAAAAACACTCTAGCAAAAATATAGTAAAAGCACTTCAACACAGTTATACTGAAAGTAAATTCAATCCTTTCTCCTATCTAGACAACTCTAGGTTAACACCACTTAATTAAAACAGAGGTGAGTGCTTAACGTTAGATGACACTCTAGTAGTTTCCAAGAAAGGGAGAGAAAAAGCAGAAATAGGTTAGACACACCACTCTAAGGTCCAGAACACTTGCAATAGGCTTAAAGAAGAATCAAGTCACAGGTGAGCAAAAGTCACTAGGCAGGGCCCACTCTTAGAGTAGCCGGAGCGAAAATGTGCCCAAGATCACACTGTTAGTTAGAGATTCAAAGTCTTGCAAAGAGTCAAAAAGAGTTTAGAGTGGCTCAGAAAGTTTAGCCAAAGTGTCCCAGGCACTCCCAGGTTCGAAAGCCGGGGACTAAATCTACCCCGTACAGTCGGTAGCAAGGGAAGCCAGGCGGAACACAGTACCTTAAGCGGAAAGGATCCTCCAGCGGGGGCAGTTGTTCCAGGCAGCGACAGCAAGGCTCGACGTCGGTCAGGGGAGAAGAATATCTCGCTGAAGAGCAGAAGAGAAAGGTCGTAGCACTGCCCGGGAAGAAACCAGCCGCGGAGTCCTCCGGTTAAAGGGTTGGTACCGACTTTCGCGGTATGGGGGTAAAGTGTGGTATTCCGGATGCCGGGGTGCTTGGCACAGGCAAGGCGGCCACGAGATACCTCAAAAGGACGGAAAGAAGGCGAAAACTGGTTGTCCCCACCAGTCAAGGGAAGGAGCCACTCCGTTAAGAGTTCTCCTCGGTCGTCGGGAAAAAGTGGTGAGACGGTTCAGCAGGGCTCCACCGGGTGGTGTCGTCGAAGCAGGTCGGCTCAGCTCTTCCCTCGTCGGATTCTTGGTCCTGTGGCGACTTCTGAAGTCCCAGTCCCCAAAGCCCTGCTTTTATGCAGCAAACCCCCATTCACCCAGCCTAGCTGTCACTCAAACATGCTAAGTGGTGAGCCGGGCGGCTCACCACTTGGGCCAATCAGGACGGAGTGCGACTTGAGTTACCAAGGTAACTCAGTCCAGGGTGCCTAAATCCCCCTCCACCCCTCCTAAGTACCCCAGACAGAGTGGCACCACTTTGGAGGGCTTCTGTGGAGAAGCCCGCCAAAAGTGGAACAAAGGGCTCCACTTTGGGTCAGAGTTACAGAGGCGAACACCAACGCCATTTTAGAATCAAGTTTTGGCAAAAAGTCCCAACCGGAGTTATAAAAATAAATATATAAACCGGCGGTATGTTTAAGGCTACCGTAAATAAATAATTAAATGTGTTAGCCTAAAACAATGGGAAATCCCATAGGGAAATATTCGCGGTCGAATATAAAAAGTAGTTTCCACTGCCACCAGCCAAAACTCGATCAGGGGGGACGGAGACGTGCCCCCTCGACTAACAGACCCTGGGGCAATCGAATTGCCCCAGCCAGTACGTCCACAATATGATGGTTTGTACTGGTTCTGTTCAGGATTCAAGACTAGCAAAGTCTTTGGTGACTTTACATGCCCTGGGAGACAGTAGTCAGTCCCAGGGTATGGAGTCTATGTTGGGGAGTCCCTAGGACACCCCTGGGTCACGGCACAGAGGGTGCTGTGTGACCCACATCACAAAAATACATGAGGCCCTATGGAGTAAAAGACCCCATAGCCCATTCAACACAAGGTTTAACCAAGAAAACACACTTCAACATGTCCAAGAGTGAGGGTAAAAGAGTCTCACTCTTGGCAGGAGAAAAAAATTAAACCCCAGAAATCCCGCAAAGCTGCTGGGGGACTCACTAGGTAGGGAAATTCAGCCTAAACAGAGAATTCTCCCTAACACTCGCCCCCCCCAGACTAAGGGACAGGAGGATTTAATCCACTCCTGGATGAACCTCATACCTCTAGTCGATGATATACATCCTAGAGAGTCCATCAGCATTTTGATGGTGACACCCTGACCTGTGCTCAATGGTGAACTCAAAGGTTTTCTTTTGTAAGCTAACGGACCTACAGACCCTTTGAGGAACATCAGTCTTTTTGTTATAGGGGATCTGGTTGACCAGTCCCTCAGAAGTTGGTACAACTTCTGAACCTATGTTAGGCTTTTTCAAGGGGTCCTTATAAAGGATTCCCTTAGATCTAGAGGGGCCTCCAAGGTTCCTCACCACCTCTCTTGTGGGAGCAGGTTGGGTCTTAGGCCTCTTGGTTGGAGGGGTTGGGGTTAGGCAATGTACCTGCTTCCCCTTCCTCTTAGATCTACCCTTACCTATTTTAGGAGTTCCCCCCCTAATATTAGGATTTGAGTTGGGGTCTTCAGTAGAAGGTCCAACAGTCTGAAGGTTTTTGGCCTTAGACTTTTCTTTTCTGGTTTTCCACCAGCACTGAGAATTACCAGTTCTCTCGGGTCCAGATAGGGGCCTAGTTGGTCTATCCACCTCTTCCTCAGAAGCAGGGGGAGTCAGAGACTCTGAGACTAGGGGAACAATGATGGAGCTTGGTTGGGGCTCCCATGTTCCTAGCATACTATCCGGAAAGGTGCCTGGGTCAGAGGTCAACTTACTAAACCCAGGGCTTGTAGTGGGGTTCTCAGTAGAGGGTCCCACAGGCTTAGAAGGGTCCTTCAAGGTAGCCTTTCTAGCCAATTTGGTTAAGTTCTGCTTCTCCATACTGGGAGGCCTGGGGGTATGTGACACTACTCCTAGAGTTCTTAGGTCATTCCCTAACAGGACCTTCCCAGGTACCTCAGCCTGAACACTGACAGGGATCCTTACTGTCATGTTGTTACATTGAATGAGGGCTGGTAGAATAGGAACCATTTGGACAGGGCCTCCAGACATCCTAGTGGGACCTTTGGGTGCTTTGGCCACATCTTCAGGTTGAAAGAAGCTTTCATCCACTACTGTTCTGCTGGCCCCAGTGTCTCTCCTGGCAGGAGTATCCTGGCCATTGACAAGAACACTGTCCACATAATACACCTTAGAGTTAACAGGTAGGGAGTTATACACAACCCTATTCTGGGGACTAACCAGACCCATAGGCTCTAAGTTTACAGTTGCTTGAAGACCCAAGGGTTCTTCAGCAAAGAGTTCAAAGTGGGCACTAGCCATCTGTACTTCATCCTCAGGAGTGAAGGCTAAGGAGACTGTGCTGATCCCTGCAGGTTTACCCTTGCACTTGGGATCTCCTTTGATATGGTCAGTACCCTGACAGACATAGCATTGTCCAAATGCTCTCTGGAAGGGTGGCTTGTTCTGACCTCCTTCTGGCTTGTGGCCAGAAGGTACAGTAGCCTGACTAGGTTTCCCATGTGGCTTACCCTGGTTATTTTGTGGTTTGGGGCCCTCTTTGGGATAGGAATTATTAGAATTCTCTTTGGAGTCTTTTCTAGGCTGTTTCTCCCCATCCTTCTTCTGAGTGACCCCAGAATCCTTGTGAGTGGCCCTGTTGGCAACCCACAAGTCAGCAGCCTTAGCTAGTTTCCGGGAATCTAATTCCTTGGAATCAGCCAAGTGTTGTCTGAGCTCAGGAGAGCAGGCATCATAAATAGTCTCCAACATAAACAAATTCTTCATACCTTCATAAGTGTTCACCTTGTAACCCTTAATCCATCCCTCTAAGTTTTTCAAACATTCACTCACCCAGGTAGCCCAAGGGGTACCATCATGCTTTTTGAGGCTCCTAAACCTCTTAAGATACTGGGAAGGGGTCTTCCCAAACCTAGCTATCAAAGCTAGTTTCACACATTCATAGTCCTTCCTATCCTCCTCCCCCATCTCCATTACCACATCAGTTGCAACAGGGGGAAGCCTAGAGAACAACCAGGTGAGTAAGTCATTTCCTGTGATGTTCTGGAGCCCATGATTATATTCAAACAGAGACAACCAATCCAACACATCCAACTTAGGCTCATACATACCAACCAATTCTTTAGGCATCCGGGGTCTTTTAGGACTGGAACTTCTAGAGGAGCCAGAGAGAGAAACATTCTCAACAGATAATTTCTTCATTTCTAAGTCATACTTGAGCTCCATTTCCCTTAGCCTTAGTTCTTTGTCAGTTTGAGCATTAAGTTTCTTATACTCCAATTCTAGCTTCATTTTCTCCAGTTCAAAGTACTGAGGACTAAATGTGGGACCTGGTAAAGGTCCAGTAGGCACAGCAGGTAGAGCAGGCAGAGGCCTAGGGGGGACAGTTACAACAGCCTCACCCTCCTCTTCTGACTCTTCCTCAGAAACATCAACATTTTGCTCCATGTTAACTTCAATACTGTCATCTACAGTTGCTGGAGTGGTAGGCTCCTCTGAACCATCACCCAGACTTTGGTTAGCTAACAATCTTTCAATCAGCTCCATTTTCTTGCCCTTAGTCAGGAGATCCTTATGTTTACAGAGCACTCTTAAACAATCAGCAGTTTTGGCTGCAAGGGACTCTTGACTATAGCTTTCTATAACTGACATGTTAGAGGTTTTACTTTTTCAGTGCTAAGCTTTGTGGTTAGTTGCACTAAGGTATCTAAAGCACAATAAAATGTATACTCAATACAAATCCCACCGCTGTACACCAGTGTTAGGCAGAAACCTGTGCAGTTCCCTTGGGGAACACTGCAAAAGATTTAAGACTACAGGTAGAGCAGTAAACCCCTTTGGTAGCAGTCTGTACCACCCAGATTTACCTGGTAGCTGTGGCTGAGCAGTCAGACTTCTCTCAAGAAGAGTTAGGCAGTATGTAAAGTATACACAATATGTACCAAAACACAATAGCACAAGCAAACACTGACCAGAGCTTGGTTTCAAAAGTATATAGTTATTTATTTAAAATACACATAAGTTAAAAACACTCTAGCAAAAATATAGTAAAAGCACTTCAACACAGTTATACTGAAAGTAAATTCAATCCTTTCTCCTATCTAGACAACTCTAGGTTAACACCACTTAATTAAAACAGAGGTGAGTGCTTAACGTTAGATGACACTCTAGTAGTTTCCAAGAAAGGGAGAGAAAAAGCAGAAATAGGTTAGACACACCACTCTAAGGTCCAGAACACTTGCAATAGGCTTAAAGAAGAATCAAGTCACAGGTGAGCAAAAGTCACTAGGCAGGGCCCACTCTTAGAGTAGCCGGAGCGAAAATGTGCCCAAGATCACACTGTTAGTTAGAGATTCAAAGTCTTGCAAAGAGTCAAAAAGAGTTTAGAGTGGCTCAGAAAGTTTAGCCAAAGTGTCCCAGGCACTCCCAGGTTCGAAAGCCGGGGACTAAATCTACCCCGTACAGTCGGTAGCAAGGGAAGCCAGGCGGAACACAGTACCTTAAGCGGAAAGGATCCTCCAGCGGGGGCAGTTGTTCCAGGCAGCGACAGCAAGGCTCGACGTCGGTCAGGGGAGAAGAATATCTCGCTGAAGAGCAGAAGAGAAAGGTCGTAGCACTGCCCGGGAAGAAACCAGCCGCGGAGTCCTCCGGTTAAAGGGTTGGTACCGACTTTCGCGGTATGGGGGTAAAGTGTGGTATTCCGGATGCCGGGGTGCTTGGCACAGGCAAGGCGGCCACGAGATACCTCAAAAGGACGGAAAGAAGGCGAAAACTGGTTGTCCCCACCAGTCAAGGGAAGGAGCCACTCCGTTAAGAGTTCTCCTCGGTCGTCGGGAAAAAGTGGTGAGACGGTTCAGCAGGGCTCCACCGGGTGGTGTCGTCGAAGCAGGTCGGCTCAGCTCTTCCCTCGTCGGATTCTTGGTCCTGTGGCGACTTCTGAAGTCCCAGTCCCCAAAGCCCTGCTTTTATGCAGCAAACCCCCATTCACCCAGCCTAGCTGTCACTCAAACATGCTAAGTGGTGAGCCGGGCGGCTCACCACTTGGGCCAATCAGGACGGAGTGCGACTTGAGTTACCAAGGTAACTCAGTCCAGGGTGCCTAAATCCCCCTCCACCCCTCCTAAGTACCCCAGACAGAGTGGCACCACTTTGGAGGGCTTCTGTGGAGAAGCCCGCCAAAAGTGGAACAAAGGGCTCCACTTTGGGTCAGAGTTACAGAGGCGAACACCAACGCCATTTTAGAATCAAGTTTTGGCAAAAAGTCCCAACCGGAGTTATAAAAATAAATATATAAACCGGCGGTATGTTTAAGGCTACCGTAAATAAATAATTAAATGTGTTAGCCTAAAACAATGGGAAATCCCATAGGGAAATATTCGCGGTCGAATATAAAAAGTAGTTTCCACTGCCACCAGCCAAAACTCGATCAGGGGGGACGGAGACGTGCCCCCTCGACTAACAGACCCTGGGGCAATCGAATTGCCCCAGCCAGTACGTCCACAATATGATGGTTTGTACTGGTTCTGTTCAGGATTCAAGACTAGCAAAGTCTTTGGTGACTTTACATGCCCTGGGAGACAGTAGTCAGTCCCAGGGTATGGAGTCTATGTTGGGGAGTCCCTAGGACACCCCTGGGTCACGGCACAGAGGGTGCTGTGTGACCCACATCACAAAAATACATGAGGCCCTATGGAGTAAAAGACCCCATAGCCCATTCAACACAAGGTTTAACCAAGAAAACACACTTCAACATGTCCAAGAGTGAGGGTAAAAGAGTCTCACTCTTGGCAGGAGAAAAAAATTAAACCCCAGAAATCCCGCAAAGCTGCTGGGGGACTCACTAGGTAGGGAAATTCAGCCTAAACAGAGAATTCTCCCTAACAGTCTCCAGGTTCAGACTCAGTGGGTTCACTGTAGAAGAGGCCATCTTCCCAGTGCAACCTATACTTCCCAGGCTCTTGCCCATCAGCTTGAGAAGCTGCCTGGTGGCGGAGACCTTCCAGAGTTGGACATTCTCTTTGCCCCTTACGAAAAGCTGCCCTGCTAGGCCCACCTTCTGCCAGTAAAGACTGCAGCTCAGGATGGTCCTCAGGGTCCAAATCTCCAATAAGGTTGGGGCCTCCTTCTAGCTCTTCCTCAGAGTCTAGCTCAACCACACAGGGTTGTACCTCCCTCTCAGCCTCAGCTGGAGGTGGAGTTACAGGTGTAACTTTGGACAACCTAGGGGAAGTCCTTGTTGGAAGCACTGGAGTGCTTGCTGCTGGCTTTTTCCTAGGAGTCTTGGGTTGCCCCTTTGCTCCTGATCTGGTAGTTACTGCAGTAAGTTGCTCCAGTGGGAGAGGAGTGATTTCTGTCATCATCTCCTGAGATAACCCTCTCAGGGTTTTCTCCCTTGCAGGTTTTGTGAGTTCCTGGAACCTTTTGCTAGGAGGTCTGGGGGTATGAGATACAACTCCAAGAGCTTTGAGGTCATTACCCAACAGAACCCTACCTGGCACTTCACATTGTACACTGACAGGTATTTTTACAGCCATATCATTACATTGGATGAGAACTGGTAACTGGGGACACATCTGCACAGGCCCACCAGCTAACTTGGTGAGGCATTTGGGTGCCTTAGCAACATCCTCTGCCTTGAAAAATGATTCATCCACCACAGTTATGCTGGCTCCAGTGTCCCTAATGGCAGGAGTCTCCTGACCATTCACCTGGACACTGTCCTTATAATACTCTTTAGTATTATCTGGGATAGAGTTATAGACATCTAAATTCTGTTGTTCCCACAACCCCAGAGAGACTAAAGAAACACTAGCTGAGACTCCAGTGGGTTCATCAGCTAGTAATAGAAAGTTTCCACTTGCCATATGTACTTCCTCTTCTGGAGCGAAGGCTAAGGAGGCAAGCTGGACCCCTGAAGGTTTACCCTTACATCTGGGATCTCCTTTCACATGGTCAGTAGCCTTACAAACAAAGCATGAGCCAAAGGCTCGCTGGAATGGAGGCTTGTTCTGACCTCCTTCTGGTCTGGGACCAGAAGGTACACTAGCCTGATTTGGTTTCCCTTGTGGCTTACCCTTATAGTTTTGTTTGGGGCCCTCTTTGGAATTTGTAGTATTAGAATTCTCTTTGGAGTCCTTTTTAGACTGTTTCTCCCCATCCTTCTTCTGAGTTACCCCAGAATCCTTGTGAGTGGCCCTGTTGGCAACCCACAAGTCAGCAGCCTTAGCTAGTTTCCGGGAATCCAATTCCCTGGAATCAGCCAAGTGTTGTCTGAGCTCAGGAGAGCAGGCATCATAAATAGTCTCCAACATAAACAAATTCTTCATACCTTCATAAGTGTTCACCTTGTAACCCTTAATCCATCCCTCTAAGTTTTTCAAACATTCACTCACCCAGGTAGCCCAAGGGGTACCATCATGCTTTTTGAGGTTCCTAAACCTCTTAAGATACTGGGAAGGGGTCTTCCCAAACCTAGCTATCAAAGCTAGTTTCACACATTCATAGTCCTTCCTATCCTCCTCCCCCATCTCCATTACCACATCAGTTGCAACAGGGGGGAGCCTAGAGAACAACCAGGTGAGTAAGTCATTTCCTGTGATGTTCTGGAGCCCATGATTATATTCAAACAGAGACAACCAATCCAACACATCCAACTTAGGCTCATACATACCAACCAATTCTTTAGGCATCCGGGGTCTTTTAGGACTGGAACTTCTAGAGGAGCCAGAGAGAGAAACATTCTCAACAGATAATTTCTTCATTTCTAAGTCATACTTGAGCTCCATTTCCCTTAGCCTTAGTTCTTTGTCAGTTTGAGCATTAAGTTTCTTATACTCCAATTCTAGCTTCATTTTCTCCAGTTCAAAGTACTGAGGACTAAATGTGGGACCTGGTAAAGGTCCAGTAGGCACAGCAGGTAGAGCAGGCAGAGGCCTAGGGGGGACAGTTACAACAGCCTCACCCTCCTCTTCTGACTCTTCCTCAGAATCATCAACATTTTGCTCCATGTTAACTTCAACACTGTCATCTACAGTTGCTGGAGTGGTAGGTTCCTCTGAACCATCACCCAGACTTTGGTTAGCTAACAATCTTTCAATCAGCTCCATTTTCTTGCCCTTAGTCAGGAGATCCTTATGTTTACAGAGCACTCTTAAACAATCAGCAGTTTTGGCTGCAAGGGACTCTTGACTATAGCTTTCTATAACTGACATGTTAGAGGTTTTACTTTTACAGTGCTAAGCTTTGTGGTTAGTTGCACTAAGGTATCTAAAGCACAATAAAATGTATACTCAATACAAATCCCACCGCTGTACACCAGTGTTAGGCAGAAACCTGTGCAGTTCCCTTGGGGAACACTGCAAAAGATTTAAGACTACAGGTATAGCAGTAAACCCACTTGGTAGCAGTCTGCACCACCCAGATTTACCTGGTAGCTGTGGCTGAGCAGTCAGACTTCCCTCAAGAAGAGTTAGGCAGTATGCAAAGTATACACAATATGTCCTCAGACACAATAGCACAAGCAAACACTGACCAGAGCTTGGTTTCAAAAGTATATAGTTATTTATTTATAAAACACACATAAGTTGAAAACACTCTAGCAAAGTATAGTAAAAACACTTCAAACACAGTTATGATGAAAGCAGTTTCAACCCTTACTCCTATCTAGACAACTCTAAGTTAACACCACATAATTAAAACAGAGGTGAGCGCTTAACGTTAGATGACACTCTAGTAGGTTAAGGAAAGGGGTAAAAAGAAACAGAAATGGGTTAAACACACCACTCTAAGATCCAGAACACTTGCAATAGGCTCAAAGAAGCACAAAGTCACAGGTGAGCAAAAGTCACTAGGCAGGGCCCACTCTTAGAGTAGCCGGAGCGAAAATGTGCCCAAGATCACACTGTTATTAGGGATTCAAAGTCTTGCAAAGAGTTAGAAAGAGTGTAGAGTGGCTTAGAAAGTTTAGCCAGGGTGTCCCAGGCACTCCCAGGTTCGAAAGCCGGGGGCTAAATCTACCCCGTACAGTCGGTAGCAAGGGAAGCCAGGCGGAACACGGTACCTTAAGCGGAAAGGATCCTCCAGCGGTGGCAGTTGTTCCAGGCAGTGGCAGCAGGGCTCGACGTCGGTCAGGGGAGAAGAAGTTCTCGCTGAAGAGCAGAAGAAGAGGGTCGTTGCACTGCCCGGGAAGAAACCAGCCGCGGAGTCCTCCGGTTGAAGGGTTGTACCGACTTTCGTGGTTGGGGTAAAAGTGGTGGGGTTCCGGTTGCCGGGGTGCTTGGCACTGGCAAGGCGGCCACGAGATACCTCGAGAAGCGAAAAGAAGGCGAAAACTGGTTGTCCCCACCAGTCAAGGGAAGGAGCCACTCTGTTAAGAGTTCTCCTCGGTCGTCGGGAAAAGTGGTGAGACGGTTCAGCAGGGCTCCACCGGGTGGTGTCGTCGAAGCAGGTCGGCTCAGCTCTTCCCTCGTCGGATTCTTGGTCCTGTGGCGACTTCTGAAGTTCCAGTCCCCAAAGCCCTGCTTTTATGCAGCAAACCCCCATTCACCCAGCCTAGCTGTCACTCAAACATGCTAAGTGGTGAGCCGGGCGGCTCACCACTTGGGCCAATCAGGACGGAGTGCGACTTGAGTTACCAAGGTAACTCAGTCCAGGGTGCCTAAATCCCCCTCCACCCCTCCTAAGTACCCCAGACAGAGTGGCACCACTTTGGAGGGCTTCTGTGGAGAAGCCCGCCAAAAGTGGAACAAAGGGCTCCACTTTGGGTCAGAGTTACAGAGGCGAACACCAACGCCATTTTAGAATCAAGTTTTGGCAAAAAGTCCCAACCGGAGTTATAAAAATAAATATATAAACCGGCGGTATGTTTAAGGCTACCGTAAATAAATAATTAAATGTGTTAGCCTAAAACAATGGGAAATCCCATAGGAAAATATTCGCGGTCGAATATAAAACGTAGTTTCCACTGCCACCAGCCAAAACTCGATCAGGGGGGACGGAGACGTGCCCCCTCGACTAACAGACCCTGGGGCAATCGAATTGCCCCAGCCAGTACGTCCACAATATGATGGTTTGTACTGGTTCTGTTCAGGATTCAAGACTAGCAAAGTCTTTGGTGACTTTACATGCCCTGGGAGACAGTAGTCAGTCCCAGGGTATGGAGTCTATGTTGGGGAGTCCCTAGGACACCCCTGGGTCACGGCACAGAGGGTGCTGTGTAACCCACATCACAAAAATACATGAGGCCCTATGGAGTAAAAGACCCCATAGCCCATTCAACACAAGGTTTGTCCAAGATAACACAGTTCAACATGTCCAAGAGTGAGGGTAAAAGAGTCTCACTCTTGGCAGGAGAAAAAAATAAACCCCAGAAATCCAGCAAAGCTGCTGGGGGACTCACTAGGTAGGGAAATTCAGCCTAAACAGAGAATTCTCCCTAACAATGCCATGTTCAGCTAATCACTGGTTTTGGCAGGGCTCAAGTCCTGTGGCATGGGGACTCATTACTACATGCGTAGGCACCCAGTATATGGGGGCAGAGGGCATAGGTGCACCCGTTCTCCTTGCCATGCTCAGCTAAGTCACTGGTTCTGCCAGGGCTCAGGTCCTGTGGCATGGGGGACACATTACTATATGCATAGGCACCCAGTATATGGGGGCAGAGGGCATAGGTGCACCCGTTCTCCTTGCCATGCTCAGCTAAGTCACTGGTTCTGCCAGGGCTCAGGTCCTGTGGCATGGGGGACACATTACTATATGCATAGGCACCCAGTATATGAGGGCAGAGGGCTTAGGGGCACCCGTTCTCCTTGCCATGCTCAGCTAAATCACTGGTTCTGCCAGGGCTCAAGTCCTGTGGCATGGGGGACTCATTACTATACGCATAGGCACCCGGTATATGAGGGCAGAGGGCTTAGGGGCACCCGTTCTCCTTGCCATGCTCAGCTAAATCACTGGTTCTGCCAGGGCTCAAGTCCTGTGGCATGGGGGACTCATTACTATACGCATAGGCACCCAGTATATGAGGGCAGAGGGCTTAGGTGCACCCGTTCTCCTTGCCATGCTCAGCTAAGTCACTGGTTCTGCCAGGGCTCAAGTCCTGTGGCATGGGGGACTCATTACTATACGGATAGGCACCCAGTATATGAGGGCAGAGGGCTTAGGTGCACCCGTTCTCCTTGCCATGCTCAGCTAAGTCACTGGTTCTGCCAGGGCTCAAGTCCTGTGGCATGGGGGACTCATTACTATACGGATAGGCACCCAGTATATGAGGGCAGAGGGCTTAGGTGCACCCGTTCCCCTTGCCATGCTCAGCTAAGTCACTGGTTCTGCCAGCGCTCAACTCCTGTGGCATGGGGACTCATTACTACATGCGTAGGCACCCAGTATATGGGGGCAGAGGGCATAGGTGCACCCATTCTCCTTGCCATGCTCATTGTTCACTGGGTCTGCCAGGGCTCATGTCCTGTGGCATGGGGCACTCATTACTATATGCATAGGCACCCAGTATATGGGGGCAGAGGGCGTAGGTGCACCCGTTCTCCTTGCCATGCTCAGCTAAGTCACTGGTTCTGCCAGGGCTCAACTCCTGTGGCATGGGGGACTCATTACTATATGCATAGGCACCCAGTATATGAGGGCAGAGGGTTTAGGGGCACCCGTTCTCCTTGCCATGCTCCGCTAAATCACTGGTACTGCCAGGGCTCATGTCCTGTGGCATGGGGGACTCATTACTATATGCATAGGCATCCAGTATATGAGGGCAGAGGGCGTAGGTGCACCCGTTCTCCTTGCCATGCTCAGCTAAGTCACTGGTCCTGCCAGGGCTCAAGTCCTGTGGCATGGGGGACTCATTACGATATGCGTAGGCACCCAGTATATGGGGGCAGAGGGCGTAGGTGCACCCGTTCTCCTTGCCATGCTCAGCTAAGTCACTGGTTCTGCCAGGGCTCAAGTCCTGTGGCATGGGGGACTCATTACTATACGCATAGGCACCCAGTATATGAGGGCAGAGGGCTTAGGGGCACCCGTTCTCCTTGCCATGCTCAGCTAAATCACTGGTTCTGCCAGGGTTCAAGTCCTGTGGCATGGGGGACTCATTACTATATGCATAGGCGCCCAGTATATGGGGGCAGAGGGCGTAGGTGCACCCGTTCTCCTTGCCATGCTCAGCTAAGTCACTGGTTCTGCCAGGGCTCAAGTCCTGTGGCATGGGGGACTCATTACTATACGCATAGGCACCCAGTATATGAGGGCAGAGGGCTTAGGTGCACCCGTTCTCCTTGCCATGCTCAGCTAAGTCACTGGTTCTGCCAGCGCTCAACTCCTGTGGCATGGGGACTCATTACTACATGCGTAGGCACCCAGTATATGGGGGCAGAGGGCATAGGTTTACCCGTTCTCCTTGCCATGCTCAGCTAAATCACTGGTTCTGCCAGGGCTCAAGTCCTGTGGCATGGGGACTCATTACTACATGCGTAGGCATCCAGTATATGAGGGCAGAGGGCATAGGTTCACCCGTTCTCCTTGCCATGCTCAGCTAATCACTGGTTTTGGCAGGGATCAAGTCCTGTGGCATGGGGGACTCATTACTACATGCATAGGCACCCAGTATATGAGGGCAAAGGGCGTAGGGGCACCCGTTCTCCATGCCATGCTCATCTAAGTCACTGGTTCTGCCAGGGCTCAAGTCCTGTGGCATGGGGGACTCATTACTATATGCATAGGCACCCAGTATATGAGGGCAGAGGGTTTACGGGCACCCGTTCTCCTTGCCATACTCAGCTAAATCACTGGTTCTGCCAGGGCTCAAGTCCTGTGCCATGGGGGACTCATTACTATATGCATAGGCGCCCAGTATATGGGGGCAGAGGGCGTAGGTGCACCCGTTCTACTTGCCATGCTCAGCTAAGTCACTGGTTCTGCCAGGGCTCAAGTCCTGTGGCATGGGGGACTCATTACTATACGCATAGGCACCCAGTATATGAGGGCAGAGGGCTTAGGGGCACCCGTTCCCCTTGCCATGCTCAGCTAAATCACTGGTTCTGCCAGGGCTCAAGTCCTGTGGCATGGGGGACTCATTACTATATGCATAGGCGCCCAGTATATGGGGGCAGAGGGCGTAGGTGCACCCGTTCTCCTTGCCATGCTCAGCTAAGTCACTGGTTCTGCCAGGGCTCAAGTCCTGTGGCATGGGGGACTCGTTACTATACGCATAGGCACCCAGTATATGAGGGCAGAGGGCTTAGGTGCACCCGTTCTCCTTGCCATGCTCAGCTAAGTCACTGGTTCTGCCAGCGCTCAACTCATGTGGCATGGGGACTCATTACTACATGCGTAGGCACCCAGTATATGGGGCAGAGGGCATAGGTGCACCCGTTCTCCTTGCCATGCTCATTGTTCACTGGGTCTGCCAGGGCTCATGTCCTGTGGCATGGGGCACTCATTATTATATGCATAGGCACCCAGTATATGGGGGCAGAGGGCATAGGTGCACCCGTTCTCCTTGCCATGCTCAGCTAAATCACTGGTACTGCCAGGGCTCATGTCCTGTGGCATGGGGGACTCATTACTATATGCATAGGCACCCAGTATATGAGGGCAGAGGGTTTAGGGGCACCCGTTCTCCTTGCCATGCTCAGCTAAGTCACTGGTTCTGCCAGGGCTCAAGTCCTCTGGCATGGGGGACTCATTACTATATGCATAGGCACCCAGTATATGGGGGCAGAGGGCGTAGGTGCACCCGTTCTCCTTGCCATGCACAGCTAAGTCACTGGTTCTGCCAGGGCTCAAGTACTGTGGCATGGGGGACTCATTACTATATGTGTAGGCACTCAGTATATGGAGGCAGAGGGCATAGGTGCACCCATTCTCCTTGCCATGCTCAGCTAATCACTGGTTTTGGCAGGGCTCAAGTCCTGTGGCATGGGGGACTCATTACTATATGCGTAGGCACCCAGTATATGGGGGCAGAGGGCGTAGGTGCACCCGTTCTCCTTGCCATGCTCAGCTAAGTCACTGGTTCTGCCAGGGCTCAAGTCCTGTGGCATGGGGGACTCATTACTATACGCATAGGCACCCAGTATATGAGGGCAGAGGGCTTAGGGGCACCCGTTCTCCTTGCCATGCTCAGCTAAATCACTGGTTCTGCCAGGGCTCAAGTCCTGTGGCATGGGGGACTCATTACTATATGCATAGGCGCCCAGTATATGGGTGCAGAGGGCGTAGGTGCACCCGTTCTCCTTGCCATGCTCAGCTAAGTCACTGGTTCTGCCAGGGCTCAAGTCCTGTGGCATGGGGGACTCATTACTATACACATAGGCACCCAGTATATGAGGGCAGAGGGCTTAGGTGCACCCGTTCTCCTTGCCATTCTCAGCTAAGTCACTGGTTCTGCCAGGGCTCAAGTCCTGTGGCATGGGGACTCATTACTACATGCGTAGGCACCCAGTATATGAGGGCAGAGGGCATAGGTTCACCCGTTCTCCTTGCCATGCTCAGCTAATCACTGGTTTTGGCAGGGATCAAGTCCTGTGGCATGGGGGACTCATTACTACATGCATAGGCACCCAGTATATGAGGGCAAAGGGCGTAGGGGCACCCGTTCTCCATGCCATGCTCAGCTAAGTCACTGGTTCTGCCAGGGCTCAATTCCTGTGGCATGGGGGACTCATTACTATATGCATAGGCACCCAGTATATGGGGGCAGAGCGCGTAGGTGCACCCGTTCTCCTTGCCATGCTCAGCTAAGTCACTGTTTCTGCCAGGGCTCAAGTCCTGTGGCATGGGGGACTCATTACTATACGCATAGGGACCCAGTATATGAGGGCAGAGGGCTTAGGTGCACCCGTTCTCCTTGCCATGCTCAGCTAAATCACTGGTTCTGCCAGCGCTCAACTCCTGTGGCATGGGGGACTCATTACTGCATGCATAGGCACCCAGTATATGGGGTCAGAGGGCGTAGGGGCACCCGTTCTACTTGCCATGCTCAGCTAAATCACTGGTTCTGCCAGGGCTCAAGTCCTGTGGCATGGGGACTCATTACTACATGCGTAGGCACCCAGTATATGGGGGCAGAGGGCATAGGTGCACCCGTTCTCCTTGCCATGCTCAGCTAATCACTGGTTTTGGCGGGGCTCAAGTCCTGTGGCATGGGGGACTCATTACTATATGCATAGGCACCCAGTATATGGGGGTAGAGGGCGTAGGTGCACCCGTTCTCCTGGCCATGCTCAGCTAAGTCACTGGTTCTGCCAGGGCTCAAGTCCTGTGGCATGGGGGACTCATTACTATACGCATACGCACACAGTATATGGGGGCAGAGGGCGTAGGTGCACCCGTTCTCCTTGCCATGCTCAGCTAAATCACTGGTTCTGCCAGGGCTCAAGTCCTGTTGTCAAGGACTTCCCCCCCTTCTCACCTGCTTTTGCTGCTTGCCGGTGTCCGGAGGCGGTGTCTTCTTGCGAATGGACCTGGACTTGAAGAGCGCTGCTCGAGTCTCGTCTGTATCCAGGTTGCGTTCAAATCCAGGAATCCGGGAACGAGGAAATGGCGAAAGGGCACGGGTCCAGTAATAATAGGAAAAGGGGAGGCAAGGAGAGATGAAGAGTCAGGGAATCAAGGAATAGGATTTGAGAGCGGAATCACATGTCGTAGCCACTTAGCAATAGCATTGAGACGCGTGGAGCCGCGGAAGGTGTGGTCTAATATAGAGCACGCTACGCTCAATGCATAGAGCGAGCGGAAGCGTCCGTGCGGGGCGGCCATGTTGGGAGTACCAGGGAATGCAAGCCCCGGTGAGACAGGGACCAAAAGTTCCAGAAGGGGCGTGAATGGAGATTCATGACACCTGTGGCATGGGGGACTCATTACTATATGCATAGGCACCCAGTATATGGAGGCAGAGGGCGGAGGTGCACCCGTTCTCCTTGCCATGCTCAGCTAATCACTGGTTTTGGCAGGGCTCAAGTCCTGTGGCATGGGGGACTCATTACTATACGCATAGGCACCCAGTATATGGGGGCAGAGGGCGTAGGGGCACCCGTTCTCCATGCCATGCTCAGCTAAGTCACTGGTTCTGCCAGGGCTCAAGTCCTGTGGCATGGGGGACTCATTACTATACGCATAGGCACCCAGTATATGAGGGCAGAGGGCTTAGGGGCACCCGTTCTCCTTGCCATGCTCAGCTAAATCACTGGTTCTGCCAGCGCTCAACTCCTGGGGCATGGGGACTCATTACTACATGCGTAGGCACCCAGTATATGGGGGCAGAGGGCATAGGTGCACCCGTTCTCCTTGCCATGCTCATTGTTCACTGGGTCTGCCAGGGCTCATGTCCTGTGGCATGGGGTACTCATTACTATATGCATAGGCACCCAGTATATGGGAGCAGAGGGCGTAGGTGCACCCGTTCTCCTTGCCATGCTCAGCTAAGTCACTGGTTCTGCCAGGGCTCAACTCCTGTGGCATGGGGGACTCATTACTATATGCATAGGCACCCAGTATATGAGGGCAGAGGGTTTAGGGGCACCCGTTCTCCTTGCCATGCTCCACTAAATCACTGGTACTGCCAGGGCTCATGTCCTGTGGCATGGGGGACTCATTACTATATGCATAGGCACCCAGTATATGAGGGCAGAGGGTTTAGGGGCACCCATTCTCCTTGCCATGCTCAGCTAAGTCACTGGTTCTGCCAGGGCTCAAGTCCTGTGGCATGGGGGACTCATTACTATATGCATAGGCACCCAGTATATGGGGGCAGAGGTCGTAGGTGCACTTGTTCTCCTTGCCATGCACAGCTAAGTCACTGGTTCTGCCAGGGCTCAAGTACTGTGGCATGGGGGACTCATTACTATATGCGTAGGTACTCAGTATATGGAGGCAGAGGGCATAGGTGCACCCGTTCTCCTTGCCATGCTCAGCTAATCACTGGTTTTGGCAGGGCTCAAGTCCTGTGGCATGGGGGACTCATTACTATATGCGTAGGCACCCAGTATATGGGGGCAGAGGGCGTAGGTGCACCCGTTCTCCTTGCCATGCTCAGCTAAGTCACTGGTTCTGCCAGGGCTCAAGTCCTGTGGCATGGGGGACTCATTACTATACGCATAGGCGCCCAGTATATGAGGGCAGAGGGTTTAGGGGCACCCGTTCTCCTTGCCATGCTCAGCTAAATCACTGGTTCTGCCAGGGCTCAAGTCCTGTGGCATGGGGGACTCATTACTATATGCATAGGCGCCCAGTATATGGGGGCAGAGGGCGTAGGTGCACCCGTTCTCCTTGCCATGCTCAGCTAAGTCACTGGTTCTGCCAGGGCTCAAGTCCTGTGGCATGGGGGACACATTACTATACGCATAGGCACCCAGTATATGAGGGCAGAGGGCTTAGGTGCACCCGTTCTCCTTGCCATGCTCAGCTAAGTCACTGGTTCTGCCAGGGCTCAAGCCCTGTGGCATGGGGACTCATTACTACATGCGTAGGCACCCAGTATATGGGGGCAGAGGGCATAAGTGCACCCGTTCTCCTTGCCATGCTCATTGTTCACTGGGTCTGCCAGGGCTCATGTCCTGTGGCATGGGGCACTCATTACTATATGCATAGGCACCCAGTATATGGGGGCAGAGGGCGTAGGTGCACCCGTTCTCCTTGCCATGCTCAGCTAAGTCACTGGTTCTGCCAGGGCTCAACTCCTGTGGCATGGGGGACTCATTACTATATGCATAGGCACCCAGTATATCAGGGCAGAGGGTTTAGGGGCACCCGTTCTCCTTGCCATGCTCAGCTAAGTCACTGGTTCTGCCAGGGCTCAAGTCCTGTGGCATGGGGGACTCATTACTATATGCATAGGCACCCAGTATATGGGGGCAGAGGGCGTAGGTGCACCCGTTCTCCTTGCCATGCACAGCTAAGTCACTGGTTCTGCCAGGGCTCAAGTACTATGGCATGGGGACTCAATACTATACGCATAGGCACCCAGTATATGAGGGCAGAGGGCTTAGGGGCACCCATTCTCCTTGCCATGCTCAGCTAAATCACTGGTTCTGCCAGGGCTCAAGCCCTGTGGCATGGGGGACTCATTACTATATGCATAGGCGCCCAGTATATGGGGGCAGAGGGCGTAGGTGCACCCGTTCTCCTTGCCATGCTCAGCTAAGTCACTGGTTCTACCAGGGCTCAAGTCCTGTGGCATGGGGGACTCATTACTATACGCATAGGCACCCAGTATATGAGGGCAGAGGGCTTAGGTGCACCCGTTCTCCTTGCCATGCTCAGCTAAGTCACTGGTTCTGCCAGCGCTCAACACCTGTGGCATGGGGACTCATTACTACATGCGTAGGCACCCAGTATATGGGGGCAGAGGGCATAGGTTTACCCGTTCTCCTTGCCATGCTCAGCTAAATCACTGGTTCTGCCAGGGCTCAAGTCCTGTGGCATGGGGACTCATTACTACATGCGTAGGCACCCAGTATATGGGGGCAGAGGGCATAGGTGCACCCGTTCTCCTTGCCATGCTCATTGTTCACTGGGTCTGCCAGGGCTCATGTCCTGTGGCATGGGGCACTCATTACTATATGCATAGGCACCCAGTATATGGGGGCAAAGGGCGTAGGTGCACCCGTTCTCCTTGCCATGCTCAGCTAAATCACTGGTGCTGCCAGGGCTCATGTCATGTGGCATGGGGGACTCATTACTATATGCATAGGCATCCAGTATATGAGGGCAGAGGGTTTAGGGGCACCCGTTCTCCTTGCCATGCTCAGCTAAGGCACTGGTTCTGCCAGGGCTCAAGTCCTGTGGCATGGGGGACTCATTACTATATGCATAGGCACCCAGTATATGGGGGCAGAGGGCGTAGGTGCACCCGTTCTCCATGCCATGCACAGCTAAGTCACTGGTTCTGCCAGGGCTCAAGTACTGTGGCATGGGGGACTCATTACTATATGTGTAGACACTCAGTATATGGAGGCAGAGGGCATAGGTGCACCCATTCTCCTTGCCATGCTCAGCTAATCACTGGTTTTGGCAGGGCTCAAGTCCTGTGGCATGGGGGACTCATTACTATATGCGTAGGCACCCAGTATATGGGGGCAGAGGGCGTAGGTGCACCCGTTCTCCTTGCCATGCTCAGCTAAGTCACTGGTTCTGCCAGGGCTCAAGTCCTGTGGCATGGGGGACTCATTACTATACGCATAGGCACCCAGTATATGAGGGTAGAGGGCTTAGGGGCACCCGTTCTCCTTGCCATGCTCAGCTAAATCACTGGTTCTGCCAGGGCTCAAGTCCTGTGGCATGGGGACTCATTACTACATGCGTAGGCACCCAGTATATGAGGGCAGAGGGCATAGGTTCACCCGTTCTCCTTGCCATGCTCAGCTAATCACTGGTTTTGGCAGGGATCAAGTCCTGTGGCATGGTGGACTCATTACTATATGCATAGGCACCCAGTATATGGGGGCAGAGGGCGTAGGTGCACCCGTTCTCCTTGCCATGCTCAGCTAAGTCACTGTTTCTGCCAGGGCTCAAGTCCTGTGGCATGGGGGACTCATTACTATACGCATAGGGACCCAGTATATGAGGGCAGAGGGCTTAGGTGCACCCGTTCTCCTTGCCATGCTCAGCTAAATCACTGGTTCTGCCAGCGCTCAACTCCTGTGGCATGGGGGACTCATTACTGCATGCATAGGCACCCAGTATATGGGGTCAGAGGGCGTAGGGGCACCCGTTCTACTTGCCATGCTCAGCTAAATCACTGGTTCTGCCAGGGCTCAAGTCCTGTGGCACGGGGGACTCATTACTATACGCATACGCACACAGTATATGGGGGCAGAGGGCGTAGGTGCACCCGTACTCCTTGCCACGCTCAGCTAAATCACTGGTTCTGCCAGGGCTCAAGTCCTGTTGTCAAGGACTTCCCCCCTTCTCACCTGCTTTTGCTGCTTGCCGGTGTCCGGAGGCGGTGTCTTCTTGCGAATGGACCTGGACTTGAAGAGCGCTGCTCGAGTCTCGTCTGTATCCAGGTTGCGTTCAAATCCAGGAATCAGGGAACGAGGAAATGGCGAAAGGGCACGGGTCCAGTAATAATAGGAAAAGGGGAGGCAAGGAGAGATGAAGAGTCAGGGAATCAAGGAATAGGATTTGAGAGCGGAATCACATGTCGTAGCCACTTAGCAATAGCATTGAGACGCGCGGAGCCGCGGAAGGTGTGGTCTAATATAGAGCACGCTACCCTCAATGCATAGAGCGAGCGGAAGCGTCCGTGCGGGGCGGCCATGTTGGGAGTACCAGGGAATGCAAGCCCCGGTGAGACAGGGACCAAAAGTTCCAGAAGGGGCGTGAATGGAGATTCATGACACCTGTGGCATGGGGGACTCATTACTATATGCATAGGCACCCAGTATATGGGGGCAGAGGGCGGAGGTGCACCCGTTCTCCTTGCCGTGCTCAGCTAATCACTGGTTTTGGCACGGCTCAAGTCCTGTGGCATGGGGGACTCATTACTATATGCATAGGCACCCAGTATATGGGGGCAGAGGGCGTAGGGGCACCCGTTCTCCATGCCATGCTCAGCTAAGTCACTGGTTCTGCCAGGGCTCAACTCCTGTGGCATGGGGGACTCATTACTGTATGCATAGGCACCCAGTATATGGGGGCAGAGGGCGTAGGTGCACCGTTCTCCTTGCCATGCTCAGCTATGTCACTGGTTCTGCCAGGGCTCAAGTCCTGTGGCATGGGGGACTCATTACTACATGCGTAGGCACCCAGTATATGTGGGCAGAGGGCATAGGTGCACCCGTTCTCCTTGCCATGCTCAGCTAATCACTGGTTTTGGCAGGGCTCAAGTCCTGTGGCATGGGGGACTCATTGCTATATGCATAGGCTCCCAGTATATGGGGGCAGAGGTCGTAGGGGCACCCGTTCTACTTGCCATGCTCAGCTAAGTCACTGGTTCTGCCAGGGCTCAAGTCCTGTGGCATGGGGGACTCATTACTATATGCATAGGCACCCAGTATATGGGGGCAGAGGGCATAGGTGCACCCGTTCTCCTTGCCATGCTCAGCTATGTCACTGGTTCTGCCAGGGCTCAAGTCCTGTGGCATGGAGGACTCATTACTACATGCGTAGGCACCCAGTATATGGGGGCAGAGGGCATAGGTGCACCCGTTCTCCTTGCCATGCTCAGCTAATCACTGGTTTTGGCAGGGCTCAAGTCCTGTGGCATGGGGGATTCATTACTATACGCATAGGCACCCAGTATATGGGGGCAGGAGGCGTAGGGGCACCCGTTCTCCTTGCATGCTCAGCTAATCACTGGTTTTGGCCGGGCTCAAGTCCTGTGGCATGGGGGACTCATTACTATATGCATAGGCACCCAGTATATGGGGGCAGAGGGCATAGGTGCACCCATTCTCCTTGCCATGCTCAGCTAAGTCACTGGTTCTGCCAGGGCTCAAGTCCTGTGGCATGGGGACTCATTACTACATGCGCAGGCACCCAGTATATAGGGGCAGAGGGCATAGGTGCACCCGTTCTCCTTGCCATACTCAGCTAATCACTGGTTTTGGCAGGGCTCAAGTCCTGTGGCATGTGGGACTCATTACTATATGCATAGGCACCCAGTATATGGGGGCAGAGGGCGTAGGGGCACCCGTTCTCCTTGCCATGCTCAGCTAATCACTGGTTTTGGCAGGGCTCAAGTCCTGTGGCATGGGGACTCATTACTACATGTGCAGGCACCCAGTATATGAGGGCAGAGGGCTTAGGGGCAACCGTTCTCCATGCCATGTTCAGCTAATCACTGGTTTTGGCAGGGCTCAAGTCCTGTGGCATGGGGACTCATTACTACATGCGTAGGCACCCAGTATATGGGGGCAGAGGGCATAGGTGCACCCGTTCTCCTTGCCATGCTCAGCTAAGTCACTGGTTCTGCCAGGGCTCAGGTCCTGTGGCATGGGGGACACATTACTATATGCATAGGCACCCAGTATATGGGGGCAGAGGGCATAGGTGCACCCGTTCTCCTTGCCATGCTCAGCTAAGTCACTGGTTCTGCCAGGGCTCAGGTCCTGTGGCATGGGGGACACATTACTATATGCATAGGCACCCAGTATATGAGGGCAGAGGGCTTAGGGGCACCCGTTCTCCTTGCCATGCTCAGCTAAATCACTGGTTCTGCCAGCGCTCAACTCCTGGGGCATGGGGACTCGTTACTACATGCGTAGGCACCGCGTATATGGGGGCAGAGGGCATAGGTGCACCCGTTCTCCTTGCCATGCTCAGCTAAGTCACTGGTTCTGCCAGGGCTCAACTCCTGTGGCTTGGGGGACTCATTACTATATGCATAGGCACCCAGTATATGAGGGCAGAGGGTTTAGGTGCACCCGTTCTCCTTGCCATGCTCAGCTAAGTCACTGGTTCTGCCAGGGCTCAGGTCCTGTGGCATGGGGCACTCATTACTATATGCATAGGCACCCAGTATATGAGGGCAGAGGGTTTAGGGGCACCCGTTCTCCTTGCAATGCTCCGCTAAATCACTGGTACTGCCAGGGCTCATGTCCTGTGGCCTGGGGGACTCATTACTATATGCATAGGCACCCAGTATATGAGGGCAGAGGGTTTAGGTGCACCCGTTCTCCTTGCCATGCTCAGCTAAGTCACTGGTTCTGCCAGGGCTCAGGTCCTGTGGCATGGGGGACACATTACTATATGCATAGGCACCCAGTATATGAGGGCAGAGGGCTTAGGGGCACCCGTTCTCGTTTCCATGCTCAGCTAAATCACTGGTTCTGCCAGCGCTCAACTCCTGGGGCATGGGGACTCATTACTACATGCGTAGGCACCCAGTATATGGGGGCAGAGGGCGTAGGTGCACCCGTTCTCCTTGCCATGCTCAGCTAAGTCACTGGTTCTGCCAGGGCTCAACTCCTGTGGCTCGGGGGACTCATTACTATATGCATAGGCACCCAGTATATGAGGGCAGAGGGTTTAGGGGCACCCGTTCTCCTTGCCATGCTCCGCTAAATCACTGGTACTGCCAGGGCTCATGTCCTGTGGCATGGGGGACTCATTACTATATGCATAGGCACCCAGTATATGAGGGCAGAGGGTTTAGGGGCACCCGTTCTCCTTGCCATGCTCAGCTAAGTCACTGGTTCTGCCAGGGCTCAAGTCCTGTGGCATGGGGGACTCATTACTATATGCATAGGCACCCAGTATATGGGGGCAGAGGGCGTAGGCGCACCCGTTCTCCTTGCCATGCACAGCTAAGTCACTGGTTCTGCCAGGGCTCAAGTCCTGTGGCGTGGGGGACTCATTACTATATGCGTAGGCACCCAGTATATGGGGGCAGAGGGCGTAGGTGCACCCGTTCTCCTTGCCATGCTCAGCTAAGTCACTGGTTCTGCCAGGGCTCAAGTCCTGTGGCATGGGGGACTCATTACTATACGCATAGGCGCCCAGTATATGAGGGCAGAGGGCTTAGGGGCACCCGTTCTCCTTGCCATGCTCAGCTAAATCACTGGTTCTGCCAGGGCTCAAGTCCTGTGGCATGGGGGACTCATTACTATAAGCATAGGCGCCCAGTATATGGGGGCAGAGGGCGTAGGTGCACCCGTTCTCCTTGCCATGCTCAGCTAAGTCACTGGTTCTGCCAGGGCTCAAGTCCTGTGGCATGGGGGACTCATTACTATACGCATAGGCACCCAGTATATGAGGGCAGAGGGCTTAGGTGCACCCGTTCTCCTTGCCATGCTCAGCTAAGTCACTGGTTCTGCCAGCGCTCAACTCCTGTGGCATGGGGACTCATTACTACATGCGTAGGCACCCAGTATATGGGGGCAGAGGGCATAGGTGCACCCGTTCTCCTTGCCATGCACAGCTAAGTCACTGGTTCTGCCAGGGCTCAAGTCCTGTGGCATGGGGGACTCATTACTATATGCGTAGGCACCCAGTATATGGGGGCAGAGGGCGTAGGTGCACCCGTTCTCCTTGCCATGCTCAGCTAAGTCACTGGTTCTGCCAGGGCTCAAGTCCTGTGGCATGGGGGACTCATTACTATATGCATAGGCACCCAGTATATGAGGGCAGAGGGTTTAGGGGCACCCGTTCTCCTTGCCATGCTCAGCTAAGTCACTGGTTCTGCCAGGGCTCAAGTCCTGTGGCATGGGGGACTCATTACTATATGCATAGGCACCCAGTATATGGGGGCAGAGGGCGTAGGCGCACCCGTTCTCCTTGCAATGCACAGCTAAGTCACTGGTTCTGCCAGGGCTCAAGTCCTGTGGCATGGGGGACTCATTACTATATGCGTAGGCACCCAGTATATGGGGGCAGAGGGCGTAGGTGCACCCGTTCTCCTTGCCATGCTCAGCTAAGTCACTGGTTCTGCCAGGGCTCAAGTCCTGTGGCATGGGGGACTCATTACTATACGCATAGGCGCCCAGTATATGAGGGCAGAGGGTTTAGGGGCACCCGTTCTCCTTGCCATGCTCAGCTAAATCACTGGTTCTGCCAGGGCTCAAGTCCTGTGGCATGGGGGACTCATTACTATATGCATAGGCGCCCAGTATATGGGGGCAGAGGGCGTAGGTGCACCCGTTCTCCTTGCCATGCTCAGCTAAGTCACTGGTTCTGCCAGGGCTCAAGTCCTGTGGCATGGGGGACTCATTACTATACGCATAGGCACCCAGTATATGAGGGCAGAGGGCTTAGGTGCACCCGTTCTCCTTGCCATGCTCAGCTAAGTCACTGGTTCTGCCAGCGCTCAACTCCTGTGGCATGGGGACTCATTACTACATGCGTAGGCACCCAGTATATGGGGGCAGAGGGCATAGGTGCACCCGTTCTCCTTGCCATGCTCATTGTTCACTCGGTCTACCAGGGCTCATGTCCTGTGGCATGGGGCACTCATTACTATATGCATAGGCACCCAGTATATGGGGGCAGAGGGTGTAGGTGGACCCGTTCTCCTTGCCATGCTCAGCTAAGTCACTGGTTCTGCCAGGGCTCAACTCCTGTGGCATGGGGGACTCATTACTATATGCATAGGCACCCAGTATATGAGGGCAGAGGGTTTAGGGGCACCCGTTCTCCTTGCCATGCTCCGCTAAATCACTGGTACTGCCAGGGCTCATGTCCTGTGGCATGGGGGACTCATTACTATATGCATAGGCACCCAGTATATGAGGGCAGAGGGTTTAGGGGCACCCGTTCTCCTTGCCATGCTCAGCTATGTCACTGGTTCTGCCAGGGCTCAAGTCCTGTGGCATGGGGGACTCATTACTATATGCATAGGCACCCAGTATATGGGGGCAGAGGGCATAGGTGCACCCGTTCTCCTTGCCATGCTCAGCTATGTCACTGGTTCTGCCAGGGCTCAAGTCCTGTGGCATGGGGGACTCATTACTACATGCGTAGGCACCCAGTATATGGGGGTAGAGGGCATAGGTGCACCCGTTCTCCTTGCCATGCTCAGCTAATCACTGGTTTTGGCAGGGCTCAAGTCCTGTGGCATGGGGGATTCATTACTATACGCATAGGCACCCAGTATATGGGGGCAGAGGGCATAGGTGCACCCGTTCTCCTTGCCATGCTCAGCTAAGTCACTGGTTCTGCCAGGGCTCAAGTCCTGTGGCATGGGGACTCATTACTACATGCGCAGGCACCCAGTATATAGGGGCAGAGGGCATAGGTGCACCCGTTCTCCTTGCCATACTCAGCTAATCACTGGTTTTGGCAGGGCTCAAGTCCTGTGGCATGTGGGACTCATTACTATATGCATAGGCACCCAGTATATGGGGGCAGAGGGCGTAGGGGCACCCGTTCTCCTTGCCATGCTCAGCTAATCACTGGTTTTGGCAGGGCTCAAGTCCTGTGGCATGGGGACTCATTACTACATGTGCAGGCACCCAGTATATGAGGGCAGAGGGCTTAGGGGCAACCGTTCTCCATGCCATGTTCAGCTAATCACTGGTTTTGGCAGGGCTCAAGTCCTGTGGCATGGGGACTCATTACTACATGCGTAGGCACCCAGTATATGGGGGCAGAGGGCATAGGTGCACCCGTTCTCCTTGCCATGCTCAGCTAAGTCACTGGTTCTGCCAGGGCTCAGGTCCTGTGGCATGGGGGACACATTACTATATGCATAGGCACCCAGTATATGAGGGCAGAGGGCTTAGGGGCACCCGTTCTCCTTGCCATGCTCAGCTAAATCACTGGTTCTGCCAGCGCTCAACTCCTGGGGCATGGGGACTCGTTACTAAATGCGTAGGCACCCAGTATATGGGGGCAGAGGGCATAGGTGCACCCGTTCTCCTTGCCATGCTCATTGTTCACTGGTTCTGCCAGGGCTCATGTCCTGTGGCATGGGGCACTCATTACTATATGCATAGGCACCCAGTATCTGAGGGCAGAGGGTTTAGGGGCACCCGTTCTCCTTGCAATGCTCCGCTAAATCACTGGTACTGCCAGGGCTCATGTCCTGTGGCATGGGGGACTCATTACTATATGCATAGGCACCCAGTATATGAGGGCAGAGGGTTTAGGTGCACCCGTTCTCCTTGCCATGCTCAGCTAAGTCACTGGTTCTGCCAGGGCTCAGGTCCTGTGGCATGGGGGACACATTACTATATGCATAGGCACCCAGTATATGAGGGCAGAGGGCGTAGGTGCACCCGTTCTCCTTGCCATGCTCAGCTAAGTCACTGGTTCTGCCAGGGCTCAACTCCTGTGGCTTGGGGGACTCATTACTATATGCATAGGCACCCAGTATATGAGGGCAGAGGGTTTAGGGGCACCCGTTCTCCTTGCCATGCTCAGCTAAGTCACTGGTTCTGCCAGGGCTCAAGTCCTGTGGCATGGGGGACTCGTTACTATACGCATAGGCACCCAGTATATGAGGGCAGAGGGCTTAGGTGCACCCGTTCTCCTTGCCATGCTCAGCTAAGTCACTGGTTCTGCCAGCGCTCAACTCCTGTGGCATGGGGACTCATTACTACATGCGTAGGCACCCAGTATATGGGGCAGAGGGCATAGGTGCACCCGTTCTCCTTGCCATGCTCATTGTTCACTGGGTCTGCCAGGGCTCATGTCCTGTGGCATGGGGCACTCATTACTATATGCATAGGCACCCAGTATATGGGGGCAGAGGGCATAGGTGCACCCGTTCTCCTTGCCATGCTCAGCTAAATCACTGGTACTGCCAGGGCTCATGTCCTGTGGCATGGGGGACTCATTACTATATGCATAGGCACCCAGTATATGAGGGCAGAGGGTTTAGGGGCACCCGTTCTCCTTGCCATGCTCAGCTAAGTCACTGGTCCTGCCAGGGCTCAAGTCCTCTGGCATGGGGGACTCATTACTATATGCATAGGCACCCAGTATATGGGGGCAGAGGGTGTAGGTGGACCCGTTCTCCTTGCCATGCTCAGCTAAGTCACTGGTTCTGCCAGGGCTCAACTCCTGTGGCATGGGGGACTCATTACTATATGCATAGGCACCCAGTATATGAGGGCAGAGGGTTTAGGGGCACCCGTTCTCCTTGCCATGCTCCGCTAAATCACTGGTTCTGCCAGGGCTCAAGTCCTGTGGCATGGGGGACTCATTACTATATGCATAGGCACCCAGTATATGAGGGCAGAGGGTTTAGGGGCACCCGTTCTCCTTGCCATGCTCAGCTAAGTCACTGGTTCTGCCAGGGCTCAAGTCCTGTGGCATGGGGGACTCATTACTATATGCATAGGCACCCAGTATATGGGGGCAGAGGGCGTAGGCGCACCCGTTCTCCTTGCAATGCACAGCTAAGTCACTGGTTCTGCCAGGGCTCAAGTCCTGTGGCATGGGGGACTCATTACTATATGCGTAGGCACCCAGTATATGGGGGCAGAGGGCGTAGGTGCACCCGTTCTCCTTGCCATGCTCAGCTAAGTCACTGGTTCTGCCAGGGCTCAAGTCCTGTGGCATGGGGGACTCATTACTATACGCATAGGCGCCCAGTATATGAGGGCAGAGGGTTTAGGGGCACCCGTTCTCCTTGCCATGCTCAGCTAAATCACTGGTTCTGCCAGGGCTCAAGTCCTGTGGCATGGGGGACTCATTACTATATGCATAGGCGCCCAGTATATGGGGGCAGAGGGCGTAGGTGCACCCGTTCTCCTTGCCATGCTCAGCTAAGTCACTGGTTCTGCCAGGGCTCAAGTCCTGTGGCATGGGGGACTCATTACTATACGCATAGGCACCCAGTATATGAGGGCAGAGGGCTTAGGTGCACCCGTTCTCCTTGCCATGCTCAGCTAAGTCACTGGTTCTGCCAGCGCTCAACTCCTGTGGCATGGGGACTCATTACTACATGCGTAGGCACCCAGTATATGGGGGCAGAGGGCATAGGTGCACCCGTTCTCCTTGCCATGCTCATTGTTCACTCGGTCTACCAGGGCTCATGTCCTGTGGCATGGGGCACTCATTACTATATGCATAGGCACCCAGTATATGGGGGCAGAGGGTGTAGGTGGACCCGTTCTCCTTGCCATGCTCAGCTAAGTCACTGGTTCTGCCAGGGCTCAACTCCTGTGGCATGGGGGACTCATTACTATATGCATAGGCACCCAGTATATGAGGGCAGAGGGTTTAGGGGCACCCGTTCTCCTTGCCATGCTCCGCTAAATCACTGGTACTGCCAGGGCTCATGTCCTGTGGCATGGGGGACTCATTACTATATGCATAGGCACCCAGTATATGAGGGCAGAGGGTTTAGGGGCACCCGTTCTCCTTGCCATGCTCAGCTATGTCACTGGTTCTGCCAGGGCTCAAGTCCTGTGGCATGGGGGACTCATTACTATATGCATAGGCACCCAGTATATGGGGGCAGAGGGCATAGGTGCACCCGTTCTCCTTGCCATGCTCAGCTATGTCACTGGTTCTGCCAGGGCTCAAGTCCTGTGGCATGGGGGACTCATTACTACATGCGTAGGCACCCAGTATATGGGGGTAGAGGGCATAGGTGCACCCGTTCTCCTTGCCATGCTCAGCTAATCACTGGTTTTGGCAGGGCTCAAGTCCTGTGGCATGGGGGATTCATTACTATACGCATAGGCACCCAGTATATGGGGGCAGAGGGCATAGGTGCACCCGTTCTCCTTGCCATGCTCAGCTAAGTCACTGGTTCTGCCAGGGCTCAAGTCCTGTGGCATGGGGACTCATTACTACATGCGCAGGCACCCAGTATATAGGGGCAGAGGGCATAGGTGCACCCGTTCTCCTTGCCATACTCAGCTAATCACTGGTTTTGGCAGGGCTCAAGTCCTGTGGCATGTGGGACTCATTACTATATGCATAGGCACCCAGTATATGGGGGCAGAGGGCGTAGGGGCACCCGTTCTCCTTGCCATGCTCAGCTAATCACTGGTTTTGGCAGGGCTCAAGTCCTGTGGCATGGGGACTCATTACTACATGTGCAGGCACCCAGTATATGAGGGCAGAGGGCTTAGGGGCAACCGTTCTCCATGCCATGTTCAGCTAATCACTGGTTTTGGCAGGGCTCAAGTCCTGTGGCATGGGGACTCATTACTACATGCGTAGGCACCCAGTATATGGGGGCAGAGGGCATAGGTGCACCCGTTCTCCTTGCCATGCTCAGCTAAGTCACTGGTTCTGCCAGGGCTCAGGTCCTGTGGCATGGGGGACACATTACTATATGCATAGGCACCCAGTATATGAGGGCAGAGGGCTTAGGGGCACCCGTTCTCCTTGCCATGCTCAGCTAAATCACTGGTTCTGCCAGCGCTCAACTCCTGGGGCATGGGGACTCGTTACTAAATGCGTAGGCACCCAGTATATGGGGGCAGAGGGCATAGGTGCACCCGTTCTCCTTGCCATGCTCATTGTTCACTGGTTCTGCCAGGGCTCATGTCCTGTGGCATGGGGCACTCATTACTATATGCATAGGCACCCAGTATCTGAGGGCAGAGGGTTTAGGGGCACCCGTTCTCCTTGCAATGCTCCGCTAAATCACTGGTACTGCCAGGGCTCATGTCCTGTGGCATGGGGGACTCATTACTATATGCATAGGCACCCAGTATATGAGGGCAGAGGGTTTAGGTGCACCCGTTCTCCTTGCCATGCTCAGCTAAGTCACTGGTTCTGCCAGGGCTCAGGTCCTGTGGCATGGGGGACACATTACTATATGCATAGGCACCCAGTATATGAGGGCAGAGGGCGTAGGTGCACCCGTTCTCCTTGCCATGCTCAGCTAAGCCACTGGTTCTGCCAGGGCTCAACTCCTGTGGCTTGGGGGACTCATTACTATATGCATAGGCACCCAGTATATGAGGGCAGAGGGTTTAGGGGCACCCGTTCTCCTTGCCATGCTCCGCTAAATCACTGGTACTGCTAGGGCTCATGTCCTGTGGCATGGGGGACTCATTACTATATGCATAGGCACCCAGTATATGAGGGCAGAGGGTTTAGGGGCACCCGTTCTCCTTGCCATGCTCAGCTAAGTCACTGGTTCTGCCAGGGCTCAAGTCCTGTGGCATGGGGGACTCATTACTATATGCATAGGCACCCAGTATATGGGGGCAGAGGGCGTAGGCGCACCCGTTCTCCTTGCCATGCTCAGCTAAGTCACTGGTTCTGCCAGCGCTCAACTCCTGGGGCATGGGGACTCATTACTACATGCGTAGGCACCCAGTATATGGGGGCAGAGGGCGTAGGTGCACCCGTTCTCCTTGCCATGCTCAGCTAAGTCACTGGTTCTGCCAGGGCTCAAGTCCTGTGGCATGGGGGACTCATTACTATACGCATAGGCACCCAGTATATGAGGGCAGAGGGCTTAGGGGCACCCGTTCTCCTTGCCATGCTCAGCTAAATCACTGGTTCTGCCAGGGTTCAAGTCCTGTGGCATGGGGGACTCATTACTATATGCATAGGCGCCCAGTATATGGGGGCAGAGGGCGTAGGTGCACCCGTTCTCCTTGCCATGCTCAGCTAAGTCACTGGTTCTGCCAGGGCTCAAGTCCTGTGGCATGGGGGACTCATTACTATACGCATAGGCACCCAGTATATGAGGGCAGAGGGCTTAGGTGCACCCGTTCTCCTTGCCATGCTCAGCTAAGTCACTGGTTCTGCCAGCGCTCAACTCCTGTGGCATGGGGACTCATTACTACATGCGTAGGCACCCAGTATATGGGGGCAGAGGGCATAGGTTTACCCGTTCTCCTTGCCATGCTCAGCTAAATCACTGGTTCTGCCAGGGCTCAAGTCCTGTGGCATGGGGACTCATTACTACATGCGTAGGCATCCAGTATATGAGGGCAGAGGGCATAGGTTCACCCGTTCTCCTTGCCATGCTCAGCTAATCACTGGTTTTGGCAGGGATCAAGTCCTGTGGCATGGGGGACTCATTACTACATGCATAGGCACCCAGTATATGAGGGCAAAGGGCGTAGGGGCACCCGTTCTCCATGCCATGCTCATCTAAGTCACTGGTTCTGCCAGGGCTCAAGTCCTGTGGCATGGGGGACTCATTACTATATGCATAGGCACCCAGTATATGAGGGCAGAGGGCTTAGGGGCACCCGTTCTCCTTGCCATGCTCAGCTAAATCACTGGTTCTGCCAGGGCTCAAGTCCTGTGCCATGGGGGACTCATTACTATATGCATAGGCGCCCAGTATATGGGGGCAGAGGGCGTAGGTGCACCCGTTCTCCTTGCCATGCTCAGCTAAGTCACTGGTTCTGCCAGGGCTCAAGTCCTGTGGCATGGGGGACTCATTACTATACGCATAGGCACCCAGTATATGAGGGCAGAGGGCTTAGGGGCACCCGTTCCCCTTGCCATGCTCAGCTAAATCACTGGTTCTGCCAGGGCTCAAGTCCTGTGGCATGGGGGACTCATTACTATATGCATAGGCGCCCAGTATATGGGGGCAGAGGGCGTAGGTGCACCCGTTCTCCTTGCCATGCTCAGCTAAGTCACTGGTTCTGCCAGGGCTCAAGTCCTGTGGCATGGGGGACTCGTTACTATACGCATAGGCACCCAGTATATGAGGGCAGAGGGCTTAGGTGCACCCGTTCTCCTTGCCATGCTCAGCTAAGTCACTGGTTCTGCCAGCGCTCAACTCCTGTGGCATGGGGACTCATTACTACATGCGTAGGCACCCAGTATATGGGGCAGAGGGCATAGGTGCACCCGTTCTCCTTGCCATGCTCATTGTTCACTGGGTCTGCCAGGGCTCATGTCCTGTGGCATGGGGCACTCATTACTATATGCATAGGCACCCAGTATATGGGGGCAGAGGGCATAGGTGCACCCGTTCTCCTTGCCATGCTCAGCTAAATCACTGGTACTGCCAGGGCTCATGTCCTGTGGCATGGGGGACTCATTACTATATGCATAGGCACCCAGTATATGAGGGCAGAGGGTTTAGGGGCACCCGTTCTCCTTGCCATGCTCAGCTAAGTCACTGGTCCTGCCAGGGCTCAAGTCCTCTGGCATGGGGGACTCATTACTATATGCATAGGCACCCAGTATATGGGGGCAGAGGGCGTAGGTGCACCCGTTCTCCTTGCCATGCACAGCTAAGTCACTGGTTCTGCCAGGGCTCAAGTACTGTGGCTTGGGGGACTCATTACTATATGTGTAGGCACTCAGTATATGGAGGCAGAGGGCATAGGTGCACCCATTCTCCTTGCCATGCTCAGCTAATCACTGGTTTTGGCAGGGCTCAAGTCCTGTGGCATGGGGGACTCATTACTATATGCGTAGGCACCCAGTATATGGGGGCAGAGGGCGTAGGTGCACCCGTTCTCCTTGCCATGCTCAGCTAAGTCACTGGTTCTGCCAGGGCTCAAGTCCTGTGGCATGGGGGACTCATTACTATACGCATAGGCACCCAGTATATGAGGGCAGAGGGCTTAGGGGCACCCGTTCTCCTTGCCATGCTCAGCTAAATCACTGGTTCTGCCAGGGCTCAAGTCCTGTGGCATGGGGGACTCATTACTATATGCATAGGCGCCCAGTATATGGGTGCAGAGGGCGTAGGTGCACCCGTTCTCCTTGCCATGCTCAGCTAAGTCACTGGTTCTGCCAGGGCTCAAGTCCTGTGGCATGGGGGACTCATTACTATACACATAGGCACCCAGTATATGAGGGCAGAGGGCTTAGGTGCACCCGTTCTCCTTGCCATTCTCAGCTAAGTCACTGGTTCTGCCAGGGCTCAAGTCCTGTGGCATGGGGACTCATTACTACATGCGTAGGCACCCAGTATATGAGGGCAGAGGGCATAGGTTCACCCGTTCTCCTTGCCATGCTCAGCTAATCACTGGTTTTGGCAGGGATCAAGTCCTGTGGCATGGGGGACTCATTACTACATGCATAGGCACCCAGTATATGAGGGCAAAGGGCGTAGGGGCACCCGTTCTCCATGCCATGCTCAGCTAAGTCACTGGTTCTGCCAGGGCTCAATTCCTGTGGCATGGGGGACTCATTACTATATGCATAGGCACCCAGTATATGGGGGCAGAGCGCGTAGGTGCACCCGTTCTCCTTGCCATGCTCAGCTAAGTCACTGTTTCTGCCAGGGCTCAAGTCCTGTGGCATGGGGGACTCATTACTATACGCATAGGGACCCAGTATATGAGGGCAGAGGGCTTAGGTGCACCCGTTCTCCTTGCCATGCTCAGCTAAATCACTGGTTCTGCCAGCGCTCAACTCCTGTGGCATGGGGGACTCATTACTGCATGCATAGGCACCCAGTATATGGGGTCAGAGGGCGTAGGGGCACCCGTTCTACTTGCCATGCTCAGCTAAATCACTGGTTCTGCCAGGGCTCAAGTCCTGTGGCATGGGGACTCATTACTACATGCGTAGGCACCCAGTATATGGGGGCAGAGGGCATAGGTGCACCCGTTCTCCTTGCCCTGCTCAGCTAATCACTGGTTTTGGCGGGGCTCAAGTCCTGTGGCATGGGGGACTCATTACTATATGCATAGGCACCCAGTATATGGGGGTAGAGGGCGTAGGTGCACCCGTTCTCCTGGCCATGCTCAGCTAAGTCACTGGTTCTGCCAGGGCTCAAGTCCTGTGGCATGGGGGACTCATTACTATACGCATACGCACACAGTATATGGGGGCAGAGGGCGTAGGTGCACCCGTTCTCCTTGCCATGCTCAGCTAAATCACTGGTTCTGCCAGGGCTCAAGTCCTGTTGTCAAGGACTTCCCCCCTTCTCATCTGCTTTTGCTGCGTGCCGGTGTCCGGAGGCGGTGTCTGCTTGCGAATGGACCTGGACTTGAAGAGCGCTGCTCGAGTCTCGTCTGTATCCAGGTTGCGTTCAAATCCAGGAATCCGGGAACGAGGAAATGGCGAAAGGGCACGGGTCCAGTAATAATAGGAAAAGGGGAGGCAAGGAGAGATGAAGAGTCAGGGAATCAAGGAATAGGATTTGAGAGCGGAATCACATGTCGTAGCCACTTAGCAATAGCATTGAGACGCGCGGAGCCGCGGAAGGTGTGGTCTAATATAGAGCACGCTACGCTCAATGCATAGAGCGAGCGGAAGCGTCCGTGCGGGGCGGCCATGTTGGGAGTACCAGGGAATGCAAGCCCCGGTGAGACAGGGACCAAAAGTTCCAGAAGGGGCGTGAATGGAGATTCATGACACCTGTGGCATGGGGGACTCATTACTATATGCATAGGCACCCAGTATATGGAGGCAGAGGGCGGAGGTGCACCCGTTCTCCTTGCCATGCTCAGCTAATCACTGGTTTTGGCAGGGCTCAAGTCCTGTGGCATGGGGGACTCATTACTATATGCATAGGCACCCAGTATATGGGGGCAGAGGGCGTAGGGGCACCCGTTCTCCATGCCATGCTCAGCTAAGTCACTGGTTCTGCCAGGGCTCAAGTCCTGTGGCATGGGGGACTCATTACTATACGCATAGGCACCCAGTATATGAGGGCAGAGGGCTTAGGGGCACCCGTTCTCCTTGCCATGCTCAGCTAAATCACTGGTTCTGCCAGCGCTCAACTCCTGGGGCATGGGGACTCATTACTACATGCGTAGGCACCCAGTATATGGGGGCAGAGGGCATAGGTGCACCCGTTCTCCTTGCCATGCTCATTGTTCACTGGGTCTGCCAGGGCTCATGTCCTGTGGCATGGGGCACTCATTACTATATGCATAGGCACCCAGTATATGGGGGCAGAGGGCGTAGGTGCACCCGTTCTCCTTGCCATGCTCAGCTAAGTCACTGGTTCTGCCAGGGCTCAACTCCTGTGGCATGGGGGACTCATTACTATATGCATAGGCACCCAGTATATGAGGGCAGAGGGTTTAGGGGGAACCGTTCTCCTTGCCATGCTCCGCTAAATCACTGGTACTGCCAGGGCTCATGTCCTGTGGCATGGGGGACTCATTACTATATGCATAGGCACCCAGTATATGAGGGCAGAGGGTTTAGGGGCACCCATTCTCCTTGCCATGCTCAGCTAAGTCACTGGTTCTGCCAGGGCTCAAGTACTGTGGCATGGGGGACTCATTACTATATGCGTAGGTACTCAGTATATGGAGGCAGAGGGCATAGGTGCACCCGTTCTCCTTGCCATGCTCAGCTAATCACTGGTTTTGGCAGGGCTCAAGTCCTGTGGCATGGGGGACTCATTACTATATGCGTAGGCACCCAGTATATGGGGGCAGAGGGCGTAGGTGCACCCGTTCTCCTTGCCATGCTCAGCTAAGTCACTGGTTCTGCCAGGGCTCAAGTCCTGTGGCATGGGGGACTCATTACTATACGCATAGGCGCCCAGTATATGAGGGCAGAGGGTTTAGGGGCACCCGTTCTCCTTGCCATGCTCAGCTAAATCACTGGTTCTGCCAGGGCTCAAGTCCTGTGGCATGGGGGACTCATTACTATATGCATAGGCGCCCAGTATATGGGGGCAGAGGGCGTAGGTGCACCCGTTCTCCTTGCCATGCTCAGCTAAGTCACTGGTTCTGCCAGGGCTCAAGTCCTGTGGCATGGGGGACTCATTACTATACGCATAGGCACCCAGTATATGAGGGCAGAGGGCTTAGGTGCACCCGTTCTCCTTGCCATGCTCAGCTAAGTCACTGGTTCTGCCAGGGCTCAAGCCCTGTGGCATGGGGACTCATTACTACATGCGTAGGCACCCAGTATATGGGGGCAGAGGGCATAGGTGCACCCGTTCTCCTTGCCATGCTCATTGTTCACTGGGTCTGCCAGGGCTCATGTCCTGTGGCATGGGGCACTCATTACTATATGCATAGGCACCCAGTATATGGGGGCAGAGGGCGTAGGTGCACCCGTTCTCCTTGCCATGCTCAGCTAAGTCACTGGTTCTGCCAGGGCTCAACTCCTGTGGCATGGGGGACTCATTACTATATGCATAGGCACCCAGTATATCAGGGCAGAGGGTTTAGGGGCACCCGTTCTCCTTGCCATGCTCAGCTAAGTCACTGGTTCTTCCAGGGCTCAAGTCCTGTGGAATGGTGGACTCATTACTATATGCATAGGCACCCAGTATATGGGGGCAGAGGGCGTAGGTGCACCCGTTCTCCTTGCCATGCACAGCTAAGTCACTGGTTCTGCCAGGGCTCAAGTACTATGGCATGGGGACTCAATACTATACGCATAGGCACCCAGTATATGAGGGCAGAGGGCTTAGGGGCACCCATTCTCCTTGCCATGCTCAGCTAAATCACTGGTTCTGCCAGGGCTCAAGCCCTGTGGCATGGGGGACTCATTACTATATGCATAGGCGCCCAGTATATGGGGGCAGAGGGCGTAGGTGCACCCGTTCTCCTTGCCATGCTCAGCTAAGTCACTGGTTCTGCCAGGGCTCAAGTCCTGTGGCATGGGGGACTCATTACTATATGCATAGGCACCCAGTATATGGGGGCAGAGGGCGTAGGTGCACCCGTTCTCCTTGCCATGCACAAGTAAGTCACTGGTTCTGCCAGGGCTCAAGTACTATGGCATGGGGACTCAATACTATATGCATAGGCGCCCAGTATATGGGGGCAGAGGGCGTAGGTGCACCCGTTCTCCTTGCCATGCTCAGCTAAGTCACTGGTTCTGCCAGGGCTCAAGTCCTGTGGCATGGGGGACTCATTACTATATGCATAGGCACCCAGTATATGGGGCAGAGGGCGTAGGTGCACCCGTTCTCCTTGCCATGCACAGCTAAGTCACTGGTTCTGCCAGGGCTCAAGTCCTGTGGCATGGGGGACTCATTACTATATGCATAGGCACCCAGTATATGAGGGCAGAGGGCTTAGGGGCACCCATTCTCCTTGCCATGCTCAGCTAAATCACTGGTTCTGCCAGGGCTCAAGCCCTGTGGCATGGGGGACTCATTACTATATGCATAGGCGCCCAGTATATGGGGGCAGAGGGCGTAGGTGCACCCGTTCTCCTTGCCATGCTCAGCTAAGTCACTGGTTCTACCAGGGCTCAAGTCCTGTGGCATGGGGGACTCATTACTATACGCATAGGCACCCAGTATATGAGGGCAGAGGGCTTAGGTGCACCCGTTCTCCTTGCCATGCTCAGCTAAGTCACTGGTTCTGCCAGCGCTCAACACCTGTGGCATGGGGACTCATTACTACATGCGTAGGCACCCAGTATATGGGGGCAGAGGGCATAGGTTTACCCGTTCTCCTTGCCATGCTCAGCTAAATCACTGGTTCTGCCAGGGCTCAAGTCCTGTGGCATGGGGACTCATTACTACATGCGTAGGCACCCAGTATATGGGGGCAGAGGGCATAGGTGCACCCGTTCTCCTTGCCATGCTCATTGTTCACTGGGTCTGCCAGGGCTCATGTCCTGTGGCATGGGGCACTCATTACTATATGCATAGGCACCCAGTATATGGGGGCAAAGGGCGTAGGTGCACCCGTTCTCCTTGCCATGCTCAGCTAAATCACTGGTGCTGCCAGGGCTCATGTCCTGTGGCATGGGGGACTCATTACTATATGCATAGGCATCCAGTATATGAGGGCAGAGGGTTTAGGGGCACCCGTTCTCCTTGCCATGCTCAGCTAAGGCACTGGTTCTGCCAGGGCTCAAGTCCTGTGGCATGGGGGACTCATTACTATATGCATAGGCACCCAGTATATGGGGGCAGAGGGCGTAGGTGCACCCGTTCTCCATGCCATGCACAGCTAAGTCACTGGTTCTGCCAGGGCTCAAGTACTGTGGCATGGGGGACTCATTACTATATGTGTAGGCACTCAGTATATGGAGGCAGAGGGCATAGGTGCACCCATTCTCCTTGCCATGCTCAGCTAATCACTGGTTTTGGCAGGGCTCAAGTCCTGTGGCATGGGGGACTCATTATTATATGCGTAGGCACCCAGTATATGGGGGCAGAGGGCGTAGGTGCACCCGTTCTCCTTGCCATGCTCAGCTAAGTCACTGGTTCTGCCAGGGCTCAAGTCCTGTGGCATGGGGGACTCATTACTATACGCATAGGCACCCAGTATATGAGGGCAGAGGGCTTAGGGGCACCCGTTCTCCTTGCCATGCTCAGCTAAATCACTGGTTCTGCCAGGGCTCAAGTCCTGTGGCATGGGGACTCATTACTACATGCGTAGGCACCCAGTATATGAGGGCAGAGGGCATAGGTTCACCCGTTCTCCTTGCCATGCTCAGCTAATCACTGGTTTTGGCAGGGATCAAGTCCTGTGGCATGGTGGACTCATTACTATATGCATAGGCACCCAGTATATGGGGCAGAGGGGTAAGGTGCACCCGTTCTCCTTGCCATGCTCAGCTAAGTCACTGTTTCTGCCAGGGCTCAAGTCCTGTGGCATGGGGGACTCATTACTATACGCATAGGGACCCAGTATATGAGGGCAGAGGGCTTAGGTGCACCCGTTCTCCTTGCCATGCTCAGCTAAATCACTGGTTCTGCCAGCGCTCAACTCCTGTGGCATGGGGGACTCATTACTGCATGCATAGGCACCCAGTATATGGGGTCAGAGGGCGTAGGGGCACCCGTTCTACTTGCCATGCTCAGCTAAATCACTGGTTCTGCCAGGGCTCAAGTCCTGTGGCATGGGGGACTCATTACTATACGCATACGCACACAGTATATGGGGGCAGAGGGCGTAGGTGCACCCGTACTCCTTGCCACGCTCAGCTAAATCACTGGTTCTGCCAGGGCTCAAGTCCTGTTGTCAAGGACTTCCCCCCTTCTCACCTGCTTTTGCTGCTTGCCGGTGTCCGGAGGCGGTGTCTTCTTGCGAATGGACCTGGACTTGAAGAGCGCTGCTCGAGTCTCGTCTGTATCCAGGTTGCGTTCAAATCCAGGAATCCGGGAACGAGGAAATGGCGAAAGGGCACGGGTCCAGTAATAATAGGAAAAGGGGAGGCAAGGAGAGATGAAGAGTCAGGGAATCAAGGAATAGGATTTGAGAGCGGAATCACATGTCGTAGCCACTTAGCAATAGCATTGAGACGCGCAGAGCCGCGGAAGGTGTGGTCTAATATAGAGCACGCTACACTCAATGCATAGAGCGAGCGGAAGCGTCCGTGCGGGGCGGCCATGTTGGGAGTACCAGGGAATGCAAGCCCCGGTGAGACAGGGACCAAAAGTTCCAGAAGGGGCGTGAATGGAGATTCATGACACCTGTGGCATGGGGGACTCATTACTATATGCATAGGCACCCAGTATATGGGGGCAGAGGGCGGAGGTGCACCCGTTCTCCTTGCCGTGCTCAGCTAATCACTGGTTTTGGCACGGCTCAAGTCCTGTGGCATGGGGGACTCATTACTATATGCATAGGCACCCAGTATATGGGGGCAGAGGGCGTAGGGACACCCGTTCTCCATGCCATGCTCAGCTAAGTCACTGGTTCTGCCAGGGCTCAACTCCTGTGGCATGGGGGACTCATTACTGTATGCATAGGCACCCAGTATATGGGGGCAGAGGGCGTAGGTGCACCGTTCTCCTTGCCATGCTCAGCTATGTCACTGGTTCTGCCAGGGCTCAAGTCCTGTGGCATGGGGGACTCATTACTACATGCGTAGGCACCCAGTATATGTGGGCAGAGGGCATAGGTGCACCCGTTCTCCTTGCCATGCTCAGCTAATCACTGGTTTTGGCAGGGCTCAAGTCCTGTGGCATGGGGGACTCATTGCTATATGCATAGGCTCCCAGTATATGGGGGCAGAGGTCGTAGGGGCACCAGTTCTACTTGCCATGCTCAGCTAAGTCACTGGTTCTGCCAGGGCTCAAGTCCTGTGGCATGGGGGACTCATTACTATATGCATAGGCACCCAGTATATGGGGGCAGAGGGCATAGGTGCACCCGTTTTCCTTGCCATGCTCAGCTATGTCACTGGTTCTGCCAGGGCTCAAGTCCTGTGGCATGGGGGACTCATTACTACATGCGTAGGCACCCAGTATATGGGGGCAGAGGGCATAGGTGCACCCGTTCTCCTTGCCATGCTCAGCTAATCACTGGTTTTGGCAGGGCTCAAGTCCTGTGGCATGGGGGATTCATTACTATACGCATAGGCACCCAGTATATGGGGGCAGAGGGCGTAGGGGCACCCGTTCTCCTTGCATGCTCAGCTAATCACTGGTTTTGGCCGGGCTCAAGTCCTGTGGCATGGGGGACTCATTACTATATGCATAGGCACCCAGTATATGGGGGCAGAGGGCATAGGTGCACCCGTTCTCCTTGCCATGCTCAGCTAAGTCACTGGTTCTGCCAGGGCTCAAGTCCTGTGGCATGGGGACTCATTACTACATGCGCAGGCACCCAGTATATAGGGGCAGAGGGCATAGGTGCACCCGTTCTCCTTGCCATACTCAGCTAATCACTGGTTTTGGCAGGGCTCAAGTCCTGTGGCATGTGGGACTCATTACTACATGCATAGGCACCCAGTATATGGGGGCAGAGGGCGTAGGGGCACCCGTTCTCCTTGCCATGCTCAGCTAATCACTGGTTTTGGCAGGGCTCAAGTCCTGTGGCATGGGGACTCATTACTACATGTGCAGGCACCCAGTATATGAGGGCAGAGGGCTTAGGGGCAACCGTTCTCCATGCCATGTTCAGCTAATCACTGGTTTTGGCAGGGCTCAAGTCCTGTGGCATGGGGACTCATTACTACATGCGTAGGCACCCAGTATATGGGGGCAGAGGGCATAGGTGCACCCGTTCTCCTTGCCATGCTCAGCTAAATCACTGGTGCTGCCAGGGCTCATGTCCTGTGGCATGGGGGACTCATTACTATATGCATAGGCATCCAGTATATGAGGGCAGAGGGTTTAGGGGCACCCGTTCTCCTTGCCATGCTCAGCTAAGGCACTGGTTCTGCCAGGGCTCAAGTCCTGTGGCATGGGGGACTCATTACTATATGCATAGGCACCCAGTATATGGGGGCAGAGGGCGTAGGTGCACCCGTTCTCCATGCCATGCACAGCTAAGTCACTGGTTCTGCCAGAGCTCAAGTACTGTGGCATGGGGGACTCATTACTATATGTGTAGGCACTCAGTATATGGAGGCAGAGGGCATAGGTGCACCCATTCTCCTTGCCATGCTCAGCTAATCACTGGTTTTGGCAGGGCTCAAGTCCTGTGGCATGGGGGACTCATTACTATACGCATAGGCACCCAGTATATGAGGGCACAGGGCTTAGGGACACCCGTTCTCCTTGCCATGCTCAGCTAAATCACTGGTTCTGCCAGGGCTCAAGTCCTGTGGCATGGGGACTCATTACTACATGCGTAGGCACCCAGTATATGAGGGCAGAGGGCATAGGTTCACCCGTTCTCCTTGCCATGCTCAGCTAATCACTGGTTTTGGCAGGGATCAAGTCCTGTGGCATGGTGGACTCATTACTATATGCATAGGCACCCAGTATATGGGGGCAGAGGGCGTAGGTGCACCCGTTCTCCTTGCCATGCTCAGCTAAGTCACTGTTTCTGCCAGGGCTCAAGTCCTGTGGCATGGGGGACTCATTACTATACGCATAGGGACCCAGTATATGAGGGCAGAGGGCTTAGGTGCACCCGTTCTCCTTGCCATGCTCAGCTAAATCACTGGTTCTGCCAGCGCTCAACTCCTGTGGCATGGGGGACTCATTACTGCATGCATAGGCACCCAGTATATGGGGTCAGAGGGCGTAGGGGCACCCGTTCTACTTGCCATGCTCAGCTAAATCACTGGTTCTGCCAGGGCTCAAGTCCTGTGGCATGGGGGACTCATTACTATACGCATACGCACACAGTATATGGGGGCAGAGGGCGTAGGTGCACCCGTACTCCTTGCCACGCTCAGCTAAATCACTGGTTCTGCCAGGGCTCAAGTCCTGTTGTCAAGGACTTCCCCCCTTCTCACCTGCTTTTGCTGCTTGCCGGTGTCCGGAGGCGGTGTCTTCTTGCGAATGGACCTGGACTTGAAGAGCGCTGCTCGAGTCTCGTCTGTATCCAGGTTGCGTTCAAATCCAGGAATCTGGGAACGAGGAAATGGCGAAAGGGCACGGGTCCAGTAATAATAGGAAAAGGGGAGGCAAGGAGAGATGAAGAGTCAGGGAATCAAGGAATAGGATTTGAGAGCGGAATCACATGTCGTAGCCACTTAGCAATAGCATTGAGACGCGCGGAGCCGCGGAAGGTGTGGTCTAATATAGAGCACGCTACACTCAATGCATAGAGCGAGCGGAAGCGTCCGTGCGGGGCGGCCATGTTGGGAGTACCAGGGAATGCAAGCCCCGGTGAGACAGGGACCAAAAGTTCCAGAAGGGGCGTGAATGGAGATTCATGACACCTGTGGCATGGGGGACTCATTACTATATGCATAGGCACCCAGTATATGAGGGCAGAGGGCTTAGGTGCACCCGTTCTCCTTGCCATGCTCAGCTAAGTCACTGGTTCTGCCAGGGCTCAAGCCCTGTGGCATGGGGACTCATTACTACATGCGTAGGCACCCAGTATATGGGGGCAGAGGGCATAGGTGCACCCGTTCTCCTTGCCATGCTCATTGTTCACTGGGTCTGCCAGGGCTCATGTCCTGTGGCATGGGGCACTCATTACTATATGCATAGGCACCCAGTATATGGGGGCATAGGGCGTAGGTGCACCCGTTCTCCTTGCCATGCTCAGCTAAGTCACTGGTTCTGCCAGGGCTCAACTCCTGTGGCATGGGGGACTCATTACTATATGCATAGGCACCCAGTATATCAGGGCAGAGGGTTTAGGGGCACCCGTTCTCCTTGCCATGCTCAGCTAAGTCACTGGTTCTTCCAGGGCTCAAGTCCTGTGGCATGGGGGACTCATTACTATATGCATAGGCACCCAGTATATGGGGGCAGAGGGCGTAGGTGCACCCGTTCTCCTTGCCATGCACAGCTAAGTCACTGGTTCTGCCAGGGCTCAAGTCCTGTGGCATGGGGGACTCATTACTATACGCATAGGCACCCAGTATATGAGGGCAGAGGGCTTAGGGGCACCCATTCTCCTTGCCATGCTCAGCTAAATCACTGGTTCTGCCAGGGCTCAAGCCCTGTGGCATGGGGGACTCATTACTATATGCAAAGGCGCCCAGTATATGGGGGCAGAGGGCGTAGGTGCACCCGTTCTCCTTGCCATGCTCAGCTAAGTCACTGGTTCTGCCAGGGCTCAAGTCCTGTGGCATGGGGGACTCATTACTATATGCATAGGCACCCAGTATATGGGGGCAGAGGGCGTAGGTGCACCCGTTCTCCTTGCCATGCACAGCTAAGTCACTGGTTCTGCCAGGGCTCAAGTACTATTGCATGGAGACTCAATACTATACGCATAGGCACCCAGTATATGAGGGCAGAGGGCTTAGGGGCACCCATTCTCCTTGCCATGCTCAGCTAAATCACTGGTTCTGCCAGGGCTCAAGCCCTGTGGCATGGGGGACTCATTACTATATGCATAGGCGCCCAGTATATGGGGGCAGAGGGCGTAGGTGCACCCGTTCTCCTTGCCATGCTCAGCTAAGTCACTGGTTCTACCAGGGCTCAAGTCCTGTGGCATGGGGGACTCATTACTATATGCATAGGCACCCAGTATATGAGGGCAGAGGGCTTAGGTGCACCCGTTCTCCTTGCCATGCTCAGCTAAGTCACTGGTTCTGCCAGCGCTCAACACCTGTGGCATGGGGACTCATTACTACATGCGTAGGCACCCAGTATATGGGGGCAGAGGGCATAGGTTTACCCGTTCTCCTTGCCATGCTCAGCTAAATCACTGGTTCTGCCAGGGCTCAAGTCCTGTGGCATGGGGACTCATTACTACATGCGTAGGCACCCAGTATATGGGGGCAGAGGGCATAGGTGCACCCGTTCTCCTTGCCATGCTCATTGTTCACTGGGTCTGCCAGGGCTCATGTCCTGTGGCATGGGGCACTCATTACTATATGCATAGGCACCCAGTATATGGGGGCAAAGGGCGTAGGTGCACCCGTTCTCCTTGCCATGCTCAGCTAAATCACTGGTGCTGCCAGGGCTCATGTCCTGTGGCATGGGGGACTCATTACTATATGCATAGGCATCCAGTATATGAGGGCAGAGGGTTTAGGGGCACCCGTTCTCCTTGCCATGCTCAGCTAAGGCACTGGTTCTGCCAGGGCTCAAGTCCTGTGGCATGGGGGACTCATTACTATATGCATAGGCACCCAGTATATGGGGGCAGAGGGCGTAGGTGCACCCGTTCTCCATGCCATGCACAGCTAAGTCACTGGTTCTGCCAGGGCTCAAGTACTGTGGCATGGGGGACTCATTACTATATGTGTAGGCACTCAGTATATGGAGGCAGAGGGCATAGGTGCACCCATTCTCCTTGCCATGCTCAGCTAATCACTGGTTTTGGCAGGGCTCAAGTCCTGTGGCATGGGGGACTCATTACTATATGCGTAGGCACCCAGTATATGGGGGCAGAGGGCGTAGGTGCACCCGTTCTCCTTGCCATGCTCAGCTAAGTCACTGGTTCTGCCAGGGCTCAAGTCCTGTGGCATGGGGGACTCATTACTATACGCATAGGCACCCAGTATATGAGGGCAGAGGGCTTAGGGGCACCCGTTCTCCTTGCCATGCTCAGCTAAATCACTGGTTCTGCCAGGGCTCAAGTCCTGTGGCATGGGGACTCATTACTACATGCGTAGGCACCCAGTATATGAGGGCAGAGGGCATAGGTTCACCCGTTCTCCTTGCCATGCTCAGCTAATCACTGGTTTTGGCAGGGATCAAGTCCTGTGGCATGGTGGACTCATTACTATATGCATAGGCACCCAGTATATGGGGGCAGAGGGCGTAGGTGCACCCGTTCTCCTTGCCATGCTCAGCTAAGTCACTGTTTCTGCCAGGGCTCAAGTCCTGTGGCATGGGGGACTCATTACTATACGCATAGGGACCCAGTATATGAGGGCAGAGGGCTTAGGTGCACCCGTTCTCCTTGCCATGCTCAGCTAAATCACTGGTTCTGCCAGCGCTCAACTCCTGTGGCATGGGGGACTCATTACTGCATGCATAGGCACCCAGTATATGGGGTCAGAGGGCGTAGGGGCACCCGTTCTACTTGCCATGCTCAGCTAAATCACTGGTTCTGCCAGGGCTCAAGTCCTGTGGCATGGGGGACTCATTACTATACGCATACGCACACAGTATATGGGGGCAGAGGGCGTAGGTGCACCCGTACTCCTTGCCACGCTCAGCTAAATCACTGGTTCTGCCAGGGCTCAAGTCCTGTTGTCAAGGACTTCCCCCCTTCTCACCTGCTTTTGCTGCTTGCCGGTGTCCGGAGGCGGTGTCTTCTTGCGAATGGACCTGGACTTGAAGAGCGCTGCTCGAGTCTCGTCTGTATCCAGGTTGCGTTCAAATCCAGGAATCCGGGAACGAGGAAATGGCGAAAGGGCACGGGTCCAGTAATAATAGGAAAAGGGGAGGCAAGGAGAGATGAAGAGTCAGGGAATCAAGGAATAGGATTTGAGAGCGGAATCACATGTCGTAGCCACTTAGCAATAGCATTGAGACGCGCGGAGCCGCGGAAGGTGTGGTCTAATATAGAGCACGCTACACTCAATGCATAGAGCGAGCGGAAGCGTCCGTGCGGGGCGGCCATGTTGGGAGTACCAGGGAATGCAAGCCCCGGTGAGACAGGGACCAAAAGTTCCAGAAGGGGCGTGAATGGAGATTCATGACACCTGTGGCATGGGGGACTCATTACTATATGCATAGGCACCCAGTATATGGGGGCAGAGGGCGGAGGTGCACCCGTTCTCCTTGCCGTGCTCAGCTAATCACTGGTTTTGGCACGGCTCAAGTCCTGTGGCATGGGGGACTCATTACTATATGCATAGGCACCCAGTATATGGGGGCAGAGGGCGTAGGGGCACCCGTTCTCCATGCCATGCTCAGCTAAGTCACTGGTTCTGCCAGGGCTCAACTCCTGTGGCATGGGGGACTCATTACTGTATGCATAGGCACCCAGTATATGGGGGCAGAGGGCGTAGGTGCACCGTTCTCCTTGCCATGCTCAGCTATGTCACTGGTTCTGCCAGGGCTCAAGTCCTGTGGCATGGGGGACTCATTACTACATGCGTAGGCACCCAGTATATGTGGGCAGAGGGCATAGGTGCACCCGTTCTCCTTGCCATGCTCAGCTAATCACTGGTTTTGGCAGGGCTCAAGTCCTGTGGCATGGGGGACTCATTGCTATATGCATAGGCTCCCAGTATATGGGGGCAGAGGTCGTAGGGGCACCAGTTCTACTTGCCATGCTCAGCTAAGTCACTGGTTCTGCCAGGGCTCAAGTCCTGTGGCATGGGGGACTCATTACTATATGCATAGGCACCCAGTATATGGGGGCAGAGGGCATAGGTGCACCCGTTTTCCTTGCCATGCTCAGCTATGTCACTGGTTCTGCCAGGGCTCAAGTCCTGTGGCATGGGGGACTCATTACTACATGCGTAGGCACCCAGTATATGGGGGCAGAGGGCATAGGTGCACCCGTTCTCCTTGCCATGCTCAGCTAATCACTGGTTTTGGCAGGGCTCAAGTCCTGTGGCATGGGGGATTCATTACTATACGCATAGGCACCCAGTATATGGGGGCAGAGGGCGTAGGGGCACCCGTTCTCCTTGCATGCTCAGCTAATCACTGGTTTTGGCCGGGCTCAAGTCCTGTGGCATGGGGGACTCATTACTATATGCATAGGCACCCAGTATATGGGGGCAGAGGGCATAGGTGCACCCGTTCTCCTTGCCATGCTCAGCTAAGTCACTGGTTCTGCCAGGGCTCAAGTCCTGTGGCATGGGGACTCATTACTACATGCGCAGGCACCCAGTATATAGGGGCAGAGGGCATAGGTGCACCCGTTCTCCTTGCCATACTCAGCTAATCACTGGTTTTGGCAGGGCTCAAGTCCTGTGGCATGTGGGACTCATTACTATATGCATAGGCACCCAGTATATGGGGGCAGAGGGCGTAGGGGCACCCGTTCTCCTTGCCATGCTCAGCTAATCACTGGTTTTGGCAGGGCTCAAGTCCTGTGGCATGGGGACTCATTACTACATGTGCAGGCACCCAGTATATGAGGGCAGAGGGCTTAGGGGCAACCGTTCTCCATGCCATGTTCAGCTAATCACTGGTTTTGGCAGGGCTCAAGTCCTGTGGCATGGGGACTCATTACTACATGCGTAGGCACCCAGTATATGGGGGCAGAGGGCATAGGTGCACCCGTTCTCCTTGCCATGCTCAGCTAAATCACTGGTGCTGCCAGGGCTCATGTCCTGTGGCATGGGGGACTCATTACTATATGCATAGGCATCCAGTATATGAGGGCAGAGGGTTTAGGGGCACCCGTTCTCCTTGCCATGCTCAGCTAAGGCACTGGTTCTGCCAGGGCTCAAGTCCTGTGGCATGGGGGACTCATTACTATATGCATAGGCACCCAGTATATGGGGGCAGAGGGCGTAGGTGCACCCGTTCTCCATGCCATGCACAGCTAAGTCACTGGTTCTGCCAGGGCTCAAGTACTGTGGCATGGGGGACTCATTACTATATGTGTAGGCACTCAGTATATGGAGGCAGAGGGCATAGGTGCACCCATTCTCCTTGCCATGCTCAGCTAAATCACTGGTTCTGCCAGGGCTCAAGTCCTGTGGCATGGGGACTCATTACTACATGCGTAGGCACCCAGTATATGAGGGCAGAGGGCATAGGTTCACCCGTTCTACTTGCCATGCTCAGCTAATCACTGGTTTTGGCAGGGATCAAGTCCTGTGGCATGGTGGACTCATTACTATATGCATAGGCACCCAGTATATGGGGGCAGAGGGCGTAGGTGCACCCGTTCTCCTTGCCATGCTCAGCTAAGTCACTGTTTCTGCCAGGGCTCAAGTCCTGTGGCATGGGGGACTCATTACTATACGCATAGGGACCCAGTATATGAGGGCAGAGGGCTTAGGTGCACCCGTTCTCCTTGCCATGCTCAGCTAAATCACTGGTTCTGCCAGCGCTCAACTCCTGTGGCATGGGGGACTCATTACTGCATGCATAGGCACCCAGTATATGGGGTCAGAGGGCGTAGGGGCACCCGTTCTACTTGCCATGCTCAGCTAAATCACTGGTTCTGCCAGGGCTCAAGTCCTGTGGCATGGGGGACTCATTACTATACGCATACGCACACAGTATATGGGGGCAGAGGGCGTAGGTGCACCCGTACTCCTTGCCACGCTCAGCTAAATCACTGGTTCTGCCAGGGCTCAAGTCCTGTTGTCAAGGACTTCCCCCCTTCTCACCTGCTTTTGCTGCTTGCCGGTGTCCGGAGGCGGTGTCTTCTTGCGAATGGACCTGGACTTGAAGAGCGCTGCTCGAGTCTCGTCTGTATCCAGGTTGCGTTCAAATCCAGGAATCCGGGAACGAGGAAATGGCGAAAGGGCACGGGTCCAGTAATAATAGGAAAAGGGGAGGCAAGGAGAGATGAAGAGTCAGGGAATCAAGGAATAGGATTTGAGAGCGGAATCACATGTCGTAGCCACTTAGCAATAGCATTGAGACGCGCAGAGCCGCGGAAGGTGTGGTCTAATATAGAGGCAGAGGGCATAGGTGCACCGTTCTCCTTGCCATGCTCAGCTATGTCACTGGTTCTGCCAGGGCTCAAGTCCTGTGGCATGGGGGACTCATTACTACATGTGCAGGCACCCAGTATATGAGGGCAGAGGGCTTAGGGGCAACCGTTCTCCATGCCATGTTCAGCTAATCACTGGTTTTGGCAGGGCTCAAGTCCTGTGGCATGGGGACTCATTACTACATGCGTAGGCACCCAGTATATGGGGGCAGAGGGCATAGGTGCACCCGTTCTCCTTGCCATGCTCAGCTAAGTCACTGGTTCTGCCAGGGCTCAGGTCCTGTGGCATGGGGGACACATTACTATATGCATAGGCACCCAGTATATGGGGGCAGAGGGCATAGGTGCACCCGTTCTCCTTGCCATGCTCAGCTAAATCACTGGTTCTGCCAGGGCTCAGGTCCTGTGGCATGGGGGACACATTACTATATGCATAGGCACCCAGTATATGAGGGCAGAGGGCTTAGGGGCACCCGTTCTCCTTGCCATGCTCAGCTAAATCACTGGTTCTGCCAGCGCTCAACTCCTGGGGCATGGGGACTCGTTACTACATGCGTAGGCACCCAGTATATGGGGGCAGAGGGCATAGGTGCACCCGTTCTCCTTGCCATGCTCATTGTTCACTGGTTCTGCCAGGGCTCATGTCCTGTGGCATGGGGCACTCATTACTATATGCATAGGCACCCAGTATATGAGGGCAGAGGGTTTAGGGGCACCCGTTCTCCTTGCCATGCTCAGCTAAGTCACTGGTTCTGCCAGGGCTCAGGTCCTGTGGCATGGGGGACACATTACTATATGCATAGGCACCCAGTATATGAGGGCAGAGGGCTTAGGGGCACCGTTCTCCTTTCCATGCTCAGCTAAATCACTGGTTCTGCCAGCGCTCAACTCCTGGGGCATGGGGACTCATTACTACATGCGTAGGCACCCAGTATATGGGGGCAGAGGGCGTAGGTGCTCCCGTTCTCCTTGCCATGCTCAGCTAAGTCACTGGTTCTGCCAGGGCTCAACTCCTGTGGCTTGGGGGACTCATTACTATATGCATAGGCACCCAGTATATGAGGGCAGAGGGTTTAGGGGCACCCGTTCTCCTTGCCATGCTCCGCTAAATCACTGGTACTGCCAGGGCTCATGTCCTGTGGCATGGGGGACTCATTACTATATGCATAGGCACCCAGTATATGAGGGCAGAGGGTTTAGGGGCACCCGTTCTCCTTGCCATGCTCAGCTAAGTCACTGGTTCTGCCAGGGCTCAAGTCCTGTGGCATGGGGGACTCATTACTATATGCATAGGCACCCAGTATATGGGGGCAGAGGGCGTAGGCGCACCCGTTCTCCTTGCCATGCACAGCTAAGTCACTGGTTCTGCCAGGGCTCAAGTCCTGTGGCATGGGGGACTCATTACTATATGCGTAGGCACCCAGTATATGGGGGCAGAGGGCGTAGGTGCACCCGTTCTCCTTGCCATGCTCAGCTAAGTCACTGGTTCTGCCAGGGCTCAAGTCCTGTGGCATGGGGGACTCATTACTATACGCATAGGCGCCCAGTATATGAGGGCAGAGGGCTTAGGGGCACCCGTTCTCCTTGCCATGCTCAGCTAAATCACTGGTTCTGCCAGGGCTCAAGTCCTGTGGCATGGGGGACTCATTACTATATGCATAGGCGCCCAGTATATGGGGGCAGAGGGCGTAGGTGCACCCGTTCTCCTTGCCATGCTCAGCTAAGTCACTGGTTCTGCCAGGGCTCAAGTCCTGTGGCATGGGGGACTCATTACTATACGCATAGGCACCCAGTATATGAGGGCAGAGGGCTTAGGTGCACCCGTGCTCCTTGCCATGCTCAGCTAAGTCACTGGTTCTGCCAGCGCTCAACTCCTGTGGCATGGGGACTCATTACTACATGCGTAGGCACCCAGTATATGGGGGCAGAGGGCATAGGTGCACCCGTTCTCCTTGCCATGCACAGCTAAGTCACTGGTTCTGCCAGGGCTCAAGTCCTGTGGCATGGGGGACTCATTACTATATGCGTAGGCACCCAGTATATGGGGGCAGAGGGCGTAGGTGCACCCGTTCTCCTTGCCATGCTCAGCTAAGTCACTGGTTCTGCCAGGGCTCAAGTCCTGTGGCATGGGGGACTCATTACTATATGCATAGGCACCCAGTATATGAGGGCAGAGGGTTTAGGGGCACCCGTTCTCCTTGCCATGCTCAGCTAAGTCACTGGTTCTGCCAGGGCTCAAGTCCTGTGGCATGGGGGACTCATTACTATATGCATAGGCACCCAGTATATGGGGGCAGAGGGCGTAGGCGCACCCATTCTCCTTGCCATGCACAGCTAAGTCACTGGTTCTGCCAGGGCTCAAGTCCTGTGGCATGGGGGACTCATTACTATATGCGTAGGCACCCAGTATATGGGGGCAGAGGGCGTAGGTGCACCCGTTCTCCTTGCCATGCTCAGCTAAGTCACTGGTTCTGCCAGGGCTCAAGTCCTGTGGCATGGGGGACTCATTACTATACGCATAGGCGCCCAGTATATGAGGGCAGAGGGCTTAGGGGCACCCGTTCTCCTTGCCATGCTCAGCTAAATCACTGGTTCTGCCAGGGCTCAAGTCCTGTGGCATGGGGGACTCATTACTATATGCATAGGCGCCCAGTATATGGGGGCAGAGGGCGTAGGTGCACCCGTTCTCCTTGCCATGCTCAGCTAAGTCACTGGTTCTGCCAGGGCTCAAGTCCTGTGGCATGGGGGACTCATTACTATACGCATAGGCACCCAGTATATGAGGGCAGAGGGCTTAGGTGCACCCGTTCTCCTTGCCATGCTCAGCTAAGTCACTGGTTCTGCCAGCGCTCAACTCCTGTGGCATGGGGACTCATTACTACATGCGTAGGCACCCAGTATATGGGGGCAGAGGGCATAGGTGCACCCGTTCTCCTTGCCATGCTCATTGTTCACTCGGTCTACCAGGGCTCATGTCCTGTGGCATGGGGCACTCATTACTATATGCATAGGCACCCAGTATATGGGGGCAGAGGGTGTAGGTGGACCCGTTCTCCTTGCCATGCTCAGCTAAGTCACTGGTTCTGCCAGGGCTCAACTCCTGTGGCATGGGGGACTCATTACTATATGCATAGGCACCCAGTATATGAGGGCAGAGGGTTTAGGGGCACCCGTTCTCCTTGCCATGCTCCGCTAAATCACTGGTACTGCCAGGGCTCATGTCCTGTGGCATGGGGGACTCATTACTATATGCATAGGCACCCAGTATATGAGGGCAGAGGGTTTAGGGGCACCCGTTCTCCTTGCCATGCTCAGCTATGTCACTGGTTCTGCCAGGGCTCAAGTCCTGTGGCATGGGGGACTCATTACTACATGCGTAGGCACCCAGTATATGGGGGCAGAGGGCATAGGTGCACCCGTTCTCCTTGCCATGCTCAGCTAATCACTGGTTTTGGCAGGGCTCAAGTCCTGTGGCATGGGGGACTCATTGCTATATGCATAGGCTCCCAGTATATGGGGGCAGAGGTCGTAGGGGCACCCGTTCTACTTGCCATGCTCAGCTAAGTCACTGGTTCTGCCAGGGCTCAAGTCCTGTGGCATGGGGGACTCATTACTATATGCATAGGCACCCAGTATATGGGGGCAGAGGGCATAGGTGCACCCGTTCTCCTTGCCATGCTCAGCTATGTCACTGGTTCTGCCAGGGCTCAAGTCCTGTGGCATGGGGGACTCATTACTACATGCGTAGGCACCCAGTATATGGGGGCAGAGGGCATAGGTGCACCCGTTCTCCTTGCCATGCTCAGCTAATCACTGGTTTTGGCAGGGCTCAAGTCCTGTGGCATGGGGGATTCATTACTATACGCATAGGCACCCAGTATATGGGGGCAGAGGGCGTAGGGGCACCCGTTCTCCTTGCATGCTCAGCTAATCACTGGTTTTGGCCGGGCTCAAGTCCTGTGGCATGGGGGACTCATTACTATATGCATAGGCACCCAGTATATGGGGGCAGAGGGCATAGGTGCACCCGTTCTCCTTGCCATGCTCAGCTAAGTCACTGGTTCTGCCAGGGCTCAAGTCCTGTGGCATGGGGACTCATTACTACATGCGCAGGCACCCAGTATATAGGGGCAGAGGGCATAGGTGCACCCGTTCTCCTTGCCATACTCAGCTAATCACTGGTTTTGGCAGGGCTCAAGTCCTGTGGCATGTGGGACTCATTACTATATGCATAGGCACCCAGTATATGGGGGCAGAGGGCGTAGGGGCACCCGTTCTCCTTGCCATGCTCAGCTAATCACTGGTTTTGGCAGGGCTCAAGTCCTGTGGCATGGGGACTCATTACTACATGTGCAGGCACCCAGTATATGAGGGCAGAGGGCTTAGGGGCAACCGTTCTCCATGCCATGTTCAGCTAATCACTGGTTTTGGCAGGGCTCAAGTCCTGTGGCATGGGGACTCATTACTACATGCGTAGGCACCCAGTATATGGGGGCAGAGGGCATAGGTGCACCCGTTCTCCTTGCCATGCTCAGCTAAGTCACTGGTTCTGCCAGGGCTCAGGTCCTGTGGCATGGGGGACACATTACTATATGCATAGGCACCCAGTATATGGGGGCAGAGGGCATAGGTGCACCCGTTCTCCTTGCCATGCTCAGCTAAGTCACTGGTTCTGCCAGGGCTCAGGTCCTGTGGCATGGGGGACACATTACTATATGCATAGGCACCCAGTATATGAGGGCAGAGGGCATAGGTGCACCCGTTCTCCTTGCCATGCTCATTGTTCACTCGGTCTACCAGGGCTCATGTCCTGTGGCATGGGGCACTCATTACTATATGCATAGGCACCCAGTATATGGGGGCAGAGGGTGTAGGTGGACCCGTTCTCCTTGCCATGCTCAGCTAAGTCACTGGTTCTGCCAGGGCTCAACTCCTGTGGCATGGGGGACTCATTACTATATGCATAGGCATCCAGTATATGAGGGCAGAGGTCGTAGGGGCACCCGTTCTACTTGCCATGCTCAGCTAAGTCACTGGTTCTGCCAGGGCTCAAGTCCTGTGGCATGGGGGACTCATTACTATATGCATAGGCACCCAGTATATGGGGGCAGAGGGCATAGGTGCACCCGTTCTCCTTGCCATGCTCAGCTATGTCACTGGTTCTGCCAGGGCTCAAGTCCTGTGGCATGGGGGACTCATTACTACATGCGTAGGCACCCAGTATATGGGGGCAGAGGGCATAGGTGCACCCGTTCTCCTTGCCATGCTCAGCTAATCACTGGTTTTGGCAGGGCTCAAGTCCTGTGGCATGGGGGATTCATTACTATACGCATAGGCACCCAGTATATGGGGGCAGAGGGCGTAGGGGCACCCGTTCTCCTTGCATGCTCAGCTAATCACTGGTTTTGGCCGGGCTCAAGTCCTGTGGCATGGGGGACTCATTACTATATGCATAGGCACCCAGTATATGGGGGCAGAGGGCATAGGTGCACCCGTTCTCCTTGCCATGCTCAGCTAAGTCACTGGTTCTGCCAGGGCTCAAGTCCTGTGGCATGGGGACTCATTACTACATGCGCAGGCACCCAGTATATAGGGGCAGAGGGCATAGGTGCACCCGTTCTCCTTGCCATACTCAGCTAATCACTGGTTTTGGCAGGGCTCAAGTCCTGTGGCATGTGGGACTCATTACTATATGCATAGGCACCCAGTATATGGGGGCAGAGGGCGTAGGGGCACCCGTTCTCCTTGCCATGCTCAGCTAATCACTGGTTTTGGCAGGGCTCAAGTCCTGTGGCATGGGGACTCATTACTACATGTGCAGGCACCCAGTATATGAGGGCAGAGGGCTTAGGGGCAACCGTTCTCCATGCCATGTTCAGCTAATCACTGGTTTTGGCAGGGCTCAAGTCCTGTGGCATGGGGACTCATTACTACATGCGTAGGCACCCAGTATATGGGGGCAGAGGGCATAGGTGCACCCGTTCTCCTTGCCATGCTCAGCTAAGTCACTGGTTCTGCCAGGGCTCAGGTCCTGTGGCATGGGGGACACATTACTATATGCATAGGCACCCAGTATATGGGGGCAGAGGGCATAGGTGCACCCGTTCTCCTTGCCATGCTCAGCTAAGTCACTGGTTCTGCCAGGGCTCAGGTCCTGTGGCATGGGGGACACATTACTATATGCATAGGCACCCAGTATATGAGGGCAGAGGGCTTAGGGGCACCCGTTCTCCTTGCCATGCTCAGCTAAATCACTGGTTCTGCCAGCGCTCAACTCCTGGGGCATGGGGACTCGTTACTACATGCGTAGGCACCCAGTATATGGGGGCAGAGGGCATAGGTGCACCCGTTCTCCTTGCCATGCTCATTGTTCACTGGTTCTGCCAGGGCTCATGTCCTGTGGCATGGGGGACTCATTACTATGTGCATAGGCACCCAGTATATGAGGGCAGAGGGTTTAGGGGCACCCGTTCTCCTTGCAATGCTCCGCTAAATCACTGGTACTGCCAGGGCTCATGTCCTGTGGCATGGGGGACTCATTACTAGATGCATAGGCACCCAGTATATGAGGGCAGAGGGTTTAGGTGCACCCGTTCTCCTTGCCATGCTCAGCTAAGTCACTGGTTCTGCCAGGGCTCAGGTCCTGTGGCATGGGGGACACATTACTATATGCATAGGCACCCAGTATATGAGGGCAGAGGGCTTAGGGGCACCCGTTCTCCTTTCCATGCTCAGCTAAATCACTGGTTCTGCCAGCGCTCAACTCCTGGGGCATGGGGACTCATTACTACATGCGTAGGCACCCAGTATATGGGGGCAGAGGGCGTAGGTGCACCCGTTCTCCTTGCCATGCTCAGCTAAGTCACTGGTTCTGCCAGGGCTCAACTCCTGTGGCTTGGGGGACTCATTACTATATGCATAGGCACCCAGTATATGAGGGCAGAGGGTTTAGGGGCACCCGTTCTCCTTGCCATGCTCCGCTAAATCACTGGTACTGCTAGGGCTCATGTCCTGTGGCATGGGGGACTCATTACTATATGCATAGGCACCCAGTATATGAGGGCAGAGGGTTTAGGGGCACCCGTTCTCCTTGCCATGCTCAGCTAAGTCACTGGTTCTGCCAGGGCTCAAGTCCTGTGGCATGGGGGACTCATTACTATATGCATAGGCACCCAGTATATGGGGGCAGAGGGCGTAGGCGCACCCGTTCTCCTTGCCATGCACAGCTAAGTCACTGGTTCTGCCAGGGCTCAAGTCCTGTGGCATGGGGGACTCATTACTATATGCGTAGGCACCCAGTATATGGGGGCAGAGGGCGTAGGTGCACCCGTTCTCCTTGCCATGCTCAGCTAAGTCACTGGTTCTGCCAGGGCTCAAGTCCTGTGGCATGGGGGACTCATTACTATACGCATAGGCGCCCAGTATATGAGGGCAGAGGGCTTAGGGGCACCCGTTCTCCTTGCCATGCTCAGCTAAATCACTGGTTCTGCCAGGGCTCAAGTCCTGTGGCATGGGGGACTCATTACTATATGCATAGGCGCCCAGTATATGGGGGCAGAGGGCGTAGGTACACCCGTTCTCCTTGCCATGCTCAGCTAAGTCACTGGTTCTGCCAGGGCTCAAGTCCTGTGGCATGGGGGACTCATTACTATACGCATAGGCACCCAGTATATGAGGGCAGAGGGCTTAGGTGCACCCGTTCTCCTTGCCATGCTCAGCTAAGTCACTGGTTCTGCCAGCGCTCAACTCCTGTGGCATGGGGACTCATTACTACATGCGTAGGCACCCAGTATATGGGGGCAGAGGGCATAGGTGCACCCGCTCTCCTTGCCATGCTCATTGTTCACTCGGTCTACCAGGGCTCATGTCCTGTGGCATGGGGCACTCATTACTATATGCATAGGCACCCAGTATATGGGGGCAGAGGGTGTAGGTGGACCCGTTCTCCTTGCCATGCTCAGCTAAGTCACTGGTTCTGCCAGGGCTCAACTCCTGTGGCATGGGGGACTCATTACTATATGCATAGGCACCCAGTATATGAGGGCAGAGGGTTTAGGGGCACCCGTTCTCCTTGCCATGCTCTGCTAAATCACTGGTACTGCCAGGGCTCATGTCCTGTGGCATGGGGGACTCATTACTATATGCATAGGCACCCAGTATATGAGGGCAGAGGGTTTAGGGGCACCCGTTCTCCTTGCCATGCTCAGCTAAGTCACTGGTTCTGCCAGGGCTCAAGTCCTGTGGCATGGGGGACTCATTACTATATGCGTAGGCACTCAGTATATGGGGGCAGAGGGCATAGGTGCACCCGTTCTCCTTGCCATGCTCAGCTAAGTCACTGGTTTTGGCAGGGCTCAAGTCCTGTGGCATGGGGGACTCATTACTATATGCATAGGCACCCAGTATATGGGGGCAGAGGGCGTAGGTGCACCCGTTCTCCTTGCCATGCTCAGCTAAGTCACTGGTTCTGCCAGGGCTCTAGTCCTGTGGCATGGGGGACTCATTACTATACGCATAGGCACCCAGTATATGAGGGCAGAGGGCTTAGGGGCACCCGTTCTCCTTGCCATGCTCAGCTAAATCACTGGTTCTGCCAGGGCTCAAGCCCTGTGGCATGGGGGACTCATTACTATACGCATAGGCACCCAGTATATGAGGGCAGAGGGCTTAGGTGCACCCGTTCTCCTTGCCATGCTCAGCTAAGTCACTGGTTCTGCCAGCGCTCAACTCCTGTGGCATGGGGACTCATTACTACATGCGTAGGCACCCAGTATATGAGGGCAGAGAGCATAGGTTCACCCGTTCTCCTTGCCATGCTCAGCTAATCACTGGTTTTGGCAGGGATCAAGTCCTGTGGCATGGGGGACTCATTACTACATGCATAGGCACCCAGTATATGAGGGCAAAGGGCGTAGGGGCACCCGTTCTCCATGCCATGCTCAGCTAAGTCACTGGTTCTGCCAGGGCTCAAGTCCTGTGGCATGGGGGACTCATTACTATATGCATAGGCACCCAGTATATGAGAGCAGAGGGTTTAGGGGCACCCGTTCTCCTTGCCATGCTCAGCTAAGTCACTGGTTCTGCCAGGGCTCAAGTCCTGTGGCATGGGGGACTCATTACTATATGCATAGCCACCCAGTACATGGGGGCAGAGGCCGTAGGTGCACCCGTTTTCCTTGCCAAGCACAGCTAAGTCACTGGTTCTGCCAGGGCTCAAGTACTGTGGCATGGGGGACTCATTACTATATGCGTAGGCACTCAGTATATGGGGGCAGAGGGCATAGGTGCACCCGTTCTCCTTGCCATGCTCAGCTAAGTCACTGGTTTTGGCAGGGCTCAAGTCCTGTGGCATGGGGGACTCATTACTATATGCATAGGCACCCAGTATATGGGGGCAGAGGGCGTAGGTGCACCCGTTCTCCTTGCCATGCTCAGCTAAGTCACTGGTTCTGCCAGGGCTCTAGTCCTGTGGCATGGGGGACTCATTACTATACGCATAGGCACCCAGTATATGAGGGCAGAGGGCTTAGGGGCACCCGTTCTCCTTGCCATGCTCAGCTAAATCACTGGTTCTGCCAGGGCTCAAGCCCTGTGGCATGGGGGACTCATTACTATACGCATAGGCACCCAGTATATGAGGGCAGAGGGCTTAGGTGCACCCGTTCTCCTTGCCATGCTCAGCTAAGTCACTGGTTCTGCCAGCGCTCAACTCCTGTGGCATGGGGACTCATTACTACATGCGTAGGCACCCAGTATATGAGGGCAGAGAGCATAGGTTCACCCGTTCTCCTTGCCATGCTCAGCTAATCACTGGTTTTGGCAGGGATCAAGTCCTGTGGCATGGGGGACTCATTACTACATGCATAGGCACCCAGTATATGAGGGCAAAGGGCGTAGGGGCACCCGTTCTCCATGCCATGCTCAGCTAAGTCACTGGTTCTGCCAGGGCTCAAGTCCTGTGGCATGGGGGACTCATTACTATATGCATAGGCACCCAGTATATGAGAGCAGAGGGTTTAGGGGCACCCGTTCTCCTTGCCATGCTCAGCTAAGTCACTGGTTCTGCCAGGGCTCAAGTCCTGTGGCATGGGGGACTCATTACTATATGCATAGCCACCCAGTACATGGGGGCAGAGGCCGTAGGTGCACCCGTTTTCCTTGCCAAGCACAGCTAAGTCACTGGTTCTGCCAGGGCTCAAGTACTGTGGCATGGGGGACTCATTACTATATGCGTCGGCACTCAGTATATGAGGGCAGAGGGTTTAGGGGCACCCGTTCTCCTTGCCATGCTCAGCTAAGTCACTGGTTCTGCCAGGGCTCAAGTCCTGTGGCATGGGGGACTCATTACTATATGCATAGGCACCCAGTATATGGGGGCAGAGGGCGTAGGCGCACCCGTTCTCCTTGCCATGCACAGCTAAGTCACTGGTTCTGCCAGGGCTCAAGTCCTGTGGCATGGGGGACTCATTACTATATGAGTAGGCACCCAGTATATGGGGGCAGAGGGCGTAGGTGCACCCGTTCTCCTTGCCATGCTCAGCTAAGTCACGGGTTCTGCCAGGGCTCAAGTCCTGTGGCATGGGGGACTCATTACTATACGCATAGGCGCCCAGTATATGAGGGCAGAGGGCTTAGGGGCACCCGTTCTCCTTGCCATGCTCAGCTAAATCACTGGTTCTGCCAGGGCTCAAGTCCTGTGGCATGGGGGACTCATTACTATATGCATAGGCGCCCAGTATATGGGGGCAGAGGGCGTAGGTGCACCCGTTCTCCTTGCCATGCTCAGCTAAGTCACTGGTTCTGCCAGGGCTCAAGTCCTGTGGCATGGGGGACTCATTACTATACGCATAGGCACCCAGTATATGAGGGCAGAGGGCTTAGGTGCACCCGTTCTCCTTGCCATGCTCAGCTAAGTCACTGGTTCTGCCAGCGCTCAACTCCTGTGGCATGGGGACTCATTACTACATGCGTAGGCACCCAGTATATGGGGGCAGAGGGCATAGGTGCACCCGTTCTCCTTGCCATGCTCATTGTTCACTCGGTCTACCAGGGCTCATGTCCTGTGGCATGGGGCACTCATTACTATATGCATAGGCACCCAGTATATGGGGGCAGAGGGTGTAGGTGGACCCGTTCTCCTTGCCATGCTCAGCTAAGTCACTGGTTCTGCCAGGGCTCAACTCCTGTGGCATGGGGGACTCATTACTATATGCATAGGCACCCAGTATATGAGGGCAGAGGGTTTAGGGGCACCCGTTCTCCTTGCCATGCTCCGCTAAATCACTGGTACTGCCAGGGCTCATGTCCTGTGGCATGGGGGACTCATTACTATATGCATAGGCGCCCAGTATATGGGGGCAGAGGGTTTAGGGGCACCCGTTCTCCTTGCCATGCTCAGCTAAGTCACTGGTTCTGCCAGGGCTCAAGTCCTGTGGCATGGGGGACTCATTACTATATGCATAGCCACCCAGTATATGGGGGCAGAGGGCGTAGGTGCACCCGTTTTCCTTGCCAAGCACAGCTAAGTCACTGGTTCTGCCAGGGCTCAAGTACTGTGGCATGGGGGACTCATTACTATATGCGTAGGCACTCAGTATATGGAGGCAGAGGGCATAGGTGCACCCGTTCTCCTTGCCATGCTCAGCTAATCACTGGTTTTGGCAGGGCTCAAGTCCTGTGGCATGGGGGACTCATTACTATATGCGTAGGCACCCAGTATATGGGGGCAGAGGGCGTAGGTGCACCCGTTCTCCTTGCCATGCTCAGCTAAGTCACTTGTTCTGCCAGCGCTCAACTCCTGTGGCATGGGGACTCATTACTACATGCGTAGGCACCCAGTATATGAGGGCAGAGAGCATAGGTTCACCCGTTCTCCTTGCCATGCTCAGCTAATCACTGGTTTTGGCAGGGATCAAGTCCTGTGGCATGGGGGACTCATTACTACATGCATAGGCACCCAGTATATGAGGGCAAAGGGCGTAGGGGCACCCGTTCTCCATGCCATGCTCAGCTAAGTCACTGGTTCTGCCAGGGCTCAAGTCCTGTGGCATGGGGGACTCATTACTATATGCATAGGCACCCAGTATATGAGAGCAGAGGGTTTAGGGGCACCCGTTCTCCTTGCCATGCTCAGCTAAGTCACTGGTTCTGCCAGGGCTCAAGTCCTGTGGCATGGGGGACTCATTACTATATGCATAGCCACCCAGTATATGGGGGCAGAGGGCGTAGGTGCACCCGTTTTCCTTGCCAAGCACAGCTAAGTCACTGGTTCTGCCAGCGCTCAACTCCTGTGGCATGGGGACTCATTACTATACGCATAGGCGCCCAGTATATGAGGGCAGAGGGCTTAGGGGCACCCGTTCTCCTTGCCATGCTCAGCTAAATCACTGGTTCTGCCAGGGCTCAAGTCCTGTGGCATGGGGGACTCATTACTATATGCATAGGTGCCCAGTATATGGGGGCAGAGGGCGTAGGTGCACCCGTTCTCCTTGCCATGCTCAGCTAAGTCACTGGTTCTGCCAGGGCTCAAGTCCTGTGGCATGGGGGACTCATTACTATACGCATAGGCACCCAGTATATGAGGGCAGAGGGCTTAGGTGCACCCGTTCTCCTTGCCATGCTCAGCTAAGTCACTGGTTCTGCCAGCGCTCAACTCCTGTGGCATGGGGACTCATTACTACATGCGTAGGCACCCAGTATATGGGGGCAGAGGGCATAGGTGCACCCGTTCTCCTTGCCATGCTCATTGTTCACTCGGTCTACCAGGGCTCATGTCCTGTGGCATGGGGCACTCATTACTATATGCATAGGCACCCAGTATATGGGGGCAGAGGGTGTAGGTGGACCCGTTCTCCTTGCCATGCTCAGCTAAGTCACTGGTTCTGCCAGGGCTCAACTCCTGTGGCATGGGGGACTCATTACTATATGCATAGGCACCCAGTATATGAGGGCAGAGGGTTTAGGGGCACCCGTTCTCCTTGCCATGCTCCGCTAAATCACTGGTACTGCCAGGGCTCATGTCCTGTGGCATGGGGGACTCATTACTATATGCATAGGCACCCAGTATATGAGGGCAGAGGGTTTAGGGGCACCCGTTCTCCTTGCCATGCTCAGCTAAGTCACTGGTTCTGCCAGGGCTCAAGTCATGTGGCATGGGGACTCATTACTATATGCGTAGGCACTCAGTATATGGGGGCAGAGGGCATAGGTGCACCCGTTCTCCTTGCCATGCTCAGCTAAGTCACTGGTTTTGGCAGGGCTCAAGTCCTGTGGCATGGGGGACTCATTACTATATGCGTAGGCACCCGGTATATGGGGGCTGAGGGCGTAGGTGCACCCGTTCTCCTTGCCATGCTCAGCTAAGTCACTGGTTCTGCCAGGGCTCAAGTCCTGTGGCATGGGGGACTCATTACTATACGCATAGGCACCCAGTATATGAGGGCAGAGGGCTTAGGGGCACCCGTTCTCCTTGCCATGCTCAGCTAAATCACTGGTTCTGCCAGGGCTCAAGCCCTGTGGCATGGGGGACTCATTACTATACGCATAGGCACCCAGTATATGAGGGCAGAGGGCTTAGGTGCACCCGTTCTCCTTGCCATGCTCAGCTAAGTCACTGGTTCTGCCAGCGCTCAACTCCTGTGGCATGGGGACTCATTACTACATGCGTAGGCACCCAGTATATGAGGGCAGAGAGCATAGGTTCACCCGTTCTCCTTGCCATGCTCAGCTAATCATTGGTTTTGGCAGGGATCAAGTCCTGTGGCATGGGGGACTCATTACTACATGCATAGGCACCCAGTATATGAGGGCAAAGGGCGTAGGGGCACCCGTTCTCCATGCCATGCTCAGCTAAGTCACTGGTTCTGCCAGGGCTCAAGTCCTGTGGCATGGGGGACTCATTACCATATGCATAGGCACCCAGTATATGAGAGCAGAGGGTTTAGGGGCACCCGTTCTCCTTGCCATGCTCAGCTAAGTCACTGGTTCTGCCAGGGCTCAAGTCCTGTGGCATGGGGGACTCATTACTATATGCATAGCCACCCAGTATATGGGGGCAGAGGGCGTAGGTGCACCCGTTTTCCTTGCCAAGCACAGCTAAGTCACTGGTTCTGCCAGGGCTCAAGTACTGTGGCATGGGGGACTCATTACTATATGCGTAGGCACTCAGTATATGGAGGCAGAGGGCATAGGTGCACCCGTTCTCCTTGCCATGCTCAGCTAATCACTGGTTTTGGCAGGGCTCAAGTCCTGTGGCATGGGGGACACATTACTATATGCGTAGGCACCCAGTATATGGGGGCAGAGGGCGTAGGTGCACCCGTTCTCCTTGCCATGCTCAGCTAAGTCACTTGTTCTGCCAGCGCTCAACTCCTGTGGCATGGGGACTCATTACTACATGCGTAGGCACCCAGTATATGAGGGCAGAGAGCATAGGTTCACCCGTTCTCCTTGCCATGCTCAGCTAATCACTGGTTTTGGCAGGGATCAAGTCCTGTGGCATGGGGGACTCATTACTACATGCATAGGCACCCAGTATATGAGGGCAAAGGGCGTAGGGGCACCCGTTCTCCATGCCATGCTCAGCTAAGTCACTGGTTCTGCCAGGGCTCAAGTCCTGTGGCATGGGGGACTCATTACTATATGCATAGGCACCCAGTATATGAGAGCAGAGGGTTTAGGGGCACCCGTTCTCCTTGCCATGCTCAGCTAAGTCACTGGTTCTGCCAGGGCTCAAGTCCTGTGGCATGGGGGACTCATTACTATATGCATAGCCACCCAGTATATGGGGGCAGAGGGCGTAGGTGCACCCGTTTTCCTTGCCAAGCACAGCTAAGTCACTGGTTCTGCCAGGGCTCAAGTACTGTGGCATGGGGGACTCATTACTATATGCGTAGGCACTCAGTATATGGAGGCAGAGGGCATAGGTGCACCCGTTCTCCTTGCCATGCTCAGCTAAGTCACTGGTTCTGCCAGGGCTCAAGTCCTGTGGCATGGGGGACTCATTACTATACGCATAGGCGCCCAGTATATGAGGGCAGAGGGCTTAGGGGCACCTGTTCTCCTTGCCATGCTCAGCTAAATCACTGGTTCTGCCAGGGCTCAAGTCCTGTGGCATGGGGGACTCATTACTATACGCATAGGCGCCCAGTATATGAGGGCAGAGGGCTTAGGGGCACCTGTTCTCCTTGCCATGCTCAGCTAAGTCACTGGTTCTGCCAGGGCTCAGGTCCTGTGGCATGGGGGACACATTACTATATGCATAGGCACCCAGTATATGGGGGCAGAGGGCATAGGTGCACCCGTTCTCCTTGCCATGCTCAGCTAAGTCACTGGTTCTGCCAGGGCTCAGGTCCTGTGGCATGGGGGACACATTACTATATGCATAGGCACCCAGTATATGAGGGCAGAGGGCTTAGGGGCACCCGTTCTCCTTGCCATGCTCAGCTAAATCACTGGTTCTGCCAGCGCTCAACTCCTGGGGCATGGGGACTCGTTACTACATGCGTAGGCACCCAGTATATGGGGGCAGAGGGCATAGGTGCACCCGTTCTCCTTGCCATGCTCATTGTTCACTGGTTCTGCCAGGGCTCATGTCCTGTGGCATGGGGGACTCATTACTATATGCATAGGCACCCAGTATATGAGGGCAGAGGGTTTAGGGGCACCCGTTCTCCTTGCGATGCTCCGCTAAATCACTGGTACTGCCAGGGCTCATGTCCTGTGGCATGGGGGACTCATTACTATATGCATAGGCACCCAGTATATGAGAGCAGAGGGTTTAGGGGCACCCGTTCTCCTTGCCATGCTCAGCTAAGTCACTGGTTCTGCCAGGGCTCAAGTCCTGTGGCATGGGGGACTCATTACTACATGCATAGGCACCCAGTATATGAGGGCAAAGGGCGTAGGGGCACCCGTTCTCCATGCCATGCTCAGCTAAGTCACTGGTTCTGCCAGGGCTCAAGTCCTGTGGCATGGGGGACTCATTACTATATGCATAGGCACCCAGTATATGAGAGCAGAGGGTTTAGGGGCACCCGTTCTCCTTGCCATGCTCAGCTAAGTCACTGGTTCTGCCAGGGCTCAAGTCCTGTGGCATGGGGGACTCATTACTATATGCATAGCCACCCAGTATATGGGGGCAGAGGGCGTAGGTGCACCCGTTTTCCTTGCCAAGCACAGCTAAGTCACTGGTTCTGCCAGGGCTCAAGTACTGTGGCATGGGGGACTCATTACTATATGCGTAGGCACTCAGTATATGGAGGCAGAGGGCATAGGTGCACCCGTTCTCCTTGCCATGCTCAGCTAATCACTGGTTTTGGCAGGGCTCAAGTCCTGTGGCATGGGGGACTCATTACTATATGCGTAGGCACCCAGTATATGGGGGCAGAGGGCGTAGGTGCACCCGTTCTCCTTGCCATGCTCAGCTAAGTCACTTGTTCTGCCAGCGCTCAACTCCTGTGGCATGGGGACTCATTACTACATGCGTAGGCACCCAGTATATGAGGGCAGAGAGCATAGGTTCACCCGTTCTCCTTGCCATGCTCAGCTAATCACTGGTTTTGGCAGGGATCAAGTCCTGTGGCATGGGGGACTCATTACTACATGCATAGGCACCCAGTATATGAGGGCAAAGGGCGTAGGGGCACCCGTTCTCCATGCCATGCTCAGCTAAGTCACTGGTTCTGCCAGGGCTCAAGTCCTGTGGCATGGGGGACTCATTACTATATGCATAGGCACCCAGTATATGAGAGCAGAGGGTTTAGGGGCACCCGTTCTCCTTGCCATGCTCAGCTAAGTCACTGGTTCTGCCAGGGCTCAAGTCCTGTGGCATGGGGGACTCATTACTATATGCATAGCCACCCAGTATATGGGGGCAGAGGGCGTAGGTGCACCCGTTTTCCTTGCCAAGCACAGCTAAGTCACTGGTTCTGCCAGGGCTCAAGTACTGTGGCATGGGGGACTCATTACTATATGCGTAGGCACTCAGTATATGGAGGCAGAGGGCATAGGTGCACCCGTTCTCCTTGCCATGCTCAGCTAAGTCACTGGTTCTGCCAGGGCTCAAGTCCTGTGGCATGGGGGACTCATTACTATACGCATAGGCGCCCAGTATATGAGGGCAGAGGGCTTAGGGGCACCTGTTCTCCTTGCCATGCTCAGCTAAATCACTGGTTCTGCCAGGGCTCAAGTCCTGTGGCATGGGGGACTCATTACTATACGCATAGGCGCCCAGTATATGAGGGCAGAGGGCTTAGGGGCACCTGTTCTCCTTGCCATGCTCAGCTAAGTCACTGGTTCTGCCAGGGCTCAGGTCCTGTGGCATGGGGGACACATTACTATATGCATAGGCACCCAGTATATGGGGGCAGAGGGCATAGGTGCACCCGTTCTCCTTGCCATGCTCAGCTAAGTCACTGGTTCTGCCAGGGCTCAGGTCCTGTGGCATGGGGGACACATTACTATATGCATAGGCACCCAGTATATGAGGGCAGAGGGCTTAGGGGCACCCGTTCTCCTTGCCATGCTCAGCTAAATCACTGGTTCTGCCAGCGCTCAACTCCTGGGGCATGAGGACTCGTTACTACATGCGTAGGCACCCAGTATATGGGGGCAGAGGGCATAGGTGCACCCGTTCTCCTTGCCATGCTCATTGTTCACTGGTTCTGCCAGGGCTCATGTCCTGTGGCATGGGGGACTCATTACTATATGCATAGGCACCCAGTATATGAGGGCAGAGGGTTTAGGGGCACCCGTTCTCCTTGCAATGCTCCGCTAAATCACTGGTACTGCCAGGGCTCATGTCCTGTGGCATGGGGGACTCATTACTATATGCATAGGCACCCAGTATATGAGAGCAGAGGGTTTAGGGGCACCCGTTCTCCTTGCCATGCTCAGCTAAGTCACTGGTTCTGCCAGGGCTCAAGTCCTGTGGCATGGGGGACTCATTACTATATGCATAGCCACCCAGTATATGGGGGCAGAGGGCGTAGGTGCACCCGTTTTCCTTGCCAAGCACAGCTAAGTCACTGGTTCTGCCAGGGCTCAAGTACTGTGGCATGGGGGACTCATTACTATATGCGTAGGCACTCAGTATATGGAGGCAGAGGGCATAGGTGCACCCGTTCTCCTTGCCATGCTCAGCTAAGTCACTGGTTCTGCCAGGGCTCAAGTCCTGTGGCATGGGGGACTCATTACTATACGCATAGGCGCCCAGTATATGAGGGCAGAGGGCTTAGGGGCACCTGTTCTCCTTGCCATGCTCAGCTAAATCACTGGTTCTGCCAGGGCTCAAGTCCTGTGCCATGGGGGACTCATTACTATATGCATAGGCGCCCAGTATATGGGGGCAGAGGGCATAGGTGCACCCGTTCTCCTTGCCATGCTCAGCTAAGTCACTGGTTCTGCCAGGGCTCAAGTCCTGTGGAATGGGGGACTCATTACTATACGCATAGGCACCCAGTATATGAGGGCAGAGGGCTTAGGTGCACCCGTTCTCCTTGCCATGCTCAGCTAAGTCACTGGTTCTGCCAGCGCTCAACTCCTGTGGCATGGGGACTCATTACTACATGCGTAGGCACCCAGTATATGGGGCAGAGGGCATAGGTGCACCCGTTCTCCTTGCCATGCTCATTGTTCACTGGGTCTGCCAGGGCTCATGTCCTGTGGCATGGGGCACTCATTACTATATGCATAGGCACCCAGTATATGGGGGCAGAGGGCGTAGGTGCACCCGTTCTCCTTGCCATGCTCAGCTAAATCACTGGTACTGCCAGGGCTCAACTCCTGTGGCATGGGGGACTCATTACTATATACATAGGCACCCAGTATATGAGGGCAGAGGGTTTAGGGGCACCCGTTCTCCTTGCCATGCTCAGCTAAGTCACTGGTTCTGCCAGGGCTCAAGTCCTGTGGCATGGGGGACCCATTACTATATGCATAGGCACCCAGTATATGGGGGCAGAGGGCGTAGGTGCACCCGTTCTCCTTGCCATGCACAGCTAAATCACTGGTTCTGCCAGGGCTCAAGTACTGTGGCATGGGGGACTCATTACTATATGTGTAGGCACTCAGTATATGGAGGCAGAGGGCATAGGTGCACCCATTCTCCTTGCCATGCTCAGCTAATCACAGGTTTTGGCAGGGCTCAAGTCCTGTGGCATGGGGGACTCATTACTATATGCGTAGGCACCCAGTATATGGGGGCAGAGGGCGTAGGTGCACCCGTTCTCCTTGCCATGCTCAGCTAAGTCACTGGTTCTGCCAGGGCTCAAGTCCTGTGGCATGGGGGACTCATTACTATACGCATAGGCACCCAGTATATGAGGGCAGAGGGCTTAGGGGCACCCGTTCTCCTTGCCATGCTCAGCTAAATCACTGGTTCTGCCAGGGCTCAAGAACTGTGGCATGGGGGACTCATTACTATATGCATAGGCGCCCAGTATATGGGGGCAGAGGGCGTAGGTGCACCCGTTCTCCTTGCCATTCTCAGCTAAGTCACTGGTTCTGCCAGGGCTCAAGTCCTGTGGCATGGGGGACTCATTACTATACGCATAGCCACCCAGTATATGAGGGCAGAGGGCTTAGTTGCACCCGTTTTCCTTGCCAAGCACAGCTAAGTCACTGGTTCTGCCAGGGCTCAAGTACTGTGGCATGGGGGACTCATTACTATATGCGTAGGCACTCAGTATATGGAGGCAGAGGGCATAGGTGCACCCGTTCTCCTTGCCATGCTCAGCTAATCACTGGTTTTGGCAGGGCTCAAGTCCTGTGGCATGGGGGACTCATTACTATATGCGTAGGCACCCAGTATATGGGGGCAGAGGGTGTAGATGCACCCGTTCTCCTTGCCATGCTCAGCTAAGTCACTGGTTCTGCCAGGGCTCAAGTCCTGTGGCATGGGGGACTCATTACTATACGCATAGGCACCAGGTATATGAGGGCAGAGGGCTTAGGGGCACCTGTTCTCCTTGCCATGCTCAGCTAAATCACTGGTTCTGCCAGGGCTCAAGTCCTGTGGCATGGGGGACTCATTACTATACGCATAGGCACCCAGTATATGAGGGCAGAGGGCTTAGGTGCACCCGTTCTCCTTGCCATGCTCAGCTAAGTCACTGGTTCTGCCAGCGCTCAACTCCTGTGGCATGGGGACTCATTACTACATGCGTAGGCGCCCAGTATATGGGGGCAGAGGGCGTAGGTGCACCCGTTCTCCTTGCCATTCTCAGCTAAGTCACTGGTTCTGCCAGGGCTCAAGTCCTGTGGCATGGGGGACTCATTACTATACGCATAGCCACCCAGTATATGAGGGCAGAGGGCTTAGTTGCACCCGTTTTCCTTGCCAAGCACAGCTAAGTCACTGGTTCTGCCAGGGCTCAAGTACTGTGGCATGGGGGACTCATTACTATATGCGTAGGCACTCAGTATATGGAGGCAGAGGGCATAGGTGCACCCGTTCTCCTTGCCATGCTCAGCTAATCACTGGTTTTGGCAGGGCTCAAGTCCTGTGGCATGGGGGACTCATTACTATATGCGTAGGCACCCAGTATATGGGGGCAGAGGGTGTAGATGCACCCGTTCTCCTTGCCATGCTCAGCTAAGTCACTGGTTCTGCCAGGGCTCAAGTCCTGTGGCATGGGGGACTCATTACTATACGCATAGGCACCAGGTATATGAGGGCAGAGGGCTTAGGGGCACCTGTTCTCCTTGCCATGCTCAGCTAAATCACTGGTTCTGCCAGGGCTCAAGTCCTGTGGCATGGGGGACTCATTACTATACGCATAGGCACCCAGTATATGAGGGCAGAGGGCTTAGGTGCACCCGTTCTCCTTGCCATGCTCAGCTAAGTCACTGGTTCTGCCAGCGCTCAACTCCTGTGGCATGGGGACTCATTACTACATGCGTAGGCACCCAGTATATGGGGGCAGAGGGCGTAGGTGCACCCGTTCTCCTTGCCATTCTCAGCTAAGTCACTGGTTCTGCCAGGGCTCAAGTCCTGTGGCATGGGGGACTCATTACTATACGCATAGCCACCCAGTATATGAGGGCAGAGGGCTTAGTTGCACCCGTTTTCCTTGCCAAGCACAGCTAAGTCACTGGTTCTGCCAGGGCTCAAGTACTGTGGCATGGGGGACTCATTACTATATGCGTAGGCACTCAGTATATGGAGGCAGAGGGCATAGGTGCACCCGTTCTCCTTGCCATGCTCAGCTAATCACTGGTTTTGGCAGGGCTCAAGTCCTGTGGCATGGGGGACTCATTACTATATGCGTAGGCACCCAGTATATGGGGGCAGAGGGTGTAGATGCACCCGTTCTCCTTGCCATGCTCAGCTAAGTCACTGGTTCTGCCAGCGCTCAACTCCTGTGGCATGGGGACTCATTACTACATGCATAGGCACCCAGTATATGGGGGCAGAGGGCGTAGGTGCCCCCGTTCTCCTTGCCATGCTCAGCTAAATCACTGGTACTGCCAGGGCTCATGTCCTGTGGCATGGGGGACTCATTACTATATGCATAGGCACCCAGTATATGAGGGCAGAGGGTTTAGGGGCACCCGTTCTCCTTGCCATGCTCAGCTAAGTCACTGGTTCTGCCAGGGCTCAAGTCCTGTGGCATGGGGGACTCATTACTATATGCATAGGCACCCAGTATATGGGGGCAGAGGGCGTAGGTGCACCCGTTCTCCTTGCCATGCACAGCTAAGTCACTGGTTCTGCCAGGGCTCAAGTACTGTGGCATGGGGGACTCATTACTATATGTGTAGGCACTCAGTATATGGAGGCAGAGGGCATAGGTGCACCCATTCTACTTGCCATGCTCAGCTAATCACTGGTTTTGGCAGGGCTCAAGTCCTGTGGCATGGGGGACTCATTACTATATGCGTAGGCACCCAGTATATGGGGGCAGAGGGTGTAGGTGCACCCGTTCTCCTTGCCATGCTCAGCTAAGTCTCACTGGTTCTGCCAGGGCTCAAGTCCTGTGGCATGGGGACTCATTACTACATGCGTAGGCACCCAGTATATGGGGGCAGAGGGCATAGGTTTACCCGTTCTCCTTGCCATGCTCAGCTAAATCACTGGTTCTGCCAGGGCTCAAGTCCTGTGGCATAGGGACTCATAACTACATGCGTAGGCACCCAGTATATGAGGGCAGAGGGCATAGGTTCACCCGTTCTCCTTGTCATGCTCAGCTAATCACTGGTTTTGGCAGGGATCAAGTCCTGTGGCATGGGGGACTCATTACTACATGCATAGGCACCCAGTATATGAGGGCAAAGGGCGTAGGGGCACCCGTTCTCCATGCCATGCTCAGCTAAGTCACTGTTTCTGCCAGGGCTCAAGTCCTGTGGCATGGGGGACTCATTACTATACGCATAGGGACCCAGTATATGAGGGCAGAGGGCTTAGGTGCACCCGTTCTCCTTGCCATGCTCAGCTAAATCACTGGTTCTGCCAGCGCTCAACTCCTGTGGCATGGAGGACTCATTACTGCATGCATAGGCACCCAGTATATGGGGTCAGAGGGCGTAGGGGCACCCGTTCTACTTGCCATGCTCAGCTAAATCACTGGTTCTGCCAGGGCTCAAGTCCTGTGGCATGGGGACTCATTACTACATGCGTAGGCACCCAGTATATGGGGGCAGAGGGCATAGGTGCACCCGTTCTCCTTGCCATGCTCAGCTAATCACTGGTTTTGGCGGGGCTCAAGTCCTGTGGCATGGGGGACTCATTACTATATGCATAGGCACCCAGTATATGGGGGTAGAGGGCATAGGTGCACCCGTTCTCCTGGCCATGCTCAGCTAAGTCACTGGTTCTGCCAGGGCTCAAGTCCTGTGGCATGGGGGACTCATTACTATACGCATACGCACACAGTATATGGGGGCAAAGGGCGTATGTGCACCCGTTCTCCTTGCCATGCTCAGCTAAATCACTGGTTCTGCCAGGGCTCAAGTCCTGTTGTCAAGGACTTCCCCCCTTCTCATCTGCTTTTGCTGCTTGCCGGTGTCCAGAGGCGGTGTCTTCTTGCGAATGGACCTGGACTTGAAGAGCGCTGCTCGAGTCTCGTCTGTATCCAGGTTGCGTTCAAATCCAGGAATCCGGGAACGAGGAAATGGCGAAAGGGCATGGGTCCAGTAATAATAGGAAAAGGGGAGGCAAGGAGAGATGAAGAGTCAGGGAATCAAGCAATAGGATTTGAGAGCGGAATCACATGTCATAGCCACTTAGCAATAGCATTGAGACGCGCGGAGCCGCGGAAGGTGTGGTCTAATATAGAGCACGCTACGCTCAATGCATAGAGCGAGCGGAAGCGTCCGTGCGGGGCGGCCATGTTGGGAGTACCAGGGAATGCAAGCCCCGGTGAGACAGGGACCAAAAGTTCCAGAAGGGGCGTGAATGGAGATTCATGACACCTGTGGCATGGGGGACTCATTACTATATGCAGACGCACCCAGTATATGGGGGCAGAGGGCGGAGGTGCACCCGTTCTCCTTGCCATGCTCAGCTAATCTCTGGTTTTGGCAGGGCTCAAGTCCTGTGGCATGGGGGACTCATTACTATACGCATAGGCACCCAGTATATGGGGGCAGAGGGCATAGGGGCACCCGTTCTCCATGCCATGCTCAGCTAAGTCACTGGTTCTGCCAGGGCTCAACTCCTGTGGCATGGGGGACTCATTACTGTATGCATAGGCACCCAGTATATGGGGGCAGAGGGCGTAGGTGCACCCGTTATCCTTGCCATGCTCAGCTATGTCACTGGTTCTGCCAGGGCTCAAGTCCTGTGGCATGGGGGACTCATTACTACATGCGTAGGCACCCAGTATATGGGGGCAGAGGGCATAGGTGCACCCGTTCTCCTTGCCATGCTCAGCTAATCACTGGTTTTGGCAGGGCTCAAGTCCTGTGGCATGGGGGACTCATTGCTATATGCATAGGCTCCCAGTATATGGGGGCAGAGGTTGTAGGGGCACCCGTTCTACTTGCCATGCTCAGCTAAGTCACTGGTTCTGCCAGGGCTCAAGTCCTGTGGCATTGGGGACTCATTACTATATGCATAGGCACCCAGTATATGGGGCAGAGGGCATAGGTGCACCCGTTCTCCTTGCCATGCTCAGCTATGTCACTGGTTCTGCCAGGGCTCAAGTCCTGTGGCATGGGGGACTCATTACTACATGCGTAGGCACCCAGTATATGGGGGCAGAGGGCATAGGTGCAACCGTTCTCCTTGCCATGCTCAGCTAATCACTGGTTTTGGCAGGGCTCAAGTCCTGTGGCATGGGGTACTCATTACTATACGCATAGGCACCCAGTATATGGGGGCAGAAGGCGTAGGGGCACCCGTTCTCCTTGCATGCTCAGCTAATCACTGGTTTTGGCCGGGCTCAAGTCCTGTGGCATGGGGGACTCATTACTATATGCATAGGCACCCAGTATATGGGGGCAGAGGGCATAGGTGCACCCGTTCTCCTTGCCATGCTCAGCTAAGTCACTGGTTCTGCCAGGGCTCAAGTCCTGTGGCATGGGGACTCATTACTACATGCGCAGGCACCCAGTATATGAGGGCAGAGGGCATAGGTGCACACGTTCTCCTTGCCATACTCAGCTAATCACTGGTTTTGGCAGGGCTCAAGTCCTGTGGCATGTGGGACTCATTACTATATGCATAGGCACCCAGTATATGGGGGCAGAGGGCGTAGGGGCACCCGTTCTCCTTTCCATGCTCAGCTAATCACTGGTTCTGCCAGTGCGCAAGTCCTGTGGCATGGGGGACTCATTACTATATGCATAGGCACCCAGTATATGGGGGCAGAGGGCGTAGGGGCACCCGTTCTACTTGCCATGCTCAGCTTAATCACTGGTTTTGGCAGGGCTCAAGTCCTGTGGCATGGGGACTCATTACTACATGCGTAGGCACCCAGTATATGGGGGCAGAGGGCATAGGTGCACCCGTTCTCCTTGCCATGCTCAGCTAAGTCACTGGTTCTGCCAGGGCTCAGGTCCTGTGGCATGGGGGACACATTACTATATGCATAGGCACCCAGTATATGGGGGCAGAGGGCATAGGTGCACCGTTCTCCTTGCCATGCTAATTTAAGTCACTGGTTCTGCCAGGGCTCAAGTCCTGTGGCATGGGGGACTCATTACTATACGCATAGGCACCCAGTATATGGGGGCAGAAGGCGTAGGGGCACCCGTTCTCCTTGCATGCTCAGCTAATCACTGGTTTTGGCCGGGCTCAAGTCCTGTGGCATGGGGGACTCAATACTATATGCATAGGCACCCAGTATATGGGGGCAGAGGGCATAGGTGCACCCGTTCTCCTTGCCATGCTCAGCTAAGTCACTGGTTCTGCCAGGGCTCAAGTCCTGTGGCATGGGGACTCATTACTACATGCGCAGGCACCCAGTATATAGGGGCAGAGGGCATAGGTGCACCCGTTCTCCTTGCCATACTCAGCTAATCACTGGTTTTGGCAGGGCTCAAGTCCTGTGGCATGTGGGACTCATTACTATATGCATAGGCACCCAGTATATGGGGGCAGAGGGCATAGGGGCACCCGTTCTCCTTGCCATGCTCAGCTAATCACTGGTTTTGGCAGGGCTCAAGTCCTGTGGCATGGGGACTCATTACTACATGTGCAGGCACCCAGTATATGAGGGCAGAGGGCTTAGGGGCACCCGTTCTCCATGCCATGTTCAGCTAATCACTGGTTTTGGCAGCGCTCAACTCCTGTGGAATGGGGGACTCATTACTATATGCATAGGCACCCAGTATATGGGGGCAGAGGGCATAAGTGCACCCGTTCTCCTTTCCATGCTCAGCTAATCACTGGTTCTGCCAGTGCGCAAGTCCTGTGGCATGGGGGACTCATTACTATATGCATAGGCACCCAGTATATGGGGGCAGAGGGCATAGGGGCACCCGTTCTACTTGCCATGCTCAGCTTAATCACTGGTTTTGGCAGGGCTCAAGTCCTGTGGCATGGGGACTCATTACTACATGCGTAGGCACCCAGTATATGGGGGCAGAGGGCATAGGTGCACCCGTTCTCCTTGCCATGCTCAGCTAAGTCACTGGTTCTGCCAGGGCTCAGGTCCTGTGGCATGGGGGACACATTACTATATGCATAGGCACCCAGTATATGGGGCAGAGGGCATAGGTGCACCGTTCTCCTTGCCATGCTCATTTAAGTCACTGGTTCTGCCAGGGCTCAAGTCCTGTGGCATGGGGACTCATTACTATATGCATAGGCACCCAGTATATGGGGGCAGAGGGCTTACGGCCACCCGTTCTCCTTGCCATGCTCAGCTAAGTCACTGGTTCTGCCAGGCTCAAGTCCTGTGGCATGGGGGACTCATTACTATATGCATAGCCACCCAGTATATGGGGACAGAGGGCATAGGTGCACCCGTTCTCCTTGCCATGCTCATTATTCACTGGTTCTGCCAGGGCTCAAGTCCTGTGGCATGGGGACTCATTACTGCATGCGTAGGCACCCAGTATATGGGGGCAGAGGGCATAGGTGCACCCCTTCTCCTTGCCATGCTCAGCTAATCACTGGTTTTGGCAGGGCTCACGTCCTGTGGCATGGGGGACTCATTACTATATGCATAGGCACCCAGTATATGGGGTCAGAGGGCATAGGTGCACCCGTTCTCCTTGCCATGCTCAGCTAAGTCACTGGTTCTGCCAGGGCTCATGGCCTGTGACATGGGGGACTCATTACTATATGCATAGGCACCCAGTATATGGGGGCAGAGGGCTTAGGGGCACCCGTTCTCCTTGCCATGCTCATCTAAATCACTGGTTCTGCCAGGGCTCAAGTCCTTTGGCATGGGGGACTCATTACTATATGCATAGGCACCCAGTATATGGGGGCAGAGGGCATAGGTGCACCCGTTCTCCTTGCCATGCTCAGCTAATCACTGGTTTTGGCAGGGCTCAAGTCCTGTGGCATGGGGGACTTATTACTACATGCATAGGCACCCAGTATATGGGTCAGAGGGCATAGGTGCACCCGTTCTCCTTGCCATGCTCAGCTAAGTCACTGGTTCTGCCAGGGCTCAAGTCCTGTGGCATGGGGGACTCATTACTATATGCATAGCCACCCAGTATATGGGGGCAGAGGGCGTAGGTGCACCCGTTCTCCTTGCCATGCTCATCTAAATCACTGGTTCTGCCAGGGCTCATGTCCTTTGGCAAGGGGGACTTATTACTATATACATAGGCACCCAGTATATGGGGCAGAGGACATAGGTGCACCCGTTCTCCTTGCCATGCTCAGCTAATCACTGGTTTTGGCGGGGCTCATGTCCTGTGACATGGGGGACTCATTACTATATGCATAGGCACCCAGTATATGGGGGCAGAGGGCTTAGGGGCACCCGTTCTCCTTGCCATGCTCATCTAAATCACTGGTTCTGCCAGGGCTCATGTCCTTTGGCAAGGGGGACTCATTACTATATACATAGGCACCCAGTATATGGGGCAGAGGACATAGGTGCACCCGTTCTCCTTGCCATGCTCAGCTAATCACTGGTTTTGGCGGGGCTCATGTCCTGTGACATGGGGAACTCATTACTATATGCATAGGCACCCAGTATATGGGGGCAGAGGGCTTAGGGGCACGCGTTCTCCTTGCCATGCTCATCTAAATCACTGGTTCTGCCAGGGCTCAAGTCCTTTGGCATGGGGGACTCATTACTATATGCATAGGCACCCAGTATATGGGGGCAGAGGGCATAGGTGCACCCGTTCTCCTTGCCATGCTCAGCTAATCACTGGTTTTGGCAGGGCTCAAGTCCTGTGGCATGGGGGACTCATTACTATATGCATAGGCACCCAGTTTATGGGAGCAGAGGGCGTAGGTGCACCCGTTCTCCTTGCCATGCTCATTATTCACTGGTTCTGCCAGGGCTCAAGTCCTGTGGCATGGGGGACTCATTACTATATGCATAGCCACCCAGTATATGGGGGCAGAGGGCGTAGGTGCACCCGTTCTCCTTGCCATGCTCATCTAAATCACTGGTTCTGCCAGGGCTCATGTCCTTTGGCAAGGGGGACTCATTACTATATACATAGGCACCCAGTATATGGGGCAGAGGACATAGGTGCACCCGTTCTCCTTGCCATGCTCAGCTAATCACTGGTTTTGGCGGGGCTCATGTCCTGTGACATGGGGAACTCATTACTATATGCATAGGCACCCAGTATATGGGGGCAGAGGGCTTAGGGGCACGCGTTCTCCTTGCCATGCTCATCTAAATCACTGGTTCTGCCAGGGCTCAAGTCCTTTGGCATGGGGGACTCATTACTATATGCATAGGCACCCAGTATATGGGGGCAGAGGGCATAGGTGCACCCGTTCTCCTTGCCATGCTCAGCTAATCACTGGTTTTGGCAGGGCTCAAGTCCTGTGGCATGGGGGACTCATTACTATATGCATAGGCACCCAGTTTTTGGGAGCAGAGGGCGTAGGTGCACCCGTTCTCCTTGCCATGCTCATTATTCACTGGTTCTGCCAGGGCTCAAGTCCTGTGGCATGGGGGACTCATTACTATATGCATAGCCACCCAGTATATGGGGGCAGAGGGCGTAGGTGCACCCGTTCTCCTTGCCATGCTCATCTAAATCACTGGTTCTGCCAGGGCTCATGTCCTTTGGCAAGGGGGACTCATTACTATATACATAGGCACCCAGTATATGGGGCAGAGGACATAGGTGCACCCGTTCTCCTTGCCATGCTCAGCTAATCACTGGTTTTGGCGGGGCTCCTTTCTTCTCTCCTGCTGGGTTCAAAAAGTAAGGAAATGGTAGTGACCGTACCGGATTGGTGCTGGTGCCCGCCGAGGAACACTTTGCCCCCCCCTGGCATCCAAACCTGGCTCTGCCACTGCTCATATGATAAAGTCACCACACACCCCTTATGCCCTTACTTCCACCCAGCACCTGGCACAGAGAGGCCTGCCCCCTATCTCTAGGACAGGCTTCCTGCATTCTCTGGTGGTTGATTGCTAGGGCAATTATGTCAGCATGCAAGCACCTGGATCAGAGCGGCCTGCCACCTATCTCTAGAACAGGATACCTGCATTCTCTGGAGGTGATTGCTAGGGCAATTATGTCAGCATACATGCACCTGGATCAGAGCGACCTGCCCCCTATCTCTAGGACAGGCTTCTTGCATTCTCTGGTGGATGATTGCTAGGGCAATTATGTCAGCATGCAAGCACCTGGATCAGAGCGGCCTGCCCCCTATTTCTAGGACAGGATACCTGCATTCTCTGGAGGTGATTGCTAGCGCAATTATGTCAGCATGCATGCACCTGGATCAGAGCGGCCTGCCCCCTATCTCTAGGACAGGCGTGTTGCATTCTCTGGTGGCTGATTGCTAGGGCAATTATGTCAGCATGCATGCACCTGGATCAGAGCGGCCTGCCCCCTATGTCTAGGACAGGCGTGTTGCATTCTCTGGAGGTGATTGCTAGCGCAATTAGGCCAGCATGCATGCACCTGGATCAGAGCCGCCTGCCCCCTTTCTCTAGGACAGGCGTGTTGCATTCTCTGGTGGATGATTTCTAGGGCAATTATGTCAGCATGCAAGCACCTGGATCAGAGCGGCCTGCCCCCTATCTCTAGAACAGGATACGTGCATTCTCTGGAGTTGATTGCTAGGGCAATTATGTCAGCATGCATGCACCTGGATCAGAGCGGCCTGCCCCCTATCTCTAGGACAGGCGTGTTGCATTCTCTGGTGGAAGATTGCTAGGGCAATTATGCCAGCATGCATGCACCTGGATCAGAGCGGCCTGCCCCCTATCTCTAGGACAGGCGTGTTGCATTCTCTGGTGGGTGATTGCTAGGGCAATTATGTCAGCATGCATGCACCTGGATCAGAGCGGCCTGCCCCCGTACTCTAGGACAGGCGTGTTGCATTCTCTGGTGGGTGATTGCTAGGGGAATTATGTCAGCATGCATGCACCTGGATCAGAGCGGCCTGCCCCCTATCTCCAGGACAGGCGTGTTGCATTCTCTGGAGGTGATTGCTAGGGCAAGTATGTCAGCATGCATGCACCTGGATCAGAGCGGCCTGCCCCCTATCTCTAGGACAGGCGTGTTGCATTCTCTGGTGGATGATTGCTAGGGCACTTATGTCAGCATGCATGCACCTGGATCAGAGAGGCCTGCCCCCTATCTCTAGGACAGGCGTGTTGTATTCTCTGGAGGTGATTGCTAGGGCAAGTATGTCAGCATGCAAGCACCTGGATCAGAGCGGCCTGCCCCCGATCTCTAGGACAGGCGTGTTGCATTCTCTGGAGGTGATTGCTAGGGCAATTATGTCAGCATGCAAGCACCTGGATCAGAGCGGCCTGACCCCTATCTCTAGGACAGGATACCTGAATTCTCTGGAGGTGATTGCTAGGGCAATTATGTCAGCATACATGCACCTGGATCAGAGCGGCCTGCCCCCTATCTCTAGGACAGGATACCTGCATTCTCTGGAGGTGATTGCTAGGGCAATTATGTCAGCATGCAAGCACCTGGATCAGAGCGGCCTTCCCCCTATCTGTAGGACAGACGTGTTGCATTCTCTGGTGGATGATTGCTAGGGCAATTATGTCAGCATGCATGCACCTGGATCAGAGCGGCCTGCCCCCTATCTCTAGGACAGGCGTGTTGCATTCTCTGGTGGATGATTGCTAGGGCAATTATGCCAGCATGCATGCACCTGGATCAGAGCAGCCTGCCCCCTATCTCTAGGACAGGATACCTGCATTCTCTGGAGGTGATTGCTAGGGCAATTATGTCAGCATGCAAGCACCTGGATCAGAGCGGCCTGCCCCCTATCTCTAGGACAGGATACCTGCATTCTCTGGAGGTGATTGCTAGGGCAATTATGTCAGCATGCAAGCACCTGGATCAGAGCGGCCTGCCCCCTATCTCTAGGACAGGCGAGTTGCATTCTCTGGTGGATGATTGCTAGGGCAATTATGCCAGCATGCATGCACGTGGATCAGAGCGGCCTGCCCCCTATCTCTAGGACAGGCGTGTTGCATTCTCTGGAGGTGATTGCTAGGGCAATTATATCAGCATGCATGCACCTGGATCAGAGCGTCCTGCCCCCTATCTCTAGGACAGGCGTGTTGCATTCTCTGGTGGATGATTGCTAGGGTAATTATGTCAGCATGCATGCACCTGGATCAGAGTGGCCTGCCCCCTATCTCTAGGACAGGAGTGTTGCATTCTCTGGTGGATGATTGCTAGGGCAATTATGTCAGCATGCATGCACCTGGATCAGAGAGGCCTGCCCCCTATCTCTAGGAAAGGATACCTGCATTCTCTGGAGGTGATTGCTAGGCCAATTATGTCAGCATGCAAGCACCTGGATCAGAGGGGCATGCAAGCACCTGGATCAGAGCGGCCTGCCCCCTATCTCTAGGACAGGCGTGTTGCATTCTCTGGTGGATGATTGCTAGGGCAATTATGTCAGCATACATGCACCTGGATCAGAGCGGCCTGCCCCCTATCTCTAGGACAGGCGTGTTGCATTCTCTGGTGGGTGATTGCTAGGGCAATTATGTCAGCATGCAAGCACCTGGATCAGAGCGACCTGCCCTCTATCTCTAGGACAGGCGTGTTGCATTCTCTGGAGGTGATTGCTAGGGCAATTATGCCAGCATGCATGCACCTGGATCAGAGCGGCCTGCCCCCTATCTCTAGGACAGGCATGTTGCATTCTCTGGAGGTGATTGCTAGGGCAATTATGTCAGCATGCATGCACCTGGATCAGAGCGGCCTGCCCCCTATCTCTAGGACAGGCATGTTGGATTCTCTGGTGGATGATTGCTAGGGCAATTATGTCAGCATGCATGCACCTGGATCAGAGCGGCCTGCCCCCTATCTCTAGGACAGGCATGTTGCATTCTCTGGAGGTGATTGCTAGGGCAAGTATGTCAGCATGCATGCACCTGGATCAGAGCGGCCTGCCCCCTATCTCTAGGACAGGCGTGTTGCATTCTCTGGTGGATGATTGCTAGGGCAATTATGTCAGCATGCATGCACCTGGATCAGAGAGGCCTGCCCCCTATCTCTAGGACAGGCGTGTTGTATTCTCTGGAGGTGATTGCTAGGGCAATTATGTCAGCATGCAAGCACCTGGATCAGAGCGGCCTGCCCCCTATCTCTAGGACAGGCGTGTTACATTCTCTGGAGGTGATTGCTAGGGCAATTATGTCAGCATGCAAGCACCTGGATCAGAGCGGCCTGCCCCCTATCTCTAGGACAGGATACCTGAATTCTCTGGAGGTGATTGCTAGGGCAATTATGTCAGCATACATGAACCTGGATCAGAGCGGCCTGCCCCCTATCTCTAGGACAGGATTCCTGCATTCTCTGGAGGTGATTGCTAGGGCAATTATGTCAGCATGCAAGCACCTGGATCAGAGCGGCCTGCCCCCTATCTCTAGGACAGGATACCTGCATTCTCTGGAGGTGATTGCTAGGGCAATTATGTCAGCATACATGCACCTGGATCAGAGCGACCTGCCCCCTATCTCTAGGACAGACGTGTTGCATTCTCTGGTGGATGATTGCTAGGGCAATTATGTCAGCATGCATGCACCTGGATCAGAGCGGCCTGCCCCCTATCTCTAGGACAGGCGTGTTGCATTCTCTTGTGGATGATTGCTAGGGCAATTATGCCAGCATGCATGCACCTGGATCAGAGCAGCCTGCCCCCTATCTCTAGGACAGGATACCTGCATTCTCTGGAGGTGATTGCTAGGGCAATTATGTCAGCATGCAAACACCTGGATCAGAGAGGCCTGCCCCCTATCTCTAGGACAGGATACCTGCATTCTCTGGAGGTGATTGCTAGGGCAATTATGTCAGCATGCAATCACCTGGATCAGAGCAGCCTGCCCCCTATCTCTAGGACAGGCGATTTGCATTCTCTGGTGGATGATTGCTAGGGCAATTATGCCAGCATGCATGCACCTGGATCAGAGAGGCCTGCCCCCTATCTCTAGGACAGGCGTGTTGCATTCTCTGGTGGATGATTGCTAGGGCAATTATGTCAGCATGCATGCACCTGGATCAGAGAGGGCTGCCCCCTATCTCTAGGACAGGATTCCTGCATTCTCTGGTGGAAGATTGCTAGGGCAATTATGTCAGCATGCATGCACCTGGATCAGAGCGGCCTGCCCCCTATCTCTAGGACAGGCGTGTTGAATTTTCTGGTGGATGATTGCTAGGGCAATTATGCCAGCATGCATGCACCTGGATCAGAGCGGCCTGCCCCCTATCTCTAGGACAGGCATTTTGCATTCTCTGGAGGTGATTGCTAGGGCAATTATGCCAGCATGCATGCACCTGGATCAGAGCGGCCTGCCCCCTATCTCTAGGACAGGCGTGTTGAATTTTCTGGTGGATGATTGCTAGGGCAATTATGCCAGCATGCATGCACCTGGATAGGAGCGGCCTGCCCCCTATCTCTAGGACAGGCATGTTGCATTCTCTGGTGGAGGATTGCTAGGGCAATTATGCCAACATGCAAGCACCTGGATCAGAGCGGCCTGCCCCCTATCTCTAGGACAGGATACCTGCATTCTCTGGAGGTGATTGCTAGGGCAATTATGCCAGCATGCATGCACCTGGATCAGAGCGGCCTGCCCCCTATCTCTAGGACAGGCGTGTTGCATTCTCTGGTGGATGATTGCTAGGGCAATTATGCCAGCATGCATGCACCTGGATCAGAGCGGCCTGCCCCCTATCTCTAGGACAGGCATTTTGCATTCTCTGGAGGTGATTGCTAGGGCAATTATGCCAGCATGCATGCACCTGGATCAGAGTGGCCTGCCCCCTATCTCTAGGACAGGCGTGTTGCATTCTCTGGTGGATGATTGCTAGGGCAATTATGTCAGCATGCATGCACCTGGATCAGAGAGGGCTGCCCCCTATCTCTAGGACAGGATTCCTGCATTCTCTGGTGGATGATTGCTACGGCAATTATGTCAGCATGCATGCACCTGGATCAGAGCGGCCTGCCCCCTATCTCTAGGACAAGCATGTTGCATTTTCTGGTGGATGATTGCTAGGGCAATTATGCCAGCATGCATGCACCTGGATAGGAGCGGCCTGCCCCCTATCTCTAGGACAGGCATGTTGCATTCTCTGGTGGATGATTGCTAGGGCAATTATGCCAGCATGCATGCACCTGGATCAGAGCGGCCTGCCCCTATCTCTAGGACAGGCATTTTGCATTCTCTGGAGGTGATTGCTAGGGCAATTATGTCAGCATGCATGCACCTGGATCAGAGCGACCTGCTCCGTATCTCTAGGACAGGTGTGTTGCATTCTCTGGTGGATGATTGCTAGGGCAATCATGTCAGCATGCATGCACCTGGATCAGAGCAGCCTTCCCCCTATATCTAGGACAGGATACCTGCATTCTCTGGAGGATGATCACTAGGGCAATTATGCCAGCATGCATGCACCTGGATCAGAGCGGCCTGCCCCCTATCCCTAGGACAGGATACCTGCATTCTCTGGTGGATGATTGCTAGGGCAATAATGCCAGCATGCATGAACCTGGATCAGAGCGGCCTGCCCCCTATCTCTAGGACAGGCTTCTTGCATTCTCTGGAGGTGATTGCTAGGGCAATTATGTCAGCATGCATGCACCTGGATCAGAGCGGCCTGCCCCCTATCTCTAGGACAGGCGTGTTGCATTCTCTGGTGGATGATTGCTAGAGCAATTATGCCAGCATGCATGCACCTGGATCAGAGCAGACTGCCCCCTATCTCTAGGACAGGATACCTGCATTCTCTGGAGGTGATTGCTAGGGCAATTATGTCAGCATGCAAGCACCTGGATCAGAGCGGCCTGCCCCCTATCTCTAGGACAGGATACCTGCATTCTCTGGAGGTGATTGCTAGGGCAATTATGTCAGCATGCAAGCACCTGGATCAGAGTGGCCTGCCCCCTATCTCTAGGACAGGCGAGTTGCATTCTCTTCTGGATGATTGCTAGGGCAATTATGCCAGCATGCATGCACTTGGATCAGAGCGGCCTGACCCCTATCTCTAGGACAAGAGTGTTGCATTCTCTGGAGGTGATTGCTAGGGCAATTATATCAGCATGCATGCACCTGGATCAGAGCGGCCTGCCCCCTATCTCTAGGACAGGCGTGTTGCATTCTCTGGAGGTGATTGCTAGGGCAAGTATGTCAGCATGCATGCACCTTAATCAGAGCGGCCTGCCCCCTATCTCTAGGACAGGCGTGTTGCATTCTCTGGTGGATGATTGCTAGGGCAATTATGTCAGCATGCATGCACCTGGATCAGAGAGGCCTGCCCCCTATCTCTAGGACAGGCGTGTTGTATTCTCTGGAGGTGATTGCTAGGGCAATTATGTCAGCATGCAAGCACCTGGATCAGAGCGGCCTGCCCCCTATCTCTAGGACAGGCGTGTTGCATTCTCTGGAGGTGATTGCTAGGGCAATTATGTCAGCATGCATGCACCTGGATCAGAGCGGCCTGCCCCCTATCTCTAGGACAGGCGTGTTACATTCTCTGGAGGTGATTGCTAGGGCAATTATGTCAGCATGCAAGCACCTGGATCAGAGCGGCCTGCCCCCTATCTCTAGGACAGGATACCTGAATTCTCTGGAGGTGATTGCTAGGGCAATTATGTCAGCATACATGAACCTGGATCAGAGCGGCCTGCCCCCTATCTCTAGGACAGGATTCCTGCATTCTCTGGAGGTGATTGCTAGGGCAATTATGTCAGCATGCAAGCACCTGGATCAGAGCGGCCTGCCCCCTATCTCTAGGACAGGATACCTGCATTCTCTGGAGGTGATTGCTAGGGCAATTATGTCAGCATACATGCACCTGGATCAGAGCGACCTGCCCCCTATCTCTAGGACAGACGTGTTGCATTCTCTGGTGGATGATTGCTAGGGCAATTATGTCAGCATGCATGCACCTGGATCAGAGCGGCCTGCCCCCTATCTCTAGGACAGGCGTGTTGCATTCTCTTGTGGATGATTGCTAGGGCAATTATGCCAGCATGCATGCACCTGGATCAGAGCAGCCTGCCCCCTATCTCTAGGACAGGATACCTGCATTCTCTGGAGGTGATTGCTAGGGCAATTATGTCAGCATGCAAGCACCTGGATCAGAGAGGCTAGCCCCCTATCTCTAGGACAGGATACCTGCATTCTCTGGAGGTGATTGCTAGGGCAATTATGTCAGCATGCAAGCACCTGGATCAGAGCAGCCTGCCCCCTATCTCAAGGACAGGCGATTTGCATTCTCTGGTGGATGATTGCTAGGGCAATTATGCCAGCATGCATGCACCTGGATCAGAGAGGCCTGCCCCCTATCTCTAGGACAGGCGTGTTGCATTCTCTGGTGGATGATTGCTAGGGCAATTATGTCAGCATGCATGCACCTGGATCAGAGAGGGCTGCCCCGTATCTCTAGGACAGGATTCCTGCATTCTCTGGTGGATGATTGCTAGGGCAATTATGTCAGCATGCATGCACCTGGATCAGAGCGGCCTGCCCCCTATCTCTAGGACAGGCGTGTTGAATTTTCTGGTGGATGATTGCTAGGGCAATTATGCCAGCATGCATGCACCTGGATAGGAGCGGCCTGCCCCCTATCTCTAGGACAGGCATGTTGCATTCTCTGGTGGAGGATTGCTAGGGCAATTATGCCAACATGCAAGCACCTGGATCAGAGCGGCCTGCCCCCTATCTCTAGGACAGGATACCTGCATTCTCTGGAGGTGATTGCTAGGGCAATTATGCCAGCATGCATGCACCTGGATCAGAGCGGCCTGCCCCCTATCTCTAGGACAGGCGTGTTGCATTCTCTGGTGGATGATTGCTAGGGCAATTATGCCAGCATGCATGCACCTGGATCAGAGCGGCCTGCCCCCTATCTCTAGGACAGGCATTTTGCATTCTCTGGAGGTGATTGCTAGGGCAATTACGCCAGCATGCATGCACCTGGATCAGAGTGGCCTGCCCCCTATCTCTAGGACAGGCGTGTTGCATTCTCTGGTGGATGATTGCTAGGGCAATTATGTCAGCATGCATGCACCTGGATCAGAGAGGGCTGCCCCCTATCTCTAGGACAGGATTCCTGCATTCTCTGGTGGATGATTGCTACTGCAATTATGTCAGCATGCGTGCACCTGGATCAGAGCGGCCTGCCCCCTATCTCTAGGACAGGCGTGTTGCATTTTCTGGTGGATGATTGCTAGGGCAATTATGCCAGCATGCATGCACCTGGATAGGAGCGGCCTGCCCCCTATCTCTAGGACAGGCATGTTGCATTCTCTGGTGGATGATTGCTAGGGCAATTATGCCAGCATGCAAGCACCTGGATCAGAGCGGCCTGCCCCCTATCTCTAGGACAGGATACCTGCATTCTCTGGAGGTGATTGCTAGGGCAATTATGCCAGCATGCATGCACCTGGATCAGAGCGGCCTGCCCCCTATCTCTAGGACAAGCGTGTTGCATTCTCTGGTGGATGATTGCTAGGGCAATTATGCCAGCATGCATGCACCTGGATCAGAGCGGCCTGCCCCTATCTCTAGGACAGGCATTTTGCATTCTCTGGAGGTGATTGCTAGGGCAATTATGTCAGCATGCATGCACCTGGATCAGAGCGACCTGCCCCCTATCTCTAGGACAGGCGTGTTGCATTCTCTGGTGGATGATTGATAGGGCAATCATGTCAGCATGCATGCACCTGGATCAGAGCAGCCTTCCCCCTATATCTAGGACAGGATACCTGCATTCTCTGGAGGATGATCACTAGGGCAATTATGCCAGCATGCATGCACCTGGATCAGAGCGGCCTGCCCCCTATCCCTAGGACAGGATACCTGCATTCTCTGGTGGATGATTGCTAGGGCAATTATGCCAGCATGCATGAACCTGGATCAGAGCGGCCTGCCCCCTATCTCTAGGACAGGCTTCTTGCATTCTCTGGAGGTGATTGCTAGGGCAATTATGTCAGCATGCAAGCACCTGGATCAGAGCGGCCTGCCCCCTATCTCTAGGACAGGCGTGTTGCATTCTCTGGTGGATGATTGCTAGAGCAATTATGCCAGCATGCATGCACCTGGATCAGAGCAGACTGCCCCCTATCTCTAGGACAGGATACCTGCATTCTCTGGAGGTGATTGCTAGGGCAATTATGTCAGCATGCAAGCATCTGGATCAGAGCGGCCTGCCCCCTATCTCTAGGACAGGATACCTGCATTCTCTGGAGGTGATTGCTAGGGCAATTATGTCAGCATGCAAGCACCTGGATCAGAGTGGCCTGCCCCCTATCTCTAGGACAGGCGAGTTGCATTCTCTTCTGGATGATTGCTAGGGCAATTATGCCAGCATGCATGCACTTGGATCAGAGCGGCCTGACCCCTATCTCTAGGACAAGAGTGTTGCATTCTCTGGAGGTGATTGCTAGGGCAATTATATCAGCATGCATGCACCTGGATCAGAGCGGCCTGCCCCCTATCTCTAGGACAGGCGTGTTGCATTCTCTGGTGGATGATTGCTAGGGCAATTATGTCAGCATGCAAGCACCTGGATCAGAGCAGCCTGCCCCCTATCTCTAGGACAGGATACTTTCATTCTCTGGAGGTGATTGCTAGGGCAATTATGCCAGCATGCATGCACCTGGATCAGAGCGGCCAGCCCCTATCTCTAGGACAGGCGTGTTGCATTCTCTGGAGGTGATTGCTAGGGCAATTATGTCAGCATGCATATACCTGGATCAGAGCGGCCAGCCCCTATCTCTAGGACAGGCGTGTTGCATTCTCTGGAGGTGATTGCTAGGGCAATTATGTCAGCATGCATGCACCTGGATCAGAGCGGCCTGCCCCCTATCTCTAGGACAGGATACTTGCATTCTCTGGAGGTGATTGCTAGGGCAAGTATGTCAGCATGCATGCACCGGGATCAGAGCGGCCAGCCCCCTATCCCTAGGACAGGCGTGTTGCATTCTCTGGAGGTGATTGATTGGGCAATTATGTCAGCATGCATGCACCTGGATCAAAGCGGCCTGCCCCCTATCTCTAGGACAGGCATGTTGCATTCTCTGGTGGATGATTGCTAGGGCAATTAAGTCAGCATGCATGCACCTGGATCAGAGCGGCCTGCTCCCTATCTCTAGGACAGGCGTGTTGCATTCTCTGGTGGATGATTGCTAGGGCAATTATGCCAGCATGCATGCACCTGGATCAGAGAGGCCTGCCCCCTATCTCTAGGAGAGCATACCTGCATTCTCTGGTGGCTGATTGCTAGGACAATTATGTCAGCATACATGCACCTGGATCAGAGCGACCTGCCCCCTATCTCTAGGACAGGAGTGTTGCATTCTCTGGTGGATGATTGCTAGGGCAATTATGTCAGCATGAATGCACCTGGATCAGAGCGGCCTGCCCCCTATCTCTAGGACCAGATACCTGCATTCTCTGGTGGCTGATTGCTAGGGCAATTATGTCAGCATAAATGCACCTGGAGCAGAGCGGCCTACCCCCTATCTCTAGGACAGGGTTCCTGCATTCTCTAGTGGATGATTGCTAGGGCAATTATGTCAGCATGCATGCACCTGGATCAGAGCGGCCTGCCCCCTATCTCTAGGACAGGCGTGTTGCATTCTCTGGAGGTGATTGCTAGGGCAATTATGTCAGCATGCATGCACCTGGATCAGAGCGGCCTGCCCCCTATCTCTAGGACAGGCGTGTTGCATTCTCTGGTGGATGATTGCTAGGGCAATTATGCCAGCATGCATGCACCTGGATCAGAGCGGCCTGCCCCCTATCTCTAGGAGAGCATACCTGCATTCTCTGGTTGCTGATTGCTAGGGCAATTATGTCAGCATACATGCACCTGGATCAGAGCGACCTGCCCCCTATCTCTAGGACAGGAGTGTTGCATTCTCTGGTGGATGATTGCTAGGGCAATTATGTCAGCATGCATGCACCTGGATCAGAGCGGCCTGCCCCCTATCTCTAGGACCAGATACCTGCATTCTCTGGTGGCTGATTGCTAGGGCAATTATGTCAGCATAAATGCACCTGGAGCAGAGCGGCCTACCCCCTATCTCTAGGACAGGGTTCCTGCATTCTCTAGTGGATGATTGCTAGGGCAATTATGTCAGCATGCATGCACCTGGATCAGAGCGGCCTGCCCCCTATCTCTAGGACAGGCGTGTTGCATTCTCTGGAGGTGATTGCTAGGGCAATTATGTCAGCATGCATGCACCTGGATCAGAGTGGCCTGCCCCCTATCTCTAGGACAGACATGTTGCATTCTCTGGTGGATGATTGCTAGGGCAAGTATGTCAGCATGCATGCACCGGGATCGGAGCGGCCAGCCCCCTATCTCTAGGACAGGCGTGTTGCATTCTCTGGAGGTGATTGATTGGGCAATTATGTCAGCATGCATGCACCTGGATCAAAGCGGCCTGCCCCCTATCTCTAGGACAGGCATGTTGCATTCTCTGGTGGATGATTGCTAGGGCAATTAAGTCAGCATGCATGCACCTGGATCAGAGCGGCCTGCTCCCTATCTCTAGGACAGGCGTGTTGCATTCTCTGGTGGATGATTGCTAGGGCAATTATGCCAGCATGCATGCACCTGGATCAGAGAGGCCTGCCCCCTATCTCTAGGAGAGCATACCTGCATTCTCTGGTGGCTGATTGCTAGGACAATTATGTCAGCATACATGCACCTGGATCAGAGCGACCTGCCCCCTATCTCTAGGACCAGATACCTGCATTCTCTGGTGGCTGATTGCTAGGGCAATTATGTCAGCATAAATGCACCTGGAGCAGAGCGGCCTACACCCTATCTCTAGGACAGGGTTCCTGCATTCTCTAGTGGATGATTGCTAGGGCAATTATGTCAGCATGCATGCACCTGGATCAGAGCGGCCTGCACTCTATCTCTAGGACAGGCATGTTGCATTCTCTGGTGGATGATTGCTAGGGCAATTATGTCAGCATGCAAGCACCTGGATCAGAGCGGCCTGCCCCCTATCTCTAGGACAGGCTTCTTGCATTCTCTGGTGGCTGGTTGCTAGGGCAATTATGTCAGCATGCAAGCACCTGGATCAGAGCGGCCTGCCCCCTATCTCTAGGACAGGCGTGTTGCATTCTCTGGAGGTGATTGCTAGGTCAATTATATCAGCATGCAAGCACCTGGATCAGAGCGGCCTGCCCCCTATCTCTAGGACAGGATACCTGCATTCTCTGGAGGTGATTGCTAGGGCAATTATATCAGCATGCAAGCACCTGGATCAGAGCGGCCTGCCCCCTATCTCTAGGAGAGGCGTGTTGCATTCTCTGGTGGATGATTGCTAGGGCAATTATGTCAGCATACATGCACCTGGATCAGGGCGGCCTGCCCCCTATCTCTAGGACAGGCCTCTTGCATTATCTGGTGGATGATTGCTAGGGCAATTATGTCAGCATGCATGCACCTGGATCAGAGCGGCCTGCCCCCTATCTCTAGGACAGGCTTATTCCATTTTCTGGTGGAGGATTGCTAGGGCAATTATGTCAGCATGCATGCACCTGGATCCGAGTGGCCTGCCCCCTATCTCTAGGACATTTGTGTTGCATTCTCTGGTGGATGATTGCTAGGGCAATTATGTCAGCATGCATGCACCTGGATCAGAGCGGCCTGCCCCCTATCTCTAGGACAGGATTGCTGCATTCTCTGGAGGTGATTGCTAGGGCAATTATGTCAGCATGCATGCACCTGGATCAGAGCAACCTGCCCCCTATCTCTAGGACAGGTGTGTTGCATTCTCTGGAGGTGATTGCTAAGGCAATTATGTAAGCATGCATGCACCTGGATCAGAGCGGCCTGCCCCCTATATCTAGGACAGGATACCTGCATTCTCTGGTGGATGATTGCTAGGGCAATTATGTCAGCATACATGTACCTGGATCAGAGCGGCCTGCCCCCTATCTCTAGGACAGGCGTGTTGCATTCTCTGGTGGATGATTGCTAGGGCAATTATGTCAGCATGCATGCACCTGGATCAGAGCGGCCTGCCCCCTCTCTCTAGGACAGACGTGTTGCAGTCTCTGGTGGATGATTGCTAGGGTAATTATGTCAGCATGCAAGCACCTGGATCAGAGCGGCCTGCCCCCTATCTCTAGGACAGGCGTGTTGCATTCTCTGGTGGATGATTGCTAGGGCAATTATGTCAGCATACATGTACCTGGATCAGAGCGGCCTGCCCCCTATCTCTAGGACAGGCGTGTTGCATTCTCTGGTGGATGATTGCTAGGGCAATTATGTCAGCATGCATGCACCTGATCAGAGCGGCCTGCCCCCTATCTCTAGGACAGACGTGTTGCAGTCTCTGGTGGATGATTGCTAGGGTAATTATGTCAGCATGCAAGCACCTGGATCAGAGCGGCCTGCCCCCTATCTCTAGGACAGGCGTGTTGCATTCTCTGGTGGATGATTGCTAGGGCAATTATGTCAGCATGCATGCACCTGGATCAGAGCGGCCTGCCCCCTATATCTAGGACAGGATACCTGCATTCTCTGGAGGTGATTGCTAGGGCAATTATGTCAGCATGCATGCACCTGGATCAGAGCGGCCTGCCCCCTATCTCTAGGACAGGCTTCTTGCATTCTCTGGTGGATGATTGCTAGGGCAATTATGTCAGCATGCATGCACCTGGATCAGAGCGGCCTGCCCCCTATATCTAGGACAGGATACCTGCATTCTCTGGAGGTGATTGCTAGGGCAATTATGTCTGCATGCATGCACCTGGATCAGAGCGACCTGCCCCCTATCTCTAGGACAGGTGTGTTGCATTCTCTGGAGGTGATTGCTAGGGCAATTATGTCAGCATGCATGCACCTGGATCAGAGCGGCCTGCCCCCTATCTCTAGGACAGGTGTGTTGCATTCTCTGGTGGATGATTGCTAGGGCAATTATGTCAGCATGCATGCACCTGGATCAGAGAGGCCTGCCCCCTATCTCTAGGACAGGCATGTTGCATTCTCTGGAGGTGATTGCTAGGGCAATTATGTCTGCATGCATGCACCTGGATCAGAGCGACCTGCCCCCTATCTCTAGGACAGGTGTGTTGCATTCTCTGGAGGTGATTGCTAGGGCAATTATGTCAGCATGCATGCACCTGGATCAGAGCGGCCTGCCCCCTAGCTCTAGGACAGGATTGATGCATTCTCTGGAGGTGATTGCTAGGGCAATTATGTCAGCATGCATGCACCTGGATCAGAGCGGCCTGCCCCCTATCTCTAGGACAGGCGTGTTGCATTCTCTGGTGGATGATTGCTAGGGCACTTATGTCAGCATGCATGCACCTGGATCAGAGAGGCCTGCCCCCTATCTCTAGGACAGGTGTGTTGCATTCTCTGGTGGATGATTGCTAGGGCAATTATGTCAGCATGCATGCACCTGGATCAGAGAGGCCTGCCCCCTATCTCTAGGACAGGCGTGTTGCATTCTCTGGAGGTGATTGCTAGGGCAATTATGTCAGCATGCATGCACCTGGATCAGAGCGGCCTACCCCCTATCTCTAGGACAGGATACCTGCATTCTCTGGTGGATGATTGCTAGGGCAATTATGTCAGCATGCATGCACCTGGATCAGAGCGGCCTGCCCCCTATCTCTAGGACAGGCTTCTTGCATTCTCTGGTGGCTGATTGCTAGGGCAATTATGTCAGCATGCATGTACCTGGCTCAGAGCGGCCTGCCCCCTATCTCTAGGACAGGCGTGTTGCATTCTCTGGTGGATGATTGCTAGAGCAATTATGCCAGCATGCATGCACCTGGATCAGAGCGGCCTGCCCCCTATCTCTAGGACAGGTGTGTTGCATTCTCTGGTGGATGATTGCTAGGACAATTATGGCAGCATGCATGCACCTGGATCAGAGAGGCCTGCCCCCTATCTCTAGGACAGGCTTCGTGCATTCTCTGGTGGATGATTGCTAGGGCAATTATGTCAGCATGCATGCACCTGGATCAGAGCGGCCTGCCCCCTATCTCTAGGACAGGGGTGTTGCATTCTCTGGTGGATGATTGATAGGGCAATTATGCCAGCATGCATGCATCTGGATCAGAGCGGCCGGCCCCCTATCTCTCGGAGAGCATACCTGCATTCTCTGGTGGCTGATTGCTAGGGCAATTATGTCAGCATGCATGCACCTGGATCAGAGCGGCCTGCCCCCTATCTCTAGGACAGACTTGTTGCAGTCTCTGGTGGATGATTACTAGGGTAATTATGTCAGCATGCAAGCACCTGGATCAGAGCGGCCTGCCCCCTATCTCTAGGACAGGCGTGTTGCATTCTCTGGTGAATGATTACTAGGGCAATTATGTCAGCATGCAAGCACTTGGTTCAGAGCGGCCAGCCCCCTATCTCTAGGACAGGCGTGTTGCATTTTCTGGTGGATGATTGCTAGGGCTATTATGTCAGCATGCATGCACCGGGATCAGAGAAGCCTGCCCCCTATCTCTAGGACAGGCGTGTTGCAGTCTCTGGTGGATGATTGCTAGGGTAATTATGTCAGCATGCAAGCACCTGGATCAGAGCGGCCTGCCCTCTATCTCTAGGACAGGCGTGTTGCATTCTCTGGTGTATGATTGCTAGGGCAATTATGTCAGCATGCATGCACCTAGATCACAGCGACCTGCCCTCTATCTCTAGGAAAGGCGTGTTGCATTCTCTGGTGGATGATTGCTAGGGCAATTATGTCAGCATGCAAGCACCTGGATCAGAGCAGCCTGCCCCCTATCTCTAGGACAGGATACCTGCATTCTCTGGAGGTGATTGCTAGGGCAATTATGGCAGCATGCATATACCTGGATCAGAGCGGCCAGCCCCCTATCTCTAGGACAGGCGTGTTGCATTCTCTGGAGGTGATTGCTAGGGCAATTATGTCAGCATGCATGCACCTGGATCAGAGCGGCCTGCCCCCTATCTCTAGGACAGGATACTTGCATTCTCTGGAGGTGATTGCTAGGGCAAGTATGTCAGCATGCATGCACCTGGATCAGAGCGGCCAGCCCCCTATCTCTAGGACAGGCGTGTTGCATTCTCTGGAGGTGATTGCTTGGGCAATTATGTCAGCATGCATGCACCTGATTCAAAGCGGCCTGCCCCCTATCTCTAGGACAGGCGTGTTGCATTCTCTGGTGGATGATTGCTAGGGCAATTAAGTCAGCATGCATGCACCTGGATCAGAGCGGCCTGCTCCCTATCTCTAGGACAGGCGTGTTGCATTCTCTGGTGGATGATTGCTAGGGCAATTATGCCAGCATGCATGCACCTGGATCAGAGCGGCCTGCCCCCTATCTCTAGGAGAGCATACCTGCATTCTCTGGTGGCTGATTGCTAGGGCAATTATGTCAGCATACATGCACCTGGATCAGAGCGACCTGCCCCCTATCTCTAGGACAGGAGTGTTGCATTCTCTGGTGGATGATTGCTAGGGCAATTATGTCAGCATGCATGCACCTGGATCAGAGCGGCCTGCCCCCTATCTCTAGGACCAGATACCTGCATTCTCTGGTGGCTGATTGCTAGGGCAATTATGTCAGCATAAATGCACCTGGAGCAGAGCGGCCTACCCCCTATCTCTAGGACAGGGTTCCTGCATTCTCTAGTGGATGATTGCTAGGGCAATTATGTCAGCATGCATGCATGCACCTGGATCAGAGCGGCCTGCCCCCTATCTCTAGGACAGGCGTGTTGCATTCTCTGGAGGTGATTGCTAGGGCAATTATGTCAGCATGCATGCACCTGGATCAGAGCGGCCTGCCCCCTATCTCTAGGACAGGCATGTTGCATTCTCTGGTGGATGATTGCTAGGGCATTTATGTCAGCATGCATGCACCTGGATCAGAGCGGCCTGCCCCCTATCTCTAGGACAGGCGTGTTGCATTCTCTGGTGGATGATTGCTAGGGCAATTATGCCAGCATGCATGCACCTGGATCAGAGCGACCTGCCCCCTATCTCTTGGACAGGCGTGTTGCATTCTCTGGTGGATGATTGCTAGGGCAATTATGTCAGCATGCATGCACCTGGATCATAGCGGCCTGCCCCCTATCTCTAGGACAGGATAACTGCATTCTCTGGAGTTGATTGCTACGGCAATTATGTTAGCATGCATGCACCTGGATCAGAGCGGCCTGCCCCCTATCTCTAGGACAGGCGTGTTGCATTCTCTGGTGGATGATTGCTAGGGCAATTATGTCAGCATGCAAGCACCTGGATCAGAGCGGCCTGCCCCCTATCTCTAGGACAGGCTTCTTGCATTCTCTGGTGGCTGATTGCTAGGGCAATTATGTCAGCATGCAAGCACCTGGATCAGAGCGGCCTGCCCCCTATCTCTAGGACAGGCTTCTTGCATTCTCTGGTGGATAATTGCTAGGGCAATTATGTCAGCATGCATGCACCTGGATCAGAGCGGCCTGCCCCCTATCTCTAGGACATTCGTGTTGCATTCTCTGGTGGATGATTGCTAGGGCAATTATGTCAGCATGCATGCACCTGGATCAGAGCGGCCTGACCCCTATCTCTAGGACAGGCGTGTTGCATTCTCTGGTGGATGATTGCTAGGGCAATTATGTCAGCATGCAAGCACCTGGATCAGAGCGGCCTGCCCCCTATCTCTAGGACAGGATACCTGCATTCTCTGGAGGTGATTGCTACGGCAATTATGTCAGCATGCATGCACCTGGATCAGAGCGGCCTGCCCCCTATCTCTAGGACAGGCGTGTTGCATTCTCTGGTGGATGATTGCTAGGGCAATTATGTCAGCATGCAAGCACCTGGATCAGAGCGGCCTGCCCCCTATCTCTAGGACAGGCTTCTTGCATTCTATGGTGGCTGATTGCTAGGGCAATTATGTCAGCATGCAAGCACCTGGATCAGAGCGGCCTGCCCCCTATCTCTAGGACAGGCGTGTTGCATTCTCTGGAGGTGATTGCTAGGGCAATTATATCAGCATGCAAGCACCTGGATCAGAGCGGCCTGCCCCCTATCTCTAGGACAGGATACCTGCATTCTCTGGAGGTGATTCCTAGGGCAATTATATCAGCATGCAAGCACCTGGATCAGAGCGGCCTGCCCCCTATCTCAAGGACAGGCGTGTTGCATTCTCTGGTGGATGATTGCTAGGGCAATTATGTCAGCATGCATGCACCTGGATCAGAGCGGCCTGCCCCCTATCTCTAGGACAGGCCTCTTGCATTATCTGGTGGATGATTGCTAGGGCAATTATGTCAGCATGCATGCACCTGGATCAGAGCGGCCTGCCCCCTATCTCTAAGACAGGATACCTGCATTCTCTGGAGGTGATTGCTAGGGCAATTATGCCAGCATGCAAGCACCTGGATCAGAGCGGCCTGCCCCCTATCTCTAGGACAGGCTTCTTCCATTCTCTGGTGGATGATTGCTAGGGCAATTATGTCAGCATGCATGCACCTGGATCAGAGTGGCCTGCCCCCTATCTCTAGGACATTCGTGTTGCATTCTCTGGTGGATGATTGCTAGGGCAATTATGTCAGCATGCATGCACCTGGATCAGAGCGGCCTGCCCCCTATATCTAGGACAGGATTCCTGCATTCTCTGGTGAATGATTGCTAGGGCAATTATGTCAGCATGCATGTACCTGGATCAGAGTGGCCTGCCCCCTATCTCTAGGACAGGCTTCTTGCATTCTCTGGTGGATGATTGCTAGGGCAATTATGTCAGCATGCATGCACCTGGATCAGAGCGGCCTGCCCCCTATCTCTAGGACAGGCGTGTTGCATTCTCTGGTGGATGATTGCTAGGGAAATTATGTCAGCATGCAAGCACCTGGATCAGAGTGGCCTGCCCCCTATATCTAGGACAGGATACCTGCATTCTCTGGAGGTGATTGCTAGGGCAATTATGTCTGCATGCATGCACCTGGATCAGAGCAACCTGCCCCCTATCTCTAGGACAGGTGTGTTGCATTCTCTGGAGGTGATTGCTAGGGCAATTATGTAAGCATGCATGCACCTGGATCAGAACGGCCTGCCCCCTATATCTAGGACAGGATACCTGCATTCTCTGGTGGATGATTGCTAGGGCAATTATGTCAGCATACATGTACCTGGATCAGAGCGGCCTGCCCCCTATCTCTAGGACAGGCGTGTTGCATTCTCTGGTGGATGATTGCTAGGGCAATTATGTCAGCATGCATGCACCTGGATAAGAACGGCCTGCCCCCTATATCTAGGACAGGATACCTGCATTCTCTGGTGGATGATTGCTAGGGCAATTATGTCAGCATACATGTACCTGGATCAGAGCGGCCTGCCCCCTATCTCTAGGACAGGCGTGTTGCATTCTCTGGTGGATGATTGCTAGGGCAATTATGTCAGCATGCATGCACCTGGATCAGAGCGGCCTGCCCCCTATCTCTAGGACAGGCGTGTTGCATTCTCTGCAGGTGATTGCTAGGGCAATTATGTCAGCATGCATGCACCTGCATCAGAGAGGCCTGCCCCCTATCTCTAGGACAGGATTCCTGCATTCTCTGGAGGTGATTGCTAGGGCAATTATGTCAGCATACATGCACCTGGATCAGAGCGGCCTGCCACCTATCTCTAGGACAGGCGTGTTGCATTCTCTGGTGGATGATTGCTAGGGCAAGTATGTCAGCATGCATGCACCTGGAACAGAGCGGCCTGCCCCCTATCTCTAGGACAGGCGTGTTGCATTCTCTGGTGGATGATTGCTAGGGCAATTATGTCAGCATGCAAGCACCCGGATCAGAGCGGCCTGCCCCCTATCTCTAGGACAGGCGTGTTGCATTCTCTGGAGGTGATTGCTAGGGCAATTATGTCAGCATGCATGCACCTGGATCAGAGCGGCCTGCCCCCTATCTCTAGGACAGGCGTGTTGCATTCTCTGGTGGATAATTGCTAGGGCAATTATGTCAGCATGCATGCACCTGGATCAGAGCGGCCTGCCCCCTATCTCTAGGACAGGCGTGTTGCATTCTCTGGAGGTGATTGCTAGGGCAATTATGTCAGCATGCATGCACCTGGATCAGAGCGACCTGCCCCCTATCTCTAGGACAGGCGTGTTGCATTCTCTGGTGGATGATTACTAGGGCAATTATGTCAGCATGCAAGCACCTGGATCAGAGCGGCCAGCCCCCTATCTCTAGGACAGGCGTGTTGCATTCTCTGGTGGATGATTGCTAGGGCAATTATGTCAGCATGCATGCACCTGGATCAGAGCGGCCTGCCCCCTATCTCTAGGACAGGATACCTGCATTCTCTGGTGGATGATTGCTAGGGCAATTATGCCAGCATGCATGCACCTGGATCAGAGCGGCCTGCCCCCTATCTCTAGGACAGGCGTGTTGCATTCTCTGGTGGATGATTGCTAGGGCAATTATGTCAGCATGCATGCACCTGGATCAGAGCGGCCTGCCCCCTATCTCTAGGACAGGATTCCTGCATTCTCTGCATGTGATTGCTAGGGCAATTATGTCAGCATGCAAGCACCTGGATCAGAGCGGCCTGCCCTCTGTCTCTAGGACAGGTGTGTAGCATTCTCTGGTGAATGATTGCTAGGGTAATTATGTCAGCATGCAAGCACCTGGATCAGAGCGGCCTGCCCCCTATCTCTAGGACAGGAGTGTTGTATTCTCTGGTGAATGATTGCTAGGGCAATTATGTCAGCATGCATGCACCTGGATCAGAGCGGCCTGTCCCCTATCTCTAGAACAGGCTTGTTGCATTCTCTGGAGGTGATTGCTAGGGCAACTATGTCAGCATACATGCATCTGGATCAGACCGGCCTGCCCCCTATCTCTAGGACAGGCGTGTTGCATTCTCTGGTGGATGTTTGCTAGGGCAATTATGTCAGCATGCATGCACCTGGATCAGAGCGGCCTGCCCCCTATCTCTAGGACAGGATACCTGCATTCTCTGGTGGATGATTGCTAGGGCAATTATGCCAGCATGCATGCACCTGGATCAGAGCGGCCTGCCCCCTATCTCTAGGACAGGATACCTGCATTCTCTGGTGGATGATTGCTAGGGCACCTGGATCAGAGCGGCCTGCCCCCTATCTCTAGGACAGGATTCCTGCATTCTCTGCAGGTGATTGCTAGGGCAATTATGTCAGCATGCAAGCACCTGGATCAGAGCGGCCTGCCCTCTATCTCTAGGACAGGCGTGTTGCATTCTCTGGAGGTGATTGCTAGGGCAATTATGCCAGCATGCATGCACCTGGATCAGAGCGGCCTGCCCCCTATCTCTAGGACAGGAGTGTTGCATTCTCCGGTGGATGATTGCTACGGCAATTATGTCAGCATGCATGCACCTGGATCAGAGCGGCCTGCCCCCTATCTCTAGGACAGGCGTGTTGCATTCTCTGGTGGATGATTGCCAGGGCAATTATGTCAGCATGAAAGCACCTGGATCAGAGCGGCCTGCCCCCTATCTCTAGGACAGGCGTGTTGCATTCTCTGGAGGTGATTGCTAGGGCAATTATGTCAGCATGCATGCACCTGGATCAGAGCGGCCTGCCCCCTATCTCTAGGACAGGCGTGTTGCATTCTCTGGTGGATGATTGCTACGGCAATTATGTCAGCATGCATGCACCTGGATTAGAGCGGCCTGCCCCCTATCTCTAGGACAGGCGTGTTGCATTCTCTGGTGGATGATTGCTAGGGCAATTATGTCAGCATGCATGCACCTGGATCAGAGCGGCCTGCCCCCTATCTCTAGGACAGGCGTGTTGCATTCTATGGAGGTGTTCGCTAGGGCAATTATGTCAGCATGCTGCACCTTGATCAGAGCGGCCTGCCCCCTATCTCTAGGACAGGTGTGTTGCATTCTCTGGTGGATGATTGCTAGGGCAAGTATGTCAGCATGCATGCACCTGGATCAGAGCAGCCTTCCCCCTATCTCTAGGACAGGATACCTGTATTCTCCGTTGGCTGATTGCTAGGGAAATTATGTCAGCATACATGCACCTGGATCAGAGCGGCCTGCCCCCCATCTCTAGGACCGGCGTGTGGCATTCTCTGGTGGATGATTGCTAGGGCAATTATGTCAGCATGCATGCACCTGGATCAGAGCGGCCTGCCCCCTATCTCTAGGACCGGCGTGTTGCATTCTCTGGTGGATGATTGCTAGGGCAATTATGTCAGCATGCAAGCACCTGGATCAGAGCGACCTGCCCCCTATCTCTAGGACAGGTGTGTTGGATTCTCTGGAGGTGATTGCTAGGGCAATTATCTCAGCATGCATGCACCTGGATTAGAGCGGCCTGCCCCCTATCTCTAGGACAGGATACCTGCATTCTCTGGTGGCTGATTGCCAGGGCAATTATGTCAGCATACATGCACCTGGATCAGAGTGGCCTGCCCACTATCTCTAGGACAGACATGTTGCATTCTCTGGTGGATGATTGCTAGGGCAATTATGTCAGCATGCATGCACCTGGATCAGAGCGGCCTACCCCCTATCTCTAGGACAGGCGTGTTGCATTCTCTGGTGGATGATTGCTAGGGCAATTATGCCAGCATGCATGCACCTGGATCAGAGCGACTTGCGTCCTATCTCTATGACAGGCGTGTTGCATTCTCTGGTGGATGATTGCTAGGGCAATTATGTCAGCATGCAATCACCTGGATCAGAGCGGCCTGCCCCCTATCTCTAGGACAGGCGTGTTGCATTCTCTGGTGGATGATTGCTAGGGCAATTATACCAGCATTCATGCACCTGGATCAGAGCGGCCTGCCCCCTATCTCTAGGACAGGCGTGCTGCATTCTCTGGTGGCTGATTGCTAGGGCAATTATGTCAGCATGCAAGCACCTGGATCAGAGCGGCCTGCCCCCTATCTCTAGGACAGGCGTGTTGCATTCTCTGGAGGTGATTGCTAGGGCAATTATGTCAGCATGCATGCACCTGGATCAGAGCGGCCTGCCCCCTATCCCTAGGACAGGCGTGTTGCATTCTCTGGTAAATGATTGCTAGGGTAATTATGTCATTATGCATGCACCTGGATCAGAGCGGCCTGCCCCCTATCTCTAGAACAGGCTTGTTGCATTCTCTGGAGGTGATTGCTAGGGCAATTATGTCAGCATACATGCATCTGGATCAGACCGGCCTGCCCCCTATCTCTAGGACAGGCGTGTTGCATTCTCTGATGGATGATTGCTAGGGCAATTATGTCAGCATGCATGCACCTGGATCAGAGCGGCCTGCCCCCTATCTCTAGGACAGGCGTGTTGTATTCTCTGGTGGATGATTGCTAGGGCACTTATGTCAGCATGCATGCACCTGGGTCAGAGCGGCCTGCCCCCTATCTCTAGGACAGGCGTGTTGCATTCTCTGGTGGATGATTGCTAGGGCAATTATGTCAGCATGCATGCACCTGGATCAGAGCGACCTGCCCCCTATCTCTAGGACAGGATACCTGCATTCTCTGGAGGATGATCACTAGGGCAATTATGCCTGCATGCACCTGGATCAGAGCAGCCTGCCCCCTATCCCTAGGACAGGATACCTGCATTCTCTGGTGGATGATTGCTAGGGCAATTATGCCAGCATGCATGAACCTGGATCAGAGCGGCCTGCCCCCTATCTCTAGGACAGGCTTCTTGCATTCTCTGGAGGTGATTGCTAGGGCAATTATGTCAGCATGCATGCACCTGGATCAGAGCGGCCTGCCCCCTATCTCTAGGACAGGCGTGTTGCATTCTCTGGTGGATGATTGCTAGAGCAATTATGCCAGCATGCATGCACCTGGATCAGAGCAGACTGCCCCCTATCTCTAGGACAGGATACCTGCATTCTCTGGAGGTGATTGCTAGGGCAATTATGTCAGCATGCAAGCACCTGGATCAGAGCGGCCTGCCCCCTATCTCTAGGACAGGATACCTGCATTCTCTGGAGGTGATTGCTAGGGCAATTATGTCAGCATGCAAGCACCTGGATCAGAGTGGCCTGCCCCCTATCTCTAGGACAGGCGAGTTGCATTCTCTTCTGGATGATTGCTAGGGCAATTATGCCAGCATGCATGCACTTGGATCAGAGCGGCCTGACCCCTATCTCTAGGACAAGAGTGTTGCATTCTCTGGAGGTGATTGCTAGGGCAATTATATCAGCATGCATGCACCTGGATCAGAGCGGCCTGCCCCCTATCTCTAGGACAGGCGTGTTGCATTCTCTGGTGGATGATTGCTAGGGCAATTATGTCAGCATGCAAGCACCTGGATCAGAGCAGCCTGCCCCCTATCTCTAGGACAGGATACTTTCATTCTCTGGAGGTGATTGCTAGGGCAATTATGCCAGCATGCATGCACCTGGATCAGAGCGGCCAGCCCCTATCTCTAGGACAGGCGTGTTGCATTCTCTGGAGGTGATTGCTAGGGCAATTATGTCAGCATGCATATACCTGGATAAGAGCGGCCAGCCCCTATCTCTAGGACAGGCGTGTTGCATTCTCTGGAGGTGATTGATTGGGCAATTATGTCAGCATGCATGCACCTGGATCAAAGCGGCCTGCCCCCTATCTCTAGGACAGGCATGGTGCATTCTCTGGTGGATGATTGCTAGGGCAATTAAGTCAGCATGCATGCACCTGGATCAGAGCGGCCTGCTCCCTATCTCCAGGACAGGCGTGTTGCATTCTCTGGTGGATGATTGCTAGGGCAATTATGCCAGCATGCATGCACCTGGATCAGAGAGGCCTGCCCCCTATCTCTAGGAGAGCATACCTGCATTCTCTGGTGGCTGATTGCTAGGACAATTATGTCAGCATACATGCACCTGGATCAGAGCGACGTGCCCCCTATCTCTAGGACAGGAGTGTTGCATTCTCTGGTGGATGATTGCTAGGGCAATTATGTCAGCATGAATGCACCTGGATCAGAGCGGCCTGCCCCCTATCTCTAGGACCAGATACCTGCATTCTCTGGTGGCTGATTGCTAGGGCAATTATGTCAGTATAAATGCACCTGGAGCAGAGCGGCCTACCCCCTATCTCTAGGACAGGGTTCCTGCATTCTCTAGTGGATGATTGCTAGGGCAATTATGTCAGCATGCATGCACCTGGATCAGAGCGGCCTGCCCCCTATCTCTAGGACAGGCGTGTTGCATTCTCTGGAGGTGATTGCTAGGGCAATTATGTCAGCATGCATGCACCTGGATCAGAGCGGCCTGCCCCCTATCTCTAGGACAGGCGTGTTGCATTCTCTGGTGGATGATTGCTAGGGCAATTATGCCAGCATGCATGCACCTGGATCAGAGCGGCCTGCCCCCTATCTCTAGGAGAGCATACCTGCATTCTCTGGTTGCTGATTGCTAGGGCAATTATGTCAGCATACATGCACCTGGATCAGAGCGACCTGCCCCCTATCTCTAGGACAGGAGTGTTGCATTCTCTGGTGGATGATTGCTAGGGCAATTATGTCAGCATGCATGCACCTGGATCAGAGCGGCCTGCCCCCTATCTCTAGGACCAGATACCTGCATTCTCTGGTGGCTGATTGCTAGGGCAATTATGTCAGCATAAATGCACCTGGAGCAGAGCGGCCTACCCCCTATCTCTAGGACAGGGTTCCTGCATTCTCTAGTGGATGATTGCTAGGGCAATTATGTCAGCATGCATGCACCTGGATCAGAGCGGCCTGCCCCCTATCTCTAGGACAGGCGTGTTGCATTCTCTGGAGGTGATTGCTAGGGCAATTATGTCAGCATGCATGCACCTGGATCAGAGTGGCCTGCCCCCTATCTCTAGGACAGACATGTTGCATTCTCTGGTGGATGATTGCTAGGGCAAGTATGTCAGCATGCATGCACCGGGATCAGAGCGGCCAGCCCCCTATCTCTAGGACAGGCGTGTTGCATTCTCTGGAGGTGATTGATTGGGCAATTATGTCAGCATGCATGCACCTGGATCAAAGCGGCCTGCCCCCTATCTCTAGGACAGGCATGTTGCATTCTCTGGTGGATGATTGCTAGGGCAATTAAGTCAGCATGCATGCACCTGGATCAGAGCGGCCTGCTCCCTATCTCTAGGACAGGCGTGTTGCATTCTCTGGTGGATGATTGCTAGGGCAATTATGCCAGCATGCATGCACCTGGATCAGAGAGGCCTGCCCCCTATCTCTAGGAGAGCATACCTGCATTCTCTGGTGGCTGATTGCTAGGACAATTATGTCAGCATACATGCACCTGGATCAGAGCGACCTGCCCCCTATCTCTAGGACAGGAGTGTTGCATTCTCTGGTGGATGATTGCTAGGGCAATTATGTCAGCATGAATGCACCTGGATCAGAGCGGCCTGCCCCCTATCTCTAGGACCAGATACCTGCATTCTCTGGTGGCTGATTGCTAGGGCAATTATGTCAGCATAAATGCACCTGGAGCAGAGCGGCCTACACCCTATCTCTAGGACAGGGTTCCTGCATTCTCTAGTGGATGATTGCTAGGGCAATTATGTCAGCATGCATGCACCTGGATCAGAGCGGCCTGCCCTCTATCTCTAGGACAGGCATGTTGCATTCTCTGGTGGATGATTGCTAGGGCAATTATGTCAGCATGCAAGCACCTGGATCAGAGCGGCCTGCCCCCTATCTCTAGGACAGGCTTCTTGCATTCTCTGGTGGCTGGTTGCTAGGGCAATTATGTCAGCATGCAAGCACCTGGATCAGAGCGGCCTGCCCCCTATCTCTAGGACAGGCGTGTTGCATTCTCTGGAGGTGATTGCTAGGTCAATTATATCAGCATGCAAGCACCTGGATCAGAGCGGCCTGCCCCCTATCTCTAGGACAGGATACCTGCATTCTCTGGAGGTGATTGCTAGGGCAATTATATCAGCATGCAAGCACCTGGATCAGAGCGGCCTGCCCCCTATCTCTAGGAGAGGCGTGTTGCATTCTCTGGTGGATGATTGCTAGGGCAATTATGTCAGCATACATGCACCTGGATCAGAGCGGCCTGCCCCCTATCTCTAGGACAGGCCTCTTGCATTATCTGGTGGATGATTGCTAGGGCAATTATGTCAGCATGCATGCACCTGGATCAGAGCGGCCTGCCCCCTATCTCTAGGACAGGCTTATTCCATTTTCTGGTGGAGGTTTGCTAGGGCAATTATGTCAGCATGCATGCACCTGGATCCGAGTGGCCTGCCCCCTATCTCTAGGACATTTGTGTTGCATTCTCTGGTGGATGATTGCTAGGGCAATTATGTCAGCATGCATGCACCTGGATCAGAGCGGCCTGCCCCCTATCTCTAGGACAGGATTGCTGCATTCTCTGGAGGTGATTGCTAGGGCAATTATGTCAGCATGCATGCACCTGGATCAGAGCAACCTGCCCCCTATCTCTAGGACAGGTGTGTTGCATTCTCTGGAGGTGATTGCTAAGGCAATTATGTAAGCATGCATGCACCTGGATCAGAGCGGCCTGCCCCCTATATCTAGGACAGGATACCTGCATTCTCTGGTGGATGATTGCTAGGGCAATTATGTCAGCATACATGTACCTGGATCAGAGCGGCCTGCCCCCTATCTCTAGGACAGGCGTGTTGCATTCTCTGGTGGATGATTGCTAGGGCAATTATGTCAGCATGCATGCACCTGGATCAGAGCGGCCTGCCCCCTATCTCTAGGACAGACGTGTTGCAGTCTCTGGTGGATGATTGCTAGGGTAATTATGTCAGCATGCAAGCACCTGGATCAGAGCGGCCTGCCCCCTATCTCTAGGACAGGCGTGTTGCATTCTCTGGTGGATGATTGCTAGGGCAATTATGTCAGCATACATGTACCTGGATCAGAGCGGCCTGCCCCCTATCTCTAGGACAGGCGTGTTGCATTCTCTGGTGGATGATTGCTAGGGCAATTATGTCAGCATGCATGCACCTGGATCAGAGCGGCCTGCCCCCTATCTCTAGGACAGACGTGTTGCAGTCTCTGGTGGATGATTGCTAGGGTAATTATGTCAGCATGCAAGCACCTGGATCAGAGCGGCCTGCCCCCTATCTCTAGGACAGGCGTGTTGCATTCTCTGGTGGATGATTGCTAGGGCAATTATGTCAGCATGCATGCACCTGGATCAGAGCGGCCTGCCCCCTATATCTAGGACAGGATACCTGCATTCTCTGGAGGTGATTGCTAGGGCAATTATGTCAGCATGCATGCACCTGGATCAGAGCGGCCTGCCCCCTATCTCTAGGACAGGCTTCTTGCATTCTCTGGTGGATGATTGCTATGGCAATTATGTCAGCATGCATGCACCTGGATCAGAGCGGCCTGCCCCCTATATCTAGGACAGGATACCTGCATTCTCTGGAGGTGATTGCTAGGGCAATTATGTCTGCATGCATGCACCTGGATCAGAGCGACCTGCCCCCTATCTCTAGGACAGGTGTGTTGCATTCTCTGGAGGTGATTGCTAGGGCAATTATGTCAGCATGCATGCACCTGGATCAGAGCGGCCTGCCCCCTATCTCTAGGACAGGTGTGTTGCATTCTCTGGTGGATGATTGCTAGGGAAATTATGTCAGCATGCATGCACCTGGATCAGAGCGGCCTGCCCCCTATCTCTAGGACAGGCTTCTTGCATTCTCTGGTGGATGATTGCTAGGGCAATTATGTCAGCATGCATGCACCTGGATCAGAGCGGCCTGCCCCCTATATCTAGGACAGGATACCTGCATTCTCTGGAGGTGATTGCTAGGGCAATTATGTCTGCATGCATGCACCTGGATCAGAGCGGCCTGCCCCCTATCTCTAGGAGAGCATACCTGCATTCTCTGGTGGCTGATTGCTAGGGCAATTATGTCAGCATACATGCACCTGGATCAGAGCGACCTGCCCCCTATCTCTAGGACAGGAGTGTTGCATTCTCTGGTGGATGATTGCTAGGGCAATTATGTCAGCATGCATGCACCTGGATCAGAGCGGCCTGCCCCCTATCTCTAGGACCAGATACCTGCATTCTCTGGTGGCTGATTGCTAGGGCAATTATGTCAGCATAAATGCACCTGGAGCAGAGCGGCCTACCCCCTATCTCTAGGACAGGGTTCCTGCATTCTCTAGTGGATGATTGCTAGGGCAATTATGTCAGCATGCATGCATGCACCTGGATCAGAGCGGCCTGCCCCCTATCTCTAGGACAGGCGTGTTGCATTCTCTGGAGGTGATTGCTAGGGCAATTATGTCAGCATGCATGCACCTGGATCAGAGCGGCCTGCCCCCTATCTCTAGGACAGGCATGTTGCATTCTCTGGTGGATGATTGCTAGGGCATTTATGTCAGCATGCATGCACCTGGATCAGAGCGGCCTGCCCCCTATCTCTAGGACAGGCGTGTTGCATTCTCTGGTGGATGATTGCTAGGGCAATTATGCCAGCATGCATGCACCTGGATCAGAGCGACCTGCCCCCTATCTCTTGGACAGGCGTGTTGCATTCTCTGGTGGATGATTGCTAGGGCAATTATGTCAGCATGCATGCACCTGGATCATAGCGGCCTGCCCCCTATCTCTAGGACAGGATAACTGCATTCTCTGGAGTTGATTGCTACGGCAATTATGTCAGCATGCATGCACCTGGATCAGAGCGGCCTGCCCCCTATCTCTAGGACAGGTGTGTTGCATTCTCTGGTGGATGATTGCTAGGGCAATTATGTCAGCATGCAAGCACCTGGATCAGAGCGGCCTGCCCCCTATCTCTAGGACAGGCTTCTTGCATTCTCTGGTGGCTGATTGCTAGGGCAATTATGTCAGCATGCAAGCACCTGGATCAGAGCGGCCTGCCCCCTATCTCTAGGACAGGCTTCTTGCATTCTCTGGTGGATAATTGCTAGGGCAATTATGTCAGCATGCATGCACCTGGATCAGAGCGGCCTGCCCCCTATCTCTAGGACATTCGTGTTGCATTCTCTGGTGGATGATTGCTAGGGCAATTATGTCAGCATGCATGCACCTGGATCGGAGCGGCCTGACCCCTATCTCTAGGACAGGCGTGTTGCATTCTCTGGTGGATGATTGCTAGGGCAATTATGTCAGCATGCAAGCACCTGGATCAGAGCGGCCTGCCCCCTATCTCTAGGACAGGATACCTGCATTCTCTGGAGGTGATTGCTACGGCAATTATGTCAGCATGCATGCACCTGGATCAGAGCGGCCTGCCCCCTATCTCTAGGACAGGCGTGTTTCATTCTCTGGTGGATGATTGCTAGGGCAATTATGTCAGCATGCAAGCACCTGGATCAGAGCGGCCTGCCCCCTATCTCTAGGACAGGCTTCTTGCATTCTATGGTGGCTGATTGCTAGGGCAATTATGTCAGCATGCAAGCACCTGGATCAGAGCGGCCTGCCCCCTATCTCTAGGACAGGCGTGTTGCATTCTCTGGAGGTGATTGCTAGGGCAATTATATCAGCATGCAAGCACCTGGATCAGAGCGGCCTGCCCCCTATCTCTAGGACAGGATACCTGCATTCTCTGGAGGTGATTCCTAGGGCAATTATATCAGCATGCAAGCACCTGGATCAGAGCGGCCTGCCCCCTATCTCAAGGACAGGCGTGTTGCATTCTCTGGTGGATGATTGCTAGGGCAATTATGTCAGCATGCATGCACCTGGATCAGAGCGGCCTGCCCCCTATCTCTAGGACAGGCCTCTTGCATTATCTGGTGGATGATTGCTAGGGCAATTATGTCAGCATGCATGCACCTGGATCAGAGCGGCCTGCCCCCTATCTCTAAGACAGGATACCTGCATTCTCTGGAGGTGATTGCTAGGGCAATTATGCCAGCATGCAAGCACCTGGATCAGAGCGGCCTGCCCCCTATCTCTAGGACAGGCTTCTTCCATTCTCTGGTGGATGATTGCTAGGGCAATTATGTCAGCATGCATGCACCTGGATCAGAGTGGCCTGCCCCCTATCTCTAGGACATTCGTGTTGCATTCTCTGGTGGATGATTGCTAGGGCAATTATGTCAGCATGCATGCACCTGGATCAGAGTGGCCTGCCCCCTATCTCTAGGACAGGCTTCTTGCATTCTCTGGTGGATGATTGCTAGGGCAATTATGTCAGCATGCATGCACCTGGATCAGAGCGGCCTGCCCCCTATCTCTAGGACAGGCGTGTTGCATTCTCTGGTGGATGATTGCTAGGGAAATTATGTCAGCATGCAAGCACCTGGATCAGAGCGGCCTGCCCCCTATATCTAGGACAGGATACCTGCATTCTCTGGAGGTGATTGCTAGGGCAATTATGTCTGCATGCATGCACCTGGATCAGAGCAACCTGCCCCCTATCTCTAGGACAGGTGTGTTGCATTCTCTGGAGGTGATTGCTAGGGCAATTATGTAAGCATGCATGCACCTGGATCAGAACGGCCTGCCCCCTATATCTAGGACAGGATACCTGCATTCTCTGGTGGATGATTGCTAGGGCAATTATGTCAGCATACATGTACCTGGATCAGAGCGGCCTGCCCCCTATCTCTAGGACAGGCGTGTTGCATTCTCTGGTGGATGATTGCTAGGGCAATTATGTCAGCATGCATGCACCTGGATCAGAACGGCCTGCCCCCTATATCTAGGACAGGATACCTGCATTCTCTGGTGGATGATTGCTAGGGCAATTATGTCAGCATACATGTACCTGGATCAGAGCGGCCTGCCCCCTATCTCTAGGACAGGCGTGTTGCATTCTCTGGTGGATGATTGCTAGGGCAATTATGTCAGCATGCATGCACCTGGATCAGAGCGGCCTGCCCCCTATCTCTAGGACAGGCGTGTTGCATTCTCTGCAGGTGATTGCTAGGGCAATTATGTCAGCATGCATGCACCTGCATCAGAGAGGCCTGCCCCCTATCTCTAGGACAGGATTCCTGCATTCTCTGGAGGTGATTGCTAGGGCAATTATGTCAGCATACATGCACCTGGATCAGAGCGGCCTGCCACCTATCTCTAGGACAGGCGTGTTGCATTCTCTGGTGGATGATTGCTAGGGCAAGTATGTCAGCATGCATGCACCTGGAACAGAGCGGCCTGCCCCCTATCTCTAGGACAGGCGTGTTGCATTCTCTGGTGGATGATTGCTAGGGCAATTATGTCAGCATGCAAGCACCCGGATCAGAGCGGCCTGCCCCCTATCTCTAGGACAGGCGTGTTGCATTCTCTGGAGGTGATTGCTAGGGCAATTATGTCAGCATACATGCACCTGGATCAGAGCGGCCTGCCACCTATCTCTAGGACAGGCGTGTTGCATTCTCTGGTGGATGATTGCTAGGGCAAGTATGTCAGCATGCATGCACCTGGAACAGAGCGGCCTGCCCCCTATCTCTAGGACAGGCGTGTTGCATTCTCTGGTGGATGATTGCTAGGGCAATTATGTCAGCATGCAAGCACCCGGATCAGAGCGGCCTGCCCCCTATCTCTAGGACAGGCGTGTTGCATTCTCTGGTGGATAATTGCTAGGGCAATTATGTCAGCATGCATGCACCTGGATCAGAGCGGCCTGCCCCCTATCTCTAGGACAGGCGTGTTGCATTCTCTGGAGGTGATTGCTAGGGGAATTATGTCAGCATGCATGCACCTGGATCAGAGCGACCTGCCCCCTATCTCTAGGACAGGCGTGTTGCATTCTCTGGTGGATGATTACTAGGGCAATTATGTCAGCATGCAAGCACCTGGATCAGAGCGGCCAGCCCCCTATCTCTAGGACAGGCTTCTTGCATTCTCTGGTGGATGATTGCTAGGGCAATTATGTCAGCATGCATGCACCTGGATCAGAGCGGCCTGCCCCCTATCTCTAGGACAGGCGTGTTGCATTCTCTGGTGGATGATTGCTAGGGAAATTATGTCAGCATGCAAGCACCTGGATCAGAGCGGCCTGCCCCCTATATCTAGGACAGGATACCTGCATTCTCTGGAGGTGATTGCTAGGGCAATTATGTCTGCATGCATGCACCTGGATCAGAGCAACCTGCCCCCTATCTCTAGGACAGGTGTGTTGCATTCTCTGGAGGTGATTGCTAGGGCAATTATGTAAGCATGCATGCACCTGGATCAGAACGGCCTGCCCCCTATATCTAGGACAGGATACCTGCATTCTCTGGTGGATGATTGCTAGGGCAATTATGTCAGCATACATGTACCTGGATCAGAGCGGCCTGCCCCCTATCTCTAGGACAGGCGTGTTGCATTCTCTGGTGGATGATTGCTAGGGCAATTATGTCAGCATGCATGCACCTGGATCAGAACGGCCTGCCCCCTATATCTAGGACAGGATACCTGCATTCTCTGGTGGATGATTGCTAGGGCAATTATGTCAGCATACATGTACCTGGATCAGAGCGGCCTGCCCCCTATCTCTAGGACAGGCGTGTTGCATTCTCTGGTGGATGATTGCTAGGGCAATTATGTCAGCATGCATGCACCTGGATCAGAGCGGCCTGCCCCCTATCTCTAGGACAGGCGTGTTGCATTCTCTGCAGGTGATTGCTAGGGCAATTATGTCAGCATGCATGCACCTGCATCAGAGAGGCCTGCCCCCTATCTCTAGGACAGGATTCCTGCATTCTCTGTTGGTGATTGCTAGGGCAATTATGTCAGCATACATGCACCTGGATCAGAGCGGCCTGCCACCTATCTCTAGGACAGGCGTGTTGCATTCTCTGGTGGATGATTGCTAGGGCAAGTATGTCAGCATGCATGCACCTGGAACAGAGCGGCCTGCCCCCTATCTCTAGGACAGGCGTGTTGCATTCTCTGGTGGATGATTGCTAGGGCAATTATGTCAGCATGCAAGCACCCGGATCAGAGCGGCCTGCCCCCTATCTCTAGGACAGGCGTGTTGCATTCTCTGGAGGTGATTGCTAGGGCAATTATGTCAGCATGCATGCACCTGGATCAGAGCGGCCTGCCCCCTATCTCTAGGACAGGCGTGTTGCATTCTCTGGTGGATAATTGCTAGGGCAATTATGTCAGCATGCATGCACCTGGATCAGAGCGGCCTGCCCCCTATCTCTAGGACAGGCGTGTTGCATTCTCTGGAGGTGATTGCTAGGGGAATTATGTCAGCATGCATGCACCTGGATCAGAGCGACCTGCCCCCTATCTCTAGGACAGGCGTGTTGCATTCTCTGGTGGATGATTACTAGGGCAATTATGTCAGCATGCAAGCACCTGGATCAGAGCGGCCAGCCCCCTATCTCTAGGACAGGCGTGTTGCATTCTCTGGTGGATGATTGCTAGGGCAATTATGTCAGCATGCATGCACCTGGATCAGAGCGGCCTGCCCCCTATCTCTAGGACAGGATACCTGCATTCTCTGGTGGATGATTGCTAGGGCAATTATGCCAGCATGCATGCACCTGGATCAGAGCGGCCTGCCCCCTATCTCTAGGACAGGATACCTGCATTCTCTGGTGGATGATTGCTAGGGCACCTGGATCAGAGCGGCCTGCCCCCTATCTCTAGGACAGGATTCCTGCATTCTCTGCATGTGATTGCTAGGGCAATTATGTCAGCATGCAAGCACCTGGATCAGAGCGGCCTGCCCTCTGTCTCTAGGACAGGTGTGTAGCATTCTCTGGTGAATGATTGCTAGGGTAATTATGTCAGCATGCAAGCACCTGGATCAGAGCGGCCTGCCCCCTATCTCTAGGACAGGAGTGTTGTATTCTCTGGTGAATGATTGCTAGGGCAATTATGTCAGCATGCATGCACCTGGATCAGAGCGGCCTGTCCCCTATCTCTAGAACAGGCTTGTTGCATTCTCTGGAGGTGATTGCTAGGGCAACTATGTCAGCATACATGCATCTGGATCAGACCGGCCTGCCCCCTATCTCTAGGACAGGCGTGTTGCATTCTCTGGTGGATGTTTGCTAGGGCAATTATGTCAGCATGCATGCACCTGGATCAGAGCGGCCTGCCCCCTATCTCTAGGACAGGATACCTGCATTCTCTGGTGGATGATTGCTAGGGCAATTATGCCAGCATGCATGCACCTGGATCAGAGCGGCCTGCCCCCTATCTCTAGGACAGGATACCTGCATTCTCTGGTGGATGATTGCTAGGGCACCTGGATCAGAGCGGCCTGCCCCCTATCTCTAGGACAGGATTCCTGCATTCTCTGCAGGTGATTGCTAGGGCAATTATGTCAGCATGCAAGCACCTGGATCAGAGCGTCCTGCCCTCTATCTCTAGGACAGGCGTGTTGCATTCTCTGGAGGTGATTGCTAGGGCAATTATGCCAGCATGCATGCACCTGGATCAGAGCGGCCTGCCCCCTATCTCTAGGACAGGAGTGTTGCATTCTCCGGTGGATGATTGCTACGGCAATTATGTCAGCATGCATGCACCTGGATCAGAGCGGCCTGCCCCCTATCTCTAGGACAGGCGTGTTGCATTCTCTGGTGGATGATTGCCAGGGCAATTATGTCAGCATGAAAGCACCTGGATCAGAGCGGCCTGCCCCCTATCTCTAGGACAGGCGTGTTGCATTCTCTGGAGGTGATTGCTAGGGCAATTATGTCAGCATGCATGCACCTGGATCAGAGCGGCCTGCCCCCTATCTCTAGGACAGGCGTGTTGCATTCTTTGGTGGATGATTGCTACTGCAATTATGTCAGCATGCATGCACCTGGATTAGAGCGGCCTGCCCCCTATCTCTAGGACAGGCGTGTTGCATTCTCTGGTGGATGATTGCTAGGGCAATTATGTCAGCATGCATGCACCTGGATCAGAGCGGCCTGCCCCCTATCTCTAGGACAGGCGTGTTGCATTCTATGGAGGTGTTCGCTAGGGCAATTATGTCAGCATGCTGCACCTTGATCAGAGCGGCCTGCCCCCTATCTCTAGGACAGGTGTGTTGCATTCTCTGGTGGATGATTGCTAGGGCAAGTATGTCAGCATGCATGCACCTGGATCAGAGCAGCCTTCCCCCTATCTCTAGGACAGGATACCTGTATTCTCCGTTGGCTGATTGCTAGGGAAATTATGTCAGCATACATGCACCTGGATCAGAGCGGCCTGCCCCCCATCTCTAGGACCGGCGTGTGGCATTCTCTGGTGGATGATTACTAGGGCAATTATGTCAGCATGCATGCACCTGGATCAGAGCGGCCTGCCCCCTATGTCTAGGACCGGCGTGTTGCATTCTCTGGTGGATGATTGCTAGGGCAATTATGTCAGCATGCAAGCACCTGGATCAGAGCGACCTGCCCCCTATCTCTAGGACAGGATACCTGCATTCTCTGGTGGCTGATTGCTAGGGCAAGTATGTCAGCATGCATGCACCTGGATTAGAGCGGCCTGCCCCCTATCTCTAGGACAGGATACCTGAATTCTCTGGTGGCTGATTGCTAGGGCAATTATGTCAGCATACATGCACCTGGATCAGAGCAGCCTGCCCCCTACCTCTAGGAAAGGATACCTGCATTCTCTGGTGGCTGATTGCTAGGGCAATTATGTCAGCATACATGCACCTGGATCAGAGCGGCCTGCCCCCCATCTCTAGGACAGGATTCCTGCATTCTCTGGTGGATGATTGCTAGGGCAATTATGTCAGCATGCATGCACCTGGATCAGAGCGGCCTGCCCCCTATCTCTAGGACCGGCGTGTTGCATTCTCTGGTGGATGATTGCTAGGGCAATTATGTCAGCATGCAAGCACCTGGATCAGAGCGACCTGCCCCCTATCTCTAGGACAGGTGTGTTGGATTCTCTGGAGGTGATTGCTAGGGCAATTATCTCAGCATGCATGCACCTGGATTAGAGCGGCCTGCCCCCTATCTCTAGGACAGGATACCTGCATTCTCTGGTGGCTGATTGCCAGGGCAATTATGTCAGCATACATGCACCTGGATCAGAGTGGCCTGCCCACTATCTCTAGGACAGACATGTTGCATTCTCTGGTGGATGATTGCTAGGGCAATTATGTCAGCATGCATGCACCTGGATCAGAGCGGCCTACCCCCTATCTCTAGGACAGGCGTGTTGCATTCTCTGGTGGATGATTGCTAGGGCAATTATGCCAGCATGCATGCACCTGGATCAGAGCGACTTGCCCCCTATCTCTAGGACAGGCGTGTTGCATTCTCTGGTGGATGATTGCTAGGGCAATTATGTCAGCATGCAATCACCTGGATCAGAGCGGCCTGCCCCCTATCTCTAGGACAGGCGTGTTGCATTCTCTGGTGGATGATTGCTAGGGCAATTATACCAGCATTCATGCACCTGGATCAGAGCGGCCTGCCCCCTATCTCTAGGACAGGCGTGCTGCATTCTCTGGTGGCTGATTGCTAGGGCAATTATGTCAGCATGCAAGCACCTGGATCAGAGCGGCCTGCCCCCTATCTCTAGGACAGGCGTGTTGCATTCTCTGGAGGTGATTGCTAGGGCAATTATGTCAGCATGCATGCACCTGGATCAGAGCGGCCTGCCCCCTATCCCTAGGACAGGCGTGTTGCATTCTCTGGTAAATGATTGCTAGGGTAATTATGTCATTATGCATGCACCTGGATCAGAGCGGCCTGCCCCCTATCTCTAGAACAGGCTTGTTGCATTCTCTGGAGGTGATTGCTAGGGCAATTATGTCAGCATACATGCATCTGGATCAGACCGGCCTGCCCCCTATCTCTAGGACAGGCGTGTTGCATTCTCTGATGGATGATTGCTAGGGCAATTATGTCAGCATGCATGCACCTGGATCAGAGCGGCCTGCCCCCTATCTCTAGGACAGGATTCCTGCATTCTCTGGTGGATGATTGCTAGGGCAATTATGTCAGCATGCATGCACCTGGATCAGAGCGGCCTGCCCCCTATCTCTAGGACAGGCGTGTTGAATTTTCTGGTGGATGATTGCTAGGGCAATTATGTCAGCATGCAAGCACCTGGATCAGAGCGACCTGCCCCCTATCTCTAGGACAGGTGTGTTGGATTCTCTGGAGGTGATTGCTAGGGCAATTATCTCAGCATGCATGCACCTGGATTAGAGCGGCCTGCCCCCTATCTCTAGGACAGGATACCTGCATTCTCTGGTGGCTGATTGCCAGGGCAATTATGTCAGCATACATGCACCTGGATCAGAGTGGCCTGCCCACTATCTCTAGGACAGACATGTTGCATTCTCTGGTGGATGATTGCTAGGGCAATTATGTCAGCATGCATGCACCTGGATCAGAGCGGCCTACCCCCTATCTCTAGGACAGGCGTGTTGCATTCTCTGGTGGATGATTGCTAGGGCAATTATGCCAGCATGCATGCACCTGGATCAGAGCGACTTGCCCCCTATCTCTAGGACAGGCGTGTTGCATTCTCTGGTGGATGATTGCTAGGGCAATTATGTCAGCATGCAATCACCTGGATCAGAGCGGCCTGCCCCCTATCTCTAGGACAGGCGTGTTGCATTCTCTGGTGGATGATTGCTAGGGCAATTATACCAGCATTCATGCACCTGGATCAGAGCGGCCTGCCCCCTATCTCTAGGACAGGCGTGCTGCATTCTCTGGTGGCTGATTGCTAGGGCAATTATGTCAGCATGCAAGCACCTGGATCAGAGCGGCCTGCCCCCTATCTCTAGGACAGGCGTGTTGCATTCTCTGGAGGTGATTGCTAGGGCAATTATGTCAGCATGCATGCACCTGGATCAGAGCGGCCTGCCCCCTATCCCTAGGACAGGCGTGTTGCATTCTCTGGTAAATGATTGCTAGGGTAATTATGTCATTATGCATGCACCTGGATCAGAGCGGCCTGCCCCCTATCTCTAGAACAGGCTTGTTGCATTCTCTGGAGGTGATTGCTAGGGCAATTATGTCAGCATACATGCATCTGGATCAGACCGGCCTGCCCCCTATCTCTAGGACAGGCGTGTTGCATTCTCTGATGGATGATTGCTAGGGCAATTATGTCAGCATGCATGCACCTGGATCAGAGCGGCCTGCCCCCTATCTCTAGGACAGGCGTGTTGTATTCTCTGGTGGATGATTGCTAGGGCACTTATGTCAGCATGCATGCACCTGGGTCAGAGCGGCCTGCCCCCTATCTCTAGGACAGGCGTGTTGCATTCTCTGGTGGATGATTGCTAGGGCAATTATGTCAGCATGCATGCACCTGGATCAGAGCGACCTGCCCCCTATCTCTAGGACAGGATACCTGCATTCTCTGGAGGATGATCACTAGGGCAATTATGCCAGCATGCATGCACCTGGATCAGAGCGGCCTGCCCCCTATCCCTAGGACAGGATACCTGCATTCTCTGGTGGATGATTGCTAGGGCAATTATGCCAGCATGCATGAACCTGGATCAGAGCGGCCTGCCCCCTATCTCTAGGACAGGCTTCTTGCATTCTCTGGAGGTGATTGCTAGGGCAATTATGTCAGCATGCATGCACCTGGATCAGAGCGGCCTGCCCCCTATCTCTAGGACAGGCGTGTTGCATTCTCTGGTGGATGATTGCTAGAGCAATTATGCCAGCATGCATGCACCTGGATCAGAGCAGACTGCCCCCTATCTCTAGGACAGGATACCTGCATTCTCTGGAGGTGATTGCTAGGGCAATTATGTCAGCATGCAAGCACCTGGATCAGAGCGGCCTGCCCCCTATCTCTAGGACAGGATACCTGCATTCTCTGGAGGTGATTGCTAGGGCAATTATGTCAGCATGCAAGCACCTGGATCAGAGTGGCCTGCCCCCTATCTCTAGGACAGGCGAGTTGCATTCTCTTCTGGATGATTGCTAGGGCAATTATGCCAGCATGCATGCACTTGGATCAGAGCGGCCTGACCCCTATCTCTAGGACAAGAGTGTTGCATTCTCTGGAGGTGATTGCTAGGGCAATTATATCAGCATGCATGCACCTGGATCAGAGCGGCCTGCCCCCTATCTCTAGGACAGGCGTGTTGCATTCTCTGGTGGATGATTGCTAGGGCAATTATGTCAGCATGCAAGCACCTGGATCAGAGCAGCCTGCCCCCTATCTCTAGGACAGGATACTTTCATTCTCTGGAGGTGATTGCTAGGGCAATTATGCCAGCATGCATGCACCTGGATCAGAGCGGCCAGCCCCTATCTCTAGGACAGGCGTGTTGCATTCTCTGGAGGTGATTGCTAGGGCAATTATGTCAGCATGCATATACCTGGATAAGAGCGGCTAGCCCCTATCTCTAGGACAGGCGTGTTGCATTCTCTGGAGGTGATTGCTAGGGCAATTATGTCAGCATGCATGCACCTGGATCAGAGCGGCCTGCCCCCTATCTCTAGGACAGGATACTTGCATTCTCTGGAGGTGATTGCTAGGGCAAGTATGTCAGCATGCATGCACCGGGATCAGAGCGGCCAGCCCCCTATCTCTAGGACAGGCGTGTTGCATTCTCTGGAGGTGATTGATTGGGCAATTATGTCAGCATGCATGCACCTGGATCAAAGCGGCCTGCCCCCTATCTCTAGGACAGGCATGTTGCATTCTCTGGTGGATGATTGCTAGGGCAATTAAGTCAGCATGCATGCACCTGGATCAGAGCGGCCTGCCCCCTATCTCTAGGACAGGATACTTGCATTCTCTGGAGGTGATTGCTAGGGCAAGTATGTCAGCATGCATGCACCGGGATCAGAGCGGCCAGCCCCCTATCTCTAGGACAGGCGTGTTGCATTCTCTGGAGGTGATTGATTGGGCAATTATGTCAGCATGCATGCACCTGGATCAAAGCGGCCTGCCCCCTATCTCTAGGACAGGCGTGTTGCATTCTCTGGTGGATGATTGCTAGGGCAATTATGTCAGCATGCATGCACCTGGATCAGAGCGGCCTGCCCCCTATCTCTAGGACAGGATACTTGCATTCTCTGGAGGTGATTGCTAGGGCAAGTATGTCAGCATGCATGCACCGGGATCAGAGCGGCCAGCCCCCTATCTCTAGGACAGGCGTGTTGCATTCTCTGGAGGTGATTGATTGGGCAATTATGTCAGCATGCATGCACCTGGATCAAAGCGGCCTGCCCCCTATCTCTAGGACAGGCATGTTGCATTCTCTGGTGGATGATTGCTAGGGCAATTATGCCAGCATGCATGCACCTGGATCAGAGAGGCCTGCCCCCTATCTCTAGGAGAGCATACCTGCATTCTCTGGTGGCTGATTGCTAGGACAATTATGTCAGCATACATGCACCTGGATCAGAGCGACCTGCCCCCTATCTCTAGGACAGGAGTGTTGCATTCTCTGGTGGATGATTGCTAGGGCAATTATGTCAGCATGAATGCACCTGGATCAGAGCGGCCTGCCCCCTATCTCTAGGACCAGATACCTGCATTCTCTGGTGGCTGATTGCTAGGGCAATTATGTCAGTATAAATGCACCTGGAGCAGAGCGGCCTACCCCCTATCTCTAGGACAGGGTTCCTGCATTCTCTAGTGGATGATTGCTAGGGCAATTATGTCAGCATGCATGCACCTGGATCAGAGCGGCCTGCCCCCTATCTCTAGGACAGGCGTGTTGCATTCTCTGGAGGTGATTGCTAGGGCAATTATGTCAGCATGCATGCACCTGGATCAGAGCGGCCTGCCCCCTATCTCTAGGACAGGCGTGTTGCATTCTCTGGTGGATGATTGCTAGGGCAATTATGCCAGCATGCATGCACCTGGATCAGAGCGGCCTGCCCCCTATCTCTAGGAGAGCATACCTGCATTCTCTGGTTGCTGATTGCTAGGGCAATTATGTCAGCATACATGCACCTGGATCAGAGCGACCTGCCCCCTATCTCTAGGACAGGAGTGTTGCATTCTCTGGTGGATGATTGCTAGGGCAATTATGTCAGCATGCATGCACCTGGATCAGAGCGGCCTGCCCCCTATCTCTAGGACCAGATACCTGCATTCTCTGGTGGCTGATTGCTAGGGCAATTATGTCAGCATAAATGCACCTGGAGCAGAGCGGCCTACCCCCTATCTCTAGGACAGGGTTCCTGCATTCTCTAGTGGATGATTGCTAGGGCAATTATGTCAGCATGCATGCACCTGGATCAGAGCGGCCTGCCCCCTATCTCTAGGACAGGCGTGTTGCATTCTCTGGAGGTGATTGCTAGGGCAATTATGTCAGCATGCATGCACCTGGATCAGAGTGGCCTGCCCCCTATCTCTAGGACAGACATGTTGCATTCTCTGGTGGATGATTGCTAGGGCAAGTATGTCAGCATGCATGCACCGGGATCAGAGCGGCCAGCCCCCTATCTCTAGGACAGGCGTGTTGCATTCTCTGGAGGTGATTGATTGGGCAATTATGTCAGCATGCATGCACCTGGATCAAAGCGGCCTGCCCCCTATCTCTAGGACAGGCATGTTGCATTCTCTGGTGGATGATTGCTAGGGCAATTAAGTCAGCATGCATGCACCTGGATCAGAGCGGCCTGCTCCCTATCTCTAGGACAGGCGTGTTGCATTCTCTGGTGGATGATTGCTAGGGCAATTATGCCAGCATGCATGCACCTGGATCAGAGAGGCCTGCCCCCTATCTCTAGGAGAGCATACCTGCATTCTCTGGTGGCTGATTGCTAGGACAATTATGTCAGCATACATGCACCTGGATCAGAGCGACCTGCCCCCTATCTCTAGGACAGGAGTGTTGCATTCTCTGGTGGATGATTGCTAGGGCAATTATGTCAGCATGAATGCACCTGGATCAGAGCGGCCTGCCCCCTATCTCTAGGACCAGATACCTGCATTCTCTGGTGGCTGATTGCTAGGGCAATTATGTCAGCATAAATGCACCTGGAGCAGAGCGGCCTACACCCTATCTCTAGGACAGGGTTCCTGCATTCTCTAGTGGATGATTGCTAGGGCAATTATGTCAGCATGCATGCACCTGGATCAGAGCGGCCTGCCCTCTATCTCTAGGACAGGCATGTTGCATTCTCTGGTGGATGATTGCTAGGGCAATTATGTCAGCATGCAAGCACCTGGATCAGAGCGGCCTGCCCCCTATCTCTAGGACAGGCTTCTTGCATTCTCTGGTGGCTGGTTGCTAGGGCAATTATGTCAGCATGCAAGCACCTGGATCAGAGCGGCCTGCCCCCTATCTCTAGGACAGGCGTGTTGCATTCTCTGGAGGTGATTGCTAGGTCAATTATATCAGCATGCAAGCACTTGGATCAGAGCGGCCTGCCCCCTATCTCTAGGACAGGATACCTGCATTCTCTGGAGGTGATTGCTAGGGCAATTATATCAGCATGCAAGCACCTGGATCAGAGCGGCCTGCCCCCTATCTCTAGGAGAGGCGTGTTGCATTCTCTGGTGGATGATTGCTAGGGCAATTATGTCAGCATACATGCACCTGGATCAGAGCGGCCTGCCCCCTATCTCTAGGACAGGCCTCTTGCATTATCTGGTGGATGATTGCTAGGGCAATTATGTCAGCATGCATGCACCTGGATCAGAGCGGCCTGCCCCCTATCTCTAGGACAGGCTTATTCCATTTTCTGGTGGAGGATTGCTAGGGCAATTATGTCAGCATGCATGCACCTGGATCCGAGTGGCCTGCCCCCTATCTCTAGGACATTTGTGTTGCATTCTCTGGTGGATGATTGCTAGGGCAATTATGTCAGCATGCATGCACCTGGATCAGAGCGGCCTGCCCCCTATCTCTAGGACAGGATTGCTGCATTCTCTGGAGGTGATTGCTAGGGCAATTATGTCAGCATGCATGCACCTGGATCAGAGCAACCTGCCCCCTATCTCTAGGACAGGTGTGTTGCATTCTCTGGAGGTGATTGCTAAGGCAATTATGTAAGCATGTATGCACCTGGATCAGAGCGGCCTGCCCCCTATATCTAGGACAGGATACCTGCATTCTCTGGTGGATGATTGCTAGGGCAATTATGTCAGCATACATGTACCTGGATCAGAGCGGCCTGCCCCCTATCTCTAGGACAGGCGTGTTGCATTCTCTGGTGGATGATTGCTAGGGCAATTATGTCAGCATGCATGCACCTGGATCAGAGCGGCCTGCCCCCTATCTCTAGGACAGACGTGTTGCAGTCTCTGGTGGATGATTGCTAGGGTAATTATGTCAGCATGCAAGCACCTGGATCAGAGCGGCCTGCCCCCTATCTCTAGGACAGGCGTGTTGCATTCTCTGGTGGATGATTGCTAGGGCAATTATGTCAGCATACATGTACCTGGATCAGAGCGGCCTGCCCCCTATCTCTAGGACAGGCGTGTTGCATTCTCTGGAGGTGATTGCTAGGGCAATTATGTCAGCATGCATGCACCTGGATCAGAGTGGCCTGCCCCCTATCTCTAGGACAGACATGTTGCATTCTCTGGTGGATGATTGCTAGGGCAAGTATGTCAGCATGCATGCACCGGGATCAGAGCGGCCAGCCCCCTATCTCTAGGACAGGCATGTTGCATTCTCTGGAGGTGATTGATTGGGCAATTATGTCAGCATGCATGCACCTGGATCAAAGCGGCCTGCCCCCTATCTCTAGGACAGGCATGTTGCATTCTCTGGTGGATGATTGCTAGGGCAATTAAGTCAGCATGCATGCACCTGGATCAGAGCGGCCTGCTCCCTATCTCTAGGACAGGCGTGTTGCATTCTCTGGTGGATGATTGCTAGGGCAATTATGCCAGCATGCATGCACCTGGATCAGAGAGGCCTGCCCCCTATCTCTAGGAGAGCATACCTGCATTCTCTGGTGGCTGATTGCTAGGACAATTATGTCAGCATACATGCACCTAGATCAGAGCGACCTGCCCCCTATCTCTAGGACAGGAGTGTTGCATTCTCTGGTGGATGATTGCTAGGGCAATTATGTCAGCATGAATGCACCTGGATCAGAGCGGCCTGCCCCCTATCTCTAGGACCAGATACCTGCATTCTCTGGTGGCTGATTGCTAGGGCAATTATGTCAGCATAAATGCACCTGGAGCAGAGCGGCCTACACCCTATCTCTAGGACAGGGTTCCTGCATTCTCTAGTGGATGATTGCTAGGGCAATTATGTCAGCATGCATGCACCTGGATCAGAGCGGCCTGCCCTCTATCTCTAGGACAGGCATGTTGCATTCTCTGGTGGATGATTGCTAGGGCAATTATGTCAGCATGCAAGCACCTGGATCAGAGCGGCCTGCCCCCTATCTCTAGGACAGGCTTCTTGCATTCTCTGGTGGCTGGTTGCTAGGGCAATTATGTCAGCATGCAAGCACCTGGATCAGAGCGGCCTGCCCCCTATCTCTAGGACAGGCGTGTTGCATTCTCTGGAGGTGATTGCTAGGTCAATTATATCAGCATGCAAGCACCTGGATCAGAGCGGCCTGCCCCCTATCTCTAGGACAGGATACCTGCATTCTCTGGAGGTGATTGCTAGGGCAATTATATCAGCATGCAAGCACCTGGATCAGAGCGGCCTGCCCCCTATCTCTAGGAGAGGCGTGTTGCATTCTCTGGTGGATGATTGCTAGGGCAATTATGTCAGCATACATGCACCTGGATCAGAGCGGCCTGCCCCCTATCTCTAGGACAGGCCTCTTGCATTATCTGGTGGATGATTGCTAGGGCAATTATGTCAGCATGCATGCACCTGGATCAGAGCGGCCTGCCCCCTATCTCTAGGACAGGCTTATTCCATTTTCTGGTGGAGGATTGCTAGGGCAATTATGTCAGCATGCATGCACCTGGATCCGAGTGGCCTGCCCCCTATCTCTAGGACATTTGTGTTGCATTCTCTGGTGGATGATTGCTAGGGCAATTATGTCAGCATGCATGCACCTGGATCAGAGCGGCCTGCCCCCTATCTCTAGGACAGGATTGCTGCATTCTCTGGAGGTGATTGCTAGGGCAATTATGTCAGCATGCATGCACCTGGATCAGAGCAACCTGCCCCCTATCTCTAGGACAGGTGTGTTGCATTCTCTGGAGGTGATTGCTAAGGCAATTATGTAAGCATGCATGCACCTGGATCAGAGCGGCCTGCCCCCTATATCTAGGACAGGATACCTGCATTCTCTGGTGGATGATTGCTAGGGCAATTATGTCAGCATACATGTACCTGGATCAGAGCGGCCTGCCCCCTATCTCTAGGACAGGCGTGTTGCATTCTCTGGTGGATGATTGCTAGGGCAATTATGTCAGCATGCATGCACCTGGATCAGAGCGGCCTGCCCCCTATCTCTAGGACAGACGTGTTGCAGTCTCTGGTGGATGATTGCTAGGGTAATTATGTCAGCATGCAAGCACCTGGATCAGAGCGGCCTGCCCCCTATCTCTAGGACAGGCGTGTTGCATTCTCTGGTGGATGATTGCTAGGGCAATTATGTCAGCATACATGTACCTGGATCAGAGCGGCCTGCCCCCTATCTCTAGGACAGGCGTGTTGCATTCTCTGGTGGATGATTGCTAGGGCAATTATGTCAGCATGCATGCACCTGGATCAGAGCGGCCTGCCCCCTATCTCTAGGACAGACGTGTTGCAGTCTCTGGTGGATGATTGCTAGGGTAATTATGTCAGCATGCAAGCACCTGGATCAGAGCGGCCTGCCCCCTATCTCTAGGACAGGCGTGTTGCATTCTCTGGTGGATGATTGCTAGGGCAATTATGTCAGCATGCATGCACCTGGATCAGAGCGGCCTGCCCCCTATATCTAGGACAGGATACCTGCATTCTCTGGAGGTGATTGCTAGGGCAATTATGTCAGCATGCATGCACCTGGATCAGAGCGGCCTGCCCCCTATCTCTAGGACAGGCTTCTTGCATTCTCTGGTGGATGATTGCTATGGCAATTATGTCAGCATGCATGCACCTGGATCAGAGCGGCCTGCCCCCTATATCTAGGACAGGATACCTGCATTCTCTGGAGGTGATTGCTAGGGCAATTATGTCTGCATGCATGCACCTGGATCAGAGCGACCTGCCCCCTATCTCTAGGACAGGTGTGTTGCATTCTCTGGAGGTGATTGCTAGGGCAATTATGTCAGCATGCATGCACCTGGATCAGAGCGGCCTGCCCCCTATCTCTAGGACAGGTGTGTTGCATTCTCTGGTGGATGATTGCTAGGGCAATTATGTCAGCATGCATGCACCTGGATCAGAGCGGCCTGCCCCCTATCTCTAGGACAGGCTTCTTGCATTCTCTGGTGGATGATTGCTAGGGCAATTATGTCAGCATGCATGCACCTGGATCAGAGCGGCCTGCCCCCTATATCTAGGACAGGATACCTGCATTCTCTGGAGGTGATTGCTAGGGCAATTATGTCTGCATGCATGCACCTGGATCAGAGCGGCCTGCCCCCTATCTCTAGGAGAGCATACCTGCATTCTCTGGTGGCTGATTGCTAGGGCAATTATGTCAGCATACATGCACCTGGATCAGAGCGACCTGCCCCCTATCTCTAGGACAGGAGTGTTGCATTCTCTGGTGGATGATTGCTAGGGCAATTATGTCAGCATGCATGCACCTGGATCAGAGCGGCCTGCCCCCTATCTCTAGGACCAGATACCTGCATTCTCTGGTGGCTGATTGCTAGGGCAATTATGTCAGCATAAATGCACCTGGAGCAGAGCGGCCTACCCCCTATCTCTAGGACAGGGTTCCTGCATTCTCTAGTGGATGATTGCTAGGGCAATTATGTCAGCATGCATGCATGCACCTGGATCAGAGCGGCCTGCCCCCTATCTCTAGGACAGGCGTGTTGCATTCTCTGGAGGTGATTGCTAGGGCAATTATGTCAGCATGCATGCACCTGGATCAGAGCGGCCTGCCCCCTATCTCTAGGACAGGCATGTTGCATTCTCTGGTGGATGATTGCTAGGGCATTTATGTCAGCATGCATGCACCTGGATCAGAGCGGCCTGCCCCCTATCTCTAGGACAGGCGTGTTGCATTCTCTGGTGGATGATTGCTAGGGCAATTATGCCAGCATGCATGCACCTGGATCAGAGCGACCTGCCCCCTATCTCTTGGACAGGCGTGTTGCATTCTCTGGTGGATGATTGCTAGGGCAATTATGTCAGCATGCATGCACCTGGATCATAGCGGCCTGCCCCCTATCTCTAGGACAGGATAACTGCATTCTCTGGAGTTGATTGCTACGGCAATTATGTCAGCATGCATGCACCTGGATCAGAGCGGCCTGCCCCCTATCTCTAGGACAGGCGTGTTGCATTCTCTGGTGGATGATTGCTAGGGCAATTATGTCAGCATGCAAGCACCTGGATCAGAGCGGCCTGCCCCCTATCTCTAGGACAGGCTTCTTGCATTCTCTGGTGGCTGATTGCTAGGGCAATTATGTCAGCATGCAAGCACCTGGATCAGAGCGGCCTGCCCCCTATCTCTAGGACAGGCTTCTTGCATTCTCTGGTGGATAATTGCTAGGGCAATTATGTCAGCATGCATGCACCTGGATCAGAGCGGCCTGCCCTCTATCTCTAGGACATTCGTGTTGCATTCTCTGGTGGATGATTGCTAGGGCAATTATGTCAGCATGCATGCACCTGGATCGGAGCGGCCTGACCCCTATCTCTAGGACAGGCGTGTTGCATTCTCTGGTGGATGATTGCTAGGGCAATTATGTCAGCATGCAAGCACCTGGATCAGAGCGGCCTGCCCCCTATCTCTAGGACAGGATACCTGCATTCTCTGGAGGTGATTGCTACGGCAATTATGTCAGCATGCATGCACCTGGATCAGAGCGGCCTGCCCCCTATCTCTAGGACAGGCGTGTTGCATTCTCTGGTGGATGATTGCTAGGGCAATTATGTCAGCATGCAAGCACCTGGATCAGAGCGGCCTGCCCCCTATCTCTAGGACAGGCTTCTTGCATTCTATGGTGGCTGATTGCTAGGGCAATTATGTCAGCATGCAAGCACCTGGATCAGAGCGGCCTGCCCCCTATCTCTAGGACAGGCGTGTTGCATTCTCTGGAGGTGATTGCTAGGGCAATTATATCAGCATGCAAGCACCTGGATCAGAGCGGCCTGCCCCCTATCTCTAGGACAGGATACCTGCATTCTCTGGAGGTGATTCCTAGGGCAATTATATCAGCATGCAAGCACCTGGATCAGAGCGGCCTGCCCCCTATCTCAAGGACAGGCGTGTTGCATTCTCTGGTGGATGATTGCTAGGGCAATTATGTCAGCATGCATGCACCTGGATCAGAGCGGCCTGCCCCCTATCTCTAGGACAGGCCTCTTGCATTATCTGGTGGATGATTGCTAGGGCAATTATGTCAGCATGCATGCACCTGGATCAGAGCGGCCTGCCCCCTATCTCTAAGACAGGATACCTGCATTCTCTGGAGGTGATTGCTAGGGCAATTATGCCAGCATGCAAGCACCTGGATCAGAGCGGCCTGCCCCCTATCTCTAGGACAGGCTTCTTCCATTCTCTGGTGGATGATTGCTAGGGCAATTATGTCAGCATGCATGCACCTGGATCAGAGTGGCCTGCCCCCTATCTCTAGGACATTTGTGTTGCATTCTCTGGTGGATGATTGCTAGGGCAATTATGTCAGCATGCATGCACCTGTATCAGAGCGGCCTGCCCCCTATATCTAGGACAGGATTCCTGCATTCTCTGGTGAATGATTGCTAGGGCAATTATGTCAGCATGCATGCACCTGGATCAGAGTGGCCTGCCCCCTATCTCTAGGACAGGCTTCTTGCATTCTCTGGTGGATGATTGCTAGGGCAATTATGTCAGCATGCATGCACCTGGATCAGAGCGGCCTGCCCCCTATCTCTAGGACAGGCGTGTTGCATTCTCTGGTGGATGATTGCTAGGGAAATTATGTCAGCATGCAAGCACCTGGATCAGAGCGGCCTGCCCCCTATATCTAGGACAGGATACCTGCATTCTCTGGAGGTGATTGCTAGGGCAATTATGTCTGCATGCATGCACCTGGATCAGAGCAACCTGCCCCCTATCTCTAGGACAGGTGTGTTGCATTCTCTGGAGGTGATTGCTAGGGCAATTATGTAAGCATGCATGCACCTGGATCAGAACGGCCTGCCCCCTATATCTAGGACAGGATACCTGCATTCTCTGGTGGATGATTGCTAGGGCAATTATGTCAGCATACATGTACCTGGATCAGAGCGGCCTGCCCCCTATCTCTAGGACAGGCGTGTTGCATTCTCTGGTGGATGATTGCTAGGGCAATTATGTCAGCATGCATGCACCTGGATCAGAACGGCCTGCCCCCTATATCTAGGACAGGATACCTGCATTCTCTGGTGGATGATTGCTAGGGCAATTATGTCAGCATACATGTACCTGGATCAGAGCGGCCTGCCCCCTATCTCTAGGACAGGCGTGTTGCATTCTCTGGTGGATGATTGCTAGGGCAATTATGTCAGCATGCATGCACCTGGATCAGAGCGGCCTGCCCCCTATCTCTAGGACAGGCGTGTTGCATTCTCTGCAGGTGATTGCTAGGGCAATTATGTCAGCATGCATGCACCTGCATCAGAGAGGCCTGCCCCCTATCTCTAGGACAGGATTCCTGCATTCTCTGGAGGTGATTGCTAGGGCAATTATGTCAGCATACATGCACCTGGATCAGAGCGGCCTGCCACCTATCTCTAGGACAGGCGTGTTGCATTCTCTGGTGGATGATTGCTAGGGCAAGTATGTCAGCATGCATGCACCTGGAACAGAGCGGCCTGCCCCCTATCTCTAGGACAGGCGTGTTGCATTCTCTGGTGGATGATTGCTAGGGCAATTATGTCAGCATGCAAGCACCCGGATCAGAGCGGCCTGCCCCCTATCTCTAGGACAGGCGTGTTGCATTCTCTGGAGGTGATTGCTAGGGCAATTATGTCAGCATGCATGCACCTGGATCAGAGCGGCCTGCCCCCTATCTCTAGGACAGGCGTGTTGCATTCTCTGGTGGATAATTGCTAGGGCAATTATGTCAGCATGCATGCACCTGGATCAGAGCGGCCTGCCCCCTATCTCTAGGACAGGCGTGTTGCATTCTCTGGAGGTGATTGCTAGGGGAATTATGTCAGCATGCATGCACCTGGATCAGAGCGACCTGCCCCCTATCTCTAGGACAGGCGTGTTGCATTCTCTGGTGGATGATTACTAGGGCAATTATGTCAGCATGCAAGCACCTGGATCAGAGCGGCCAGCCCCCTATCTCTAGGACAGGCGTGTTGCATTCTCTGGTGGATGATTGCTAGGGCAATTATGTCAGCATGCATGCACCTGGATCAGAGCGGCCTGCCCCCTATCTCTAGGACAGGATACCTGCATTCTCTGGTGGATGATTGCTAGGGCAATTATGCCAGCATGCATGCACCTGGATCAGAGCGGCCTGCCCCCTATCTCTAGGACAGGATACCTGCATTCTCTGGTGGATGATTGCTAGGGCACCTGGATCAGAGCGGCCTGCCCCCTATCTCTAGGACAGGATTCCTGCATTCTCTGCATGTGATTGCTAGGGCAATTATGTCAGCATGCAAGCACCTGGATCAGAGCGGCCTGCCCTCTGTCTCTAGGACAGGTGTGTAGCATTCTCTGGTGAATGATTGCTAGGGTAATTATGTCAGCATGCAAGCACCTGGATCAGAGCGGCCTGCCCCCTATCTCTAGGACAGGAGTGTTGTATTCTCTGGTGAATGATTGCTAGGGCAATTATGTCAGCATGCATGCACCTGGATCAGAGCGGCCTGTCCCCTATCTCTAGAACAGGCTTGTTGCATTCTCTGGAGGTGATTGCTAGGGCAACTATGTCAGCATACATGCATCTGGATCAGACCGGCCTGCCCCCTATCTCTAGGACAGGCGTGTTGCATTCTCTGGTGGATGTTTGCTAGGGCAATTATGTCAGCATGCATGCACCTGGATCAGAGCGGCCTGCCCCCTATCTCTAGGACAGGATACCTGCATTCTCTGGTGGATGATTGCTAGGGCAATTATGCCAGCATGCATGCACCTGGATCAGAGCGGCCTGCCCCCTATCTCTAGGACAGGATACCTGCATTCTCTGGTGGATGATTGCTAGGGCACCTGGATCAGAGCGGCCTGCCCCCTATCTCTAGGACAGGATTCCTGCATTCTCTGCAGGTGATTGCTAGGGCAATTATGTCAGCATGCAAGCACCTGGATCAGAGCGGCCTGCCCTCTATCTCTAGGACAGGCGTGTTGCATTCTCTGGAGGTGATTGCTAGGGCAATTATGCCAGCATGCATGCACCTGGATCAGAGCGGCCTGCCCCCTATCTCTAGGACAGGAGTGTTGCATTCTCCGGTGGATGATTGCTACGGCAATTATGTCAGCATGCATGCACCTGGATCAGAGCGGCCTGCCCCCTATCTCTAGGACAGGCGTGTTGCATTCTCTGGTGGATGATTGCCAGGGCAATTATGTCAGCATGAAAGCACCTGGATCAGAGCGGCCTGCCCCCTATCTCTAGGACAGGCGTGTTGCATTCTCTGGAGGTGATTGCTAGGGCAATTATGTCAGCATGCATGCACCTGGATCAGAGCGGCCTGCCCCCTATCTCTAGGACAGGCGTGTTGCATTCTTTGGTGGATGATTGCTACTGCAATTATGTCAGCATGCATGCACCTGGATTAGAGCGGCCTACCCCCTATCTCTAGGACAGGCGTGTTGCATTCTCTGGTGGATGATTGCTAGGGCAATTATGTCAGCATGCATGCACCTGGATCAGAGCGGCCTGCCCCCTATCTCTAGGACAGGCGTGTTGCATTCTATGGAGGTGTTCGCTAGGGCAATTATGTCAGCATGCTGCACCTTGATCAGAGCGGCCTACCCCCTATCTCTAGGACAGGTGTGTTGCATTCTCTGGTGGATGATTGCTAGGGCAAGTATGTCAGCATGCATGCACCTGGATCAGAGCAGCCTTCCCCCTATCTCTAGGACAGGATACCTGTATTCTCCGTTGGCTGATTGCTAGGGAAATTATGTCAGCATACATGCACCTGGATCAGAGCGGCCTGCCCCCCATCTCTAGGACCGGCGTGTGGCATTCTCTGGTGGATGATTGCTAGGGCAATTATGTCAGCATGCATGCACCTGGATCAGAGCGGCCTGCCCCCTATCTCTAGGACCGGCGTGTTGCATTCTCTGGTGGATGATTGCTAGGGCAATTATGTCAGCATGCAAGCACCTGGATCAGAGCGACCTGCCCCCTATCTCTAGGACAGGCTTCTTGCATTCTCTGGAGGTGATTGCTAGGGCATTTATCTCAGCATGCAAGCACCTGGATCAGAGCGACCTGCCCCCTATCTCTAGGACAGGATACCTGCATTCTCTGGTGGCTGATTGCTAGGGCAAGTATGTCAGCATGCATGCACCTGGATTAGAGCGGCCTGCCCCCTATCTCTAGGACAGGATACCTGAATTCTCTGGTGGCTGATTGCTAGGGCAATTATGTCAGCATACATGCACCTGGATCAGAGCAGCCTGCCCCCTACCTCTAGGAAAGGATACCTGCATTCTCTGGTGGCTGATTGCTAGGGCAATTATGTCAGCATACATGCACCTGGATCAGAGCGGCCTGCCCCCCATCTCTAGGACAGGATTCCTGCATTCTCTGGTGGATGATTGCTAGGGCAATTATGTCAGCATGCATGCACCTGGATCAGAGCGGCCTGCCCCCTATCTCTAGGACCGGCGTGTTGCATTCTCTGGTGGATGATTGCTAGGGCAATTATGTCAGCATGCAAGCACCTGGATCAGAGCGACCTGCCCCCTATCTCTAGGACAGGTGTGTTGGATTCTCTGGAGGTGATTGCTAGGGCAATTATCTCAGCATGCATGCACCTGGATTAGAGCGGCCTGCCCCCTATCTCTAGGACAGGATACCTGCATTCTCTGGTGGCTGATTGCCAGGGCAATTATGTCAGCATACATGCACCTGGATCAGAGTGGCCTGCCCACTATCTCTAGGACAGACATGTTGCATTCTCTGGTGGATGATTGCTAGGGCAATTATGTCAGCATGCATGCACCTGGATCAGAGCGGCCTACCCCCTATCTCTAGGACAGGCGTGTTGCATTCTCTGGTGGATGATTGCTAGGGCAATTATGCCAGCATGCATGCACCTGGATCAGAGCGACTTGCCCCCTATCTCTAGGACAGGCGTGTTGCATTCTCTGGTGGATGATTGCTAGGGCAATTATGTCAGCATGCAATCACCTGGATCAGAGCGGCCTGCCCCCTATCTCTAGGACAGGCGTGTTGCATTCTCTGGTGGATGATTGCTAGGGCAATTATACCAGCATTCATGCACCTGGATCAGAGCGGCCTGCCCCCTATCTCTAGGACAGGCGTGCTGCATTCTCTGGTGGCTGATTGCTAGGGCAATTATGTCAGCATGCAAGCACCTGGATCAGAGCGGCCTGCCCCCTATCTCTAGGACAGGCGTGTTGCATTCTCTGGAGGTGATTGCTAGGGCAATTATGTCAGCATGCATGCACCTGGATCAGAGCGGCCTGCCCCCTATCCCTAGGACAGGCGTGTTGCATTCTCTGGTAAATGATTGCTAGGGTAATTATGTCATTATGCATGCACCTGGATCAGAGCGGCCTGCCCCCTATCTCTAGAACAGGCTTGTTGCATTCTCTGGAGGTGATTGCTAGGGCAATTATGTCAGCATACATGCATCTGGATCAGACCGGCCTGCCCCCTATCTCTAGGACAGGCGTGTTGCATTCTCTGATGGATGATTGCTAGGGCAATTATGTCAGCATGCATGCACCTGGATCAGAGCGGCCTGCCCCCTATCTCTAGGACAGGCGTGTTGTATTCTCTGGTGGATGATTGCTAGGGCACTTATGTCAGCATGCATGCACCTGGGTCAGAGCGGCCTGCCCCCTATCTCTAGGACAGGCGTGTTGCATTCTCTGGTGGATGATTGCTAGGGCAATTATGTCAGCATGCATGCACCTGGATCAGAGCGACCTGCCCCCTATCTCTAGGACAGGATACCTGCATTCTCTGGAGGATGATCACTAGGGCAATTATGCCAGCATGCATGCACCTGGATCAGAGCGGCCTGCCCCCTATCCCTAGGACAGGATACCTGCATTCTCTGGTGGATGATTGCTAGGGCAATTATGCCAGCATGCATGAACCTGGATCAGAGCGGCCTGCCCCCTATCTCTAGGACAGGCTTCTTGCATTCTCTGGAGGTGATTGCTAGGGCAATTATGTCAGCATGCATGCACCTGGATCAGAGCGGCCTGCCCCCTATCTCTAGGACAGGCGTGTTGCATTCTCTGGTGGATGATTGCTAGAGCAATTATGCCAGCATGCATGCACCTGGATCAGAGCAGACTGCCCCCTATCTCTAGGACAGGATACCTGCATTCTCTGGAGGTGATTGCTAGGGCAATTATGTCAGCATGCAAGCACCTGGATCAGAGCGGCCTGCCCCCTATCTCTAGGACAGGATACCTGCATTCTCTGGAGGTGATTGCTAGGGCAATTATGTCAGCATGCAAGCACCTGGATCAGAGTGGCCTGCCCCCTATCTCTAGGACAGGCGAGTTGCATTCTCTTCTGGATGATTGCTAGGGCAATTATGCCAGCATGCATGCACTTGGATCAGAGCGGCCTGACCCCTATCTCTAGGACAAGAGTGTTGCATTCTCTGGAGGTGATTGCTAGGGCAATTATATCAGCATGCATGCACCTGGATCAGAGCGGCCTGCCCCCTATCTCTAGGACAGGCGTGTTGCATTCTCTGGTGGATGATTGCTAGGGCAATTATGTCAGCATGCAAGCACCTGGATCAGAGCAGCCTGCCCCCTATCTCTAGGACAGGATACTTTCATTCTCTGGAGGTGATTGCTAGGGCAATTATGCCAGCATGCATGCACCTGGATCAGAGCGGCCAGCCCCTATCTCTAGGACAGGCGTGTTGCATTCTCTGGAGGTGATTGCTAGGGCAATTATGTCAGCATGCATATACCTGGATAAGAGCGGCCAGCCCCTATCTCTAGGACAGGCGTGTTGCATTCTCTGGAGGTGATTGCTAGGGCAATTATGTCAGCATGCATGCACCTGGATCAGAGCGGCCTGCCCCCTATCTCTAGGACAGGATACTTGCATTCTCTGGAGGTGATTGCTAGGGCAAGTATGTCAGCATGCATGCACCGGGATCAGAGCGGCCAGCCCCCTATCTCTAGGACAGGCGTGTTGCATTCTCTGGAGGTGATTGATTGGGCAATTATGTCAGCATGCATGCACCTGGATCAAAGCGGCCTGCCCCCTATCTCTAGGACAGGCATGTTGCATTCTCTGGTGGATGATTGCTAGGGCAATTAAGTCAGCATGCATGCACCTGGATCAGAGCGGCCTGCTCCCTATCTCTAGGACAGGCGTGTTGCATTCTCTGGTGGATGATTGCTAGGGCAATTATGCCAGCATGCATGCACCTGGATCAGAGAGGCCTGCCCCCTATCTCTAGGAGAGCATACCTGCATTCTCTGGTGGCTGATTGCTAGGACAATTATGTCAGCATACATGCACCTGGATCAGAGCGACCTGCCCCCTATCTCTAGGACAGGAGTGTTGCATTCTCTGGTGGATGATTGGCAGGGCAATTATGTCAGCATGAATGCACCTGGATCAGAGCGGCCTGCCCCCTATCTCTAGGACCAGATACCTGCATTCTCTGGTGGCTGATTGCTAGGGCAATTATGTCAGTATAAATGCACCTGGAGCAGAGCGGCCTACCCCCTATCTCTAGGACAGGGTTCCTGCATTCTCTAGTGGATGATTGCTAGGGCAATTATGTCAGCATGCATGCACCTGGATCAGAGCGGCCTGCCCCCTATCTCTAGGACAGGCGTGTTGCATTCTCTGGAGGTGATTGCTAGGGCAATTATGTCAGCATGCATGCACCTGGATCAGAGCGGCCTGCCCCCTATCTCTAGGACAGGCGTGTTGCATTCTCTGGTGGATGATTGCTAGGGCAATTATGCCAGCATGCATGCACCTGGATCAGTGCGGCCTGCCCCCTATCTCTAGGAGAGCATACCTGCATTCTCTGGTTGCTGATTGCTAGGGCAATTATGTCAGCATACATGCACCTGGATCAGAGCGACCTGCCCCCTATCTCTAGGACAGGAGTGTTGCATTCTCTGGTGGATGATTGCTAGGGCAATTATGTCAGCATGCATGCACCTGGATCAGAGCGGCCTGCCCCCTATCTCTAGGACCAGATACCTGCATTCTCTGGTGGCTGATTGCTAGGGCAATTATGTCAGCATAAATGCACCTGGAGCAGAGCGGCCTACCCCCTATCTCTAGGACAGGGTTCCTGCATTCTCTAGTGGATGATTGCTAGGGCAATTATGTCAGCATGCATGCACCTGGATCAGAGCGGCCTGCCCCCTATCTCTAGGACAGGCGTGTTGCATTCTCTGGAGGTGATTGCTAGGGCAATTATGTCAGCATGCATGCACCTGGATCAGAGTGGCCTGCCCCCTATCTCTAGGACAGACATGTTGCATTCTCTGGTGGATGATTGCTAGGGCAAGTATGTCAGCATGCATGCACCGGGATCAGAGCGGCCAGCCCCCTATCTCTAGGACAGGCGTGTTGCATTCTCTGGAGGTGATTGATTGGGCAATTATGTCAGCATGCATGCACCTGGATCAAAGCGGCCTGCCCCCTATCTCTAGGACAGGCATGTTGCATTCTCTGGTGGATGATTGCTAGGGCAATTAAGTCAGCATGCATGCACCTGGATCAGAGCGGCCTGCTCCCTATCTCTAGGACAGGCGTGTTGCATTCTCTGGTGGATGATTGCTAGGGCAACTATGCCAGCATGCATGCACCTGGATCAGAGAGGCCTGCCCCCTATCTCTAGGAGAGCATACCTGCATTCTCTGGTGGCTGATTGCTAGGACAATTATGTCAGCATACATGCACCTGGATCAGAGCGACCTGCCCCCTATCTCTAGGACAGGAGTGTTGCATTCTCTGGTGGATGATTGCTAGGGCAATTATGTCAGCATGAATGCACCTGGATCAGAGCGGCCTGCCCCCTATCTCTAGGACCAGATACCTGCATTCTCTGGTGGCTGATTGCTAGGGCAATTATGTCAGCATAAATGCACCTGGAGCAGAGCGGCCTACACCCTATCTCTAGGACAGGGTTCCTGCATTCTCTAGTGGATGATTTCTAGGGCAATTATGTCAGCATGCATGCACCTGGATCAGAGCGGCCTGCCCTCTATCTCTAGGACAGGCATGTTGCATTCTCTGGTGGATGATTGCTAGGGCAATTATGTCAGCATGCAAGCACCTGGATCAGAGCGGCCTGCCCCCTATCTCTAGGACAGGCTTCTTGCATTCTCTGGTGGCTGGTTGCTAGGGCAATTATGTCAGCATGCAAGCACCTGGATCAGAGCGGCCTGCCCCCTATCTCTAGGACAGGCGTGTTGCATTCTCTGGAGGTGATTGCTAGGTCAATTATATCAGCATGCAAGCACCTGGATCAGAGCGGCCTGGCCCCTATCTCTAGGACAGGATACCTGCATTCTCTGGAGGTGATTGCTAGGGCAATTATATCAGCATGCAAGCACCTGGATCAGAGCGGCCTGCCCCCTATCTCTAGGAGAGGCGTGTTGCATTCTCTGGTGGATGATTGCTAGGGCAATTATGTCAGCATACATGCACCTGGATCAGAGCGGCCTGCCCCCTATCTCTAGGACAGGCCTCTTGCATTATCTGGTGGATGATTGCTAGGGCAATTATGTCAGCATGCATGCACCTGGATCAGAGCGGCCTGCCCCCTATCTCTAGGACAGGCTTATTCCATTTTCTGGTGGAGGATTGCTAGGGCAATTATGTCAGCATGCATGCACCTGGATCCGAGTGGCCTGCCCCCTATCTCTAGGACATTTGTGTTGCATTCTCTGGTGGATGATTGCTAGGGCAATTATGTCAGCATGCATGCACCTGGATCAGAGCGGCCTGCCCCCTATCTCTAGGACAGGATTGCTGCATTCTCTGGAGGTGATTGCTAGGGCAATTATGTCAGCATGCATGCACCTGGATCAGAGCAACCTGCCCCCTATCTCTAGGACAGGTGTGTTGCATTCTCTGGAGGTGATTGCTAAGGCAATTATGTAAGCATGTATGCACCTGGATCAGAGCGGCCTGCCCCCTATATCTAGGACAGGATACCTGCATTCTCTGGTGGATGATTGCTAGGGCAATTATGTCAGCATACATGTACCTGGATCAGAGCGGCCTGCCCCCTATCTCTAGGACAGGCGTGTTGCATTCTCTGGTGGATGATTGCTAGGGCAATTATGTCAGCATGCATGCACCTGGATCAGAGCGGCCTGCCCCCTATCTCTAGGACAGACGTGTTGCAGTCTCTGGTGGATGATTGCTAGGGTAATTATGTCAGCATGCAAGCACCTGGATCAGAGCGGCCTGCCCCCTATCTCTAGGACAGGCGTGTTGCATTCTCTGGTGGATGATTGCTAGGGCAATTATGTCAGCATACATGTACCTGGATCAGAGCGGCCTGCCCCCTATCTCTAGGACAGGCGTGTTGCATTCTCTGGTGGATGATTGCTAGGGCAATTATGTCAGCATGCATGCACCTGGATCAGAGCGGCCTGCCCCCTATCTCTAGGACAGACGTGTTGCAGTCTCTGGTGGATGATTGCTAGGGTAATTATGTCAGCATGCAAGCACCTGGATCAGAGCGGCCTGCCCCCTATCTCTTGGACAGGCGTGTTGCATTCTCTGGTGGATGATTGCTAGGGCAATTATGTCAGCATGCATGCACCTGGATCAGAGCGGCCTGCCCCCTATATCTAGGACAGGATACCTGCATTCTCTGGAGGTGATTGCTAGGGCAATTATGTCAGCATGCATGCACCTGGATCAGAGCGGCCTGCCCCCTATCTCTAGGACAGGCTTCTTGCATTCTCTGGTGGATGATTGCTAGGGCAATTATGTCAGCATGCATGCACCTGGATCAGAGCGGCCTGCCCCCTATATCTAGGACAGGATACCTGCATTCTCTGGAGGTGATTGCTAGGGCAATTATGTCTGCATGCATGCACCTGGATCAGAGCGACCTGCCCCCTATCTCTAGGACAGGTGTGTTGCATTCTCTGGAGGTGATTGCTAGGGCAATTATGTCAGCATGCATGCACCTGGATCAGAGCGGCCTGCCCCCTATCTCTAGGACAGGTGTGTTGCATTCTCTGGTGGATGATTGCTAGGGCAATTATGTCAGCATGCATGCACCTGGATCAGAGAGGCCTGCCCCCTATCTCTAGGACAGGCATGTTGCATTCTCTGGAGGTGATTGCTAGGGCAATTATGTCTGCATGCATGCACCTGGATCAGAGCGACCTGCCCCCTATCTCTAGGACAGGTGTGTTGCATTCTCTGGAGGTGATTGCTAGGGCAATTATGTCAGCATGCATGCACCTGGATCAGAGCGGCCTGCCCCCTATCTCTAGGACAGGATTGCTGCATTCTCTGGAGGTGATTGCTAGGGCAATTATGTCAGCATGCATGCACCTGGATCAGAGCGGCCTGCCCCCTATCTCTAGGACAGGCGTGTTGCATTCTCTGGTGGATGATTGCCTTTCTTTCTTCCTTCTCTGCTTTGTTTTTGTTTGTCTGCGCCCTCACACCTATGGGTTTATGGTGCGCCATATAAATGCAATGTAATGTAATGTAATGTAATGCTAGGGCACTTATGTCAGCATGCATGCACCTGGATCAGAGAGGCCTGCCCCCTATCTCTAGGACAGGCGTGTTGCATTCTCTGGTGGATGATTGCTAGGGCAATTATGTCAGCATGCATGCACCTGGATCAGAGAGGCCTGCCCCCTATCTCTAGGACAGGCGTGTTGCATTCTCTGGAGGTGATTGCTAGGGCAATTATGTCAGCATGCATGCACCTGGATCAGAGCGGCCTACCCCCTATCTCTAGGACAGGATACCTGCATTCTCTGGTGGATGATTGCTAGGGCAATTATGTCAGCATGCATGCACCTGGATCAGAGCGGCCTGCCCCCTATCTCTAGGACAGGCTTCTTGCATTCTCTGGTGGCTGATTGCTAGGGCAATTATGTCAGCATGCATGTACCTGGATCAGAGCGGCCTGCCCCCTATCTCTAGGACAGGCGTGTTGCATTCTCTGGTGGATGATTGCTAGAGCAATTATGCCAGCATGCATGCACCTGGATCAGAGCGGCCTGCCCCCTATCTCTAGGACAGGTGTGTTGCATTCTCTGGTGGATGATTGCTAGGACAATTATGGCAGCATGCATGCACCTGGATCAGAGCGGCCTGCCCCCTATCTCTAGGACAGGCGTGTTGCATTCTCTGGTGGATGATTGCTAGGGCAATTATGTCAGCATGCATGCACCTGGATCAGAGCGGCCTGCCCCCTATCTCTAGGACAGGGGTGTTGCATTCTCTGGTGGATGATTGCTAGGGCAATTATGCCAGCATGCATGCATCTGGATCAGAGCGGCCTGCCCCCTATCTCTAGGAGAGCATACCTGCATTCTCTGGTGGCTGATTGCTAGGGCAATTATGTCAGCATGCATGCACCTGGATCAGAGCGGCCTGCCCCCTATCTCTAGGACAGACTTGTTGCAGTCTCTGGTGGATGATTACTAGGGTAATTATGTCAGCATGCAAGCACCTGGATCAGACCGGCCTGCCCCCTATCTCTAGGACAGGCGTGTTGCATTCTCTGGTGAATGATTACTAGGGCAATTATGTCAGCATGCAAGCACTTGGTTCAGAGCGGCCAGCCCCCTATCTCTAGGACAGGCGTGTTGCATTCTCTGGTGGATGATTGCTAGGGCTATTATGTCAGCATGCATGCACCGGGATCAGAGAGGCCTGCCCCCTATCTCTAGGACAGGCGTGTTGCAGTCTCTGGTGGATGATTGCTAGGGTAATTATGTCAGCATGCAAGCACCTGGATCAGAGCGGCCTGCCCTCTATCTCTAGGACAGGCGTGTTGCATTCTCTGGTGGATGATTGCTAGGGCAATTATGTCAGCATGCATGCACCTAGATCACAGCGACCTGCCCTCTATCTCTAGGAAAGGCGTGTTGCATTCTCTGGTGGATGATTGCTAGGGCAATTATGTCAGCATGCAAGCACCTGGATCAGAGCAGCCTGCCCCCTATCTCTAGGACAGGATACCTGCATTCTCTGGAGGTGATTGCTAGGGCAATTATGGCAGCATGCATATACCTGGATCAGAGCGGCCAGCCCCCTATCTCTAGGACAGGCGTGTTGCATTCTCTGGAGGTGATTGCTAGGGCAATTATGTCAGCATGCATGCACCTGGATCAGAGCGGCCTGCCCCCTATCTCTAGGACAGGATACTTGCATTCTCTGGAGGTGATTGCTAGGGCAAGTATGTCAGCATGCATGCACCTGGATCAGAGCGGCCAGCCCCCTATCTCTAGGACAGGCGTGTTGCATTCTCTGGAGGTGATTGCTTGGGCAATTATGTCAGCATGCATGCACCTGATTCAAAGCGGCCTGCCCCCTATCTCTAGGACAGGCGTGTTGCATTCTCTGGTGGATGATTGCTAGGGCAATTAAGTCAGCATGCATGCACCTGGATCAGAGCGGCCTGCTCCCTATCTCTAGGACAGGCGTGTTGCATTCTCTGGTGGATGATTGCTAGGGCAATTATGCCAGCATGCATGCACCTGGATCAGAGCGGCCTGCCCCCTATCTCTAGGAGAGCATACCTGCATTCTCTGGTGGCTGATTGCTAGGGCAATTATGTCAGCATACATGCACCTGGATCAGAGCGACCTGCCCCCTATCTCTAGGACAGGAGTGTTGCATTCTCTGGTGGATGATTGCTAGGGCAATTATGTCAGCATGCATGCACCTGGATCAGAGCGGCCTGCCCCCTATCTCTAGGACCAGATACCTGCATTCTCTGGTGGCTGATTGCTAGGGCAATTATGTCAGCATAAATGCACCTGGAGCAGAGCGGCCTACCCCCTATCTCTAGGACAGGGTTCCTGCATTCTCTAGTGGATGATTGCTAGGGCAATTATGTCAGCATGCATGCATGCACCTGGATCAGAGCGGCCTGCCCCCTATCTCTAGGACAGGCGTGTTGCATTCTCTGGAGGTGATTGCTAGGGCAATTATGTCAGCATGCATGCACCTGGATCAGAGCGGCCTGCCCCCTATCTCTAGGACAGGCATGTTGCATTCTCTGGTGGATGATTGCTAGGGCATTTATGTCAGCATGCATGCACCTGGATCAGAGCGGCCTGCCCCCTATCTCTAGGACAGGCGTGTTGCATTCTTTGGTGGATGATTGCTAGGGCAATTATGCCAGCATGCATGCACCTGGATCAGAGCGACCTGCCCCCTATCTCTTGGACAGGCGTGTTGCATTCTCTGGTGGATGATTGCTAGGGCAATTATGTCAGCATGCATGCACCTGGATCAGAGCGGCCTGCCCCCTATCTCTAGGACAGGCGTGTTGCATTCTCTGGTGGATGATTGCTAGGGCAATTATGTCAGCATGCAAGCACCTGGATCAGATCGGCCTGCCCCCTATCTCTAGGACAGGCTTCTTGCATTCTCTGGTGGCTGATTGCTAGGGCAATTATGTCAGCATGCAAGCACCTGGATCAGAGCGGCCTGCCCCCTATCTCTAGGACAGGCTTCTTGCATTCTCTGGTGGATAATTGCTAGGGCAATTATGTCAGCATGCATGCACCTGGATCAGAGCGGCCTGCCCCCTATCTCTAGGACATTCGTGTTGCATTCTCTGGTGGATGATTGCTAGGGCAATTATGTCAGCATGCATGCACCTGGATCAGAGCGGCCTGACCCCTATCTCTAGGACAGGCGTGTTGCATTCTCTGGTGGATGATTGCTAGGGCAATTATGTCAGCATGCAAGCACCTGGATCAGAGCGGCCTGCCCCCTATCTCTAGGACAGGATACCTGCATTCTCTGGAGGTGATTGCTACGGCAATTATGTCAGCATGCATGCACCTGGATCAGAGCGGCCTGCCCCCTATCTCTAGGACAGGCGTGTTGCATTCTCTGGTGGATGATTGCTAGGGCAATTATGTCAGCATGCAAGGACCTGGATCAGAGCGGCCTGCCCCCTATCTCTAGGACAGGCTTCTTGCATTCTATGGTGGCTGATTGCTAGGGCAATTATGTCAGCATGCAAGCACCTGGATCAGAGCGGCCTGCCCCCTATCTCTAGGACAGGCGTGTTGCATTCTCTGGAGGTGATTGCTAGGGCAATTATATCAGCATGCAAGCACCTGGATCAGAGCGGCCTGCCCCCTATCTCTAGGACAGGATACCTGCATTCTCTGGAGGTGATTCCTAGGGCAATTATATCAGCATGCAAGCACCTGGATCAGAGCGGCCTGCCCCCTATCTCAAGGACAGGCGTGTTGCATTCTCTGGTGGATGATTGCTAGGGCAATTATGTCAGCATGCATGCACCTGGATCAGAGCGGCCTGCCCCCTATCTCTAGGACAGGCCTCTTGCATTATCTGGTGGATGATTGCTAGGGCAATTATGTCAGCATGCATGCACCTGGATCAGAGCGGCCTGCCCCCTATCTCTAAGACAGGATACCTGCATTCTCTGGAGGTGATTGCTAGGGCAATTATGCCAGCATGCAAGCACCTGGATCAGAGCGGCCTGCCCCCTATCTCTAGGACAGGCTTCTTCCATTCTCTGGTGGATGATTGCTAGGGCAATTATGTCAGCATGCATGCACCTGGATCAGAGTGGCCTGCCCCCAATCTCTAGGACATTCGTGTTGCATTCTCTGGTGGATGATTGCTAGGGCAATTATGTCAGCATGCATGCACCTGGATCAGAGCGGCCTGCCCCCTATATCTAGGACAGGATTCCTGCATTCTCTGGTGAATGATTGCTAGGGCAATTATGTCAGCATGCATGCACCTGGATCAGAGCGGCCTGCCCCCTATCTCTAGGACAGGCTTCTTGCATTCTCTGGTGGATGATTGCTAGGGCAATTATGTCAGCATGCATGCACCTGGATCAGAGCGGCCTGCCCCCTATCTCTAGGACAGGCGTGTTGCATTCTCTGGTGGATGATTGCTAGGGAAATTATGTCAGCATGCAAGCACCTGGATCAGAGCGGCCTGCCCCCTATATCTAGGACAGGATACCTGCATTCTCTGGAGGTGATTGCTAGGGCAATTATGTCTGCATGCATGCACCTGGATCAGAGCAACCTGCCCCCTATCTCTAGGACAGGTGTGTTGCATTCTCTGGAGGTGATTGCTAGGGCAATTATGTAAGCATGCATGCACCTGGATCAGAACGGCCTGCCCCCTATATCTAGGACAGGATACCTGCATTCTCTGGTGGATGATTGCTAGGGCAATTATGTCAGCATACATGTACCTGGATCAGAGCGGCCTGCCCCCTATCTCTAGGACAGGCGTGTTGCATTCTCTGGTGGATGATTGCTAGGGCAATTATGTCAGCATGCATGCACCTGGATCAGAACGGCCTGCCCCCTATATCTAGGACAGGATACCTGCATTCTCTGGTGGATGATTGCTAGGGCAATTATGTCAGCATACATGTACCTGGATCAGAGCGGCCTGCCCCCTATCTCTAGGACAGGCGTGTTGCATTCTCTGGTGGATGATTGCTAGGGCAATTATGTCAGCATGCATGCACCTGGATCAGAGCGGCCTGCCCCCTATCTCTAGGACAGGCGTGTTGCATTCTCTGCAGGTGATTGCAAGGGCAATTATGTCAGCATGCATGCACCTGCATCAGAGAGGCCTGCCCCCTATCTCTAGGACAGGATTCCTGCATTCTCTGGAGGTGATTGCTAGGGCAATTATGTCAGCATACATGCACCTGGATCAGAGCGGCCTGCCCCCTATCTCTAGGACAGGCGTGTTGCATTCTCTGGAGGTGATTGCTAGGGCAATTATGTCAGCATGCATGCACCTGGATCAGAGCGGCCTGCCCCCTATCTCTAGGACAGGCGTGTTGCATTCTCTGGTGGATAATTGCTAGGGCAATTATGTCAGCATGCATGCACCTGGATCAGAGCGGCCTGCCCCCTATCTCTAGGACAGGCGTGTTGCATTCTCTGGAGGTGATTGCTAGGGCAATTATGTCAGCATGCATGCACCTGGATCAGAGCGACCTGCCCCCTATCTCTAGGACAGGCGTGTTGCATTCTCTGGTGGATGATTACTAGGGCAATTATGTCAGCATGCAAGCACCTGGATCAGAGCGGCCAGCCCCCTATCTCTAGGACAGGCGTGTTGCATTCTCTGGTGGATGATTGCTAGGGCAATTATGTCAGCATGCATGCACCTGGATCAGAGCGGCCTGCCCCCTATCTCTAGGACAGGATACCTGCATTCTCTGGTGGATGATTGCTAGGGCAATTATGCCAGCATGCATGCACCTGGATCAGAGCGGCCTGCCCCCTATCTCTAGGACAGGATACCTGCATTCTCTGGTGGATGATTGCTAGGGCACCTGGATCAGAGCGGCCTGCCTCCTATCTCTAGGACAGGATTCCTGCATTCTATGCATGTGATTGGTAGGGCAATTATGTCAGCATGCAAGCACCTGGATCAGAGCGGCCTGCCCTCTGTCTCTAGGACAGGTGTGTAGCATTCTCTGGTGAATGATTGCTAGGGTAATTATGTCAGCATGCAAGCACCTGGATCAGAGCGGCCTGCCCCCTATCTCTAGGACAGGTGTGTTGTATTCTCTGGTGAATGATTGCTAGGGCAATTATGTCAGCATGCATGCACCTGGATCAGAGCGGCCTGTCCCCTATCTCTAGAACAGGCTTGTTGCATTCTCTGGTGGATGATTGCTAGGGCAATTATGCCAGCATGCATGCACCTGGATCAGAGCGGCCTGCCCCCTATCTCTAGGACAGGATACCTGCATTCTCTGGTGGATGATTGCTAGGGCACCTGGATCAGAGCGGCCTGCCCCCTATCTCTAGGACAGGATTCCTGCATTCTCTGCAGGTGATTGCTAGGGCAATTATGTCAGCATGCAAGCACCTGGATCAGAGCGGCCTGCCCTCTATCTCTAGGACAGGCGTGTTGCATTCTCTGGAGGTGATTGCTAGGGCAATTATGCCAGCATGCATGCACCTGGATCAGAGCGGCCTGCCCCCTATCTCTAGGACAGGAGTGTTGCATTCTCCGGTGGATGATTGCTACGGCAATTATGTCAGCATGCATGCACCTGGATCAGAGCGGCCTGCCCCCTATCTCTAGGACAGGCGTGTTGCATTCTCTGGTGGATGATTGCCAGGGCAATTATGTCAGCATGAAAGCACCTGGATCAGAGCGGCCTGCCCCCTATCTCTAGGACAGGCGTGTTGCATTCTCTGGAGGTGATTGCTAGGGCAATTATGTCAGCATGCATGCACCTGGATCAGAGCGGCCTGCCCCCTATCTCTAGGACAGGCGTGTTGCATTCTCTGGTGGATGATTGCTACGGCAATTATGTCAGCATGCATGCACCTGGATTAGAGCGGCCTGCCCCCTATCTCTAGGACAGGCGTGTTGCATTCTCTGGTGGATGATTGCTAGGGCAATTATGTCAGCATGCATGCACCTGGATCAGAGCGGCCTGCCCCCTATCTCTAGGACAGGCGTGTTGCATTCTATGGAGGTGTTCGCTAGGGCAATTATGTCAGCATGCTGCACCTTGATCAGAGCGGCCTGCCCCCTATCTCTAGGACAGGTGTGTTGCATTCTCTGGTGGATGATTGCTAGGGCAAGTATGTCAGCATGCATGCACCTGGATCAGAGCAGCCTTCCCCCTATCTCTAGGACAGGATACCTGCATTCTCCGTTGGCTGATTGCTAGGGAAATTATGTCAGCATACATGCACCTGGATCAGAGCGGCCTGCCCCCCATCTCTAGGACCGGAGTGTTGCATTCTCTGGTGGATGATTGCTAGGGCAATTATGTCAGCATGCATGCACCTGGATCAGAGCGGCCTGCCCCCTATCTCTAGGACCGGCGTGTTGCATTCTCTGGTGGATGATTGCTAGGGCAATTATGTCAGCATGCAAGCACCTGGATCAGAGCGACCTGCCCCCTATCTCTAGGACAGGCTTCTTGCATTCTCTGGAGGTGATTGCTAGGGCATTTATGTCAGCATGCATGCACCTGGATTAGAGCGGCCTGCCCCCTATCTCTAGGACAGGATACCTGAATTCTCTGGTGGCTGATTGCTAGGGCAATTATGTCAGCATACATGCACCTGGATCAGAGCAGCCTGCCCCCTACCTCTAGGAAAGGATACCTGCATTCTCCTGTGGCTGATTGCTAGGGCAATTATGTCAGCATACATGCACCTGGATCAGAGCGGCCTGCCCCCCATCTCTAGGACAGGATTCCTGCATTCTCTGGTGGATGATTGCTAGGGCAATTATGTCAGCATGCATGCACCTGGATCAGAGCGGCCTGCCCCGTATCTCTAGGACCGGCGTGTTGCATTCTCTGGTGGATGATTGCTAGGGCAATTATGTCAGCATGCAAGCACCTGGATCAGAGCGACCTGCCCCCTATCTCTAGGACAGGTGTGTTGGATTCTCTGGAGGTGATTGCTAGGGCAATTATCTCAGCATGCATGCACCTGGATTAGAGCGGCCTGCCCCCTATCTCTAGGAGAGGATACCTGCATTCTCTGGTGGCTGATTCCCAGGGCAATTATGTCAGCATACATGCACCTGGATCAGAGCGGCCTGCCCACTATCTCTAGGACAGACATGTTGCATTCTCTGGTGGATGATTGCTAGGGAAATTATGTCAGCATGCATGCACCTGGATCAGAGCGGCCTACCCCCTATCTCTAGGACAGGCGTGTTGCATTCTCTGGTGGATGATTGCTAGGGCAATTATGCCAGCATGCATGCACCTGGATCAGAGCGACTTGCCCCCTATCTCTAGGACAGGCGTGTTGCATTCTCTGGTGGATGATTGCTAGGGCAATTATGTCAGCATGCAATCACCTGGATCAGAGCGGCCTGCCCCCTATCTCTAGGACAGGCGTGTTGCATTCTCTGGTGGATGATTGCTAGGGCAATTATACCAGCATTCATGCACCTGGATCAGAGCGGCCTGCCCCCTATCTCTAGGACAGGCGTGCTGCATTCTCTGGTGGCTGATTGCTAGGGCAATTATGTCAGCATGCAAGCACCTGGATCAGAGCGGCCTGCCCCCTATCTCTAGGACAGGCGTGTTGCATTCTCTGGAGGTGATTGCTAGGGCAATTATGTCAGCATGCATGCACCTGGATCAGAGCGGCCTGCCCCCTATCCCTAGGACAGGCGTGTTGCATTCTCTGGTAAATGATTGCTAGGGTCATTATGTCATTATGCATGCACCTGGATCAGAGCGGCCTGCCCCCTATCTCTAGAACAGGCTTGTTGCATTCTCTGGAGGTGATTGCTAGGGCAATTATGTCAGCATACATGCATCTGGATCAGACCGGCCTGCCCCCTATCTCTAGGACAGGCGTGTTGCATTCTCTGATGGATGATTGCTAGGGCAATTATGTCAGCATGCATGCACCTGGATCAGAGCGGCCTGCCCCCTATCTCTAGGACAGGCGTGTTGTATTCTCTGGTGGATGATTGCTAGGGCACTTATGTCAGCATGCATGCACCTGGGTCAGAGCGGCCTGCCCCCTATCTCTAGGACAGGCGTGTTGCATTCTCTGGTGGATGATTGCTAGGGCAATTATGTCAGCATGCATGCACCTGGATCAGAGCGGCCTGCCCCCCATCTCTAGGACCGGCGTGTTGCATTCTCTGGTGGATGATTGCTAGGGCAATTATGTCACCATGCATGCACCTGGATCAGAGCGGCCTGCCCCCTATCTCTAGGACAGGTGTGTTGCATTCTCTGTTGGATGATTGCTAGGGCAAGTATGTCAGCATGCATGCACCTGGATCAAAGCAGCCTGCCCCCTATCTCTAGGACAGGATACCTGCATTCTCTGTTGGCTGATTGCTAGGGCAATTATGCCAGCATGCATGCACCTGGATCAGAGCGGCCTGGCCCCTATCTCTAGGACAGGCGTGTTGCATTCTCTGGTGGATGATTGCTAGGGCAATTATGTCAGCATGCATGCACCTGGATCAGAGCGGCCTGCCCCCTATCTCTAGGACAGGCGTGTTGCATTCTCTGGTGGATGATTGCTAGGGCAATTATGTCAGCATGCAATCACCTGGATCAGAGCGGCCTGCCCCCTATCTCTAGGACAGGCGGGTTGCATTCTCTGGTGGATGATTGCTAGGGCAATTATACCAGCATTCATGCACCTGGATCAGAGCGGCCTGCCCCCTATCTCTAGGACAGGCGTGTTGCATTCTCTGGTGGCTGATTGCTAGGGCAATTATGTCAGCATGCAAGCACCTGGATCAGAGCGGCCTGCCCCCTATCTCTAGGACAGGCGTGTTGCATTCTCTGGAGGTGATTGCTAGGGCAATTATGTCAGCATGCATGCACCTGGATCAGAGCGGCCTGCCCCCTATCCCTAGGACAGGCGTGTTGCATTCTCTGGTAAATGATTGCTAGGGTAATTATGTCATTATGCATGCACCTGGATCAGAGCGGCCTGCCCCCTATCTCTAGGACAGGCGTGTTGCATTCTCTGGTAAATGATTGCTAGGGTCATTATGTCATTATGCATGCACCTGGATCAGAGCGGCCTGCCCCCTATCTCTAGAACAGGCTTGTTGCATTCTCTGGAGGTGATTGCTAGGGCAATTATGTCAGCATACATGCATCTGGATCAGACCGGCCTGCCCCCTATCTCTAGGACAGGCGTGTTGCATTCTCTGATGGATGATTGCTAGGGCAATTATGTCAGCATGCATGCACCTGGATCAGAGCGGCCTGCCCCCTATCTCTAGGACAGGCGTGTTGCATTCTCTGGTGGATGATTGCTAGGGCAATTATGTCAGCATGCATGCACCTGGATCAGAGCGGCCTGCCCCCTATCTCTAGGACAGGCGTGTTGCATTCTCTGGTGGATGATTGCTAGGGCAAATATGTCAGCATGCAAGCACCTGGATCAGAGCGGCCTGCCCCCTATCTCTAGGACAGGCGTGTTGCATTCTCTGGTGGATGATTGCTAGGGCACTTATGTCAGCATGCATGCACCTGGGTCAGAGCGGCCTGCCCCCTATCTCTAGGACAGGCGTGTTGCATTCTTTGGTGGATGATTGCTAGGGCAATTATGTCAGCATGCATGCACCTGGATCAGAGCGACCTGCCCCCTATCTCTAGGACAGGCGTGTTGCATTCTCTGGAGGTGATTGCTAGGGCAATTATATCAGCATGCATACACCTGGATCAGAGCGGCCTGCCCCCTATCTCTAGGACAGGATACCTGAATTCTCTGGTGGCTGATTGCTAGGGCAATTATGTCAGCATGCATGCACCTGGATCAGAGCGGCCTGCCCCCCATCTCTAGGACCGGCGTGTTGCATTCTCTGGTGGATGATTGCTAGGGCAATTATGTCACCATGCATGCACCTGGATCAGAGCGGCCTGCCCCCTATCTCTAGGACAGGTGTGTTGCATTCTCTGTTGGATGATTGCTAGGGCAAGTATGTCAGCATGCATGCACCTGGATCAGAGCAGCCTGCCCCCTATCTCTAGGACAGGATACCTGCATTCTCTGTTGGCTGATTGCTAGGGCAATTATGCCAGCATGCATGCACCTGGATCAGAGCGGCCTGGCCCCTATCTCTAGGACAGGCGTGTTGCATTCTCTGGTGGATGATTGCTAGGGCAATTATGTCAGCATGCATGCACCTGGATCAGAGCGGCCTGCCCCCTATCTCTAGGACAGGATACCTGCATTCTCTGGAGGTGATTGCTAGGGCAATTATGTCAGCATACATGCACCTGGATCAGAGCGGCTTGCCCCCTATCTCTAGGACAGGATACCTGCATTCTCTGGCGGATGATTGCTAGGGCAATTATGCCAGCATGCATGCACCTGGATCAGAGCGGCCTGTCCCCTATCTCTAGGACAGGCGTGTTGCATTCTCTGGAGGTGATTGCTAGGGAAATTATGTCAGCATGCATGCACCTGGAACAGAGAGGCCTGCCCCCTATCTCTAGGACAGGCTTCTTGCATTCTCTGGTGGATGATTGCTAGGGCAATTATGTCAGCATGCATGCACCTTGATCAGAGCGGCCTGCCCCCTTTCTCTAGGACAGGTGTGTTGCATTCTCTGGTGGATGTTTGCTAGGGCAATTATGTCAGCATGCATGCACCTGGATCAGAGCGACCTGCCCCCTATCTCTAGGACAGGCGTGTTGCATTCTCTGGTGGATGATTGCTAGGGCAATTATGTCAGCATGCATGCACCTGGATCAGAGAGGCCTGCCCCCTATCTCTAGGACAGGCTTCGTGCATTCTCTGGTGGATGATTGCTAGGGCAATTATGTCAGCATGCATGCACCTGGATCAGAGCGGCCTGCCCCCTATCTCTAGGACAGGAGTGTTGCATTCTCTGGACGTGATTGCTAGGGCAATTATGTCAGCATGCATGAACCTGGATCAGAGCGGCCTGCCCCCTATCTCTAGGACAGGCGTGTTGCATTCTCTGGTGGATGATTGCTAGGGCAATTATGTCAGCATGCATGCACCTGGATCAGAGCGGCCTGCCCCCTATCTCTAGGACAGGCGTGTTGCATTCTATGGAGGTGTTCGCTAGGGCAATTATGTCAGCATGCTGCACCTTGATCAGAGCGGCCTGCCCCCTATCTCTAGGACAGGTGTGTTGCATTCTCTGGTGGATGATTGCTAGGGCAAGTATGTCAGCATGCATGCACCTGGATCAGAGCAGCCTTCCCCCTATCTCTAGGACAGGATACCTGCATTCTCCGTTGGCTGATTGCTAGGGAAATTATGTCAGCATACATGCACCTGGATCAGAGCGGCCTGCCCCCCATCTCTAGGACCGGCGTGTTGCATTCTCTGGTGGATGATTGCTAGGGCAATTATGTCAGCATGCATGCACCTGGATCAGAGCGGCCTGCCCCCTATCTCTAGGACCGGCGTGTTGCATTCTCTGGTGGATGATTGCTAGGGCAATTATGTCAGCATGCAAGCACCTGGATCAGAGCGACCTGCCCCCTATCTCTAGGACAGGCTTCTTGCATTCTCTGGAGGTGATTGCTAGGGCATTTATGTCAGCATGCATGCACCTGGATTAGAGTGGCCTGCCCCCTATCTCTAGGACAGGATACCTGAATTCTCTGGTGGCTGATTGCTAGGGCAATTATGTCAGCATACATGCACCTGGATCAGAGCAGCCTGCCCCCTACCTCTAGGAAAGGATACCTGCATTCTCCTGTGGCTGATTGCTAGGGCAATTATGTCAGCATACATGCACCTGGATCAGAGCGGCCTGCCCCCCATCTCTAGGACAGGATTCCTGCATTCTCTGGTGGATGATTGCTAGGGCAATTATGTCAGCATGCAAGCACCTGGATCAGAGCGACCTGCCCCCTATCTCTAGGACAGGTGTGTTGGATTCTCTGGAGGTGATTGCTAGGGCAATTATCTCAGCATGCATGCACCTGGATTAGAGCGGCCTGCCCCCTATCTCTAGGTCAGGATACCTGCATTCTCTGGTGGCTGATTCCCAGGGCAATTATGTCAGCATACATGCACCTGGATCAGAGCGGCCTGCCCACTATCTCTAGGACAGACATGTTGCATTCTCTGGTGGATGATTGCTAGGGCAATTATGTCAGCATGCATGCACCTGGATCAGAGCGGCCTACCCCCTATCTCTAGGACAGGCGTGTTGCATTCTCTGGTGGATGATTGCTAGGGCAATTATGCCAGCATGCATGCACCTGGATCAGAGCGACTTGCCCCCTATCTCTAGGACAGGCGTGTTGCATTCTCTGGTGGATGATTGCTAGGGCAATTATGTCAGCATGCAATCACCTGGATCAGAGCGGCCTGCCCCCTATCTCTAGGACAGGCGTGTTGCATTCTCTGGTGGATGATTGCTAGGGCAATTATACCAGCATTCATGCACCTGGATCAGAGCGGCCTGCCCCCTATCTCTAGGACAGGCGTGCTGCATTCTCTGGTGGCTGATTGCTAGGGCAATTATGTCAGCATGCAAGCACCTGGATCAGAGCGGCCTGCCCCCTATCTCTAGGACAGGCGTGTTGCATTCTCTGGAGGTGATTGCTAGGGCAATTATGTCAGCATGCATGCACCTGGATCAGAGCGGCCTGCCCCCTATCCCTAGGACAGGCGTGTTGCATTCTCTGGTAAATGATTGCTAGGGTCATTATGTCATTATGCATGCACCTGGATCAGAGCGGCCTGCCCCCTATCTCTAGAACAGGCTTGTTGCATTCTCTGGAGGTGATTGCTAGGGCAATTATGTCAGCATACATGCATCTGGATCAGACCGGCCTGCCCCCTATCTCTAGGACAGGCGTGTTGCATTCTCTGATGGATGATTGCTAGGGCAATTATGTCAGCATGCATGCACCTGGATCAGAGCGGCCTGCCCCCTATCTCTAGGACAGGCGTGTTGTATTCTCTGGTGGATGATTGCTAGGGCACTTATGTCAGCATGCATGCACCTGGGTCAGAGCGGCCTGCCCCCTATCTCTAGGACAGGCGTGTTGCATTCTCTGGTGGATGATTGCTAGGGCAATTATGTCAGCATGCATGCACCTGGATCAGAGCGGCCTGCCCCCCATCTCTAGGACCGGCGTGTTGCATTCTCTGGTGGATGATTGCTAGGGCAATTATGTCACCATGCATGCACCTGGATCAGAGCGGCCTGCCCCCTATCTCTAGGACAGGTGTGTTGCATTCTCTGTTGGATGATTGCTAGGGCAAGTATGTCAGCATGCATGCACCTGGATCAAAGCAGCCTGCCCCCTATCTCTAGGACAGGATACCTGCATTCTCTGTTGGCTGATTGCTAGGGCAATTATGCCAGCATGCATGCACCTGGATCAGAGCGGCCTGGCCCCTATCTCTAGGACAGGCGTGTTGCATTCTCTGGTGGATGATTGCTAGGGCAATTATGTCAGCATGCATGCACCTGGATCAGAGCGGCCTGCCCCCTATCTCTAGGACAGGCGTGTTGCATTCTCTGGTGGATGATTGCTAGGGCAATTATGTCAGCATGCAATCACCTGGATCAGAGCGGCCTGCCCCCTATCTCTAGGACAGGCGGGTTGCATTCTCTGGTGGATGATTGCTAGGGCAATTATACCAGCATTCATGCACCTGGATCAGAGCGGCCTGCCCCCTATCTCTAGGACAGGCGTGTTGCATTCTCTGGTGGCTGATTGCTAGGGCAATTATGTCAGCATGCAAGCACCTGGATCAGAGCGGCCTGCCCCCTATCTCTAGGACAGGCGTGTTGCATTCTCTGGAGGTGATTGCTAGGGCAATTATGTCAGCATGCATGCACCTGGATCAGAGCGGCCTGCCCCCTATCCCTAGGACAGGCGTGTTGCATTCTCTGGTAAATGATTGCTAGGGTAATTATGTCATTATGCATGCACCTGGATCAGAGCGGCCTGCCCCCTATCTCTAGGACAGGCGTGTTGCATTCTCTGGTAAATGATTGCTAGGGTAATTATGTCATTATGCATGCACCTGGATCAGAGCGGCCTGCCCCCTATCTCTAGAACAGGCTTGTTGCATTCTCTGGAGGTGATTGCTAGGGCAATTATGTCAGCATACATGCATCTGGATCAGACCGGCCTGCCCCCTATCTCTAGGACAGGCGTGTTGCATTCTCTGATGGATGATTGCTAGGGCAATTATGTCAGCATGCATGCACCTGGATCAGAGCGGCCTGCCCCCTATCTCTAGGACAGGCGTGTTGCATTCTCTGGTGGATGATTGCTAGGGCAATTATGTCAGCATGCATGCACCTGGATCAGAGCGGCCTGCCCCCTATCTCTAGGACAGGCGTGTTGCATTCTCTGGTGGATGATTGCTAGGGCAAATATGTCAGCATGCAAGCACCTGGATCAGAGCGGCCTGCCCCCTATCTCTAGGACAGGCGTGTTGCATTCTCTGGTGGATGATTGCTAGGGCACTTATGTCAGCATGCATGCACCTGGGTCAGAGCGGCCTGCCCCCTATCTCTAGGACAGGCGTGTTGCATTCTTTGGTGGATGATTGCTAGGGCAATTATGTCAGCATGCATGCACCTGGATCAGAGCGACCTGCCCCCTATCTCTAGGACAGGCGTATTGCATTCTCTGGAGGTGATTGCTAGGGCAATTATATCAGCATGCATACACCTGGATCAGAGCGGCCTGCCCCCTATCTCTAGGACAGGATACCTGAATTCTCTGGTGGCTGATTGCTAGGGCAATTATGTCAGCATGCATGCACCTGGATCAGAGCGGCCTGCCCCCCATCTCTAGGACCGGCGTGTTGCATTCTCTGGTGGATGATTGCTAGGGCAATTATGTCACCATGCATGCACCTGGATCAGAGCGGCCTGCCCCCTATCTCTAGGACAGGTGTGTTGCATTCTCTGTTGGATGATTGCTAGGGCAAGTATGTCAGCATGCATGCACCTGGATCAGAGCAGCCTGCCCCCTATCTCTAGGACAGGATACCTGCATTCTCTGTTGGCTGATTGCTAGGGCAATTATGCCAGCATGCATGCACCTGGATCAGAGCGGCCTGGCCCCTATCTCTAGGACAGGCGTGTTGCATTCTCTGGTGGATGATTGCTAGGGCAATTATGTCAGCATGCATGCACCTGGATCAGAGCGGCCTGCCCCCTATCTCTAGGACAGGATACCTGCATTCTCTGGAGGTGATTGCTAGGGCAATTATGTCAGCATACATGCACCTGGATCAGAGCGGCTTGCCCCCTATCTCTAGGACAGGATACCTGCATTCTCTGGCGGATGATTGCTAGGGCAATTATGCCAGCATGCATGCACCTGGATCAGAGCGGCCTGTCCCCTATCTCTAGGACAGGCGTGTTGCATTCTCTGGAGGTGATTGCTAGGGAAATTATGTCAGCATGCATGCACCTGGAACAGAGAGGCCTGCCCCCTATCTCTAGGACAGGCTTCTTGCATTCTCTGGTGGATGATTGCTAGGGCAATTATGTCAGCATGCATGCACCTTGATCAGAGCGGCCTGCCCCCTTTCTCTAGGACAGGTGTGTTGCATTCTCTGGTGGATGTTTGCTAGGGCAATTATGTCAGCATGCATGCACCTGGATCAGAGCGACCTGCCCCCTATCTCTAGGACAGGCGTGTTGCATTCTCTGGTGGATGATTGCTAGGGCAATTATGTCAGCATGCATGCACCTGGATCAGAGAGGCCTGCCCCCTATCTCTAGGACAGGCTTCGTGCATTCTCTGGTGGATGATTGCTAGGGCAATTATGTCAGCATGCATGCACCTGGATCAGAGCGGCCTGCCCCCTATCTCTAGGACAGGAGTGTTGCATTCTCTGGACGTGATTGCTAGGGCAATTATGTCAGCATGCATGAACCTGGATCAGAGCGGCCTGCCCCCTATCTCTAGGACAGGCGTGTTGCATTCTCTGGTAAATGATTGCTAGGGTAATTATGTCAGCATGCATGCACCTGGATCAGAGCGGCCTGCCCCCTATCTCTAGGACAGGTTTGTTGCATTCTCTGGTGAATGATTGCTAGGGCAATTATGCCAGCATGCAAGCACCTGGATCAGAGCGGCCTGCCCCCTATCTCTAGAACAGGCTTGTTGCATTCTCTGGAGGTGATTGCTAGGGCAATTATGTCAGCATACATGCATCTGGATCAGACCCGCCTGCCCCCTATCTCTAGGACAGGCGTGTTGCATTCTCTGGTGGATGTTTGCTAGGGCAATTATGTCAGCATGCATGCACCTGGATCAGAGCGGCCTGCCCCCTATCTCTAGGACGGGATACCTGCATTCTCTGGTGGATGATTGCTAGGGCAATTATGCCAGCATGCATGCACCTGGATCAGAACGGCCTGCCCGCTATCTCTAGGACAGGATACCTGCATTCTCTGGTGGATGATTGCTAGGGCACCTGGATCAGAGCGGGCTGCCCCCTATCTCTAGGATAGGATTCCTGCATTCTCTGCAGGTGATTGCTAGGGCAATTATGTCAGCATGCAAGCACCTGGATCAGAGCGGCCTGCCCTCTATCTCTAGGACAGGCGTTTTGCATTCGCTGGAGGTGATTGCTAGGGCAATTATGCCAGCATGCATGCACATGGATCAGAGCGACCTGCCCCCTATCTCTAGGACAGGAGTGTTGCATTCTCTGGTGGATGATTGCTACGGCAATTATGTCAGCATGCATGCACCTAGATCAGAGCGGCCTGCCCCCTATCTCTAGGACAGGCGTGTTGCATTCTCTGGTGGATGATTGCCAGGGCAATTATGTCAGCATGAAAGCACCTGGATCAGAGCGGCCTGCCCCCTATCTCTAGGACAGGCGTGTTGCATTCTCTGGAGGCGATTGCTAGGGCAATTATGTCAGAATGCATGCACCTGGATCAGAGCGGCCTGCCCCCTATCTCTAGGACAGGCGTGTTGCATTCTCTGGTGGATGATTGCTACGGCAATTATGTCAGCATGCATGCACCAGGATCAGAGCGGCCTGCCCCCTATCTCTAGGACAGGCGTGTTGCATTCTCTGGTGGATGATTGCTAGGGCAATTATGTCAGCATGCAAGCACTTGGTTCAGAGCGGCCAGCCCCCTATCTCTAGGACAGGCGTGTTGCATTCTCTGGTGGATGATTGCTAGGGCTATTATGTCAGCATGCATGCACCGGGATCAGAGAGGCCTGCCCCCTATCTCTAGGACAGGCGTGTTGCAGTCTCTGGTGGATGATTGCTAGGGTAATTATGTCAGCATGCAAGCACCTGGATCAGAGCGGCCTGCCCTCTATCTCTAGGACAGGCGTGTTGCATTCTCTGGTGGATGATTGCTAGGGCAATTATGTCAGCATGCATGCACCTAGATCACAGCGACCTGCCCTCTATCTCTAGGAAAGGCGTGTTGCATTCTCTGGTGGATGATTGCTAGGGCAATTATGTCAGCATGCAAGCACCTGGATCAGAGCAGCCTGCCCCCTATCTCTAGGACAGGATACCTGCATTCTCTGGAGGTGATTGCTAGGGCAATTATGGCAGCATGCATATACCTGGATCAGAGCGGCCAGCCCCCTATCTCTAGGACAGGCGTGTTGCATTCTCTGGAGGTGATTGCTAGGGCAATTATGTCAGCATGCATGCACCTGGATCAGAGCGGCCTGCCCCCTATCTCTAGGACAGGATACTTGCATTCTCTGGAGGTGATTGCTAGGGCAAGTATGTCAGCATGCATGCACCTGGATCAGAGCGGCCAGCCCCCTATCTCTAGGACAGGCGTGTTGCATTCTCTGGAGGTGATTGCTTGGGCAATTATGTCAGCATGCATGCACCTGATTCAAAGCGGCCTGCCCCCTATCTCTAGGACAGGCGTGTTGCATTCTCTGGTGGATGATTGCTAGGGCAATTAAGTCAGCATGCATGCACCTGGATCAGAGCGGCCTGCTCCCTATCTCTAGGACAGGCGTGTTGCATTCTCTGGTGGATGATTGCTAGGGCAATTATGCCAGCATGCATGCACCTGGATCAGAGCGGCCTGCCCCCTATCTCTAGGAGAGCATACCTGCATTCTCTGGTGGCTGATTGCTAGGGCAATTATGTCAGCATACATGCACTTGGATCAGAGCGACCTGCCCCCTATCTCTAGGACAGGAGTGTTGCATTCTCTGGTGGATGATTGCTAGGGCAATTATGTCAGCATGCATGCACCTGGATCAGAGCGGCCTGCCCCCTATCTCTAGGACCAGATACCTGCATTCTCTGGTGGCTGATTGCTAGGGCAATTATGTCAGCATAAATGCACCTGGAGCAGAGCGGCCTACCCCCTATCTCTAGGACAGGGTTCCTGCATTCTCTAGTAGATGATTGCTAGGGCAATTATGTCAGCATGCATGCATGCACCTGGATCAGAGCGGCCTGCCCCCTATCTCTAGGACAGGCGTGTTGCATTCTCTGGAGGTGATTGCTAGGGCAATTATGTCAGCATGCATGCACCTGGATCAGAGCGGCCTGCCCCCTATCTCTAGGACAGGCATGTTGCATTCTCTGGTGGATGATTGCTAGGGCATTTATGTCAGCATGCATGCACCTGGATCAGAGCGGCCTGCCCCCTATCTCTAGGACAGGCGTGTTGCATTCTTTGGTGGATGATTGCTAGGGCAATTATGCCAGCATGCATGCACCTGGATCAGAGCGACCTGCCCCCTATCTCTTGGACAGGCGTGTTGCATTCTCTGGTGGATGATTGCTAGGGTAATTATGTCAGCATGCAAGCACCTGGATCAGAGCGGCCTGCCCTCTATCTCTAGGACAGGCGTGTTGCATTCTCTGGTGGATGATTGCTAGGGCAATTATGTCAGCATGCATGCACCTAGATCACAGCGACCTGCCCTCTATCTCTAGGAAAGGCGTGTTGCATTCTCTGGTGGATGATTGCTAGGGCAATTATGTCAGCATGCAAGCACCTGGATCAGAGCAGCCTGCCCCCTATCTCTAGGACAGGATACCTGCATTCTCTGGAGGTGATTGCTAGGGCAATTATGGCAGCATGCATATACCTGGATCAGAGCGGCCAGCCCCCTATCTCTAGGACAGGCGTGTTGCATTCTCTGGAGGTGATTGCTAGGGCAATTATGTCAGCATGCATGCACCTGGATCAGAGCGGCCTGCCCCCTATCTCTAGGACAGGATACTTGCATTCTCTGGAGGTGATTGCTAGGGCAAGTATGTCAGCATGCATGCACCTGGATCAGAGCGGCCAGCCCCCTATCTCTAGGACAGGCGTGTTGCATTCTCTGGAGGTGATTGCTTGGGCAATTATGTCAGCATGCATGCACCTGATTCAAAGCGGCCTGCCCCCTATCTCTAGGACAGGCGTGTTGCATTCTCTGGTGGATGATTGCTAGGGCAATTAAGTCAGCATGCATGCACCTGGATCAGAGCGGCCTGCTCCCTATCTCTAGGACAGGCGTGTTGCATTCTCTGGTGGATGATTGCTAGGGCAATTATGCCAGCATGCATGCACCTGGATCAGAGCGGCCTGCCCCCTATCTCTAGGAGAGCATACCTGCATTCTCTGGTGGCTGATTGCTAGGGCAATTATGTCAGCATACATGCACTTGGATCAGAGCGACCTGCCCCCTATCTCTAGGACAGGAGTGTTGCATTCTCTGGTGGATGATTGCTAGGGCAATTATGTCAGCATGCATGCACCTGGATCAGAGCGGCCTGCCCCCTATCTCTAGGACCAGATACCTGCATTCTCTGGTGGCTGATTGCTAGGGCAATTATGTCAGCATAAATGCACCTGGAGCAGAGCGGCCTACCCCCTATCTCTAGGACAGGGTTCCTGCATTCTCTAGTAGATGATTGCTAGGGCAATTATGTCAGCATGCATGCATGCACCTGGATCAGAGCGGCCTGCCCCCTATCTCTAGGACAGGTGTGTTGCATTCTCTGGAGGTGATTGCTAGGGCAATTATGTCAGCATGCATGCACCTGGATCAGAGCGGCCTGCCCCCTATCTCTAGGACAGGCATGTTGCATTCTCTGGTGGATGATTGCTAGGGCATTTATGTCAGCATGCATGCACCTGGATCAGAGCGGCCTGCCCCCTATCTCTAGGACAGGCGTGTTGCATTCTTTGGTGGATGATTGCTAGGGCAATTATGCCAGCATGCATGCACCTGGATCAGAGCGACCTGCCCCCTATCTCTTGGACAGGCGTGTTGCATTCTCTGGTGGATGATTGCTAGGGCAATTATGTCAGCATGCATGCACCTGGATCAGAGCGGCCTGCCCCCTATCTCTAGGACAGGCGTGTTGCATTCTCTGGTGGATGATTGCTAGGGCAATTATGTCAGCATGCAAGCACCTGGATCAGAGCGGCCTGCCCCCTATCTCTAGGACAGGCTTCTTGCATTCTCTGGTGGCTGATTGCTAGGGCAATTATGTCAGCATGCAAGCACCTGGATCAGAGCGGCCTGCCCCCTATCTCTAGGACAGGCTTCTTGCATTCTCTGGTGGATAATTGCTAGGGCAATTATGTCAGCATGCATGCACCTGGATCAGAGCGGCCTGCCCCCTATCTCTAGGACATTCGTGTTGCATTCTCTGGTGGATGATTGCTAGGGCAATTATGTCAGCATGCATGCACCTGGATCAGAGCGGCCTGACCCCTATCTCTAGGACAGGCGTGTTGCATTCTCTGGTGGATGATTGCTAGGGCAATTATGTCAGCATGCAAGCACCTGGATCAGAGCGGCCTGCCCCCTATCTCTAGGACAGGATACCTGCATTCTCTGGAGGTGATTGCTACGGCAATTATGTCAGCATGCATGCACCTGGATCAGAGCGGCCTGCCCCCTATCTCTAGGACAGGCGTGTTGCATTCTCTGGTGGATGATTGCTAGGGCAATTATGTCAGCATGCAAGCACCTGGATCAGAGCGGCCTGCCCCCTATCTCTAGGACAGGCTTCTTGCATTCTATGGTGGCTGATTGCTAGGGCAATTATGTCAGCATGCAAGCACCTGGATCAGAGCGGCCTGCCCCCTATCTCTAGGACAGGCGTGTTGCATTCTCTGGAGGTGATTGCTAGGGCAATTATATCAGCATGCAAGCACCTGGATCAGAGCGGCCTGCCCCCTATCTCTAGGACAGGATACCTGCATTCTCTGGAGGTGATTCCTAGGGCAATTATATCAGCATGCAAGCACCTGGATCAGAGCGGCCTACCCCCTATCTCAAGGACAGGCGTGTTGCATTCTCTGGTGGATGATTGCTAGGGCAATTATGTCAGCATGCATGCACCTGGATCAGAGCGGCCTGCCCCCTATCTCTAGGACAGGCCTCTTGCATTATCTGGTGGATGATTGCTAGGGCAATTATGTCAGCATGCATGCACCTGGATCAGAGCGGCCTGCCCCCTATCTCTAAGACAGGATACCTGCATTCTCTGGAGGTGATTGCTAGGGCAATTATGCCAGCATGCAAGCACCTGGATCAGAGCGGCCTGCCCCCTATCTCTAGGACAGGCTTCTTCCATTCTCTGGTGGATGATTGCTAGGGCAATTATGTCAGCATGCATGCACCTGGATCAGAGTGGCCTGCCCCCTATCTCTAGGACATTCGTGTTGCATTCTCTGGTGGATGATTGCTAGGGCAATTATGTCAGCATGCATGCACCTGGATCAGAGCGGCCTGCCCCCTATATCTAGGACAGGATTCCTGCATTCTCTGGTGAATGATTGCTAGGGCAATTATGTCAGCATGCATGCACCTGGATCAGAGCGGCCTGCCCCCTATCTCTAGGACAGGCTTCTTGCATTCTCTGGTGGATGATTGCTAGGGCAATTATGTCAGCATGCATGCACCTGGATCAGAGCGGCCTGCCCCCTATCTCTAGGACAGGCGTGTTGCATTCTCTGGTGGATGATTGCTAGGGAAATTATGTCAGCATGCAAGCACCTGGATCAGAGCGGCCTGCCCCCTATATCTAGGACAGGATACCTGCATTCTCTGGAGGTGATTGCTAGGGCAATTATGTCTGCATGCATGCACCTGGATCAGAGCAACCTGCCCCCTATCTCTAGGACAGGTGTGTTGCATTCTCTGGAGGTGATTGCTAGGGCAATTATGTAAGCATGCATGCACCTGGATCAGAACGGCCTGCCCCCTATATCTAGGACAGGATACCTGCATTCTCTGGTGGATGATTGCTAGGGCAATTATGTCAGCATACATGTACCTGGATCAGAGCGGCCTGCCCCCTATCTCTAGGACAGGCGTGTTGCATTCTCTGGTGGATGATTGCTAGGGCAATTATGTCAGCATGCATGCACCTGGATCAGAACGGCCTGCCCCCTATATCTAGGACAGGATACCTGCATTCTCTGGTGGATGATTGCTAGGGCAATTATGTCAGCATACATGTACCTGGATCAGAGCGGCCTGCCCCCTATCTCTAGGACAGGCGTGTTGCATTCTCTGGTGGATGATTGCTAGGGCAATTATGTCAGCATGCATGCACCTGGATCAGAGCGGCCTGCCCCCTATCTCTAGGACAGGCGTGTTGCATTCTCTGCAGGTGATTGCAAGGGCAATTATGTCAGCATGCATGCACCTGCATCAGAGAGGCCTGCCCCCTATCTCTAGGACAGGATTCCTGCATTCTCTGGAGGTGATTGCTAGGGCAATTATGTCAGCATACATGCACCTGGATCAGAGCGGCCTGCCCCCTATCTCTAGGACAGGCGTGTTGCATTCTCTGGAGGTGATTGCTAGGGCAATTATGTCAGCATGCATGCACCTGGATCAGAGCGGCCTGCCCCCTATCTCTAGGACAGGCGTGTTGCATTCTCTGGTGGATAATTGCTAGGGCAATTATGTCAGCATGCATGCACCTGGATCAGAGCGGCCTGCCCCCTATCTCTAGGACAGGCGTGTTGCATTCTCTGGAGGTGATTGCTAGGGCAATTATGTCAGCATGCATGCACCTGGATCAGAGCGACCTGCCCCCTATCTCTAGGACAGGCGTGTTGCATTCTCTGGTGGATGATTACTAGGGCAATTATGTCAGCATGCAAGCACCTGGATCAGAGCGGCCAGCCCCCTATCTCTAGGACAGGCGTGTTGCATTCTCTGGTGGATGATTGCTAGGGCAATTATGTCAGCATGCATGCACCTGGATCAGAGCGGCCTGCCCCCTATCTCTAGGACAGGATACCTGCATTCTCTGGTGGATGATTGCTAGGGCAATTATGCCAGCATGCATGCACCTGGATCAGAGCGGCCTGCCCCCTATCTCTAGGACAGGATACCTGCATTCTCTGGTGGATGATTGCTAGGGCACCTGGATCAGAGCGGCCTGCCCCCTATCTCTAGGACAGGATTCCTGCATTCTCTGCATGTGATTGCTAGGGCAATTATGTCAGCATGCAAGCACCTGGATCAGAGCGGCCTGCCCTCTGTCTCTAGGACAGGTGTGTAGCATTCTCTGGTGAATGATTGCTAGGGTAATTATGTCAGCATGCAAGCACCTGGATCAGAGCGGCCTGCCCCCTATCTCTAGGACAGGTGTGTTGTATTCTCTGGTGAATGATTGCTAGGGCAATTATGTCAGCATGCATGCACCTGGATCAGAGCGGCCTGTCCCCTATCTCTAGAACAGGCTTGTTGCATTCTCTGGTGGATGATTGCTAGGGCAATTATGCCAGCATGCATGCACCTGGATCAGAGCGGCCTGCCCCCTATCTCTAGGACAGGATACCTGCATTCTCTGGTGGATGATTGCTAGGGCACCTGGATCAGAGCGGCCTGCCCCCTATCTCTAGGACAGGATTCCTGCATTCTCTGCAGGTGATTGCTAGGGCAATTATGTCAGCATGCAAGCACCTGGATCAGAGCGGCCTGCCCTCTATCTCTAGGACAGGCGTGTTGCATTCTCTGGAGGTGATTGCTAGGGCAATTATGCCAGCATGCATGCACCTGGATCAGAGCGGCCTGCCCCCTATCTCTAGGACAGGAGTGTTGCATTCTCCGGTGGATGATTGCTACGGCAATTATGTCAGCATGCATGCACCTGGATCAGAGCGGCCTGCCCCCTATCTCTAGGACAGGCGTGTTGCATTCTCTGGTGGATGATTGCCAGGGCAATTATGTCAGCATGAAAGCACCTGGATCAGAGCGGCCTGCCCCCTATCTCTAGGACAGGCGTGTTGCATTCTCTGGAGGTGATTGCTAGGGCAATTATGTCAGCATGCATGCACCTGGATCAGAGCGGCCTGCCCCCTATCTCTAGGACAGGCGTGTTGCATTCTCTGGTGGATGATTGCTACGGCAATTATGTCAGCATGCATGCACCTGGATCAGAGCGGCCTGCCCCCTATCTCTAGGACAGGCGTGTTGCATTCTATGGAGGTGTTCGCTAGGGCAATTATGTCAGCATGCTGCACCTTGATCAGAGCGGCCTGCCCCCTATCTCTAGGACAGGTGTGTTGCATTCTCTGGTGGATGATTGCTAGGGCAAGTATGTCAGCATGCATGCACCTGGATCAGAGCAGCCTTCCCCCTATCTCTAGGACAGGATACCTGCATTCTCCGTTGGCTGATTGCTAGGGAAATTATGTCAGCATACATGCACCTGGATCAGAGCGGCCTGCCCCCCATCTCTAGGACCGGCGTGTTGCATTCTCTGGTGGATGATTGCTAGGGCAATTATGTCAGCATGCATGCACCTGGATCAGAGCGGCCTGCCCCCTATCTCTAGGACCGGCGTGTTGCATTCTCTGGTGGATGATTGCTAGGGCAATTATGTCAGCATGCAAGCACCTGGATCAGAGCGACCTGCCCCCTATCTCTAGGACAGGCTTCTTGCATTCTCTGGAGGTGATTGCTAGGGCATTTATGTCAGCATGCATGCACCTGGATTAGAGCGGCCTGCCCCCTATCTCTAGGACAGGATACCTGAATTCTCTGGTGGCTGATTGCTAGGGCAATTATGTCAGCATACATGCACCTGGATCAGAGCAGCCTGCCCCCTACCTCTAGGAAAGGATACCTGCATTCTCCTGTGGCTGATTGCTAGGGCAATTATGTCAGCATACATGCACCTGGATCAGAGCGGCCTGCCCCCCATCTCTAGGACAGGATTCCTGCATTCTCTGGTGGATGATTGCTAGGGCAATTATGTCAGCATGCATGCACCTGGATCAGAGCGGCCTGCCCCCTATCTCTAGGACAGGAGTGTTGCATTCTCTGGACGTGATTGCTAGGGCAATTATGTCAGCATGCATGAACCTGGATCAGAGCGGCCTGCCCCCTATCTCTAGGACAGGCGTGTTGCATTCTCTGGTGGATGATTGCTAGGGCAATTATGTCAGCATGCATGCACCTGGATCAGAGCGGCCTGCCCCCTATCTCTAGGACAGGCGTGTTGCATTCTATGGAGGTGTTCGCTAGGGCAATTATGTCAGCATGCTGCACCTTGATCAGAGCGGCCTGCCCCCTATCTCTAGGACAGGTGTGTTGCATTCTCTGGTGGATGATTGCTAGGGCAAGTATGTCAGCATGCATGCACCTGGATCAGAGCAGCCTTCCCCCTATCTCTAGGACAGGATACCTGCATTCTCCGTTGGCTGATTGCTAGGGAAATTATGTCAGCATACATGCACCTGGATCAGAGCGGCCTGCCCCCCATCTCTAGGACCGGCGTGTTGCATTCTCTGGTGGATGATTGCTAGGGCAATTATGTCAGCATGCATGCACCTGGATCAGAGCGGCCTGCCCCCTATCTCTAGGACCGGCATGTTGCATTCTCTGGTGGATGACTGCTAGGGCAATTATGTCAGCATGCAAGCACCTGGATCAGAGCGACCTGCCCCCTATCTCTAGGACAGGCTTCTTGCATTCTCTGGAGGTGATTGCTAGGGCATTTATGTCAGCATGCATGCACCTGGATTAGAGTGGCCTGCCCCCTATCTCTAGGACAGGATACCTGAATTCTCTGGTGGCTGATTGCTAGGGCAATTATGTCAGCATACATGCACCTGGATCAGAGCAGCCTGCCCCCTACCTCTAGGAAAGGATACCTGCATTCTCCTGTGGCTGATTGCTAGGGCAATTATGTCAGCATACATGCACCTGGATCAGAGCGGCCTGCCCCCCATCTCTAGGACAGGATTCCTGCATTCTCTGGTGGATGATTGCTAGGGCAATTATGTCAGCATGCATGCACCTGGATCAGAGCGGCCTGCCCCGTATCTCTAGGACCGGCGTGTTGCATTCTCTGGTGGATGATTGCTAGGGCAATTATGTCAGCATGCAAGCACCTGGATCAGAGCGACCTGCCCCCTATCTCTAGGACAGGTGTGTTGGATTCTCTGGAGGTGATTGCTAGGGCAATTATCTCAGCATGCATGCACCTGGATTAGAGCGGCCTGCCCCCTATCTCTAGGACAGGATACCTGCATTCTCTGGTGGCTGATTCCCAGGGCAATTATGTCAGCATACATGCACCTGGATCAGAGCGGCCTGCCCACTATCTCTAGGACAGACATGTTGCATTCTCTGGTGGATGATTGCTAGGGCAATTATGTCAGCATGCATGCACCTGGATCAGAGCGGCCTACCCCCTATCTCTAGGACAGGCGTGTTGCATTCTCTGGTGGATGATTGCTAGGGCAATTATGCCAGCATGCATGCACCTGGATCAGAGCGACTTGCCCCCTATCTCTAGGACAGGCGTGTTGCATTCTCTGGTGGATGATTGCTAGGGCAATTATGTCAGCATGCAATCACCTGGATCAGAGCATCCTGCCCCCTATCTCTAGGACAGGCGTGTTGCATTCTCTGGTGGATGATTGCTAGGGCAATTATACCAGCATTCATGCACCTGGATCAGAGCGGCCTGCCCCCTATCTCTAGGACAGGCGTGCTGCATTCTCTGGTGGCTGATTGCTAGGGCAATTATGTCAGCATGCAAGCACCTGGATCAGAGCGGCCTGCCCCCTATCTCTAGGACAGGCGTGTTGCATTCTCTGGAGGTGATTGCTAGGGCAATTATGTCAGCATGCATGCACCTGGATCAGAGCGGCCTGCCCCCTATCCCTAGGACAGGCGTGTTGCATTCTCTGGTAAATGATTGCTAGGGTCATTATGTCATTATGCATGCACCTGGATCAGAGCGGCCTGCCCCCTATCTCTAGAACAGGCTTGTTGCATTCTCTGGAGGTGATTGCTAGGGCAATTATGTCAGCATACATGCATCTGGATCAGACCGGCCTGCCCCCTATCTCTAGGACAGGCGTGTTGCATTCTCTGATGGATGATTGCTAGGGCAATTATGTCAGCATGCATGCACCTGGATCAGAGCGGCCTGCCCCCTATCTCTAGGACAGGCGTGTTGTATTCTCTGGTGGATGATTGCTAGGGCACTTATGTCAGCATGCATGCACCTGGGTCAGAGCGGCCTGCCCCCTATCTCTAGGACAGGCGTGTTGCATTCTCTGGTGGATGATTGCTAGGGCAATTATGTCAGCATGCATGCACCTGGATCAGAGCGGCCTGCCCCCCATCTCTAGGACCGGCGTGTTGCATTCTCTGGTGGATGATTGCTAGGGCAATTATGTCACCATGCATGCACCTGGATCAGAGCGGCCTGCCCCCTATCTCTAGGACAGGTGTGTTGCATTCTCTGTTGGATGATTGCTAGGGCAAGTATGTCAGCATGCATGCACCTGGATCAAAGCAGCCTGCCCCCTATCTCTAGGACAGGATACCTGCATTCTCTGTTGGCTGATTGCTAGGGCAATTATGCCAGCATGCATGCACCTGGATCAGAGCGGCCTGGCCCCTATCTCTAGGACAGGCGTGTTGCATTCTCTGGTGGATAATTGCTAGGGCAATTATGTCAGCATGCATGCACCTGGATCAGAGCGGCCTGCCCCCTATCTCTAGGACAGGCGTGTTGCATTCTCTGGTGGATGATTGCTAGGGCAATTATGTCAGCATGCAATCACCTGGATCAGAGCGGCCTGCCCCCTATCTCTAGGACAGGCGGGTTGCATTCTCTGGTGGATGATTGCTAGGGCAATTATACCAGCATTCATGCACCTGGATCAGAGCGGCCTGCCCCCTATCTCTAGGACAGGCGTGTTGCATTCTCTGGTGGCTGATTGCTAGGGCAATTATGTCAGCATGCAAGCACCTGGATCAGAGCGGCCTGCCCCCTATCTCTAGGACAGGCGTGTTGCATTCTCTGGAGGTGATTGCTAGGGCAATTATGTCAGCATGCATGCACCTGGATCAGAGCGGCCTGCCCCCTATCCCTAGGACAGGCGTGTTGCATTCTCTGGTAAATGATTGCTAGGGTAATTATGTCATTATGCATGCACCTGGATCAGAGCGGCCTGCCCCCTATCTCTAGGACAGGCGTGTTGCATTCTCTGGTAAATGATTGCTAGGGTAATTATGTCATTATGCATGCACCTGGATCAGAGCGGCCTGCCCCCTATCTCTAGAACAGGCTTGTTGCATTCTCTGGAGGTGATTGCTAGGGCAATTATGTCAGCATACATGCATCTGGATCAGACCGGCCTGCCCCCTATCTCTAGGACAGGCGTGTTGCATTCTCTGATGGATGATTGCTAGGGCAATTATGTCAGCATGCATGCACCTGGATCAGAGCGGCCTGCCCCCTATCTCTAGGACAGGCGTGTTGCATTCTCTGGTGGATGATTGCTAGGGCAATTATGTCAGCATGCATGCACCTGGATCAGAGCGGCCTGCCCCCTATCTCTAGGACAGGCGTGTTGCATTCTCTGGTGGATGATTGCTAGGGCAAATATGTCAGCATGCAAGCACCTGGATCAGAGCGGCCTGCCCCCTATCTCTAGGACAGGCGTGTTGCATTCTCTGGTGGATGATTGCTAGGGCACTTATGTCAGCATGCATGCACCTGGGTCAGAGCGGCCTGCCCCCTATCTCTAGGACAGGCGTGTTGCATTCTTTGGTGGATGATTGCTAGGGCAATTATGTCAGCATGCATGCACCTGGATCAGAGCGACCTGCCCCCTATCTCTAGGACAGGCGTGTTGCATTCTCTGGAGGTGATTGCTAGGGCAATTATATCAGCATGCATACACCTGGATCAGAGCGGCCTGCCCCCTATCTCTAGGACAGGATACCTGAATTCTCTGGTGGCTGATTGCTAGGGCAATTATGTCAGCATGCATGCACCTGGATCAGAGCGGCCTGCCCCCCATCTCTAGGACCGGCGTGTTGCATTCTCTGGTGGATGATTGCTAGGGCAATTATGTCACCATGCATGCACCTGGATCAGAGCGGCCTGCCCCCTATCTCTAGGACAGGTGTGTTGCATTCTCTGTTGGATGATTGCTAGGGCAAGTATGTCAGCATGCATGCACCTGGATCAGAGCAGCCTGCCCCCTATCTCTAGGACAGGATACCTGCATTCTCTGTTGGCTGATTGCTAGGGCAATTATGCCAGCATGCATGCACCTGGATCAGACCGGCCTGGCCCCTATCTCTAGGACAGGCGTGTTGCATTCTCTGGTGGATGACTGCTAGGGCAATTATGTCAGCATGCATGCACCTGGATCAGAGCGGCCTGCCCCCTATCTCTAGGACAGGATACCTGCATTCTCTGGAGGTGATTGCTAGGGCAATTATGTCAGCATACATGCACCTGGATCAGAGCGGCTTGCCCCCTATCTCTAGGACAGGATACCTGCATTCTCTGGCGGATGATTGCTAGGGCAATTATGCCAGCATGCATGCACCTGGATCAGAGCGGCCTGTCCCCTATCTCTAGGACAGGCGTGTTGCATTCTCTGGAGGTGATTGCTAGGGAAATTATGTCAGCATGCATGCACCTGGAACAGAGAGGCCTGCCCCCTATCTCTAGGACAGGCTTCTTGCATTCTCTGGTGGATGATTGCTAGGGCAATTATGTCAGCATGCATGCACCTTGATCAGAGCGGCCTGCCCCCTTTCTCTAGGACAGGTGTGTTGCATTCTCTGGTGGATGTTTGCTAGGGCAATTATGTCAGCATGCATGCACCTGGATCAGAGCGACCTGCCCCCTATCTCTAGGACAGGCGTGTTGCATTCTCTGGTGGATGATTGCTAGGGCAATTATGTCAGCATGCATGCACCTGGATCAGAGAGGCCTGCCCCCTATCTCTAGGACAGGCTTCGTGCATTCTCTGGTGGATGATTGCTAGGGCAATTATGTCAGCATGCATGCACCTGGATCAGAGCGGCCTGCCCCCTATCTCTAGGACAGGAGTGTTGCATTCTCTGGACGTGATTGCTAGGGCAATTATGTCAGCATGCATGAACCTGGATCAGAGCGGCCTGCCCCCTATCTCTAGGACAGGCGTGTTGCATTCTCTGGTGGATGATTGCTAGGGCAATTATGTCAGCATGCATGCACCTGGATCAGAGCGGCCTGCCCCCTATCTCTAGGACAGGCGTGTTGCATTCTATGGAGGTGTTCGCTAGGGCAATTATGTCAGCATGCTGCACCTTGATCAGAGCGGCCTGCCCCCTATCTCTAGGACAGGTGTGTTGCATTCTCTGGTGGATGATTGCTAGGGCAAGTATGTCAGCATGCATGCACCTGGATCAGAGCAGCCTTCCCCCTATCTCTAGGACAGGATACCTGCATTCTCCGTTGGCTGATTGCTAGGGAAATTATGTCAGCATACATGCACCTGGATCAGAGCGGCCTGCCCCCCATCTCTAGGACCGGCGTGTTGCATTCTCTGGTGGATGATTGCTAGGGCAATTATGTCAGCATGCATGCACCTGGATCAGAGCGGCCTGCCCCCTATCTCTAGGACCGGCATGTTGCATTCTCTGGTGGATGATTGCTAGGGCAATTATGTCAGCATGCAAGCACCTGGATCAGAGCGACCTGCCCCCTATCTCTAGGACAGGCTTCTTGCATTCTCTGGAGGTGATTGCTAGGGCATTTATGTCAGCATGCATGCACCTGGATTAGAGTGGCCTGCCCCCTATCTCTAGGACAGGATACCTGAATTCTCTGGTGGCTGATTGCTAGGGCAATTATGTCAGCATACATGCACCTGGATCAGAGCAGCCTGCCCCCTACCTCTAGGAAAGGATACCTGCATTCTCCTGTGGCTGATTGCTAGGGCAATTATGTCAGCATACATGCACCTGGATCAGAGCGGCCTGCCCCCCATCTCTAGGACAGGATTCCTGCATTCTCTGGTGGATGATTGCTAGGGCAATTATGTCAGCATGCATGCACCTGGATCAGAGCGGCCTGCCCCGTATCTCTAGGACCGGCGTGTTGCATTCTCTGGTGGATGATTGCTAGGGCAATTATGTCAGCATGCAAGCACCTGGATCAGAGCGACCTGCCCCCTATCTCTAGGACAGGTGTGTTGGATTCTCTGGAGGTGATTGCTAGGGCAATTATCTCAGCATGCATGCACCTGGATTAGAGCGGCCTGCCCCCTATCTCTAGGACAGGATACCTGCATTCTCTGGTGGCTGATTCCCAGGGCAATTATGTCAGCATACATGCACCTGGATCAGAGCGGCCTGCCCACTATCTCTAGGACAGACATGTTGCATTCTCTGGTGGATGATTGCTAGGGCAATTATGTCAGCATGCATGCACCTGGATCAGAGCGGCCTACCCCCTATCTCTAGGACAGGCATGTTGCATTCTCTGGTGGATGATTGCTAGGGCAATTATGCCAGCATGCATGCACCTGGATCAGAGCGACTTGCCCCCTATCTCTAGGACAGGCGTGTTGCATTCTCTGGTGGATGATTGCTAGGGCAATTATGTCAGCATGCAATCACCTGGATCAGAGCGGCCTGCCCCCTATCTCTAGGACAGGCGTGTTGCATTCTCTGGTGGATGATTGCTAGGGCAATTATACCAGCATTCATGCACCTGGATCAGAGCGGCCTGCCCCCTATCTCTAGGACAGGCGTGCTGCATTCTCTGGTGGCTGATTGCTAGGGCAATTATGTCAGCATGCAAGCACCTGGATCAGAGCGGCCTGCCCCCTATCTCTAGGACAGGCGTGTTGCATTCTCTGGAGGTGATTGCTAGGGCAATTATGTCAGCATGCATGCACCTGGATCAGAGCGGCCTGCCCCCTATCCCTAGGACAGGCGTGTTGCATTCTCTGGTAAATGATTGCTAGGGTCATTATGTCATTATGCATGCACCTGGATCAGAGCGGCCTGCCCCCTATCTCTAGAACAGGCTTGTTGCATTCTCTGGAGGTGATTGCTAGGGCAATTATGTCAGCATACATGCATCTGGATCAGACCGGCCTGCCCCCTATCTCTAGGACAGGCGTGTTGCATTCTCTGATGGATGATTGCTAGGGCAATTATGTCAGCATGCATGCACCTGGATCAGAGCGGCCTGCCCCCTATCTCTAGGACAGGCGTGTTGTATTCTCTGGTGGATGATTGCTAGGGCACTTATGTCAGCATGCATGCACCTGGGTCAGAGCGGCCTGCCCCCTATCTCTAGGACAGGCGTGTTGCATTCTCTGGTGGATGATTGCTAGGGCAATTATGTCAGCATGCATGCACCTGGATCAGAGCGGCCTGCCCCCCATCTCTAGGACCGGCGTGTTGCATTCTCTGGTGGATGATTGCTAGGGCAATTATGTCACCATGCATGCACCTGGATCAGAGCGGCCTGCCCCCTATCTCTAGGACAGGTGTGTTGCATTCTCTGTTGGATGATTGCTAGGGCAAGTATGTCAGCATGCATGCACCTGGATCAAAGCAGCCTGCCCCCTATCTCTAGGACAGGATACCTGCATTCTCTGTTGGCTGATTGCTAGGGCAATTATGTCAGCATGCAATCACCTGGATCAGAGCGGCCTGCCCCCTATCTCTAGGACAGGCGGGTTGCATTCTCTGGTGGATGATTGCTAGGGCAATTATACCAGCATTCATGCACCTGGATCAGAGCGGCCTGCCCCCTATCTCTAGGACAGGCGTGTTGCATTCTCTGGTGGCTGATTGCTAGGGCAATTATGTCAGCATGCAAGCACCTGGATCAGAGCGGCCTGCCCCCTATCTCTAGGACAGGCGTGTTGCATTCTCTGGAGGTGATTGCTAGGGCAATTATGTCAGCATGCATGCACCTGGATCAGAGCGGCCTGCCCCCTATCCCTAGGACAGGCGTGTTGCATTCTCTGGTAAATGATTGCTAGGGTAATTATGTCATTATGCATGCACCTGGATCAGAGCGGCCTGCCCCCTATCTCTAGGACAGGCGTGTTGCATTCTCTGGTAAATGATTGCTAGGGTAATTATGTCATTATGCATGCACCTGGATCAGAGCGGCCTGCCCCCTATCTCTAGAACAGGCTTGTTGCATTCTCTGGAGGTGATTGCTAGGGCAATTATGTCAGCATACATGCATCTGGATCAGACCGGCCTGCCCCCTATCTCTAGGACAGGCGTGTTGCATTCTCTGATGGATGATTGCTAGGGCAATTATGTCAGCATGCATGCACCTGGATCAGAGCGGCCTGCCCCCTATCTCTAGGACAGGCGTGTTGCATTCTCTGGTGGATGATTGCTAGGGCAATTATGTCAGCATGCATGCACCTGGATCAGAGCGGCCTGCCCCCTATCTCTAGGACAGGCGTGTTGCATTCTCTGGTGGATGATTGCTAGGGCAAATATGTCAGCATGCAAGCACCTGGATCAGAGCGGCCTGCCCCCTATCTCTAGGACAGGCGTGTTGCATTCTCTGGTGGATGATTGCTAGGGCACTTATGTCAGCATGCATGCACCTGGGTCAGAGCGGCCTGCCCCCTATCTCTAGGACAGGCGTGTTGCATTCTTTGGTGGATGATTGCTAGGGCAATTATGTCAGCATGCATGCACCTGGATCAGAGCGACCTGCCCCCTATCTCTAGGACAGGCGTGTTGCATTCTCTGGAGGTGATTGCTAGGGCAATTATATCAGCATGCATACACCTGGATCAGAGCGGCCTGCCCCCTATCTCTAGGACAGGATACCTGAATTCTCTGGTGGCTGATTGCTAGGGCAATTATGTCAGCATGCATGCACCTGGATCAGAGCGGCCTGCCCCCCATCTCTAGGACCGGCGTGTTGCATTCTCTGGTGGATGATTGCTAGGGCAATTATGTCACCATGCATGCACCTGGATCAGAGCGGCCTGCCCCCTATCTCTAGGACAGGTGTGTTGCATTCTCTGTTGGATGATTGCTAGGGCAAGTATGTCAGCATGCATGCACCTGGATCAGAGCAGCCTGCCCCCTATCTCTAGGACAGGATACCTGCATTCTCTGTTGGCTGATTGCTAGGGCAATTATGCCAGCATGCATGCACCTGGATCAGAGCGGCCTGGCCCCTATCTCTAGGACAGGCGTGTTGCATTCTCTGGTGGATGATTGCTAGGGCAATTATGTCAGCATGCATGCACCTGGATCAGAGCGGCCTGCCCCCTATCTCTAGGACAGGATACCTGCATTCTCTGGAGGTGATTGCTAGGGCAATTATGTCAGCATACATGCACCTGGATCAGAGCGGCTTGCCCCCTATCTCTAGGACAGGATACCTGCATTCTCTGGCGGATGATTGCTAGGGCAATTATGCCAGCATGCATGCACCTGGATCAGAGCGGCCTGTCCCCTATCTCTAGGACAGGCGTGTTGCATTCTCTGGAGGTGATTGCTAGGGAAATTATGTCAGCATGCATGCACCTGGAACAGAGAGGCCTGCCCCCTATCTCTAGGACAGGCTTCTTGCATTCTCTGGTGGATGATTGCTAGGGCAATTATGTCAGCATGCATGCACCTTGATCAGAGCGGCCTGCCCCCTTTCTCTAGGACAGGTGTGTTGCATTCTCTGGTGGATGTTTGCTAGGGCAATTATGTCAGCATGCATGCACCTGGATCAGAGCGACCTGCCCCCTATCTCTAGGACAGGCGTGTTGCATTCTCTGGTGGATGATTGCTAGGGCAATTATGTCAGCATGCATGCACCTGGATCAGAGAGGCCTGCCCCCTATCTCTAGGACAGGCTTCGTGCATTCTCTGGTGGATGATTGCTAGGGCAATTATGTCAGCATGCATGCACCTGGATCAGAGCGGCCTGCCCCCTATCTCTAGGACAGGAGTGTTGCATTCTCTGGACGTGATTGCTAGGGCAATTATGTCAGCATGCATGAACCTGGATCAGAGCGGCCTGCCCCCTATCTCTAGGACAGGCGTGTTGCATTCTCTGGTAAATGATTGCTAGGGTAATTATGTCAGCATGCATGCACCTGGATCAGAGCGGCCTGCCCCCTATCTCTAGGACAGGTTTGTTGCATTCTCTGGTGAATGATTGCTAGGGCAATTATGCCAGCATGCAAGCACCTGGATCAGAGCGGCCTGCCCCCTATCTCTAGAACAGGCTTGTTGCATTCTCTGGAGGTGATTGCTAGGGCAATTATGTCAGCATACATGCATCTGGATCAGACCCGCCTGCCCCCTATCTCTAGGACAGGCGTGTTGCATTCTCTGGTGGATGTTTGCTAGGGCAATTATGTCAGCATGCATGCACCTGGATCAGAGCGGCCTGCCCCCTATCTCTAGGACGGGATACCTGCATTCTCTGGTGGATGATTGCTAGGGCAATTATGCCAGCATGCATGCACCTGGATCAGAACGGCCTGCCCGCTATCTCTAGGACAGGATACCTGCATTCTCTGGTGGATGATTGCTAGGGCACCTGGATCAGAGCGGGCTGCCCCCTATCTCTAGGATAGGATTCCTGCATTCTCTGCAGGTGATTGCTAGGGCAATTATGTCAGCATGCAAGCACCTGGATCAGAGCGGCCTGCCCTCTATCTCTAGGACAGGCGTTTTGCATTCGCTGGAGGTGATTGCTAGGGCAATTATGCCAGCATGCATGCACATGGATCAGAGCGACCTGCCCCCTATCTCTAGGACAGGAGTGTTGCATTCTCTGGTGGATGATTGCTACGGCAATTATGTCAGCATGCATGCACCTAGATCAGAGCGGCCTGCCCCCTATCTCTAGGACAGGCGTGTTGCATTCTCTGGTGGATGATTGCCAGGGCAATTATGTCAGCATGAAAGCACCTGGATCAGAGCGGCCTGCCCCCTATCTCTAGGACAGGCGTGTTGCATTCTCTGGAGGCGATTGCTAGGGCAATTATGTCAGAATGCATGCACCTGGATCAGAGCGGCCTGCCCCCTATCTCTAGGACAGGCGTGTTGCATTCTCTGGTGGATGATTGCTACGGCAATTATGTCAGCATGCATGCACCAGGATCAGAGCGGCCTGCCCCCTATCTCTAGGACAGGCGTGTTGCATTCTCTGGTGGATGATTGCTAGGGCAATTATGTCAGCATGCAAGCACCTGGATCAGAGCGGCCTGCCCCCTATCTCTAGGACAGGCGTGTTGCATTCTCTGGAGGTGTTCGCTAGGGCAATTATGTCAGCATGCTGCACCTTGATCAGAGCGGCCTGCCCCCTATCTCTAGGACAGGTGTGTTGCATTCTCTGGTGGATGATTGCTAGGGCAAGTATGTCAGCATGCATGCACCTGGATCAGAGCAGCCTGCCCCCTATCTCTAGGACAGGATACCTGCATTCTCTGTTGGCTGATTGCTAGGGCAATTATGTCAGCATACATGCACCTGGATCAGAGCAGCCTGCCCCCTATCACTAGGAAATGATACCTGCATTCTCTGGTGGCTGATTGCTAGGGCAATTATGTCAGCATACATGCACCTGGATCAGAGCGGCCTGCCCCCCATCTCTAGGACAGACTTGTTGCATTCTCTGGTAGATGATTGCTAGGGCAATTATGTCAGCATGCATGCACCTGGATCAGAGCGGCCTGCCCCCTATCTCTAGGACCGGCGTGTTGCATTCTCTGGCGGATGATTGCTAGGGCAATTATGTCAGCATGCAAGCACCTGGATCAGAGCGACCTGCCCCCTATCTCTAGGACAGGCGTGTTGGATTCTCTGGAGGTGATTGCTAGGGCAATTATCTCAGCATGCATGCACCTGAATTAGAGCGGCCTGCCCCCTATCTCTAGGACAGGATACCTGCATTCTCTGGAGGTCATTGCTAGGGCAAGTATGTCAGCATGCATGCACCTGGATCAGAGCGGCCTGCCCCCTATCTCTAGGACAGGCATGTTGCATTCTCTGGAGGTGATTGCTAGGGCAATTATGCCAGCATGCATGCACCTGGATCAGAGCGGCCTGCCCCCTATCTCTAGGACAGGCGTGTTGCATTCTCTGGAGGTGATTGCTAGGGCAATTATGCCAGCATGCATGCACCTGGATCAGAGCGGTCTGCCCCCTATCTCTAGGACAGGCGTGTTGCATTCTCTGGAGGTGATTGCTAGGGCAATTATGCCAGCATGCATGCACCTGGATCAGAGCGGTCTGCCCCCTATCTCTAGGACAGGCGTGTTGCATTCTCTGGAGGTGATTGCTAGGGCAATTATCTCAGCATGCATGCACCTGAATTAGAGCGGCCTGCCCCCTATCTCTAGGACAGGATACCTGCATTCTCTGGAGGTCATTGCTAGGGCAAGTATGTCAGCATGCATGCACCTGGATCAGAGCGGCCTGCCCCCTATCTCTAGGACAGGCATGTTGCATTCTCTGGAGGTGATTGCTAGGGCAATTATGCCAGCATGCATGCACCTGGATCAGAGCGGCCTGCCCCCTATCTCTAGGACAGACTTGTTGCATTCTCTGGTAGATGATTGCTAGGGCAATTATGTCAGCATGCATGCACCTGGATCAGAGCGGCCTGCCCCCTATCTCTAGGACCGGCGTGTTGCATTCTCTGGCGGATGATTGCTAGGGCAATTATGTCAGCATGCAAGCACCTGGATCAGAGCGACCTGCCCCCTATCTCTAGGACAGGCGTGTTGGATTCTCTGGAGGTGATTGCTAGGGCAATTATCTCAGCATGCATGCACCTGAATTAGAGCGGCCTGCCCCCTATCTCTAGGACAGGATACCTGCATTCTCTGGAGGTCATTGCTAGGGCAAGTATGTCAGCATGCATGCACCTGGATCAGAGCGGCCTGCCCCCTATCTCTAGGACAGGCATGTTGCATTCTCTGGAGGTGATTGCTAGGGCAATTATGCCAGCATGCATGCACCTGGATCAGAGCGGCCTGCCCCCTATCTCTAGGACAGGCGTGTTGCATTCTCTGGAGGTGATTGCTAGGGCAATTATGCCAGCATGCATGCACCTGGATCAGAGCGGTCTGCCCCCTATCTCTAGGACAGGCGTGTTGCATTCTCTGGAGGTGATTGCTAGGGCAATTATGCCAGCATGCATGCACCTGGATTAGAGCGAACTGCCCCCTATCTCTAGGACAGGTGTGTTGCATTCTCTGGTGGATGATTGCTAGGGCAATTATGTCAGCATGCATGCACCTGGATCAGAGAGGCCTGCCCCCTATCTCCAGGACAGGATTCCGGCATTCTCTGGTGGATGATTGCTAGGGTAATTATGCCAGCATGCAAGCACCTGGATCAGAGCAGCCTGCCCCCTATCTTTAGGACAGGCTTGTTGCATTCTCTGGTGGATGATTGCTAGGGCAATTATGCCAGCATGCATGCACCTGGATCAGAGCGGCCTGCCCCCTATCTCTAGGACAGGCTTGTTGCAGTCTTTGGTGGATGATTGCTAGGGCAATTATGCCAGCATGCAAGCACCTAGATCAGAGCGGCCTGCCCCCTATCTCTAGGACAGGCTTGTTGCATTCTCTGGAGGTGCTTGCTAGGGCAATTATGCCAGCATACATGCATCTGGATCAGAGCGGCCTGCCCCCTATCTCTAGGACAGGCGTGTTGCATTCTCTGGTGGATGATTGCTAGGGCAAATATGCCAGCATGCATGCACATGGATGAGAGCAGCCTGCCCCCTATCTCTAGGACAGGCGTGTTGCATTCTCTGGTGGATGATTGCTTGGGCAATTATGTCAGCATGCAAGCACCTGGATCAGAGCGGCCTGCCCCCTATCTCTAGGACAGGCATGTTGCATTCTCCTGTGGATGATTGCTAGGGCAATTATGTCAGCATGCAAGCACCTGGATCAGAGCGGCCTGCCCCCTATCTCTAGGACAGGCGTGTTGCATTCTCTGGAGGTGATTGCTAGGGCAATTATGCCAGCATGCATGCACCTGGATCAGAGCAGCCTGCCCCCTATCTCTAGGAAAGGATACCTGCATTCTCTGGTGGCTGATTGCTAGGGCAATTATGTCAGCATACATGCACCTGGATCAGAGCGGCCTGCCCCCCATCTCTATGACAGACGTGTTGCATTCTCTGGTGGATGATTGCTAGGGCAATTATGTCAGCATGCATGCACCTGGATCAGAGCGGCCTGCCCCCTATCTCTAGGACCGGCGTGTTGCATTCTCTGGTGGATGATTGCTAGGGCAAATATGTCAGCATGCAAGCACCTGGATCAGAGCGACCTGCCCCCTATCTCTAGGACAGGCGTGTTGGATTCTCTGGAGGTGATTGCTAGGGCAATTATCTCAGCATGCATGCACCTGGATTAGAGCGGCCTGCCCCCTATCTCTAGGACAGGATACCTGCATTCTCTGGTGGCTGATTGCTAGGGCAATTATGTCAGCATACATGCACCTGGATCAGAGCGGCCTTCCCCCTATCTCTAGGACAGGCGTGTTGCATTCTCTTGTGGGTGATTGCTTGGGCAATTATGTCAGCATCCATGCACCTGGATCAGAGCAGCCTGCCCCCTATCTCTAGGACAGGATACCTGCATTCTCCGGAGGTGATTGCTAGGGCAATTATGCCAGCATGCATGCACCTGGATCAGAGCGGCCTGCCCCCTATCTCTAGGACAGGCGTGTTGCATTCTCTGGAGGTGATTGCTAGGGCAATTATGCCAGCATGCATGCACCTGGATTAGAGCGGCCTGCCCCCTATCTCTAGGACAGGATACCTGCATTCTCTGGTGGCTGATTGCTAGGGCAATTATGTCAGCATGCTGCACCTTGATCAGAGCGGCCTGCCCCCTATCTCTAGGACAGGTGTGTTGCATTCTCTGGTGGATGATTGCTAGGGCAAGTATGTCAGCATGCATGCACCTGGATCAGAGCAGCCTGCCCCCTATCTCTAGGACAGGATACCTGCATTCTCTGTTGGCTGATTGCTAGGGCAATTATGTCAGCATACATGCACCTGGATCAGAGCGGCCTGCCCCCCATCTCTAGGACCGGCGTGTTGCATTCTCTGGTGGATGATTGGTAGGGCAATTATGTCAGCATGCATGCACCTGGATCAGAGCGGCCTGCCCCCTATCTCTAGGACCGGCGTGTTGCATTCTCTGGTGGATGATTGCTAGGGCAATTATGTCAGCATGCAAGCACCTGGATAAGAGCGACCTGCCCCCTATCTCTAGGACAGGCTTCTTGCATTCTCTGGAGGTGATTGCTAGGGCATTTATCTCAGCATGCATGCACCTGGATTAGAGCGGCCTGCCCCCTATCTCTAGGACAGGATACCTGCATTCTCTGGTGGCTGATTGCTAGGGCAATTATGTCAGCATACATGCACCTGGATCAGAGCAGCCTGCCCCCTATCTCTAGGAAATGATACCTGCATTCTCTGGTGGCTGATTGCTAGGGCAATTATGTCAGCATACATGCACCTGGATCAGAGCGGCCTGCCCCCCATCTCTAGGACAGACTTGTTGCATTCTCTGGTAGATGATTGCTAGGGCAATTATGTCAGCATGCATGCACCTGGATCAGAGCAGCCTGCCCCCTATCTCTAGGAAAGGATACCTGCATTCTCTGGTGGCTGATTGCTAGGGCAATTATGTCAGCATGCAAGCACCTGGATCAGAGCGGCCTGCCCCCTATCTCTAGGACAGGCATGTTGCATTCTCCGGTGGATGATTGCTAGGGCAATTATGTCAGCATGCAAGTACCTGGATCAGAGCGGCCTGCCCCCCATCTCTATGACAGACGTGTTGCATTCTCTGGTGGATGATTGCTAGGGCAATTATGTCAGCATGCATGCACCTGGATCAGAGCGGCCTGCCCCCTATCTCTAGGACCGGCGTGTTGCATTCTCTGGTGGATGATTGCTAGGGCAAATATGTCAGCATGCAAGCACCTGGATCAGAGCGACCTGCCCCCTATCTCTAGGACAGGCGTGTTGGATTCTCTGGAGGTGATTGCTAGGGCAATTATCTCAGCATGCATGCACCTAGATTAGAGCGGCCTGCCCCCTAGCTCTAGGACAGGATACCTGCATTCTCTGGTGGCTGATTGCTAGGGCAATTATGTCAGCATACATGCACCTGGATCAGAGCGGCCTTCCCCCTATCTCTAGGACAGGCGTGTTGCATTCTCTTGTGGGTGATTGCTAGGGCAATTATGTCAGCATCCATGCACCTGGATCAGAGCAGCCTGCCCCCTATCTCTAGGACAGGATACCTGCATTCTCTGGAGGTGATTGCTAGGGCAAGTATGTCAGCATGCATGCACCTGGATCAGAGCGGCCTGCCCCCTATCTCTAGGACAGGCGTGTTGCATTCTCTGGAGGTGATTGCTAGGGCAATTATGCCAGCATGCATGCACCTGGATCAGAGCAGCCTGCCCCCTATCTCTAGGACAGGCGTGTTGCATTCTCTGGAGGTGATTGCTAGGGCAATTATGCCAGCATGCATGCACTTGGATCAGAGCGACCTGCCCCCTATCTCTAGGACAGGCTTCTTGCATTCTCTGGAGGTGATTGCTAGGGCAATTATGTCAGCATACATGCACCTGGATTAGAGCGGCCTGCCCCCTATCTCTAGGACAGGATACCTGCATTCTCTGGTGGCTGATTGCTAGGGCAATTATGTCAGCATACATGCACCTGGATCAGAGCAGCCTGCCCCCTATCTCTAGGAAAGGATACCTGCATTCTCTGGTGGCTGATTGCTAGGGCAATTATGTCAGCATACATGCACCTGGATCAGAGCGGCCTGCCCCCCATCTCTAGGACAGACGTGTTGCATTCTCTGGTAGATGATTGCTAGGGCAATTATGTCAGCATGCATGCACCTGGATCAGAGCGGCCTGCCCCCTATCTCTAGGACCGGCGTGTTGCATTCTCTGGCGGATGATTGCTAGGGCAATTATGTCAGCATGCAAGCACCTGGATCAGAGCGACCTGCCCCCTATCTCTAGGACAGGCGTGTTGGATTCTCTGGAGGTGATTGCTAGGGCAATTATCTCAGCATGCATGCACCTGGATTAGAGCGGCCTGCCCCCTATCTCTAGGACAGGATACCTGCATTCTCTGGTGGCTGATTGCCAGGGCAATTATGTCAGCATACATGCACCTGGATCAGAGCGGCCTGCCCCCTATCTCTAGGACAGGCATGTTACATTCTCTTGTGGGTGATTGCTCGGGCAATTATGTCAGCATGCATGCACCTGGATCAGAGCAGCCTGCCCCCTATCTCTAGGACAGGATACCTGCATTCTCTGGAGGTGATTGCTAGGGCAAGTATGTCAGCATGCATGCACCTGGATCAGAGCGGCCTGCCCCCTATCTCTAGGACAGGCGTGTTGCATTCTCTGGAGGTGATTGCTAGGGCAATTATGCCAGCATGCATGCACCTGGATCAGAGTGGCCTGCCCCCTATCTCTAGGACCGGCGTGTTGCATTCTCTGGAGGTGATTGCTAGGGCAATTATGCCAGCATGCATGCACCTGGATTAGAGCGACCTGCCCCCTATCTCTAGGACAGGCGTGTTGCATTCTCTGGTGGATGATTGATAGGGCAATTATGTCAGCATGCATGCACCTGGATCAGAGAGGCCTGCCCCCTACCTCCAGGACAGGATTCCGGCATTCTCTGGTGGATGATTGCTAGGGTAATTATGCCAGCATGCAAGCACCTGGATCAGAGCAGCCTGCCCCCTATCTTTAGGACAGGCGTGTTGCATTCTCTGGTGGATGATTGCTAGGGCAATTATGCCAGCATGCATGCACCTGGATCAGAGAGGCCTGCCCCCTATCTCTAGGACAGGCATGTTGCATTCTCTGGAGGTGCTTGCTAGGGCAATTATGCCAGCATACATGCCTCTGGATCAGAGCGGCCTGCCCCCTATCTCTAGGACAGGCGTGTTGCATTCTCTGGTGGATGATTGCTAGGGCAATTATGCCAGCATGCATGCACCTGGATCAGAGCAGCCTGTCCCCTTTCTCTAGGACAGGCGTGTTGCATTCTCTGGTGGATGATTGCTAGGGCAATTATGTCAGCATGCAAGCACCTGGATCAGAGCGGCCTGCCCCCTATCTCTAGGACAGGCGTGTTGCATTCTCTGGTGGATGATTGCTTGGGCAATTATGTCAGCATGCAAGCACCTGGATCAGAGCGGCCTGCCCCCTATCTCTAGGACAGGCGTGTTGCATTCTCTGGTGGATGATTGCTAGGGCAATTATGTCAGCATGCAAGCACCTGGATCAGAGCGGCCTGCCTCCTATCTCTAGGACAGGTGTGTTGCATTCTCTGGTGGATGATTGCTAGGGCAAGTATGTCAGCATGCATGCACCTGGATCAGAGCAGCCTGCCCCCTATCTCTAGGACAGGATACCTGCATTCTCTGTTGGCTGATTGCTAGGGCAATTATGTCAGCATACATGCACCTGGATCAGAGCGGCCTGCCCCCCATCTCTAGGACCGGCGTGTTGCATTCTCTGGTGGATGATTGGTAGGGCAATTATGTCAGCATGCAAGCACATGGGTCAGAGCGGCCTGCCCCCTATCTCTAGGACCGGCGTGTTGCATTCTCTGGTGGATGATTGCTAGGGCAATTATGTCAGCATGCATGTACCTGGATTAGAGCGGCCTGCCCCCTATCTCTAGGACAGGCTTCTTGCATTCTCTGGAGGTGATTGCTAGGGCATTTATCTCAGCATGCATGTACCTGGATTAGAGCGGCCTGCCCCCTATCTCTAGGACAGGATACCTGCATTCTCTGGTGGCTGATTGCTAGGGCAATTATGTCAGCATACATGCACCTGGATCAGAGCAGCCTGCCCCCTATCTCTAGGAAATGATACCTGCATTCTCTGGTGGCTGATTGCTAGGGCAATTATGTCAGCATACATGCACCTGGATCAGAGCGGCCTGCCCCCTATCTCTAGGAAATGATACCTGCATTCTCTGGTGGCTGATTGCTAGGGCAATTATGTCAGCATACATGCACCTGGATCAGAGCGGCCTGCCCCCCATCTCTAGGACAGACTTGTTGCATTCTCTGGTAGATGATTGCTAGGGCAATTATGTCAGCATGCATGCACCTGGATCAGAGCGGCCTGCCCCCTATCCCTAGGACCGGCGTGTTGCATTCTCTGGCGGATGATTGCTAGGGCAATTATGTCAGCATGCAAGCACCTGGATCAGAGCGACCTGCCCCCTATCTCTAGGACAGGCGTGTTGGATTCTCTGGAGGTGATTGCTAGGGCAATTATCTCAGCATGCATGCACCTGGATTAGAGCGGCCTGCCCCCTATCTCTAGGACAGGATACCTGCATTCTCTGGAGGTGATTGCTAGGGCAAGTATGTCAGCATGCATGCACCTGGATCAGAGCGGCCTGCCCCCTATCTCTAGGACAGGCATGTTGCATTCTCTGGAGGTGATTGCTAGGGCAATTATGCCAGCATGCATGCACCTGGATCAGAGCGGCCTGCCCCCTATCTCTAGGACAGGCGTGTTGCATTCTCTGGAGGTGATTGCTAGGGCAATTATGCCAGCATGCATGCACCTGGATCAGAGCGGTCTGCCCCCTATCTCTAGGACAGGCGTGTTGCATTCTCTGGAGGTGATTGCTAGGGCAATTATGCCAGCATGCATGCACCTGGATTAGAGCGACCTGCCCCCTATCTCTAGGACAGGTGTGTTGCATTCTCTGGTGGATGATTGCTAGGGCAATTATTTCAGCATGCATGCACCTGGATCAGAGAGGCCTGCCCCCTATCTCCAGGACAGGATTCCGGCATTCTCTGGTGGATGATTGCTAGGGTAATTATGCCAGCATGCAAGCACCTGGATCAGAGCAGCCTGCCCCCTATCTTTAGGACAGGCTTGTTGCATTCTCTGGTGGATGATTGCTAGGGCAATTATGCCAGCATGCATGCACCTGGATCAGAGCGGCCTGCCCCCTATCTCTAGGACAGGCTTGTTGCAGTCTTTGGTGGATGATTGCTAGGGCAATTATGCCAGCATGCAAGCACCTAGATCAGAGCGGCCTGCCCCCTATCTCTAGGACAGGCTTGTTGCATTCTCTGGAGGTGCTTGCTAGGGCAATTATGCCAGCATACATGCATCTGGATCAGAGCGGCCTGCCCCCTATCTCTAGGACAGGCGTGTTGCATTCTCTGGTGGATGATTGCTAGGGAAATTATGCCAGCATGCATGCACCTGGATCAGAGCAGCCTGCCCCCTATCTCTAGGACAGGCGTGTTGCATTCTCTGGTGGATGATTGCTAGGGCAATTATGTCAGCATGCAAGCACCTGGATCAGAGCGGCCTGCCCCCTATCTCTAGGACAGGCGTGTTGCATTCTCTGGTGGATGATTGCTTGGGCAATTATGTCAGCATGCAAGCACCTGGATCAGAGCGGCCTGCCCCCTATCTCTAGGACAGGCGTGTTGCATTCTCCGGTGGATGATTGCTAGGGCAATTATGTCAGCATGCAAGCACCTGGATCAGAGCGGCCTGCCCCCTATCTCTAGGACAGGCGTGTTGCATTCTCTGGAGGTGATTGCTAGGGCAATTATGCCAGCATGCATGCACCTGGATCAGAGCAGCCTGCCCCCTATCTCTAGGAAAGGATACCTGCATTCTCTGGTGGCTGATTGCTAGGGCAATTATGTCAGCATACATGCACCTGGATCAGAGCAGCCTGCCCCCTATCTCTAGGACAGGATACCTGCATTCTCTGGAGGTGATTGCTAGGGCAAGTATGTCAGCATGCATGCACCTGGATCAGAGCGGCCTGCCCCCTATCTCTAGGACAGGCGTGTTGCATTCTCTGGAGGTGATTGCTAGGGCAATTATGCCAGCATGCATGCACCTGGATCAGAGCGGCCTGCCCCCTATCTCTAGGACAGGCGTGTTGCAGTCTCTGGAGGTGATTGCTAGGGCATTTATCTCAGCATGCATGCACCTGGATTAGAGCGGCCTGCCCCCTATCTCTAGGACAGGATACCTGCATTCTCTGGTGGCTGATTGCTAGGGCAATTATGTCAGCATACATGCACCTGGATCAGAGCAGCCTGCCCCCTATCTCTAGGAAAGGATACCTGCATTCTCTGGTGGCTGATTGCTAGGGCAATTATGTCAGCATACATGCACCTGGATCAGAGCGGCCTGCCCCCCATCTCTAGGACAGACGTGTTGCATTCTCTGGTAGATGATTGCTAGGGCAATTATGTCAGCATGCAAGCACCTGGATCAGAGCGGCCTGCCCCCTATCTCTAGGACAGGCATGTTGCATTCTCTGGAGGTGATTGCTAGGGCAATTATGCCAGCATGCATGCACCTGGATCAGAGCAGCCTGCCCCCTATCTTTAGGACAGGCTTGTTGCATTCTCTGGTGGATGATTGCTAGGGCAATTATGCCAGCATGCATGCACCTGGATCAGAGCGGCCTGCCCCCTATCTCTAGGACAGGCTTGTTGCAGTCTTTGGTGGATGATTGCTAGGGCAATTATGCCAGCATGCAAGCACCTAGATCAGAGCGGCCTGCCCCCTATCTCTAGGACAGGCTTGTTGCATTCTCTGGAGGTGCTTGCTAGGGCAATTATGCCAGCATACATGCATCTGGATCAGAGCGGCCTGCCCCCTATCTCTAGGACAGGCGTGTTGCATTCTCTGGTGGATGATTGCTAGGGCAAATATGCCAGCATGCATGCACATGGATGAGAGCAGCCTGCCCCCTATCTCTAGGACAGGCGTGTTGCATTCTCTGGTGGATGATTGCTTGGGCAATTATGTCAGCATGCAAGCACCTGGATCAGAGCGGCCTGCCCCCTATCTCTAGGACAGGCATGTTGCATTCTCCGGTGGATGATTGCTAGGGCAATTATGTCAGCATGCAAGCACCTGGATCAGAGCGGCCTGCCCCCTATCTCTAGGACAGGCGTGTTGCATTCTCTGGAGGTGATTGCTAGGGCAATTATGCCAGCATGCATGCACCTGGATCAGAGCAGCCTGCCCCCTATCTCTAGGAAAGGATACCTGCATTCTCTGGTGGCTGATTGCTAGGGCAATTATGTCAGCATACATGCACCTGGATCAGAGCGGCCTGCCCCCCATCTCTATGACAGACGTGTTGCATTCTCTGGTGGATGATTGCTAGGGCAATTATGTCAGCATGCATGCACCTGGATCAGAGCGGCCTGCCCCCTATCTCTAGGACCGGCGTGTTGCATTCTCTGGTGGATGATTGCTAGGGCAAATATGTCAGCATGCAAGCACCTGGATCAGAGCGACCTGCCCCCTATCTCTAGGACAGGCGTGTTGGATTCTCTGGAGGTGATTGCTAGGGCAATTATCTCAGCATGCATGCACCTGGATTAGAGCGGCCTGCCCCCTATCTCTAGGACAGGATACCTGCATTCTCTTGTGGCTGATTGCTAGGGCAATTATGTCAGCATACATGCACCTGGATCAGAGCGGCCTTCCCCCTATCTCTAGGACAGGCGTGTTGCATTCTCTTGTGGGTGATTGCTTGGGCAATTATGTCAGCATCCATGCACCTGGATCAGAGCAGCCTGCCCCCTATCTCTAGGACAGGATACCTGCATTCTCTGGAGGTGATTGCTAGGGCAAGTATGTCAGCATGCATGCACCTGGATCAGAGCGGCCTGCCCCCTATCTCTAGGACAGGCGTGTTGCATTCTCTGGAGGTGATTGCTAGGGCAATTATGCCAGCATGCATGCACCTGGATCAGAGCGGCCTGCCCCCTATCTCTAGGACAGGCGTGTTGCATTCTCTGGAGGTGATTGCTAGGGCAATTATGCCAGCATGCATGCACCTGGATCAGAGCGGCCTTCCCCCTATCTCTAGGACAGGCGTGTTGCATTCTCTTGTGGGTGATTGCTTGGGCAATTATGTCAGCATCCATGCACCTGGATCAGAGCAGCCTGCCCCCTATCTCTAGGACAGGATACCTGCATTCTCTGGAGGTGATTGCTAGGGCAAGTATGTCAGCATGCATGCACCTGGATCAGAGCGGCCTGCCCCCCATCTCTAGGACCGGCGTGTTGCATTCTCTGGTGGATGATTGGTAGGGCAATTATGTCAGCATGCATGCACCTGGATCAGAGCGGCCTGCCCCCTATCTCTAGGACCGGCGTGTTGCATTCTCTGGTGGATGATTGCTAGGGCAATTATGTCAGCATGCAAGCACCTGGATAAGAGCGACCTGCCCCCTATCTCTAGGACAGGCTTCTTGCATTCTCTGGAGGTGATTGCTAGGGCATTTATCTCAGCATGCATGCACCTGGATTAGAGCGGCCTGCCCCCTATCTCTAGGACAGGATACCTGCATTCTCTGGTGGCTGATTGCTAGGGCAATTATGTCAGCATACATGCACCTGGATCAGAGCAGCGCCCCCTATCTCTAGGAAATGATACCTGCATTCTCTGGTGGCTGATTGCTAGGGCAATTATGTCAGCATACATGCACCTGGATCAGAGCGGCCTGCCCCCCATCTCTAGGACAGACTTGTTGCATTCTCTGGTAGATGATTGCTAGGGCAATTATGTCAGCATGCATGCACCTGGATCAGAGCGGCCTGCCCCCTATCTCTAGGACCGGCGTGTTGCATTCTCTGGCGGATGATTGCTAGGGCAATTATGTCAGCATGCAAGCACCTGGATCAGAGCGACCTGCCCCCTATCTCTAGGACAGGCGTGTTGGATTCTCTGGAGGTGATTGCTAGGGCAATTATCTCAGCATGCATGCACCTGGATTAGAGCGGCCTGCCCCCTATCTCTAGGACAGGATACCTGCATTCTCTGGTGGCTGATTGCTAGGGCAATTATGTCAGCATACATGCACCTGGATCAGAGCGGCCTGCCCCCTATCTCTAGGACAGGCGTGTTGCATTCTCTGGTAGATGATTGCTAGGGCAATTATGTCAGCATGCATGCACCTGGATCAGAGCGGCCTGCCCCCTATCTCTAGGACCGGCGTGTTGCATTCTCTGGCGGATGATTGCTAGGGCAATTATGTCAGCATGCAAGCACCTGGATCAGAGCGACCTGCCCCCTATCTCTAGGACAGGCGTGTTGGATTCTCTGGAGGTGATTGCTAGGGCAATTATCTCAGCATGCATGCACCTGGATTAGAGCGGCCTGCCCCCTATCTCTAGGACAGGATACCTGCATTCTCTGGTGGCTGATTGCTAGGGCAATTATGTCAGCATACATGCACCTGGATCAGAGCGGCCTTCCCCCTATCTCTAGGACAGGCATGTTGCATTCTCTTGTGGGTGATTTCTTGGGCAATTATGTCAGCATCCATGCACCTGGATCAGAGCAGCCTGCCCCCTATCTCTAGGACAGGATACCTGCATTCTCTGGAGGTGATTGCTAGGGCAAGTATGTCAGCATGCATGCACCTGGATCAGAGCGGCCTGCCCCCTATCTCTAGGACAGGCGTGTTGCATTCTCTGGAGGTGATTGCTAGGGCAATTATGCCAGCATGCATGCACCTGGATCAGAGCGGCCTGCCCCCTATCTCTAGGACAGGCGTGTTGCATTCTCTGGAGGTGATTGCTAGGGCAATTATGCCAGCATGCATGCACCTGGATCAGAGCGGCCTTCCCCCTATCTCTAGGACAGGCGTGTTGCATTCTCTTGTGGGTGATTGCTTTGGCAATTATGTCAGCATCCATGCACCTGGATCAGAGCAGCCTGCCCCCTATCTCTAGGACAGGATACCTGCATTCTCTGGAGGTGATTGCTAGGGCAAGTATGTCAGCATGCATGCACCTGGATCAGAGCGGCCTGCCCCCCATCTCTAGGACCGGCGTGTTGCATTCTCTGGTGGATGATTGGTAGGGCAATTATGTCAGCATGCATGCACCTGGATCAGAGCGGCCTGCCCCCTATCTCTAGGACCGGCGTGTTGCATTCTCTGGTGGATGATTGCTAGGGCAATTATGTCAGCATGCAAGCACCTGGATAAGAGCGACCTGCCCCCTATCTCTAGGACAGGCTTCTTGCATTCTCTGGAGGTGATTGCTAAGGCATTTATCTCAGCATGCATGCACCTGGATTAGAGCGGCCTGCCCCCTATCTCTAGGACAGGATACCTGCATTCTCTGGTGGCTGATTGCTAGGGCAATTATGTCAGCATACATGCACCTGGATCAGAGCAGCGCCCCCTATCTCTAGGAAATGATACCTGCATTCTCTGGTGGCTGATTGCTAGGGCAATTATGTCAGCATACATGCACCTGGATCAGAGCGGCCTGCCCCCCATCTCTAGGACAGACTTGTTGCATTCTCTGGTAGATGATTGCTAGGGCAATTATGTCAGCATGCATGCACCTGGATCAGAGCGGCCTGCCCCCTATCTCTAGGACCGGCGTGTTGCATTCTCTGGCGGATGATTGCTAGGGCAATTATGTCAGCATGCAAGCACCTGGATCAGAGCGACCTGCCCCCTATCTCTAGGACAGGCGTGTTGGATTCTCTGGAGGTGATTGCTAGGGCAATTATCTCAGCATGCATGCACCTGGATTAGAGCGGCCTGCCCCCTATCTCTAGGACAGGATACCTGCATTCTCTGGAGGTGATTGCTAGGGCAAGTATGTCAGCATGCATGCACCTGGATCAGAGCGGCCTGCCCCCTATCTCTAGGACAGGCATGTTGCATTCTCTGGAGGTGATTGCTAGGGCAATTATGCCAGCATGCATGCACCTGGATCAGAGCGGCCTGCCCCCTATCTCTAGGACAGGCGTGTTGCATTCTCTGGAGGTGATTGCTAGGGCAATTATGCCAGCATGCATGCACCTGGATCAGAGCGGTCTGCCCCCTATCTCTAGGACAGGCGTGTTGCATTCTCTGGAGGTGATTGCTAGGGCAATTATGCCAGCATGCATGCACCTGGATTAGAGCGACCTGCCCCCTATCTCTAGGACAGGTGTGTTGCATTCTCTGGTGGATGATTGCTAGGGCAATTATGTCAGCATGCATGCACCTGGATCAGAGAGGCCTGCCCCCTATCTCCAGGACAGGATTCCGGCATTCTCTGGTGGATGATTGCTAGGGTAATTATGCCAGCATGCAAGCACCTGGATCAGAGCAGCCTGCCCCCTATCTTTAGGACAGGCTTGTTGCATTCTCTGGTGGATGATTGCTAGGGCAATTATGCCAGCATGCATGCACCTGGATCAGAGCGGCCTGCCCCCTATCTCTAGGACAGGCTTGTTGCAGTCTTTGGTGGATGATTGCTAGGGCAATTATGCCAGCATGCAAGCACCTAGATCAGAGCGGCCTGCCCCCTATCTCTAGGACAGGCTTGTTGCATTCTCTGGAGGTGCTTGCTAGGGCAATTATGCCAGCATACATGCATCTGGATCAGAGCGGCCTGCCCCCTATCTCTAGGACAGGCGTGTTGCATTCTCTGGTGGATGATTGCTAGGGCAATTATGCCAGCATGCATGCACCTGGATCAGAGCGGCCTGCCCCCTATCTCTAGGACAGGCGTGTTGCATTCTCTGGTGGATGATTGCTAGGGCAATTATGTCAGCATGCAAGCACCTGGATCAGAGCGGCCTGCCCCCTATCTCTAGGACAGGCGTGTTGCATTCTCTGGTGGATGATTGCTTGGGCAATTATGTCAGCATGCAAGCACCTGGATCAGAGCGGCCTGCCCCCTATCTCTAGGACAGGCATGTTGCATTCTCCGGTGGATGATTGCTAGGGCAATTATGTCAGCATGCAAGCACCTGGATCAGAGCGGCCTGCCCCCTATCTCTAGGACAGGCATGTTGCATTCTCTGGAGGTGATTGCTAGGGCAATTATGCCAGCATGCATGCACCTGGATCAGAGCGGCCTGCCCCCTATCTCTAGGAAAGGATACCTGCATTCTCTGGTGGCTGATTGCTAGGGCAATTATGTCAGCATGCAAGCACCTGGATCAGAGCGGCCTGCCCCCTATCTCTAGGACAGGCATGTTGCATTCTCCGGTGGATGATTGCTAGGGCAATTATGTCAGCATGCAAGTACCTGGATCAGAGTGGCCTGCCCCCCATCTCTATGACAGACGTGTTGCATTCTCTGGTGGATGATTGCTAGGGCAATTATGTCAGCATGCATGCACCTGGATCAGAGCGGCCTGCCCCCTATCTCTAGGACCGGCGTGTTGCATTCTCTGGTGGATGATTGCTAGGGCAAATATGTCAGCATGCAAGCACCTGGATCAGAGCGACCTGCCCCCTATCTCTAGGACAGGCGTGTTGGATTCTCTGCAGGTGATTGCTAGGGCAATTATCTCAGCATGCATGCACCTAGATTAGAGCGGCCTGCCCCCTAGCTCTAGGACAGGATACCTGCATTCTCTGGTGGCTGATTGCTAGGGCAATTATGTCAGCATACATGCACCTGGATCAGAGCGGCCTTCCCCCTATCTCTAGGACAGGCGTGTTGCATTCTCTTGTGGGTGATTGCTAGGGCAATTATGTCAGCATGCATGCACCTGGATCAGAGCAGCCTGCCCCCTATCTCTAGGACAGGATACCTGCATTCTCTGGAGGTGATTGCTAGGGCAAGTATGTCAGCATGCATGCACCTGGATCAGAGCGGCCTGCCCCCTATCTCTAGGACAGGCGTGTTGCATTCTCTGGAGGTGATTGCTAGGGCAATTATGCCAGCATGCATGCACCTGGATCAGAGCGGCCTGCCCCCTATCTCTAGGACAGGCGTGTTGCATTCTCTGGAGGTGATTGCTAGGGCAATTATGCCAGCATGCATGCACTTGGATCAGAGCAACCTGCCCCCTATCTCTAGGACAGGATACCTGCATTCTCCGGAGGTGATTGCTAGGGCAATTATGTCAGCATGCATGCACCTGGATTAGAGCGGCCTGCCCCCTATCTCTAGGACAGGATACCTGCATTCTCTGGTGGCTGATTGCTAGGGCAATTATGTCAGCATACATGCACCTGGATCAGAGCAGCCTGCCCCCTATCTCTAGGAAAGGATACCTGCATTCTCTGGTGGCTGATTGCTAGGGCAATTATGTCAGCATACATGCACCTGGATCAGAGCGGCCTGCCCCCCATCTCTAGGACAGACGTGTTGCATTCTCTGGTAGATGATTGCTAGGGCAATTATGTCAGCATGCATGCACCTGGATCAGAGCGGCCTGCCCCCTATCTCTAGGACCGGCGTGTTGCATTCTCTGGCGGATGATTGCTCGGGCAATTATGTCAGCATGCAAGCACCTGGATCAGAGCGACCTGCCCCCTATCTCTAGGACAGGCGTGTTGGATTCTCTGGAGGTGATTGCTAGGGCAATTATCTCAGCATGCATGCACCTGGATTAGAGCGGCCTGCCCCCTATCTCTAGGACAGGATACCTGCATTCTCTGGTGGCTGATTGCCAGGGCAATTATGTCAGCATACATGCACCTGGATCAGAGCGGCCTGCCCCCTATCTCTAGGACAGGCATGTTACATTCTCTTGTGGGTGATTGCTAGGGCAATTATGTCAGCATGCATGCACCTGGATCAGAGCAGCCTGCCCCCTATCTCTAGGACAGGATACCTGCATTCTCTGGAGGTGATTGCTAGGGCAAGTATGTCAGCATGCATGCACCTGGATCAGAGCGGCCTGCCCCCTATCTCTAGGACAGGCGTGTTGCATTCTCTGGAGGTGATTGCTAGGGCAATTATGCCAGCATGCATGCACCTGGATCAGAGCGGCCTGCCCCCTATCTCTAGGACCGGCGTGTTGCATTCTCTGGAGGTGATTGCTAGGGCAATTAGGCCAGCATGCATGCACCTGGATTAGAGCGACCTGCCCCCTATCTCTAGGACAGGCGTGTTGCATTCTCTGGTGGATGATTGCTAGGGCAATTATGTCAGCATGCATGCACCTGGATCAGAGAGGCCTGCCCCCTACCTCCAGGACAGGATTCCGGCATTCTCTGGTGGATGATTGCTAGGGTAATTATGCCAGCATGCAAGCACCTGGATCAGAGCAGCCTGCCCCCTATCTTTAGGACAGGCGTGTTGCATTCTCTGGTGGATGATTGCTAGGGCAATTATGCCAGCATGCATGCACCTGGATCAGAGAGGCCTGCCCCCTATCTCTAGGACAGGCATGTTGCATTCTCTGGAGGTGCTTGCTAGGGCAATTATGCCAGCATACATGCCTCTGGATCAGAGCGGCCTGCCCCCTATCTCTAGGACAGGCGTGTTGCATTCTCTGGTGGATGATTGCTAGGGCAATTATGCCAGCATGCATGCACCTGGATCAGAGCAGCCTGTCCCCTTTCTCTAGGACAGGCGTGTTGCATTCTCTGGTGGATGATTGCTAGGGCAATTATGTCAGCATGCAAGCACCTGGATCAGAGCGGCCTGCCCCCTATCTCTAGGACAGGCGTGTTGCATTCTCTGGTGGATGATTGCTTGGGCAATTATGTCAGCATGCAAGCACCTGGATCAGAGCGGCCTGCCCCCTATCTCTAGGACAGGCGTGTTGCATTCTCTGGTGGATGATTGCTAGGGCAATTATGTCAGCATGCAAGCACCTGGATCAGAGCGGCCTGCCCCCTATCTCTAGGACAGGTGTGTTGCATTCTCTGGTGGATGATTGCTAGGGCAAGTATGTCAGCATGCATGCACCTGGATCAGAGCAGCCTGCCCCCTATCTCTAGGACAGGATACCTGCATTCTCTGTTGGCTGCTTGCTAGGGCAATTATGTCAGCATACATGCACCTGGATCAGAGCGGCCTGCCCCCCATCTCTAGGACCGGCGTGTTGCATTCTCTGGTGGATGATTGGTAGGGCAATTATGTCAGCATGCATGCACCTGGATCAGAGCGGCCTGCCCCCCATCTCTAGGACAGACTTGTTGCATTCTCTGGTAGATGATTGCTAGGGCAATTATGTCAGCATGCATGCACCTGGATCAGAGCGGCCTGCCCCCTATCCCTAGGACCGGCGTGTTGCATTCTCTGGCGGATGATTGCTAGGGCAATTATGTCAGCATGCAAGCACCTGGATCAGAGCGACCTGCCCCCTATCTCTAGGACAGGCGTGTTGGATTCTCTGGAGGTGATTGCTAGGGCAATTATCTCAGCATGCATGCACCTGGATTAGAGCGGCCTGCCCCCTATCTCTAGGACAGGATACCTGCATTCTCTGGAGGTGATTGCTAGGGCAAGTATGTCAGCATGCATGCACCTGGATCAGAGCGGCCTGCCCCCTATCTCTAGGACAGGCATGTTGCATTCTCTGGAGGTGATTGCTAGGGCAATTATGCCAGCATGCATGCACCTGGATCAGAGCGGCCTGCCCCCTATCTCTAGGACAGGCGTGTTGCATTCTCTGGAGGTGATTGCTAGGGCAATTATGCCAGCATGCATGCACCTGGATCAGAGCGGTCTGCCCCCTATCTCTAGGACAGGCGTGTTGCATTCTCTGGAGGTGATTGCTAGGGCAATTATGCCAGCATGCATGCACCTGGATTAGAGCGACCTGCCCCCTATCTCTAGGACAGGTGTGTTGCATTCTCTGGTGGATGATTGCTAGGGCAATTATTTCAGCATGCATGCACCTGGATCAGAGAGGCCTGCCCCCTATCTCCAGGACAGGATTCCGGCATTCTCTGGTGGATGATTGCTAGGGTAATTATGCCAGCATGCAAGCACCTGGATCAGAGCAGCCTGCCCCCTATCTTTAGGACAGGCTTGTTGCATTCTCTGGTGGATGATTGCTAGGGCAATTATGCCAGCATGCATGCACCTGGATCAGAGCGGCCTGCCCCCTATCTCTAGGACAGGCTTGTTGCAGTCTTTGGTGGATGATTGCTAGGGCAATTATGCCAGCATGCAAGCACCTAGATCAGAGCGGCCTGCCCCCTATCTCTAGGACAGGCTTGTTGCATTCTCTGGAGGTGCTTGCTAGGGCAATTATGCCAGCATACATGCATCTGGATCAGAGCGGCCTGCCCCCTATCTCTAGGACAGGCGTGTTGCATTCTCTGGTGGATGATTGCTAGGGAAATTATGCCAGCATGCATGCACCTGGATCAGAGCAGCCTGCCCCCTATCTCTAGGACAGGCGTGTTGCATTCTCTGGTGGATGATTGCTAGGGCAATTATGTCAGCATGCAAGCACCTGGATCAGAGCGGCCTGCCCCCTATCTCTAGGACAGGCGTGTTGCATTCTCTGGTGGATGATTGCTTGGGCAATTATGTCAGCATGCAAGCACCTGGATCAGAGCGGCCTGCCCCCTATCTCTAGGACAGGCGTGTTGCATTCTCCGGTGGATGATTGCTAGGGCAATTATGTCAGCATGCAAGCACCTGGATCAGAGCGGCCTGCCCCCTATCTCTAGGACAGGCGTGTTGCATTCTCTGGAGGTGATTGCTAGGGCAATTATGCCAGCATGCATGCACCTGGATCAGAGCAGCCTGCCCCCTATCTCTAGGAAAGGATACCTGCATTCTCTGGTGGCTGATTACTAGGGCAATTATGTCAGCATACATGCACCTGGATCAGAGCAGCCTGCCCCCTATCTCTAGGACAGGATACCTGCATTCTCTGGAGGTGATTGCTAGGGCAAGTATGTCAGCATGCATGCACCTGGATCAGAGCGGCCTGCCCCCTATCTCTAGGACAGGCGTGTTGCATTCTCTGGAGGTGATTGCTAGGGCAATTATGCCAGCATGCATGCACCTGGATCAGAGCGGCCTGCCCCCTATCTCTAGGACAGGCGTGTTGCAGTCTCTGGAGGTGATTGCTAGGGCATTTATCTCAGCATGCATGCACCTGGATTAGAGCGGCCTGCCCCCTATCTCTAGGACAGGATACCTGCATTCTCTGGTGGCTGATTGCTAGGGCAATTATGTCAGCATACATGCACCTGGATCAGAGCAGCCTGCCCCCTATCTCTAGGAAAGGATACCTGCATTCTCTGGTGGCTGATTGCTAGGGCAATTATGTCAGCATACATGCACCTGGATCAGAGCGGCCTGCCCCCCATCTCTAGGACAGACGTGTTGCATTCTCTGGTAGATGATTGCTAGGGCAATTATGTCAGCATGCATGCACCTGGATCAGAGCGGCCTGCCCCCTATCTCTAGGACCGGCGTGTTGCATTCTCTGGCGTTTGATTGCTAGGGCAATTATGTCAGCATGCAAGCACCTGGATCAGAGCGACCTGCCCCCTATCTCTAGGACAGGCGTGTTGGATTCTCTGGAGGTGATTGCTAGGGCAATTATCTCAGCATGCATGCACCTGAATTAGAGCGGCCTGCCCCCTATCTCTAGGACAGGATACCTGCATTCTCTGGAGGTCATTGCTAGGGCAAGTATGTCAGCATGCATGCACCTGGATCAGAGCGGCCTGCCCCCTATCTCTAGGACAGGCATGTTGCATTCTCTGGAGGTGATTGCTAGGGCAATTATGCCAGCATGCATGCACCTGGATCAGAGCGGTCTGCCCCCTATCTCTAGGACAGGCGTGTTGCATTCTCTGGAGGTGATTGCTAGGGCAATTATGCCAGCATGCATGCACCTGGATTAGAGCGAACTGCCCCCTATCTCTAGGACAGGTGTGTTGCATTCTCTGGTGGATGATTGCTAGGGCAATTATGTCAGCATGCATGCACCTGGATCAGAGAGGCCTGCCCCCTATCTCCAGGACAGGATTCCGGCATTCTCTGGTGGATGATTGCTAGGGTAATTATGCCAGCATGCAAGCACCTGGATCAGAGCAGCCTGCCCCCTATCTTTAGGACAGGCTTGTTGCATTCTCTGGTGGATGATTGCTAGGGCAATTATGCCAGCATGCATGCACCTGGATCAGAGCGGCCTGCCCCCTATCTCTAGGACAGGCTTGTTGCAGTCTTTGGTGGATGATTGCTAGGGCAATTATGCCAGCATGCAAGCACCTAGATCAGAGCGGCCTGCCCCCTATCTCTAGGACAGGCTTGTTGCATTCTCTGGAGGTGCTTGCTAGGGCAATTATGCCAGCATACATGCATCTGGATCAGAGCGGCCTGCCCCCTATCTCTAGGACAGGCGTGTTGCATTCTCTGGTGGATGATTGCTAGGGCAAATATGCCAGCATGCATGCACATGGATGAGAGCAGCCTGCCCCCTATCTCTAGGACAGGCGTGTTGCATTCTCTGGTGGATGATTGCTTGGGCAATTATGTCAGCATGCAAGCACCTGGATCAGAGCGGCCTGCCCCCTATCTCTAGGACAGGCATGTTGCATTCTCCGGTGGATGATTGCTAGGGCAATTATGTCAGCATGCAAGCACCTGGATCAGAGCGGCCTGCCCCCTATCTCTAGGACAGGCGTGTTGCATTCTCTGGAGGTGATTGCTAGGGCAATTATGTCAGCATACATGCACCTGGATCAGAGCGGCCTGCCCCCCATCTCTATGACAGACGTGTTGCATTCTCTGGTGGATGATTGCTAGGGCAATTATGTCAGCATGCATGCACCTGGATCAGAGCGGCCTGCCCCCTATCTCTAGGACCGGCGTGTTGCATTCTCTGGTGGATGATTGCTAGGGCAATTATGCCAGCATGCATGCACCTGGATCAGAGCGGCCTGCCCCCTATCTCTAGGAAAGGCGTGTTGCATTCTCTGGAGGTGATTGCTAGGGCAATTATGCCAGCATGCATGCACCTGGATCAGAGCAGTCTGCCCCCTATCTCTAGGACAGGCGTGTTGCATTCTCTGGAGGTGATTGCTAGGGCAATTATGCCAGCATGCATGCACCTGGATCAGAGCGGCCTGCCCCCTATCTCTAGGACAGGCGTGTTGCATTCTCTGGAGGTGATTGCTAGGGCAATTATGCCAGCATGCATGCACCTGGATCAGAGCGGTCTGCCCCCTATCTCTAGGACAGGCGTGTTGCATTCTCTGGAGGTGATTGCTAGGGCAATTATGCCAGCATGCATGCACCTGGATTAGAGCGGCCTGCCCCCTATCTCTAGGACAGGCTTGTTGCATTCTCTGGTGGATGATTGCTAGGGCAATTATGCCAGCATGCATGCACCTGGATCAGAGCGGCCTGCCCCCTATCTCTAGGACAGGCTTGTTGCAGTCTTTGGTGGATGATTGCTAGGGCAATTATGCCAGCATGCAAGCACCTAGATCAGAGCGGCCTGCCCCCTATCTCTAGGACAGGCTTGTTGCATTCTCTGGAGGTGCTTGCTAGGGTAATTATGCCAGCATGCAAGCACCTGGATCAGAGCAGCCTGCCCCCTATCTTTAGGACAGGCTTGTTGCATTCTCTGGTGGATGATTGCTAGGGCAATTATGCCAGCATGCATGCACCTGGATCAGAGCGGCCTGCCCCCTATCTTTAGGACAGGCTTGTTGCATTCTCTGGTGGATGATTGCTAGGGCAATTATGCCAGCATGCATGCACCTGGATCAGAGCGGCCTGCCCCCTATCTCTAGGACAGGCTTGTTGCAGTCTTTGGTGGATGATTGCTAGGGCAATTATGCCAGCATGCAAGCACCTAGATCAGAGCGGCCTGCCCCCTATCTCTAGGACAGGCTTGTTGCATTCTCTGGAGGTGCTTGCTAGGGCAATTATGCCAGCATACATGCATCTGGATCAGAGCGGCCTGCCCCCTATCTCTAGGACAGGCGTGTTGCATTCTCTGGTGGATGATTGCTAGGGCAAATATGCCAGCATGCATGCACATGGATGAGAGCAGCCTGCCCCCTATCTCTAGGACAGGCGTGTTGCATTCTCTGGTGGATGATTGCTTGGGCAATTATGTCAGCATGCAAGCACCTGGATCAGAGCGGCCTGCCCCCTATCTCTAGGACAGGCATGTTGCATTCTCCGGTGGATGATTGCTAGGGCAATTATGTCAGCATGCAAGCACCTGGATCAGAGCGGCCTGCCCCCTATCTCTAGGACAGGCGTGTTGCATTCTCTGGAGGTGATTGCTAGGGCAATTATGTCAGCATACATGCACCTGGATCAGAGCGGCCTGCCCCCCATCTCTATGACAGACGTGTTGCATTCTCTGGTGGATGATTGCTAGGGCAATTATGTCAGCATGCATGCACCTGGATCAGAGCGGCCTGCCCCCTATCTCTAGGACCGGCGTGTTGCATTCTCTGGTGGATGATTGCTAGGGCAATTATGCCAGCATGCATGCACCTGGATCAGAGCGGCCTGCCCCCTATCTCTAGGAAAGGCGTGTTGCATTCTCTGGAGGTGATTGCTAGGGCAATTATGCCAGCATGCATGCACCTGGATCAGAGCAGTCTGCCCCCTATCTCTAGGACAGGCGTGTTGCATTCTCTGGAGGTGATTGCTAGGGCAATTATGCCAGCATGCATGCACCTGGATCAGAGCGGCCTGCCCCCTATCTCTAGGACAGGCGTGTTGCATTCTCTGGAGGTGATTGCTAGGGCAATTATGCCAGCATGCATGCACCTGGATCAGAGCGGTCTGCCCCCTATCTCTAGGACAGGCGTGTTGCATTCTCTGGAGGTGATTGCTAGGGCAATTATGCCAGCATGCATGCACCTGGATTAGAGCGAACTGCCCCCTATCTCTAGGACAGGTGTGTTGCATTCTCTGGTGGATGATTGCTAGGGCAATTATGTCAGCATGCATGCACCTGGATCAGAGAGGCCTGCCCCCTATCTCCAGGACAGGATTCCGGCATTCTCTGGTGGATGATTGCTAGGGTAATTATGCCAGCATGCAAGCACCTGGATCAGAGCAGCCTGCCCCCTATCTTTAGGACAGGCTTGTTGCATTCTCTGGTGGATGATTGCTAGGGCAATTATGCCAGCATGCATGCACCTGGATCAGAGCGGCCTGCCCCCTATCTCTAGGACAGGCTTGTTGCAGTCTTTGGTGGATGATTGCTAGGGCAATTATGCCAGCATGCAAGCACCTAGATCAGAGCGGCCTGCCCCCTATCTCTAGGACAGGCTTGTTGCATTCTCTGGAGGTGCTTGCTAGGGCAATTATGCCAGCATACATGCATCTGGATCAGAGCGGCCTGCCCCCTATCTCTAGGACAGGCGTGTTGCATTCTCTGGTGGATGATTGCTAGGGCAAATATGCCAGCATGCATGCACATGGATGAGAGCAGCCTGCCCCCTATCTCTAGGACAGGCGTGTTGCATTCTCTGGTGGATGATTGCTTGGGCAATTATGTCAGCATGCAAGCACCTGGATCAGAGCGGCCTGCCCCCTATCTCTAGGACAGGCATGTTGCATTCTCCGGTGGATGATTGCTAGGGCAATTATGTCAGCATGCAAGCACCTGGATCAGAGCGGCCTGCCCCCTATCTCTAGGACAGGCGTGTTGCATTCTCTGGAGGTGATTGCTAGGGCAATTATGCCAGCATGCATGCACCTGGATCAGAGCAGCCTGCCCCCTATCTCTAGGAAAGGATACCTGCATTCTCTGGTGGCTGATTGCTAGGGCAATTATGTCAGCATACATGCACCTGGATCAGAGCGGCCTGCCCCCCATCTCTATGACAGACGTGTTGCATTCTCTGGTGGATGATTGCTAGGGCAATTATGTCAGCATGCATGCACCTGGATCAGAGCGGCCTGCCCCCTATCTCTAGGACCGGCGTGTTGCATTCTCTGGTGGATGATTGCTAGGGCAAATATGTCAGCATGCAAGCACCTGGATCAGAGCGACCTGCCCCCTATCTCTAGGACAGGCGTGTTGGATTCTCTGGAGGTGATTGCTAGGGCAATTATCTCAGCATGCATGCACCTGGATTAGAGCGGCCTGCCCCCTATCTCTAGGACAGGATACCTGCATTCTCTGGTGGCTGATTGCTAGGGCAATTATGTCAGCATACATGCACCTGGATCAGAGCGGCCTTCCCCCTATCTCTAGGACAGGCGTGTTGCATTCTCTTGTGGGTGATTGCTTGGGCAATTATGTCAGCATCCATGCACCTGGATCAGAGCAGCCTGCCCCCTATCTCTAGGACAGGATACCTGCATTCTCTGGAGGTGATTGCTAGGGCAAGTATGTCAGCATGCATGCACCTGGATCAGAGCGGCCTGCCCCCTATCTCTAGGACAGGCGTGTTGCATTCTCTGGAGGTGATTGCTAGGGCAATTATGCCAGCATGCATGCACCTGGATCAGAGCGGCCTGCCCCCTATCTCTAGGACAGGCGTGTTGCATTCTCTGGAGGTGATTGCTAGGGCAATTATGCCAGCATGCATGCACCTGGATCAGAGCGGCCTTCCCCCTATCTCTAGGACAGGCGTGTTGCATTCTCTTGTGGGTGATTGCTTGGGCAATTATGTCAGCATCCATGCACCTGGATCAGAGCAGCCTGCCCCCTATCTCTAGGACAGGATACCTGCATTCTCTGGAGGTGATTGCTAGGGCAAGTATGTCAGCATGCATGCACCTGGATCAGAGCGGCCTGCCCCCCATCTCTAGGACCGGCGTGTTGCATTCTCTGGTGGATGATTGGTAGGGCAATTATGTCAGCATGCATGCACCTGGATCAGAGCGGCCTGCCCCCTATCTCTAGGACCGGCGTGTTGCATTCTCTGGTGGATGATTGCTAGGGCAATTATGTCAGCATGCAAGCACCTGGATAAGAGCGACCTGCCCCCTATCTCTAGGACAGGCTTCTTGCATTCTCTGGAGGTGATTGCTAGGGCATTTATCTCAGCATGCATGCACCTGGATTAGAGTGGCCTGCCCCCTATCTCTAGGACAGGATACCTGCATTCTCTGGTGGCTGATTGCTAGGGCAATTATGTCAGCATACATGCACCTGGATCAGAGCAGCGCCCCCTATCTCTAGGAAATGATACCTGCATTCTCTGGTGGCTGATTGCTAGGGCAATTATGTCAGCATACATGCACCTGGATCAGAGCGGCCTGCCCCCCATCTCTAGGACAGACTTGTTGCATTCTCTGGTAGATGATTGCTAGGGCAATTATGTCAGCATGCATGCACCTGGATCAGAGCGGCCTGCCCCCTATCTCTAGGACCGGCGTGTTGCATTCTCTGGCGGATGATTGCTAGGGCAATTATGTCAGCATGCAAGCACCTGGATCAGAGCGACCTGCCCCCTATCTCTAGGACAGGCGTGTTGGATTCTCTGGAGGTGATTGCTAGGGCAATTATCTCAGCATGCATGCACCTGGATTAGAGCGGCCTGCCCCCTATCTCTAGGACAGGATACCTGCATTCTCTGGTGGCTGATTGCTAGGGCAATTATGTCAGCATACATGCACCTGGATCAGAGCGGCCTGCCCCCTATCTCTAGGACAGGCGTGTTGCATTCTCTGGTAGATGATTGCTAGGGCAATTATGTCAGCATGCATGCACCTGGATCAGAGCGGCCTGCCCCCTATCTCTAGGACCGGCGTGTTGCATTCTCTGGCGGATGATTGCTAGGGCAATTATGTCAGCATGCAAGCACCTGGATCAGAGCGACCTGCCCCCTATCTCTAGGACAGGCGTGTTGGATTCTCTGGAGGTGATTGCTAGGGCAATTATCTCAGCATGCATGCACCTGGATTAGAGCGGCCTGCCCCCTATCTCTAGGACAGGATACCTGCATTCTCTGGTGGCTGATTGCTAGGGCAATTATGTCAGCATACATGCACCTGGATCAGAGCGGCCTTCCCCCTATCTCTAGGACAGGCGTGTTGCATTCTCTTGTGGGTGATTGCTTGGGCAATTATGTCAGCATCCATGCACCTGGATCAGAGCAGCCTGCCCCCTATCTCTAGGACAGGATACCTGCATTCTCTGGAGGTGATTGCTAGGGCAAGTATGTCAGCATGCATGCACCTGGATCAGAGCGGCCTGCCCCCTATCTCTAGGACAGGCGTGTTGCATTCTCTGGAGGTGATTGCTAGGGCAATTATGCCAGCATGCATGCACCTGGATCAGAGCGGCCTGCCCCCTATCTCTAGGACAGGCGTGTTGCATTCTCTGGAGGTGATTGCTAGGGCAATTATGCCAGCATGCATGCACCTGGATCAGAGCGGCCTTCCCCCTATCTCTAGGACAGGCGTGTTGCATTCTCTTGTGGGTGATTGCTTGGGCAATTATGTCAGCATCCATGCACCTGGATCAGAGCAGCCTGCCCCCTATCTCTAGGACAGGATACCTGCATTCTCTGGAGGTGATTGCTAGGGCAAGTATGTCAGCATGCATGCACCTGGATCAGAGCGGCCTGCCCCCCATCTCTAGGACCGGCGTGTTGCATTCTCTGGTGGATGATTGGTAGGGCAATTATGTCAGCATGCATGCACCTGGATCAGAGCGGCCTGCCCCCTATCTCTAGGACCGGCGTGTTGCATTCTCTGGTGGATGATTGCTAGGGCAATTATGTCAGCATGCAAGCACCTGGATAAGAGCGACCTGCCCCCTATCTCTAGGACAGGCTTCTTGCATTCTCTGGAGGTGATTGCTAAGGCATTTATCTCAGCATGCATGCACCTGGATTAGAGCGGCCTGCCCCCTATCTCTAGGACAGGATACCTGCATTCTCTGGTGGCTGATTGCTAGGGCAATTATGTCAGCATACATGCACCTGGATCAGAGCAGCGCCCCCTATCTCTAGGAAATGATACCTGCATTCTCTGGTGGCTGATTGCTAGGGCAATTATGTCAGCATACATGCACCTGGATCAGAGCGGCCTGCCCCCCATCTCTAGGACAGACTTGTTGCATTCTCTGGTAGATGATTGCTAGGGCAATTATGTCAGCATGCATGCACCTGGATCAGAGCGGCCTGCCCCCTATCTCTAGGACCGGCGTGTTGCATTCTCTGGCGGATGATTGCTAGGGCAATTATGTCAGCATGCAAGCACCTGGATCAGAGCGACCTGCCCCCTATCTCTAGGACAGGCGTGTTGGATTCTCTGGAGGTGATTGCTAGGGCAATTATCTCAGCATGCATGCACCTGGATTAGAGCGGCCTGCCCCCTATCTCTAGGACAGGATACCTGCATTCTCTGGAGGTGATTGCTAGGGCAAGTATGTCAGCATGCATGCACCTGGATCAGAGCGGCCTGCCCCCTATCTCTAGGACAGGCATGTTGCATTCTCTGGAGGTGATTGCTAGGGCAATTATGCCAGCATGCATGCACCTGGATCAGAGCGGCCTGCCCCCTATCTCTAGGACAGGCGTGTTGCATTCTCTGGAGGTGATTGCTAGGGCAATTATGCCAGCATGCATGCACCTGGATCAGAGCGGTCTGCCCCCTATCTCTAGGACAGGCGTGTTGCATTCTCTGGAGGTGATTGCTAGGGCAATTATGCCAGCATGCATGCACCTGGATTAGAGCGACCTGCCCCCTATCTCTAGGACAGGTGTGTTGCATTCTCTGGTGGATGATTGCTAGGGCAATTATGTCAGCATGCATGCACCTGGATCAGAGAGGCCTGCCCCCTATCTCCAGGACAGGATTCCGGCATTCTCTGGTGGATGATTGCTAGGGTAATTATGCCAGCATGCAAGCACCTGGATCAGAGCAGCCTGCCCCCTATCTTTAGGACAGGCTTGTTGCATTCTCTGGTGGATGATTGCTAGGGCAATTATGCCAGCATGCATGCACCTGGATCAGAGCGGCCTGCCCCCTATCTCTAGGACAGGCTTGTTGCAGTCTTTGGTGGATGATTGCTAGGGCAATTATGCCAGCATGCAAGCACCTAGATCAGAGCGGCCTGCCCCCTATCTCTAGGACAGGCTTGTTGCATTCTCTGGAGGTGCTTGCTAGGGCAATTATGCCAGCATACATGCATCTGGATCAGAGCGGCCTGCCCCCTATCTCTAGGACAGGCGTGTTGCATTCTCTGGTGGATGATTGCTAGGGCAATTATGCCAGCATGCATGCACCTGGATCAGAGCGGCCTGCCCCCTATCTCTAGGACAGGCGTGTTGCATTCTCTGGTGGATGATTGCTAGGGCAATTATGTCAGCATGCAAGCACCTGGATCAGAGCGGCCTGCCCCCTATCTCTAGGACAGGCGTGTTGCATTCTCTGGTGGATGATTGCTTGGGCAATTATGTCAGCATGCAAGCACCTGGATCAGAGCGGCCTGCCCCCTATCTCTAGGACAGGCATGTTGCATTCTCCGGTGGATGATTGCTAGGGCAATTATGTCAGCATGCAAGCACCTGGATCAGAGCGGCCTGCCCCCTATCTCTAGGACAGGCATGTTGCATTCTCTGGAGGTGATTGCTAGGGCAATTATGCCAGCATGCATGCACCTGGATCAGAGCAGCCTGCCCCCTATCTCTAGGAAAGGATACCTGCATTCTCTGGTGGCTGATTGCTAGGGCAATTATGTCAGCATGCAAGCACCTGGATCAGAGCGGCCTGCCCCCTATCTCTAGGACAGGCATGTTGCATTCTCCGGTGGATGATTGCTAGGGCAATTATGTCAGCATGCAAGTACCTGGATCAGAGCGGCCTGCCCCCCATCTCTATGACAGACGTGTTGCATTCTCTGGTGGATGATTGCTAGGGCAATTATGTCAGCATGCATGCACCTGGATCAGAGCGGCCTGCCCCCTATCTCTAGGACCGGCGTGTTGCATTCTCTGGTGGATGATTGCTAGGGCAAATATGTCAGCATGCAAGCACCTGGATCAGAGCGACCTGCCCCCTATCTCTAGGACAGGCGTGTTGGATTCTCTGCAGGTGATTGCTAGGGCAATTATCTCAGCATGCATGCACCTAGATTAGAGCGGCCTGCCCCCTAGCTCTAGGACAGGATACCTGCATTCTCTGGTGGCTGATTGCTAGGGCAATTATGTCAGCATACATGCACCTGGATCAGAGCGGCCTTCCCCCTATCTCTAGGACAGGCGTGTTGCATTCTCTTGTGGGTGATTGCTAGGGCAATTATGTCAGCATGCATGCACCTGGATCAGAGCAGCCTGCCCCCTATCTCTAGGACAGGATACCTGCATTCTCTGGAGGTGATTGCTAGGGCAAGTATGTCAGCATGCATGCACCTGGATCAGAGCGGCCTGCCCCCTATCTCTAGGACAGGCGTGTTGCATTCTCTGGAGGTGATTGCTAGGGCAATTATGCCAGCATGCATGCACCTGGATCAGAGCGGCCTGCCCCCTATCTCTAGGACAGGCGTGTTGCATTCTCTGGAGGTGATTGCTAGGGCAATTATGCCAGCATGCATGCACTTGGATCAGAGCAACCTGCCCCCTATCTCTAGGACAGGATACCTGCATTCTCCGGAGGTGATTGCTAGGGCAATTATGTCAGCATGCATGCACCTGGATTAGAGCGGCCTGCCCCCTATCTCTAGGACAGGATACCTGCATTCTCTGGTGGCTGATTGCTAGGGCAATTATGTCAGCATACATGCACCTGGATCAGAGCAGCCTGCCCCCTATCTCTAGGAAAGGATACCTGCATTCTCTGGTGGCTGATTGCTAGGGCAATTATGTCAGCATACATGCACCTGGATCAGAGCGGCCTGCCCCCCATCTCTAGGACAGACGTGTTGCATTCTCTGGTAGATGATTGCTAGGGCAATTATGTCAGCATGCATGCACCTGGATCAGAGCGGCCTGCCCCCTATCTCTAGGACCGGCGTGTTGCATTCTCTGGCGGATGATTGCTCGGGCAATTATGTCAGCATGCAAGCACCTGGATCAGAGCGACCTGCCCCCTATCTCTAGGACAGGCGTGTTGGATTCTCTGGAGGTGATTGCTAGGGCAATTATCTCAGCATGCATGCACCTGGATTAGAGCGGCCTGCCCCCTATCTCTAGGACAGGATACCTGCATTCTCTGGTGGCTGATTGCCAGGGCAATTATGTCAGCATACATGCACCTGGATCAGAGCGGCCTGCCCCCTATCTCTAGGACAGGCATGTTACATTCTCTTGTGGGTGATTGCTAGGGCAATTATGTCAGCATGCATGCACCTGGATCAGAGCAGCCTGCCCCCTATCTCTAGGACAGGATACCTGCATTCTCTGGAGGTGATTGCTAGGGCAAGTATGTCAGCATGCATGCACCTGGATCAGAGCGGCCTGCCCCCTATCTCTAGGACAGGCGTGTTGCATTCTCTGGAGGTGATTGCTAGGGCAATTATGCCAGCATGCATGCACCTGGATCAGAGCGGCCTGCCCCCTATCTCTAGGACCGGCGTGTTGCATTCTCTGGAGGTGATTGCTAGGGCAATTATGCCAGCATGCATGCACCTGGATTAGAGCGACCTGCCCCCTATCTCTAGGACAGGCGTGTTGCATTCTCTGGTGGATGATTGCTAGGGCAATTATGTCAGCATGCATGCACCTGGATCAGAGAGGCCTGCCCCCTACCTCCAGGACAGGATTCCGGCATTCTCTGGTGGATGATTGCTAGGGTAATTATGCCAGCATGCAAGCACCTGGATCAGAGCAGCCTGCCCCCTATCTTTAGGACAGGCGTGTTGCATTCTCTGGTGGATGATTGCTAGGGCAATTATGCCAGCATGCATGCACCTGGATCAGAGAGGCCTGCCCCCTATCTCTAGGACAGGCATGTTGCATTCTCTGGAGGTGCTTGCTAGGGCAATTATGCCAGCATACATGCCTCTGGATCAGAGCGGCCTGCCCCCTATCTCTAGGACAGGCGTGTTGCATTCTCTGGTGGATGATTGCTAGGGCAATTATGCCAGCATGCATGCACCTGGATCAGAGCAGCCTGTCCCCTTTCTCTAGGACAGGCGTGTTGCATTCTCTGGTGGATGATTGCTAGGGCAATTATGTCAGCATGCAAGCACCTGGATCAGAGCGGCCTGCCCCCTATCTCTAGGACAGGCGTGTTGCATTCTCTGGTGGATGATTGCTTGGGCAATTATGTCAGCATGCAAGCACCTGGATCAGAGCGGCCTGCCCCCTATCTCTAGGACAGGCGTGTTGCATTCTCTGGTGGATGATTGCTAGGGCAATTATGTCAGCATGCAAGCACCTGGATCAGAGCGGCCTGCCCCCTATCTCTAGGACAGGTGTGTTGCATTCTCTGGTGGATGATTGCTAGGGCAAGTATGTCAGCATGCATGCACCTGGATCAGAGCAGCCTGCCCCCTATCTCTAGGACAGGATACCTGCATTCTCTGTTGGCTGATTGCTAGGGCAATTATGTCAGCATACATGCACCTGGATCAGAGCGGCCTGCCCCCCATCTCTAGGACCGGCGTGTTGCATTCTCTGGTGGATGATTGGTAGGGCAATTATGTCAGCATGCATGCACCTGGATCAGAGCGGCCTGCCCCCTATCTCTAGGACAGGATACCTGCATTCTCTGGTGGCTGATTGCTAGGGCAATTATGTCAGCATACATGCACCTGGATCAGAGCGGCCTGCCCCCTATCCCTAGGACCGGCGTGTTGCATTCTCTGGCGGATGATTGCTAGGGCAATTATGTCAGCATGCAAGCACCTGGATCAGAGCGACCTGCCCCCTATCTCTAGGACAGGCGTGTTGGATTCTCTGGAGGTGATTGCTAGGGCAATTATCTCAGCATGCATGCACCTGGATTAGAGCGGCCTGCCCCCTATCTCTAGGACAGGATACCTGCATTCTCTGGAGGTGATTGCTAGGGCAAGTATGTCAGCATGCATGCACCTGGATCAGAGCGGCCTGCCCCCTATCTCTAGGACAGGCATGTTGCATTCTCTGGAGGTGATTGCTAGGGCAATTATGCCAGCATGCATGCACCTGGATCAGAGCGGCCTGCCCCCTATCTCTAGGACAGGCGTGTTGCATTCTCTGGAGGTGATTGCTAGGGCAATTATGCCAGCATGCATGCACCTGGATCAGAGCGGTCTGCCCCCTATCTCTAGGACAGGCGTGTTGCATTCTCTGGAGGTGATTGCTAGGGCAATTATGCCAGCATGCATGCACCTGGATTAAAGCGACCTGCCCCCTATCTCTAGGACAGGTGTGTTGCATTCTCTGGTGGATGATTGCTAGGGCAATTATTTCAGCATGCATGCACCTGGATCAGAGAGGCCTGCCCCCTATCTCCAGGACAGGATTCCGGCATTCTCTGGTGGATGATTGCTAGGGTAATTATGCCAGCATGCAAGCACCTGGATCAGAGCAGCCTGCCCCCTATCTTTAGGACAGGCTTGTTGCATTCTCTGGTGGATGATTGCTAGGGCAATTATGCCAGCATGCATGCACCTGGATCAGAGCGGCCTGCCCCCTATCTCTAGGACAGGCTTGTTGCAGTCTTTGGTGGATGATTGCTAGGGCAATTATGCCAGCATGCAAGCACCTAGATCAGAGCGGCCTGCCCCCTATCTCTAGGACAGGCTTGTTGCATTCTCTGGAGGTGCTTGCTAGGGCAATTATGCCAGCATACATGCATCTGGATCAGAGCGGCCTGCCCCCTATCTCTAGGACAGGCGTGTTGCATTCTCTGATGGATGATTGCTAGGGAAATTATGCCAGCATGCATGCACCTGGATCAGAGCAGCCTGCCCCCTATCTCTAGGACAGGCGTGTTGCATTCTCTGGTGGATGATTGCTAGGGCAATTATGTCAGCATGCAAGCACCTGGATCAGAGCGGCCTGCCCCCTATCTCTAGGACAGGCGTGTTGCATTCTCTGGTGGATGATTGCTTGGGCAATTATGTCAGCATGCAAGCACCTGGATCAGAGCGGCCTGCCCCCTATCTCTAGGACAGGCGTGTTGCATTCTCCGGTGGATGATTGCTAGGGCAATTATGTCAGCATGCAAGCACCTGGATCAGAGCGGCCTGCCCCCTATCTCTAGGACAGGCGTGTTGCATTCTCTGGAGGTGATTGCTAGGGCAATTATGCCAGCATGCATGCACCTGGATCAGAGCAGCCTGCCCCCTATCTCTAGGAAAGGATACCTGCATTCTCTGGTGGCTGATTGCTAGGGCAATTATGTCAGCATACATGCACCTGGATCAGAGCAGCCTGCCCCCTATCTCTAGGACAGGATACCTGCATTCTCTGGAGGTGATTGCTAGGGCAAGTATGTCAGCATGCATGCACCTGGATCAGAGCGGCCTGCCCCCTATCTCTAGGACAGGCGTGTTGCATTCTCTGGAGGTGATTGCTAGGGCAATTATGCCAGCATGCATGCACCTGGATCAGAGCGGCCTGCCCCCTATCTCTAGGACAGGCGTGTTGCATTCTCTGGAGGTGATTGCTAGGGCAATTATGCCAGCATGCATGCACTTGGATCAGAGCGACCTACCCCCTATCTCTAGGACAGGCTTCTTGCATTCTCTGGAGGTGATTGCTAGGGCATTTATCTCAGCATGCATGCACCTGGATTAGAGCGGCCTGCCCCCTATCTCTAGGACAGGATACCTGCATTCTCTGGTGGCTGATTGCTAGGGCAATTATGTCAGCATACATGCACCTGGATCAGAGCAGCCTGCCCCCTATCTCTAGGAAAGGATACCTGCATTCTCTGGTGGCTGATTGCTAGGGCAATTATGTCAGCATACATGCACCTGGATCAGAGCGGCCTGCCCCCCATCTCTAGGACAGACGTGTTGCATTCTCTGGTAGATGATTGCTAGGGCAATTATGTCAGCATGCATGCACCTGGATCAGAGCGGCCTGCCCCCTATCTCTAGGACCGGCGTGTTGCATTCTCTGGCGGATGATTGCTAGGGCAATTATGTCAGCATGCAAGCACCTGGATCAGAGCGACCTGCCCCCTATCTCTAGGACAGGCGTGTTGGATTCTCTGGAGGTGATTGCTAGGGCAATTATCTCAGCATGCATGCACCTGGATTAGAGCGGCCTGCCCCCTATCTCTAGGACAGGATACCTGCATTCTCTGGTGGCTGATTGCCAGGGCAATTATGTCAGCATACATGCACCTGGATCAGAGCGGCCTGCCCCCTATCTCTAGGACAGGCATGTTACATTCTCTTGTGGGTGATTGCTAGGGCAATTATGTCAGCATGCATGCACCTGGATCAGAGCAGCCTGCCCCCTATCTCTAGGACAGGATACCTGCATTCTCTGGAGGTGATTGCTAGGGCAAGTATGTCAGCATGCATGCACCTGGATCAGAGCGGCCTGCCCCCTATCTCTAGGACAGGCGTGTTGCATTCTCTGGAGGTGTTTGCTAGGGCAATTATGCCAGCATGCATGCACCTGGATCAGAGCGGCCTGCCCCCTATCTCTAGGACCGGCGTGTTGCATTCTCTGGAGGTGATTGCTAGGGCAATTATGCCAGCATGCATGCACCTGGATTAGAGCGACCTGCCCCCTATCTCTAGGACAGGCGTGTTGCATTCTCTGGTGGATGATTGCTAGGGCAATTATGTCAGCATGCATGCACCTGGATCAGAGAGGCCTGCCCCCTACCTCCAGGACAGGATTCCGGCATTCTCTGGTGGATGATTGCTAGGGTAATTATGCCAGCATGCAAGCACCTGGATCAGAGCAGCCTGCCCCCTATCTTTAGGACAGGCGTGTTGCATTCTCTGGTGGATGATTGCTAGGGCAATTATGCCAGCATGCATGCACCTGGATCAGAGAGGCCTGCCCCCTATCTCTAGGACAGGCATGTTGCATTCTCTGGAGGTGCTTGCTAGGGCAATTATGCCAGCATACATGCCTCTGGATCAGAGCGGCCTGCCCCCTATCTCTAGGACAGGCGTGTTGCATTCTCTGGTGGATGATTGCTAGGGCAATTATGCCAGCATGCATGCACCTGGATCAGAGCAGCCTGCCCCCTTTCTCTAGGACAGGCGTGTTGCATTCTCTGGTGGATGATTGCTAGGGCAATTATGTCAGCATGCAAGCACCTGGATCAGAGCGGCCTGCCCCCTATCTCTAGGACAGGCGTGTTGCATTCTCTGGTGGATGATTGCTTGGGCAATTATGTCAGCATGCAAGCACCTGGATCAGAGCGGCCTGCCCCCTATCTCTAGGACAGGCGTGTTGCATTCTCTGGTGGATGATTGCTAGGGCAATTATGTCAGCATGCAAGCACCTGGATCAGAGCGGCCTGCCCCCTATCTCTAGGACAGGTGTGTTGCATTCTCTGGTGGATGATTGCTAGGGCAAGTATGTCAGCATGCATGCACCTGGATCAGAGCAGCCTGCCCCCTATCTCTAGGACAGGATACCTGCATTCTCTGTTGGCTGATTGCTAGGGCAATTATGTCAGCATACATGCACCTGGATCAGAGCGGCCTGCCCCCCATCTCTAGGACCGGCGTGTTGCATTCTCTGGTGGATGATTGGTAGGGCAATTATGTCAGCATGCATGCACCTGGATCAGAGCGGCCTGCCCCCTATCTCTAAGACCGGCGTGTTGCATTCTCTGGTGGATGATTGCTAGGGCAATTATGTCAGCATGCAAGCACCTGGATAAGAGCGACCTGCCCCCTATCTCTAGGACAGGCTTCTTGCATTCTCTGGAGGTGATTGCAAGGGCATTTATCTCAGCATGCAAGCACCTGGATCAGAGCGGCCTGCCCCCTATCTCTAGGACAGGATACCTGCATTCTCTGGTGGCTGATTGCTAGGGCAATTATGTCAGCATACATGCACCTGGATCAGAGCAGCCTGCCCCCTATCTCTAGGAAATGATACCTGCATTCTCTGGTGGCTGATTGCTAGGGCAATTATGTCAGCATACATGCACCTGGATCAGAGCGGCCTGCCCCCCATCTCTAGGACAGACTTGTTGCATTCTCTGGTAGATGATTGCTAGGGCAATTATGTCAGCATGCATGCACCTGGATCAGAGCGGCCTGCCCCCTATCCCTAGGACCGGCGTGTTGCATTCTCTGGCGGATGATTGCTAGGGCAATTATGTCAGCATGCAAGCACCTGGATCAGAGCGACCTGCCCCCTATCTCTAGGACAGGCGTGTTGGATTCTCTGGAGGTGATTGCTAGGGCAATTATCTCAGCATGCATGCACCTGGATTAGAGCGGCCTGCCCCCTATCTCTAGGACAGGATGCCTGCATTCTCTGGAGGTGATTGCTAGGGCAAGTATGTCAGCATGCATGCACCTGGATCAGAGCGGCCTGCCCCCTATCTCTAGGACAGGCATGTTGCATTCTCTGGAGGTGATTGCTAGGGCAATTATGCCAGCATGCATGCACCTGGATCAGAGCGGCCTGCCCCCTATCTCTAGGACAGGCGTGTTGCATTCTCTGGAGGTGATTGCTAGGGCAATTATGCCAGCATGCATGCACCTGGATCAGAGCGGTCTGCCCCCTATCTCTAGGACAGGCGTGTTGCATTCTCTGGAGGTGATTGCTAGGGCAATTATGCCAGCATGCATGCACCTGGATTAGAGCGACCTGCCCCCTATCTCTAGGACAGGTGTGTTGCATTCTCTGGTGGATGATTGCTAGGGCAATTATTTCAGCATGCATGCACCTGGATCAGAGAGGCCTGCCCCCTATCTCCAGGACAGGATTCCGGCATTCTCTGGTGGATGATTGCTAGGGTAATTATGCCAGCATGCAAGCACCTGGATCAGAGCAGCCTGCCCCCTATCTTTAGGACAGGCTTGTTGCATTCTCTGGTGGATGATTGCTAGGGCAATTATGCCAGCATGCATGCACCTGGATCAGAGCGGCCTGCCCCCTATCTCTAGGACAGGCTTGTTGCAGTCTTTGGTGGATGATTGCTAGGGCAATTATGCCAGCATGCAAGCACCTAGATCAGAGCGGCCTGCCCCCTATCTCTAGGACAGGCTTGTTGCATTCTCTGGAGGTGCTTGCTAGGGCAATTATGCCAGCATACATGCATCTGGATCAGAGCGGCCTGCCCCCTATCTCTAGGACAGGCGTGTTGCATTCTCTGGTGGATGATTGCTAGGGAAATTATGCCAGCATGCATGCACCTGGATCAGAGCAGCCTGCCCCCTATCTCTAGGACAGGCGTGTTGCATTCTCTGGTGGATGATTGCTAGGGCAATTATGTCAGCATGCAAGCACCTGGATCAGAGCGGCCTGCCCCCTATCTCTAGGACAGGCGTGTTGCATTCTCTGGTGGATGATTGCTTGGGCAATTATGTCAGCATGCAAGCACCTGGATCAGAGCGGCCTGCCCCCTATCTCTAGGACAGGCGTGTTGCATTCTCCGGTGGATGATTGCTAGGGCAATTATGTCAGCATGCAAGCACCTGGATCAGAGCGGCCTGCCCCCTATCTCTAGGACAGGCGTGTTGCATTCTCTGGAGGTGCTTGCTAGGGCAATTATGCCAGCATACATGCATCTGGATCAGAGCGGCCTGCCCCCTATCTCTAGGACAGGCGTGTTGCATTCTCTGGTGGATGATTGCTAGGGCAATTATGCCAGCATGCATGCACCTGGATCAGAGCGGCCTGCCCCCTATCTCTAGGACAGGCGTGTTGCATTCTCTGGTGGATGATTGCTAGGGCAATTATGTCAGCATGCAAGCACCTGGATCAGAGCGGCCTGCCCCCTATCTCTAGGACAGGCGTGTTGCATTCTCTGGTGGATGATTGCTTGGGCAATTATGTCAGCATGCAAGCACCTGGATCAGAGCGGCCTGCCCCCTATCTCTAGGACAGGCATGTTGCATTCTCCGGTGGATGATTGCTAGGGCAATTATGTCAGCATGCAAGCACCTGGATCAGAGCGGCCTGCCCCCTATCTCTAGGACAGGCATGTTGCATTCTCTGGAGGTGATTGCTAGGGCAATTATGCCAGCATGCATGCACCTGGATCAGAGCAGCCTGCCCCCTATCTCTAGGAAAGGATACCTGCATTCTCTGGTGGCTGATTGCTAGGGCAATTATGTCAGCATGCAAGCACCTGGATCAGAGCGGCCTGCCCCCTATCTCTAGGACAGGCATGTTGCATTCTCCGGTGGATGATTGCTAGGGCAATTATGTCAGCATGCAAGTACCTGGATCAGAGCGGCCTGCCCCCCATCTCTATGACAGACGTGTTGCATTCTCTGGTGGATGATTGCTAGGGCAATTATGTCAGCATGCATGCACCTGGATCAGAGCGGCCTGCCCCCTATCTCTAGGACCGGCGTGTTGCATTCTCTGGTGGATGATTGCTAGGGCAAATATGTCAGCATGCAAGCACCTGGATCAGAGCGACCTGCCCCCTATCTCTAGGACAGGCGTGTTGGATTCTCTGCAGGTGATTGCTAGGGCAATTATCTCAGCATGCATGCACCTAGATTAGAGCGGCCTGCCCCCTAGCTCTAGGACAGGATACCTGCATTCTCTGGTGGCTGATTGCTAGGGCAATTATGTCAGCATACATGCACCTGGATCAGAGCGGCCTTCCCCCTATCTCTAGGACAGGCGTGTTGCATTCTCTTGTGGGTGATTGCTAGGGCAATTATGTCAGCATGCATGCACCTGGATCAGAGCAGCCTGCCCCCTATCTCTAGGACAGGATACCTGCATTCTCTGGAGGTGATTGCTAGGGCAAGTATGTCAGCATGCATGCACCTGGATCAGAGCGGCCTGCCCCCTATCTCTAGGACAGGCGTGTTGCATTCTCTGGAGGTGATTGCTAGGGCAATTATGCCAGCATGCATGCACCTGGATCAGAGCGGCCTGCCCCCTATCTCTAGGACAGGCGTGTTGCATTCTCTGGAGGTGATTGCTAGGGCAATTATGCCAGCATGCATGCACTTGGATCAGAGCAACCTGCCCCCTATCTCTAGGACAGGATACCTGCATTCTCCGGAGGTGATTGCTAGGGCAATTATGTCAGCATGCATGCACCTGGATTAGAGCGGCCTGCCCCCTATCTCTAGGACAGGATACCTGCATTCTCTGGTGGCTGATTGCTAGGGCAATTATGTCAGCATACATGCACCTGGATCAGAGCAGCCTGCCCCCTATCTCTAGGAAAGGATACCTGCATTCTCTGGTGGCTGATTGCTAGGGCAATTATGTCAGCATACATGCACCTGGATCAGAGCGGCCTGCCCCCCATCTCTAGGACAGACGTGTTGCATTCTCTGGTAGATGATTGCTAGGGCAATTATGTCAGCATGCATGCACCTGGATCAGAGCGGCCTGCCCCCTATCTCTAGGACCGGCGTGTTGCATTCTCTGGCGGATGATTGCTAGGGCAATTATGTCAGCATGCAAGCACCTGGATCAGAGCGACCTGCCCCCTATCTCTAGGACAGGCGTGTTGGATTCTCTGGAGGTGATTGCTAGGGCAATTATCTCAGCATGCATGCACCTGGATTAGAGCGGCCTGCCCCCTATCTCTAGGACAGGATACCTGCATTCTCTGGTGGCTGATTGCCAGGGCAATTATGTCAGCATACATGCACCTGGATCAGAGCGGCCTGCCCCCTATCTCTAGGACAGGCATGTTACATTCTCTTGTGGGTGATTGCTAGGGCAATTATGTCAGCATGCATGCACCTGGATCAGAGCAGCCTGCCCCCTATCTCTAGGACAGGATACCTGCATTCTCTGGAGGTGATTGCTAGGGCAAGTATGTCAGCATGCATGCACCTGGATCAGAGCGGCCTGCCCCCGATCTCTAGGACAGGCGTGTTGCATTCTCTGGAGGTGATTGCTAGGGCAATTATGCCAGCATGCATGCACCTGGATCAGAGCGGCCTGCCCCCTATCTCTAGGACCGGCGTGTTGCATTCTCTGGAGGTGATTGCTAGGGCAATTATGCCAGCATGCATGCACCTGGATTAGAGCGACCTGCCCCCTATCTCTAGGACAGGCGTGTTGCATTCTCTGGTGGATGATTGCTAGGGCAATTATGTCAGCATGCATGCACCTGGATCAGAGAGGCCTGCCCCCTACCTCCAGGACAGGATTCCGGCATTCTCTGGTGGATGATTGCTAGGGTAATTATGCCAGCATGCAAGCACCTGGATCAGAGCAGCCTGCCCCCTATCTTTAGGACAGGCGTGTTGCATTCTCTGGTGGATGATTGCTAGGGCAATTATGCCAGCATGCATGCACCTGGATCAGAGAGGCCTGCCCCCTATCTCTAGGACAGGCATGTTGCATTCTCTGGAGGTGCTTGCTAGGGCAATTATGCCAGCATACATGCCTCTGGATCAGAGCGGCCTGCCCCCTATCTCTAGGACAGGCGTGTTGCATTCTCTGGTGGATGATTGCTAGGGCAATTATGCCAGCATGCATGCACCTGGATCAGAGCAGCCTGTCCCCTTTCTCTAGGACAGGCGTGTTGCATTCTCTGGTGGATGATTGCTAGGGCAATTATGTCAGCATGCAAGCACCTGGATCAGAGCGGCCTGCCCCCTATCTCTAGGACAGGCGTGTTGCATTCTCTGGTGGATGATTGCTTGGGCAATTATGTCAGCATGCAAGCACCTGGATCAGAGCGGCCTGCCCCCTATCTCTAGGACAGGCGTGTTGCATTCTCTGGTGGATGATTGCTAGGGCAATTATGTCAGCATGCAAGCACCTGGATCAGAGCGGCCTGCCCCCTATCTCTAGGACAGGTGTGTTGCATTCTCTGGTGGATGATTGCTAGGGCAAGTATGTCAGCATGCATGCACCTGGATCAGAGCAGCCTGCCCCCTATCTCTAGGACAGGATACCTGCATTCTCTGTTGGCTGATTGCTAGGGCAATTATGTCAGCATACATGCACCTGGATCAGAGCGGCCTGCCCCCCATCTCTAGGACCGGCGTGTTGCATTCTCTGGTGGATGATTGGTAGGGCAATTATGTCAGCATGCATGCACCTGGATCAGAGCGGCCTGCCCCCTATCTCTAGGACAGGATACCTGCATTCTCTGGTGGCTGATTGCTAGGGCAATTATGTCAGCATACATGCACCTGGATCAGAGCGGCCTGCCCCCTATCCCTAGGACCGGCGTGTTGCATTCTCTGGCGGATGATTGCTAGGGCAATTATGTCAGCATGCAAGCACCTGGATCAGAGCGACCTGCCCCCTATCTCTAGGACAGGCGTGTTGGATTCTCTGGAGGTGATTGCTAGGGCAATTATCTCAGCATGCATGCACCTGGATTAGAGCGGCCTGCCCCCTATCTCTAGGACAGGATACCTGCATTCTCTGGAGGTGATTGCTAGGGCAAGTATGTCAGCATGCATGCACCTGGATCAGAGCGGCCTGCCCCCTATCTCTAGGACAGGCATGTTGCATTCTCTGGAGGTGATTGCTAGGGCAATTATGCCAGCATGCATGCACCTGGATCAGAGCGGCCTGCCCCCTATCTCTAGGACAGGCGTGTTGCATTCTCTGGAGGTGATTGCTAGGGCAATTATGCCAGCATGCATGCACCTGGATCAGAGCGGTCTGCCCCCTATCTCTAGGACAGGCGTGTTGCATTCTCTGGAGGTGATTGCTAGGGCAATTATGCCAGCATGCATGCACCTGGATTAGAGCGACCTGCCCCCTATCTCTAGGACAGGTGTGTTGCATTCTCTGGTGGATGATTGCTAGGGCAATTATTTCAGCATGCATGCACCTGGATCAGAGAGGCCTGCCCCCTATCTCCAGGACAGGATTCCGGCATTCTCTGGTGGATGATTGCTAGGGTAATTATGCCAGCATGCAAGCACCTGGATCAGAGCAGCCTGCCCCCTATCTTTAGGACAGGCTTGTTGCATTCTCTGGTGGATGATTGCTAGGGCAATTATGCCAGCATGCATGCACCTGGATCAGAGCGGCCTGCCCCCTATCTCTAGGACAGGCTTGTTGCAGTCTTTGGTGGATGATTGCTAGGGCAATTATGCCAGCATGCAAGCACCTAGATCAGAGCGGCCTGCCCCCTATCTCTAGGACAGGCTTGTTGCATTCTCTGGAGGTGCTTGCTAGGGCAATTATGCCAGCATACATGCATCTGGATCAGAGCGGCCTGCCCCCTATCTCTAGGACAGGCGTGTTGCATTCTCTGATGGATGATTGCTAGGGAAATTATGCCAGCATGCATGCACCTGGATCAGAGCAGCCTGCCCCCTATCTCTAGGACAGGCGTGTTGCATTCTCTGGTGGATGATTGCTAGGGCAATTATGTCAGCATGCAAGCACCTGGATCAGAGCGGCCTGCCCCCTATCTCTAGGACAGGCGTGTTGCATTCTCTGGTGGATGATTGCTTGGGCAATTATGTCAGCATGCAAGCACCTGGATCAGAGCGGCCTGCCCCCTATCTCTAGGACAGGCGTGTTGCATTCTCCGGTGGATGATTGCTAGGGCAATTATGTCAGCATGCAAGCACCTGGATCAGAGCGGCCTGCCCCCTATCTCTAGGACAGGCGTGTTGCATTCTCTGGAGGTGATTGCTAGGGCAATTATGCCAGCATGCATGCACCTGGATCAGAGCAGCCTGCCCCCTATCTCTAGGAAAGGATACCTGCATTCTCTGGTGGCTGATTGCTAGGGCAATTATGTCAGCATACATGCACCTGGATCAGAGCAGCCTGCCCCCTATCTCTAGGACAGGATACCTGCATTCTCTGGAGGTGATTGCTAGGGCAAGTATGTCAGCATGCATGCACCTGGATCAGAGCGGCCTGCCCCCTATCTCTAGGACAGGCGTGTTGCATTCTCTGGAGGTGATTGCTAGGGCAATTATGCCAGCATGCATGCACCTGGATCAGAGCGGCCTGCCCCCTATCTCTAGGACAGGCGTGTTGCATTCTCTGGAGGTGATTGCTAGGGCAATTATGCCAGCATGCATGCACTTGGATCAGAGCGACCTACCCCCTATCTCTAGGACAGGCTTCTTGCATTCTCTGGAGGTGATTGCTAGGGCATTTATCTCAGCATGCATGCACCTGGATTAGAGCGGCCTGCCCCCTATCTCTAGGACAGGATACCTGCATTCTCTGGTGGCTGATTGCTAGGGCAATTATGTCAGCATACATGCACCTGGATCAGAGCAGCCTGCCCCCTATCTCTAGGAAAGGATACCTGCATTCTCTGGTGGCTGATTGCTAGGGCAATTATGTCAGCATACATGCACCTGGATCAGAGCGGCCTGCCCCCCATCTCTAGGAGAGACGTGTTGCATTCTCTGGTAGATGATTGCTAGGGCAATTATGTCAGCATGCATGCACCTGGATCAGAGCGGCCTGCCCCCTATCTCTAGGACCGGCGTGTTGCATTCTCTGGCGGATGATTGCTAGGGTAATTATGTCAGCATGCAAGCACCTGGATCAGAGCGACCTGCCCCCTATCTCTAGGACAGGCGTGTTGGATTCTCTGGAGGTGATTGCTAGGGCAATTATCTCAGCATGCATGCACCTGGATTAGAGCGGCCTGCCCCCTATCTCTAGGACAGGATACCTGCATTCTCTGGTGGCTGATTGCCAGGGCAATTATGTCAGCATACATGCACCTGGATCAGAGCGGCCTGCCCCCTATCTCTAGGACAGGCATGTTACATTCTCTTGTGGGTGATTGCTAGGGCAATTATCTCAGCATGCATGCACCTGGATCAGAGCAGCCTGCCCCCTATCTCTAGGACAGGATACCTGCATTCTCTGGAGGTGATTGCTAGGGCAAGTATGTCAGCATGCATGCACCTGGATCAGAGCGGCCTGCCCCCTATCTCTAGGACAGGCGTGTTGCATTCTCTGGAGGTGATTGCTAGGGCAATTATGCCAGCATGCATGCACCTGGATCAGAGCGGCCTGCCCCCTATCTCTAGGACCGGCATGTTGCATTCTCTGGAGGTGATTGCTAGGGCAATTATGCCAGCATGCATGCACCTGGATTAGAGCGACCTGCCCCCTATCTCTAGGACAGGCGTGTTGCATTCTCTGGTGGATGATTGCTAGGGCAATTATGTCAGCATGCATGCACCTGGATCAGAGCGGCCTGCCCCCTATCTCTAGGACCGGCGTGTTGCATTCTCTGGTGGATGATTGCTAGGGCAAATATGTCAGCATGCAAGCACCTGGATCAGAGCGACCTGCCCCCTATCTCTAGGACAGGCGTGTTGGATTCTCTGCAGGTGATTGCTAGGGCAATTATCTCAGCATGCATGCACCTAGATTAGAGCGGCCTGCCCCCTAGCTCTAGGACAGGATACCTGCATTCTCTGGTGGCTGATTGCTAGGGCAATTATGTCAGCATACATGCACCTGGATCAGAGCGGCCTTCCCCCTATCTCTAGGACAGGCGTGTTGCATTCTCTTGTGGGTGATTGCTAGGGCAATTATGTCAGCATGCATGCACCTGGATCAGAGCAGCCTGCCCCCTATCTCTAGGACAGGATACCTGCATTCTCTGGAGGTGATTGCTAGGGCAAGTATGTCAGCATGCATGCACCTGGATCAGAGCGGCCTGCCCCCTATCTCTAGGACAGGCGTGTTGCATTCTCTGGAGGTGATTGCTAGGGCAATTATGCCAGCATGCATGCACCTGGATCAGAGCGGCCTGCCCCCTATCTCTAGGACAGGCGTGTTGCATTCTCTGGAGGTGATTGCTAGGGCAATTATGCCAGCATGCATGCACTTGGATCAGAGCAACCTGCCCCCTATCTCTAGGACAGGATACCTGCATTCTCCGGAGGTGATTGCTAGGGCAATTATGTCAGCATGCATGCACCTGGATTAGAGCGGCCTGCCCCCTATCTCTAGGACAGGATACCTGCATTCTCTGGTGGCTGATTGCTAGGGCAATTATGTCAGCATACATGCACCTGGATCAGAGCAGCCTGCCCCCTATCTCTAGGAAAGGATACCTGCATTCTCTGGTGGCTGATTGCTAGGGCAATTATGTCAGCATACATGCACCTGGATCAGAGCGGCCTGCCCCCCATCTCTAGGACAGACGTGTTGCATTCTCTGGTAGATGATTGCTAGGGCAATTATGTCAGCATGCATGCACCTGGATCAGAGCGGCCTGCCCCCTATCTCTAGGACCGGCGTGTTGCATTCTCTGGCGGATGATTGCTAGGGCAATTATGTCAGCATGCAAGCACCTGGATCAGAGCGACCTGCCCCCTATCTCTAGGACAGGCGTGTTGGATTCTCTGGAGGTGATTGCTAGGGCAATTATCTCAGCATGCATGCACCTGGATTAGAGCGGCCTGCCCCCTATCTCTAGGACAGGATACCTGCATTCTCTGGTGGCTGATTGCCAGGGCAATTATGTCAGCATACATGCACCTGGATCAGAGCGGCCTGCCCCCTATCTCTAGGACAGGCATGTTACATTCTCTTGTGGGTGATTGCTAGGGCAATTATGTCAGCATGCATGCACCTGGATCAGAGCAGCCTGCCCCCTATCTCTAGGACAGGATACCTGCATTCTCTGGAGGTGATTGCTAGGGCAAGTATGTCAGCATGCATGCACCTGGATCAGAGCGGCCTGCCCCCGATCTCTAGGACAGGCGTGTTGCATTCTCTGGAGGTGATTGCTAGGGCAATTATGCCAGCATGCATGCACCTGGATCAGAGCGGCCTGCCCCCTATCTCTAGGACCGGCGTGTTGCATTCTCTGGAGGTGATTGCTAGGGCAATTATGCCAGCATGCATGCACCTGGATTAGAGCGACCTGCCCCCTATCTCTAGGACAGGCGTGTTGCATTCTCTGGTGGATGATTGCTAGGGCAATTATGTCAGCATGCATGCACCTGGATCAGAGAGGCCTGCCCCCTACCTCCAGGACAGGATTCCGGCATTCTCTGGTGGATGATTGCTAGGGTAATTATGCCAGCATGCAAGCACCTGGATCAGAGCAGCCTGCCCCCTATCTTTAGGACAGGCGTGTTGCATTCTCTGGTGGATGATTGCTAGGGCAATTATGCCAGCATGCATGCACCTGGATCAGAGAGGCCTGCCCCCTATCTCTAGGACAGGCATGTTGCATTCTCTGGAGGTGCTTGCTAGGGCAATTATGCCAGCATACATGCCTCTGGATCAGAGCGGCCTGCCCCCTATCTCTAGGACAGGCGTGTTGCATTCTCTGGTGGATGATTGCTAGGGCAATTATGCCAGCATGCATGCACCTGGATCAGAGCAGCCTGTCCCCTTTCTCTAGGACAGGCGTGTTGCATTCTCTGGTGGATGATTGCTAGGGCAATTATGTCAGCATGCAAGCACCTGGATCAGAGCGGCCTGCCCCCTATCTCTAGGACAGGCGTGTTGCATTCTCTGGTGGATGATTGCTTGGGCAATTATGTCAGCATGCAAGCACCTGGATCAGAGCGGCCTGCCCCCTATCTCTAGGACAGGCGTGTTGCATTCTCTGGTGGATGATTGCTAGGGCAATTATGTCAGCATGCAAGCACCTGGATCAGAGCGGCCTGCCCCCTATCTCTAGGACAGGTGTGTTGCATTCTCTGGTGGATGATTGCTAGGGCAAGTATGTCAGCATGCATGCACCTGGATCAGAGCAGCCTGCCCCCTATCTCTAGGACAGGATACCTGCATTCTCTGTTGGCTGATTGCTAGGGCAATTATGTCAGCATACATGCACCTGGATCAGAGCGGCCTGCCCCCCATCTCTAGGACCGGCGTGTTGCATTCTCTGGTGGATGATTGGTAGGGCAATTATGTCAGCATGCATGCACCTGGATCAGAGCGGCCTGCCCCCTATCTCTAGGACAGGATACCTGCATTCTCTGGTGGCTGATTGCTAGGGCAATTATGTCAGCATACATGCACCTGGATCAGAGCGGCCTGCCCCCTATCCCTAGGACCGGCGTGTTGCATTCTCTGGCGGATGATTGCTAGGGCAATTATGTCAGCATGCAAGCACCTGGATCAGAGCGACCTGCCCCCTATCTCTAGGACAGGCGTGTTGGATTCTCTGGAGGTGATTGCTAGGGCAATTATCTCAGCATGCATGCACCTGGATTAGAGCGGCCTGCCCCCTATCTCTAGGACAGGATACCTGCATTCTCTGGAGGTGATTGCTAGGGCAAGTATGTCAGCATGCATGCACCTGGATCAGAGCGGCCTGCCCCCTATCTCTAGGACAGGCATGTTGCATTCTCTGGAGGTGATTGCTAGGGCAATTATGCCAGCATGCATGCACCTGGATCAGAGCGGCCTGCCCCCTATCTCTAGGACAGGCGTGTTGCATTCTCTGGAGGTGATTGCTAGGGCAATTATGCCAGCATGCATGCACCTGGATCAGAGCGGTCTGCCCCCTATCTCTAGGACAGGCGTGTTGCATTCTCTGGAGGTGATTGCTAGGGCAATTATGCCAGCATGCATGCACCTGGATTAGAGCGACCTGCCCCCTATCTCTAGGACAGGTGTGTTGCATTCTCTGGTGGATGATTGCTAGGGCAATTATTTCAGCATGCATGCACCTGGATCAGAGAGGCCTGCCCCCTATCTCCAGGACAGGATTCCGGCATTCTCTGGTGGATGATTGCTAGGGTAATTATGCCAGCATGCAAGCACCTGGATCAGAGCAGCCTGCCCCCTATCTTTAGGACAGGCTTGTTGCATTCTCTGGTGGATGATTGCTAGGGCAATTATGCCAGCATGCATGCACCTGGATCAGAGCGGCCTGCCCCCTATCTCTAGGACAGGCTTGTTGCAGTCTTTGGTGGATGATTGCTAGGGCAATTATGCCAGCATGCAAGCACCTAGATCAGAGCGGCCTGCCCCCTATCTCTAGGACAGGCTTGTTGCATTCTCTGGAGGTGCTTGCTAGGGCAATTATGCCAGCATACATGCATCTGGATCAGAGCGGCCTGCCCCCTATCTCTAGGACAGGCGTGTTGCATTCTCTGATGGATGATTGCTAGGGAAATTATGCCAGCATGCATGCACCTGGATCAGAGCAGCCTGCCCCCTATCTCTAGGACAGGCGTGTTGCATTCTCTGGTGGATGATTGCTAGGGCAATTATGTCAGCATGCAAGCACCTGGATCAGAGCGGCCTGCCCCCTATCTCTAGGACAGGCGTGTTGCATTCTCTGGTGGATGATTGCTTGGGCAATTATGTCAGCATGCAAGCACCTGGATCAGAGCGGCCTGCCCCCTATCTCTAGGACAGGCGTGTTGCATTCTCCGGTGGATGATTGCTAGGGCAATTATGTCAGCATGCAAGCACCTGGATCAGAGCGGCCTGCCCCCTATCTCTAGGACAGGCGTGTTGCATTCTCTGGAGGTGATTGCTAGGGCAATTATGCCAGCATGCATGCACCTGGATCAGAGCAGCCTGCCCCCTATCTCTAGGAAAGGATACCTGCATTCTCTGGTGGCTGATTGCTAGGGCAATTATGTCAGCATACATGCACCTGGATCAGAGCAGCCTGCCCCCTATCTCTAGGACAGGATACCTGCATTCTCTGGAGGTGATTGCTAGGGCAAGTATGTCAGCATGCATGCACCTGGATCAGAGCGGCCTGCCCCCTATCTCTAGGACAGGCGTGTTGCATTCTCTGGAGGTGATTGCTAGGGCAATTATGCCAGCATGCATGCACCTGGATCAGAGCGGCCTGCCCCCTATCTCTAGGACAGGCGTGTTGCATTCTCTGGAGGTGATTGCTAGGGCAATTATGCCAGCATGCATGCACTTGGATCAGAGCGACCTACCCCCTATCTCTAGGACAGGCTTCTTGCATTCTCTGGAGGTGATTGCTAGGGCATTTATCTCAGCATGCATGCACCTGGATTAGAGCGGCCTGCCCCCTATCTCTAGGACAGGATACCTGCATTCTCTGGTGGCTGATTGCTAGGGCAATTATGTCAGCATACATGCACCTGGATCAGAGCAGCCTGCCCCCTATCTCTAGGAAAGGATACCTGCATTCTCTGGTGGCTGATTGCTAGGGCAATTATGTCAGCATACATGCACCTGGATCAGAGCGGCCTGCCCCCCATCTCTAGGAGAGACGTGTTGCATTCTCTGGTAGATGATTGCTAGGGCAATTATGTCAGCATGCATGCACCTGGATCAGAGCGGCCTGCCCCCTATCTCTAGGACCGGCGTGTTGCATTCTCTGGCGGATGATTGCTAGGGTAATTATGTCAGCATGCAAGCACCTGGATCAGAGCGACCTGCCCCCTATCTCTAGGACAGGCGTGTTGGATTCTCTGGAGGTGATTGCTAGGGCAATTATCTCAGCATGCATGCACCTGGATTAGAGCGGCCTGCCCCCTATCTCTAGGACAGGATACCTGCATTCTCTGGTGGCTGATTGCCAGGGCAATTATGTCAGCATACATGCACCTGGATCAGAGCGGCCTGCCCCCTATCTCTAGGACAGGCATGTTACATTCTCTTGTGGGTGATTGCTAGGGCAATTATCTCAGCATGCATGCACCTGGATCAGAGCAGCCTGCCCCCTATCTCTAGGACAGGATACCTGCATTCTCTGGAGGTGATTGCTAGGGCAAGTATGTCAGCATGCATGCACCTGGATCAGAGCGGCCTGCCCCCTATCTCTAGGACAGGCGTGTTGCATTCTCTGGAGGTGATTGCTAGGGCAATTATGCCAGCATGCATGCACCTGGATCAGAGCGGCCTGCCCCCTATCTCTAGGACCGGCATGTTGCATTCTCTGGAGGTGATTGCTAGGGCAATTATGCCAGCATGCATGCACCTGGATTAGAGCGACCTGCCCCCTATCTCTAGGACAGGCGTGTTGCATTCTCTGGTGGATGATTGCTAGGGCAATTATGTCAGCATGCATGCACCTGGATCAGAGAGGCCTGCCCCCTACCTCCAGGACAGGATTCCGGCATTCTCTGGTGGATGATTGCTAGGGTAATTATGCCAGCATGCAAGCACCTGGATCAGAGCAGCCTGCCCCCTATCTTTAGGACAGGCGTGTTGCATTCTCTGGTGGATGATTGCTAGGGCAATTATGCCAGCATGCATGCACCTGGATCAGAGAGGCCTGCCCCCTATCTCTAGGACAGGCATGTTGCATTCTCTGGAGGTGCTTGCTAGGGCAATTATGCCAGCATACATGCCTCTGGATCAGAGCGGCCTGCCCCCTATCTCTAGGACAGGCGTGTTGCATTCTCTGGTGGATGATTGCTAGGGCAATTATGCCAGCATGCATGCACCTGGATCAGAGCAGCCTGCCCCCTATCTCTAGGACAGGATACCTGCATTCTCTGTTGGCTGATTGCTAGGGCAATTATGTCAGCATACATGCACCTGGATCAGAGCGGCCTGCCCCCTATCTCTAGGACAGGCGTGTTGCATTCTCTGGTGGATGATTGCTTGGGCAATTATGTCAGCATGCAAGCACCTGGATCAGAGCGGCCTGCCCCCTATCTCTAGGACAGGCGTGTTGCATTCTCTGGTGGATGATTGCTAGGGCAATTATGTCAGCATGCAAGCACCTGGATCAGAGCGGCCTGCCCCCTATCTCTAGGACAGGTGTGTTGCATTCTCTGGTGGATGATTGCTAGGGCAAGTATGTCAGCATGCATGCACCTGGATCAGAGCAGCCTGCCCCCTATCTCTAGGACAGGATACCTGCATTCTCTGTTGGCTGATTGCTAGGGCAATTATGTCAGCATACATGCACCTGGATCAGAGCGGCCTGCCCCCCATCTCTAGGACCGGCGTGTTGCATTCTCTGGTGGATGATTGGTAGGGCAATTATGTCAGCATGCATGCACCTGGATCAGAGCGGCCTGCCCCCTATCTCTAGGACCGGCGTGTTGTATTCTCTGGTGGATGATTGCTAGGGCAATTATGTCAGCATGCAAGCACCTGGATAAGAGCGACCTGCCCCCTATCTCTAGGACAGGCTTCTTGCATTCTCTGGAGGTGATTGCAAGGGCATTTATCTCAGCATGCAAGCACCTGGATCAGAGCGGCCTGCCCCCTATCTCTAGGACAGGATACCTGCATTCTCTGGTGGCTGATTGCTAGGGCAATTATGTCAGCATACATGCACCTGGATCAGAGCAGCCTGCCCCCTATCTCTAGGAAATGATACCTGCATTCTCTGGTGGCTGATTGCTAGGGCAATTATGTCAGCATACATGCACCTGGATCAGAGCGGCCTGCCCCCCATCTCTAGGACAGACTTGTTGCATTCTCTGGTAGATGATTGCTAGGGCAATTATGTCAGCATGCATGCACCTGGATCAGAGCGGCCTGCCCCCTATCCCTAGGACCGGCGTGTTGCATTCTCTGGCGGATGATTGCTAGGGCAATTATGTCAGCATGCAAGCACCTGGATCAGAGCGACCTGCCCCCTATCTCTAGGACAGGCGTGTTGGATTCTCTGGAGGTGATTGCTAGGGCAATTATCTCAGCATGCATGCACCTGGATTAGAGCGGCCTGCCCCCTATCTCTAGGACAGGATACCTGCATTCTCTGGAGGTGATTGCTAGGGCAAGTATGTCAGCATGCATGCACCTGGATCAGAGCGGCCTGCCCCCTATCTCTAGGACAGGCATGTTGCATTCTCTGGAGGTGATTGCTAGGGCAATTATGCCAGCATGCATGCACCTGGATCAGAGCGGCCTGCCCCCTATCTCTAGGACAGGCGTGTTGCATTCTCTGGAGGTGATTGCTAGGGCAATTATGCCAGCATGCATGCACCTGGATCAGAGCGGTCTGCCCCCTATCTCTAGGACAGGCGTGTTGCATTCTCTGGAGGTGATTGCTAGGGCAATTATGCCAGCATGCATGCACCTGGATTAGAGCGACCTGCCCCCTATCTCTAGGACAGGTGTGTTGCATTCTCTGGTGGATGATTGCTAGGGCAATTATTTCAGCATGCATGCACCTGGATCAGAGAGGCCTGCCCCCTATCTCCAGGACAGGATTCCGGCATTCTCTGGTGGATGATTGCTAGGGTAATTATGCCAGCATGCAAGCACCTGGATCAGAGCAGCCTGCCCCCTATCTTTAGGACAGGCTTGTTGCATTCTCTGGTGGATGATTGCTAGGGCAATTATGCCAGCATGCATGCACCTGGATCAGAGCGGCCTGCCCCCTATCTCTAGGACAGGCTTGTTGCAGTCTTTGGTGGATGATTGCTAGGGCAATTATGCCAGCATGCAAGCACCTAGATCAGAGCGGCCTGCCCCCTATCTCTAGGACAGGCTTGTTGCATTCTCTGGAGGTGCTTGCTAGGGCAATTATGCCAGCATACATGCATCTGGATCAGAGCGGCCTGCCCCCTATCTCTAGGACAGGCGTGTTGCATTCTCTGGTGGATGATTGCTAGGGAAATTATGCCAGCATGCATGCACCTGGATCAGAGCAGCCTGCCCCCTATCTCTAGGACAGGCGTGTTGCATTCTCTGGTGGATGATTGCTAGGGCAATTATGTCAGCATGCAAGCACCTGGATCAGAGCGGCCTGCCCCCTATCTCTAGGACAGGCGTGTTGCATTCTCTGGTGGATGATTGCTTGGGCAATTATGTCAGCATGCAAGCACCTGGATCAGAGCGGCCTGCCCCCTATCTCTAGGACAGGCGTGTTGCATTCTCCGGTGGATGATTGCTAGGGCAATTATGTCAGCATGCAAGCACCTGGATCAGAGCGGCCTGCCCCCTATCTCTAGGACAGGCGTGTTGCATTCTCTGGAGGTGATTGCTAGGGCAATTATGCCAGCATGCATGCACCTGGATCAGAGCAGCCTGCCCCCTATCTCTAGGAAAGGATACCTGCATTCTCTGGTGGCTGATTGCTAGGGCAATTATGTCAGCATACATGCACCTGGATCAGAGCGGCCTTCCCCCTATCTCTAGGACAGGCGTGTTGCATTCTCTTGTGGGTGATTGCTAGGGCAATTATGTCAGCATCCATGCACCTGGATCAGAGCAGCCTGCCCCCTATCTCTAGGACAGGATACCTGCATTCTCTGGAGGTGATTGCTAGGGCAAGTATGTCAGCATGCATGCACCTGGATCAGAGCGGCCTGCCCCCTATCTCTAGGACAGGCGTGTTGCATTCTCTGGAGGTGATTGCTAGGGCAATTATGCCAGCATGCATGCACCTGGATCAGAGCGGCCTGCCCCCTATCTCTAGGACAGGCATGTTGCATTCTCTGGAGGTGATTGCTAGGGCAATTATGCCAGCATGCATGCACTTCGATCAGAGCGACCTGCCCCCTATCTCTAGGACAGGCTTATTGCATTCTCTGGAGGTGATTGCTAGGGCATTTATCTCAGCATGCATGCACCTGGATTAGAGCGGCCTGCCCCCTATCTCTAGGACAGGATACCTGCATTCTCTGGTGGCTGATTGCTAGGGCAATTATGTCAGCATGCAAGCACCTGGATCAGAGCGGCCTGCCCCCTATCTCTAGGACAGGTGTGTTGCATTCTCTGGTGGATGATTGCTAGGGCAAGTATGTCAGCATGCATGCACCTGGATCAGAGCAGCCTGCCCCCTATCTCTAGGACAGGATACCTGCATTCTCTGTTGGCTGATTGCTAGGGCAATTATGTCAGCATACATGCACCTGGATCAGAGCGGCCTGCCCCCTATCTCTAGGACAGGCGTGTTGCATTCTCTGGTGGATGATTGCTTGGGCAATTATGTCAGCATGCAAGCACCTGGATCAGAGCGGCCTGCCCCCTATCTCTAGGACAGGCGTGTTGCATTCTCTGGTGGATGATTGCTAGGGCAATTATGTCAGCATGCAAGCACCTGGATCAGAGCGGCCTGCCCCCTATCTCTAGGACAGGTGTGTTGCATTCTCTGGTGGATGATTGCTAGGGCAAGTATGTCAGCATGCATGCACCTGGATCAGAGCAGCCTGCCCCCTATCTCTAGGACAGGATACCTGCATTCTCTGTTGGCTGATTGCTAGGGCAATTATGTCAGCATACATGCACCTGGATCAGAGCGGCCTGCCCCCCATCTCTAGGACCGGCGTGTTGCATTCTCTGGTGGATGATTGGTAGGGCAATTATGTCAGCATGCATGCACCTGGATCAGAGCGGCCTGCCCCCTATCTCTAGGACCGGCGTGTTGTATTCTCTGGTGGATGATTGCTAGGGCAATTATGTCAGCATGCAAGCACCTGGATAAGAGCGACCTGCCCCCTATCTCTAGGACAGGCTTCTTGCATTCTCTGGAGGTGATTGCAAGGGCATTTATCTCAGCATGCAAGCACCTGGATCAGAGCGGCCTGCCCCCTATCTCTAGGACAGGATACCTGCATTCTCTGGTGGCTGATTGCTAGGGCAATTATGTCAGCATACATGCACCTGGATCAGAGCAGCCTGCCCCCTATCTCTAGGAAATGATACCTGCATTCTCTGGTGGCTGATTGCTAGGGCAATTATGTCAGCATACATGCACCTGGATCAGAGCGGCCTGCCCCCCATCTCTAGGACAGACTTGTTGCATTCTCTGGTAGATGATTGCTAGGGCAATTATGTCAGCATGCATGCACCTGGATCAGAGCGGCCTGCCCCCTATCCCTAGGACCGGCGTGTTGCATTCTCTGGCGGATGATTGCTAGGGCAATTATGTCAGCATGCAAGCACCTGGATCAGAGCGACCTGCCCCCTATCTCTAGGACAGGCGTGTTGGATTCTCTGGAGGTGATTGCTAGGGCAATTATCTCAGCATGCATGCACCTGGATTAGAGCGGCCTGCCCCCTATCTCTAGGACAGGATACCTGCATTCTCTGGAGGTGATTGCTAGGGCAAGTATGTCAGCATGCAAGCACCTGGATCAGAGCAGCCTGCCCCCTATCTCTAGGACAGGCGTGTTGCATTCTCTGGTGGATGATTGCTAGGGCAATTATGTCAGCATGCAAGCACCTGGATCAGAGCGGCCTGCCCCCTATCTCTAGGACAGGCGTGTTGCATTCTCTGGTGGATGATTGCTTGGGCAATTATGTCAGCATGCAAGCACCTGGATCAGAGCGGCCTGCCCCCTATCTCTAGGACAGGCGTGTTGCATTCTCCGGTGGATGATTGCTAGGGCAATTATGTCAGCATGCAAGCACCTGGATCAGAGCGGCCTGCCCCCTATCTCTAGGACAGGCGTGTTGCATTCTCTGGAGGTGATTGCTAGGGCAATTATGCCAGCATGCATGCACCTGGATCAGAGCAGCCTGCCCCCTATCTCTAGGAAAGGATACCTGCATTCTCTGGTGGCTGATTGCTAGGGCAATTATGTCAGCATACATGCACCTGGATCAGAGCGGCCTTCCCCCTATCTCTAGGACAGGCGTGTTGCATTCTCTTGTGGGTGATTGCTAGGGCAATTATGTCAGCATCCATGCACCTGGATCAGAGCAGCCTGCCCCCTATCTCTAGGACAGGATACCTGCATTCTCTGGAGGTGATTGCTAGGGCAAGTATGTCAGCATGCATGCACCTGGATCAGAGCGGCCTGCCCCCTATCTCTAGGACAGGCGTGTTGCATTCTCTGGAGGTGATTGCTAGGGCAATTATGCCAGCATGCATGCACCTGGATCAGAGCGGCCTGCCCCCTATCTCTAGGACAGGCATGTTGCATTCTCTGGAGGTGATTGCTAGGGCAATTATGCCAGCATGCATGCACTTCGATCAGAGCGACCTGCCCCCTATCTCTAGGACAGGCTTATTGCATTCTCTGGAGGTGATTGCTAGGGCATTTATCTCAGCATGCATGCACCTGGATTAGAGCGGCCTGCCCCCTATCTCTAGGACAGGATACCTGCATTCTCTGGTGGCTGATTGCTAGGGCAATTATGTCAGCATACAGGCACCTGGATCAGAGCAGCCTGCCCCCTATCTCTAGGAAAGGATACCTGCATTCTCTGGTGGCTGATTGCTAGGGCAATTATGTCAGCATACATGCACCTGGATCAGAGCGGCCTGCCCCCCATCTCTAGGACAGACGTGTTGCATTCTCTGGTAGATGATTGCTAGGGCAATTATGTCAGCATGCATGCACCTGGATCAGAGCGGCCTGCCCCCTATCTCTAGGATCCGCGTGTTGCATTCTCTGGCGGATGATTTCTAGGGCAATTATGTCAGCATGCATGCACCTGGATCAGAGCGGCCTGCCCCCTATCTCTAGGACAGGCGTGTTGCATTCTCTGGAGGTGATTGCTAGGGCAATTATGCCAGCATGCATGCACCTGGATTAGAGCGACCTGCCCCCTATCTCTTGGACAGGCGTGTTGCATTCTCTGGTGGATGATTGCTAGGGCAATTATGCCAGCATGCATGCACCTGGATCAGAGAGGCCTGCCCCCTATATCTAGGACAGGCGTGTTGCAGTCTTTGGTGGATGATTGCTAGGGCAATTATGCCAGCATGCAAGCACCTAGATCAGAGCGGCCTGCCCCCTATCTCTAGGACAGGCATGTTGCATTCTCTGGAGGTGCTTGCTAGGGCAATTATGCCAGCATACATGCATCTGGATCAGAGCGGCCTGCCCCCTATCTCTAGGACAGGCGTGTTGCATTCTCTGGTGGATGATTGCTAGGGCAATTATGCCAGCATGCATGCACCTGGATCAGAGCAGCCTGCCCCCTATCTCTAGGACAGGCGTGTTGCATTCTCTGGTGGATGATTGCTAGGGCAATTATGTCAGCATGCAAGCACCTGGATCAGAGCGGCCTGCCCCCTATCTCTAGGACAGGCGTGTTGCATTCTCTGGTGGATGATTGCTTGGGCAATTATGTCAGCATGCAAGCACCTGGATCAGAGCGGCCTGCCCCCTATCTCTAGGACAGGCGTGTTGCATTCTCTGGTGGATGATTGCTAGGGCAATTATGTCAGCATGCAAGCACCTGGATCAGAGCGGCCTGCCCCCTATCTCTAGGACAGGCGTGTTGCATTCTCTGGAGGTGATTGCTAGGGCAATTATGCCAGCATGCATGCACCTGGATCAGAGCAGCCGGCCCCCTATCTCTAGGAAAGGATACCTGCATTCTCTGGTGGCTGATTGCTAGGGCAATTATGTCAGCATACATGCACCTGGATCAGAGCGGCCTGCCCCCCATCTCTAGGACAGACGTGTTGCATTCTCTGGTGGATGATTGCTAGGGCAATTATGTCAGCATGCATGCACCTGGATCAGAACGGCCTGCCCCCTATCTCTAGGACAGGCGTGTTGCATTCTCTGGTGGATGATTGCTAGGGCAAATATGTCAGCATGCAAGCACCTGGATCAGAGCGACCTGCCCCCTATCTATAGGACAGGCGTGTTGGATTCTCTGGAGGTGATTGCTAGGGCAATTATCTCAGCATGCATGCACCTGGATTAGAGCGGCCTGCCCCCTATCTCTAGGACAGGATACCTGCATTCTCTGGTGGCTGATTGCTAGGGCAATCATGTCAGCATACATGCACCTGGATCAGAGCGGCCTTCCCCCTATCTCTAGGACAGGCGTGTTGCATTCTCTTGTGGGTGATTGCTAGGGCAATTATGTCAGCATGCATGCACCTGGATCAGAGCAGCCTGCCCCCTATCTCTAGGACAGGATACCTGCATTCTCTGGAGGTGATTGCTAGGGCAAGTATGTCAGCATGCATGCACCTGGATCAGAGCGGCCTGCCCCCTATCTCTAGGACAGGCGTGTTGCATTCTCTGGAGGTGATTGCTAGGGCAATTATGCCAGCATGCATGCACCTGGATCAGAGAGGCCTGCCCCCTATCTCTAGTACAGGATACCTGCATTCTCAGGAGGTGATTGCTAGGGCAAGTATGTCAGCATGCATGCACCTGGATCAGAGCGGCCTGCCCCCTATCTCTAGGACAGGCGTGTTGCATTCTCTGGAGATGATTGCTAGCGCAATTATGCCAGCATGCATGCACCTGGATCAGAGCGACCTGCCCCCCATCTCTAGGACAGGCGTGTTGCATTCTCTGGTGGATGATTGCTAGGGCAATTATGTCAGCATGCATGCACCTGGATCAGAGAGGCCTGCCCCCTATCTCTAGGACAGGATTCCTGCATTCTCTGGTTAATGATTGCTAGGGTAATTATGCCAGCATGCAAGCACCTGGATCAGAGCGACCTGCCCCCTATCTCTAGGACAGGCGTGTTGCATTCTCTGGTGAATGATTGCTAGGGCAATTATGCAAACATGCATGCACCTGGATCAGAGCGGCCTGCCCCCTATCTCTAGGACAGGCGTGTTGCATTCTCTGGTGGATGATTGCTAGGGCAATTACGCCAGCATGCATCCACCTGGATCAGAGCGGCCTGCCCCCTATCTCTAGGACAGGCGTGTTGCATTCTCTGGTGGCTGATTGCTAGGGCAACTATGTCAGCATGCAAGCACCTGGATCAGAGCGGCCTGCCCCCTATCTCTAGGATAGGCGTGTTGCATTCTCTGGAGGTGATTGCCCAGAGCTTTGCCAGTGGTTATGATTTATTCAAAACCTTCCAGCCATCACCTTTCTGTTTTGCTAAAGTCACCCCGAGTGGGACGGGTATGCCCAGACGTGGGTCCCGAGTCTGCCGGGCCTAGAGACCCAAGCTACTCCTCACTGATGACGCCCAACAAGGCTGAAACATGTCTGGGGATGCTTGTGGTCTCGTGCAGAAGGGATGTGACCTAGCAGTTCGAGCTGGACTGCCCCTTTTGGGGTAGGACCAAGCCTGATTTGCATATGGTTTTTCCCCTTCTGTAATGGCTTGGCAGGCTGAAAAACGATGGTCTGGAGGGTTGCCCAGAGCTTTGCCAGTGGTTATGATTTATTCAAAACCTTCCAGCCATCACCTTTCTGTTTTGCTAAAGTCACCCCGAGTGGGACGGGTATGCCCAGACGTGGGTCCCGAGTCTGCCGGGCCTAGAGACCCAAGCTACTCCTCACTGATGACGCCCAACAAGGCTGAAACATGTCTGGGGATGCTTGTGGTCTCGTGCAGAAGGGATGTGACCTAGCAGTTCGAGCTGGACTGCCCCTTTTGGGGTAGGACCAAGCCTGATTTGCATATGGTTTTTCCCCTTCTGTAATGGCTTGGCAGGCTGAAAAACGATGGTCTGGAGGGTTGCCCAGAGCTTTGCCAGTGGTTATGATTTATTCAAAACCTTCCAGCCATCACCTTTCTGTTTTGCTAAAGTCACCCCGAGTGGGACGGGTATGCCCAGACGTGGGTCCCGAGTCTGCCGGGCCTAGAGACCCAAGCTACTCCTCACTGATGAGGCCCAACAAGGCTGAAACATGTCTGGGGATGCTTGTGGTCTCGTGCAGAAGGGATGTGACCTAGCAGTTCGAGCTGGACTGCCCCTTTTGGGGTAGGACCAAGCCTGATTTGCATATGGTTTTTCCCCTTCTGTAATGGCTTGGCAGGCTGAAAAACGATGGTCTGGAGGGTTGCCCAGAGCTTTGCCAGTGGTTATGATTTATTCAAAACCTTCCAGCCATCACCTTTCTGTTTTGCTAAAGTCACCCCGAGTGGGACGGGTATGCCCAGACGTGGGTCCCGAGTCTGCCGGGCCTAGAGACCCAAGCTACTCCTCACTGATGACGCCCAACAAGGCTGAAACATGTCTGGGGATGCTTGTGGTCTCGTGCAGAAGGGATGTGACCTAGCAGTTCGAGCTGGACTGCCCCTTTTGGGGTAGGACCAAGCCTGATTTGCATATGGTTTTTCCCCTTCTGTAATGGCTTGGCAGGCTGAAAAACGATGGTCTGGAGGGTTGCCCAGAGCTTTGCCAGTGGTTATGATTTATTCAAAACCTTCCAGCCATCACCTTTCTGTTTTGCTAAAGTCACCCCGAGTGGGACGGGTATGCCCAGACGTGGGTCCCGAGTCTGCCGGGCCTAGAGACCCAAGCTACTCCTCACTGATGACGCCCAACAAGGCTGAAACATGTCTGGGGATGCTTGTGGTCTCGTGCAGAAGGGATGTGACCTAGCAGTTCGAGCTGGACTGCCCCTTTTGGGGTAGGACCAAGCCTGATTTGCATATGGTTTTTCCCCTTCTGTAATGGCTTGGCAGGCTGAAAAACGATGGTCTGGAGGGTTGCCCAGAGCTTTGCCAGTGGTTATGATTTATTCAAAACCTTCCAGCCATCACCTTTCTGTTTTGCTAAAGTCACCCCGAGTGGGACGGGTATGCCCAGACGTGGGTCCCGAGTCTGCCGGGCCTAGAGACCCAAGCTACTCCTCACTGATGACGCCCAACAAGGCTGAAACATGTCTGGGGATGCTTGTGGTCTCGTGCAGAAGGGATGTGACCTAGCAGTTCGAGCCGGACTGCCCCTTTTGGGGTAGGACCAAGCCTGATTTGCATATGGTTTTTCCCCTTCTGTAATGGCTTGGCAGGCTGAAAAACGATGGTCTGGAGGGTTGCCCAGAGCTTTGCCAGTGGTTATGATTTATTCAAAACCTTCCAGCCATCACCTTTCTGTTTTGCTAAAGTCACCCCGAGTGGGACGGGTATGCCCAGACGTGGGTCCCTTAGTCTGCCGGGCCTAGAGACCCAAGCTACTCCTCACTGATGACGCCCAACAAGGCTGAAACATGTCTGGGGATGCTTGTGGTCTCGTGCAGAAGGGATGTGACCTAGCAGTTCGAGCTGGACTGCCCCTTTTGGGGTAGGACCAAGCCTGATTTGCATATGGTTTTTCCCCTTCTGTAATGGCTTGGCAGGCTGAAAAACGATGGTCTGGAGGGTTGCCCAGAGCTTTGCCAGTGGTTATGATTTATTCAAAACCTTCCAGCCATCACCTTTCTGTTTTGCTTAGGGCAATTATGTCAGCATGCATGCACCTGGATCAGAGCGGCCTGCCCCATTTCTCTAGGAAAGGCATGTTGCATTCTCTGGTGGATGATTGCTAGGGCAATTATGTCAGCATGCATGCACCTGGATCAGAGTGGCCTGCCCCCTATCTCTAGGACAGGCATGTTGCATTCTCTGGTGGATGATTGCTAGGGCAATTATACCAGCATGCATGCACCTGGATCAGAGCGGCCTGCCCCCTATCTCTAGGACAGCCTTCTTGCATTCTCTGGTGGATGATTGCTAGGGCAATTATGTCAGCATACATGCACCTGGATCAGAGCGGCCTGCCCCCTATCTCTTGGACAGGCGTGTTGCATTCTTTGGTGGATGATTGGTAGGGCAATTATGCCAGCATGCATGCACCTGGATCAGAGCGACCTGCCCCCTATCTCCAGGACAGGCGTGTTGCATTCTCTGGTGGATGATTACTAGGGCAATTATGTCAGCATGCATGCACCTGTATCAGAGCGGCCTGCCCCCTATCTCTAGGACAGGCGTGTTGCATTCTCTGGTGGTTGATTACTAGGGCAATTATGTCAGCATGCAAGCACCTGGATCAGAGTGACCTGCCCCCTATCTCCAGGACAGGCGTGTTGCATTCTCTGGTGGATGATTACTAGGGCAATTATGTCAGCAAGCATGCACCTGGATCAGAGCGGCCTGCCCCCTATCTCTAGGACAGGCGTGTTGCATTCTCTGGTGGATGATTGCTAGGGCAATTATGTCAGCATGCATGCACCTGTATCAGAGCGGCCTGCCCCCTTTCTCTAGGACAGGATACCTGCATTCTCTGGTGGATGATTGCTAGGGCACCTGGATCAGAGCGGCCTGCCACCTATCTCTAGGACAGGATACCTGCATTCTCTGGTGGATGATTGCTAGGGCAATTATGCCAGCATGCATGCACCTGGATCAGAGCGGCCTGCCCCCTATCTCTAGGACAGGATACCTGCATTCTCTGGTGGATGATTGCTAGGGCACCTGGATCAGAGTGGCCTTCCCCCTATCTCTAGGACAGGATACCTGCATTCTCTGGTGGCTGATTGCTAGGGCAATTATGTCAGCATGCATGCACCTGGATCAGAGCGGCCTGCCCCCTATCTCTAGGACAGGATACCTGCATTCTCTGGTGGATGATTGCTAGGGCACCTGGATCAGAGTGGCCTTCCCCCTATCTCTAGGACAGGATACCTGCATTCTCTGGTGGCTGATTGCTAGGGTAATTATGTCAGCATACATGCACCTGGATCAGAGCGGCCTGCCCCCTATCTCTAGGACAGGCGTGTTGCATTCTCTGGTGGATGATTGCTAGGGCAATTATTTCAGCATGCATGCACCTGGATCAGAGCGGCCTGCCCCCTATCTCTAGGACAGGTGTGTTGCATTCTCTGGTGAATGATTGCTAGGGCAATTATTTCAGCATGCATGCACCTGGATCAGAGCGGCCTGCCCCCTATCTCTAGGACAGAATACCTGCATTCTCTGGAGGTGATTGCTAGGGCAATTATGCCAGCATGCATGCACCTGGATCAGAGCGGCCTGCCCCCTATCTCTAGGACAGGCGTGTTGCATTCTCTGGAGGTGATTGCTAGGGCAATTATGTCAGCATGCATGCACCTGGATCAGAGCGGCCTGCCCCCTATCTCTAGGACAGGCGTGTTGCATTCTCTGGTGGATGATTGCTAGGGCAATTATTCCAGCATGCATGCACCTGGATCATAGCGACCTGCCCCCTATCTCTAGGACAGGATACCTGCATTCTCTGGTGGATGATTGCTAGGGCACCTGGATCAGAGCGGCCTGCCCCCTATCTCTAGGACAGGATTCCTACATTCTCTGCAGGTGATTGCTAGGGCAATTATGTCAGCATGCATGCACCTGGATTAGAGCGGCCTGTCCTCTATCTCTAGGACAGGCATGTTGCATTCTCTGGAGGTGATTGCTAGGGCAATTATGCCAGCATGCATGCACCTGGATCAGAGCGGCCTGCCCCTTATCTCTAGGACAGCCTTCTTGCATTCTCTGGTGGATTATTGCTAGGGCAATTATGTCAGCATACATGCACCTGGATCAGAGCGGCCTGCCCCCTATCTCTAGGACAGGCGTGTTGCATTCTCTGGTGGATGATTGCTAGGGCAATTATGCCAGCATGCATGCACCTGGATCAGAGCGACCTGCCCCCTATCTCTAGGACAGGCGTGTTGCATTCTCTGGTGGATGATTGCTAGGGCAATTATGTCAGCATGCATACACCTGGATCAGAGCGGCCTGCCCCCTATCTCTAGGACATGATACCTGCATTCTCTGGTGGTTGATTGCTAGGGCAATTATGCCAGCATGCATGCACCTGGATCAGAGCAGCCTGCCCCCTATCTCTAGGATAGGCGTGTTGCATTCTCTTGTGGATGATTGCTAGGGCAATTATGCCAGCATGCATGCACCTGGATCAGAGTGACCTGCCCCCTATCTCCAGGACAGGCGTGTAGCATTCTCTGGTGGATGATTGCTAGGGCAATTATGTCAGCATGCATGCACCTGGATCAGAGCGGCCTGCCCCCTATCTCTAGGACAGGATACCTGCATTCTCTGGTGGATGATTGCTAGGGGACCTGGATCAGAGCGGCCTGCCCCCTATCTCTAGGACAGGATACCTGCATTCTCTGGTGGATGATTGCTAGGGCAATTATGCCAGCATGCATGCACCTGGATCAGAGCGGCCTGCCCCCTATCTCTAGGACAGGATACCTGCATTCTCTGGTGGATGATTGCTAGGGCACCTGGATCAGAGCGGCCTGCCCCCTATCTCTAGGACAGGATACCTGCATTCTCTGGTGGCTGATTGCTAGGGCAATTATGTCAGCATGCATGCACCTGGATCAGAGCGGCCTGCCCCCTATCTCTAGGACAGGCGTGTTGCATTCTCTGGTGGATGATTGCTAGGGCAATTATTTCAGCATGCATGCACCTGGATCAGAGCGACCTGCCCCCTATCTCTAGGACAGGCGTGTTGCATTCTCTGGTGGATGATTGCTAGGGCAATTATGTCAGCATGCATGCACCTGGATCAGAGAGGCCTGCCCCCTACCTCCAGGACAGGATTCCGGCATTCTCTGGTGGATGATTGCTAGGGTAATTATGCCAGCATGCAAGCACCTGGATCAGAGCAGCCTGCCCCCTATCTTTAGGACAGGCGTGTTGCATTCTCTGGTGGATGATTGCTAGGGCAATTATGCCAGCATGCATGCACCTGGATCAGAGAGGCCTGCCCCCTATCTCTAGGACAGGCATGTTGCATTCTCTGGAGGTGCTTGCTAGGGCAATTATGCCAGCATACATGCCTCTGGATCAGAGCGGCCTGCCCCCTATCTCTAGGACAGGCGTGTTGCATTCTCTGGTGGATGATTGCTAGGGCAATTATGCCAGCATGCATGCACCTGGATCAGAGCAGCCTGCCCCCTTTCTCTAGGACAGGCGTGTTGCATTCTCTGGTGGATGATTGCTAGGGCAATTATGTCAGCATGCAAGCACCTGGATCAGAGCGGCCTGCCCCCTATCTCTAGGACAGGCGTGTTGCATTCTCTGGTGGATGATTGCTTGGGCAATTATGTCAGCATGCAAGCACCTGGATCAGAGCGGCCTGCCCCCTATCTCTAGGACAGGCGTGTTGCATTCTCTGGTGGATGATTGCTAGGGCAATTATGTCAGCATGCAAGCACCTGGATCAGAGCGGCCTGCCCCCTATCTCTAGGACAGGTGTGTTGCATTCTCTGGTGGATGATTGCTAGGGCAAGTATGTCAGCATGCATGCACCTGGATCAGAGCAGCCTGCCCCCTATCTCTAGGACAGGATACCTGCATTCTCTGTTGGCTGATTGCTAGGGCAATTATGTCAGCATACATGCACCTGGATCAGAGCGGCCTGCCCCCCATCTCTAGGACCGGCGTGTTGCATTCTCTGGTGGATGATTGGTAGGGCAATTATGTCAGCATGCATGCACCTGGATCAGAGCGGCCTGCCCCCTATCTCTAGGACCGGCGTGTTGTATTCTCTGGTGGATGATTGCTAGGGCAATTATGTCAGCATGCAAGCACCTGGATAAGAGCGACCTGCCCCCTATCTCTAGGACAGGCTTCTTGCATTCTCTGGAGGTGATTGCAAGGGCATTTATCTCAGCATGCAAGCACCTGGATCAGAGCGGCCTGCCCCCTATCTCTAGGACAGGATACCTGCATTCTCTGGTGGCTGATTGCTAGGGCAATTATGTCAGCATACATGCACCTGGATCAGAGCAGCCTGCCCCCTATCTCTAGGAAATGATACCTGCATTCTCTGGTGGCTGATTGCTAGGGCAATTATGTCAGCATACATGCACCTGGATCAGAGCGGCCTGCCCCCCATCTCTAGGACAGACTTGTTGCATTCTCTGGTAGATGATTGCTAGGGCAATTATGTCAGCATGCATGCACCTGGATCAGAGCGGCCTGCCCCCTATCCCTAGGACCGGCGTGTTGCATTCTCTGGCGGATGATTGCTAGGGCAATTATGTCAGCATGCAAGCACCTGGATCAGAGCGACCTGCCCCCTATCTCTAGGACAGGCGTGTTGGATTCTCTGGAGGTGATTGCTAGGGCAATTATCTCAGCATGCATGCACCTGGATTAGAGCGGCCTGCCCCCTATCTCTAGGACAGGATACCTGCATTCTCTGGAGGTGATTGCTAGGGCAAGTATGTCAGCATGCATGCACCTGGATCAGAGCGGCCTGCCCCCTATCTCTAGGACAGGCATGTTGCATTCTCTGGAGGTGATTGCTAGGGCAATTATGCCAGCATGCATGCACCTGGATCAGAGCGGCCTGCCCCCTATCTCTAGGACAGGCGTGTTGCATTCTCTGGAGGTGATTGCTAGGGCAATTATGCCAGCATGCATGCACCTGGATCAGAGCGGTCTGCCCCCTATCTCTAGGACAGGCGTGTTGCATTCTCTGGAGGTGATTGCTAGGGCAATTATGCCAGCATGCATGCACCTGGATTAGAGCGACCTGCCCCCTATCTCTAGGACAGGTGTGTTGCATTCTCTGGTGGATGATTGCTAGGGCAATTATTTCAGCATGCATGCACCTGGATCAGAGAGGCCTGCCCCCTATCTCCAGGACAGGATTCCGGCATTCTCTGGTGGATGATTGCTAGGGTAATTATGCCAGCATGCAAGCACCTGGATCAGAGCAGCCTGCCCCCTATCTTTAGGACAGGCTTGTTGCATTCTCTGGTGGATGATTGCTAGGGCAATTATGCCAGCATGCATGCACCTGGATCAGAGCGGCCTGCCCCCTATCTCTAGGACAGGCTTGTTGCAGTCTTTGGTGGATGATTGCTAGGGCAATTATGCCAGCATGCAAGCACCTAGATCAGAGCGGCCTGCCCCCTATCTCTAGGACAGGCTTGTTGCATTCTCTGGAGGTGCTTGCTAGGGCAATTATGCCAGCATACATGCATCTGGATCAGAGCGGCCTGCCCCCTATCTCTAGGACAGGCGTGTTGCATTCTCTGGTGGATGATTGCTAGGGAAATTATGCCAGCATGCATGCACCTGGATCAGAGCAGCCTGCCCCCTATCTCTAGGACAGGCGTGTTGCATTCTCTGGTGGATGATTGCTAGGGCAATTATGTCAGCATGCAAGCACCTGGATCAGAGCGGCCTGCCCCCTATCTCTAGGACAGGCGTGTTGCATTCTCTGGTGGATGATTGCTTGGGCAATTATGTCAGCATGCAAGCACCTGGATCAGAGCGGCCTGCCCCCTATCTCTAGGACAGGCGTGTTGCATTCTCCGGTGGATGATTGCTAGGGCAATTATGTCAGCATGCAAGCACCTGGATCAGAGCGGCCTGCCCCCTATCTCTAGGACAGGCGTGTTGCATTCTCTGGAGGTGATTGCTAGGGCAATTATGCCAGCATGCATGCACCTGGATCAGAGCAGCCTGCCCCCTATCTCTAGGAAAGGATACCTGCATTCTCTGGTGGCTGATTGCTAGGGCAATTATGTCAGCATACATGCACCTGGATCAGAGCGGCCTTCCCCCTATCTCTAGGACAGGCGTGTTGCATTCTCTTGTGGGTGATTGCTAGGGCAATTATGTCAGCATCCATGCACCTGGATCAGAGCAGCCTGCCCCCTATCTCTAGGACAGGATACCTGCATTCTCTGGAGGTGATTGCTAGGGCAAGTATGTCAGCATGCATGCACCTGGATCAGAGCGGCCTGCCCCCTATCTCTAGGACAGGCGTGTTGCATTCTCTGGAGGTGATTGCTAGGGCAATTATGCCAGCATGCATGCACCTGGATCAGAGCGGCCTGCCCCCTATCTCTAGGACAGGCATGTTGCATTCTCTGGAGGTGATTGCTAGGGCAATTATGCCAGCATGCATGCACTTCGATCAGAGCGACCTGCCCCCTATCTCTAGGACAGGCTTATTGCATTCTCTGGAGGTGATTGCTAGGGCATTTATCTCAGCATGCATGCACCTGGATTAGAGCGGCCTGCCCCCTATCTCTAGGACAGGATACCTGCATTCTCTGGTGGCTGATTGCTAGGGCAATTATGTCAGCATACAGGCACCTGGATCAGAGCAGCCTGCCCCCTATCTCTAGGAAAGGATACCTGCATTCTCTGGTGGCTGATTGCTAGGGCAATTATGTCAGCATACATGCACCTGGATCAGAGCGGCCTGCCCCCCATCTCTAGGACAGACGTGTTGCATTCTCTGGTAGATGATTGCTAGGGCAATTATGTCAGCATGCATGCACCTGGATCAGAGCGGCCTGCCCCCTATCTCTAGGATCCGCGTGTTGCATTCTCTGGCGGATGATTTCTAGGGCAATTATGTCAGCATGCATGCACCTGGATCAGAGCGGCCTGCCCCCTATCTCTAGGACAGGCGTGTTGCATTCTCTGGAGGTGATTGCTAGGGCAATTATGCCAGCATGCATGCACCTGGATTAGAGCGACCTGCCCCCTATCTCTTGGACAGGCGTGTTGCATTCTCTGGTGGATGATTGCTAGGGCAATTATGCCAGCATGCATGCACCTGGATCAGAGAGGCCTGCCCCCTATATCTAGGACAGGCGTGTTGCAGTCTTTGGTGGATGATTGCTAGGGCAATTATGCCAGCATGCAAGCACCTAGATCAGAGCGGCCTGCCCCCTATCTCTAGGACAGGCATGTTGCATTCTCTGGAGGTGCTTGCTAGGGCAATTATGCCAGCATACATGCATCTGGATCAGAGCGGCCTGCCCCCTATCTCTAGGACAGGCGTGTTGCATTCTCTGGTGGATGATTGCTAGGGCAATTATGCCAGCATGCATGCACCTGGATCAGAGCAGCCTGCCCCCTATCTCTAGGACAGGCGTGTTGCATTCTCTGGTGGATGATTGCTAGGGCAATTATGTCAGCATGCAAGCACCTGGATCAGAGCGGCCTGCCCCCTATCTCTAGGACAGGCGTGTTGCATTCTCTGGTGGATGATTGCTTGGGCAATTATGTCAGCATGCAAGCACCTGGATCAGAGCGGCCTGCCCCCTATCTCTAGGACAGGCGTGTTGCATTCTCTGGTGGATGATTGCTAGGGCAATTATGTCAGCATGCAAGCACCTGGATCAGAGCGGCCTGCCCCCTATCTCTAGGACAGGCGTGTTGCATTCTCTGGAGGTGATTTCTAGGGCAATTATGCCAGCATGCATGCACCTGGATCAGAGCAGCCTGCCCCCTATCTCTAGGAAAGGATACCTGCATTCTCTGGTGGCTGATTGCTAGGGCAATTATGTCAGCATACATGCACCTGGATCAGAGCGGCCTGCCCCCCATCTCTAGGACAGACGTGTTGCATTCTCTGGTGGATGATTGCTAGGGCAATTATGTCAGCATGCATGCACCTGGATCAGAACGGCCTGCCCCCTATCTCTAGGACAGGCGTGTTGCATTCTCTGGTGGATGATTGCTAGGGCAAATATGTCAGCATGCAAGCACCTGGATCAGAGCGACCTGCCCCCTATCTATAGGACAGGCGTGTTGGATTCTCTGGAGGTGATTGCTAGGGCAATTATCTCAGCATGCATGCACCTGGATTAGAGCGGCCTGCCCCCTATCTCTAGGACAGGATACCTGCATTCTCTGGTGGCTGATTGCTAGGGCAATCATGTCAGCATACATGCACCTGGATCAGAGCGGCCTTCCCCCTATCTCTAGGACAGGCGTGTTGCATTCTCTTGTGGGTGATTGCTAGGGCAATTATGTCAGCATGCATGCACCTGGATCAGAGCAGCCTGCCCCCTATCTCTAGGACAGGATACCTGCATTCTCTGGAGGTGATTGCTAGGGCAAGTATGTCAGCATGCATGCACCTGGATCAGAGCGGCCTGCCCCCTATCTCTAGGACAGGCGTGTTGCATTCTCTGGAGGTGATTGCTAGGGCAATTATGCCAGCATGCATGCACCTGGATCAGAGAGGCCTGCCCCCTATCTCTAGTACAGGATACCTGCATTCTCAGGAGGTGATTGCTAGGGCAAGTATGTCAGCATGCATGCACCTGGATCAGAGCGGCCTGCCCCCTATCTCTAGGACAGGCGTGTTGCATTCTCTGGAGATGATTGCTAGCGCAATTATGCCAGCATGCATGCACCTGGATCAGAGCGACCTGCCCCCCATCTCTAGGACAGGCGTGTTGCATTCTCTGGTGGATGATTGCTAGGGCAATTATGTCAGCATGCATGCACCTGGATCAGAGAGGCCTGCCCCCTATCTCTAGGACAGGATTCCTGCATTCTCTGGTTAATGATTGCTAGGGTAATTATGCCAGCATGCAAGCACCTGGATCAGAGCGACCTGCCCCCTATCTCTAGGACAGGCGTGTTGCATTCTCTGGTGAATGATTGCTAGGGCAATTATGCAAACATGCATGCACCTGGATCAGAGCGGCCTGCCCCCTATCTCTAGGACAGGCGTGTTGCATTCTCTGGTGGATGATTGCTAGGGCAATTACGCCAGCATGCATCCACCTGGATCAGAGCGGCCTGCCCCCTATCTCTAGGACAGGCGTGTTGCATTCTCTGGTGGCTGATTGCTAGGGCAACTATGTCAGCATGCAAGCACCTGGATCAGAGCGGCCTGCCCCCTATCTCTAGGATAGGCGTGTTGCATTCTCTGGAGGTGATTGCCCAGAGCTTTGCCAGTGGTTATGATTTATTCAAAACCTTCCAGCCATCACCTTTCTGTTTTGCTAAAGTCACCCCGAGTGGGACGGGTATGCCCAGACGTGGGTCCCGAGTCTGCCGGGCCTAGAGACCCAAGCTACTCCTCACTGATGACGCCCAACAAGGCTGAAACATGTCTGGGGATGCTTGTGGTCTCGTGCAGAAGGGATGTGACCTAGCAGTTCGAGCTGGACTGCCCCTTTTGGGGTAGGACCAAGCCTGATTTGCATATGGTTTTTCCCCTTCTGTAATGGCTTGGCAGGCTGAAAAACGATGGTCTGGAGGGTTGCCCAGAGCTTTGCCAGTGGTTATGATTTATTCAAAACCTTCCAGCCATCACCTTTCTGTTTTGCTAAAGTCACCCCGAGTGGGACGGGTATGCCCAGACGTGGGTCCCGAGTCTGCCGGGCCTAGAGACCCAAGCTACTCCTCACTGATGACGCCCAACAAGGCTGAAACATGTCTGGGGATGCTTGTGGTCTCGTGCAGAAGGGATGTGACCTAGCAGTTCGAGCTGGACTGCCCCTTTTGGGGTAGGACCAAGCCTGATTTGCATATGGTTTTTCCCCTTCTGTAATGGCTTGGCAGGCTGAAAAACGATGGTCTGGAGGGTTGCCCAGAGCTTTGCCAGTGGTTATGATTTATTCAAAACCTTCCAGCCATCACCTTTCTGTTTTGCTAAAGTCACCCCGAGTGGGACGGGTATGCCCAGACGTGGGTCCCGAGTCTGCCGGGCCTAGAGACCCAAGCTACTCCTCACTGATGAGGCCCAACAAGGCTGAAACATGTCTGGGGATGCTTGTGGTCTCGTGCAGAAGGGATGTGACCTAGCAGTTCGAGCTGGACTGCCCCTTTTGGGGTAGGACCAAGCCTGATTTGCATATGGTTTTTCCCCTTCTGTAATGGCTTGGCAGGCTGAAAAACGATGGTCTGGAGGGTTGCCCAGAGCTTTGCCAGTGGTTATGATTTATTCAAAACCTTCCAGCCATCACCTTTCTGTTTTGCTAAAGTCACCCCGAGTGGGACGGGTATGCCCAGACGTGGGTCCCGAGTCTGCCGGGCCTAGAGACCCAAGCTACTCCTCACTGATGACGCCCAACAAGGCTGAAACATGTCTGGGGATGCTTGTGGTCTCGTGCAGAAGGGATGTGACCTAGCAGTTCGAGCTGGACTGCCCCTTTTGGGGTAGGACCAAGCCTGATTTGCATATGGTTTTTCCCCTTCTGTAATGGCTTGGCAGGCTGAAAAACGATGGTCTGGAGGGTTGCCCAGAGCTTTGCCAGTGGTTATGATTTATTCAAAACCTTCCAGCCATCACCTTTCTGTTTTGCTAAAGTCACCCCGAGTGGGACGGGTATGCCCAGACGTGGGTCCCGAGTCTGCCGGGCCTAGAGACCCAAGCTACTCCTCACTGATGACGCCCAACAAGGCTGAAACATGTCTGGGGATGCTTGTGGTCTCGTGCAGAAGGGATGTGACCTAGCAGTTCGAGCTGGACTGCCCCTTTTGGGGTAGGACCAAGCCTGATTTGCATATGGTTTTTCCCCTTCTGTAATGGCTTGGCAGGCTGAAAAACGATGGTCTGGAGGGTTGCCCAGAGCTTTGCCAGTGGTTATGATTTATTCAAAACCTTCCAGCCATCACCTTTCTGTTTTGCTAAAGTCACCCCGAGTGGGACGGGTATGCCCAGACGTGGGTCCCGAGTCTGCCGGGCCTAGAGACCCAAGCTACTCCTCACTGATGACGCCCAACAAGGCTGAAACATGTCTGGGGATGCTTGTGGTCTCGTGCAGAAGGGATGTGACCTAGCAGTTCGAGCTGGACTGCCCCTTTTGGGGTAGGACCAAGCCTGATTTGCATATGGTTTTTCCCCTTCTGTAATGGCTTGGCAGGCTGAAAAACGATGGTCTGGAGGGTTGCCCAGAGCTTTGCCAGTGGTTATGATTTATTCAAAACCTTCCAGCCATCACCTTTCTGTTTTGCTAAAGTCACCCCGAGTGGGACGGGTATGCCCAGACGTGGGTCCCTTAGTCTGCCGGGCCTAGAGACCCAAGCTACTCCTCACTGATGACGCCCAACAAGGCTGAAACATGTCTGGGGATGCTTGTGGTCTCGTGCAGAAGGGATGTGACCTAGCAGTTCGAGCTGGACTGCCCCTTTTGGGGTAGGACCAAGCCTGATTTGCATATGGTTTTTCCCCTTCTGTAATGGCTTGGCAGGCTGAAAAACGATGGTCTGGAGGGTTGCCCAGAGCTTTGCCAGTGGTTATGATTTATTCAAAACCTTCCAGCCATCACCTTTCTGTTTTGCTTAGGGCAATTATGTCAGCATGCATGCACCTGGATCAGAGCGGCCTGCCCCATTTCTCTAGGAAAGGCATGTTGCATTCTCTGGTGGATGATTGCTAGGGCAATTATGTCAGCATGCATGCACCTGGATCAGAGTGGCCTGCCCCCTATCTCTAGGACAGGCATGTTGCATTCTCTGGTGGATGATTGCTAGGGCAATTATACCAGCATGCATGCACCTGGATCAGAGCGGCCTGCCCCCTATCTCTAGGACAGCCTTCTTGCATTCTCTGGTGGATGATTGCTAGGGCAATTATGTCAGCATACATGCACCTGGATCAGAGCGGCCTGCCCCCTATCTCTTGGACAGGCGTGTTGCATTCTTTGGTGGATGATTGGTAGGGCAATTATGCCAGCATGCATGCACCTGGATCAGAGCGACCTGCCCCCTATCTCCAGGACAGGCGTGTTGCATTCTCTGGTGGATGATTACTAGGGCAATTATGTCAGCATGCATGCACCTGTATCAGAGCGGCCTGCCCCCTATCTCTAGGACAGGCGTGTTGCATTCTCTGGTGGTTGATTACTAGGGCAATTATGTCAGCGTGCAAGCACCTGGATCAGAGTGACCTGCCCCCTATCTCCAGGACAGGCGTGTTGCATTCTCTGGTGGATGATTACTAGGGCAATTATGTCAGCAAGCATGCACCTGGATCAGAGCGGCCTGCCCCCTATCTCTAGGACAGGCGTGTTGCATTCTCTGGTGGATGATTGCTAGGGCAATTATGTCAGCATGCATGCACCTGTATCAGAGCGGCCTGCCCCCTTTCTCTAGGACAGGATACCTGCATTCTCTGGTGGATGATTGCTAGGGCACCTGGATCAGAGCGGCCTGCCACCTATCTCTAGGACAGGATACCTGCATTCTCTGGTGGATGATTGCTAGGGCAATTATGCCAGCATGCATGCACCTGGATCAGAGCGGCCTGCCCCCTATCTCTAGGACAGGATACCTGCATTCTCTGGTGGATGATTGCTAGGGCACCTGGATCAGAGTGGCCTTCCCCCTATCTCTAGGACAGGATACCTGCATTCTCTGGTGGCTGATTGCTAGGGCAATTATGTCAGCATGCATGCACCTGGATCAGAGCGGCCTGCCCCCTATCTCTAGGACAGGATACCTGCATTCTCTGGTGGATGATTGCTAGGGCACCTGGATCAGAGTGGCCTTCCCCCTATCTCTAGGACAGGATACCTGCATTCTCTGGTGGCTGATTGCTAGGGTAATTATGTCAGCATACATGCACCTGGATCAGAGCGGCCTGCCCCCTATCTCTAGGACAGGCGTGTTGCATTCTCTGGTGGATGATTGCTAGGGCAATTATTTCAGCATGCATGCACCTGGATCAGAGCGGCCTGCCCCCTATCTCTAGGACAGGTGTGTTGCATTCTCTGGTGAATGATTGCTAGGGCAATTATTTCAGCATGCATGCACCTGGATCAGAGCGGCCTGCCCCCTATCTCTAGGACAGAATACCTGCATTCTCTGGAGGTGATTGCTAGGGCAATTATGCCAGCATGCATGCACCTGGATCAGAGCGGCCTGCCCCCTATCTCTAGGACAGGCGTGTTGCATTCTCTGGAGGTGATTGCTAGGGCAATTATGTCAGCATGCATGCACCTGGATCAGAGCGGCCTGCCCCCTATCTCTAGGACAGGCGTGTTGCATTCTCTGGTGAATGATTGCTAGGGCAATTATTTCAGCATGCATGCACATGGGTCAGAGCGGCCTGCCCCCTATCTCTAGGACAGGATTCCTGCATTCTCTGGTGGATGATTGCTAGGGCAATTATGTCAGCATGCATGCACCTGGATCAGAGCGGCCTGCCCCCTATCTCTAGGACAGGCGTGTTGCATTCTCTGGTGGATGATTGCTAGGGCAATTATTCCAGCATGCATGCACCTGGATCATAGCGACCTGCCCCCTATCTCTAGGACAGGATACCTGCATTCTCTGGTGGATGATTGCTAGGGCACCTGGATCAGAGCGGCCTGCCCCCTATCTCTAGGACAGGATTCCTACATTCTCTGCAGGTGATTGCTAGGGCAATTATGTCAGCATGCATGCACCTGGATTAGAGCGGCCTGTCCTCTATCTCTAGGACAGGCATGTTGCATTCTCTGGAGGTGATTGCTAGGGCAATTATGCCAGCATGCATGCACCTGGATCAGAGCGGCCTGCCCCTTATCTCTAGGACAGCCTTCTTGCATTCTCTGGTGGATTATTGCTAGGGCAATTATGTCAGCATACATGCACCTGGATCAGAGCGGCCTGCCCCCTATCTCTAGGACAGGCGTGTTGCATTCTCTGGTGGATGATTGCTAGGGCAATTATGCCAGCATGCATGCACCTGGATCAGAGCGACCTGCCCCCTATCTCTAGGACAGGCGTGTTGCATTCTCTGGTGGATGATTGCTAGGGCAATTATGTCAGCATGCATACACCTGGATCAGAGCGGCCTGCCCCCTATCTCTAGGACAGGATACCTGCATTCTCTGGTGGTTGATTGCTAGGGCAATTATGCCAGCATGCATGCACCTGGATCAGAGCAGCCTGCCCCCTATCTCTAGGATAGGCGTGTTGCATTCTCTTGTGGATGATTGCTAGGGCAATTATGCCAGCATGCATGCACCTGGATCAGAGTGACCTGCCCCCTATCTCCAGGACAGGCGTGTAGCATTCTCTGGTGGATGATTGCTAGGGCAATTATGTCAGCATGCATGCACCTGGATCAGAGCGGCCTGCCCCCTATCTCTAGGACAGGATACCTGCATTCTCTGGTGGATGATTGCTAGGGGACCTGGATCAGAGCGGCCTGCCCCCTATCTCTAGGACAGGATACCTGCATTCTCTGGTGGATGATTGCTAGGGCAATTATGCCAGCATGCATGCACCTGGATCAGAGCGGCCTGCCCCCTATCTCTAGGACAGGATACCTGCATTCTCTGGTGGATGATTGCTAGGGCACCTGGATCAGAGCGGCCTGCCCCCTATCTCTAGGACAGGATACCTGCATTCTCTGGTGGCTGATTGCTAGGGCAATTATGTCAGCATGCATGCACCTGGATCAGAGCGGCCTGCCCCCTATCTCTAGGACAGGCATGTTGCATTCTCTGGTGGATGATTGCTAGGGCAATTATTTCAGCATGCATGCACCTGGATCAGAGCGACCTGCCCCCTATCTCTAGGACAGGCGTGTTGCATTCTCTGGTGAATGATTGCTAGGGCAATTATTTCAGCATGCATGCACCTGGATCAGAGCGGACTGCCCCCTATCTCTAGGACAGAATACCTGCATTCTCTGGAGGTGATTGCTAGGGCAATTATGCCAGCATGCATGCACCTGGATCAGAGCGGCCTGCCCCCCATCTCTAGGACAGGCGTGTTGCAATTTCTGGAGGTGATTGCTAGGTCAATTATGTCAGCATGCATGCACCTGGATCAGAGCGGCCTGCCCCCTATCTCTAGGACAGGATACCTGCATTCTCTGGTGGATGATTTCTAGGGCACCTGGATCAGAGCGGTCTGCCCCCTATCTCTAGGACAGGATTTCTGCATTCTCTGCAGGTGATTGCTAGGGCAATTATGTCAGCATGCATGCACCTGGATCAGAGCGGCCTGCCCTCTATCTCTAGGACAGGCATGTTGCATTCTCTGGAGGTGATTGCTAGGGCAATTATGCCAGCATGCATGCACCTGGATCAGAGCGGCCTGCCCCCCATCTCTAGGACAGGCGTGTTGCATTTTCTGGAGGTGATTGCTAGGTCAATTATGTCAGCATGCCTGCACCTGGATCAGAGCGGCCTGCCCCCTATCTCTAGGACAGGATACCTGCATTCTCTGGTGGATGATTTCTAGGGCACCTGGATCAGAGCGGCCTGCCCCCTATCTCTAGGACAGGATTCCTGCATTCTCTGCAGGTGATTGCTAGGGCAATTATGTCAGCATGCATGCACCTGGATCAGAGCGGCCTGCCCTCTATCTCTAGGACAGGCATGTTGCATTCTCTGGAGGTGATTGCTAGGGCAATTATGCCAGCATGCATGCACCTGGATCAGAGCGGCCTGCTCCCTATCTCTAGGACAGGCATGTTGCATTCTCTGGTGAATGATTGCTAGGGCAATTATGCAAACATGCATGCACCTGGATCAGAGCGGCCAGCCCCCTATCTCTAGGACAGGCGTGTTGCATTCTCTGGTGGATGATTGCAGGGCAATTATGTCAGCATGAAAGCACCTGGATCAGAGCGGCCTGCCCCCTATCTCTAGGACAGGCGTGTTGCATTCTCTGGTGGATGATTGCTAGGGCAATTATGCCAGCATGCATGCACCTGGATCAGAGTGACCTGCCCCCTATCTCCAGGACAGGCGTGTTGCATTCTCTGGTGGATGATTCTGCCAGCATGCATGCACCTGGATCAGAGCGGCCTGCCCCCTATCTCTAGGACAGGATACCTGCATTCTCTGGTGGATGATTATTAGGGCACCTGGATCAGAGCGGCCTGCCCCCTATCTCTAGGACAGGATACCTGCATTCTCTGGTGGCTGATTGCTAGGGCAATTATGTCAGCATGCATGCACCTGGATCAGAGCGGCCTGCCCCCTATCTCTAGGACAGGCGTGTTGCATTCTCTGGTGGATGATTGCTAGGGCAATTATTTCAGCATGCATGCACCTGGATCAGAGCGACCTGCCCCCTATCTCTAGGACAGATGTGTTGCATTCTCTGGTGAATGATTGCTAGGGCAATTATTTCAGCATGCATGCACCTGGATCAGAGCGGACTGCCCCCTATCTCTAGGACAGAATACCTGCATTCTCTGGAGGTGATTGCTAGGGCAATTATGCCAGCATGCATGCACCTGGATCAGAGCGGCCTGCCCCCTATCTCTAGGACAGGATACCTGCATTCTCTGGTGGATGATTTCTAGGGCACCTGGATCAGAGCGGCCTGCCCCCTATCTCTAGGACAGGATTCCTGCATTCTCTGCAGGTGATTGCTAGGGCAATTATGTCAGCATGCATGCACCTGGATCAGAGCGGCCTGCCCTCTATCTCTAGGACAGGCATGTTGCATTCTCTGGAGGTGATTGCTAGGGCAATTATGCCAGCATGCATGCACCTGGATCAGAGCGGCCTGCCCCCTATCTCTAGGACAGGCGTGTTGCATTCTCTGGTGAATGATTGCTAGGGCAATTATGCAAACATGCATGCACCTGGATCAGAGCGGCCTGCCCCCTATCTCTAGGACAGGCGTGTTGCATTCTCTGGTGGATGATTGCTAGGGCAATTACGCCAGCATGCATCCACCTGGATCAGAGCGGCCTGCCCCCTATCTCTAGGACAGCCTTCTTGCATTCTCTGGTGGATGATTGCTAGGGCAATTATGTCAGCATGCAAGCACCTGGATCAGAGCGGCCTGCCCCCTATCTCTAGGACAGGCGTGTTGCATTCTCTGGTGGATGATTGCTAGGGCAATTATGTCAGCATGCAAGCACCTGGATCAGAGCGGCCTGCCCCCTATCTCTAGGACAGGCGTGTTGCATTCTCTGGAGGTGATTGCTAGGGCAATTATGCCAGCATGCATGCACCTGGATCAGAGCAGCCTGCCCCCTATCTCTAGGAAAGGATACCTGCATTCTCTGGTGGCTGATTGCTAGGGCAATTATGTCAGCATACATGCACCTGGATCAGAGCGGCCTGCCCCCCATCTCTAGGACAGACGTGTTGCATTCTCTGGTGGATGATTGCTAGGGCAATTATGTCAGCATGCATGCACCTGGATCAGAACGGCCTGCCCCCTATCTCTAGGACAGGCGTGTTGCATTCTCTGGTGGATGATTGCTAGGGCAAATATGTCAGCATGCAAGCACCTGGATCAGAGCGACCTGCCCCCTATCTATAGGACAGGCGTGTTGGATTCTCTGGAGGTGATTGCTAGGGCAATTATCTCAGCATACATGCACCTGGATTAGAGCGGCCTGCCCCCTATCTCTAGGACAGGATACCTGCATTCTCTGGTGGCTGATTGCTAGGGCAATCATGTCAGCATACATGCACCTGGATCAGAGCGGCCTTCCCCCTATCTCTAGGACAGGCGTGTTGCATTCTCTTGTGGGTGATTGCTAGGGCAATTATGTCAGCATGCATGCACCTGGATCAGAGCAGCCTGCCCCCTATCTCTAGGACAGGATACCTGCATTCTCTGGAGGTGATTGCTAGGGCAAGTATGTCAGCATGCATGCACCTGGATCAGAGCGGCCTGCCCCCTATCTCTAGGACAGGCGTGTTGCATTCTCTGGAGATGATTGCTAGCGCAATTATGCCAGCATGCATGCACCTGGATCAGAGCGACCTGCCCCCTATCTCTAGGACAGGATACCTGCATTCTCTGGTGGCTGATTGCTAGGGCAATCATGTCAGCATACATGCACCTGGATCAGAGCGGCCTTCCCCCTATCTCTAGGACAGGCGTGTTGCATTCTCTGGAGGTGATTGCTAGGGCAATTATGCCAGCATGCATGCACCTGGATCAGAGAGGCCTGCCCCCTATCTCTAGTACAGGATACCTGCATTCTCAGGAGGTGATTGCTAGGGCAAGTATGTCAGCATGCATGCACCTGGATCAGAGCGGCCTGCCCCCTATCTCTAGGACAGGCGTGTTGCATTCTCTGGAGATGATTGCTAGCGCAATTATGCCAGCATGCATGCACCTGGATCAGAGCGACCTGCCCCCTATCTCTAGGACAGGCGTGTTGCATTCTCTGGTGGATGATTGCTAGGGCAATTATGTCAGCATGCATGCACCTGGATCAGAGAGGCCTGCCCCCTATCTCTAGGACAGGATTCCTGCATTCTCTGGTTAATGATTGCTAGGGTAATTATGCCAGCATGCAAGCACCTGGATCAGAGCGGCCTGCCCCCTATCTCTAGGACAGGCGTGTTGCATTCTCTGGTGGATCATTGCTAGGGCAATTATGTCAGCATGCAAGCACCTGGATCAGAGCGGCCTGCCCCCTATCTCTAGGACAGGCGTGTTGCATTCTCTGGTGGATGATTGCTAGGGCAATTATGTCAGCATGCAAGCACCTGGATCAGAGCGGCCTGCCCCCTATCTCTAGGACAGGATACCTGCATTCTCTGGAGGTGATTTCTAGGGCAATTATGCCAGCATGCATGCACCTGGATCAGAGCGGCCTGCCCCCTATCTCTAGGACAGGCGTGTTGCATTCTCTGGAGGTGATTGCTAGGGCAATTATGCCAGCATGCATGCAACTGGATCAGAGCGGCCTGCCCCCTATCTCTAGGACAGGATACCTGCATTCTCTGGAGGTGATTGCTAGGGCAATTATGCCAGCAGGCATGCACCTGGATCAGAGCGGCCTGCCCCCTATCTCTAGGACAGGATACCTGTATTCTCTGGAGGTGATTGCTAGGGCAATTATGTCAGCATGCATGCACCTGGATCAGAGCGGCCTGCCCCCTATCTCTAGGACAGGCGTGTTGCATTCTCTCGAGGTGATTGCTAGGGCAATTATGCCAGCATGCATGCACCTGGATCAGAGCGGCCTGCCCCCTATCTCTAGGACAGGCGTGTTGCATTCTCTGGTGAATGATTGCTAGGGCAATTATGCAAACATGCATGCACCTGGATCAGAGCGGCCTGCCCCCTATCTCTAGGACAGGCGTGTTGCATTCTCTGGTGGATGATTGCTAGGGCAATTACGCCAGCATGCATCCACCTGGATCAGGGCGGCCTGCCCCCTATCTCTAGGACAGGCGTGTTGCATTCTCTGGTGGCTGATTGCTAGGGCAACTATGTCAGCATGCAAGCACCTGGATCAGAGCGGCCTGCCCCCTATCTCTAGGATAGGCGTGTTGCATTCTCTGGAGGTGATTGCTAGGGCAATTATGTCAGCATGCATGCACCTGGATCAGAGCGGCCTGCCCCATTTCTCTAGGAAAGGCATGTTGCATTCTCTGGTGGATGATTGCTAGGGCAATTATGTCAGCATGCATGCACCTGGATCAGAGTGGCCTGCCCCCTATCTCTAGGACAGGCATGTTGCATTCTCTGGTGGATGATTGCTAGGGCAATTATACCAGCATGCATGCACCTGGATCAGAGCGGCCTGCCCCATTTCTCTAGGAAAGGCATGTTGCATTCTCTGGAGGTGATTGCTAGGGCAATTATGCCAGCATGCATGCACCTGGATCAGAGAGGCCTGCCCCCTATCTCTAGTACAGGATACCTGCATTCTCAGGAGGTGATTGCTAGGGCAAGTATGTCAGCATGCATGCACCTGGATCAGAGCGGCCTGCCCCCTATCTCTAGGACAGGCGTGTTGCATTCTCTGGAGATGATTGCTAGCGCAATTATGCCAGCATGCATGCACCTGGATCAGAGCGACCTGCCCCCTATCTCTAGGACAGGCGTGTTGCATTCTCTGGTGGATGATTGCTAGGGCAATTATGTCAGCATGCATGCACCTGGATCAGAGAGGCCTGCCCCCTATCTCTAGGACAGGATTCCTGCATTCTCTGGTTAATGATTGCTAGGGTAATTATGCCAGCATGCAAGCACCTGGATCAGAGCGGCCTGCCCCCTATCTCTAGGACAGGCGTGTTGCATTCTCTGGTGGATCATTGCTAGGGCAATTATGTCAGCATGCAAGCACCTGGATCAGAGCGGCCTGCCCCCTATCTCTAGGACAGGCGTGTTGCATTCTCTGGTGGATGATTGCTAGGGCAATTATGTCAGCATGCAAGCACCTGGATCAGAGCGGCCTGCCCCCTATCTCTAGGACAGGATACCTGCATTCTCTGGAGGTGATTTCTAGGGCAATTATGCCAGCATGCATGCACCTGGATCAGAGCGGCCTGCCCCCTATCTCTAGGACAGGCGTGTTGCATTCTCTGGAGGTGATTGCTAGGGCAATTATGCCAGCATGCATGCAACTGGATCAGAGCGGCCTGCCCCCTATCTCTAGGACAGGATACCTGCATTCTCTGGAGGTGATTGCTAGGGCAATTATGCCAGCAGGCATGCACCTGGATCAGAGCGGCCTGCCCCCTATCTCTAGGACAGGATACCTGTATTCTCTGGAGGTGATTGCTAGGGCAATTATGTCAGCATGCATGCACCTGGATCAGAGCGGCCTGCCCCCTATCTCTAGGACAGGCGTGTTGCATTCTCTCGAGGTGATTGCTAGGGCAATTATGCCAGCATGCATGCACCTGGATCAGAGCGGCCTGCCCCCTATCTCTAGGACAGGCGTGTTGCATTCTCTGGTGAATGATTGCTAGGGCAATTATGCAAACATGCATGCACCTGGATCAGAGCGGCCTGCCCCCTATCTCTAGGACAGGCGTGTTGCATTCTCTGGTGGATGATTGCTAGGGCAATTACGCCAGCATGCATCCACCTGGATCAGGGCGGCCTGCCCCCTATCTCTAGGACAGGCGTGTTGCATTCTCTGGTGGCTGATTGCTAGGGCAACTATGTCAGCATGCAAGCACCTGGATCAGAGCGGCCTGCCCCCTATCTCTAGGATAGGCGTGTTGCATTCTCTGGAGGTGATTGCTAGGGCAATTATGTCAGCATGCATGCACCTGGATCAGAGCGGCCTGCCCCATTTCTCTAGGAAAGGCATGTTGCATTCTCTGGTGGATGATTGCTAGGGCAATTATGTCAGCATGCATGCACCTGGATCAGAGTGGCCTGCCCCCTATCTCTAGGACAGGCATGTTGCATTCTCTGGTGGATGATTGCTAGGGCAATTATACCAGCATGCATGCACCTGGATCAGAGCGGCCTGCCCCCTATCTCTAGGACAGCCTTCTTGCATTCTCTGGTGGATGATTGCTAGGGCAATTATGTCAGCATACATGCACCTGGATCAGAGCGGCCTGCCCCCTATCTCTTGGACAGGCGTGTTGCATTCTTTGGTGGATGATTGGTAGGGCAATTATGCCAGCATGCATGCACCTGGATCAGAGTGACCTGCCCCCTATCTCCAGGACAGGCGTGTTGCATTCTCTGGTGGATGATTGCTAGGGCACCTGGATCAGAGCGGCCTGCCACCTATCTCTAGGACAGGATACCTGCATTCTCTGGTGGATGATTGCTAGGGCAATTATGCCAGCATGCATGCACCTGGATCAGAGCGGCCTGCCCCCTATCTCTAGGACAGGATACCTGCATTCTCTGGTGGATGATTGCTAGGGCACCTGGATCAGAGTGGCCTTCCCCCTATCTCTAGGACAGGATACCTGCATTCTCTGGTGGCTGATTGCTAGGGCAATTATGTCAGCATGCATGCACCTGGATCAGAGCGGCCTGCCCCCTATCTCTAGGACAGGATACCTGCATTCTCTGGTGGATGATTGCTAGGGCACCTGGATCAGAGTGGCCTTCCCCCTATCTCTAGGACAGGATACCTGCATTCTCTGGTGGCTGATTGCTAGGGCAATTATGTCAGCATGCATGCACCTGGATCAGAGCGGCCTGCCCCCTATCTCTAGGACAGGCGTGTTGCATTCTCTGGTGGATGATTGCTAGGGCAATTATTTCAGCATGCATGCACCTGGATCAGAGCGGCCTGCCCCCTATCTCTAGGACAGGTGTGTTGCATTCTCTGGTGAATGATTGCTAGGGCAATTATTTCAGCATGCATGCACCTGGATCAGAGCGGCCTGCCCCCTATCTCTAGGACAGAATACCTGCATTCTCTGGAGGTGATTGCTAGGGCAATTATGCCAGCATGCATGCACCTGGATCAGAGCGGCCTGCCCCCTATCTCTAGGACAGGCGTGTTGCATTCTCTGGAGGTGATTGCTAGGGCAATTATGTCAGCATGCATGCACCTGGATCAGAGCGGCCTGCCCCCTATCTCTAGGACAGGCGTGTTGCATTCTCTGGTGAATGATTGCTAGGGCAATTATTTCAGCATGCATGCACATGGGTCAGAGCGGCCTGCCCCCTATCTCTAGGACAGGATTCCTGCATTCTCTGGTGGATGATTGCTAGGGCAATTATGTCAGCATGCATGCACCTGGATCAGAGCGGCCTGCCCCCTATCTCTAGGACAGGCGTGTTGCATTCTCTGGTGGATGATTGCTAGGGCAATTATGCCAGCATACATGCACCTGGATCATAGCGACCTGCCCCCTATCTCTAGGACAGGATACCTGCATTCTCTGGTGGATGATTGCTAGGGCACCTGGATCAGAGCGGCCTGCCCCCTATCTCTAGGACAGGATTCCTACATTCTCTGCAGGTGATTGCTAGGGCAATTATGTCAGCATGCATGCACCTGGATCAGAGCGGCCTGTCCTCTATCTCTAGGACAGGCATGTTGCATTCTCTGGAGGTGATTGCTAGGGCAATTATGCCAGCATGCATGCACCTGGATCAGAGCGGCCTGCCCCTTATCTCTAGGACAGCCTTCTTGCATTCTCTGGTGGATTATTGCTAGGGCAATTATGTCAGCATACATGCACCTGGATCAGAGCGGCCTGCCCCCTATCTCTAGGACAGGCGTGTTGCATTCTCTGGTGGATGATTGCTAGGGCAATTATGCCAGCATGCATGCACCTGGATCAGAGCGACCTGCCCCCTATCTCTAGGACAGGCGTGTTGCATTCTCTGGTGGATGATTGCTAGGGCAATTATGTCAGCATGCATACACCTGGATCAGAGCGGCCTGCCCCCTATCTCTAGGACAGGATACCTGCATTCTCTGGTGGTTGATTGCTAGGGCAATTATGCCAGCATGCATGCACCTGGATCAGAGCAGCCTGCCCCCTATCTCTAGGATAGGCGTGTTGCATTCTCTTGTGGATGATTGCTAGGGCAATTATGCCAGCATGCATGCACCTGGATCAGAGTGACCTGCCCCCTATCTCCAGGACAGGCGTGCTGCATTCTCTGGTGGATGATTGCTAGGGCAATTATGTCAGCATGCATGCACCTGGATCAGAGCGGCCTGCCCCCTATCTCTAGGACAGGATACCTGCATTCTCTGGTGGATGATTGCTAGGGGACCTGGATCAGAGCGGCCTGCCCCCTATCTCTAGGACAGGATACCTGCATTCTCTGGTGGATGATTGCTAGGGCAATTATGCCAGCATGCATGCACCTGGATCAGAGCGGCCTGCCCCCTAACTCTAGGACAGGATACCTGCATTCTCTGGTGGATGATTGCTAGGGCACCTGGATCAGAGCGGCCTGCCCCCTATCTCTAGGACAGGATACCTGCATTCTCTGGTGGCTGATTGCTAGGGCAATTATGTCAGCATGCATGCACCTGGATCAGAGCGGCCTGCCCCCTATCTCTAGGACAGGCGTGTTGCATTCTCTGGTGGATGATTGCTAGGGCAATTATTTCAGCATGCATGCACCTGGATCAGAGCGGCCTGCCCCCTATCTCTAGGACAGGCGTGTTGCATTCTCTGATGAATGATTGCTAGGGCAATTATTTCAGCATGCATGCACCTGGATCAGAGCGGACTGCCCCCTATCTCTAGGACAGTATACCTGCATTCTCTGGAGGTGATTGCTAGGGCAATTATGCCAGCATGCATGCACCTGGATCAGAGCGGCCTGCCCCCCATCTCTAGGACAGGCGTGTTGCATTTTCTGGAGGTGATTGCTAGGGCAATTATGTCAGCATGCATGCACCTGGATCAGAGCGGCCTGCCCCCTATCTCTAGGACAGGATACCTGCATTCTCTGGTGGATGATTTCTAGGGCACCTGGATCAGAGCGGCCTGCCCCCTATCTCTAGGACAGGATTCCTGCATTCTCTGCAGGTGATTGCTAGGGCAATTATGTCAGCATGCATGCACCTGGATCAGAGCGGCCTGCCCTCTATCTCTAGGACAGGCATGTTGCATTCTCTGGAGGTGATTGCTAGGGCAATTATGCCAGCATGCATGCACCTGGATCAGAGCGGCCTGCCCCCTATCTCTAGGACAGGCGTGTTGCATTCTCTGGTGAATGATTGCTAGGGCAATTATGCAAACATGCATGCACCTGGATCAGAGCGGCCTGCCCCCTATCTCTAGGACAGGCGTGTTGCATTCTCTGGTGGATGATTGCCAGGGCAATTATGTCAGCATGAAAGCACCTGGATCAGAGCGGCCTGCCCCCTACCTCTAGGACAGGCGTGTTGCATTCTCTGGTGGATGATTGCTAGGGAAATTATGTCAGCATGCATACACCTGGATCAGAGCGGCCTGCCCCCTATCTCTAGGACAGGATATCTGCATTCTCTGGTGGCTGATTGCTAGGGGGCAATTATGCCAGCATGCATGCACCTGGATCAGAGCGGCCTGCCCCCTATCTCTAGGACAGGCGTGTTGCATTCTCTGGTGGATGATTGCTAGGGCAATTATGCCAGCATGCATGCACCTGGATCAGAGTGACCTGCCCCCTATCTCCAGGACAGGCGTGTTGCATTCTCTGGTGGATGATTCTGCCAGCATGCATGCACCTGGATCAGAGCGGCCTGCCCCCTATCTCTAGGACAGGATACCTGCATTCTCTGGTGGATGATTATTAGGGCACCTGGATCAGAGCGGCCTGCCCCCTATCTCTAGGACAGGATACCTGCATTCTCTGGTGGCTGATTGCTAGGGCAATTATGTCAGCATGCATGCACCTGGATCAGAGCGGCCTACCCCCTATCTCTAGGACAGGCGTGTTGCATTCTCTGGTGGATGATTGCTAGGGCAATTATTTCAGCATGCATGCACCTGGATCAGAGCGACCTGCCCCCTATCTCTAGGACAGGTGTGTTGCATTCTCTGGTGAATGATTGCTAGGGCAATTATTTCAGCATGCATGCACCTGGATCAGAGCGGACTGCCCCCTATCTCTAGGACAGAATACCTGCATTCTCTGGAGGTGATTGCTAGGGCAATTATGCCAGCATGCATGCACCTGGATCAGAGCGGCCTGCCCCCTATCTCTAGGACAGGCGTGTTGCATTCTCTGGAGGTGATTGCTAGGGCAATTATGTCAGCATGCATGCACCTGGATCAGAGCAGCCTGCCCCCTATCTCTAGGACAGGATACCTGCATTCTCTGGTGGATGATTTCTAGGGCACCTGGATGAGAGCGGCCTGCCCCCTATCTCTAGGACAGGATTCCTGCATTCTCTGCAGGTGATTGCTAGGGCAATTATGTCAGCATGCATGCACCTGGATCAGAGTGACCTGCCCCCTATCTCTAGGACAGGCGTGTTGCATTCTCTGGTGGATGATTGATAGGGCAATTATGTCAGCATACATGCATCTGGATCAGACCGGCCTGCCCCCTATCTCTAGGACAGGCGTGTTGCATTCTCTGGTGGATGATTGCTAGGGCAATTATGTCAGCATGCATGCACCTGGATCAGAGCGGCCTGCCCTCTATCTCTAGGACAGGCATGTTGCATTCTCTGGAGGTGATTGCTAGGGCAATTATGCCAGCATGCATGCACCTGGATCAGAGCGGCCTGCCCCCTATCTCTAGGACAGGCGTGTTGCATTCTCTGGTGATTGATTGCTAGGGCAATTATGCAAACATGCATGCACCTGGATCAGAGCGGCCTGCCCCCTATCTCTAGGACAGGCGTGTTGCATTCTCTGGTGGATGATTGCTAGGGCAATTACGCCAGCATGCATCCACCTGGATCAGAGCGGCCTGCCCCCTATCTCTAGGACAGCCTTCTTGCATTCTCTGGTGGATGATTGCTAGGGCAATTATGTCAGCATACATGCACCTGGATCAGAGCGGCCTGCCCCCTATCTCTTGGACAGGCGTGTTGCATTCTTTGGTGGATGATTGCTAGGGCAATTATGCCAGCATGCATGTACCTGGATCAGAGTGACCTGCCCCCTATCTCTAGGACAGGCATGTTGCATTCTCTGGTGGATGATTGCTTGGGCAATTATACCAGCATGCATGCACCTGGATCAGAGCGGCCTGCCCCATTTCTCTAGGAAAGGCATGTTGCATTCTCTGGTGGATGATTGCTAGGGCAATTATGTCAGCATGCATGCACCTGGATCAGAATGGCCTGCCCCCTATCTCTAGGACAGGCATGTTGCATTCTCTGGTGGATGATTGCTAGGGCAATTATACCAGCATGCATGCACCTGGATCAGAGCGGCCTGCCCCCTATCTATAGGACAGCCTTCTTGCATTCTCTGGTGGATGATTGCTAGGCCAATTATGTCAGCATACATGCACCTGGATCAGAGCGGCCTGCCCCCTATCTCTTGGACAGGCGTGTTGCATTCTTTGGTGGATGATTGCTAGGGCAATTATGCCAGCATGCATGCACCTGGATCAGAGTGACCTGCCCCCTATCTCCAGGACAGGCGTGTTGCATTCTCTGGTGGATGATTGCTAGGGCAATTATGTCAGCATGCATGCACCTGTATCAGAGCGGCCTGCCCCCTATCTCTAGGACAGGATACCTGCATTCTCTGGTGGATGATTATTAGGGCACCTGGATCAGAGCGGCCTGCCCCCTATCTCTAGGACAGGATACCTGCATTCTCTGGTGGCTGATTGCTAGGGCAATTATGTCAGCATGCATGCACCTGGATCAGAGCGGCCTGCCCCCTATCTCTAGGACAGGCGTGTTGCATTCTCTGGTGGATGATTGCTAGGGCAATTATTTCAGCATGCATGCACCTGGATCAGAGCGACCTGCCCCCTATCTCTAGGACAGGCGTGTTGCATTCTCTGGTGAATGATTGCTAGGGCAATTATTTCAGCATGCATGCACCTGGATCAGAGCGGACTGCCCCCTATCTCTAGGACAGAATACTTGTATTCTCTGGAGGTGATTGCTAGGGCAATTATGCCAGCATGCATGCACCTGGATCAGAGCGGCCTGCCCCCTATCTCTAGGACAGGCGTGTTGCATTCTCTGGAGGTGATTGCTAGGGCAATTATGTCAGCATGCATGCACCTGGATCAGAGCAGCCTGCCCCCTATCTCTAGGACAGGATACCTGCATTCTCTGGTGGATGATTTCTAGGGCACCTGGATCAGAGCGGCCTGCCCCCTATCTCTTGGACAGGATTCCTGCATTCTCTGCAGGTGATTGCTAGGGCAATTATGTCAGCATGCATGCACCTGGATCAGAGCAGCCTGCCCCCTATCTCTAGGACAGGATACCTGCATTCTCTGGTGGATGATTTCTAGGGCACCTGGATCAGAGCGGCCTGCCCCCTATCTCTAGGACAGGATACCTGCATTCTCTGGTGGCTGATTGCTAGGGCAATTATGTCAGCATGCATGCACCTGGATCAGAGCGGCCTGCCCTCTATCTCTAGGACAGGCATGTTGCATTCTCTGGAGGTGATTGCTAGGGCAATTATGTCAGCATGCATGCACCTGGATCAGAGCGGCCTGCCCCCTATCTCTAGGACAGGCGTGTTGCATTCTCTGGTGAATGATTGCTAGGGCAATTATGCAAACATGCATGCACCTGGATCAGAGCGGCCTGCCCCCTATCTCTAGGACAGGCGTGTTGCATTCTCTGGAGGATGATTGCTAGGGCAATTACGCCAGCATGCATCCACCTGGATCAGAGCGGCCTGCCCCCTATCTCTAGGACAGCCTTCTTGCATTCTCTGGCTGATGATTGCTAGGGCAATTATGTCAGCATACATGCACCTGGATCAGAGCGGCCTGCCCCCTATCTCTTGGACAGGCGTGTTGCATTCTTTGGTGGATGATTGCTAGGGCAATTATGCCAGCATGCATGCACCTGGATCAGAGTGACCTGCCCCCTATCTCTAGGACAGGCATGTTGCATTCTCTGGTGGATGATTGCTAGGGCAATTATACCAGCATGCATGCACCTGGATCAGAGCGGCCTGCCCCTTTTCTCTAGGAAAGGCATGTTGCATTCTCTGGTGGATGATTGCTAGGGCAATTATGTCAGCATGCATGCACCTGGATCAGAATGGCCTGCCCCCTATCTCTAGGACAGGCATGTTGCATTCTCTGGTGGATGATTGCTAGGGCAATTATACCAGCATGCATGCACCTGGATCAGAGCGGCCTGCCCCCTATCTATAGGACAGCCTTCTTGCATTCTCTGGTGGATGATTGCTAGGGCAATTATGTCAGCATACATGCACCTGGATCAGAGCGGCCTGCCCCCTATCTCTTGGACAGGCGTGTTGCATTCTTTGGTGGATGATTGCTAGGGCAATTATGCCAGCATGCATGCACCTGGATCAGAGTGACCTGCCCCCTATCTCCAGGACAGGAGTGTTGCATTCTCTGGTGGATGATTGCTAGGGCAATTATGTCAGCATGCATGCACCTGTATCAGAGCGGCCTGCCCCCTATGTCTAGGACAGGATACCTGCATTCTCTGGTGGATGATTGCTAGGGCACCTGGATCAGAGCGGCCTGCCACCTATCTCTAGGACAGGATACCTGCATTCTCTGGTGGATGATTGCTAGGGCAATTATGCCAGCATGCATACACCTGGATCAGAGCGGCCTGCCCCTATCTCTAGGACAGGATACCTGCATTCTCTGGAGGTGATTGCTAGGGCAATTATGCCAGCATGCATGCACCTGGATCAGAGCGGCCTGCCCCCTATCTCTAGGACAGGATACCTGTATTCTCTGGAGGTGATTGCTAGGGCAATTATGTCAGCATGCATGCACCTGGATCAGAGCAGCCTGCCCCCTATCTCTAGGACAGGCGTGTTGCATTCTCTGGATGTGATTGCTAGGGCAATTATGCCAGCATGCATGCACCTGGATCAGAGCGGCCTGCCCCCTATCTCTAGGACAGGCGTGTTGCATTCTCTGGTGAATGATTGCTAGGGCAATTATGCAAACATGCATGCACCTGGATCAGAGCGGCCTGCCCCCTATCTCTAGGACAGGCGTGTTGCATTCTCTGGTGGATGATTGCTAGGGCAATTACGCCAGCATGCATCCACCTGGATCAGAGCGGCCTGCCCCCTATCTCTAGGACAGGCGTGTTGCATTCTCTGGTGGCTGATTGCTAGGGCAATTATGTCAGCATGCAAGCACCTGATCAGAGCGGCCTGCCCCCTATCTCTAGGATAGGCGTGTTGCATTCTCTGGAGGTGATTGCTAGGGCAATTATGTCAGCATGCATGCACCTGGATCAGAGCGGCCTGCCCCATTTCTCTAGGAAAGGCATGTTGCATTCTCTGGTGGATGATTGCTAGGGCAATTATGCCAGCATGCAAGCACATGGGTCAGAGCGGCCTGCCCCCTATCTCTAGGACAGGCGTGTTGCATTCTCTGGAGGTGATTGCTAGGGCAATTATGTCAGCATGCATGCACCTGGATCAGAGCAGCCTGCCCCCTATCTCTAGGACAGGATACCTGCATTCTCTGGTGGATGATTTCTAGGGCACCTGGATCAGAGCGGCCTGCCCCCTATCTCTTGGACAGGATTCCTGCATTCTCTGCAGGTGATTGCTAGGGCAATTATGTCAGCATGCATGCACCTGGATCAGAGCAGCCTGCCCCCTATCTCTAGGACAGGATACCTGCATTCTCTGGTGGATGATTTCTAGGGCACCTGGATCAGAGCGGCCTGCCCCCTATCTCTAGGACAGGATACCTGCATTCTCTGGTGGCTGATTGCTAGGGCAATTATGTCAGCATGCATGCACCTGGATCAGAGCGGCCTGCCCTCTATCTCTAGGACAGGCATGTTGCATTCTCTGGAGGTGATTGCTAGGGCAATTATGTCAGCATGCGTGCACCTGGATCAGAGCGGCCTGCCCCCTATCTCTAGGACAGGCGTGTTGCATTCTCTGGTGAATGATTGCTAGGGCAATTATGCAAACATGCATGCACCTGGATCAGAGCGGCCTGCCCCCTATCTCTAGGACAGGCGTGTTGCATTCTCTGGAGGATGATTGCTAGGGCAATTACGCCAGCATGCATCCACCTGGATCAGAGCGGCCTGCCCCCTATCTCTAGGACAGCCTTCTTGCATTCTCTGGCTGATGATTGCTAGGGCAATTATGTCAGCATACATGCACCTGGATCAGAGCGGCCTGCCCCCTATCTCTTGGACAGGCGTGTTGCATTCTTTGGTGGATGATTGCTAGGGCAATTATGCCAGCATGCATGCACCTGGATCAGAGTGACCTGCCCCCTATCTCTAGGACAGGCATGTTGCATTCTCTGGTGGATGATTGCTAGGGCAATTATACCAGCATGCATGCACCTGGATCAGAGCGGCCTGCCCCTTTTCTCTAGGAAAGGCATGTTGCATTCTCTGGTGGATGATTGCTAGGGCAATTATGTCAGCATGCATGCACCTGGATCAGAATGGCCTGCCCCCTATCTCTAGGACAGGCATGTTGCATTCTCTGGTGGATGATTGCTAGGGCAATTATACCAGCATGCATGCACCTGGATCAGAGCGGCCTGCCCCCTATCTATAGGACAGCCTTCTTGCATTCTCTGGTGGATGATTGCTAGGGCAATTATGTCAGCATACATGCACCTGGATCAGAGCGGCCTGCCCCCTATCTCTTGGACAGGCGTGTTGCATTCTTTGGTGGATGATTGCTAGGGCAATTATGCCAGCATGCATGCACCTGGATCAGAGTGACCTGCCCCCTATCTCCAGGACAGGAGTGTTGCATTCTCTGGAGGATGATTGCTAGGGCAATTATGTCAGCATGCATGCACCTGTATCAGAGCGGCCTGCCCCCTATGTCTAGGACAGGATACCTGCATTCTCTGGTGGATGATTGCTAGGGCACCTGGATCAGAGCGGCCTGCCACCTATCTCTAGGACAGGATACCTGCATTCTCTGGTGGATGATTGCTAGGGCAATTATGCCAGCATGCATACACCTGGATCAGAGCGGCCTGCCCCTATCTCTAGGACAGGATACCTGCATTCTCTGGAGGTGATTGCTAGGGCAATTATGCCAGCATGCATGCACCTGGATCAGAGCGGCCTGCCCCCTATCTCTAGGACAGGATACCTGTATTCTCTGGAGGTGATTGCTAGGGCAATTATGTCAGCATGCATGCACCTGGATCAGAGCAGCCTGCCCCCTATCTCTAGGACAGGCGTGTTGCATTCTCTGGATGTGATTGCTAGGGCAATTATGCCAGCATGCATGCACCTGGATCAGAGCGGCCTGCCCCCTATCTCTAGGACAGGCGTGTTGCATTCTCTGGTGAATGATTGCTAGGGCAATTATGCAAACATGCATGCACCTGGATCAGAGCGGCCTGCCCCCTATCTCTAGGACAGGCGTGTTGCATTCTCTGGTGGATGATTGCTAGGGCAATTACGCCAGCATGCATCCACCTGGATCAGAGCGGCCTGCCCCCTATCTCTAGGACAGGCGTGTTGCATTCTCTGGTGGCTGATTGCTAGGGCAATTATGTCAGCATGCAAGCACCTGATCAGAGCGGCCTGCCCCCTATCTCTAGGATAGGCGTGTTGCATTCTCTGGAGGTGATTGCTAGGGCAATTATGTCAGCATGCATGCACCTGGATCAGAGCGGCCTGCCCCATTTCTCTAGGAAAGGCATGTTGCATTCTCTGGTGGATGATTGCTAGGGCAATTATGTCAGCATGCAAGCACATGGGTCAGAGCGGCCTGCCCCCTATCTCTAGGACAGGCATGTTGCATTCTCTGGTGGATGATTGCTAGGGCAATTATGTCAGCATGCAAGCACATGGGTCAGAGCGGCCTGCCCCCTATCTCTAGGACAGGAGTGTTGAATTTTCTGGTGGATGATTGCTAGGGCAATTATGTCAGCATGCATGCACCTGGATCAGAGTGGCCTGCCCCCTATCTCTAGGATAGGCATGTTGCATTCTCTGGTGGATGATTGCTAGGGCAATTATACCAGCATGCATGCACCTGGATCAGAGCGGCCTGCCCCCTATCTCTAGGACAGCCTTCTTGCATTCTCTGGTGGATGATTGCTAGGGCAATTATGTCAGCATACATGCACCTGGATCAGAGCGGCCTGCCCCCTATCTCTTGGACAGGCGTGTTGCATTCTTTGGTGGATGATTGGTAGGGCAATTATGCCAGCATGCATGCACCTGGATCAGAGTGACCTGCCCCCTATCTCCAGGACAGGCGTGTTGCATTCTCTGGTGGATGATTGCTAGGGCAATTATGTCAGCATGCATGCACCTGTATCAGAGCGGCCTGCCTCCTATCTCTAGGACAGGATACCTGCATTCTCTGGTGGATGATTGCTAGGGCACCTGGATCAGAGCGGCCTGCCACCTATCTCTAGGACAGGATACCTGCATTCTCTGGTGGATGATTGCTAGGGCAATTATGCCAGCATGCATGCACCTGGATCAGAGCGGCCTGCCCCCTATCTCTAGGACAGGATACCTGCATTCTCTGGTGGATGATTGCTAGGGCACCTGGATCAGAGTGGCCTTCCCCCTATCTCTAGGACAGGATACCTGCATTCTCTGGTGGCTGATTGCTAGGGCAATTATGTCAGCATGCCTGCACCTGGATCAGAGCGGCCTGCCCCCTATCTCTAGGACAGGCGTGTTGCATTCTCTGGTGGATGATTGCTAGGGCAATTATTTCAGCATGCATGCACCTGGATCAGGGCGGCCTGCCCCCTATCTCTAGGACAGGTGTGTTGCATTCTCTGGTGAATGATTGCTAGGGCAATTATTTCAGCATGCATGCACCTGGATCAGAGCGGACTGCCCCCTATCTCTAGGACAGAATACCTGCATTCTCTGGAGGTGATTGCTAGGGCAATTATGCCAGCATGCATGCACCTGGATCAGAGCGGCCTGCCCCCTATCTCTAGGACAGGCGTGTTGCATTCTCTGGAGGTGATTGCTAGGGCAATTATGTCAGCATGCATGCACCTGGATCAGAGAGCCTGCCCCCTATCTCTAGGACAGGCGTGTTGCATTCTCTGGTGAATGATTTCTAGGGCAATTATTTCAGCATGCATGCACATGGGTCAGAGCGGCCTGCCCCCTATATCTAGGACAGGATACCTGCATTCTCTGGAGGTGATTGCTAGGGCAATTATGTAAGCATGCATGCACCTGGATCAGAGCGGCCTGCCCCCTATCTCTAGGACAGGATTCCTGCATTCTCTGGTGGATGATTGCTAGGGAAATTATGTCAGCATGCATGCACCTGGATCAGAGCGGCCTGCCCCCTATCTCTAGGACAGGCGTGTTGCATTCTCTGGTGGATGATTGCTAGGGCAATTATGCCAGCATGCATGCACCTGGATCAGAGCGACCTGCCCCCTATCTCTAGGACAGGATACCTGCATTCTCTGGTGGATGATTGCTAGGGCACCTGGATCAGAGCGGCCTGCCCCCTATCTCTAGGACAGGATTCCTACATTCTCTGCAGGTGATTGCTAGGGCAATTATGTCAGCATGCAAGCACCTGGATCAGAGTGGCCTTCCCCCTATCTCTAGGACAGGATACCTGCATTCTCTGGAGGTGATTGCTAGGGCAATTATGTCAGCATGCATGCACCTGGATCAGAGCGGCCTGTCCTCTATCTCTAGGACAGGCATGTTGCATGCTCTGGAGGTGATTGCTAGGGCAATTATGCCAGCATGCATGCACCTGGATCAGAGCGGCCTGCCCCTTATCTCTAGGACAGCCTTCTTGCATTCTCTGGTGGATTATTGCTAGGGCAATTATGTCAGCATACATGCACCTGGATCAGAGCGGCCTGCCCCCTATCTCTAGGACAGGCGTGTTGCATTCTCTGGTGGATGATTGCTAGGGCAATTATGCCAGCATGCATGCACCTGGATCAGAGCGACCTGCCCCCTATCTCTAGGACAGGCGTGTTGCATTCTCTGGTGGATGATTGCTAGGGCAATTATATCAGCATGCATACACCTGGATCAGAGCGGCCTGCCCCCTATCTCTAGGACAGGATACCTGCATTCTCTGGTGGCTGATTGCTAGGGCAATTATGCCAGCATGCATGCACCTGGATCAGAGCAGCCTGCCCCCTATCTCTAGGACAGGCGTGTTGCATTCTCTGGTGGATGATTGCTAGGGCAATTATGCCAGCATGCATGCACCTGGATCAGAGTGACCTGCCCCCTATCTCCAGGACAGGCGTGTTGCATTCTCTGGTGGATGATTGCTAGGGCAATTATGTCAGCATGCATGCACCTGGATCAGAGCGGCCTGCCCCCTATCTCTAGGACAGGATACCTGCATTCTCTGGTGGATGATTGCTAGGGGACCTGGATCAGAGCGGCCTGCCCCCTATCTCTAGGACAGGATACCTGCATTCTCTGGTGGATGATTGCTAGGGCAATTATGCCAGCATGCATGCACCTGGATCAGAGCGGCCTGCCCCCTATCTCTAGGACAGGATACCTGCATTCTCTGGTGGATGATTGCTAGGGCACCTGGATCAGAGCGGCCTGCCCCCTATCTCTAGGACAGGATACCTGCATTCTCTGGTGGCTGATTGCTAGGGCAATTATGTCAGCATGCATGCACCTGGATCAGAGCGGCCTGCCCCCTATCTCTAGGACAGGCGTGTTGCATTCTCTGGTGGATGATTGCTAGGGCAATTATTTCAGCATGCATGCACCTGGATCAGAGCGACCTGCCCCCTATCTCTAGGACAGGCGTGTTGCATTCTCTGGTGAATGATTGCTAGGGCAATTATTTCAGCATGCATGCACCTGGATCAGAGCGGACTGCCCCCTATCTCTAGGACAGAATACCTGCATTCTCTGGAGGTGATTGCTAGGGCAATTATGCCAGCATGCATGCACCTGGATCAGAGCGGCCTGCCCCCCATCTCTAGGACAGGCGTGTTGCATTCTCTGGAGGTGATTGCTAGGGCAATTATGTCAGCATGCATGCACCTGGATCAGAGCGGCCTGCCCCCTATCTCTAGGACAGGATACCTGCATTCTCTGGTGGATGATTTCTATGGCACCTGGATCAGAGCGGCCTGCCCCCTATCTCTAGGACAGGATTCCTGCATTCTCTGCAGGTGATTGCTAGGGCAATTATGTCAGCATGCATGCACCTGGATCAGAGTGGCCTGCCACCTATCTCTAGGACAGGCATGTTGCATTCTCTGGTGGATGATTGCTAGGGCAATTATGCCAGCATGCATGCACCTGGATCAGAGCGGCCTGCCCCCTATCTCTAGGACAGGCGTGTTGCATTCTCTGGTGAATGATTGCTAGGGCAATTATGCAAACATGCATGCACCTGGATCAGAGCGGCCTGCCCCCTATCTCTAGGACAGGCGTGTTGCATTCTCTGGTGGATGATTGCCAGGGCAATTATGTCAGCATGAAAGCACCTGGATCAGAGCGGCCTGCCCCCTACCTCTAGGACAGGCGTGTTGCATTCTCTGGTGGATGATTGCTAGGGCAATTATGTCAGCATGCATACACCTGGATCAGAGCGGCCTGCCCCCTCTCTCTAGGACAGGATACCTGCATTCTCTGGTGGCTGATTGCTAGGGCAATTATGCCAGCATGCATGCACCTGGATCAGAGCGGCCTGCCCCCTATCTCTAGGACAGGCGTGTTGCATTCTCTGGTGGATGATTGCTAGGGCAATTATGCCAGCATGCATGCACCTGGATCAGAGCGGCCTGCCCCCTATCTCTAGGACAGGCGTGTTGCATTCTCTGGTGGATGATTGCTAGGGCAATTATTTCAGCATGCATGCACCTGGATCAGGGCGGCCTGCCCCCTATCTCTAGGACAGGTGTGTTGCATTCTCTGGTGAATGATTGCTAGGGCAATTATTTCAGCATGCATGCACCTGGATCAGAGCGGCCTGCCCCCTATCTCTAGGACAGAATACCTGCATTCTCTGGAGGTGATTGCTAGGGAAATTATGCCAGCATGCATGCACCTGGATCAGAGCGGCCTGCCCCCTATCTCTAGGACAGGCGTGTTGCATTCTCTGGAGGTGATTGCTAGGGCAATTATGTCAGCATGCATGCACCTGGATCAGAGCAGCCTGCCCCCTATCTCTAGGACAGGCGTGTTGCATTCTCTGGTGAATGATTGCTAGGGCAATTATTTCAGCATGCATGCACATGGGTCAGAGCGGCCTGCCCCCTATCTCTAGGACAGGATTCCTGCATTCTCTGGTGGATGATTGCTAGGGCAATTATGTCAGCATGCATGCACCTGGATCAGAGCGGCCTGCCCCCTATCTCTAGGACAGGCGTGTTGCATTCTCTGGTGGATGATTGCTAGGGCAATTATGCCAGCATGCATGCACCTGGATCAGAGCGACCTGCCCCCTATCTCTAGGACAGGATACCTGCATTCTCTGGTGGATGATTGCTAGGGCACCTGGATCAGAGCGGCCTGCCCCCTATCTCTAGGACAGGATTCCTACATTCTCTGCAGGTGATTTCTAGGGCAATTATGTCAGCATGCATGCACCTGGATCAGAGCGGCCTGTCCTCTATCTCTAGGACAGGCATGTTGCATTCTCTGGAGGTGATTGCTAGGGCAATTATGCCAGCATGCATGCACCTGGATCAGTGCGGCCTGCACCTTATCTCTAGGACAGCCTTCTTGCATTCTCTGGAGGATTATTGCTAGGGCAATTATGTCAGCATACATGCACCTGGATCAGAGCGGCCTGCCCCCTATCTCTAGGACAGGCGTGTTGCATTCTCTGGTGGATGATTGCTAGGGCAATTATGCCAGCATGCATGCACCTGGATCAGAGCGACCTGCCCCCTATCTCTAGGACAGGCGTGTTGCATTCTCTGGTGGATGATTGCTAGGGCAATTATGTCAGCATGCATACACCTGGATCAGAGCGGCCTGCCCCCTATCTCTAGGACAGGAGTGTTGCATTCTCTGGTGGATGATTGCTAGGGCAATTATGCCAGCATGCATGCACCTGGATCAGAGTGACCTGCCCCCTATCTCCAGGACAGGCGTGTTGCATTCTCTGGTGGATGATTGCTAGGGCAATTATGTCAGCATGCATGCACCTGGATCAGAGCGGCCTGCCCCCTATCTCTAGGACAGGATACCTGCATTCTCTGGTGGATGATTGCTAGGGGACCTGGATCAGAGCGGCCTGCCCCCTATCTCTAGGACAGGATACCTGCATTCTCTGGTGGATGATTGCTAGGGCAATTATGCCAGCATGCATGCACCTGGATCAGAGCGGCCTGCCCCCTATCTCTAGGACAGGATACCTGCATTCTCTGGTGGATGATTGCTAGGGCACCTGGATCAGAGCGGCCTGCCCCCTATCTCTAGGACAGGATACCTGCATTCTCTGGTGGCTGATTGCTAGGGCAATTATGTCAGCATGCATGCACCTGGATCAGAGCGGCCTGCCCCCTATCTCTAGGACAGGCGTGTTGCATTCTCTGGTGGATGATTGCTAGGGCAATTATTTCAGCATGCATGCACCTGGATCAGAGCGACCTGCCCCCTATCTCTAGGACAGGCGTGTTGCATTCTCTGGAGAATGATTGCTAGGGCAATTATTTCAGCATGCATGCACCTGGATCAGAGCGGACTGCCCCCTAACTCTAGGACAGAATACCTGCCTTCTCTGGAGGTGATTGCTAGGGCAATTATGCCAGCATGCATGCACCTGATTCAGAGCGGCCTGCCCCCCATCTCTAGGACAGGCGTGTTGCATTCTCTGGAGGTGATTGCTAGGGCAATTATGTCAGCATGCATGCACCTGGATCAGAGCGGCCTGCCCCCTATCTCTAGGACAGGATACCTGCATTCTCTGGTGGATGATTTCTAGGGCACCTGGATCAGAGCGGCCTGCCCCCTATCTCTAGGACAGGATTCCTGCATTCTCTGCAGGTGATTGCTAGGGCAATTATGTCAGCATGCATGCACCTGGATCAGAGCGGCCTGCCCTCTATCTCTAGGACAGGCATGTTGCATTCTCTGGAGGTGATTGCTAGGGCAATTATGCCAGCATGCATGCACCTGGATCAGAGCGGCCTGCCCCCTATCTCTAGGACAGGCGTGTTGCATTCTCTGGTGAATGATTGCTAGGGCAATTATGCAAACATGCATGCACCTGGATCAGAGCGGCCTGCCCCCTATCTCTAGGACAGGCGTGTTGCATTCTCTGGTGGATGATTGCCAGGGCAATTATGTCAGCATGAAAGCACCTGGATCAGAGCTGCCTGCCCCCTACCTCTAGGACAGGCGTGTTGCATTCTCTGGTGGATGATTGCTAGGGCAATTATGTCAGCATGCATACACCTGGATCAGAGCGGCCTGCCCCCTATCTCTAGGACAGGATACCTGCATTCTCTGGTGGCTGATTGCTAGGGCAATTATGCCAGCATGCATGCACCTGGATCAGAGCGGCCTGCCCCCTATCTCTAGGACAGGCGTGTTGCATTCTCTGGTGGATGATTGCTAGGGCAATTATGCCAGCATGCATGCACCTGGATCAGAGTGACCTGCCCCCTATCTCCAGGACAGGCGTGTTGCATTCTCTGGTGGATGATTGCTAGGGCAATTATGTCAGCATGCATGCACCTGGATCAGAGCGTCCTGCCCCCTATCTCTAGGACAGGATACCTGCATTCTCTGGTGGATGATTGCTAGGGCACCTGGATCAGAGCGGCCTGCCCCCTATCTCTAGGACAGGATACCTGCATTCTCTGGTGGATGATTGCTAGGGCAATTATGCCAGCATGCATGCACCTGGATCAGAGCGGCCTGCCCCCTATCTCTAGGACAGGATACCTGCATTCTCTGGTGGATGATTGCTAGGGCACCTGGATCAGAGCGGCCTGCCCCCTATCTCTAGGACAGGATACCTGCATTCTCTGGTGGCTGATTGCTAGGGCAATTATGTCAGCATGCATGCACCTGGATCAGAGCGGCCTGCCCCCTATCTCTAGGACAGGCGTGTTGCATTCTCTGGTGGATGATTGCTAGGGCAATTATTTCAGCATGCATGCACCTGTATCAGAGCGACCTGCCCCCTATCTCTAGGACAGGCGTGTTGCATTCTCTGGTGAATGATTGCTAGGGCAATTATTTCAGCATGCATGCACCTGGATCAGAGCGGACTGCCCCCTATCTCTAGGACAGAATACCTGCATTCTCTGGAGGTGATTGCTAGGGCAATTATGCCAGCATGCATGCACCTGGATCAGAGCGGCCTGCCCCCTATCTCTAGGACAGGCGTGTTGCATTCTCTGGAGGTGATTACTAGGGCAATTATGTCAGCATGCATGCACCTGGATCAGAGCGGCCTGCCCCCTATCTCTAGGACAGGATACCTGCATTCTCTGGTGGAGGATTTCTAGGGCACCTGGATCAGAGCGGCCTGCCCCCTATCTCTAGGACAGGATTCCTGCATTCTCTGCAGGTGATTGCTAGGGCAATTATGTCAGCATGCATGCACCTGGATCAGAGCGGCCTGCCCTCTATCTCTAGGACAGGCATGTTGCATTCTCTGGAGGTGATTGCTAGGGCAATTATGCCAGCATGCATGCACCTGGATCAGAGCGGCCTGCCCCCTATCTCTAGGACAGGCGTGTTGCATTCTCTGGTGAATGATTGCTAGGGCAATTATGCAAACATGCATGCACCTGGATCAGAGCGGCCTGCCCCCTATCTCTAGGACAGGCGTGTTGCATTCTCTGGTGGATGATTGCTAGGGCAATTACGCCAGCATGCATCCACCTGGATCAGAGCGGCCTGCCCCCTATCTCTAGGACAGCCTTCTTGCATTTTCTGGTGGATGATTGCTAGGGCAATTATGTCAGCATACATGCACCTGGATCAGAGCGGCCGGTCCCCTATCTCTTGGACAGGCGTGTTGCATTCTTTGGTGGATGATTGCTAGGGCAATTATGCCAGCATGCATGCACCTGGATCAGAGTGACCTGCCCCCTATCTCTAGGACAGGCATGTTGCATTCTCTGGTGGATGATTGCTAGGGCAATTATACCAGCATGCATGCACCTGGATCAGAGCGGCCTGCCCCATTTCTCTAGGAAAGGCATGTTGCATTCTCTGGTGGATGATTGCTAGGGCAATTATGTCAGCATGCATGCACCTGGATCAGAGTGGCCTGCCCCCTATCTCTAGGACAGGCATGTTGCATTCTCTGGTGGATGATTGCTAGGGCAATTATACCAGCATGCATGCACCTGGATCAGAGCGACCTGCCCCCTATCTCTAGGACAGAATACCTGCATTCTCTGGAGGTGACTGCTAGGGCAATTATGCCAGCATGCATGCACCTGGATCAGAGCGGCCTGCCCCCTATCTCTAGGACAGGCGTGTTGCATTCTCTGGAGGTGATTGCTAGGGCAATTATGTCAGCATGCATGCACCTGGATCAGAGAGCCTGCCCCCTATCTCTAGGACAGGCGTGTTGCATTCTCTGGTGAATGATTTCTAGGGCAATTATTTCAGCATGCATGCACATGGGTCAGAGCGGCCTGCCCCCTATATCTAGGACAGGATACCTGCATTCTCTGGAGGTGATTGCTAGGGCAATTATGTCAGCATGCATGCACCTGGATCAGAGCGGCCTGCCCCCTATCTCTAGGACAGGATTCCTGCATTCTCTGGTGGATGATTGCTAGGGAAATTATGTCAGCATGCATGCACCTGGATCAGAGCGGCCTGCCCCCTATCTCTAGGACAGGCGTGTTGCATTCTCTGGTGGATGATTGCTAGGGCAATTATGCCAGCATGCATGCACCTGGATCAGAGCGACCTGCCCCCTATCTCTAGGACAGGATACCTGCATTCTCTGGTGGATGATTGCTAGGGCACCTGGATCAGAGCGGCCTGCCCCCTATCTCTAGGACAGGATTCCTACATTCTCTGCAGGTGATTGCTAGGGCAATTATGTCAGCATGCAAGCACCTGGATCAGAGTGGCCTTCCCCCTATCTCTAGGACAGGATACCTGCATTCTCTGGAGGTGATTGCTAGGGCAATTATGTCAGCATGCATGCACCTGGATCAGAGCGGCCTGTCCTCTATCTCTAGGACAGGCATGTTGCATGCTCTGGAGGTGATTGCTAGGGCAATTATGCCAGCATGCATGCACCTGGATCAGAGCGGCCTGCCCCTTATCTCTAGGACAGCCTTCTTGCATTCTCTGGTGGATTATTGCTAGGGCAATTATGTCAGCATACATGCACCTGGATCAGAGCGGCCTGCCCCCTATCTCTAGGACAGGCGTGTTGCATTCTCTGGTGGATGATTGCTAGGGCAATTATGCCAGCATGCATGCACCTGGATCAGAGCGACCTGCCCCCTATCTCTAGGACAGGCGTGTTGCATTCTCTGGTGGATGATTGCTAGGGCAATTATATCAGCATGCATACACCTGGATCAGAGCGGCCTGCCCCCTATCTCTAGGACAGGATACCTGCATTCTCTGGTGGCTGATTGCTAGGGCAATTATGCCAGCATGCATGCACCTGGATCAGAGCAGCCTGCCCCCTATCTCTAGGACAGGCGTGTTGCATTCTCTGGTGGATGATTGCTAGGGCAATTATGCCAGCATGCATGCACCTCGATCAGAGTGACCTGCCCCCTATCTCCAGGACAGGCGTGTTGCATTCTCTGGTGGATGATTGCTAGGGCAATTATGTCAGCATGCATGCACCTGGATCAGAGCGGCCTGCCCCCTATCTCTAGGACAGGATACCTGCATTCTCTGGTGGATGATTGCTAGGGGACCTGGATCAGAGCGGCCTGCCCCCTATCTCTAGGACAGGATACCTGCATTCTCTGGTGGATGATTGCTAGGGCAATTATGCCAGCATGCATGCACCTGGATCAGAGCGGCCTGCCCCCTATCTCTAGGACAGGATACCTGCATTCTCTGGTGGATGATTGCTAGGGCACCTGGATCAGAGCGGCCTGCCCCCTATCTCTAGGACAGGATACCTGCATTCTCTGGTGGCTGATTGCAGGGCAATTATGTCAGCATGCATGCACCTGGATCAGAGCGGCCTGCCCCCTATCTCTAGGACAGGCGTGTTGCATTCTCTGGTGGATGATTGCTAGGGCAATTATTTCAGCATGCATGCACCTGGATCAGAGCGACCTGCCCCCTATCTCTAGGACAGGCGTGTTGCATTCTCTGGTGAATGATTGCTAGGGCAATTATTTCAGCATGCATGCACCTGGATCAGAGCGGACTGCCCCCTATCTCTAGGACAGAATACCTGCATTCTCTGGAGGTGATTGCTAGGGCAATTATGCCAGCATGCATGCACCTGGATCAGAGCGGCCTGCCCCCCATCTCTAGGACAGGCGTGTTGCATTCTCTGGAGGTGATTGCTAGGGCAATTATGTCAGCATGCATGCACCTGGATCAGAGCGGCCTGCCCCCTATCTCTAGGACAGGATACCTGCATTCTCTGGTGGATGATTTCTAGGGCACCTGGATCAGAGCGGCCTGCCCCCTATCTCTAGGACAGGATTCCTGCATTCTCTGCAGGTGATTGCTAGGGCAATTATGTCAGCATGCATGCACCTGGATCAGAGTGGCCTGCCACCTATCTCTAGGACAGGCATGTTGCATTCTCTGGTGGATGATTGCTAGGGCAATTATGCCAGCATGCATGCACCTGGATCAGAGCGGCCTGCCCCCTATCTCTAGGACAGGCGTGTTGCATTCTCTGGTGAATGATTGCTAGGGCAATTATGCAAACATGCATGCACCTGGATCAGAGCGGCCTGCCCCCTATCTCTAGGACAGGCGTGTTGCATTCTCTGGTGGATGATTGCCAGGGCAATTATGTCAGCATGAAAGCACCTGGATCAGAGCGGCCTGCCCCCTACCTCTAGGACAGGCGTGTTGCATTCTCTGGTGGATGATTGCTAGGGCAATTATGTCAGCATGCATACACCTGGATCAGAGCGGCCTGCCCCCTCTCTCTAGGACAGGATACCTGCATTCTCTGGTGGCTGATTGCTAGGGCAATTATGCCAGCATGCATGCACCTGGATCAGAGCGGCCTGCCCCCTATCTCTAGGACAGGCGTGTTGCATTCTCTGGTGGATGATTGCTAGGGCAATTATGCCAGCATGCATGCACCTGGATCAGAGCGGCCTGCCCCCTATCTCTAGGACAGGCGTGTTGCATTCTCTGGTGGATGATTGCTAGGGCAATTATTTCAGCATGCATGCACCTGGATCAGGGCGGCCTGCCCCCTATCTCTAGGACAGGTGTGTTGCATTCTCTGGTGAATGATTGCTAGGGCAATTATTTCAGCATGCATGCACCTGGATCAGAGCGGCCTGCCCCCTATCTCTAGGACAGAATACCTGCATTCTCTGGAGGTGATTGCTAGGGAAATTATGCCAGCATGCATGCACCTGGATCAGAGCGGCCTGCCCCCTATCTCTAGGACAGGCGTGTTGCATTCTCTGGAGGTGATTGCTAGGGCAATTATGTCAGCATGCATGCACCTGGATCAGAGCGGCCTGCCCCCTATCTCTAGGACAGGCGTGTTGCATTCTCTGGTGAATGATTGCTAGGGCAATTATTTCAGCATGCATGCACATGGGTCAGAGCGGCCTGCCCCCTATCTCTAGGACAGGATTCCTGCATTCTCTGGTGGATGATTGCTAGGGCAATTATGTCAGCATGCATGCACCTGGATCAGAGCGGCCTGCCCCCTATCTCTAGGACAGGCGTGTTGCATTCTCTGGTGGATGATTGCTAGGGCAATTATGCCAGCATGCATGCACCTGGATCAGAGCGACCTGCCCCCTATCTCTAGGACAGGATACCTGCATTCTCTGGTGGATGATTGCTAGGGCACCTGGATCAGAGCGGCCTGCCCCCTATCTCTAGGACAGGATTCCTACATTCTCTGCAGGTGATTTCTAGGGCAATTATGTCAGCATGCATGCACCTGGATCAGAGCGGCCTGTCCTCTATCTCTAGGACAGGCATGTTGCATTCTCTGGAGGTGATTGCTAGGGCAATTATGCCAGCATGCATGCACCTGGATCAGTGCGGCCTGCACCTTATCTCTAGGACAGGAGTGTTGCATTCTCTGGTGGATGATTGCTAGGGCAATTATGCCAGCATGCATGCACCTGGATCAGAGTGACCTGCCCCCTATCTCCAGGACAGGCGTGTTGCATTCTCTGGTGGATGATTGCTAGGGCAATTATGTCAGCATGCATGCACCTGGATCAGAGCGGCCTGCCCCCTATCTCTAGGACAGGATACCTGCATTCTCTGGTGGATGATTGCTAGGGCAATTATGTCAGCATGCATACACCTGGATCAGAGCGGCCTGCCCCCTATCTCTAGGACAGGAGTGTTGCATTCTCTGGTGGATGATTGCTAGGGCAATTATGCCAGCATGCATGCACCTGGATCAGAGTGACCTGCCCCCTATCTCCAGGACAGGCGTGTTGCATTCTCTGGTGGATGATTGCTAGGGCAATTATGTCAGCATGCATGCACCTGGATCAGAGCGGCCTGCCCCCTATCTCTAGGACAGGATACCTGCATTCTCTGGTGGATGATTGCTAGGGGACCTGGATCAGAGCGGCCTGCCCCCTATCTCTAGGACAGGATACCTGCATTCTCTGGTGGATGATTGCTAGGGCAATTATGCCAGCATGCATGCACCTGGATCAGAGCGGCCTGCCCCCTATCTCTAGGACAGGATACCTGCATTCTCTGGTGGATGATTGCTAGGGCACCTGGATCAGAGCGGCCTGCCCCCTATCTCTAGGACAGGATACCTACATTCTCTGGTGGCTGATTGCTAGGGCAATTATGTCAGCATGCATGCACCTGGATCAGAGCGGCCTGCCCCCTATCTCTAGGACAGGCGTGTTGCATTCTCTGGTGGATGATTGCTAGGGCAATTATTTCAGCATGCATGCACCTGGATCAGAGCGACCTGCCCCCTATCTCTAGGAAAGGCGTGTTGCATTCTCTGGAGAATGATTGCTAGGGCAATTATTTCAGCATGCATGCACCTGGATCAGAGCGGACTGCCCCCTATCTCTAGGACAGAATACCTGCCTTCTCTGGAGGTGATTGCTAGGGCAATTATGCCAGCATGCATGCACCTGATTCAGAGCAGCCTGCCCCCCATCTCTAGGACAGGCGTGTTGCATTCTCTGGAGGTGATTGCTAGGGCAATTATGTCAGCATGCATGCACCTGGATCAGAGCGGCCTGCCCCCTATCTCTAGGACAGGATACCTGCATTCTCTGCACCTGGATCAGAGCGGCCTGCCCCCTATCTCTAGGACAGGCGTGTTGCATTCTCTGGTGAATGATTGCTAGGGCAATTATGCAAACATGCATGCACCTGGATCAGAGCGGCCTGCCCCCTATCTCTAGGACAGGCGTGTTGCATTCTCTGGTGGATGATTGCCAGGGCAATTATGTCAGCATGAAAGCACCTGGATCAGAGCTGCCTGCCCCCTACCTCTAGGACAGGCGTGTTGCATTCTCTGGTGGATGATTGCTAGGGCAATTATGTCAGCATGCATACACCTGGATCAGAGCGGCCTGCCCCCTATCTCTAGGACAGGATACCTGCATTCTCTGGTGGCTGATTGCTAGGGCAATTATGCCAGCATGCATGCACCTGGATCAGAGCGGCCTGCCCCCTATCTCTAGGACAGGCGTGTTGCATTCTCTGGTGGATGATTGCTAGGGCAATTATGCCAGCATGCATGCACCTGGATCAGAGTGACCTGCCCCCTATCTCCAGGACAGGCGTGTTGCATTCTCTGGTGGATGATTGCTAGGGCAATTATGTCAGCATGCATGCACCTGGATCAGAGCGTCCTGCCCCCTATCTCTAGGACAGGATACCTGCATTCTCTGGTGGATGATTGCTAGGGCACCTGGATCAGAGCGGCCTGCCCCCTATCTCTAGGACAGGATACCTGCATTCTCTGGTGGATGATTGCTAGGGCAATTATGCCAGCATGCATGCACCTGGATCAGAGCGGCCTGCCCCCTATCTCTAGGACAGGATACCTGCATTCTCTGGTGGATGATTGCTAGGGCACCTGGATCAGAGCGGCCTGCCCCCTATCTCTAGGACAGGATACCTGCATTCTCTGGTGGCTGATTGCTAGGGCAATTATGTCAGCATGCATGCACCTGGATCAGAGCGGCCTGCCCCCTATCTCTAGGACAGGCGTGTTGCATTCTCTGGTGGATGATTGCTAGGGCAATTATTTCAGCATGCATGCACCTGGATCAGAGCGACCTGCCCCCTATCTCTAGGACAGGCGTGTTGCATTCTCTGGTGAATGATTGCTAGGGCAATTATTTCAGCATGCATGGACCTGGATCAGAGCGGACTGCCCCCTATCTCTAGGACAGAATACCTGCATTCTCTGGAGGTGATTGCTAGGGCAATTATGCCAGCATGCATGCACCTGGATCAGAGCGGCCTGCCCCCTATCTCTAGGACAGGCGTGTTGCATTCTCTGGAGGTGATTACTAGGGCAATTATGTCAGCATGCATGCACCTGGATCAGAGCGGCCTGCCCCCTATCTCTAGGACAGGATACCTGCATTCTCTGGTGGAGGATTTCTAGGGCACCTGGATCAGAGCGGCCTGCCCCCTATCTCTAGGACAGGATTCCTGCATTCTCTGCAGGTGATTGCTAGGGCAATTATGTCAGCATGCATGCACCTGGATCAGAGCGGCCTGCCCTCTATCTCTAGGACAGGCATGTTGCATTCTCTGGAGGTGATTGCTAGGGCAATTATGCCAGCATGCATGCACCTGGATCAGAGCGGCCTGCCCCCTATCTCTAGGACAGGCGTGTTGCATTCTCTGGTGAATGATTGCTAGGGCAATTATGCAAACATGCATGCACCTGGATCAGAGCGGCCTTCCCCCTATCTCTAGGACAGGCGTGTTGCATTCTCTGGTGGATGATTGCTAGGGCAATTACGCCAGCATGCATCCACCTGGATCAGAGCGGCCTGCCCCCTATCTCTAGGACAGCCTTCTTGCATTTTCTGGTGGATGATTGCTAGGGCAATTATGTCAGCATACATGCACCTGGATCAGAGCGGCCTGTCCCCTATCTCTTGGACAGGCGTGTTGCATTCTTTGGTGGATGATTGCTAGGGCAATTATGCCAGCATGCATGCACCTGGATCAGAGTGACCTGCCCCCTATCTCTAGGACAGGCATGTTGCATTCTCTGGTGGATGATTGCTAGGGCAATTATACCAGCATGCATGCACCTGGATCAGAGCGGCCTGCCCCATTTCTCTAGGAAAGGCATGTTGCATTCTCTGGTGGATGATTGCTAGGGCAATTATGTCAGCATGCATGCACCTGGATCAGAGTGGCCTGCCCCCTATCTCTAGGACAGGCATGTTGCATTCTCTGGTGGATGATTGCTAGGGCAATTATACCAGCATGCATGCACCTGGATCAGAGCGGCCTGCCCCCTATCTATAGGACAGCCTTCTTGCATTCTCTGGTGGATGATTGCTAGGGCAATTATGTCAGCATACATGCACCTGGATCAGAGCGGCCTGCCCCCTATCTCTTGGACAGGCGTGTTGCATTCTTTGGTGGATGATTGCTAGGGCAATTATGCCAGCATGCATGCACCTGGATCATAGTGACCTGCCCCCTATCTCCAGGACAGGCGTGTTGCATTCTCTGGTGGATGATTGCTAGGGCAATTATGTCAGCATGCATGCACCTGGATCAGAGCGGCCTGCCCCCTATCTCTAGGACAGGATACCTGCATTCTCTGGTGGATGATTGCTAGGGCACCTGGATCAGAGCGGCCTGCCACCTATCTCTAGGACAGGATACCTGCATTCTCTGGTGGATGATTGCTAGGGCAATTATGCCAGCATGCATGCACCTGGATCAGAGCGGCCTGCCCCCTATCTCTAGGACAGGATACCTGCATTCTCTGGTGGATGATTGCTAGGGCACCTGGATCAGAGTGGCCTGCCCCCTATCTCTAGGACAGGGTACCTGCATTCTCTGGTGGCTGATTGCTAGGGCAATTATGTCAGCATGCATGTACCTGGATCAGAGCGGCCTGCCCCCTATCTCTAGGACAGGCGTGTTGCATTCTCTGGTGGATGATTGCTAGGGCAATTATTTCAGCATGCATGCACCTGGATCAGAGCGGCCTGCCCCCTATCTCTAGGACAGGCGTGTTGCATTCTCTGGTGAATGATTGCTAGGGCAATTATTTCAGCATGCATGCACCTGGATCAGAGCGGCCTGCCCCCTATCTCTAGGACAGAATACCTGCATTCTCTGGAGGTGATTGCTAGGGCAATTATGCCAGCATGCATGCACCTGGATCAGAGCGGCCTGCCCCCTATCTCTAGGACAGGCGTGTTGCATTCTCTGGAGGTGATTGCTAGGGCAATTATGTCAGCATGCATGCACCTGGATCAGAGCGGCCTGCCCCCTATCTCTAGGACAGGCGTGTTGCATTCTCTGGTGGATGATTGCCAGGGCAATTATGTCAGCATGAAAGCACCTGGATCAGAGCGGCCTGCCCCCTACCTCTAGGACAGGCGTGTTGCATTCTCTGGTGGATGATTGCTAGGGCAATTATGTCAGCATGCATACACCTGGATCAGAGCGGCCTGCCCCCTATCTCTAGGACAGGATACCTGCATTCTCTGGTGGCTGATTGCTAGGGCAATTATGCCAGCATGCATGCACCTGGATCAGAGCGGCCTGCCCCCTATCTCTAGGACAGGCGTGTTGCATTCTCTGGTGGATGATTGCTAGGGCAATTATGCCAGCATGCATGCACCTGGATCAGAGCGGCCTGCCCCCTATCTCTAGGACAGGCGTGTTGCATTCTCTGGTGGATGATTGCTAGGGCAATTATTTCAGCATGCATGCACCTGGATCAGGGCGGCCTGCCCCCTATCTCTAGGACAGGTGTGTTGCATTCTCTGGTGAATGATTGCTAGGGCAATTATTTCAGCATGCATGCACCTGGATCAGAGCGGCCTGCCCCCTATCTCTAGGACAGAATACCTGCATTCTCTGGAGGTGATTGCTAGGGCAATTATGCCAGCATGCATGCACCTGGATCAGCGCGGCCTGCCCCCTATCTCTAGGACAGGCGTGTTGCATTCTCTGGAGGTGATTGCTAGGGCAATTATGTCAGCATGCATGCACCTGGATCAGAGCAACCTGCCCCCTATCTCTAGGACAGGATTCCTGCATTCTCTGGTGGCTGATTGCTAGGGCAATTATGTCAGCATGCATGCACCTGGATCAGAGCGGCCTGCCCCCTATCTCTAGGACAGGCGTGTTGCATTCTCTGGTGAATGATTGCTAGGGCAATTATTTCAGCATGCATGCACATGGGTCAGAGCGGCCTGCCCCCTATCTCTAGGACAGGATTCCTGCATTCTCTGGTGGATGATTGCTAGGGCAATTATGTCAGCATGCATGCACCTGGATCAGAGCGGCCTGCCCCCTATCTCTAGGACAGGCGTGTTGCATTCTCTGGTGGATGATTGCTAGGGCAATTATGCCAGCATGCATGCACCTGGATCAGAGCGACCTGCCCCCTATCTCTAGCACAGGATACCTGCATTCTCTGGTGGATGATTGCTAGGGCACCTGGATCAGAGCGGCCTGCCCCCTATTTCTAGGACAGGATTCCTACATTCTCTGCAGGTGATTGCTAGGGCAATTATGTCAGCATGCATGCACCTGGATCAGAGCGGCCTGTCCTCTATCTCTAGGACAGGCATGTTGCATTCTCTGGAGGTGATTGCTAGGGCAATTATGCCAGCATGCATGCACCTGGATCAGTGCGGCCTGCACCTTATCTCTAGGACAGCCTTCTTGCATTCTCTGGAGGATTATTGCTAGGGCAATTATGTCAGCATACATGCACCTGGATCAGACCGGCCTGCCCCCTATCTCTAGGACAGGCGTGTTGCATTCTCTGGTGGATGATTGCTAGGGCAATTATGCCAGCATGCATGCACCTGGATCAGAGCGACCTGCCCCCTATCTCTAGGACAGGCGTGTTGCATTCTCTGGTGGATGATTGCTAGGGCAATTATGTCAGCATGCATACACCTGGATCAGAGCGGCCTGCCCCCTATCTCTAGGACAGGAGTGTTGCATTCTCTGGTGGATGATTGCTAGGGCAATTATGCCAGCATGCATGCACCTGGATCAGAGTGACCTGCCCCCTATCTCCAGGACAGGCGTGTTGCATTCTCTGGTGGATGATTGCTAGGGCAATTATGTCAGCATGCATGCACCTGGATCAGAGCGGCCTGCCCCCTATCTCTAGGACAGGATACCTGCATTCTCTGGTGGATGATTGCTAGGGGACCTGGATCAGAGCGGCCTGCCCCCTATCTCTAGGACAGGATACCTGCATTCTCTGGTGGATGATTGCTAGGGCAATCATGCCAGCATGCATGCACCTGGATCAGAGCGGCCTGCCCCCTATCTCTAGGACAGGATACCTGCATTCTCTGGTGGATGATTGCTAGGGCAATTATGCCAGCATGCATGCACCTGGATCAGAGCGGCCTGCCCCCTATCTCTAGGACAGGCGTGTTGCATTCTCTGGTGGATGATTGCTAGGGCAATTATGCCAGCATGCATGCACCTGGATCAGAGCGGCCTGCCCCCTATCTCTAGGACAGGCGTGTTGCATTCTCTGGTGGATGATTGCTAGGGCAATTATTTCAGCATGCATGCACCTGGATCAGGGCGGCCTGCCCCCTATCTCTAGGACAGGTGTGTTGCATTCTCTGGTGAATGATTGCTAGGGCAATTATTTCAGCATGCATGCACCTGGATCAGAGCGGCCTGCCCCCTATCTCTAGGACAGAATACCTGCATTCTCTGGAGGTGATTGCTAGGGCAATTATGCCAGCATGCATGCACCTGGATCAGCGCGGCCTGCCCCCTATCTCTAGGACAGGCGTGTTGCATTCTCTGGAGGTGATTGCTAGGGCAATTATGTCAGCATGCATGCACCTGGATCAGAGCAACCTGCCCCCTATCTCTAGGACAGGATTCCTGCATTCTCTGGTGGCTGATTGCTAGGGCAATTATGTCAGCATGCATGCACCTGGATCAGAGCGGCCTGCCCCCTATCTCTAGGACAGGCGTGTTGCATTCTCTGGTGAATGATTGCTAGGGCAATTATTTCAGCATGCATGCACATGGGTCAGAGCGGCCTGCCCCCTATCTCTAGGACAGGATTCCTGCATTCTCTGGTGGATGATTGCTAGGGCAATTATGTCAGCATGCATGCACCTGGATCAGAGCGGCCTGCCCCCTATCTCTAGGACAGGCGTGTTGCATTCTCTGGTGGATGATTGCTAGGGCAATTATGCCAGCATGCATGCACCTGGATCAGAGCGACCTGCCCCCTATCTCTAGCACAGGATACCTGCATTCTCTGGTGGATGATTGCTAGGGCACCTGGATCAGAGCGGCCTGCCCCCTATTTCTAGGACAGGATTCCTACATTCTCTGCAGGTGATTGCTAGGGCAATTATGTCAGCATGCATGCACCTGGATCAGAGCGGCCTGTCCTCTATCTCTAGGACAGGCATGTTGCATTCTCTGGAGGTGATTGCTAGGGCAATTATGCCAGCATGCATGCACCTGGATCAGTGCGGCCTGCACCTTATCTCTAGGACAGCCTTCTTGCATTCTCTGGAGGATTATTGCTAGGGCAATTATGTCAGCATACATGCACCTGGATCAGACCGGCCTGCCCCCTATCTCTAGGACAGGCGTGTTGCATTCTCTGGTGGATGATTGCTAGGGCAATTATGCCAGCATGCATGCACCTGGATCAGAGCGACCTGCCCCCTATCTCTAGGACAGGCGTGTTGCATTCTCTGGTGGATGATTGCTAGGGCAATTATGTCAGCATGCATACACCTGGATCAGAGCGGCCTGCCCCCTATCTCTAGGACAGGAGTGTTGCATTCTCTGGTGGATGATTGCTAGGGCAATTATGCCAGCATGCATGCACCTGGATCAGAGTGACCTGCCCCCTATCTCCAGGACAGGCGTGTTGCATTCTCTGGTGGATGATTGCTAGGGCAATTATGTCAGCATGCATGCACCTGGATCAGAGCGGCCTGCCCCCTATCTCTAGGACAGGATACCTGCATTCTCTGGTGGATGATTGCTAGGGGACCTGGATCAGAGCGGCCTGCCCCCTATCTCTAGGACAGGATACCTGCATTCTCTGGTGGATGATTGCTAGGGCAATCATGCCAGCATGCATGCACCTGGATCAGAGCGGCCTGCCCCCTATCTCTAGGACAGGATACCTGCATTCTCTGGTGGATGATTGCTAGGGCACCTGGATCAGAGCGGCCTGCCCCCTATCTCTAGGACAGGATACCTGCATTCTCTGGTGGCTGATTGCTAGGGCAATTATGTCAGCATGCATGCACCTGGATCAGAGCGGCCTGCCCCCTATCTCTAGGACAGGCGTGTTGCATTCTCTGGTGGATGATTGCTAGGGCAATTATTTCAGCATGCATGCACCTGGATCAGAGCGACCTGCCCCCTATCTCTAGGACAGGCGTGTTGCATTCTCTGGTGAATGATTGCTAGGGCAATTATTTCAGCATGCATGCACCTGGATCAGAGCGGACTGCCCCCTATCTCTAGGACAGAATACCTGCATTCTCTGGAGGTGATTGCTAGGGCAATTATGCCAGCATGCATGCACCTGGATCAGAGCGGCCTGCCCCCCATCTCTAGGACAGGCGTGTTGCATTCTCTGGAGGTGATTGCTAGGGCAATTATGTCAGCATGCATGCACCTGGATCAGAGCGGCCTGCCCCCTATCTCTAGGACAGGATACCTGCATTCTCTGGTGGATGATTTCTAGGGCACCTGGATCAGAGCGGCCTGCCCTCTATCTCTAGGACAGGATTCCTGCATTCTCTGCAGGTGATTGCTAGGGCAATTATGTCAGCATGCATGCACCTGGATCAGAGCGGCCTGCCCTCTATCTCTAAGACAGGCATGTTGCATTCTCTGGAGGTGATTGCTAGGGCAATTATGCCAGCATGCATGCACCTGGATCAGAGCGGCCTGCCCCCTATCTCTAGGACAGGCGTGTTGCATTCTCTGGTGAATGATTGCTAGGGCAATTATGCAAACATGCATGCACCTGGATCAGAGCGGCCTGCCCCCTATCTCTAGGACAGGCGTGTTGCATTCTCTGGTGGATGATTGCCAGGGCAATTATGTCAGCATGAAAGCACCTGGATCAGAGCTGCCTGCCCCCTACCTCTAGGACAGGCGTGTTGCATTCTCTGGTGGATGATTGCTAGGGCAATTATGTCAGCATGCATACACCTGGATCAGAGCGGCCTGCCCCCTATCTCTAGGACAGGATACCTGCATTCTCTGGTGGCTGATTGCTAGGGCAATTATGCCAGCATGCATGCACCTGGATCAGAGCGGCCTGCCCCCTATCTCTAGGACAGGCGTGTTGCATTCTCTGGTGGATGATTGCTAGGGCAATTATTTCAGCATGCATGCACCTGGATCAGAGCGACCTGCCCCCTATCTCTAGGACAGGCGTGTTGCATTCTCTGGTGAATGATTGCTAGGGCAATTATTTCAGCATGCATGCACCTGGATCAGAGCGGACTGCCCCCTATCTCTAGGACAGAATACCTGCATTCTCTGGAGGTGATTGCTAGGGCAATTATGCCAGCATGCATGCACCTGGATCAGAGCGGCCTGCCCCCTATCTCTAGGACAGGCGTGTTGCATTCTCTGGAGGTGATTGCTAGGGCAATTATGTCAGCATGCATGCACCTGGATCAGAGCGGCCTGCCCCCTATCTCTAGGACAGGATACCTGCATTCTCTGGTGGATGATTTCTAGGGCACCTGGATCAGAGCGGCCTGCCCCCTATCTCTAGGACAGGATTCCTGCATTCTCTGCAGGTGATTGCTACGGCAATTATGTCAGCATGCATGCACCTGGATCAGAGCGGCCTGCCCTCTATCTCTAGGACAGGCATGTTGCATTCTCTGGAGGTGATTGCTAGGGCAATTATGCCAGCATGCATGCACCTGGATCAGAGCGGCCTGCCCCCTATCTCTAGGACAGGCGTGTTGCATTCTCTGGTGAATGATTGCTAGGGCAATTATGCAAACATGCATGCACCTGGATCAGAGCGGCCTGCCCCCTATCTCTAGGACAGGCGTGTTGCATTCTCTGGTGGATGATTGCTAGGGCAATTACGCCAGCATGCATCCACCTGGATCAGAGCGGCCTGCCCCCTATCTCTAGGACAGCCTTCTTGCATTCTCTGGTGGATGATTGCTAGGGCAATTATGTCAGCATACATGCACCTGGATCAGAGCGGCCTGTCCCCTATCTCTTGGACAGGCGTGTTGCATTCTTTGGTGGATGATTGCTAGGGCAATTATGCCAGCATGCATGCACCTGGATCAGAGTGACCTGCCCCCTATCTCTAGGACAGGCATGTTGCATTCTCTGGTGGATGATTGCTAGGGCAATTATACCAGCATGCATGCACCTGGATCAGAGCGGCCTGCCCCATTTCTCTAGGAAAGGCATGTTGCATTCTCTGGTGGATGATTGCTAGGGCAATTATGTCAGCATGCATGCACCTGGATCAGAGTGGCCTGCCCCTTATCTCTAGGACAGGCATGTTGCATTCTCTGGTGGATGATTGCTAGGGCAATTATACCAGCATGCATGCACCTGGATCAGAGCGGCCTGCCCCCTATCTATAGGACAGCCTTCTTGCATTCTCTGGTGGATGATTGCTAGGGCAATTATGTCAGCATACATGCACCTGGATCAGAGCGGCCTGCCCCCTATCTCTTGGACAGGCGTGTTGCATTCTTTGGTGGATGATTGCTAGGGCAATTATGCCAGCATGCATGCACCTGGATCAGAGTGACCTGCCCCCTATCTCCAGGACAGGCGTGTTGCATTCTCTGGTGGATGATTGCTAGGGCAATTATGTCAGCATGCATGCACCTGTATCAGAGCGGCCTGCCCCCTATCTCTAGGACAGGATACCTGCATTCTCTGGTGGATGATTGCTAGGGCACCTGGATCAGAGCGGCCTGCCACCTATCTCTAGGACAGGATACCTGCATTCTCTGGTGGATGATTGCTAGGGCAATTATGCCAGCATGCATGCACCTGGATCAGAGCGGCCTTCCCCCTATCTCTAGGACAGGCGTGTTGCATTCTCTGGTGAATGATTGCTAGGGCAATTATTTCAGCATGCATGCACCTGGATCAGAGCGGCCTGCCCCCTATCTCTAGGACAGAATACCTGCATTCTCTGGAGGTGATTGCTAGGGCAATTATGCCAGCATGCATGCACCTGGATCAGAGCGGCCGGCCCCCTATCTCTAGGACAGGCGTGTTGTATTCTCTGGTGAATGATTGCTAGGGCAATTATTTCAGCATGCATGCACCTGGATCAGAGCGGCCTGCCCCCTATATCTAGGACAGGATTCCTGCATTCTCTGGTGGATGATTGCTAGGGCAATTATGTCAGCATGCATGCACCTGGATCAGAGCGGCCTGCCCCCTATCTCTAGGACAGGCGTGTTGCATTCTCTGGTGGATGATTGCTAGGGCAATTATGCCAGCATGCATGCACCTGGATCAGAGCGACCTGCCCCCTATCTCTAGGACAGGATACCTGCATTCTCTGGTGGATGATTGCTAGGGCACCGGGATCAGAGCGGCCTGCCCCCTATCTCTAGGACAGGATTCCTACATTCTCTGCAGGTGATTGCTAGGGCAATTATGTCAGCATGCATGCACCTGGATCAGAGCGGCCTGCCCTCTATCTCTAGGACAGGCATGTTGCATTCTCTGGAGGTGATTGCTAGGGCAATTATGCCAGCATGCATGCACCTGGATCAGAGCGGCCTGCCCCTTATCTCTAGGACAGCCTTCTTGCATTCTCTGGTGGATTATTGCTATGGCAATTATGTCAGCATACATGCACCTGGATCAGAGCGGCCTGCCCCCTATCTCTAGGACGGGCGTGTTGCATTCTCTAGTGGATGATTGCTAGAGCAATTATGCCAGCATGCATGCACCTGGATCAGAGCGACCTGCCCCCTATCTCTAGGACAGGCGTGTTGCATTCTCTGGTGGATGATTGCTAGGGCAATTATGTCAGCATGCATACACCTGGATCAGAGCGGCCTGCCCCCTATCTCTAGGACAGGATACCTGCATTCTCTGGTGGCTGATTGCTAGGGCAATTATGCCAGCATGCATGCACCTGGATCAGAGCGGCCTGCCCCCTATCTCTAGGACAGGCGTGTTGCATTCTCTGGTGGATGATTGCTAGGGCAATTATGCCAGCATGCATGCACCTGGATCAGAGTGACCTGCCCCCTATCTCCAGGACAGGCGTGTTGCATTCTCTGGTGGATGATTGCTAGGGCAATTATGTCAGCATGCATGCACCTGGATCAGAGCGGCCTGCCCCCTATTTCTAGGACAGGATACCTGCATTCTCTGGTGGATGATTGCTAGGGCACCTGGATCAGAGCGGCCTGCCCCCTATCTCTAGGACAGGATACCTGCATTCTCTGGTGGATGATTGCTAGGGCAATTATGCCAGCATGCATGCACCTGGATCAGAGCGGCCTGCCCCCTATCTCTAGGACAGGATACCTGCATTCTCTGGTGGATGATTGCTAGGGCACCTGGATCAGAGCGGCCTGCCCCCTATCTCTAGGACAGGATACCTGCATTCTCTGGTGGCTGATTGCTAGGGCAATTATTTCAGCAGGCATGCACCTGGATCAGAGCGGCCTGCCCCCTATCTCTAGGACAGGCGTGTTGCATTCTCTGGTGGATGATTGCTAGGGCAATTATTTCAGCATGCATGCACCTGGATCAGAGTGGGCTGCACCCTATCTCTAGGACAGGCGTGTTGCATTCTCTGGTGGATGATTGCTAGGGCAATTATGCCAGCATGCATGCACCTGGATCAGAGCGACCTGCCCTCTATCTCTAGGACAGGATACCTGCATTCTCTGGTGGATGATTTCTAGGGCACCTGGATCAGAGTGGCCTGCCCCCTATCTCTAGGACAGGATTCCTGCATTCTCTGCAGGTGATTGCTAGGGCAATTATGTCAGCATGCATGCACCTGGATCAGAGCGGCCTGCCCTCTATCTCTAGGACAGGCATGTTGCATTCTCTGGAGGTGATTGCTAGGGCAATTATGCCAGCATGCATGCACCTGGATCAGAGCGGCCTGCCCCTTATCTCTAGGACAGCCTTCTTGCATTCTCTGGTGGATGATTGCTAGGGCAATTATGTCAGCATACATGCACCTGGATCAGAGCGGCCTGCCCCCTATCTCTAGGACAGGGGTGTTGCATTCTCTGGTGGATGATTGCTAGGGCAATATGCCAGCATGCATGCACCTGGATCAGAGCGACCTGCCCTCTATCTCTAGGACAGGCGTGTTGCATTCTCTGGTGGATGATATGCTAGGGCAATTATGTCAGCATGCATGCACCTGGATCAGAGAGGCCTGCCCCCTATCTCTAGGACAGGATACCTGCATTCTCCGGTGGATGATTGCTATGGCAATTATGTCAGCATGCATGCACCTGGATCAGAGCGACCTGCCCTCTATCTCTAGGACAGGCGTGTTGCATTCTCTGGTGGATTATTGCTATGGCAATTATGTCAGCATACATGCACCTGGATCAGAGCGGCCTGCCCCCTATCTCTAGGACAGGCGTGTTGCATTCTCTAGTGGATGATTGCTAGGGCAATTATGCCAGCATGCATGCACCTGGATCAGAGCGACCTGCCCCCTATCTCTAGGACAGGCGTGTTGCATTCTCTGGTGGATGATTGCTAGGGCAATTATGTCAGCATGCATACACCTGGATCAGAGCGGCCTGCCCCCTATCTCTAGGACAGGATGCCTGCATTCTCTGGTGGCTGATTGCTAGGGCAATTATGCCAGCATGCATGCACCTGGATCAGAGCGGCCTGCCCCCTATCTCTAGAACAGGAGTGTTGCATTCTCCGGTGGATGATTGCTATGGCAATTATGTCAGCATGCATGCACCTGGATCAGAGCGACCTGCCCTCTATCTCTAGGACAGGCGTGTTGCATTCTCCGGTGGATGATTGCTAGGGCAATTATGCCAGCATGCATGCACCTGGATCAGAGCGGCCTGCCCCCTATCTCTAGGACAGGCGTGTTGCATTCTCTGGAGGTGATTGCTAGGGCAATTATGTCAGCATGCATGCACCTGGATCAGAGCGGCCTGCCCCCTATCTCTAGGACAGGCGTGTTGCATTCTCTGGTGAATGATTGCTAGGGCAATTATTTCAGCATGCATGCACCTGGATCAGAGCGGCCTGCCCCCTATCTCTAGGACAGGATTCCTGCATTCTCTGGTGGATGATTGCTAGGGCAATTATGTCAGCATGCATGCACCTGGATCAGAGCGGCCTGCCCCCTATCTCTAGGACAGGCGTGTTGCATTCTCTGGTGGATGATTGCTAGGGCAATTATGCCAGCATGCATGCACCTGGATCAGAGCGACCTGCCCCCTATCTCTAGGACAGGATACCTGCATTCTCTGGTGGATGATTGCTAGGGCACCGGGATCAGAGCGGCCTGCCCCCTATCTCTAGGACAGGATTCCTACATTCTCTGCAGGTGATTGCTAGGGCAATTATGTCAGCATGCATGCACCTGGATCAGAGCGGCCTGCCCTCTATCTCTAGGACAGGCATGTTGCATTCTCTGGAGGTGATTGCTAGGGCAATTATGCCAGCATGCATGCACCTGGATCAGAGCGGCCTGCCCCTTATCTCTAGGACAGCCTTCTTGCATTCTCTGGTGGATTATTGCTATGGCAATTATGTCAGCATACATGCACCTGGATCAGAGCGGCCTGCCCCCTATCTCTAGGACAGGCGTGTTGCATTCTCTAGTGGATGATTGCTAGGGCAATTATGCCAGCATGCATACACCTGGATCAGAGCGGCCTGCCCCCTATCTCTAGGACAGGATACCTGCATTCTCTGGTGGCTGATTGCTAGGGCAATTATGCCAGCATGCATGCACCTGGATCAGAGCGGCCTGCCCCCTATCTCTAGGACAGGCGTGTTGCATTCTCTTGTGGATGATTGCTAGGGCAATTATGCCAGCATGCATGCACCTGGATCAGAGTGACCTGCCCCCTATCTCCAGGACAGGCGTGTTGCATTCTCTGGTGGATGATTGCTAGGGCAATTATGTCAGCATGCATGCACCTGGATCAGAGCGGCCTGCCCCCTATCTCTAGGACAGGATACCTGCATTCTCCGGTGGATGATTGCTAGGGCACCTGGATCAGAGCGGCCTGCCCCCTATCTCTAGGACAGGATACCTGCATTCTCTGGTGGATGATTGCTAGGGCAATTATGCCAGCATGCATGCACCTGGATCAGAGCGGCCTGCCCCCTATCTCTAGGACAGGATACCTGCATTCTCTGGTGGATGATTGCTAGGGCACCTGGATCAGAGCGGCCTGCCCCCTATCTCTAGGACAGGATACCTGCATTCTCTGGTGGCTGATTGCTAGGGCAATTATGTCAGCATGCATGCACCTGGATCAGAGCGGCCTGCCCCCTATCTCTAGGACAGGCGTGTTGCATTCTCTGGTGGATGATTGCTAGGGCAATTATTTCAGCATGCATGCACCTGGATCAGAGTGGCCTGCCCCCTATCTCTAGGACAGGCGTGTTGCATTCTCTGGTGGATGATTGCTAGGGCAATTATGTCAGCATGCATGCACCTGGATCAGAGCAGCCTGCCCCCTATCTCTAGGACAGGATACCTGCATTCTCTGGTGGCTGATTGCTAGGGCAATTATGTCAGCAGGCATGCACCTGGATCAGAGCGGCCTGCCCCCTATCTCTAGGACAGGCGTGTTGCATTCTCTGGTGGATGATTGCTAGGGCAATTATGCCAGCATGCATGCACCTGGATCAGAGCGACCTGCCCTCTATCTCTAGGACAGGATACCTGCATTCTCTGGTGGATGATTTCTAGGGCACCTGGATCAGAGTGGCCTGCCCCCTATCTCTAGGACAGGATTCCTGCATTCTCTGCAGGTGATTGCTAGGGCAATTATGTCAGCATGCATGCACCTGGATCAGAGCGGCCTGCCCTCTATCTCTAGGACAGGCATGTTGCATTCTCTGGAGGTGATTGCTAGGGCAATTATGCCAGCATGCATGCACCTGGATCAGAGCGGCCTGCCCCTTATCTCTAGGACAGCCTTCTTGCATTCTCTGGTGGATGATTGCTAGGGCAATTATGTCAGCATACATGCACCTGGATCAGAGCGGCCTGCCCCCTATCTCTAGGACAGGGGTGTTGCATTCTCTGGTGGATGATTGCTAGGGCAATATGCCAGCATGCATGCACCTGGATCAGAGCGACCTGCCCTCTATCTCTAGGACAGGCGTGTTGCATTCTCTGGTGGATGATTGCTAGGGCAATTATGTCAGCATGCATGCACCTGGATCAGAGAGGCCTGCCCCCTATCTCTAGGACAGGATACCTGCATTCTCTGGTGGCTGATTGCTAGGGCAATTATGCCAGCATGCATGCACCTGGATCAGAGCGGCCTGCCCCCTATCTCTAGAACAGGAGTGTTGCATTCTCCGGTGGATGATTGCTATGGCAATTATGTCAGCATGCATGCACCTGGATCAGAGTGACCTGCCCTCTATCTCTAGGACAGGCGTGTTGCATTCTCTGGTGGATGATTGCTAGGGCAATTATGCCAGCATGCATGCACCTGGATCAGAGCGGCCTGCCCCCTATCTCTAGGACAGGCGTGTTGCATTCTCTGGAGGTGATTGCTAGGGCAATTATGCCAGCATGCATGCACCTGGATCAGAGCGACCTGCCCCCTATCTCTAGGACAGGATACCTGCATTCTCTGGTGGATGATTGCTAGGGCACCGGGATCAGAGCGGCCTGCCCCCTATCTCTAGGACAGGATTCCTACATTCTCTGCAGGTGATTGCTAGGGCAATTATGTCAGCATGCATGCACCTGGATCAGAGCGGCCTGCCCTCTATCTCTAGGACAGGCATGTTGCATTCTCTGGAGGTGATTGCTAGGGCAATTATGCCAGCATGCATGCACCTGGATCAGAGCGGCCTGCCCCTTATCTCTAGGACAGCCTTCTTGCATTCTCTGGTGGATTATTGCTATGGCAATTATGTCAGCATACATGCACCTGGATCAGAGCGGCCTGCCCCCTATCTCTAGGACAGGCGTGTTGCATTCTCTAGTGGATGATTGCTAGGGCAATTATGCCAGCATGCATGCACCTGGATCAGAGCGACCTGCCCCCTATCTCTAGGACAGGCGTGTTGCATTCTCTGGTGGATGATTGCTAGGGCAATTATGTCAGCATGCATACACCTGGATCAGAGCGGCCTGCCCCCTATCTCTAGGACAGGATACCTGCATTCTCTGGTGGCTGATTGCTAGGGCAATTATGCCAGCATGCATGCACCTGGATCAGAGCGGCCTGCCCCCTATCTCTAGAACAGGAGTGTTGCATTCTCCGGTGGATGATTGCTATGGCAATTATGTCAGCATGCATGCACCTGGATCAGAGCGACCTGCCCTCTATCTCTAGGACAGGCATGTTGCATTCTCCGGTGGATGATTGCTACGGCAATTATGTCAGCATGCATGCACCTAGATCAGAGCGGCCTGCCCCCTATCTCTAGGACAGGCGTGTTGCATTCTCTGGTGGATGATTGCTAGGGCAATTATGCCAGCATGCATGCACCTGGATCAGAGCGGCCTGCCCCCTATCTCTAGGACAGGCGTGTTGCATTCTCTGGAGGTGATTGCTAGGGCAATTATCTCAGCATGCATGCACCTGGATCAGAGCGGCCTGCCCCCTATCTCTAGGACAGGCGTGTTGCATTCTCTGGTGAATGATTGCTAGGGCAATTATTTCAGCATGCATGCACCTGGATCAGAGCGGCCTGCCCCCTATCTCTAGGACAGGATTCCTGCATTCTCTGGTGGATGATTGCTAGGGCAATTATGTCAGCATGCATGCACCTGGATCACAGCGGCCTGTCCCCTATCTCTAGGACAGGCGTGTTGCATTCTCTGGTGGATGATTGCTAGGGCAATTATGCCAGCATGCATGCACCTGGATCAGAGCAACCTGCCCCCTATCTCTAGGACAGGATTCCTACATTCTCTGCAGGTGATTGCTAGGGCAATTATGTCAGCATGCATGCACCTGGATCAGAGCGGCCTGCCCTCTATCTCTAGGACAGGCATGTTGCATTCTCTGGAGGTGATTGCTAGGGCAATTATGCCAGCATGCATGCACCTGGATCAGAGCGGCCTGCCCCTTATCTCTAGGACAGCCTTCTTGCATTCTCTGGTGGATTATTGCTATGGCAATTATGTCAGCATACATGCACCTGGATCAGAGCGGCCTGCCCCCTATCTCTAGGACAGGCGTGTTGCATTCTCTAGTGGATGATTGCTAGGGCAATTATGCCAGCATGCATGCACCTGGATCAGAGCGACTTGCCCCCTATCTCTAGGACAGGCGTGTTGCATTCTCTGGTGGATGATTGCTAGGGCAATTATGTCAGCATGCATACACCTGGATCAGAGCGGCCTGCCCCCTATCTCTAGGACAGGATACCTGCATTCTCTGGTGGCTGATTGCTAGGGCAATTATGCCAGCATGCATGCACCTGGATCAGAGCGGCCTGCCCCCTATCTCTAGGACAGGCGTGTTGCATTCTCTGGTGGATGATTGCTAGGGCAATTATGCCAGCATGCATGCACCTGGATCAGAGTGACCTGCCCCCTATCTCCAGGACAGGCGTGTTGCATTCTCTGGTGGATGATTGCTAGGGCAATTATGTCAGCATGCATGCACCTGGATCAGAGTGGCCTGCCCCCTATCTCTAGGACAGGATACCTGCATTCTCTGGTGGATGATTGCTAGGGCACCTGGATCAGAGCGGCCTGCCCCCTATCTCTAGGACAGGATACCTGCATTCTCTGGTGGATGATTGCTAGGGCAATTATGCCAGCATGCATGCACCTGGATCAGAGCGGCCTGCCCCCTATCTCTAGGACAGGATACCTGCATTCTCTGGTGGATGATTGCTAGGGCACCTGGATCAGAGCGGCCTGCCCCCTATCTCTAGGACAGGATACCTGCATTCTCTGGTGGCTGATTGCTAGGGCAATTATGTCAGCATGCATGCACCTGGATCAGAGCGGCCTGCCCCCTATCTCTAGGACAGGCGTGTTGCATTCTCTGGTGGATGATTGCTAGGGCAATTATTTCAGCATGCATGCACCTGGATCAGAGTGGCCTGCCCCCTATCTCTAGGACAGGCGTGTTGCATTCTCTGGTGGATGATTGCTAGGGCAATTATGTCAGCATGCATGCACCTGGATCAGAGCAGCCTGCCCCCTATCTCTAGGACAGGCGTGTTGCATTGTCTGGTGGATGATTGCTAGGGCAATTATGCCAGCATGCATGCACCTGGATCAGAGTGACCTGCCCTCTATCTCTAGGACAGGATACCTGCATTCTCTGGTGGATGATTTCTAGGGCACCTGGATCAGAGCGGCCTGCCCCCTATCTCTAGGACAGGATTCCTGCATTCTCTGCAGGTGATTGCTAGGGCAATTATGTCAGCATGCATGCACCTGGATCAGAGCGGCCTGCCCCTTATCTCTAGGACAGCCTTCTTGCATTCTCTGGTGGATGATTGCTAGGGCAATTATGTCAGCATACATGCACCTGGATCAGAGCGGCCTGCCCCCTATCTCTAGGACAGGCGTGTTGCATTCTCTGGTGGATGATTGCTAGGGCAATATGCCAGCATGCATGCACCTGGATCAGAGCGACCTGCCCTCTATCTCTAGGACAGGCGTGTTGCATTCTCTGGTGGATGATTGCTAGGGCAATTATGTCAGCATGCATGCACCTGGATCAGAGCGGCCTGCCCCCTATCTCTAGGACAGGATACCTGCATTCACTGGTGGCTGATTGCTAGGGCAATTATGCCAGCATGCATGCACCTGGATCAGAGCGGCCTGCCCCCTATCGCTAGAACAGGAGTGTTGCATTCTCCGGTGGATGATTGCTATGGCAATTATGTCAGCATGCATGCACCTGGATCAGAGCGACCTGCCCTCTATTTCTAGGACAGGCGTGTTGCATTCTCCGGTGGATGATTGCTACGGCAATTATGTCAGCATGCATGCACCTGGATCAGAGAGGCCTGCCCCCTATCTCTAGGACAGGCATGTTACATTCTCTGGAGGTGATTGCTAGGGCAATTATGTCAGCATGCATGCACCTCGATCAGAGCGGCCTGCCCCCTATCTCTAGGACAGGCGTGTTGCATTCTCTGGTGGATGATTGCTAGGGCAATTATGTCAGCATGCAAGCACCTGGATCAGAGCGGCCTGCCCCCTATCTCTAGGACAGGCATGTTACATTCTCTGGAGGTGATTGCTAGGGCAATTATGTCAGCATGCATGCACCTCGATCAGAGCGGCCTGCCCCCTATCTCTAGGACAGGCGTGTTGCATTCTCCGGTGGATGATTGCTACGGCAATTATGTCAGCATGCATGCACCTGGATCAGAGCGGCGTGCCCCCTATCTCTAGGACAGGCGTGTTGCATTCTCTGGTGGATGATTGCTAGGGCAATTATGTCAGCATGCAAGCACCTGGATCAGAGCTGCCTGCCCCCTATCTCTAGGACAGGCGTGTTGCATTCTCTGGAGGTGATTGCTAGGGCAATTATGTCAGCATGCAAGCACCTGGATCAGAGCGGCCTGCCCCCTATCTCTAGGACAGGATACCTGCATTCTCTGGAGGTGATTGCTAGGGCAATTATGTCAGCATGCATGCACCTGGATCAGAGCGGCCTGCCCCCTATCTCTAGGACAGGCGTGTTGCATTCTCTGGAGGTGATTGCTAGGGCAATTATGTCAGCATGCATGCACCTGGATCAGAGCGGCCTGCCCCCTATCTCTAGGACAGGCGTGTTGTATTCTCTGGTGGATGATTGCTAGGGCAATTGTGTCAGCATGCAAGCACCTGGAACAGAGCGGCCTGCCCCCTATCTCTAGGACAGGCGTGTTGCATTCTCTGGTGGATGATTGCTAGGGCAATTATGCCAGCATGCATGCACCTAGATCAGAGCGGCCTACCCCCTATCCCTAGGACAGGATACCTGCATTCTCTGGAGGTGATTGCTAGGGCAATTATGCCAGCATGCATGCACCTGGATCAGAGAGGCCTGCCCCCTATCTCTAGGACATGCTTCTTGCATTCTCTGCAGGTGATTGCTAGGGCAATTATGCCAGCATGCATGCACCTGGATCAGAGCGGCCTGCCCCCTATATCTAGGACAGGATTCCTGCATTCTCTGCAGGTGATTGCTAGGGCAATTATGCCAGCATGCACTCAAGGCCTGAGCACAGGAGAACACCTGATTGCCTAGAGCCCACTTTCATCACAGGACCAGACATGCACTGGCCTGGTGAGGGATGGAACCTTGGATATGGGTCTAGAGACATATAGTAACCCCTTCCCAGGAGGGTGGTTACAGTTGGGTTAGTAAATACTTATCCTATCACTGCCCACCTCTCCTAAGACCTTTACTTCTACACCTGCTGAGGGATTCTACATCAGTGCTCACACCCCTTGCACACAGAAAGATCAGATTAGCACTAGTGTGTTAGAACTAGTGAGCAGCAGCACCACGTCACGGTTCTGTCCCCCGCTACTGTCCATTCACACCATTCACCCGTCACACGTAGGGTTGTACACTGAAGCCATATCCTGTGGGAGGTACTGCAAAGTTGCCCTGGGACAGAGAGAGTGTTTTGCATCAGCAAAGTCCACGTCTCCCTCTGAACATGTGTGGACTCCACGAGGCAGAGCAGTTCTCCAGCATGCAGTTACACAATGAGACATCCCACTGTGGCTCCAGCTCCCAAAGTCCCCTGACTCACCCCTGACTCACTCCATGCATGGCCCAGGCACACACACACATGCTGCAGAGAACGACCCCTCCAGGTGCTCCCGCAGCATGTCACGGCAGCGAAGGAGGCGCAAGCTTGATCGCTGAGGAGGTCCCATGGAGGAAATCACAACATGCAACCAAAAGAGTGCATGGAGGAACCAATGGAGCGATCACAGCAGGTGACAAAAAGAGCCAATCCTGACTGCCCCTCGACAGGGGTAGGAGAGATGACAGGAAGGCACTCAGTCCTTCCAGCAAGGCCCGTCCACAGCATGTACGCATCTCTCGCTGCCCACCACTAGGCTACTGGCAGCCAGCCCCAGGATATATAGGCCCTCGGGCAGTGACATCACAGATGGTATGCTGTGTCATGGAGGAGGGGTGTGTCTCAAAGGCAGAGCATTGTGGAGTGTCATCGGAAAGAAGGGATAAGGTGTCACAAGAGAGAGGGGTGGAGAACCAGAGAAGAGAGTGCATGGATATTTTTGTTTTATAATGTATTTATTTATTTTATTTATTTATATAGCGCTCCTAACCCAAAGGTATCTGGGTATCTGGTTTAATTAAAAAAAATATACAGCACATCCATTCCATTCCATCCATCCTTTCCATTCCATTTCATGCATTCCATCCATTCCATCCTATCCATTCCATTTCATCCATTCCATTCTATCCATTCTATCCATTCCATCCATTCCATTCCATCCATTCCATTCTATCCATTCTATCCATTCCAGCCATCTATTCTATCCATTTCATCCATCCATTCTATTAATTAATTCATTCATTCCATTCCATTCCATTCCATTCTATTTCATCCATTCCATCCATTCCATCCATTCCGTCCTATCCATTCCATTTCATCCATTCCATCCCATCCATTACATTCTATCCATTCCATCCATTCCATCTTATCCATTCCATTTCATCCATTCCATTCTATCCATTCCCTCCATTCCATTCCATTCATTCCATTCTATCCATTCCATACATCCATTCCATCCATCCATCCATTCCATCCATTCCATTTCATCCATTCCATCCATTCCATTTCATCAATTCCATCCATTCCATCCCATCCATTCTATCCATTCCATGCATCCATTCCATTCCATTCCATCCATTCCATTCTATTCTATCCATTCCATCCATCCATCCATCCATTCCATTTCATCCATTCCATCCATTCCATTTCATCCATTCCATCCATTCCATTCCATTTTATCCATTCTATCCATTCCATTCTATCCATTCCATGCATCCATTCCATCCATCCATTCCATCCATTCCATATCATCCATTCCATCGATTCTATCCATTCCATTCTATCCATTCCATCCATTCTATCCATTCCATCCATTCCATTCTATCCATTCCATCCATCCATTCCATTCCATCCATTCCATTTCATCCATTCCATCCATTCCATTCCATTCTATCCATTCTATCCATTCTATCCATTCCATTCTATCCATTCCATGCATCCATTCCATCCATCCATTCCACCATTCCATTTCATCCATTCCATCGATTCCATCCATTCCATTCCATTCCATTCCATCCATTCCATCCATTCCATCCATCCATTCCACCCATTCCATCGATTCTATCCATTCCATCCATTCCATCGATTCTATCCATCCATCCATTCTATCCATTCTATCCATTCCATCCATCCATTCCATCCATTCCATCCATCCATTCCACCCATTCCATCCATTCCATTTCATCCATTCCATTTCATCCATTCCATCGATTCTATCCATTCCATTCCATCTATTCCATTCCATCCATTCCATTCTATCCATTCTATCCATTCCATCCATTCCATTTCGTCCATTCCATCCATTCCATTTCATTAATTCCATTCCATCCATTCTATCCATCCATCCATTCCATCCATCCATTCCATTCTATCCATTCTACCCATTCCATCCATCCATTCTATCCATTCTATCCATTCCATTCATTCATTCATTCATTAATTAATTAATTCATTCATTCATTCCATTCCATTCGATCAATTCCAACCATTCCATCAATTCCATTCCATCCATTCCACCAAAACATATCCAGTTCATGGCCAAGCAAATAATCAATGCTCTGTGCTGGGAGAGGCTAAACCCATCATCAACGTTAAGAAGCAAAATCAGGGGATAGGAGCCCGACTGAATTGCATCGTTTCTTGATTTTGAAATGAACGATTGTGCTGCATCAGGTAGGCTTGTCAGCCTGTTTTCATTACACCTGACATTTCATTAAAAAAAATAATTTGTTATCAAATTGAACCATTAGCACAGCTTGGCCGGTTGATTTACAGTTCTTGAGGGAGGGCGGAGCACATTTCATATCATCGAGTTGCATATCCAAGTGAGCGGAGGTTGCGAGGCAGTGAGCAGGCGGTTGGTGTTTGAAGACGGTCCATACTCTGTGCGGGCCTGTTAATAAACTCAAGCATACTTACTTACCCATGCCTCCAGTGTGATCTCTACACTGGCGACGAGGATTGGATTAGTGGGTTAAACAGGCCCGCCGGAGTAGACGGTGTGCTAGCTTGTCGTTTCGGCTCTCTGGAACAGCTGATTACGCGTCCCTGCTGGGACCCACAGCCTGCTCCCTCTCTCCCTCTCCTGCGAAGAAACGCTACCACTTATGGATTGTACTAAAAGTTTTAGTCCACATTTTTTACTGTGAGTGAATGAGGTTGATTGATTTGAGTTGCAAATGATGATTTGATTGTTGATGAATGATGGTTGTGTTAGGTTTTTATTATCTGGTGTCTTATGCTCTCCTGCAATATTAATGTAATTTAATGTGTGTGTATTAATTAATGATTAATTCATTGTGGAAAATAATGTATCTCAATAAATAAACTTTTGATGCCTCTAAAAATAAATAAACAACCTCTGGACAATTTTTCAGTATACTGTGTTACACTAATACCCTAGTCCAGGGTGTGAGGTTTTCCTGCGCCTTTCAGTGTGCTTCTTAGGGCCCAGGCCTGCTGTGACCCTGAATCTGCTGCTTGGCAGGAAGTTTTGTTAATTGTAAGTCTTTGTTCTCTTTGTGGTGGGATTCCGATAATGTCTTTATCTCCTTCTTTTCAGGTGTGAAGGTCTTGATGCTGGCTTGCCGGATGGAAAGGCACGTTCCTAGGTAAGAGAAAGTGGGAAGCGCAGCGCCTTTATTGTCTTTTAAAGCTAACCTGTGTTTTCTTCTTTTTCTCCTCACAGTCCGCTGTGGTGCTGCGAGTGGATGAGAGCGCGATGAAAAACAGGCCCCCGGAATCCATTAAGGTAAGTACAGTGCTGCGCAGTTGTTTAATATTGAAAGAAAACCTGAATATGTCTCTTTTCCTTTGCAGATGTTGCTGTGGTGCTCCGGATGGAAACGCGGCATAGCGCGATGGAATTCAGGTAAGACTTTTGGAATTCGGTGTTTTGGAAGCGCGTGCGTTCTAATATTGATTTTCCTTTTCTCGCTATTGCAGGCTGCGATGTTCGAGCAGCAGCTGTGGTAGCGGTTCGCCAGAAGTCCTTAAGCTAGTACTCACAGGTGAGTGATGTTTCTTCTTCTCTCGGTTTCCACAGATTGCAGCCCGGTTGGTATGCTGAGTGCTGGATCGTGTTTTCTCAGGTAAGACAGAATAATCTTGTTGTTGTTCTTGCAAGATTACAGGAAGATGCTGAAGACCAGGAGCTGGACACGGTGAGCGTCACACTGCTGGTTGCACAATAACGCGAAGCGTGTTCTGCAGTCAGGGTGTGGTTTATATAGCCCAGGTAAAGTAGTACCAGGGTAAGTAGTTCCAGGCCTGCCACACCCCAAAAACTACACTGCATGGCTTAGTTCTTAGAACTAGGCTGTGTGGGTGCTTCCATGTTGGATTTAAAGGCCCATGTACATAAATGGGACCTAGTTTGAACAGCCCGTCCTTCCTACATATGAGCCTGGTGCCAAAGGCACCAGGACTGGCTCCAGGAGCCCTTTTACATTGGTTTTAAGGCTCTCAGGGTGCTGGTGGGAGCCTGCTTGTGGCACAACTTGTGCCCCCTACCTGTGGTCATGACAGCACCACCCCCCCAAGGCCCCTCTCAGGGTATTCTTCCTGTCCGGTCTGGGTTTGGTGGGGTTATTCAGATGAAACCTCTTAGTCAGACGTGGCGCATGAATATGTTCACTTGGTTCCCATGTTCTGTCTTGAGGCCCGTATCCTTTCCAGTCCACTAAGTAGTATAGGTTAGATCTGATACGTTTTGAATCCAAGATATCTTTAACTTCAAATTCAGGTTCTCCATCAACCAGCACAGGTTTTGGTGGTGTTAAGACTCGGGATCCTGGTTGTACAGGTTTTATAAGAGATACATGGAACACGGGATGAATTTGCATACTTGGTGGTAAGGCTAACTTGACGGCCACAGGATTTATCACCGATTTGATGGTATAGGGTCCTATATATCTTGGGCGAAAGGTCCGGAAGACAATTCTGCTATTGAACCTCAAAACACACAATACAATGTATGCTTGCTTTACTATGTAATTGGCTAGGTTTTTGTGTTATCAATGTTTAAATATATCCAGGTGGGATCAAATGGCCTTAGAGAAATAATGAAAGGTGTATTCTTTCACAATGTAGAAAGCTGCCGGCTGGATGTCACATCACCTTTACTTTCTTGCAAAGGAGAAAAGTCACATTTACTCTCAAAGTTTAAAAATAGTGAGTAAAATACTCCCACTTCCAAATCTTACCTGGAGCACTGTTATCACTGCTGCGACAAGGGAGATTACTCCTGAGTGCTTCTTGGCTCTTGGTTCTCTGGGTATCACTGCTGTGAAGAGGGAGATTACTCCTGAGTGGTGCTTGACTCTTGGTTCTCTGGGTATCACTACTGTGACAAGGGAGATTACTCCTTAGTTCTCTGGGTAACACTACTGTAATGATTGAGATTACTCCTGAGTGCTTCTTGACTCTTGGTTCTCTGGGTATCACTACTGTAACAAGGGAGATTACTCCTTAGTTCTCTGGGTAACACTACTGTAATGATTGAGATTACTCCTGAGTGCTTCTTGACTCTTGGTTCTCTGGGTATCACTACTGTGACAAGGGAGATTACTCCTTAGTTCTCTGGGTAACACTACTGTAATGATTGAGATTACTCCTGAGTGCTTCTTGAAAAAAGTTCTCTGGGTATCACTGCTTTGATGAGGCAGATTTCTCCCGAGTGGTTCTTGACTCTTGGTTCTCTGGGTATCACTGCTGTGAAAAGGGATATTACTCCTTACTTCTCTGGGTATAACTACTGTAATGAGGGAGATTACTCCTGAGTGCTTCTTGACACTTAGTTCTCTGGGTATCACTACTGTGATGTGTTGCGCTCACCTGGTCTCTGCAGAGGCTTTGGGGCACGGTTGCAGCCCTCCCTGTACTTGAATCACCCCCCTTCAGGCCTCTCCCTCAGTAGAAAAGCTGTGAGCGGTGATACGTGGTGATACTGCTCCTGCGTGGAGATAAGAGTGTGTGAGTACGCCAATGTGTGATTTTGTAGCTCTCAAACCCTTCACCCCAAAGTACGGTTTCTGTGAGCATACACCGGCCCATAAAGCTCATCTGTGAATTATGGGAGATAAGCTCTCCGTCCTGCTACTTCTGGCAGGGGCGCGTCGAATGGGATCTAGTTCCTTCACTGATCCCTGATAAGGATTAGTCCAGTCCAGCTGCGACTATGCTTCTCCTTATGATTGGTAAGTCTTTCTTGAGCTCTTGTGATGCTGTTCGTTCTGCTTAATGTCTTTATATGTTGCTCCTATTTATGCCCACAATAATGTCTCTCTTCTGTTTTCTTCCCTTAGATGGACACGCAGCCTCAATGCAGCTGTAAGACGCGAGACGCAGCCGGATGGAAGATGGATGCTACCGCAATGTTCGACAGCAGGTAAGTGATGGTTTAAGGAAAAGCGCGAAGTATGGCGAAGCGCAACCTTAAACTGACTGTTTTTTGAATGTCTAACCTTGTCTTCTGTTTTTCCTTGTAGGCGCTGCTGTTGACGATGGAGCGTGTCGTGCTGCAGTGCCAAAATGAGGATTTTGGCATTCTGGAAAGTGTAAAGATGAATAATAGGTTCGCCGAAGAGATGTACAGGTCAGAACAGCTTCCCCCAGTTGGTAAGTATGCTGGCAGGAAGCAGGATGTCCAGGAAGCAGGATGTTCAAAGGTAAGTCTGACCTCAGGCGACGGCGAGCGTTACGCTGCATGCAAGGGCAGAAGTAGCTTTGATATTGCTACTGGAATGAGGGAGATTACTCCTGAGTGGTTCTTGACTCATGGTTCTCTGGGTATCACTGCTGTGACGAGGGAGATTACTCCTGAGTGGTTCTTGACTCTTGAATCTCTGGGTATCACTACTGTGATGAGGGAGATTACACCTGAGTGCTTCTTGACTCTTGAATCTCTGGGTATCACTGCTGTGATGAGGGAGATTACTCCTGAGTGCTTCTTGACTCTTGGTTCTCTGGGTATCACTGCTGTGATGAGGGAGATTACTCCTGAGTGCTTCTTGACTCTTGGTTCTCTGGGTATCACTGCTGTGATGAGGGAGATTACTCCTGAGTGGTGCTTGACTCTTGGTTCTCTGGGTATCACTACTGTGATGAGGGAGATTACTCCTGAGTGGTGCTTGACTCTTGGTTCTCTGGGTATTACTACTGTGATGAGGGAGATTACACCTGAGTGCTTCTTGACTCTTGGTTCTCTGGATATCACTACTGTGATGAGGGAGATTACTCCTTAGTGCTTCTTGGCTCTTGGTTCTCTGGGTATCACTGCTGTGATGAGGGAGATTACTCCTGAGTGGTGCTTGACTCTTGGTTCTCTGGGTATCACTGCTGTGAAGAGGGAGATTACACCTGAGTGGTTCTTGACTCTTGGTTCTCTGGGTATCACTGCTGTGACAAGGGAGATTACACCTGAGTGGTTCTTGACTCTTGGTTCTCTGGGTATCACTGCTGTGAAGAGGGAGATTACTCCTGAGTGGTTCTTGACTCTTGGTTCTCTGGGTATCACTACTGTGATGAGGGAGATTACTCCCGAGTGATTCTTGACTCTTGGTTCTCTGGGTATCACTACTGTGATGAGGGAGATTACTCCCGAGTGCTTCTTGACTCTTGGTTCTCTGGGTATCACTACTGTGATGAGGGAGATTACTCCCGAGTGGTTCTTGACTCTTGGTTCTCTGGGTATCACTACTGTGATGAGGGAGATTACTCCCGAGTGCTTCTTGACTCTTGGTTCTCTGGGAATCACTGCTGTAATGATGGATATTACTCCTGAGTGCTTCTTGACACTTACTTCTCTGGGTATCACTGCTGTGATGAGGGAGATTACTCCCGAGTGGTTCTTGACTCTTGGTTCTCTGGGTATCACTGCTGTGACGAGGGAGATTACTCCCGAGTGCTTCTTGACTCTTGGTTCTCTGGGTATCACTACTGTGATGAGGGAGATTACTCCCGAATGGTTCTTGACTCTTGGTTCTCTGGGTATCACTACTGTGATGAGGAAGAATACTCCCGAGTGCTTCTTGACTCTTGGTTCTCTGGGTATCACTACTGTGATGAGGGAGATTATTCCTGAGTGCTTCTTGACTCTTGGTTCTCTGGGTATCACAGCTGTGATGAGGGAGATTACTCCTGAGTGGTGCTTGACTCTTGGTTCTCTGGGTATCACTGCTGTGAAGAGGGAGATTACACCTTAGTGGTGCTTGACACTTGGTTCTCTGGGTATCACTGCAGTGATGAGGGAGATTACTCCTGAGTGGTGCTTGACTCTTGGTTCTCTGGGTATTACTGTTGTGACAAGGGAGATTACTCCTGAGTGGTTCTTGACTCTTGGTTCTCTGGGTATTACAGTTGTGATGAGGGAGATTACTCCTGAGTGGTGCTTAACTCTTGGTTCTCTGGGTATTACTGTTGTGACGAGGGAGATTACTCCTGAGAGCTTCTTGACTCTTGGTTCTCTGTGTATCACTGCTGTGAAGAGGGAGATTACTCCTGAGTAGTTCTTGACTCTTGGTTCTCTAGGTATTACTACTGTGATGAGGGAGATTACTACTGAGTGGTGCTTGACTCTTGGTTCTCTGGGTATTACTACTGTGATGAGGGAGATTACTCCTGAGTAGTTCTTGACTCTTGGTTCTCTGGGTATTACTACTGTGATGAGGAAGATTACTCCTAAGTGGTGATTGACTCTGTGTTCTCTGGGTATTACTGTTGTGACAAGGGAGATTACTCCTGAGTGGTCTTGACTCTTGGTTCTCTGGGTATCACTACTGTGATGAGGGAGATTACTCCTGAGTGGTGCTTGACTCTTGGTTCTCTGGGTATCACTGCAGTGACAACGGAGATTACTTCCAAGTGGTTTTTGACTCTTGGTTCTCTGGGAATCACTACTGTGAAAAGGGAGATTACACCTGAGTGGTGCTTGACTCTTGGTTCTCTAGGTATCAGTACTGTGATGAGGGAGATTACTCCTGAGTGGTGCTTGACTCTTGGTTCACTGGGTATCACTGCTGTGAAAAGGGAGCTTACTCCTGAGTGATTCTTGACTCTTGGTTCTCTGGGTATCACTACTGTGATGAGGGAGATTACTCCTGAGTGCTTCTTGACCCTTGGATCTCTGGGTATCACTGCTGTGATGAGGGAGATTACTCCTGAGTGGTGCTTGACTCTTGGTTCTCTGGGTATCACTGCTGTGAAGAGGGAGATTACACCTGAGTGGTGCTTGACTCTTGGTTCTCTAGGTATCACTACTGTGATGAGGGAGATTACTCCTGAGTGGTCCTTGACTCTTGGTTCTTTGGGTATCACTGCTGTGAAGAGGGAGATTACTCCTAAGTGGTGATTGACTCTGGGTTCTCTGGGTATTACTGTTGTGACAAGGGAGATTACTCCTGAGTGGTTCTTGACTATTGGTTCTCTGGGTATCACTACTGTGATGAGGGAGATTACTCCTGAGTGGTGCTTGACTCTTGGTTCTCTGGGTATCACTGCAGTGACAACGGAGATTATTCCCAAGTGGGTTTTGACTCTTGGTTCTCTGGGAATCACTGCTGTGAAAAGGGAGATTACACCTGAGTGGTGCTTGACTCTTGGATCTCTAGGTATCACTACTGTGATGAGGGAGATTACTCCTGAGTGGTGCTTGACTCTTGGTTCACTGGGTATCACTGCTGTGAAGAGGGAGATTACTCCTGAGTGATTCTTGACTCTTGGTTCTCTGGGTATCACTGTTGTGATGAGGGAGATTACTCCTGAGTGCTTCTTGACTCTTGGTTCTCTGGGTATCACTGCTGTGATGAGGGAGATTACTCCTAAATGATGCTTGACTCTTGGTTCTCTGGGTATCACTGCTGTGAAGAGGGAGATTACACCTGAGTGGTGCTTGACTCTTGGTTCTCTGGGTATCACTGCTGTGATGAGGGAGATTACTCCTGAGTGGTGCTTGACTCTTGGTTCTCTGGGTATTACTGTTGTGACAAGGGAGATTACTCCTGAGTGGTGCTTGACTCTTGGTTCTCTGGGTATTACTGTTGTGACGATGGAGATTACTCCTGGGTGGTTCTTGACTCTTGGTTCTCTGGGTATTACTACTGTGATGAGGGAGATTACTCCTGAGTGGTGCATGACTCTTGGTTCTCTGGGTATTACTACTGTGATGAGGGAGATTACACCTGAGTGCTTCTTGACTCTTGGTTCTCTGGGTATCACTGTTGTGATGAGGGAGATTACTCCTTAGTGCTTCTTGGCTCTTGGTTCTCTGGGTATCGCTGCTGTGATGAGGGAGATTACTCCTGAGTAGTGCTTGACTCTTGGTTCTCTGGGTATCGCTACTGTGATGAGGGTGATTACTCCTGAGTGGTGCTTGACTCTTGGTTCTCTGGGTATCACTGCTGTGAAGAGGGAGATTAGACCTGAGTGGTTCTTGACTCTTGGTTCTCTGGGTATCACTGCTGTGACAAGGGAGATTACACCTGAGTGGTTCTTGAATCTTGGTTCCCTGGGTATCACTGCTGTGAAGAGGGAGATTACTCCTGAGTGGTGCTTGACTCTTGGTTCTCTGGGTATTACTGTTGTGACAAGGGAGATTACTCCTGAGTGGTTCTTGACTCTTGGTTCTCTGCGTATTACTGTTGTGACAAGGGAGATTACTCCTGAGTGGTGCTTGACTCTTGGTTCTCTGGGTATTACAGTTGTGGCGAGGGAGATTACTCCTGAGTGGTTCTTAACTCTTGGTTCTCAGGTATTACTGTTGTGACGAGGGAGATTACTCCTGAGTGCTTCTTGACTCTTGGTTCTCTGTGTATCACTGCTGTGAAGAGGGAGATTACTCCTGAGTAGTTTTTGACTCTTGGTTCTCTAGGTATTACTACTGTGATGAGGGAGATTGCTACTGAGTGGTGCTTGACTCTTGGTTCTCTGGGTATTACTACTGTGATGAGCGAGATTACTCCTGAGTAGTTCTTGACTCTTGGTTCTCTGGGTATTACTACTGTGATAAGGGAGATTACTCCTGAGTGGTGCTTGACTCTTGGTTCACTGGGTATCACTGCTGTGAAGAGGGAGCTTACTCCTGAGTGATTCTTGACTCTTGGTTCTCTGGGTATCACTACTGTGATGAAGGAGATTACTCCTGAGTGCTTCTTGACCCTTGGATCTCTGGGTATCACTGCTGTGATGAGGGAGATTACTCCTGAGTGGTGCTTAACTCTTGGTTCTCTGGGTATCACTGCTGTGAAGAGGGAGATTACACCTGAGTGGTGCTTGACTCTTGGTTCTCTAGGTATCACTACTGTGATGAGGGAGATTACTCCTGAGTGGTTCTTGACTCTTGGTTCTTTGGGTATCACTGCTGTGAAGAAGGAGATTACTCCTAAGTGGTGATTGACTCTGGGTTCTCTGGGTATTACTGTTGTGACAAGGGAGATTACTCCTGAGTGGTTCTTGACTATTGGTTCTCTGGGTATCACTACTGTGATGAGGGAGATTACTCCTGAGTGGTGCTTGACTCTTGGTTCTCTGGGTATCACTGCAGTGACAACAGAGATTACTCCCAAGTGGGTTTTGACTCTTGGTTCTCTGGGAATCACTGCTGTGAAAAGGGAGATTACACCTGAGGAGTGCTTGACTCTTGGTTCTCTAGGTATCACTACTGTGATGAGGGAGATTACTCCTGAGTGGTGCTTGACTCTTGGTTCACTGGGTATCACTGCTGTGAAGAGGGAGATTACTCCTGAGTGATTCTTGACTCTTGGGTCTCTGGGTATCACTGTTGTGATGAGGGAGATTACTCCTGAGTGCTTCTTGACTCTTGGTTCTCTGGGTATCACTGCTGTGATGAGGGAGATTACTCCTGAGTGGTGCTTGACTCTTGGTTCTCTGGGTATTACTGTTGTGACAAGGGAGATTACTCCTGAGTGGTTCTTGACTCTTGGTTCTCTGGGTATTTCTGTTGTGACAAGGGAGATTACTCCTGGTGGTGCTTGACTCTTGGTTCTCTGGGTATTACTGTTGCGACAAGGGAGATTACTCCTGAGTGGTGCTTGACTCTTGGTTCTCTGGGTATTACTGTTGCGACAAGGGAGATTACTCCTGAGTGGTTCTTGACTCTTGGTTCTCTGGGTATTACTGTTGTGACGAGGGAGATTACTCCTGAGTTCTTCTTGACTCTTGGTTCTCTGTGTATCACTGCTGTGAAGAGGGAGATTACTCCTGAGTAGTTCTTGACTCTTGGTTCTCTAGGTATTACTACTGTGATGAGGGAGATTACTCCTGAGTGGGTTTGACTCTTGGTTCTCTGGGTATTACTACTGTGATGAGGGAGATTACTCCTGAGTGCTTCTTGACCCTTGGATCTCTGGGTATCACTGCTGTGATGAGGGAGATTACTCCTGAGTGGTGCTTGACTCTTGGTTCTCTGGGTATCACTGCTGTGAAGAGGGAGATTACACCTGAGTGGTGCTTGACTCTTGGTTCTCTAGGTATCACTACTGTGATGAGGGAGATTACTCCTGAGTGGTGCTTGACTCTTGGTTCTCTGGGTATCACTGCTGTGAAGAGGGAGATTACACCTGAGTGGTGATTGACTCTGGGTTCTCTGGGTGTTACTGTTGTGACAAGGGAGATTACTCCTGAGTGGTTCTTGACTATTGGTTCTCTGGGTATCACTACTGTGATGAGGGAGATTACTCCTGAGTGGTGCTTGACTCTTGGTTCTCTGGGTTTCACTGCAGTGACAACGGAGATTACTCCCAAGTGGGTTTTGACTCTTGGTTCTATGGGAATCACTGCTGTGAAAAGGGAGATTATACCTGAGTGGTGCTTGACTCTTGATTCTCTAGGTATCACTACTGTGATGAGGGAGATTACTCCTGAGTGGTGCTTGACTCTTGGTTCACTGGGTATCACTGCTGTGAAGAGGGAGATTACTCCTGAGTGATTCTTGACTCTTGGTTCTCTGGGTATCACTGTTGTGATGAGGGAGATTACTCCTGAGTGCTTCTTGACTCTTGGTTCTCTGGGTATCACTGATGTGATGAGGGAGATTACTCCTAAATGGTGCTTGACTCTTGGTTCTCTGGGTATCACTGCTGTGAAGAGGGAGATTACACCTGAGTGGTGCTTGACCCTTGGTTCTCTGGGTATCACTGCTGTGATGAGGGAGATTACTCCTGAGTGGTGCTTGACTCTTGGTTCTCTGGGTATTACTGTTGTGACAAGGGAGATTACTCCTGAGTGGTGCTTGACTCTTGGTTCTCTGGGTATTACAGTTGTGACGAGGGAGATTACTCCTGAGTGGTTCTTAACTCTTGGTTCTCAGGTATTACTGTTGTGACGAGGGAGATTACTCCTGAGTGCTTCTTGACTCTTGGTTCTCTGTGTATCACTGCTGTGAAGAGGGAGATTACTCCTGAGTAGTTCTTGACTCTTGGTTCTCTAGGTATTACTACTGTGATGAGGGAGATTGCTACTGAGTGGTGCATGACTCTTGGTTCTCTGGGTATTACTACTGTGATGAGGGAGATTACCCCTGAGTAGTTCTTGACTCTTGGTTCTCTGGGTATTACTACTGTGATGAGGGAGATTACTCCTGAGTGGTGCTTGACTCTTGGTTCACCGGGTATCACTGTTGTGAAGAGGGAGCTTACTCCTGAGTGATTCTTGACTCTTGGTTCTCTGGGTATCACTACTGTGATGAGGGAGATTACTCCTGAGTGCTTCTTGACCCTTGGATCTCTGGGTATCACTGCTGTGATGAGGGAGATTACTCCTGAGTGGTGCTTAACTCTTGGTTCTCTGGGTATCACTGCTGTGAAGAGGGAGATTACACCTGAGTGGTGCTTGACTCTTGGTTCTCTAGGTATCACTACTGTGATGAGGGAGATTACTCCTGAGTGGTTCTTGACTCCTGGTTCTTTGGGTATCACTGCTGTGAAGAAGGAGATTACTCCTAAGTGGTGATTGACTCTGGGGTCTCTGGGTATTACTGTTGTGACAAGGGAGATTACTCCTGAGTGGTTCTTGACTATTGGTTCTCTGGGTATCACTACTGTGATGAGGGAGATTAACCCTGAGTGGTGCTTGACTCTTGGTTCTTTGGGTATCACTGCAGTGACAACAGAGATTACTCCCAAGTGGGTTTTGACTCTTGGTTCTCTGGGAATCACTGCTGTGAAAAGGGAGATTACACCTGAGTGGTGCTTGACTCTTGGTTCTCTAGGTATCACTACTGTGATGAGGGAGATTACTCCTGAGTGGTGCTTGACTCTTGGTTCACTGGGTATCACTGCTGTGAAGAGGGAGATTACTCCTGAGTTATTCTTGACTCTTGGTTCTCTGGGTATCACTGTTGTGATGAGGGAGATTACTCCTGAGTGCTTCTTGACTCTTGGTTCTCTGGGTATCACTGCTGTGATGAGGGAGATTACTCCTAAATGGTGCTTGACTCTTGGTTCTCTGGGTATCACTGCTGTGAAGAGGGAGATTACACCTGAATGGTGCTTGACTCTTGGTTCTCTGGGTATCACTGCTGTGATGAGGGAGATTACTCCTGAGTGGTGCTTGACTCTTGTTTCTCTGGGTATTACTGTTGTGACAAGGGAGATTACTCCTGAGTGGTTCTTGACTCTTGGTTCTCTGGGTATTACTGTTGTGACAAGGGAGATTACTCCTGTTGGTGCTTGACTCTTGGTTCTCTGGGTATTACTGTTGCGACAAGGGAGATTACTCCTGAGTGGTGCTTGACTCTTGGTTCTCTGGGTATTACTGTTGTGACGAGGGAGATTACTCCTGAGTGGTTCTTGACGCTTGGTTCTCTGGGTATTACTGTTGTGATGAGGGAGATTACTCCTGAGTAGTTCTTGACTCTTGGTTCTCTAGGTATTACTACTGTGATGAGGGAGATTACTCCTGAGTGGGTTTGACTCTTGGTTCTCTGGGTATTACTACTGTGATGAGGGAGATTATTCCTGAGTGCTTCTTGACCCTTGGATTTCTGGGTATCACTGCTGTGATGAGGGAGATTTCTCCTGAGTGGTGCTTGACTCTTGGTTCTCTGGGTATCACTGCTGTGAAGAGGGAGATTACACCTGAGTGGTGCTTGACTCTTGGTTCTCGAGGTATCACTACTGTGATGAGGGAGATTACTCCTGAGTGGTTCTTGACTCTTGGTTCTTTGGGTATCACTGCTGTGAAGAGGGAGATTACTCCTAAGTGGTGATTGACTCAGGGTTCTCTGGGTATTACTGTTGTGACAAGGGAGATTACTCCTGAGTGGTTCTTGACTATTGGTTCTCTTGGTATCACTACTGTGATGAGGGAGATTACTCCTGAGTGGTGCTTGACTCTTGGTTCTCTGGGTATCACTGCAGTGACAACCGAGATTACTCCCAAGTGGGTTTTGACTCTTGGTTCTATGGGAATCACTGCTGTGAAAAGGGAGATTATACCTGAGTGGTGCTTGACTCTTGGTTCTCTAGGTATCACTACTGTGATGAGGGAGATTACTCCTGAGTGGTGCTTGACTCTTGGTTCACTGGGTATCACTGCTGTGAAGAGGGAGATTACTCCTGAGTGATTCTTGACTCTTGGTTCTCTGGGTATCACTGATGTGATGAGGGAGATTACTCCTGAGTGCTTCTTGACTCTTGGTTCTCTGGGTATCACTGCTGTGATGAGGGAGATTACTCCTAAATGGTGCTTGACTCTTGGTTCTCTGGGTATCACTGCTGTGAAGAGGGAGATTACACCCGAGTGGTGCTTGACTCTTGGTTCTCTGGGTATCACTGCTGTGATGAGGGAGATTACTCCTGAGTGGTGCTTGACTCTTGGTTCTCTGGGTATTACTGTTGTGACAAGGGAGATTACTCCTGAGTGGTTCTTGACTCTTGGTTCTCTGGGTATTACTGTTGTGACAAGGGAGATTACTCCTGAGTGGTGCTTGACTCTTGGTTCTCTGGGTATTACTGTTGTGACAAGGGAGATTACTCCTGAGTGGTGCTTGACTCTTGGTTCTCTGGGTATTACTGTTGTGACGAGGGAGATTACTCCTGAGTGGTTCTTGACTCTTGGTTCTCTGGGTATTACTGTTGTGACGAGGGAGATTACTCCTGAGTTCTTCTTGACTCTTGGTTCTCTGTGTATCACTGCTGTGAAGAGGGAGATTACTCCTGAGTGGTGCTTGACTCTTGGTTCTCTGGGTATCACTACTGTGATGAGGGAGATTACTCCTGAGTGGTTCTTGACTCTTGGTTCTTTGGGTATCACTGCTGTGAAGAGGGAGATTACTCCTAAGTGGTGCTTGACTCTGGGTTCTCTGGGTATTACTGTTGTGACAAGGGAGATTACTCCTGAGTGGTTCTTGACTCTTGGTTCTCTGGGTATCACTACTGTGATGAGGGAGATTACTCCTGAGTGGTGCTTGACTCTTGGTTCTCTGGGTATCACTGCAGTGACAACGGAGAATACTTCCAAGTGGTTTTTGACTATTGGTTCTCTGGGTATTATTGTTGTGACAAGGGAGATTACTCCTGAGTGGTGCTTGACTCTTGGTTCTCTGGGTATTACTGTTGTGACGAGGGAGATTACTCCTGAGTTCTTCTTGACTCTTGGTTCTCTGTGTATCACTGCTGTGATGAGGGAGATTACTCCTGAGTGGTGTTTGACTCTTGGTTCTCTGGGTATCACTACTGTGATGAGGGAGATTACTCCTGAGTGGGCTTGACTCTTGGTTCTCTGGGTATTACTACTGTGATGAGGGAGATTACTCCTGAGTAGTTCTTGACTCTTGGTTCTCTGGGTATTACTACTGTGATGAGGGAGATTACTCCTGAGTGGTGCTTGACTCTTGGTTCTCTGGGTATCACTACTGTGATGAGGGAGATTACTCCTGAGTGCTTCTTGACCCTTGGTTCTCTGGGTATCACTGCTGTGATGAGGGAGATTACTCCTGAGTGGTGCTTGACTCTTGGTTCTCTGGGTATCACTGCTGTGAAGAGGGAGATTACACTGGAGTGGTGCTTGACTCTTGGTTCTGTAGGTATCACTACTGTGATGAGGGATATTACTCCTGAGTGGTTCTTGACTCTTGGTTCTTTGGGTATCACTGCTGTGAAGAGGGAGATTACTCCTAAGTGGTGCTTGACTCTGGGTTCTCTGGGTATTACTGTTGTGACAAGGGAGATTACTCCCGAGTGGTTCTTGACTCTTGGTTCTCTGGGTATCACTACTGTGATGAGGGAGATTACTCCTGAGTGGTGCTTGACTCTTGGTTCTCTGGGTATCACTGCAGTGACAACATAAATTACTTCCAAGTGGTTTTTGACTCTTGGTTGTCTGGGAATCACTGCTGTGAAAAGGGAGATTACACCTGAGTGGTGCTTGACTCTTGGTTCTCTAGGTATCACTACTGTGATGAGGGAGATTACTCCTGAGTGGTGCTTGACTCTTGGTTCACTGGGTATCACTGCTGTGAAGAAGGAGCTTACTCCTGAGTGATTCTTGACTCTTGATTCTCTGGGTATCACTGTTGTGATGAGGGAGATTACTCCTGAGTGCATCTTGACCCTTGGTTCTCTGGGTATCACTGCTGTGATGAGGGAGATTACTCCTGAGTGGTGGTTGACTCTTGGTTCTCTGGGTATTACAGTTGTGACGAGGGAGATTACTCCTGAGTGGTTCTTAACTCTTGTTTCTCAGGTATTACTGTTGTGACGAGGGAGATTACTCCTGAGTGCTTCTTGACTCTTGGTTCTCTGTGTATCACTGCTGTGAAGAGGGAGATTACTCCTGAGTAGTTCTTGACTCTTGGTTCTCTAGGTATTACTACTGTGATGAGGGAGATTGCTACTGAGTGGTGCTAGACTCTTGGTTCTCTGGGTATCACTACTGTGATGAGGGAGATTACTCCTGAGTGGTGCTTGACTCTTGGTTCTCTGGGTATCACTGCAGTGACAATGGAGATTACTTCCAAGTGGTTTTTGACTCTTGGTTCTCTGGGAATCACTGCTGTGAAAAGGGAGATTACACCTGAGTGGTGCTTGCTCTTGGTTCTCTAGGTATCACTACTGTGATGAGGGAGATTACTCCTGAGTGGTGCTTGACTCTTGGTTCTCTGGGTATCACTGCTGTGAAGAGGGAGATTACACCTGAGTGGTGTTTGACTCTTGGTTCTCTAGGTATCACTAATGTGATGAGGGAGATTACTCCTGAGTGGTTCTTGACTCTTGGTTCTTTGGGTATTACTGTTGTGACAAGGGAGATTACTCCTAAGTGGTGATTGACTCTGGGTTCTCTGGGTATTACTGTTGTGACAAGGGAGATTACTCCTGAGTGGTTCTTTACTATTGGTTCTCTGGGTATCACTACTGTGATGAGGGAGATTACTCCTGAGTGGTGCTTGACTCTTGGTTCTCTGGGTATCACTGCAGTGACAACGGAGATTACTCCCAAGTGGGTTTTGACTCTTGGTTCTCTGGGAATCACTGCTGTGAAAAGGGAGATTACTCCCGAGTAGTTCTTGACTCTTGGTTCTCTGGGTATCACTACTGTGATGAGTAAGAATACTCCCGAGTGCTTCTTGACTCTTGGTTCTCTGGGTATCACTACTGTGATGAGGGAGATTATTCCTGAGTGCTTCTTGACTCTTGGTTCTCTGGGTATCACAGCTGTGATGAGGGAGATTACTCCTGAGTGGTGCTTGACTCTTGGTTCTCTGGGTATCACTGCTGTGAAGAGGGAGATTACACCTGAGTGGTGCTTGACTCTTGGTTCTCTGGGTATTACTGTTGTGACGAGGGAGATTGACTCTTGGTTCTCTGGGTATTACTGTTGTGAGGAGGGAGATTACTCCTGAGTGGTGCTTGACTCTTGGTTCTCTGGGTATTACTGTTGTGACGAGGGAGATTACTCCTGAGTTCTTCTTGACTCTTGGTTCTCTGTGTATCACTGCTGTGAAGAGGGAGATTACTCCTGAGTAGTTCTTGACTCTTGGTTCTCTAGGTATTACTACTGTGATGAGGGAGATTACTCCTGAGTGGGCTTGACTCTTGGTTCTCTGGGTATTACTGTTGTGACAAGGGAGATTACTCCTGAGTGGTTCTTGACTCTTGGTTCTCTGGGTATTACTGTTGTGACAAGGGAGATTACTCCTGAGTGGTGCTTGACTCTTGGTTCTCTGGGTATTACTGTTGTGACAAGGGAGATTACTCCTGAGTGGTGCTTGACTCTTGGTTCTCTGGGTATTACTGTTGTGACGAGGGAGATTACTCCTGAGTGGTTCTTGACTCTTGGTTCTCTGGGTATTACTGTTGTGATGAGGGAGATTACTCCTGAGTTCTTCTTGACTCTTGGTTCTCTGTGTATCACTGCTGTGAAGAGGGAGATTACTCCTGAGTGGTGCTTGACTCTTGGTTCTCTGGGTATCACTACTGTGATGAGGGAGATTACTCCTGAGTGGTTCTTGACCCTTGGTTCTTTGGGTATCACTGCTGTGAAGAGGGAGATTACTCCTAAGTGGTGCTTGACTCTGGGTTCTCTGGGTATTACTGTTGTGACAAGGGAGATTACTCCTGAGTGGTTCTTGACTCTTGGTTCTCTGGGTATCACTAATGTGATGAGGGAGATTACTCCTGAGTGGTGCTTGACTCTTGCTTCTCTGGGTATCACTGCAGTGACAACGGAGATTACTTCCAAGTGGTTTTTGACTCTTGGTTCTCTGGGTATTATTGTTGTGACAAGGGAGATTAGTCCTGAGTGGTGCTTGACTCTTGGTTCTCTGGGTATTACTGTTGTGACGAGGGAGATTACTCCTGAGTTCTTCTTGACTCTTGGTTCTCTGTGTATCACTGCTGTGAAGAGGGAGATTACACCTGAGTGGTGCTTGACTCTTGGTTCTCTGGGTATCACTGCTGTGAAGAGGGAGATTACACCAGAGTGGTGCTTGACTCTTGGTTATGTAGGTATCACTACTGTGATGAGGGAGATTACTCCTGAGTGGTTCTTGCCTCTTGGTTCTTTGGGTATCACTGCTGTGAAGAGGGAGATTACTCCTATGTGGTGCTTGACTCTGGGTTCTCTGGGTATTACTGTTGTGACAAGGGAGATTACTCCTGGGTGGTTCTTGACTCTTGGTTCTCTGGGTATCACTACTGTGATGAGGGAGATTACTCCTGAGTGGGCTTGACTCTTGGTTCTCTGGGTATTACTACTGTGATGAGGGAGATTACTCCTGAGTAGTTCTTGACTCTTGGTTCTCTGGGTATTACTACTGTGATGAGGGAGATTGCTACTGAGTGGTGCTTGACTCTTGGTTCTCTGGGTATCACTACTGTGATGAGGGAGATTACTCCTGAGTGGTGCTTGACTCTTGGTTCTCTGGGTATCACTGCAGTGACAACGGAGATTACTTCCAAGTGGTTTTTGACTCTTGGTTCTCTGGGAATCACTGCTGTGAAAAGGGAGATTACACCTGAGTGGTGCTTGCTCTTGGTTCTCTAGGTATCACTACTGTGATGAGGGAGATTACTCCTGAGTGGTGCTTGACTCTTGGTTCTCTGGGTATCACTGCTGTGAAGAGGGAGATTACACCTGAGTGGTGTTTGACTCTTGGTTTTCTAGGTATCACTACTGTGATGAGGGAGATTACTCCTGAGTGGTTCTTGACTCTTGGTTCTTTGGGTATCACTGCTGTGAAGAGGGAGATTACTCCTAAGTGGTGATTGACTCTGGGTTCTCTGGGTATTACTGTTGTGACAAGGGAGATTACTCCTGAGTGGTTCTTGACTATTGGTTCTCTGGGTATCACTACTGTGATGAGGGAGATTACTCCTGAGTGGTGCTTGACTCTTGGTTCTCTGGGTATCACTGCAGTGACAACGGAGATTACTCCCAAGTGGGTTTTGACTCTTGGTTCTCTGGGAATCACTGCTGTGAAAAGGGAGATTACACCTGAGTGGTGCTTGACTCTTGGTTATGTAGGTATCACTACTGTGATGAGGGAGATTACTCCTGAGTGGTTCTTGCCTCTTGGTTCTTTGGGTATCACTGCTGTGAAGAGGGAGATTACTCCTAAGTGGTGCTTGACTCTGGGTTCTCTGGGTATTACTGTTGTGACAAGGGAGATTACTCCTGGGTGGTTCTTGACTCTTGGTTCTCTGGGTATCACTACTGTGATGAGGGAGATTACTCCTGAGTGGGCTTGACTCTTAGTCCTCTGGGTATTACTACTGTGATGAGGGAGATTACTCCTGAGTAGTTCTTGACTCTTGGTTCTCTGGGTATTACTACTGTGATGAGGGAGATTACTCCTGAGTGGTGCTTGACTCTTGGTTCTCTGGGTATCACTACTGTGATGAGGGAGATTACTCCTGAGTGCTTCTTGACCCTTGGTTCTCTGGGTATCACTGCTGTGATGAGGGAGATTACTCCTGAGTGGTGCTTGACTCTTGGTTCTCTGGGTATCACTGCTGTGAAGAGGGAGATTACACTGGAGTGGTGCTTGACTCTTGGTTCTGTAGGTATCACTGCTGTGAAGAGGGAGATTACTCCTAAGTGGTGCTTGACTCTGGGTTCTCTGGGTATTACTGTTGTGACAAGGGAGATTACTCCCGAGTGGTTCTTGACTCTTGGTTCTCTGGGTATCACTACTGTGATGAGGGAGATTACTCCTGAGTGGTGCTTGACTCTTGGTTCTCTGGGTATCACTGCAGTGACAACATAGATTACTTCCAAGTGGTTTTTGACTCTTGGTTCTCTGGGAATCTCTGCTGTGAAAAGGGAGATTGCACCTGAGTGGTGCTTGACACTTGGATCTCTAGGTATCACTACTGTGATGAGGGAGATTACTCCTGAGTGGTGCTTGACTCTTGGTTCACTGGGTATCACTGCTGTGAAGAAGGAGCTTACTCCTGAGTGATTCTTGACTCTTGATTCTATGGGTATCACTGTTGTGATGAGGGAGATTACTCCTGAGTGCATCTTGACCCTTGGTTCTCTGGGTATCACTGCTGTGATGAGGGAGATTACTCCTGAGTGGTGGTTGACTCTTGGTTCTCTGGGTATCACTGCTGTGAAGAGGGAGATTACACCTGAGTGGTGCTTGACTCTTGGTTCTCTAGGTATCACTACTGTGATGAGGGAGATTACTCCTGAGTGGTTCTTGACTCTTGGTTCTTTGGGTATCACTGCTGTGAAGAGGGAGATTACTCCTAAGTGGTGCTTGACTCTTGGTTCTCTGGGTATCACTACTGTGATGAGGGAGATTGCTCCTGAGTGGTGCTTGACTCTTGGTTCTCTGGGTATCACTACTGTGATGAGGGAGATTGCTCCTGAGTGGTGCTTGACTCTTGGTTCTCTGGGTATCACTGCAGTGACAACGGAGATTACTTCCAAGTGGTTTTTGACTCTTGGTTCTCTGGGAATCACTGCTGTGAAAAGGGAGATTACACCTGAGTGGTGCTTGCTCTTGGTTCTCTAGGTATCACTACTGTGATGAGGGAGATTACTCCTGAGTGGTGCTTGACTCTTGGTTCTCTGGGTATCACTGCTGTGAAGAGGGAGATTACACCTGAGTGGTGTTTGACTCTTGGTTCTCTAGGTATCACTACTGTGATGAGGGAGAAAACTCCTGAGTGGTTCTTGACTCTTGGTTCTTTGGGTATCACTGCTGTGAAGAGGGAGATTACTCCTAAGTGGTGATTGACTCTGGGTTCTCTGGGTATTACTGTTGTGACAAGGGAGATTACTCCTGAGTGGTTCTTGACAATTGGTTCTCTGGGTATCACTACTGTGATGAGGGAGATTACTCCTGAGTGGTGCTTGACTCTTGGTTCTCTGGGTATCACTGCAGTGACAACGGAGATTACTCCCAAGTGGGTTTTGACTCTTGGTTCTCTGGGAATCACTGCTGTGAAAAGGGAGATTACACCTGAGTGGTGCTTGACTCTTGGTTCTCTAGGTATCACTACTGTGATGAGGGAGATTACACCTGAGTGGTGCTTGACTCTTGGTTCTCTAGGTATCACTGCTGTGAAGAGGGAGATTACTCCTGAGTGGTTCTTGACTCTTGGTTCTCTGGGTATTACTGTTGTGACGAGGGAGATTACTCCTGAGTAGTGCGTGACTCTTGGTTCTCTGGGTATTACTGTTGTGACGAGGGAGATTACTCCTGAGTGGTGCTTGACTCTTGGTTCTCTGGGTATTACTGTTGTGACGAGGGAGATTGACTCTTGGTTCTCTGGGTATTACTGTTGTGACGAGGGAGATTACTCCTGAGTGGTGCTTGACTCTTGGTTCTCTGGGTATTACTGTTGTGACGAGGGAGATTACTCCTGAGTTCTTCTTGACTCTTGGTTCTCTGTGATGAGGGAGATTACTCCTGAGTGGGCTTGACTCTTGGTTCTCTGGGTATTACTACTGTGATGAGGGAGATTACTCCTGAGTAGTTCTTGACTCTTGGTTCTCTGGGTATTACTACTGTGATGAGGGAGATTACTCCTGAGTGGTGCTTGACTCTTGGTTCTCTGGGTATCACTACTGTGATGAGGGAGATTACTCCGGAGTGGTGCTTGACTCTTGGTTCTCTGGGTATCACTGCAGTGACAACGGAGATTACTTCCAAGTGGTTTTTGACTCTTGGTTCTCTGGGAATCACTGCTGTGAAAAGGGAGATTACACCTGAGTGGTGCTTGCTCTTGGTTCTCTAGGTATCACTACTGTGATGAGGGAGATTACTCCTGAGTGGTGCTTGACTCTTGGTTCTCTGGGTATCACTGCTGTGAAGAGGGAGATTACACCTGAGTGATGTTTGACTCTTGGTTTTCTAGGTATCACTACTGTGATGAGGGAGATTACTCCTGAGTGGTTCTTGACTCTTGGTTCTCTGGGTATCACTACTGTGATGAGGAAGAATACTCCCGAGTGCTTCTTGACTCTTGGTTCTCTGGGTATCACTACTGTGATGAGGGAGATTATTCCTGAGTGCTTCTTGACTCTTGGTTCTCTGGGTATCACAGCTGTGATGAGGGAGATTACTCCTGAGTGGTGCTTGACTCTTGGTTCTCTGGGTATCACTGCTGTGAAGAGGGAGATTACACCTGAGTGGTGCTTGACTCTTGGTTCTCTGGGTATTACTGTTGTGACGAGGGAGATTGACTCTTGGTTCTCTGGGTATTACTGTTGTGAGGAGGGAGATTACTCCTGAGTGGTGCTTGACTCTTGGTTCTCTGGGTATTACTGTTGTGACGAGGGAGATTACTCCTGAGTTCTTCTTGACTCTTGGTTCTCTGTGTATCACTGCTGTGAAGAGGGAGATTACTCCTGAGTAGTTCTTGACTCTTGGTTCTCTAGGTATTACTACTGTGATGAGGGAGATTACTCCTGAGTGGGCTTGACTCTTGGTTCTCTGGGTATTACTGTTGTGACAAGGGAGATTACTCCTGAGTGGTTCTTGACTCTTGGTTCTCTGGGTATTACTGTTGTGACAAGGGAGATTACTCCTGAGTGGTGCTTGACTCTTGGTTCTCTGGGTATTACTGTTGTGACAAGGGAGATTACTCCTGAGTGGTGCTTGACTCTTGGTTCTCTGGGTATTACTGTTGTGACGAGGGAGATTACTCCTGAGTGGTTCTTGACTCTTGGTTCTCTGGGTATTACTGTTGTGATGAGGGAGATTACTCCTGAGTTCTTCTTGACTCTTGGTTCTCTGTGTATCACTGCTGTGAAGAGGGAGATTACTCCTGAGTGGTGCTTGACTCTTGGTTCTCTGGGTATCACTACTGTGATGAGGGAGATTACTCCTGAGTGGTTCTTGACCCTTGGTTCTTTGGGTATCACTGCTGTGAAGAAGGAGATTACTCCTAAGTGGTGCTTGACTCTGGGTTCTCTGGGTATTACTGTTGTGACAAGGGAGATTACTCCTGAGTGGTTCTTGACTCTTGGTTCTCTGGGTATCACTAATGTGATGAGGGAGATTACTCCTGAGTGGTGCTTGACTCTTGGTTCTCTGGGTATCACTGCAGTGACAACGGAGATTACTTCCAAGTGGTTTTTGACTCTTGGTTCTCTGGGTATTATTGTTGTGACAAGGGAGATTAGTCCTGAGTGGTGCTTGACTCTTGGTTCTCTGGGTATTACTGTTGTGACGAGGGAGATTACTCCTGAGTTCTTCTTGACTCTTGGTTCTCTGTGTATCACTGCTGTGAAGAGGGAGATTACACCTGAGTGGTGCTTGACTCTTGGTTCTCTGGGTATCACTGCTGTGAAGAGGGAGATTACACCAGAGTGGTGCTTGACTCTTGGTTATGTAGGTATCACTACTGTGATGAGGGAGATTACTCCTGAGTGGTTCCTGCCTCTTGGTTCTTTGGGTATCACTGCTGTGAAGAGGGAGATTACTCCTATGTGGTGCTTGACTCTGGGTTCTCTGGGTATTACTGTTGTGACAAGGGAGATTACTCCTGGGTGGTTCTTGACTCTTGGTTCTCTGGGTATCACTACTGTGATGAGGGAGATTACTCCTGAGTGGGCTTGACTCTTGGTTCTCTGGGTATTACTACTGTGATGAGGGAGATTACTCCTGAGTAGTTCTTGACTCTTGTTTCTCTGGGTATTACTACTGTGATGAGGGAGATTGCTACTGAGTGGTGCTTGACTCTTGGTTCTCTGGGTATCACTACTGTGATGAGGGAGATTACTCCTGAGTGGTGCTTGACTCTTGGTTCTCTGGGTATCACTGCAGTGACAACGGAGATTACTTCCAAGTGGTTTTTGACTCTTGGTTCTCTGGGAATCACTGCTGTGAAAAGGGAGATTACACCTGAGTGGTGCTTGCTCTTGGTTCTCTAGGTATCACTACTGTGATGAGGGAGATTACTCCTGAGTGGTGCTTGACTCTTGGTTCTCTGGGTATCACTGCTGTGAAGAGGGAGATTACACCTGAGTGGTGTTTGACTCTTGGTTTTCTAGGTATCACTACTGTGATGAGGGAGATTACTCCTGAGTGGTTCTTGACTCTTGGTTCTTTGGGTATCACTGCTGTGAAGAGGGAGATTACTCCTAAGTGGTGATTGACTCTGGGTTCTCTGGGTATTACTGTTGTGACAAGGGAGATTACTCCTGAGTGGTTCTTGACTATTGGTTCTCTGGGTATCACTACTGTGATGAGGGAGATTACTCCTGAGTGGTGCTTGACTCTTGGTTCTCTGGGTATCACTGCAGTGACAACGGAGATTACTCCCAAGTGGGTTTTGACTCTTGGTTCTCTGGGAATCACTGCTGTGAAAAGGGAGATTACACCTGAGTGGTGCTTGACTCTTGGTTATGTAGGTATCACTACTGTGATGAGGGAGATTACTCCTGAGTGGTTCTTGCCTCTTGGTTCTTTGGGTATCACTGCTCTGAAGAGGGAGATTACTCCTAAGTGGTGCTTGACTCTGGGTTCTCTGGGTATTACTGTTGTGACAAGGGAGATTACTCCTGGGTGGTTCTTGACTCTTGGTTCTCTGGGTATCACTACTGTGATGAGGGAGATTACTCCTGAGTGGGCTTGACTCTTGGTCCTCTGGGTATTACTACTGTGATGAGGGAGATTACTCCTGAGTAGTTCTTGACTCTTGGTTCTCTGGGTATTACTACTGTGATGAGGGAGATTACTCCTGAGTGGTGCTTGACTCTTGGTTCTCTGGGTATCACTACTGTGATGAGGGAGATTACTCCTGAGTGCTTCTTGACCCTTGGTTCTCTGGGTATCACTGCTGTGATGAGGGAGATTACTCCTGAGTGGTGCTTGACTCTTGGTTCTCTGGGTATCACTGCTGTAAAGAGGGAGATTACACTGGAGTGGTGCTTGACTCTTGGTTCTGTAGGTATCACTACTGTGATGAGGGATATTACTCCTGAGTGGTTCTTGACTCTTGGTTCTTTGGGTATCACTGCTGTGAAGAGGGAGATTACTCCTAAGTGGTGCTTGACTCTGGGTTCTCTGGGTATTACTGTTGTGACAAGGGAGATTACTCCCGAGTGGTTCTTGACTCTTGGTTCTCTGGGTATCACTACTGTGATGAGGGAGATTACTCCTGAGTGGTGCTTGACTCTTGGTTCTCTGGGTATCACTGCAGTGACAACATAGATTACTTCCAAGTGGTTTTTGACTCTTGGTTCTCTGGGAATCTCTGCTGTGAAAAGGGAGATTGCACCTGAGTGGTGCTTGACTCTTGGTTCTCTAGGTATCACTACTGTGATGAGGGAGATTACTCCTGAGTGGTGCTTGACTCTTGGTTCACTGGGTATCACTGCTGTGAAGAAGGAGCTTACTCCTGAGTGATTCTTGACTCTTGATTCTATGGGTATCACTGTTGTGATGAGGGAGATTACTCCTGAGTGCATCTTGACCCTTGGTTCTCTGGGTATCACTGCTGTGATGAGGGAGATTACTCCTGAGTGGTGGTTGACTCTTGGTTCTCTGGGTATCACTGCTGTGAAGAGGGAGATTACACCTGAGTGGTGCTTGACTCTTGGTTCTCTAGGTATCACTACTGTGATGAGGGAGATTACTCCTGAGTGGTTCTTGACTCTTGGTTCTTTGGGTATCACTGCTGTGAAGAGGGAGATTACTCCTAAGTGGTGCTTGACTCTGGGTTCTCTGGGTATCACTACTGTGATGAGGGAGATTGCTCCTGAGTGGTGCTTGACTCTTGGTTCTCTGGGTATCACTGCAGTGACAACGGAGATTACTTCCAAGTGGTTTTTGACTCTTGGTTCTCTGGGAATCACTGCTGTGAAAAGGGAGATTACACCTGAGTGGTGCTTGCTCTTGGTTCTCTAGGTATCACTACTGTGATGAGGGAGATTACTCCTGAGTGGTGCTTGACTCTTGGTTCTCTGGGTATCACTGCTGTGAAGAGGGAGATTACACCTGAGTGGTGTTTGACTCTTGGTTCTCTAGGTATCACTACTGTGATGAGGGAGAAAACTCCTGAGTGGTTCTTGACTCTTGGTTCTTTGGGTATCACTGCTGTGAAGAGGGAGATTACTCCTAAGTGGTGATTGACTCTGGGTTCTCTGGGTATTACTGTTGTGACAAGGGAGATTACTCCTGAGTGGTTCTTGACTCTTGCTTCTCTGGGTATCACTACTGTGATGAGGGAGATTGATCCTGAGTGGTGCTTGACTCTTGGTTCTCTGGGTATCACTGCAGTGACAACGGAGATTACTTCCAAGTGGTTTTTGACTCTTGGTTCTCTGGGAATCACTGCTGTGAAAAGGGAGATTACACCTGAGTGGTGCTTGCTCTTGGTTCTCTAGGTATCACTACTGTGATGAGGGAGATTACTCCTGAGTGGTGCTTGACTCTTGGTTCTCTGGGTATTACTGTTGTGACGAGGGAGATTACTCCTGAGTTCTTCTTGACTCTTGGTTCTCTGTGTATCACTGCTGTGAAGAGGGAGATTACTCCTGAGTAGTTCTTGACTCTTGGTTCTCTAGGTATTACTACTGTGATGAGGGAGATTACTCCTGAGTGGGCTTGACTCTTGGTTCTCTGGGTATTACTGTTGTGACAAGGGAGATTACTCCTGAGTGGTTCTTGACTCTTGGTTCTCTGGGTATTACTGTTGTGACAAGGGAGATTACTCCTGAGTGGTGCTTGACTCTTGGTTCTCTGGGTATTACTGTTGTGACAAGGGAGATTACTCCTGAGTGGTGCTTGACTCTTGGTTCTCTGGGTATTACTGTTGTGACGAGGGAGATTACTCCTGAGTGGTTCTTGACTCTTGTTCTCTGGGTATTACTGTTGTGATGAGGGAGATTACTCCTGAGTTCTTCTTGACTCTTGGTTCTCTGTGTATCACTGCTGTGAAGAGGGAGATTACTCCTGAGTGGTGCTTGACTCTTGGTTCTCTGGGTATCACTACTGTGATGAGGGAGATTACTCCTGAGTGGTTCTTGACCCTTGGTTCTTTGGGTATCACTGCTGTGAAGAGGGAGATTACTCCTAAGTGGTGCTTGACTCTTGGTTCTCTGGGTATCACTAATGTGATGAGGGAGATTACTCCTGAGTGGTGCTTGACTCTTGGTTCTCTGGGTATCACTGCAGTGACAACAGAGATTACTTCCAAGTGGTTTTTGACTCTTGGTTCTCTGGGTATTATTGTTGTGACAAGGGAGATTAGTCCTGAGTGGTGCTTGACTCTTGGTTCTCTGGGTATTACTGTTGTGACGAGGGAGATTACTCCTGAGTTCTTCTTGACTCTTGGTTCTCTGTGTATCACTGCTGTGAAGAGGGAGATTACACCTGAGTGGTGCTTGACTCTTGGTTCTCTGGGTATCACTGCTGTGAAGAGGGAGATTACACCAGAGTGGTGCTTGACTCTTGGTTATGTAGGTATCACTACTGTGATGAGGGAGATTACTCCTGAGTGGTTCTTGCCTCTTGGTTCTTTGGGTATCACTGCTGTGAAGAGGGAGATTACTCCTATGTGGTGCTTGACTCTGGGTTCTCTGGGTATTACTGTTGTGACAAGGGAGATTACTCCTGGGTGGTTCTTGACTCTTGGTTCTCTGGGTATCACTACTGTGATGAGGGAGATTACTCCTGAGTGGGCTTGACTCTTGGTTCTCTGGGTATTACTACTGTGATGAGGGAGATTACTCCTGAGTAGTTCTTGACTCTTGGTTCTCTGGGTATTACTACTGTGATGAGGGAGATTGCTACTGAGTGGTGCTTGACTCTTGGTTCTCTGGGTATCACTACTGTGATGAGGGAGATTACTCCTGAGTGGTGCTTGACTCTTGGTTCTCTGGGTATCACTGCAGTGAAAACGGAGATTACTTCCAAGTGGTTTTTGACTCTTGGTTCTCTGGGAATCACTGCTTTGAAAAGGGAGATTACACCTGAGTGGTGCTTGCTCTTGGTTCTCTAGGTATCACTACTGTGATGAGGGAGATTACTCCTGAGTGGTGCTTGACTCTTGGTTCTCTGGGTATCACTGCTGTGAAGAGGGAGATTACACCTGAGTGGTGTTTGACTCTTGGTTTTCTAGGTATCACTACTGTGATGAGGGAGATTACTCCTGAGTGGTTCTTGACTCTTGGTTCTTTGGGTATCACTGCTGTGAAGAGGGAGATTACTCCTAAGTGGTGATTGACTCTGGGTTCTCTGGGTATTACTGTTGTGACAAGGGAGATTACTCCTGAGTGGTTCTTGACTATTGGTTCTCTGGGTATCACTACTGTGATGAGGGAGATTACTCCTGAGTGGTGCTTGACTCTTGGTTCTCTGGGTATCACTGCAGTGACAACGGAGATTACTCCCAAGTGGGTTTTGACTCTTGGTTCTCTGGGAATCACTGCTGTGAAAAGGGAGATTACACCTGAGTGGTGCTTGACTCTTGGTTATGTAGGTATCACTACTGTGATGAGGGAGATTACTCCTGAGTGGTTCTTGCCTCTTGGTTCTTTGGGTATCACTGCTGTGAAGAGGGAGATTACTCCTAAGTGGTGCTTGACTCTGGGTTCTCTGGGTATTACTGTTGTGACAAGGGAGATTACTCCTGGGTGGTTCTTGACTCTTTGTTCTCTGGGTATCACTACTGTGATGAGGGAGATTACTCCTGAGTGGGCTTGACTCTTGGTCCTCTGGGTATTACTACTGTGATGAGGGAGATTACTCCTGAGTAGTTCTTGACTCTTGGTTCTCTGGGTATTACTACTGTGATGAGGGAGATTACTCCTGAGTGGTGCTTGACTCTTGGTTCTCTGGGTATCACTACTGTGATGAGGGAGATTACTCCTGAGTGCTTCTTGACCCTTGGTTCTCTGGGTATCACTGCTGCGATGAGGGAGATTACTCCTGAGTGGTGCTTGACTCTTGGTTCTCTGGGTATCACTGCTGTGAAGAGGGAGATTACACTGGAGTGGTGCTTGACTCTTGGTTCTGTAGGTATCACTACTGTGATGAGGGATATTACTCCTGAGTGGTTCTTGACTCTTGGTTCTTTGGGTATCACTGCTGTGAAGAGGGAGATTACTCCTAAGTGGTGCTTGACTCTGGGTTCTCTGGGTATTACTGTTGTGACAAGGGAGATTACTCCCGAGTGGTTCTTGACTCTTGGTTCTCTGGGTATCACTACTGTGATGAGGGAGATTACTCCTGAGTGGTGCTTGACTCTTGGTTCTCTGGGTATCACTGCAGTGACAACATAGATTACTTCCAAGTGGTTTTTGACTCTTGGTTCTCTGGGAATCTCTGCTGTGAAAAGGGAGATTGCACCTGAGTGGTGCTTGACTCTTGGTTCTCTAGGTATCACTACTGTGATGAGGGAGATTACTCCTGAGTGGTGCTTGACTCTTGGTTCACTGGGTATCACTGCTGTGAAGAAGGAGCTTACTCCTGAGTGATTCTTGACTCTTGATTCTATGGGTATCACTGTTGTGATGAGGGAGATTACTCCTGAGTGCATCTTGACCCTTGGTTCTCTGGGTATCACTGCTGTGATGAGGGAGATTACTCCTGAGTGGTGGTTGACTCTTGGTTCTCTGGGTATCACTGCTGTGAAGAGGGAGATTACACCTGAGTGGTGCTTGACTCTTGGTTCTCTAGGTATCACTACTGTGATGAGGGAGATTACTCCTGAGTGGTTCTTGACTCTTGGTTCTTTGGGTATCACTGCTGTGAAGAGGGAGATTACTCCTAAGTGGTGCTTGACTCTGGGTTCTCTGGGTATCACTAATGTGATGAGGGAGATTGCTCCTGAGTGGTGCTTGACTCTTGGTTCTCTGGGTATCACTACTGTGATGAGGGAGATTGCTCCTGAGTGGTGCTTGACTCTTGGTTCTCTGGGTATCACTGCAGTGACAACGGAGATTACTTCCAAGTGGTTTTTGACTCTTGGTTCTCTGGGAATCACTGCTGTGAAAAGGGAGATTACACCTGAGTGGTGCTTGCTCTTGGTTCTCTAGGTATCACTACTGTGATGAGGGAGATTACTCCTGAGTGGTGCTTGACTCTTGGTTCTCTGGGTATCACTGCTGTGAAGAGGGAGATTACACCTGAGTGGTGTTTGACTCTTGGTTCTCTAGGTATCACTACTGTGATGAGGGAGAAAACTCCTGAGTGGTTCTTGACTCTTGGTTCTTTGGGTATCACTGCTGTGAAGAGGGAGATTACTCCTAAGTGGTGATTGACTCTGGGTTCTCTGGGTATTACTGTTGTGACAAGGGAGATTACTCCTGAGTGGTTCTTGACTCTTGCTTCTCTGGGTATCACTACTGTGATGAGGGAGATTGATCCTGAGTGGTGCTTGACTCTTGGTTCTCTGGGTATCACTGCAGTGACAACGGAGATTACTTCCAAGTGGTTTTTGACTCTTGGTTCTCTGGGAATCACTGCTGTGAAAAGGGAGATTACACCTGAGTGGTGCTTGCTCTTGGTTCTCTAGGTATCACTACTGTGATGAGGGAGATTACTCCTGAGTGGTGCTTGACTCTTGGTTCTCTGGGTATCACTGCTGTGAAGAGGGAGATTACACCTGAGTGGTGTTTGACTCTTGGTTCTCTAGGTATCACTACTGTGATGAGGGAGAAAACTCCTGAGTGGTTCTTGACTCTTGGTTCTTTGGGTATCACTGCTGTGAAGAGGGAGATTACTCCTAAGTGGTGATTGACTCTGGGTTCTCTGGGTATTACTGTTGTGACAAGGGAGATTACTCCTGAGTGGTTCTTGACAATTGGTTCTCTGGGTATCACTACTGTGATGAGGGAGATTACTCCTGAGTGGTGCTTGACTCTTGGTTCTCTGGGTATCACTGCAGTGACAACGGAGATTACTCCCAAGTGGGTTTTGACTCTTGGTTCTCTGGGAATCACTGCTGTGAAAAGGGAGATTACACCTGAGTGGTGCTTGACTCTTGGTTCTCTAGGTATCACTACTGTGATGAGGGAGATTACACCTGAGTGGTGCTTGACTCTTGGTTCTCTAGGTATCACTGCTGTGAAGAGGGAGATTACTCCTGAGTGGTTCTTGACTCTTGGTTCTCTGGGTATTACTGTTGTGACGAGGGAGATTACTCCTGAGTAGTGCTTGACTCTTGGTTCTCTGGGTATTACTGTTGTGACGAGGGAGATTACTCCTGAGTGGTGCTTGACTCTTGGTTCTCTGGGTATTACTGTTGTGACGAGGGAGATTGACTCTTGGTTCTCTGGGTATTACTGTTGTGACGAGGGAGATTACTCCTGAGTGGTGCTTGACTCTTGGTTCTCTGGGTATTACTGTTGTGACGAGGGAGATTACTCCTGAGTTCTTCTTGACTCTTGGTTCTCTGTGTATCACTGCTGTGAAGAGGGAGATTACTCCTGAGTAGTTCTTGACTCTTGGTTCTCTAGGTATTACTACTGTGATGAGGGAGATTACTCCTGAGTGGGCTTGACTCTTGGTTCTCTGGGTATTACTACTGTGATGAGGGAGATTACTCCTGAGTAGTTCTTGACTCTTGGTTCTCTGGGTATTACTACTGTGATGAGGGAGATTACTCCTGAGTGGTGCTTGACTCTTGGTTCTCTGGGTATCACTATTGTGATGAGGGAGATTACTCCTGAGTGCTTCTTGACCCTTGGTTCTCTGGGTATCACTGCTCTGACGAGGGAGATTACTCCTGAGTGGTGCTTGACTCTTGGTTCTCTGGGTATCACTGCTGTGAAGAGGGCGATTACACCGGAGTGGTGCTTGACTCTTGGTTCTGTAGGTATCACTACTGTGATGAGGGAGATTACTCCTGAGTGGTTCTTGACTCTTGGTTCTTTGGGTATCACTGCTCTGATGAGGGATATTACTCCTAAGTGGTGCTTGACTCTGGGTTCTCTGGGTATTACTGTTGTGACAAGGGAGATTACTCCTGAGTGGTTCTTGACTCTTGGTTCTCTGGATATCACTACTGTGATGATGGAGATTACTCCTGAGTGGTGCTTGACTCTTGGTTCTCTGGGTATCACTGCAGTGACAACGGAGATTACTTCCAAGTGGTTTTTGACTCTTGGTTCTCTGGGTATTATTGTTGTGACAAGGGAGATTACTCCTGAGTGCTGCTTGACTCTTGGTTCTCTGGGTATTACTGTTGTGACAAGGGAGATTACTCCCGAGTAGTTCTTGACTCTTGGTTCTCTGGGTATTACTGTTGTGACGAGGGAGATTACTCCTGAGTTCTTCTTGACTCTTGGTTCTCTGTGTATCAATGCTGTGAAGAGGCAGATTACACCTGAGTGGTTCTTGACTCTTGGTTCTGTAGGTATCACTACTGTGATGAGGGAGATTACTACTGAGTGGTTCTTGCCTCTTGGTTCTTTGGATATCACTGCTGTGAAGAGGGAGATTACTCCTGAGTGGTTCTTGACTCTTGGTTCTCTGGGTATCACTACTGTGATGAGGGAGATTACTCCTGAGTGGGCTTGACTCTTGGTTCTCTGGGTATTACTACTGTGATGAGGGAGATTACACCAGAGTGGTGCTTGACTCTTGGTTCTGTAGGTATCACTACTGTGATGAGGGAGATTACTCCTGAGTGGTTCTTGCCTCTTGGTTCTTTGGATATCACTGCTGTGAAGAGGGAGATTACTCCTGAGTGGTTCTTGACTCTTGGTTCTCTGGGTTATCACTACTGTGATGAGGGAGATTACACCAGAGTGGTGCTTGACTCTTGGTTCTGTAGGTATCACTACTGTGATGAGGGAGATTACTCCTGAGTGGTTCTTGCCTCTTGGTTCTTTGGATATCACTGCTGTGAAGAGGGAGATTACTCCTGAGTGGTTCTTGACTCTTGGTTCTCTGGGTATCACTACTGTGATGAGGGAGATTACTCCTGAGTGGGCTTGACTCTTGGTTCTCTGGGTATTACTACTGTGATGAGGGAGATTACTCCTGAGTAGTTCTTGACTCTTGGTTCTCTGGGTATTACTACTGTGATGAGGGAGATTACTCCTGAGTGGTGCTTGACTCTTGGTTCTCTGGGTATCACTACTGTGATGAGGGAGATTACTCCTGAGTGCTTCTTGACCCTTGGTTCTCTGGGTATCACTGCTGTGATGAGGGAGATTACTCCTGAGTGGTTCTTGACTCTTGGTTCTCTGGGTATCACTGCTGTGAAGAGGGAGATTACACCGGAGTGGTGCTTGACTCTTGGTTCTGTAGGTATCACTACTGTGATGAGGGAGATTACTCCTGAGTGGTTCTTGACTCTTGGTTCTTTGGGTATCACTGCTGTGAAGAGGGAGATTACTCCTAAGTGGTGCTTGACTCTGGGTTCTCTGGGTATTACTGTTGTGACAAGGGAGATTACTCCTGAGTGGTTCTTGACTCTTGGTTCTCTGGGTATCACTACTGTGATGAGGGAGATTACTCCTGAGTGGTGCTTGACTCTTTGTTCTCTGGGTATCACTGCAGTGACAACGGAGATTACTTCCAAGTGGTTTTTGACTCTTGGTTCTCTGGGAATCACTGCTGTGAAAAGGGAGATTACACCTGAGTGGTGCTTGGCTCTTGGTTCTCTAAGTATCACTACTGTGATGAGGGAGATTACTCCTGAGTGGTGCTTGGCTCTTGGTTCACTGGGTATCACTGCTGTGAAGAGGGAGCTTACTCCTGAGTGATTGTTGACTCTTGGTTCTCTGGGTGTCACTGTTGTGATGAGGGAGATTACTCCTGAGTGCATCTTGACCCTTGGTTCTCTGGGTATCACTGCTGTGATGAGGGAGATTACTCCTGAGTGGTGGTTGACTCTTGGTTCTCTGGGTATCACTGCTGTGAAGAGGGAGATTACACCTGAGTGGTGCTTGACTCTTGGTTCTCTAGGTATCACTACTGTGATGAGGGAGATTACTCCTGAGTGGTTCTTGACTCTTGGTTCTTTGGGTATCACTGCTGTGAAGAGGGAGATTACTCCTAAGTGGTGCTTGACTCTGGGTTCTCTGGGTATTACTGTTGTGACCAGGGAGATTACTCCTGAGTGGTTCTTGACTCTTGGTTTTCTGGGTATCACTACTGTGATGAGGGAGATTACTCCTGAGTGGTGCTTGACTCTTGGTTCTCTGGGTATCACTGCAGTGACAACAGAGATTACTTCCAAGTGGTTTTTGACTCTTGGTTCTCTGGGAATCACTGCTGTGAAAAGGGAGATTACACCTGAGTGGTGCTTGACTCTTGGTTCTCTAGGTATCACTACTGTGATGAGGGAGATTACTCCTGAGTGGTGCTTGACTCTTGGTTCTCTGGGTATCACTGCTGTGAAGATAGAGATTACACCTGAGTGGTGCTTGACTCTTGGTTCTCTAGGTATCACTACTGTGATGAGGGAGATTACTCCTGAGTGGTTCTTGACTCTTGGTTCTTTGGGTATCACTGCTGTGAAGAGGGAGATTACTCCTAAGTGGTGATTGACTCTGGGTTCTCTGGGTATTACTGTTGTGACAAGGGAGATTACTCCTGAGTGGTTCTTGACTATTGGTTCTCTGGGTATCACTACTGTGATGAGGGAGATTACTCCTGAGTGGTGCTTGACTCTTGGTTCTCTGGGTATCACTGCAGTGACAACGGAGATTACTCCCAAGTGGGTTTTGACTCTTGGTTCTCTGGGAATCACTGCTGTGATGAGGGAGATTACTCCTGAGTGGTGGTTGACTCTTGGTTCTCTGGGTATCACTGCTGTGAAGAGGGAGATTACACCTGAGTGGTGCTTGACTCTTGGTTCTCTAGGTATCACTACTGTGATGAGGGAGATTACTCCTGAGTGGTTCTTGACTCTTGGTTCTTTGGGTATCACTGCTGTGAAGAGGGAGATTACTTCTAAGTGGTGCTTGACTCTGGGTTCTCTGGGTATTACTGTTGTGACCAGGGAGATTACTCCTGAGTGGTTCTTGACTCTTGGTTTTCTGGGTATCACTACTGTGATGAGGGAGATTACTCCTGAGTGGTGCTTGACTCTTGGTTCTCTGGGTATCACTGCAGTGACAACAGAGATTACTTCCAAGTGGTTTTTGACTCTTGGTTCTCTGGGAATCACTGCTGTGAAAAGGGAGATTACACCTGAGTGGTGCTTGACTCTTGGTTCTCTAGGTATCACTACTGTGATGAGGGAGATTACTCCTGAGTGGTGCTTGACTCTTGGTTCTCTGGGTATCACTGCTGTGAAGATAGAGATTACACCTGAGTGGTGCTTGACTCTTGGTTCTCTAGGTATCACTACTGTGATGAGGGAGATTACTCCTGAGTGGTTCTTGACTCTTGGTTCTTTGGGTATCACTGCTGTGAAGAGGGAGATTACTCCTAAGTGGTGATTGACTCTGGGTTCTCTGGGTATTACTGTTGTGACAAGGGAGATTACTCCTGAGTGGTTCTTGACTATTGGTTCTCTGGGTATCACTACTGTGATGAGGGAGATTACTCCTGAGTGGTGCTTGACTCTTGGTTCTCTGGGTATCACTGCAGTGACAACGGAGATTACTCCCAAGTGGGTTTTGACTCTTGGTTCTCTGGGAATCACTGCTGTGAAAAGGGAGATTACACCTGAGTGGTGCTTGACTCCTGGTTCTCTAGGTATCACTGCTGTGAAGAGGGAGATTACTCCTGAGTGATTCTTGACTCTTGGTTCTCTGGGTATCACTGCTGTGAAGAGGGAGATTACACCTGAGTGGTGCTTGACTCTTGGTTCTCTGGGTATCACTGCTGTGATGAGGGAGATTACTCCTGAGTGGTGCTGGACTCTTGGTTCTCTGGGTATTACTGTTGTGACAAGGGAGATTACTCCTGAGTGGTTCTTTACTCTTGGTTCTCTGGGTCTTACTGTTGTGACAAGGGAGATTACTCCTGAGTGGTGCTTGACTCTTGCTTTTCTGGGTATTAATGTTGTGACAAGGGAGATTACTCCTGAGTGGTGCTTGACTCTTGGTTCTCTGGGTATTACTGTTGTGACGAGGGAGATTACTCGTGAGTGGTTCTTGGCTCTTGGTTCTCTGGGTATTACTGTTGTGACGAGGGAGATTACTCCTGAGTTCTTCTTGACTCTTGGTTCTCTGTGTATCACTGCTGTGAAGAGGGAGATTACTCCTGAGTAGTTCTTGACTCTTGGTTCTCTAGGTATTACTACTGTGATGAGGGAGATTACTCCTGAGTGGGCTTGACTCTTGGTTCTTTGGGTATTACTACTGTGATGAGGGAGATTACTCCTGAGTAGTTCTTGACTCTTGGTTCTCTGGGTATTACTACTGTGATGAGGGAGATTACTCCTGAGTGGTGCTTGACTATTGGTTCTCTGGGTATCACTACTGTGATGAGGGAGATTACTCCTGAGTGGTGCTTGACTCTTGGTTCTCTGGGTATCACTGCAGTGACAACAGAGATTACTCCCAAGTGGGTTTTGACTCTTGGTTCTCTGGGAATGACTGCTGTGAAAAGGGAGATTACACCTGAGTGGTGCTTGACTCTTGGTTCTCTAGGTATCACTACTGTGATGAGGGAGATTACTCCTGAGTGGTGCTTGACTCTTGGTTCACTGGGTATCACTGCTGTGAAGAGGGAGATTACTCCTGAGTGATTCTTGACTCTTGGTTTTCTGGGTTTCACTGTTGTGATGAGGGAGATTACTCCTGAGTGCTTCTTGACTCTTGGTTCTCTGGGTATCACTGCTGTGATGAGGGAGATTACTCCTAAATGGTGCTTGACTCTTGGTTCTCTGGGTATCACTGCTGTGAAGAGGGAGATTACACCTGAATGGTGCTTGACTCTTGGTTCTCTGGGTATCACTGCTGTGATGAGGGAGATTACTTCTGAGTGGTGCTTGACTCTTGGTTCTCTGCGTATTACTGTTGTGACAAGGGAGATTACTCCTGAGTGGTTCTTGACTCTTGGTTCTCTGGGTATTACTGTTGTGACAATGGAGATTACTCCTGGTGGTGCTTGACTCTTGGTTCTCTGGGTATTACTGTTGCGACAAGGGAGATTACTCCTGAGTGGTGCTTGCCTCTTGGTTCTCTGGGTATTACTGTTGTGACGAGGGAGATTACTCCTGAGTGGTTCTTGACTCTTGGTTCTCTGGGTATTACTGTTGTGACGAGGGAGATTACTCCTGAGTTCTTCTTGACTCTTGGTTCTCTGTGTATCACTGCTGTGAAGAGGGAGATTACTCCTGAGTAGTTCTTGACTCTTGGTTCTCTAGGTATTACTACTGTGATGAGGGAGATTACTCCTGAGTGGGTTTGACTCTTGGTTCTCTGGGTATTACTACTGTGATGAGGGAGATTACTCCTGAGTGCTTCTTGACCCTTGGATCTCTGGGTATCACTGCTGTGATGAGGGAGATTACTCCTGAGTGGTGCTGGACTCTTGGTTCTCTGGGTATCACTGCTGTGAAGAGGGAGATTACACCTGAGTGGTGCTTGACTCTTGGTTCTCTAGGTATCACTACTGTGATGAGGGAGATTACTCCTGAGTGGTTCTTGACTCTTCGTTCTTTGGGTATCACTGCTGTGAAGAGGGAGATTACTCCTAAGTGGTGATTGACTCTGGGTTCTCTGGGTATTACTGTTGTGACAAGGGAGATTACTCCTGAGTGGTTCTTGACTATTGGTTCTCTGGGTATCACTACTGTGATGAGGGAGATTACTCCTGAGTGGTGCCTGTCTCTTGGTTCTCTGGGAATCACTGCAGTGACAACGGAGATTACTCCCAAGTGGGTTTTGACTCTTGGTTCTATGGGAATCACTGCTGTGAAAAGGGAGATTATACCTGAGTGGTGCTTGACTCTTGGTTCTCTAGGTATCACTACTGTGATGAGGGAGATTACTCCTGAGTGGTGCTTGACTCTTGGTTCACTGGGTATCACTGCTGTGAAGAGGGAGATTACTCCTGAGTGATTCTTGACTCTTGGTTCTCTGGGTATCACTGTTGTGATGAGGGAGATTACTCCTGAGTGTTTCTTGACTCTTGGTTCTCTGGGTATCACTGCTGTGATGAGGGAGATTACTCCTAAATGGTGCTTGACTCTTGGTTCTCTGGGTATCACTGCTGTGATGAGGGAGATTACTTCTGAGTGGTGCTTGACTCTTGGTTCTCTGGGTATTAATGTTGTGACAAGGGAGATTACTCCTGAGTGGTTCTTGACTCTTGGTTCTCTGGGTATTACTGTTGTGACAAGGGAGATTACTCCTGGTGGTGCTTGACTCTTGGTTCTCTGGGTATTACTGTTGCAACAAGGGAGATTACTCCTGAGTGGTGCTTGCCTCTTGGTTCTCTGGGTATTACTGTTGTGACGTGGGAGATTACTCCTGAGTGGTTCTTGACTCTTGGTTCTCTGGGTATTACTGTTGTGACGAGGGAGATTACTCCTGAGTTCTTCTTGACTCTTGGTTCTCTGTGTATCACTGCTGTGAAGAGGGAGATTACTCCTGAGTAGTTCTTGACTCTTGGTTCTCTAGGTATTACTACTGTGATGAGGGAGATTACTCCTGAGTGGGTTTGACTCTTGGTTCTCTGGGTATTACTACTGTGATGAGGGAGATTACTCCTGAGTGCTTCTTGACCCTTGGATCTCTGGGTATCACTGCTGTGATGAGGGAGATTACTCCTGAGTGGTGCTTGACTCTTGGTTCTCTGGGTATCACATCTGTGAAGAGGGAGATTACACCTGAGTTGTGCTTGACTCTTGGTTCTCTAGGTATCACTACTGTGATGAGGGAGATTACTCCTGAGTGGTTCTTGACTCTTCGTTCTTTGGGTATCACTGCTGTGAAGAGGGAGATTACTCCTAAGTGGTGATTGACTCTGGGTTCTCTGGGTATTACTGTTGTGACAAGGGAGATTACTCCTGAGTGGTTCTTGACTATTGGTTCTCTGGGTATCACTACTGTGATGAGGGAGATTACTCCTGAGTGGTGCTTGTCTCTTGGTTCTCTGGGTATCACTGCAGTGACAACGGAGATTACTCCCAAGTGGGTTTTGACTCTTGGTTCTATGGGAATCACTGCTGTGAAAAGGGAGATTATACCTGAGTGGTGCTTGACTCTTGGCTCTCTAGGTATCACTACTGTGATGAGGGAGATTACTCCTGAGTGGTGCTTGACTCTTGGTTCACTGGGTATCACTGCTGTGAAGAGGGAGATTACTCCTGAGTGATTCTTGACTCTTGGTTCTCTGGGTATCACTGTTGTGATGTTGGAGATTACTCCTGAGTGCTTCTTGACTCTTGGTTCTCTGGGTATCACTGCTGTGATGAGGGAGATTACTCCTAAATGGTGCTTGACTCTTGGTTCTCTGGGTATCACTGCTGTGATGAGGGAGATTACTTCTGAGTGGTGCTTGACTCTTGGTTCTCTGGGTATTACTGTTGTGACAAGGGAGATTACTCCTGAGTGGTTCTTGACTCTTGGTTCTCTGGGTATTACTGTTGTGACAAGGGAGAACTCCTGGTGGTGCTTGACTCTTGGTTCTCTGGGTATTACTGTTGCAACAAGGGGGATTACTCCTGAGTGGTGCTTGCCTCTTGGTTCTCTGGGTATTACTGTTGTGATGAGGGAGATTACTCCTGAGTGGTTCTTGACTTTTGGTTCTCTGGGTATTACTGTTGTGACGAGGGAGATTACTCCTGAGTTCTTCTTGACTCTTGGTTCTCTGTGTATCACTGCTGTGAAGAGGGAGATTACTCCTGAGTAGTTCTTGACTCTTGGTTCTCTAGGTATTACTACTGTGATGAGGGAGATTACTCCTGAGTGGGTTTGACTCTTGGTTCTCTGGGTATTACTACTGTGATGAGGGAGATTACTCCTGAGTGCTTCTTGACCCTTGGATCTCTGGGTATCACTGCTGTGATGAGGGAGATTACTCCTGAGTGGTGCTTGACTCTTGGTTCTCTGGGTATCACATCTGTGAAGAGGGAGATTACACCTGAGTGGTGCTTGACTCTTGGTTCTCTAGGTATCACTACTGTGATGAGGGAGATTACTCCTGAGTGGTTCTTGACTCTTAGTTCTTTGGGTATCACTGCTGTGAAGAGGGAGATTACTCCTAAGTGTTGATTGACTCTGGGTTCTCTGGGTATCACATCTGTGAAGAGGGAGATTACACCTGAGTTGTGCTTGACTCTTGGTTCTCTAGGTATCACTACTGTGATGAGGGAGATTACGCCTGAGTGGTTCTTGACAATTGGTTCTCTGGGTATCACTACTGTGATGAGGGAGATTACTCCTGAGTGGTGCTTGACTCTTGGTTCTCTGGGTATCACTGCAGTGACAACGGAGATTACTCCCAAGTGGGTTTTGACTCTTGGTTCTCTGGGAATCACTGCTGTGAAAAGGGAGATTACACCTGAGTGGTGCTTGACTCTTGGTTCTCTAGGTATCACTACTGTGATGAGGGAGATTACACCTGAGTGGTGCTTGACTCTTGGTTCTCTAGGTATCACTGCTGTGAAGAGGGAGATTACTCCTGAGTGGTTCTTGACTCTTGGTTCTCTGGGTATTACTGTTGTGACGAGGGAGATTACTCCTGAGTAGTGCGTGACTCTTGGTTCTCTGGGTATTACTGTTGTGACGAGGGAGATTACTCCTGAGTGGTGCTTGACTCTTGGTTCTCTGGGTATTACTGTTGTGACGAGGGAGATTGACTCTTGGTTCTCTGGGTATTACTGTTGTGACGAGGGAGATTACTCCTGAGTGGTGCTTGACTCTTGGTTCTCTGGGTATTACTGTTGTGACGAGGGAGATTACTCCTGAGTTCTTCTTGACTCTTGGTTCTCTGTGTATCACTGCTGTGAAGAGGGAGATTACTCCTGAGTAGTTCTTGACTCTTGGTTCTCTAGGTATTACTACTGTGATGAGGGAGATTACTCCTGAGTGGGCTTGACTCTTGGTTCTCTGGGTATTACTACTGTGATGAGGGAGATTACTCCTGAGTAGTTCTTGACTCTTGGTTCTCTGGGTATTACTACTGTGATGAGGGAGATTACTCCTGAGTGGTGCTTGACTCTTGGTTCTCTGGGTATCACTACTGTGATGAGGGAGATTACTCCGGAGTGGTGCTTGACTCTTGGTTCTCTGGGTATCACTGCAGTGACAACGGAGATTACTTCCAAGTGGTTTTTGACTCTTGGTTCTCTGGGAATCACTGCTGTGAAAAGGGAGATTACACCTGAGTGGTGCTTGCTCTTGGTTCTCTAGGTATCACTACTGTGATGAGGGAGATTACTCCTGAGTGGTGCTTGACTCTTGGTTCTCTGGGTATCACTGCTGTGAAGAGGGAGATTACACCTGAGTGATGTTTGACTCTTGGTTTTCTAGGTATCACTACTGTGATGAGGGAGATTACTCCTGAGTGGTTCTTGACTCTTGGTTCTCTGGGTATCACTACTGTGATGAGGAAGAATACTCCCGAGTGCTTCTTGACTCTTGGTTCTCTGGGTATCACTACTGTGATGAGGGAGATTATTCCTGAGTGCTTCTTGACTCTTGGTTCTCTGGGTATCACAGCTGTGATGAGGGAGATTACTCCTGAGTGGTGCTTGACTCTTGGTTCTCTGGGTATCACTGCTGTGAAGAGGGAGATTACACCTGAGTGGTGCTTGACTCTTGGTTCTCTGGGTATTACTGTTGTGACGAGGGAGATTGACTCTTGGTTCTCTGGGTATTACTGTTGTGAGGAGGGAGATTACTCCTGAGTGGTGCTTGACTCTTGGCTCTCTGGGTATTACTGTTGTGACGAGGGAGATTACTCCTGAGTTCTTCTTGACTCTTGGTTCTCTGTGTATCACTGCTGTGAAGAGGGAGATTACTCCTGAGTAGTTCTTGACTCTTGGTTCTCTAGGTATTACTACTGTGATGAGGGAGATTACTCCTGAGTGGGCTTGACTCTTGGTTCTCTGGGTATTACTGTTGTGACAAGGGAGATTACTCCTGAGTGGTTCTTGACTCTTGGTTCTCTGGGTATTACTGTTGTGACAAGGGAGATTACTCCTGAGTGGTGCTTGACTCTTGGTTCTCTGGGTATTACTGTTGTGACAAGGGAGATTACTCCTGAGTGGTGCTTGACTCTTGGTTCTCTGGGTATTACTGTTGTGACGAGGGAGATTACTCCTGAGTGGTTCTTGACTCTTGGTTCTCTGGGTATTACTGTTGTGATGAGGGAGATTACTCCTGAGTTCTTCTTGACTCTTGGTTCTCTGTGTATCACTGCTGTGAAGAGGGAGATTACTCCTGAGTGGTGCTTGACTCTTGGTTCTCTGGGTATCACTACTGTGATGAGGGAGATTACTCCTGAGTGGTTCTTGACCCTTGGTTCTTTGGGTATCACTGCTGTGAAGAAGGAGATTACTCCTAAGTGGTGCTTGACTCTGGGTTCTCTGGGTATTACTGTTGTGACAAGGGAGATTACTCCTGAGTGGTTCTTGACTCTTGGTTCTCTGGGTATCACTAATGTGATGAGGGAGATTACTCCTGAGTGGTGCTTGACTCTTGGTTCTCTGGGTATCACTGCAGTGACAACGGAGATTACTTCCAAGTGGTTTTTGACTCTTGGTTCTCTGGGTATTATTGTTGTGACAAGGGAGATTAGTCCTGAGTGGTGCTTGACTCTTGGTTCTCTGGGTATTACTGTTGTGACGAGGGAGATTACTCCTGAGTTCTTCTTGACTCTTGGTTCTCTGTGTATCACTGCTGTGAAGAGGGAGATTACACCTGAGTGGTGCTTGACTCTTGGTTCTCTGGGTATCACTGCTGTGAAGAGGGAGATTACACCAGAGTGGTGCTTGACTCTTGGTTATGTAGGTATCACTACTGTGATGAGGGAGATTACTCCTGAGTGGTTCCTGCCTCTTGGTTCTTTGGGTATCACTGCTGTGAAGAGGGAGATTACTCCTATGTGGTGCTTGACTCTGGGTTCTCTGGGTATTACTGTTGTGACAAGGGAGATTACTCCTGGGTGGTTCTTGACTCTTGGTTCTCTGGGTATCACTACTGTGATGAGGGAGATTACTCCTGAGTGGGCTTGACTCTTGGTTCTCTGGGTATTACTACTGTGATGAGGGAGATTACTCCTGAGTAGTTCTTGACTCTTGTTTCTCTGGGTATTACTACTGTGATGAGGGAGATTGCTACTGAGTGGTGCTTGACTCTTGGTTCTCTGGGTATCACTACTGTGATGAGGGAGATTACTCCTGAGTGGTGCTTGACTCTTGGTTCTCTGGGTATCACTGCAGTGACAACGGAGATTACTTCCAAGTGGTTTTTGACTCTTGGTTCTCTGGGAATCACTGCTGTGAAAAGGGAGATTACACCTGAGTGGTGCTTGCTCTTGGTTCTCTAGGTATCACTACTGTGATGAGGGAGATTACTCCTGAGTGGTGCTTGACTCTTGGTTCTCTGGGTATCACTGCTGTGAAGAGGGAGATTACACCTGAGTGGTGTTTGACTCTTGGTTTTCTAGGTATCACTACTGTGATGAGGGAGATTACTCCTGAGTGGTTCTTGACTCTTGGTTCTTTGGGTATCACTGCTGTGAAGAGGGAGATTACTCCTAAGTGGTGATTGACTCTGGGTTCTCTGGGTATTACTGTTGTGACAAGGGAGATTACTCCTGAGTGGTTCTTGACTATTGGTTCTCTGGGTATCACTACTGTGATGAGGGAGATTACTCCTGAGTGGTGCTTGACTCTTGGTTCTCTGGGTATCACTGCAGTGACAACGGAGATTACTCCCAAGTGGGTTTTGACTCTTGGTTCTCTGGGAATCACTGCTGTGAAAAGGGAGATTACACCTGAGTGGTGCTTGACTCTTGGTTATGTAGGTATCACTACTGTGATGAGGGAGATTACTCCTGAGTGGTTCTTGCCTCTTGGTTCTTTGGGTATCACTGCTGTGAAGAGGGAGATTACTCCTAAGTGGTGCTTGACTCTGGGTTCTCTGGGTATTACTGTTGTGACAAGGGAGATTACTCCTGGGTGGTTCTTGACTCTTGGTTCTCTGGGTATCACTACTGTGATGAGGGAGATTACTCCTGAGTGGGCTTGACTCTTGGTCCTCTGGGTATTACTACTGTGATGAGGGAGATTACTCCTGAGTAGTTCTTGACTCTTGGTTCTCTGGGTATTACTACTGTGATGAGGGAGATTACTCCTGAGTGGTGCTTGACTCTTGGTTCTCTGGGTATCACTACTGTGATGAGGGAGATTACTCCTGAGTGCTTCTTGACCCTTGGTTCTCTGGGTATCACTGCTGTGATGAGGGAGATTACTCCTGAGTGGTGCTTGACTCTTGGTTCTCTGGGTATCACTGCTGTAAAGAGGAAGATTACACTGGAGTGGTGCTTGACTCTTGGTTCTGTAGGTATCACTACTGTGATGAGGGATATTACTCCTGAGTGGTTCTTGACTCTTGGTTCTTTGGGTATCACTGCTGTGAAGAGGGAGATTACTCCTAAGTGGTGCTTGACTCTGGGTTCTCTGGGTATTACTGTTGTGACAAGGGAGATTACTCCCGAGTGGTTCTTGACTCTTGGTTCTCTGGGTATCACTACTGTGATGAGGGAGATTACTCCTGAGTGGTGCTTGACTCTTGGTTCTCTGGGTATCACTGCAGTGACAACATAGATTACTTCCAAGTGGTTTTTGACTCTTGGTTCTCTGGGAATCTCTGCTGTGAAAAGGGAGATTGCACCTGAGTGGTGCTTGACTCTTGGTTCTCTAGGTATCACTACTGTGATGAGGGAGATTACTCCTGAGTGGTGCTTGACTCTTGGTTCACTGGGTATCACTGCTGTGAAGAAGGAGCTTACTCCTGAGTGATTCTTGACTCTTGATTCTATGGGTATCACTGTTGTGATGAGGGAGATTACTCCTGAGTGCATCTTGACCCTTGGTTCTCTGGGTATCACTGCTGTGATGAGGGAGATTACTCCTGAGTGGTGGTTGACTCTTGGTTCTCTGGGTATCACTGCTGTGAAGAGGGAGATTACACCTGAGTGGTGCTTGACTCTTGGTTCTCTAGGTATCACTACTGTGATGAGGGAGATTACTCCTGAGTGGTTCTTGACTCTTGGTTCTTTGGGTATCACTGCTGTGAAGAGGGAGATTACTCCTAAGTGGTGCTTGACTCTGGGTTCTCTGGGTATCACTACTGTGATGAGGGAGATTGCTCCTGAGTGGTGCTTGACTCTTGGTTCTCTGGGTATCACTGCAGTGACAACGGAGATTACTTCCAAGTGGTTTTTGACTCTTGGTTCTCTGGGAATCACTGCTGTGAAAAGGGAGATTACACCTGAGTGGTGCTTGCTCTTGGTTCTCTAGGTATCACTACTGTGATGAGGGAGATTACTCCTGAGTGGTGCTTGACTCTTGGTTCTCTGGGTATCACTGCTGTGAAGAGGGAGATTACACCTGAGTGGTGTTTGACTCTTGGTTCTCTAGGTATCACTACTGTGATGAGGGAGAAAACTCCTGAGTGGTTCTTGACTCTTGGTTCTTTGGGTATCACTGCTGTGAAGAGGGAGATTACTCCTAAGTGGTGATTGACTCTGGGTTCTCTGGGTATTACTGTTGTGACAAGGGAGATTACTCCTGAGTGGTTCTTGACTCTTGCTTCTCTGGGTATCACTACTGTGATGAGGGAGATTGATCCTGAGTGGTGCTTGACTCTTGGTTCTCTGGGTATCACTGCAGTGACAACGGAGATTACTTCCAAGTGGTTTTTGACTCTTGGTTCTCTGGGAATCACTGCTGTGAAAAGGGAGATTACACCTGAGTGGTGCTTGCTCTTGGTTCTCTAGGTATCACTACTGTGATGAGGGAGATTACTCCTGAGTGGTGCTTGACTCTTGGTTCTCTGGGTATTACTGTTGTGACGAGGGAGATTACTCCTGAGTTCTTCTTGACTCTTGGTTCTCTGTGTATCACTGCTGTGAAGAGGGAGATTACTCCTGAGTAGTTCTTGACTCTTGGTTCTCTAGGTATTACTACTGTGATGAGGGAGATTACTCCTGAGTGGGCTTGACTCTTGGTTCTCTGGGTATTACTGTTGTGACAAGGGAGATTACTCCTGAGTGGTTCTTGACTCTTGGTTCTCTGGGTATTACTGTTGTGACAAGGGAGATTACTCCTGAGTGGTGCTTGACTCTTGGTTCTCTGGGTATTACTGTTGTGACAAGGGAGATTACTCCTGAGTGGTGCTTGACTCTTGGTTCTCTGGGTATTACTGTTGTGACGAGGGAGATTACTCCTGAGTGGTTCTTGACTCTTGTTCTCTGGGTATTACTGTTGTGATGAGGGAGATTACTCCTGAGTTCTTCTTGACTCTTGGTTCTCTGTGTATCACTGCTGTGAAGAGGGAGATTACTCCTGAGTGGTGCTTGACTCTTGGTTCTCTGGGTATCACTACTGTGATGAGGGAGATTACTCCTGAGTGGTTCTTGACCCTTGGTTCTTTGGGTATCACTGCTGTGAAGAGGGAGATTACTCCTAAGTGGTGCTTGACTCTTGGTTCTCTGGGTATCACTAATGTGATGAGGGAGATTACTCCTGAGTGGTGCTTGACTCTTGGTTCTCTGGGTATCACTGCAGTGACAACAGAGATTACTTCCAAGTGGTTTTTGACTCTTGGTTCTCTGGGTATTATTGTTGTGACAAGGGAGATTAGTCCTGAGTGGTGCTTGACTCTTGGTTCTCTGGGTATTACTGTTGTGACGAGGGAGATTACTCCTGAGTTCTTCTTGACTCTTGGTTCTCTGTGTATCACTGCTGTGAAGAGGGAGATTACACCTGAGTGGTGCTTGACTCTTGGTTCTCTGGGTATCACTGCTGTGAAGAGGGAGATTACACCAGAGTGGTGCTTGACTCTTGGTTATGTAGGTATCACTACTGTGATGAGGGAGATTACTCCTGAGTGGTTCTTGCCTCTTGGTTCTTTGGGTATCACTGCTGTGAAGAGGGAGATTACTCCTATGTGGTGCTTGACTCTGGGTTCTCTGGGTATTACTGTTGTGACAAGGGAGATTACTCCTGGGTGGTTCTTGACTCTTGGTTCTCTGGGTATCACTACTGTGATGAGGGAGATTACTCCTGAGTGGGCTTGACTCTTGGTTCTCTGGGTATTACTACTGTGATGAGGGAGATTACTCCTGAGTAGTTCTTGACTCTTGGTTCTCTGGGTATTACTACTGTGATGAGGGAGATTGCTACTGAGTGGTGCTTGACTCTTGGTTCTCTGGGTATCACTACTGTGATGAGGGAGATTACTCCTGAGTGGTGCTTGACTCTTGGTTCTCTGGGTATCACTGCAGTGAAAACGGAGATTACTTCCAAGTGGTTTTTGACTCTTGGTTCTCTGGGAATCACTGCTTTGAAAAGGGAGATTACACCTGAGTGGTGCTTGCTCTTGGTTCTCTAGGTATCACTACTGTGATGAGGGAGATTACTCCTGAGTGGTGCTTGACTCTTGGTTCTCTGGGTATCACTGCTGTGAAGAGGGAGATTACACCTGAGTGGTGTTTGACTCTTGGTTTTCTAGGTATCACTACTGTGATGAGGGAGATTACTCCTGAGTGGTTCTTGACTCTTGGTTCTTTGGGTATCACTGCTGTGAAGAGGGAGATTACTCCTAAGTGGTGATTGACTCTGGGTTCTCTGGGTATTACTGTTGTGACAAGGGAGATTACTCCTGAGTGGTTCTTGACTATTGGTTCTCTGGGTATCACTACTGTGATGAGGGAGATTACTCCTGAGTGGTGCTTGACTCTTGGTTCTCTGGGTATCACTGCAGTGACAACGGAGATTACTCCCAAGTGGGTTTTGACTCTTGGTTCTCTGGGAATCACTGCTGTGAAAAGGGAGATTACACCTGAGTGGTGCTTGACTCTTGGTTATGTAGGTATCACTACTGTGATGAGGGAGATTACTCCTGAGTGGTTCTTGCCTCTTGGTTCTTTGGGTATCACTGCTGTGAAGAGGGAGATTACTCCTAAGTGGTGCTTGACTCTGGGTTCTCTGGGTATTACTGTTGTGACAAGGGAGATTACTCCTGGGTGGTTCTTGACTCTTTGTTCTCTGGGTATCACTACTGTGATGAGGGAGATTACTCCTGAGTGGGCTTGACTCTTGGTCCTCTGGGTATTACTACTGTGATGAGGGAGATTACTCCTGAGTAGTTCTTGACTCTTGGTTCTCTGGGTATTACTACTGTGATGAGGGAGATTACTCCTGAGTGGTGCTTGACTCTTGGTTCTCTGGGTATCACTACTGTGATGAGGGAGATTACTCCTGAGTGCTTCTTGACCCTTGGTTCTCTGGGTATCACTGCTGCGATGAGGGAGATTACTCCTGAGTGGTGCTTGACTCTTGGTTCTCTGGGTATCACTGCTGTGAAGAGGGAGATTACACTGGAGTGGTGCTTGACTCTTGGTTCTGTAGGTATCACTACTGTGATGAGGGATATTACTCCTGAGTGGTTCTTGACTCTTGGTTCTTTGGGTATCACTGCTGTGAAGAGGGAGATTACTCCTAAGTGGTGCTTGACTCTGGGTTCTCTGGGTATTACTGTTGTGACAAGGGAGATTACTCCCGAGTGGTTCTTGACTCTTGGTTCTCTGGGTATCACTACTGTGATGAGGGAGATTACTCCTGAGTGGTGCTTGACTCTTGGTTCTCTGGGTATCACTGCAGTGACAACATAGATTACTTCCAAGTGGTTTTTGACTCTTGGTTCTCTGGGAATCTCTGCTGTGAAAAGGGAGATTGCACCTGAGTGGTGCTTGACTCTTGGTTCTCTAGGTATCACTACTGTGATGAGGGAGATTACTCCTGAGTGGTGCTTGACTCTTGGTTCACTGGGTATCACTGCTGTGAAGAAGGAGCTTACTCCTGAGTGATTCTTGACTCTTGATTCTATGGGTATCACTGTTGTGATGAGGGAGATTACTCCTGAGTGCATCTTGACCCTTGGTTCTCTGGGTATCACTGCTGTGATGAGGGAGATTACTCCTGAGTGGTGGTTGACTCTTGGTTCTCTGGGTATCACTGCTGTGAAGAGGGAGATTACACCTGAGTGGTGCTTGACTCTTGGTTCTCTAGGTATCACTACTGTGATGAGGGAGATTACTCCTGAGTGGTTCTTGACTCTTGGTTCTTTGGGTATCACTGCTGTGAAGAGGGAGATTACTCCTAAGTGGTGCTTGACTCTGGGTTCTCTGGGTATCACTAATGTGATGAGGGAGATTGCTCCTGAGTGGTGCTTGACTCTTGGTTCTCTGGGTATCACTACTGTGATGAGGGAGATTGCTCCTGAGTGGTGCTTGACTCTTGGTTCTCTGGGTATCACTGCAGTGACAACGGAGATTACTTCCAAGTGGTTTTTGACTCTTGGTTCTCTGGGAATCACTGCTGTGAAAAGGGAGATTACACCTGAGTGGTGCTTGCTCTTGGTTCTCTAGGTATCACTACTGTGATGAGGGAGATTACTCCTGAGTGGTGCTTGACTCTTGGTTCTCTGGGTATCACTGCTGTGAAGAGGGAGATTACACCTGAGTGGTGTTTGACTCTTGGTTCTCTAGGTATCACTACTGTGATGAGGGAGAAAACTCCTGAGTGGTTCTTGACTCTTGGTTCTTTGGGTATCACTGCTGTGAAGAGGGAGATTACTCCTAAGTGGTGATTGACTCTGGGTTCTCTGGGTATTACTGTTGTGACAAGGGAGATTACTCCTGAGTGGTTCTTGACTCTTGCTTCTCTGGGTATCACTACTGTGATGAGGGAGATTGATCCTGAGTGGTGCTTGACTCTTGGTTCTCTGGGTATCACTGCAGTGACAACGGAGATTACTTCCAAGTGGTTTTTGACTCTTGGTTCTCTGGGAATCACTGCTGTGAAAAGGGAGATTACACCTGAGTGGTGCTTGCTCTTGGTTCTCTAGGTATCACTACTGTGATGAGGGAGATTACTCCTGAGTGGTGCTTGACTCTTGGTTCTCTGGGTATCACTGCTGTGAAGAGGGAGATTACACCTGAGTGGTGTTTGACTCTTGGTTCTCTAGGTATCACTACTGTGATGAGGGAGAAAACTCCTGAGTGGTTCTTGACTCTTGGTTCTTTGGGTATCACTGCTGTGAAGAGGGAGATTACTCCTAAGTGGTGATTGACTCTGGGTTCTCTGGGTATTACTGTTGTGACAAGGGAGATTACTCCTGAGTGGTTCTTGACAATTGGTTCTCTGGGTATCACTACTGTGATGAGGGAGATTACTCCTGAGTGGTGCTTGACTCTTGGTTCTCTGGGTATCACTGCAGTGACAACGGAGATTACTCCCAAGTGGGTTTTGACTCTTGGTTCTCTGGGAATCACTGCTGTGAAAAGGGAGATTACACCTGAGTGGTGCTTGACTCTTGGTTCTCTAGGTATCACTACTGTGATGAGGGAGATTACACCTGAGTGGTGCTTGACTCTTGGTTCTCTAGGTATCACTGCTGTGAAGAGGGAGATTACTCCTGAGTGGTTCTTGACTCTTGGTTCTCTGGGTATTACTGTTGTGACGAGGGAGATTACTCCTGAGTAGTGCTTGACTCTTGGTTCTCTGGGTATTACTGTTGTGACGAGGGAGATTACTCCTGAGTGGTGCTTGACTCTTGGTTCTCTGGGTATTACTGTTGTGACGAGGGAGATTGACTCTTGGTTCTCTGGGTATTACTGTTGTGACGAGGGAGATTACTCCTGAGTGGTGCTTGACTCTTGGTTCTCTGGGTATTACTGTTGTGACGAGGGAGATTACTCCTGAGTTCTTCTTGACTCTTGGTTCTCTGTGTATCACTGCTGTGAAGAGGGAGATTACTCCTGAGTAGTTCTTGACTCTTGGTTCTCTAGGTATTACTACTGTGATGAGGGAGATTACTCCTGAGTGGGCTTGACTCTTGGTTCTCTGGGTATTACTACTGTGATGAGGGAGATTACTCCTGAGTAGTTCTTGACTCTTGGTTCTCTGGGTATTACTACTGTGATGAGGGAGATTACTCCTGAGTGGTGCTTGACTCTTGGTTCTCTGGGTATCACTATTGTGATGAGGGAGATTACTCCTGAGTGCTTCTTGACCCTTGGTTCTCTGGGTATCACTGCTCTGACGAGGGAGATTACTCCTGAGTGGTGCTTGACTCTTGGTTCTCTGGGTATCACTGCTGTGAAGAGGGCGATTACACCGGAGTGGTGCTTGACTCTTGGTTCTGTAGGTATCACTACTGTGATGAGGGAGATTACTCCTGAGTGGTTCTTGACTCTTGGTTCTTTGGGTATCACTGCTCTGATGAGGGATATTACTCCTAAGTGGTGCTTGACTCTGGGTTCTCTGGGTATTACTGTTGTGACAAGGGAGATTACTCCTGAGTGGTTCTTGACTCTTGGTTCTCTGGATATCACTACTGTGATGAGGGAGATTACTCCTGAGTGGTGCTTGACTCTTGGTTCTCTGGGTATCACTGCAGTGACAACGGAGATTACTTCCAAGTGGTTTTTGACTCTTGGTTCTCTGGGTATTATTGTTGTGACAAGGGAGATTACTCCTGAGTGCTGCTTGACTCTTGGTTCTCTGGGTATTACTGTTGTGACAAGGGAGATTACTCCCGAGTAGTTCTTGACACTTGGTTCTCTGGGTATTACTGTTGTGACGAGGGAGATTACTCCTGAGTTCTTCTTGACTCTTGGTTCTCTGTGTATCAATGCTGTGAAGAGGCAGATTACACCTGAGTGGTTCTTGACTCTTGGTTCTGTAGGTATCACTACTGTGATGAGGGAGATTACTACTGAGTGGTTCTTGCCTCTTGGTTCTTTGGATATCACTGCTGTGAAGAGGGAGATTACTCCTGAGTGGTTCTTGACTCTTGGTTCTCTGGGTATCACTACTGTGATGAGGGAGATTACTCCTGAGTGGGCTTGACTCTTGGTTCTCTGGGTATTACTACTGTGATGAGGGAGATTACACCAGAGTGGTGCTTGACTCTTGGTTCTGTAGGTATCACTACTGTGATGAGGGAGATTACTCCTGAGTGGTTCTTGCCTCTTGGTTCTTTGGATATCACTGCTGTGAAGAGGGAGATTACTCCTGAGTGGTTCTTGACTCTTGGTTCTCTGGGTTATCACTACTGTGATGAGGGAGATTACACCAGAGTGGTGCTTGACTCTTGGTTCTGTAGGTATCACTACTGTGATGAGGGAGATTACTCCTGAGTGGTTCTTGCCTCTTGGTTCTTTGGATATCACTGCTGTGAAGAGGGAGATTACTCCTGAGTGGTTCTTGACTCTTGGTTCTCTGGGTATCACTACTGTGATGAGGGAGATTACTCCTGAGTGGGCTTGACTCTTGGTTCTCTGGGTATTACTACTGTGATGAGGGAGATTACTCCTGAGTAGTTCTTGACTCTTGGTTCTCTGGGTATTACTACTGTGATGAGGGAGATTACTCCTGAGTGGTGCTTGACTCTTGGTTCTCTGGGTATCACTACTGTGATGAGGGAGATTACTCCTGAGTGCTTCTTGACCCTTGGTTCTCTGGGTATCACTGCTGTGATGAGGGAGATTACTCCTGAGTGGTTCTTGACTCTTGGTTCTCTGGGTATCACTGCTGTGAAGAGGGAGATTACACCGGAGTGGTGCTTGACTCTTGGTTCTGTAGGTATCACTACTGTGATGAGGGAGATTACTCCTGAGTGGTTCTTGACTCTTGGTTCTTTGGGTATCACTGCTGTGAAGAGGGAGATTACTCCTAAGTGGTGCTTGACTCTGGGTTCTCTGGGTATTACTGTTGTGACAAGGGAGATTACTCCTGAGTGGTTCTTGACTCTTGGTTCTCTGGGTATCACTACTGTGATGAGGGAGATTACTCCTGAGTGGTGCTTGACTCTTTGTTCTCTGGGTATCACTGCAGTGACAACGGAGATTACTTCCAAGTGGTTTTTGACTCTTGGTTCTCTGGGAATCACTGCTGTGAAAAGGGAGATTACACCTGAGTGGTGCTTGGCTCTTGGTTCTCTAAGTATCACTACTGTGATGAGGGAGATTACTCCTGAGTGGTGCTTGGCTCTTGGTTCACTGGGTATCACTGCTGTGAAGAGGGAGCTTACTCCTGAGTGATTGTTGACTCTTGGTTCTCTGGGTGTCACTGTTGTGATGAGGGAGATTACTCCTGAGTGCATCTTGACCCTTGGTTCTCTGGGTATCACTGCTGTGATGAGGGAGATTACTCCTGAGTGGTGGTTGACTCTTGGTTCTCTGGGTATCACTGCTGTGAAGAGGGAGATTACACCTGAGTGGTGCTTGACTCTTGGTTCTCTAGGTATCACTACTGTGATGAGGGAGATTACTCCTGAGTGGTTCTTGACTCTTGGTTCTTTGGGTATCACTGCTGTGAAGAGGGAGATTACTCCTAAGTGGTGCTTGACTCTGGGTTCTCTGGGTATTACTGTTGTGACCAGGGAGATTACTCCTGAGTGGTTCTTGACTCTTGGTTTTCTGGGTATCACTACTGTGATGAGGGAGATTACTCCTGAGTGGTGCTTGACTCTTGGTTCTCTGGGTATCACTGCAGTGACAACAGAGATTACTTCCAAGTGGTTTTTGACTCTTGGTTCTCTGGGAATCACTGCTGTGAAAAGGGAGATTACACCTGAGTGGTGCTTGACTCTTGGTTCTCTAGGTATCACTACTGTGATGAGGGAGATTACTCCTGAGTGGTGCTTGACTCTTGGTTCTCTGGGTATCACTGCTGTGAAGATAGAGATTACACCTGAGTGGTGCTTGACTCTTGGTTCTCTAGGTATCACTACTGTGATGAGGGAGATTACTCCTGAGTGGTTCTTGACTCTTGGTTCTTTGGGTATCACTGCTGTGAAGAGGGAGATTACTCCTAAGTGGTGATTGACTCTGGGTTCTCTGGGTATTACTGTTGTGACAAGGGAGATTACTCCTGAGTGGTTCTTGACTATTGGTTCTCTGGGTATCACTACTGTGATGAGGGAGATTACTCCTGAGTGGTGCTTGACTCTTGGTTCTCTGGGTATCACTGCAGTGACAACGGAGATTACTCCCAAGTGGGTTTTGACTCTTGGTTCTCTGGGAATCACTGCTGTGATGAGGGAGATTACTCCTGAGTGGTGGTTGACTCTTGGTTCTCTGGGTATCACTGCTGTGAAGAGGGAGATTACACCTGAGTGGTGCTTGACTCTTGGTTCTCTAGGTATCACTACTGTGATGAGGGAGATTACTCCTGAGTGGTTCTTGACTCTTGGTTCTTTGGGTATCACTGCTGTGAAGAGGGAGATTACTCCTAAGTGGTGCTTGACTCTGGGTTCTCTGGGTATTACTGTTGTGACCAGGGAGATTACTCCTGAGTGGTTCTTGACTCTTGGTTTTCTGGGTATCACTACTGTGATGAGGGAGATTACTCCTGAGTGGTGCTTGACTCTTGGTTCTCTGGGTATCACTGCAGTGACAACAGAGATTACTTCCAAGTGGTTTTTGACTCTTGGTTCTCTGGGAATCACTGCTGTGAAAAGGGAGATTACACCTGAGTGGTGCTTGACTCTTGGTTCTCTAGGTATCACTACTGTGATGAGGGAGATTACTCCTGAGTGGTGCTTGACTCTTGGTTCTCTGGGTATCACTGCTGTGAAGATAGAGATTACACCTGAGTGGTGCTTGACTCTTGGTTCTCTAGGTATCACTACTGTGATGAGGGAGATTACTCCTGAGTGGTTCTTGACTCTTGGTTCTTTGGGTATCACTGCTGTGAAGAGGGAGATTACTCCTAAGTGGTGATTGACTCTGGGTTCTCTGGGTATTACTGTTGTGACAAGGGAGATTACTCCTGAGTGGTTCTTGACTATTGGTTCTCTGGGTATCACTACTGTGATGAGGGAGATTACTCCTGAGTGGTGCTTGACTCTTGGTTCTCTGGGTATCACTGCAGTGACAACGGAGATTACTCCCAAGTGGGTTTTGACTCTTGGTTCTCTGGGAATCACTGCTGTGAAAAGGGAGATTACACCTGAGTGGTGCTTGACTCTTGGTTCTCTAGGTATCACTGCTGTGAAGAGGGAGATTACTCCTGAGTGATTCTTGACTCTTGGTTCTCTGGGTATCACTGCTGTGAAGAGGGAGATTACACCTGAGTGGTGCTTGACTCTTGGTTCTCTGGGTATCACTGCTGTGATGAGGGAGATTACTCCTGAGTGGTGCTGGACTCTTGGTTCTCTGGGTATTACTGTTGTGACAAGGGAGATTACTCCTGAGTGGTTCTTTACTCTTGGTTCTCTGGGTCTTACTGTTGTGACAAGGGAGATTACTCCTGAGTGGTGCTTGACTCTTGCTTTTCTGGGTATTAATGTTGTGACAAGGGAGATTACTCCTGAGTGGTGCTTGACTCTTGGTTCTCTGGGTATTACTGTTGTGACGAGGGAGATTACTCGTGAGTGGTTCTTGGCTCTTGGTTCTCTGGGTATTACTGTTGTGACGAGGGAGATTACTCCTGAGTTCTTCTTGACTCTTGGTTCTCTGTGTATCACTGCTGTGAAGAGGGAGATTACTCCTGAGTAGTTCTTGACTCTTGGTTCTCTAGGTATTACTACTGTGATGAGGGAGATTACTCCTGAGTGGGCTTGACTCTTGGTTCTTTGGGTATTACTACTGTGATGAGGGAGATTACTCCTGAGTAGTTCTTGACTCTTGGTTCTCTGGGTATTACTACTGTGATGAGGGAGATTACTCCTGAGTGGTGCTTGACTCTTGGTTCTCTGGGTATCACTGCAGTGACAACAGAGATTACTCCCAAGTGGGTTTTGACTCTTGGTTCTCTGGGAATGACTGCTGTGAAAAGGGAGATTACACCTGAGTGGTGCTTGACTCTTGGTTCTCTAGGTATCACTACTGTGATGAGGGAGATTACTCCTGAGTGGTGCTTGACTCTTGGTTCACTGGGTATCACTGCTGTGAAGAGGGAGATTACTCCTGAGTGATTCTTGACTCTTGGTTTTCTGGGTTTCACTGTTGTGATGAGGGCGATTACTCCTGAGTGCTTCTTGACTCTTGGTTCTCTGGGTATCACTGCTGTGATGAGGGAGATTACTCCTAAATGGTGCTTGACTCTTGGTTCTCTGGGTATCACTGCTGTGAAGAGGGAGATTACACCTGAATGGTGCTTGACTCTTGGTTCTCTGGGTATCACTGCTGTGATGAGGGAGATTACTTCTGAGTGGTGCTTGACTCTTGGTTCTCTGCGTATTACTGTTGTGACAAGGGAGATTACTCCTGAGTGGTTCTTGACTCTTGGTTCTCTGGGTATTACTGTTGCGACAAGGGAGATTACTCCTGAGTGGTGCTTGCCTCTTGGTTCTCTGGGTATTACTGTTGTGACGAGGGAGATTACTCCTGAGTGGTTCTTGACTCTTGGTTCTCTGGGTATTACTGTTGTGACGAGGGAGATTACTCCTGAGTTCTTCTTGACTCTTGGTTCTCTGTGTATCACTGCTGTGAAGAGGGAGATTACTCCTGAGTAGTTCTTGACTCTTGGTTCTCTAGGTATTACTACTGTGATGAGGGAGATTACTCCTGAGTGGGTTTGACTCTTGGTTCTCTGGGTATTACTACTGTGATGAGGGAGATTACTCCTGAGTGCTTCTTGACCCTTGGATCTCTGGGTATCACTGCTGTGATGAGGGAGATTACTCCTGAGTGGTGCTGGACTCTTGGTTCTCTGGGTATCACTGCTGTGAAGAGGGAGATTACACCTGAGTGGTGCTTGACTCTTGGTTCTCTAGGTATCACTACTGTGATGAGGGAGATTACTCCTGAGTGGTTCTTGACTCTTCGTTCTTTGGGTATCACTGCTGTGAAGAGGGAGATTACTCCTAAGTGGTGATTGACTCTGGGTTCTCTGGGTATTACTGTTGTGACAAGGGAGATTACTCCTGAGTGGTTCTTGACTATTGGTTCTCTGGGTATCACTACTGTGATGAGGGAGATTACTCCTGAGTGGTGCCTGTCTCTTGGTTCTCTGGGAATCACTGCAGTGACAACGGAGATTACTCCCAAGTGGGTTTTGACTCTTGGTTCTATGGGAATCACTGCTGTGAAAAGGGAGATTATACCTGAGTGGTGCTTGACTCTTGGTTCTCTAGGTATCACTACTGTGATGAGGGAGATTACTCCTGAGTGGTGCTTGACTCTTGGTTCACTGGGTATCACTGCTGTGAAGAGGGAGATTACTCCTGAGTGATTCTTGACTCTTGGTTCTCTGGGTATCACTGTTGTGATGAGGGAGATTACTCCTGAGTGTTTCTTGACTCTTGGTTCTATGGGTATCACTGCTGTGATGAGGGAGATTACTCCTAAATGGTGCTTGACTCTTGGTTCTCTGGGTATCACTGCTGTGATGAGGGAGATTACTTCTGAGTGGTGCTTGACTCTTGGTTCTCTGGGTATTAATGTTGTGACAAGGGAGATTACTCCTGAGTGGTTCTTGACTCTTGGTTCTCTGGGTATTACTGTTGTGACAAGGGAGATTACTCCTGGTGGTGCTTGACTCTTGGTTCTCTGGGTATTACTGTTGCAACAAGGGAGATTACTCCTGAGTGGTGCTTGCCTCTTGGTTCTCTGGGTATTACTGTTGTGACGTGGGAGATTACTCCTGAGTGGTTCTTGACTCTTGGTTCTCTGGGTATTACTGTTGTGACGAGGGAGATTACTCCTGAGTTCTTCTTGACTCTTGGTTCTCTGTGTATCACTGCTGTGAAGAGGGAGATTACTCCTGAGTAGTTCTTGACTCTTGGTTCTCTAGGTATTACTACTGTGATGAGGGAGATTACTCCTGAGTGGGTTTGACTCTTGGTTCTCTGGGTATTACTACTGTGATGAGGGAGATTACTCCTGAGTGCTTCTTGACCCTTGGATCTCTGGGTATCACTGCTGTGATGAGGGAGATTACTCCTGAGTGGTGCTTGACTCTTGGTTCTCTGGGTATCACATCTGTGAAGAGGGAGATTACACCTGAGTTGTGCTTGACTCTTGGTTCTCTAGGTATCACTACTGTGATGAGGGAGATTACTCCTGAGTGGTTCTTGACTCTTCGTTCTTTGGGTATCACTGCTGTGAAGAGGGAGATTACTCCTAAGTGGTGATTGACTCTGGGTTCTCTGGGTATTACTGTTGTGACAAGGGAGATTACTCCTGAGTGGTTCTTGACTATTGGTTCTCTGGGTATCACTACTGTGATGAGGGAGATTACTCCTGAGTGGTGCTTGTCTCTTGGTTCTCTGGGTATCACTGCAGTGACAACGGAGATTACTCCCAAGTGGGTTTTGACTCTTGGTTCTATGGGAATCACTGCTGTGAAAAGGGAGATTATACCTGAGTGGTGCTTGACTCTTGGCTCTCTAGGTATCACTACTGTGATGAGGGAGATTACTCCTGAGTGGTGCTTGACTCTTGGTTCACTGGGTATCACTGCTGTGAAGAGGGAGATTACTCCTGAGTGATTCTTGACTCTTGGTTCTCTGGGTATCACTGTTGTGATGAGGGAGATTACTCCTGAGTGCTTCTTGACTCTTGGTTCTCTGGGTATCACTGCTGTGATGAGGGAGATTACTCCTAAATGGTGCTTGACTCTTGGTTCTCTGGGTATCACTGCTGTGATGAGGGAGATTACTTCTGAGTGGTGCTTGACTCTTGGTTCTCTGGGTATTACTGTTGTGACAAGGGAGATTACTCCTGAGTGGTTCTTGACTCTTGGTTCTCTGGGTATTACTGTTGTGACAAGGGAGAACTCCTGGTGGTGCTTGACTCTTGGTTCTCTGGGTATTACTGTTGCAACAAGGGGGATTACTCCTGAGTGGTGCTTGCCTCTTGGTTCTCTGGGTATTACTGTTGTGACGAGGGAGATTACTCCTGAGTGGTTCTTGACTTTTGGTTCTCTGGGTATTACTGTTGTGACGAGGGAGATTACTCCTGAGTTCTTCTTGACTCTTGGTTCTCTGTGTATCACTGCTGTGAAGAGGGAGATTACTCCTGAGTAGTTCTTGACTCTTGGTTCTCTAGGTATTACTACTGTGATGAGGGAGATTACTCCTGAGTGGGTTTGACTCTTGGTTCTCTGGGTATTACTACTGTGATGAGGGAGATTACTCCTGAGTGCTTCTTGACCCTTGGATCTCTGGGTATCACTGCTGTGATGAGGGAGATTACTCCTGAGTGGTGCTTGACTCTTGGTTCTCTGGGTATCACATCTGTGAAGAGGGAGATTACACCTGAGTGGTGCTTGACTCTTGGTTCTCTAGGTATCACTACTGTGATGAGGGAGATTACTCCTGAGTGGTTCTTGACTCTTAGTTCTTTGGGTATCACTGCTGTGAAGAGGGAGATTACTCCTAAGTGGTGATTGACTCTGGGTTCTCTGGGTATCACATCTGTGAAGAGGGAGATTACACCTGAGTTGTGCTTGACTCTTGGTTCTCTAGGTATCACTACTGTGATGAGGGAGATTACGCCTGTGTGGTTCTTGACTCTTCGTTCTTTGGGTATCACTGCTGTGAAGAGGGAGATTACTCCTAAGTGGTGATTGACTCTGGGTTCTCTGGGTATTACTGTTGTGACAAGGGAGATTACTCCTGAGTGGTTCTTGACTATTGGTTCTCTGGGTATCACTACTGTGATGAGGGAGATTACTCCTGAGTGGTGCTTGTCTCTTGGTTCTCTGGGTATCACTGCAGTGACAACGGAGATTACTCCCAAGTGGGTTTTGACTCTTGGTTCTATGGGAATCACTGCTGTGAAAAGGGAGATTATACCTGAGTGGTGCTTGACTCTTGGTTCTCTAGGTATCACTACTGTGATGAGGGAGATTACTCCTGAGTGGTGCTTGACTCTTGGTTCACTGGGTATCACTGCTGTGAAGAGGGAGATTACTCCTGAGTGATTCTTGACTCTTGGTTCTCTGGGTATCACTGTTGTGATGAGGGAGATTACTCCTGAGTGCTTCTTGACTCTTGGTTCTCTGGGTATCACTGCTGTGATGAGGGAGATTACTCCTAAATGGTGCTTGACTCTTGGTTCTCTGGGTATCACTGCTGTGATGAGGGAGATTACTTCTGAGTGGTGCTTGACTCTTGGTTCTCTGGGTATTACTGTTGTGACAAGGGAGATTACTCCTGAGTGGTTCTTGACTCTTGGTTCTCTGGGTATTACTGTTGTGACAAGGGAGATTACTCCTGGTGGTGCTTGACTCTTGGTTCTCTGGGTATTACTGTTGCAACAAGGGGGATTACTCCTGAGTGGTGCTTGCCTCTTGGTTCTCTGGGTATTACTGTTGTGACGAGGGAGATTACTCCTGAGTGGTTCTTGACTTTTGGTTCTCTGGGTATTACTGTTGTGACGAGGGAGATTACTCCTGAGTTCTTCTTGACTCTTGGTTCTCTGTGTATCACTGCTGTGAAGAGGGAGATTACTCCTGAGTAGTTCTTGACTCTTGGTTCTCTAGGTATTACTACTGTGATGAGGGAGATTACTCCTGAGTGGGTTTGACTCTTGGTTCTCTGGGTATTACTACTGTGATGAGGGAGATTACTCCTGAGTGCTTCTTGACCCTTGGATCTCTGGGTATCACTGCTGTGATGAGGGAGATTACTCCTGAGTGGTGCTTGACTCTTGGTTCTCTGGGTATCACATCTGTGAAGAGGGAGATTACACCTGAGTGGTGCTTGATTCTTGGTTCTCTAGGTATCACTACTGTGATGAGGGAGATTACTCCTGAGTGGTTCTTGACTCTTGGTTCTTTGGGTATCACTGCTGTGAAGAGGGAGATTACTCCTAAGTGGTGATTGACTCTGGGTTCTCTGGGTATTACTGTTGTGACAAGGGAGATTACTCCTGAGTGGTTCTTGACTATTGGTTCTCTGGGTATCACTACTGTGATGAGGGAGATTACTCCTGAGTGGTGCTTGTCTCTTGGTTCACTGGGTATCACTGCAGTGACAACAGAGATTACTCCCAAGTGGGTTTTGACTCTTGGTTCTTTGGGTATCACTGCTGTGAAGAGGGAGATTACTCCTGAGTGATTCTTGACTCTTGGTTCTCTGGATATCACTGTTGTGATGAGGGAGATTACTCCTGAGTGCTTCTTGACTCTTGGTTCTCTGGGTATCACTGCTGTGATGAGGGAGATTACTCCTAAATGGTGCTTGACTCTTGGTTCTCTGGGTATCACTGCTGTGAAGAGGGAGATTACACCTGAGTGGTGCTTGACTCTTGGTTCTCTGGGTATCACTGCTGTGATGAGGGAGATTACTCCTGAGTGGTGCTTGACTCTTGGTTCTCTGGGTATTACTGTTGTGACAAGGGAGATTACTCCTGAGTGGTGCTTGACTCTTGGTTCTCTGGGTATTACAGTTGTGACGAGGGAGATTACTCCTGAGTGGTTCTTAACTCTTGGTTCTCAGGTATTACTGTTGTGACGAGGGAGATTACTCCTGAGTGCTTCTTGACTCTTGGTTCTCTGTGTATCACTGCTGTGAAGAGGGAGATTACTCCCGAGTAGTTCCTGACTCTTGGTTCTCTAGGTATTACTACTGTGATGAGGGATATTGCTACTGAATGGTGCTTGACTCTTGGTTCTCTGGGTATTACTACTGTGATGAGGGAGATTACTCCTGAGTAGTTCTTGACTCTTGGTTCTCTGGGTATTACTACTGTGGTGAGGGAGATTACTGCTGAGTGGTGCTTGGCTCTTGGTTCACTGGGTATCACTGCTGTGAAGAGGGAGCTTCCTCCTGAGTGATTATTGACTCTTGGTTCTCTGGGTATCACTACTGTGATGAGGGAGATTACTCCTGAGTGCTTCTTGACCCTTGGATCTCTGGGTATCACTGCTGTGATGAGGGAGATTACTCCTGAGTGGTGCTTAACTCTTGGTTCTCAGGGTATCACTGCTGTGAAGAGGGAGATTACACCTGAGTGGTGCTTGACTCTTGTTCTCTAGGTATCACTACTGTGATGAGGGAGATTACTCCTGAGTGGTTCTTGACTCTTCGTTCTTTGGGTATCACTGCTGTGAAGAGGGAGATTACTCCTAAGTGGTGATTGACTCTGGGTTCTCTGGGTATTACTGTTGTGACAAGGGAGATTACTCCTGAGTGGTTCTTGACTATTGGTTCTCTGGGTATCACTACTGTGATGAGGGAGATTACTCCTGAGTGGTGCTTGTCTCTTGGTTCTCTGGGTATCACTGCAGTGACAACGGAGATTACTCCCAAGTGGGTTTTGACTCTTGGTTCTATGGGAATCACTGCTGTGAAAAGGGAGATTATACCTGAGTGGTGCTTGACTCTTGGTTCTCTAGGTATCACTACTGTGATGAGGGAGATTACTCCTGAGTGGTGCTTGACTCTTGGTTCACTGGGTATCACTGCTGTGAAGAGGGAGATTACTCCTGAGTGATTCTTGACTCTTGGTTCTCTGGGTATCACTGTTGTGATGAGGGAGATTACTCCTGAGTGCTTCTTGACTCTTGGTTCTCTGGGTATCACTGCTGTGATGAGGGAGATTACTCCTAAATGGTGCTTGACTCTTGGTTCTCTGGGTATCACTGCTGTGATGAGGGAGATTACTTCTGAGTGGTGCTTGACTCTTGGTTCTCTGGGTATTACTGTTGTGACAAGGGAGATTACTCCTGAGTGGTTCTTGACTCTTGGTTCTCTGGGTATTACTGTTGTGACAAGGGAGATTACTCCTGGTGGTGCTTGACTCTTGGTTCTCTGGGTATTACTGTTGCAACAAGGGGGATTACTCCTGAGTGGTGCTTGCCTCTTGGTTCTCTGGGTATTACTGTTGTGACGAGGGAGATTACTCCTGAGTGGTTCTTGACTTTTGGTTCTCTGGGTATTACTGTTGTGACGAGGGAGATTACTCCTGAGTTCTTCTTGACTCTTGGTTCTCTAGGTATTACTACTGTGATGAGGGAGATTACTCCTGAGTGGGTTTGACTCTTGGTTCTCTGGGTATTACTACTGTGATGAGGGAGATTACTCCTGAGTGCTTCTTGACCCTTGGATCCTTGGGTATCACTGCTGTGATGAGGGAGATTACTCCTGAGTGGTGCTTGACTCTTGGTTCTCTGGGTATCACATCTGTGAAGAGGGAGATTACACCTGAGTGGTGCTTGACTCTTGGTTCTCTAGGTATCACTACTGTGATGAGGGAGATTACTCCTGAGTGGTTCTTGACTCTTGGTTCTTTGGGTATCACTGCTGTGAAGAGGGAGATTACTCCTAAGTGGTGATTGACTCTGGGTTCTCTGGGTATTACTGTTGTGACAAGGGAGATTACTCCTGAGTGGTTCTTGACTATTGGTTCTCTGGGTATCACTACTGTGATGAGGGAGATTACTCCTGAGTGGTGCTTGTCTCTTGGTTCACTGGGTATCACTGCAGTGACAACGGAGATTACTCCCAAGTGGGTTTTGACTCTTGGTTCTTTGGGTATCACTGCTGTGAAGAGGGAGATTACTCCTGAGTGATTCTTGACTCTTGGTTCTCTGGATATCACTGTTGTGATGAGGGAGATTACTCCTGAGTGCTTCTTGACTCTTGGTTCTCTGGGTATCACTGCTGTGATGAGGGAGATTACTCCTAAATGGTGCTTGACTCTTGGTTCTCTGGGTATCACTGCTGTGAAGAGGGAGATTACACCTGAGTGGTGCTTGACTCTTGGTTCTCTGGGTATCACTGCTGTGATGAGGGAGATTACTCCTGAGTGGTGCTTGACTCTTGGTTCTCTGGGTATTACTGTTGTGACAAGGGAGATTACTCCTGAGTGGTGCTTGACTCTTGGTTCTCTGGGTATTACAGTTGTGACGAGGGAGATTACTCCTGAGTGGTTCTTAACTCTTGGTTCTCAGGTATTACTGTTGTGACGAGGGAGATTACTCCTGAGTGCTTCTTGACTCTTGGTTCTCTGTGTATCACTGCTGTGAAGAGGGAGATTACTCCCGAGTAGTTCCTGACTCTTGGTTCTCTAGGTATTACTACTGTGATGAGGGATATTGCTACTGAATGGTGCTTGACTCTTGGTTCTCTGGGTATTACTACTGTGATGAGGGAGATTACTCCTGAGTAGTTCTTGACTCTTGGTTCTCTGGGTATTACTACTGTGGTGAGGGAGATTACTGCTGAGTGGTGCTTGGCTCTTGGTTCACTGGGTATCACTGCTGTGAAGAGGGAGCTTCCTCCTGAGTGATTATTGACTCTTGGTTCTCTGGGTATCACTACTGTGATGAGGGAGATTACTCCTGAGTGCTTCTTGACCCTTGGATCTCTGGGTATCACTGCTGTGATGAGGGAGATTACTCCTGAGTGGTGCTTAACTCTTGGTTCTCAGGGTATCACTGCTGTGAAGAGGGAGTTTACACCTGAGTGGTGCTTGACTCTTGTTCTCTAGGTATCACTACTGTGATGAGGGAGATTACTCCTGAGTGGTTCTTGACTCTTGGTTCTTTGGGTATCACCGCTGTGAAGTAGGAGATTACTCCTAAGTGGTGATTGACTCTGGGTTCTCTGGGTATCACTACTGTGATGAGGGAGATTACTCCTGAGTGCTTCTTGACCCTTGGATCTCTGGGTATCACTGCTGTGAAGAGGGAGATTACTCCTGAGTGATTCTTGACTCTTGGTTCTCTGGGTATCACTGCTGTGAAGAGGGAGATTACACCTGAGTGGTGCTTGACTCTTGGTTCTCTGGGTATCACTGCTGTGATGGGGGAGATTACTCCTGAGTGGTGCTGGACTCTTGGTTCTCTGGGTCTTACTGTTGTGACAAGGGAGATTACTCCTGAGTGGTGCTTGACTCTTGCTTTTCTGGGTATTAATGTTGTGACAAGGGAGATTACTCCTGAGTGGTGCTTGACTCTTGGTTCTCTGGGTATTACTGTTGTGACGAGGGAGATTACTCGTGAGTGGTTCTTGACTCTTGGTTCTCTGGGTATTACTGTTGTGACGAGGGAGATTACTCCTGAGTTCTTCTTGACTCTTGGTTCTCTGTGTATCACTGCTGTGAAGAGCGAGATTACTCCTGAGTAGTTCTTGACTCTTGGTTCTCTAGGTATTACTACTGTGATGAGGGAGATTACTCCTGAGTGGGCTTGACTCTTGGTTCTCTGGGTATTACTACTGTGATGAGGGAGATTACTCCTGAGTAGTTCTTGACTCTTGGTTCTCTGGGTATTACTACTGTGATGAGGGAGATTACTCCTGAGTGGTGCTTGACTATTGGTTCTCTGGGTATCACTACTGTGATGAGGGAGATTACTCCTGAGTGGTGCTTGACTCTTGGTTCTCTGGGTATCACTGCAGTGACAACAGAGATTACTCCCAAGTGGGTTTTGACTCTTGGTTCTCTGGGAATGACTGCTGTGAAAAGGGAGATTACACCTGAGTGGTGCTTGACTCTTGGTTCTCTAGGTATCACTACTGTGATGAGGGAGATTACTCCTGAGTGGTGCTTGACTCTTGGTTCACTGGGTATCACTGCTGTGAAGAGGGAGATTACTCCTGAGTGATTCTTGACTCTTGGTTCTCTGGGTTTCACTGTTGTGATGAGGGAGATTACTCCTGAGTGCTTCTTGACTCTTGGTTCTCTGGGTATCACTGCTGTGATGAGGGAGATTACTCCTAAATGGTGCTTGACTCTTGGTTCTCTGGGTATCACTGCTGTGAAGAGGGAGATTACACCTGAATGGTGCTTGACTCTTGGTTCTCTGGGTATCACTGCTGTGATGAGGGAGATTACTTCTGAGTGGTGCTTGACTCTTGGTTCTCTGCGTATTACTGTTGTGACAAGGGAGATTACTCCTGAGTGGTTCTTGACTCTTGGTTCTCTGGGTATTACTGTTGTGACAATGGAGATTACTCCTGGTGGTGCTTGACTCTTGGTTCTCTGGGTATTACTGTTGCGACAAGGGAGATTACTCCTGAGTGGTGCTTGCCTCTTGGTTCTCTGGGTATTACTGTTGTGACGAGGGAGATTACTCCTGAGTGGTTCTTGACTCTTGGTTCTCTGGGTATTACTGTTGTGACAAGGGAGATTACTCCTGAGTTCTTCTTGACTCTTGGTTCTCTGTGTATCACTGCTGTGATGAGGGAGATTACTCCTGAGTAGTTCTTGACTCTTGGTTCTCTAGGTATTACTACTGTGATGAGGGAGATTACTCCTGAGTGGGTTTGACTCTTGGTTCTCTGGGTATTACTACTGTGATGAGGGAGATTACTCCTGAGTGCTTCTTGACCCTTGGATCTCTGGGTATCACTGCTGTGATGAGGGAGATTACTCCTGAGTGGTGCTGGACTCTTGGTTCTCTGGGTATCACTGCTGTGAAGAGGGAGATTACACCTGAGTGGTGCTTGACTCTTGGTTCTCTAGGTATCACTACTGTGATGAGGGAGATTACTCCTGAGTGGTTCTTGACTCTTCGTTCTTTGGGTATCACTGCTGTGAAGAGGGAGATTACTCCTAAGTGGTGATTGACTCTGGGTTCTCTGGGTATTACTGTTGTGACAAGGGAGATTACTCCTGAGTGGTTCTTGACTATTGGTTCTCTGGGTATCACTACTGTGATGAGGGAGATTACTCCTGAGTGGTGCTTGTCTCTTGATTCTCTGGGTATCACTGCAGTGACAACGGAGATTACTCCCAAGTGGGTTTTGACTCTTGGTTCTATGGGAATCACTGCTGTGAAAAGGGAGATTATACCTGAGTGGTGCTTGACTCTTGGTTCTCTAGGTATCACTACTGTGATGAGGGAGATTACTCCTGAGTGGTGCTTGACTCTTGGTTCACTGGGTATCACTGCTGTGAAGAGGGAGATTACTCCTGAGTGATTCTTGACTCTTGGTTCTCTGGGTATCACTGTTGTGATGAGGGAGATTACTCCTGAGTGTTTCTTGACTCTTGGTTCTCTGGGTATCACTGCTGTGATGAGGGAGATTACTCCTAAATGGTGCTTGACTCTTGGTTCTCTGGGTATCACTGCTGTGATGAGGGAGATTACTTCTGAGTGGTGCTTGACTCTTGGTTCTCTGGGTATTACTGTTGTGACAAGGGAGATTACTCCTGAGTGGTTCTTGACTCTTGGTTCTCTGGGTATTACTGTTGTGACAAGGGAGATTACTCCTGGTGGTGCTTGACTCTTGGTTCTCTGGGTATTACTGTTGCAACAAGGGAGATTACTCCTGAGTGGTGCTTGCCTCTTGGTTCTCTGGGTATTACTGTTGTGACGTGGGAGATTACTCCTGAGTGGTTCTTGACTCTTGGTTCTCTGGGTATTACTGTTGTGACGAGGGAGATTACTCCTGAGTTCTTCTTGACTCTTGGTTCTCTGTGTATCACTGCTGTGAAGAGGGAGATTACTCCTGAGTAGTTCTTGACTCTTGGTTCTCTAGGTATTACTACTGTGATGAGGGAGATTACTCCTGAGTGGGTTTGACTCTTGGTTCTCTGGGTATTACTACTGTGATGAGGGAGATTACTCCTGAGTGCTTCTTGACCCTTGGATCTCTGGGTATCACTGCTGTGATGAGGGAGATTACTCCTGAGTGGTGCTTGACTCTTGGTTCTCTGGGTATCACATCTGTGAAGAGGGAGATTACACCTGAGTTGTGCTTGACTCTTGGTTCTCTAGGTATCACTACTGTGATGAGGGAGATTACTCCTGAGTGGTTCTTGACTCTTCGTTCTTTGGGTATCACTGCTGTGAAGAGGGAGATTACTCCTAAGTGGTGATTGACTCTGGGTTCTCTGGGTATTACTGTTGTGACAAGGGAGATTACTCCTGAGTGGTTCTTGACTATTGGTTCTCTGGGTATCACTACTGTGATGAGGGAGATTACTCCTGAGTGGTGCTTGTCTCTTGGTTCTCTGGGTATCACTGCAGTGACAACGGAGATTACTCCCAAGTGGGTTTTGACTCTTGGTTCTATGGGAATCACTGCTGTGAAAAGGGAGATTATACCTGAGTGGTGCTTGACTCTTGGTTCTCTAGGTATCACTACTGTGATGAGGGAGATTACTCCTGAGTGGTGCTTGACTCTTGGTTCACTGGGTATCACTGCTGTGAAGAGGGAGATTACTCCTGAGTGATTCTTGACTCTTGGTTCTCTGGGTATCACTGTTGTGATGAGGGAGATTACTCCTGAGTGCTTCTTGACTCTTGGTTCTCTGGGTATCACTGCTGTGATGAGGGAGATTACTCCTAAATGGTGCTTGACTCTTGGTTCTCTGGGTATCACTGCTGTGATGAGGGAGATTACTTCTGAGTGGTGCTTGACTCTTGGTTCTCTGGGTATTACTGTTGTGACAAGGGAGATTACTCCTGAGTGGTTCTTGACTCTTGGTTCTCTGGGTATTACTGTTGTGACAAGGGAGATTACTCCTGGTGGTGCTTGACTCTTGGTTCTCTGGGTATTACTGTTGCAACAAGGGGGATTACTCCTGAGTGGTGCTTGCCTCTTGGTTCTCTGGGTATTACTGTTGTGACGAGGGAGATTACTCCTGAGTGGTTCTTGACTCTTGGTTCTCTGGGTATTACTGTTGTGACGAGGGAGATTACTCCTGAGTTCTTCTTGACTCTTGGTTCTCTGTGTATCACTGCTGTGAAGAGGGAGATTACTCCTGAGTAGTTCTTGACTCTTGGTTCTCTAGGTATTACTACTGTGATGAGGGAGATTACTCCTGAGTGGGTTTGACTCTTGGTTCTCTGGGTATTACTACTGTGATGAGGGAGATTACTCCTGAGTGCTTCTTGACCCTTGGATCTCTGGGTATCACTGCTGTGATGAGGGAGATTACTCCTGAGTGGTGCTTGACTCTTGGTTCTCTGGGTATCACATCTGTGAAGAGGGAGATTACACCTGAGTGGTGCTTGACTCTTGGTTCTCTAGGTATCACTACTGTGATGAGGGAGATTACTCCTGAGTGGTTCTTGACTCTTGGTTCTTTGCGTATCACTGCTGTGAAGAGGGAGATTACTCCTAAGTGGTGATTGACTCTGGGTTCTCTGGGTATTACTGTTGTGACAAGGGAGATTACTCCTGAGTGGTTCTTGACTATTGGTTCTCTGGGTATCACTACTGTGATGAGGGAGATTACTCCTGAGTGGTGCTTGTCTCTTGGTTCTCTGGGTATCACTGCAGTGACAACGGAGATTACTCCCAAGTGGGTTTTGACTCTTGGTTCTTTGGGTATCACTGCTGTGAAGAGGGAGATTACTCCTGAGTGATTCTTGACTCTTGGTTCTCTGGATATCACTGTTGTGATGAGGGAGATTACTCCTGAGTGCTTCTTGACTCTTGGTTCTCTGGGTATCACTGCTGTGATGAGGGAGATTACTCCTAAATGGTGCTTGACTCTTGGTTCTCTGGGTATCACTGCTGTGAAGAGGGAGATTACCCCTGAGTGGTGCTTGACTCTTGGTTCTCTGGGTATCACTGCTGTGATGAGGGAGATTACTCCTGAGTGGTGCTTGACTCTTGGTTCTCTGGGTATTACTGCTGTGACAAGGGAGATTACTCCTGAGTGGTGCTTGACTCTTGGTTCTCTGGGTATTACAGTTGTGACGAGGGAGATTACTCCTGAGTGGTTCTTAACTCTTGGTTCTCAGGTATTACTGTTGTGACGAGGGAGATTACTCCTGAGTGCTTCTTGACTCTTGGTTCTCTGTGTATCACTGCTGTGAAGAGGGAGATTACTCCTGAGTGATTCTTGACTCTTGGTTCTCTGGGTATCACTGCTGTGAAGAGGGAGATTACACCTGAGTGGTGCTTGACTCTTGGTTCTCTGGGTATCACTGCTGTGATGGGGGAGATTACTCCTGAGTGGTGCTGGACTCTTGGTTCTCTGGGTCTTACTGTTGTGACAAGGGAGATTACTCCTGAGTGGTGCTTGACTCTTGCTTTTCTGGGTATTAATGTTGTGACAAGGGAGATTACTCCTGAGTGGTGCTTGACTCTTGGTTCTCTGGGTATTACTGTTGTGACGAGGGAGATTACTCGTGAGTGGTTCTTGACTCTTGGTTCTCTGGGTATTACTGTTGTGACGAGGGAGATTACTCCTGAGTTCTTCTTGACTCTTGGTTCTCTGTGTATCACTGCTGTGAAGAGCGAGATTACTCCTGAGTAGTTCTTGACTCTTGGTTCTCTAGGTATTACTACTGTGATGAGGGAGATTACTCCTGAGTGGGCTTGACTCTTGGTTCTCTGGGTATTACTACTGTGATGAGGGAGATTACTCCTGAGTAGTTCTTGACTCTTGGTTCTCTGGGTATTACTACTGTGATGAGGGAGATTACTCCTGAGTGGTGCTTGACTATTGGTTCTCTGGGTATCACTACTGTGATGAGGGAGATTACTCCTGAGTGGTGCTTGACTCTTGGTTCTCTGGGTATCACTGCAGTGACAACAGAGATTACTCCCAAGTGGGTTTTGACTCTTGGTTCTCTGGGAATGACTGCTGTGAAAAGGGAGATTACACCTGAGTGGTGCTTGACTCTTGGTTCTCTAGGTATCACTACTGTGATGAGGGAGATTACTCCTGAGTGGTGCTTGACTCTTGGTTCACTGGGTATCACTGCTGTGAAGAGGGAGATTACTCCTGAGTGATTCTTGACTCTTGGTTCTCTGGGTTTCACTGTTGTGATGAGGGAGATTACTCCTGAGTGCTTCTTGACTCTTGGTTCTCTGGGTATCACTGCTGTGATGAGGGAGATTACTCCTAAATGGTGCTTGACTCTTGGTTCTCTGGGTATCACTGCTGTGAAGAGGGAGATTACACCTGAATGGTGCTTGACTCTTGGTTCTCTGGGTATCACTGCTGTGATGAGGGAGATTACTTCTGAGTGGTGCTTGACTCTTGGTTCTCTGCGTATTACTGTTGTGACGAGGGAGATTACTCCTGAGTGGTTCTTGACTCTTGGTTCTCTGGGTATTACTGTTGTGACAATGGAGATTACTCCTGGTGGTGCTTGACTCTTGGTTCTCTGGGTATTACTGTTGCGACAAGGGAGATTACTCCTGAGTGGTGCTTGCCTCTTGGTTCTCTGGGTATTACTGTTGTGACGAGGGAGATTACTCCTGAGTGGTTCTTGACTCTTGGTTCTCTGGGTATTACTGTTGTGACAAGGGAGATTACTCCTGAGTTCTTCTTGACTCTTGGTTCTCTGTGTATCACTGCTGTGATGAGGGAGATTACTCCTGAGTAGTTCTTGACTCTTGGTTCTCTAGGTATTACTACTGTGATGAGGGAGATTACTCCTGAGTGGGTTTGACTCTTGGTTCTCTGGGTATTACTACTGTGATGAGGGAGATTACTCCTGAGTGCTTCTTGACCCTTGGATCTCTGGGTATCACTGCTGTGATGAGGGAGATTACTCCTGAGTGGTGCTGGACTCTTGGTTCTCTGGGTATCACTGCTGTGAAGAGGGAGATTACACCTGAGTGGTGCTTGACTCTTGGTTCTCTAGGTATCACTACTGTGATGAGGGAGATTACTCCTGAGTGGTTCTTGACTCTTCGTTCTTTGGGTATCACTGCTGTGAAGAGGGAGATTACTCCTAAGTGGTGATTGACTCTGGGTTCTCTGGGTATTACTGTTGTGACAAGGGAGATTACTCCTGAGTGGTTCTTGACTATTGGTTCTCTGGGTATCACTACTGTGATGAGGGAGATTACTCCTGAGTGGTGCTTGTCTCTTGATTCTCTGGGTATCACTGCAGTGACAACGGAGATTACTCCCAAGTGGGTTTTGACTCTTGGTTCTATGGGAATCACTGCTGTGAAAAGGGAGATTATACCTGAGTGGTGCTTGACTCTTGGTTCTCTAGGTATCACTACTGTGATGAGGGAGATTACTCCTGAGTGGTGCTTGACTCTTGGTTCACTGGGTATCACTGCTGTGAAGAGGGAGATTACTCCTGAGTGATTCTTGACTCTTGGTTCTCTGGGTATCACTGTTGTGATGAGGGAGATTACTCCTGACTGTTTCTTGACTCTTGGTTCTCTGGGTATCACTGCTGTGATGAGGGAGATTACTCCTAAATGGTGCTTGACTCTTGGTTCTCTGGGTATCACTGCTGTGATGAGGGAGATTACTTCTGAGTGGTGCTTGACTCTTGGTTCTCTGGGTATTACTGTTGTGACAAGGGAGATTACTCCTGAGTGGTTCTTGACTCTTGGTTCTCTGGGTATTACTGTTGTGACAAGGGAGATTACTCCTGGTGGTGCTTGACTCTTGGTTCTCTGGGTATTACTGTTGCAACAAGGGAGATTACTCCTGAGTGGTGCTTGCCTCTTGGTTCTCTGGGTATTACTGTTGTGACGTGGGAGATTACTCCTGAGTGGTTCTTGACTCTTGGTTCTCTGGGTATTACTGTTGTGACGAGGGAGATTACTCCTGAGTTCTTCTTGACTCTTGGTTCTCTGTGTATCACTGCTGTGAAGAGGGAGATTACTCCTGAGTAGTTCTTGACTCTTGGTTCTCTAGGTATTACTACTGTGATGAGGGAGATTACTCCTGAGTGGGTTTGACTCTTGGTTCTCTGGGTATTACTACTGTGATGAGGGAGATTACTCCTGAGTGCTTCTTGACCCTTGGATCTCTGGGTATCACTGCTGTGATGAGGGAGATTACTCCTGAGTGGTGCTTGACTCTTGGTTCTCTGGGTATCACATCTGTGAAGAGGGAGATTACACCTGAGTTGTGCTTGACTCTTGGTTCTCTAGGTATCACTACTGTGATGAGGGAGATTACTACTGAGTGGTTCTTGACTCTTCGTTCTTTGGGTATCACTGCTGTGAAGAGGGAGATTACTCCTAAGTGGTGATTGACTCTGGGTTCTCTGGGTATTACTGTTGTGACAAGGGAGATTACTCCTGAGTGGTTCTTGACTATTGGTTCTCTGGGTATCACTACTGTGATGAGGGAGATTACTCCTGAGTGGTGCTTGTCTCTTGGTTCTCTGGGTATCACTGCAGTGACAACGGAGATTACTCCCAAGTGGGTTTTGACTCTTGGTTCTATGGGAATCACTGCTGTGAAAAGGGAGATTATACCTGAGTGGTGCTTGACTCTTGGTTCTCTAGGTATCACTACTGTGATGAGGGAGATTACTCCTGAGTGGTGCTTGACTCTTGGTTCACTGGGTATCACTGCTGTGAAGAGGGAGATTACTCCTGAGTGATTCTTGACTCTTGGTTCTCTGGGTATCACTGTTGTGATGAGGGAGATTACTCCTGAGTGCTTCTTGACTCTTGGTTCTCTGGGTATCACTGCTGTGATGAGGGAGATTACTCCTAAATGGTGCTTGACTCTTGGTTCTCTGGGTATCACTGCTGTGATGAGGGAGATTACTTCTGAGTGGTGCTTGACTCTTGGTTCTCTGGGTATTACTGTTGTGACAAGGGAGATTACTCCTGAGTGGTTCTTGACTCTTGGTTCTCTGGGTATTACTGTTGTGACAAGGGAGATTACTCCTGGTGGTGCTTGACTCTTGGTTCTCTGGGTATTACTGTTGCAACAAGGGGGATTACTCCTGAGTGGTGCTTGCCTCTTGGTTCTCTGGGTTTTACTGTTGTGACGAGGGAGATTACTCCTGAGTGGTTCTTGACTCTTGGTTCTCTGGGTATTACTGTTGTGACGAGGGAGATTACTCCTGAGTTCTTCTTGACTCTTGGTTCTCTGTGTATCACTGCTGTGAAGAGGGAGATTACTCCTGAGTAGTTCTTGACTCTTGGTTCTCTAGGTATTACTACTGTGATGAGGGAGATTACTCCTGAGTGGGTTTGACTCTTGGTTCTCTGGGTATTACTACTGTGATGAGGGAGATTACTCCTGAGTGCTTCTTGACCCTTGGATCTCTGGGTATCACTGCTGTGATGAGGGAGATTACTCCTGAGTGGTGCTTGACTCTTGGTTCTCTGGGTATCACATCTGTGAAGAGGGAGATTACACCTGAGTGGTGCTTGACTCTTGGTTCTCTAGGTATCACTACTGTGATGAGGGAGATTACTCCTGAGTGGTTCTTGACTCTTGGTTCTTTGGGTATCACTGCTGTGAAGAGGGAGATTACTCCTAAGTGGTGATTGACTCTGGGTTCTCTGGGTATTACTGTTGTGACAAGGGAGATTACTCCTGAGTGGTTCTTGACTATTGGTTCTCTGGGTATCACTACTGTGATGAGGGAGATTACTCCTGAGTGGTGCTTGTCTCTTGGTTCTCTGGGTATCACTGCAGTGACAACGGAGATTACTCCCAAGTGGGTTTTGACTCTTGGTTCTTTGGGTATCACTGCTGTGAAGAGGGAGATTACTCCTGAGTGATTCTTGACTCTTGGTTCTCTGGATATCACTGTTGTGAGGAGGGAGATTACTCCTGAGTGCTTCTTGACTCTTGGTTCTCTGGGTATCACTGCTGTGAGGAGGGAGATTACTCCTAAATGGTGCTTGACTCTTGGTTCTCTGGGTATCACTGCTGTGAAGAGGGAGATTACCCCTGAGTGGTGCTTGACTCTTGGTTCTCTGGGTATCACTGCTGTGATGAGGGAGATTACTCCTGAGTGGTGCTTGACTCTTGGTTCTCTGGGTATTACTGCTGTGACAAGGGAGATTACTCCTGAGTGGTGCTTGACTCTTGGTTCTCTGGGTATTACAGTTGTGACGAGGGAGATTACTCCTGAGTGGTTCTTAACTCTTGGTTCTCAGGTATTACTGTTGTGACGAGGGAGATTACTCCTGAGTGCTTCTTGACTCTTGGTTCTCTGTGTATCACTGCTGTGAAGAGGGAGATTACTCCTGAGTAGTTCCTGACTCTTGGTTCTCTAGGTATTACTACTGTGATGAGGGAGATTGCTACTGAATGGTGCTTGACTCTTGGTTCTCTGGGTATTACTACTGTGATGAGGGAGATTACTCCTGAGTAGTTCTTGACTCTTGGTTCTCTGGGTATTACTACTGTGGTGAGGGAGATTACTCCTGAGTGGTGCTTGGCTCTTGGTTCACTGGGTATCACTGCTGTGAAGAGGGAGCTTCCTCCTGAGTGATTATTGACTCTTGGTTCTCTGGGTATCACTACTGTGATGAGGGAGATTACTCCTGAGTGCTTCTTGACCCTTGGATCTCTGGGTATCACTGCTGTGATGAGGGAGATTACTCCTGAGTGGTGCTTAACTCTTGGTTCTCTGGGTATCACTGCTGTGAAGAGGGAGATTACACCTGAGTGGTGCTTGACTCTTGTTCTCTAGGTATCACTACTGTGATGAGGGAGATTACTCCTGAGTGGTTCTTGACTCTTGGTTCTTTGGGTATCACTGCTGTGAAGTAGGAGATTACTCCTAAGTGGTGATTGACTCTGGGTTCTCTGGGTATTACTGTTGTGACAAGGGAGATTACTCCTGAGTGGTTCTTGACTATTGGTTCTCTGGGTATCACTACTGTGATGAGGGAGATTACTCCTGAGTGGTGCTTGACTCTTGGTTCTCTGGGTATCACTGCAGTGACAACAGAGATTACTCCCAAGTGGGTTTTGACTCTTGGTTCTCTGGGAATCACTGCTGTGAAAAGGGAGATTATACCTGAGTGGTGCTTGACTCTTGGTTCTCTAGGTATCACTACTGTGATGAGGGAGATTACTCCTGATTCGTGCTTGACTCTTGGTTCACTGGGTATCACTGCTGTGAAGAGGGAGATTACTCCTGAGTGATTCTTGACTCTTGGTTCTCTGGGTATCACTGTTGTGATGAGGGAGATTACTCCTGAGTGCTTCTTGACTATTGGTTCTCTGGGTATCACTGCTGTGATGAGGGAGATTACTCCTAAATGGTGCTTGACTCTTGGTTCTCTGGGTATCACTGCTGTGATGAGGGAGATTACTTATGAGTGGTGCTTGACTCTTGGTTCTCTGGGTATTACTGTTGTGACAAGGGATATTACTCCTGAGTGGTTCTTGACTCTTGGTTCTCTGGGTATTACTGTTGTGACAAGGGAGATTACTCCTGAGTGGTGCTTGACTCTTGGTTCTCTGAGTATTACTGTTGTGACAAGGGAGATTACTCCTGAGTGGTGCTTGACTCTTGGTTCTCTGGGTATTACTGTTGTGACGAGGTAGATTACTCCTGAGTGGTTCTTGACTCTTGGTTCTCTGGGTATTACTGTTGTGACGAGGGAGATTACTCCTGAGTTCTTCTTGACTCTAGGTTCTCTGTGTATCACTGCTGTGAAGAGGGAGATTACTCCTGAGTGGTGCTTGACTCTTGGTTCTCTGGGTATCACTACTGTGATGAGGGAGATTACTCCTGAGTGGTTCTTGACTCTTGGTTCTTTGGGTATCACTGCTGTGAAGAGGGAGATTACTCCTAAGTGGTGCTTGACTCTGGGTTCTCTGGGTATTACTGTTGTGACAAGGGAGATTACTCCTGAGTGGTTCTTGACTCTTGGTTCTCTGGGTATCACTACTGTGATGAGGGAGATTACTCCTGAGTGGTGCTTGACTCTTGGTTCTCTGGGTATCACTGCTGTGAAGAGGGAGATTACACCAGAGTGGTGCTTGACTCTTGGTTCTGTAGGTATCACTACTGTGATGAGGGAGATTACTCCTGAGTGGTTCTTGACTCTTGGTTCTTTGGGTATCACTGCTGTGAAGAGGGAGATTACACCTGAGTGGTGCTTGACTCTTGGTTCTCTGGGTATCACTGCTGTGAAGAGGGAGATTACACCAGAGTGGTGCTTGACTCTTGGTTCTGTAGGTATCACTACTGTGATGAGGGAGATTACTCCTGAGTGGTTCTTGACTCTTGGTTCTTTGGGTATCACTGCTGTGAAGAGGGAGATTACTCCTAAGTGGTGATTGACTCTGGGTTCTCTGGGTATTACTGTTGTGACAAGGGAGATTACTCCTGAGTGGTTCTTGACTATTGGTTCTCTGGGTATCACTACTGTGATGAGGGAGATTACTCCTGAGTGGTGCTTGACTCTTGGTTCTCTGGGTATCACTGCTGTGAAGAGGGAGATTACACCTGAGTGGTGCTTGACTCTTGGTTCTCTAGGTACCACTACTGTGATGAGGGAGATTACTCCTGAGTGGTTCTTGACTCTTGGTTCTTTGGGTATCACTGCTGTGAAGAGGGAGATTACTCCTAAGTGGTGATTGACTCTGGGTTCTCTGGGTATTACTGTTGTGACAAGGGAGATTACTCCTGAGTGGTTCTTGACTATTGGTTCTCTGGGTATCACTACTGTGATGAGGGAGATTACTCCTGAGTGGTGCTTGTCTCTTGGTTCTCTGGGTATCACTGCAGTGACAACGGAGATTACTCCCAAGTGGGTTTTGACTCTTGGTTCTATGGGAATCACTGCTGTGAACAGGGAGATTATACCTGAGTGGTGCTTGACTCTTGGTTCTCTAGGTATCACTACTGTGATGAGGAAGATTACTCCTGAGTGGTGCTTGACTCTTGGTTCACTGGGTATCACTGCTGTGAAGAGGGAGATTACTCCTGAGTGATTCTTGACTCTTGGTTCTCTGGGTATCACTGTTGTGATGAGGGAGATTACTCCTGAGTGTTTCTTGACTCTTGGTTCTCTGGGTATCACTGCTGTGATGAGGGAGATTACTCCTAAATGGTGCTTGACTCTTGGTTCTCTGGGTATAACTGCTGTGATGAGGGAGATTACTTCTGAGTGGTGCTTGACTCTTGGTTCTCTGGGTATTACTGTTGTGACAAGGGAGATTACTCCTGAGTGGTTCTTGACTCTTGGTTCTCTGGGTATTACTGTTGTGACAAGGGAGATTACTCCTGGTGGTGCTTGACTCTTTGTTCTCTGGGTATTACTGTTGCAACAAGGGAGATTACTCCTGAGTGGTGCTTGCCTCTTGGTTCTCTGGGTATTACTGTTGTGACATGGGAGATTACTCCTGAGTGGTTCTTGACTCTTGGTTCTCTGGGTATTACTGTTGTGACGAGGGAGATTACTCCTGAGTTCTTCTTGACTCTTGGTTCTCTGTGTATCACTACTGTGATGAGGGAGATTACTCCTGAGTGCTTCTTGACCCTTGGATCTCTGGGTATCACTGCTGTGATGAGGGAGATTACTCCTGAGTGGTGCTTGACTCTTGGTTCTCTGGGTATCACATCTGTGAAGAGGGAGATTACACCTGAGTTGTGCTTGACTCTTGGTTCTCTAGGTATCACTACTGTGATGAGGGAGATTACTCCTGAGTGGTTCGTGACTCTTCGTTCTTTGGGTATCACTGCTGTGAAGAGGGAGATTACTCCTAAGTGGTGATTGACTCTGGGTTCTCTGGGTATTACTGTTGTGACAAGGGAGATTACTCCTGAGTGGTTCTTGACTATTGGTTCTCTGGGTATCACTACTGTGATGAGGGAGATTACTCCTGAGTGGTGCTTGTCTCTTGGTTCTCTGGGTATCACTGCAGTGACAACGGAGATTACTCCCAAGTGGGTTTTGACTCTTGGTTCTATGGGAATCACTGCTGTGAAAAGGGAGATTATACCTGAGTGGTGCTTGACTCTTGGTTCTCTAGGTATCACTACTGTGATGAGGGAGATTACTCCTGAGTGGTGCTTGACTCTTGGTTCACTGGGTATCACTGCTGTGAAGAGGGAGATTACTCCTGAGTGATTCTTGACTCTTGGTTCTCTGGGTATCACTGTTGTGATGAGGGAGATTACTCCTGAGTGCTTCTTGACTCTTGGTTCTCTGGGTATCACTGCTGTGATGAGGGAGATTACTCCTAAATGGTGCTTGACTCTTGGTTCTCTGGGTATCACTGCTGTGATGAGGGAGATTACTTCTGAGTGGTGCTTGACTCTTGGTTCTCTGGGTATTACTGTTGTGACAAGGGAGATTACTCCTGAGTGGTTCTTGACTCTTGGTTCTCTGGGTATTACTGTTGTGACAAGGGAGATTACTCCTGGTGGTGCTTGACTCTTGGTTCTCTGGGTATTACTGTTGCAACAAGGGGGATTACTCCTGAGTGGTGCTTGCCTCTTGGTTCTCTGGGTATTACTGTTGTGACGAGGGAGATTACTCCTGAGTGGTTCTTGACTCTTGGTTCTCTGGGTATTACTGTTGTGACGAGGGAGATTACTCCTGAGTTCTTCTTGACTCTTGGTTCTCTGTGTATCACTGCTGTGAAGAGGGAGATTACTCCTGAGTAGTTCTTGACTCTTGGTTCTCTAGGTATTACTACTGTGATGAGGGAGATTACTCCTGAGTGGGTTTGACTCTTGGTTCTCTGGGTATTACTACTGTGATGAGGGAGATTACTCCTGAGTGCTTCTTGACCCTTGGATCTCTGGGTATCACTGCTGTGATGAGGGAGATTACTCCTGAGTGGTGCTTGACTCTTGGTTCTCTGGGTATCACATCTGTGAAGAGGGAGATTACACCTGAGTGGTGCTTGACTCTTGGTTCTCTAGGTATCACTACTGTGATGAGGGAGATTACTCCTGAGTGGTTCTTGACTCTTGGTTCTTTGGGTATCACTGCTGTGAAGAGGGAGATTACTCCTAAGTGGTGATTGACTCTGGGTTCTCTGGGTATTACTGTTGTGACAAGGGAGATTACTCCTGAGTGGTTCTTGACTATTGGTTCTCTGGGTATCACTACTGTGATGAGGGAGATTACTCCTGAGTGGTGCTTGTCTCTTGGTTCTCTGGGTATCACTGCAGTGACAACGGAGATTACTCCCAAGTGGGTTTTGACTCTTGGTTCTTTGAGTATCACTGCTGTGAAGAGGGAGATTACTCCTGAGTGATTCTTGACTCTTGGTTCTCTGGATATCACTGTTGTGATGAGGGAGATTACTCCTGAGTGCTTCTTGACTCTTGGTTCTCTGGGTATCACTGCTGTGATGAGGGAGATTACTCCTAAATGGTGCTTGACTCTTGGTTCTCTGGGTATCACTGCTGTGAAGAGGGAGATTACACCTGAGTGGTGCTTGACTCTTGGTTCTCTGGGTATCACTGCTGTGATGAGGGAGATTACTCCTGAGTGGTGCTTGACTCTTGGTTCTCTGGGTATTACTGTTGTGACAAGGGAGATTACTCCTGAGTGGTGCTTGACTCTTGGTTCTCTGGGTATTACAGTTGTGACGAGGGAGATTACTCCTGAGTGGTTCTTAACTCTTGGTTCTCAGGTATTACTGTTGTGACGAGGGAGATTACTCCTGAGTGCTTCTTGACTCTTGGTTCTCTGTGTATCACTGCTGTGAAGAGGGAGATTACTCCTGAGTAGTTCCTGACTCTTGGTTCTCTAGGTATTACTACTGTGATGAGGGAGATTGCTACTGAATGGTGCTTGACTCTTGGTTCTCTGGGTATTACTACTGTGATGAGGGAGATTACTCCTGAGTAGTTCTTGACTCTTGGTTCTCTGGGTATTACTACTGTGGTGAGGGAGATTACTCCTGAGTGGTGCTTGGCTCTTGGTTCACTGGGTATCACTGCTGTGAAGAGGGAGCTTCCTCCTGAGTGATTATTGACTCTTGGTTCTCTGGGTATCACTACTGTGATGAGGGAGATTACTCCTGAGTGCTTCCTGACCCTTGGATCTCTGGGTATCACTGCTGTGATGAGGGAGATTACTCCTGAGTGGTGCTTAACTCTTGGTTCTCAGGGTATCACTGCTGTGAAGAGGGAGATTACACCTGAGTGGTGCTTGACTCTTGTTCTCTAGGTATCACTACTGTGATGAGGGAGATTACTCCTGAGTGGTTCTTGACTCTTGGTTCTTTGGGTATCACTGCTGTGAAGTAGGAGATTACTCCTAAGTGGTGATTGACTCTGGGTTCTCTGGGTATTACTGTTGTGACAAGGGAGATTACTCCTGAGTTGTTCTTGACTATTGGTTCTCTGGGTATCACTACTGTGATGAGGGAGATTACACCTGAGTGGTGCTTGACTCTTGGTTCTCTAGGTATCACTGCTGTGAAGAGGGAGATTACTCCTGAGTGATTCTTGACTCTTGGTTCTCTGGGTATCACTGCTGTGAAGAGGGAGATTACACCTGAGTGGTGCTTGACTCTTGGTTCTCTGGGTATCACTGCTGTCATGAGGGAGATTATTCCTGAGTGGTGCTGGACTCTTGGTTCTCTGGGTATTACTGTTGTGACAAGGGAGATTACTCCTGAGTGGTTCTTTACTCTTGGTTCTCTGGGTCTTACTGTTGTGACAAAGGAGATTACTCCTGAGTGGTGCTTGACTCTTGCTTTTCTGGGTATTAATGTTGTGACAAGGGAGATTACTCCTGAGTGGTGCTTGACTCTTGGTTCTCTGGGTATTACTGTTGTGACGAGGGAGATTACTCGTGAGTGGTTCTTGACTCTTGGTTCTCTGGGTATTACTGTTGTGACGAGGGAGATTACTCCTGAGTTCTTCTTGACTCTTGGTTCTCTGTGTATCACTGCTGTGAAGAGGGAGATTACTCCTGAGTAGTTCTTGACTCTTGGTTCTCTAGGTATTACTACTGTGATGAGGGAGATTACTCCTGAGTGGGCTTGACTCTTGGTTCTCTGGGTATTACTACTGTGATGAGGGAGATTACTCCTGAGTAGTTCTTGACTCTTGGTTCTCTGGGTATTACTACTGTGATGAGGGAGATTACTCCTGAGTGGTGCTTGACTATTGGTTCTCTGGGTATCACTACTGTGATGAGGGAGATTACTCCTGAGTGGTGCTTGACTCTTGGTTCTCTGGGTATCACTGCAGTGACAACAGAGATTACTCCCAAGTGGGTTTTGACTCTTGGTTCTCTGGGAATGACTGCTGTGAAAAGGGAGATTACACCTGAGTGGTGCTTGACTCTTGGTTCTCTAGGTATCACTACTGTGATGAGGGAGATTACTCCTGAGTGGTGCTTGACTCTTGGTTCACTGGGTATCACTGCTGTGAAGAGGGAGATTACTCCTGAGTGATTCTTGACTCTTGGTTCTCTGGGTTTCACTGTTGTGATGAGGGAGATTACTCCTGAGTGCTTCTTGACTCTTGGTTCTCTGGGTATCACTGCTGTGATGAGGGAGATTACTCCTAAATGGTGCTTGACTCTTGGTTCTCTGGGTATCACTGCTGTGAAGAGGGAGATTACACCTGAATGGTGCTTGACTCTTGGTTCTCTGGGTATCACTGCTGTGATGAGGGAGATTACTTCTGAGTGGTGCTTGACTCTTGGTTCTCTGCGTATTACTGTTGTGACAAGGGAGATTACTCCTGAGTGGTTCTTGACTCTTCGTTCTCTGGGTATTACTGTTGTGACAATGGAGATTACTCCTGGTGGTGCTTGACTCTTGGTTCTCTGGGTATTACTGTTGCGACAAGGGAGATTACTCCTGAGTGGTGCTTGCCTCTTGGTTCTCTGGGTATTACTGTTGTGACGAGGGAGATTACTCCTGAGTGGTTCTTGACTCTTGGTTCTCTGGGTATTACTGTTGTGACGAGGGAGATTACTCCTGAGTTCTTCTTGACTCTTGGTTCTCTGTGTATCACTGCTGTGAAGAGGGAGATTACTCCTGAGTAGTTCTTGACTCTTGGTTCTCTAGGTATTACTACTGTGATGAGGGAGATTACTCCTGAGTGGGTTTGACTCTTGGTTCTCTGGGTATTACTACTGTGATGAGGGAGATTACTCCTGAGTGCTTCTTGACCCTTGGATCTCTGGGTATCACTGCTGTGATGAGGGAGATTACTCCTGAGTGGTGCTGGACTCTTGGTTCTCTGGGTATCACTGCTGTGAAGAGGGAGATTACACCTGAGTGGTGCTTGACTCTTGGTTCTCTAGGTATCACTACTGTGATGAGGGAGATTACTCCTGAGTGGTTCTTGATTCTTCGTTCTTTGGGTATCACTGCTGTGAAGAGGGAGATTACTCCTAAGTGGTGATTGACTCTGGGTTCTCTGGGTATTACTGTTGTGACAAGGGAGATTACTCCTGAGTGGTTCTTGACTATTGGTTCTCTGGGTATCACTACTGTGATGAGGGAGATTACTCCTGAGTGGTGCTTGTCTCTTGGTTCTCTGGGTATCACTGCAGTGACAACGGAGATTACTCCCAAGTGGGTTTTGACTCTTGGTTCTATGGGAATCACTGCTGTGAAAAGGGAGATTATACCTGAGTGGTGCTTGACTCTTGGTTCTCTAGGTATCACTACTGTGATGAGGGAGATTACTCCTGAGTGGTGCTTGACTCTTGGTTCACTGGGTATCACTGCTGTGAAGAGGGAGATTACTCCTGAGTGATTCTTGACTCTTGGTTCTCTGGGTATCACTGTTGTGATGAGGGAGTTTACTCCTGAGTGTTTCTTGACTCTTTGTTCTCTGGGTATCACTGCTGTGATGAGGGAGATTACTCCCAAATGGTGCTTGACTCTTGGTTCTCTGGGTATCACTGCTGTGATGAGGGAGATTACTTCTGAGTGGTGCTTTACTCTTGGTTCTCTGGGTATTACTGTTGTGACAAGGGAGATTACTCCTGAGTGGTTCTTGACTCTTGGTTCTCTGGGTATTACTGTTGTGACAAGGGAGATTACTCCTGGTGGTGCTTGACTCTTGGTTCTCTGGGTATTACTGTTGCAACAAGGGAGATTACTCCTGAGTGGTGCTTGCCTCTTGGTTCTCTGGGTATTACTGTTGTGACGTGGGAGATTACTCCTGAGTGGTTCTTGACTCTTGGTTCTCTGGGTATTACTGTTGTGACGAGGGAGATTACTCCTGAGTTCTTCTTGACTCTTGGTTCTCTGTGTATCACTGCTGTGAAGAGGGAGATTACTCCTGAGTAGTTCTTGACTCTTGGTTCTCTAGGTATTACTACTGTGATGAGGGAGATTACTCCTGAGTGGGTTTGACTCTTGGTTCTCTGGGTATTACTACTGTGATAAGGGAGATTACTCCTGAGTGCTTCTTGACCCTTGGATCTCTGGGTATCACTGCTGTGATGAGGGAGATTACTCCTGAGTGGTGCTTGACTCTTGGTTCTCTGGGTATCACATCTGTGAAGAGGGAGATTACACCTGAGTTGTGCTTGACTCTTGGTTCTCTAGGTATCACTACTGTGATGAGGGAGATTACTCCTGAGTGGTTCTTGACTCTTCGTTCTTTGGGTATCACTGCTGTGAAGAGGGAGATTAATCCTAAGTGGTGATTGACTCTGGGTTCTCTGGGTATTACTGTTGTGACAAGGGAGATTACTCCTGAGTGGTTCTTGACTATTGGTTCTCTGGGTATCACTACTGTGATGAGGGAGATTACTCCTGAGTGGTGCTTGTCTCTTGGTTCTCTGGGTATCACTGCAGTGACAACGGAGATTACTCCCAAGTGGGTTTTGACTCTTGGTTCTATGGGAATCACTGCTGTGAAAAGGGAGATTATACCTGAGTGGTGCTTGACTCTTGGTTCTCTAGGTATCACTACTGTGATGAGGGAGATTACTCCTGAGTGGTGCTTGACTCTTGGTTCACTGGGTATCACTGCTGTGAAGAGGGAGATTACTCCTGAGTGACTCTTGGTTCTCTGGGTATCACTGTTGTGATGAGGGAGATTACTCCTGAGTGCTTCTTGACTCTTGGTTCTCTGGGTATCACTGCTGTGATGAGGGAGATTACTCCTAAATGGTGCTTGACTCTTGGTTCTCTGGGTATCACTGCTGTGATGAGGGAGATTACTTCTGAGTGGTGCTTGACTCTTTGTTCTCTGGGTATTACTGTTGTGACAAGGGAGATTACTCCTGAGTGGTTCTTGACTCTTGGTTCTCTGGGTATTACTGTTGTGACAAGGGAGATTACTCCTGGTGGTGCTTGACTCTTGGTTCTCTGGGTATTACTGTTGCAACAAGGGGGATTACTCCTGAGTGGTGCTTGCCTCTTGGTTCTCTGGGTATTACTGTTGTGACGAGGGAGATTACTCCTGAGTGGTTCTTGACTCTTGGTTCTCTGGGTATTACTGTTGTGACGAGGGAGATTACTCCTGAGTTCTTCTTGACTCTTGGTTCTCTGTGTATCACTGCTGTGAAGAGGGAGATTACTCCTGAGTAGTTCTTGACTCTTGGTTCTCTAGGTATTACTACTGTGATGAGGGAGATTACTCCTGAGTGGGTTTGACTCTTGGTTCTCTGGGTATTACTACTGTGATGAGGGAGATTACTCCTGAGTGCTTCTTGACCCTTGGATCTCTGGGTATCACATCTGTGAAGAGGGAGATTACACCTGAGTGGTGCTTGACTCTTGGTTATCTAGGTATCACTACTGTGATGAGGGAGATTACTCCTGAGTGGTTCTTGACTCTTGGTTCTTTGGGTATCACTGCTGTGAAGAGGGAGATTACTCCTAAGTGGTGATTGACTCTGGGTTCTCTGGGTATTACTGTTGTGACAAGGGAGATTACTCCTGAGTGGTTCTTGACTATTGGTTCTCTGGGTATCACTACTGTGATGAGGGAGATTACTCCTGAGTGGTGCTTGTCTCTTGGTTCTCTGGGTATCACTGCAGTGACAACGGAGATTACTCCCAAGTGGGTTTTGACTCTTGGTTCTTTGGGTATCACTGCTGTGAAGAGGGAGATTACTCCTGAGTGATTCTTGACTCTTGGTTCTCTGGATATCACTGTTGTGATGAGGGAGATTACTCCTGAGTGCTTCTTGACTCTTGGTTCTCTGGGTATCACTGCTGTGATGAGGGAGATTACTCCTAAATGGTGCTTGACTCTTGGTTCTCTGGGTATCACTGCTGTGAAGAGGGAGATTACACCTGAGTGGTGCTTGACTCTTGGTTCTCTGGGTATCACTGCTGTGATGAGGGAGATTACTCCTGAGTGGTGCTTGACTCTTGGTTCTCTGGGTATTACTGTTGTGACAAGGGAGATTACTCCTGAGTGGTGCTTGACTCTTGGTTCTCTGGGTATTACAGTTGTGACGAGGGAGATTACTCCTGAGTGGTTCTTAACTCTTGGTTCTCAGGTATTACTGTTGTGACGAGGGAGATTACTCCTGAGTGCTTCTTGACTCTTGGTTCTCTGTGTATCACTGCTGTGAAGAGGGAGATTACTCCTGAGTAGTTCCTGACTCTTGGTTCTCTAGGTATTACTACTGTGATGAGGGAGATTGCTACTGAATGGTGCTTGACTCTTGGTTCTCTGGGTATTACTACTGTGATGAGGGAGATTACTCCTGAGTAGTTCTTGACTCTTGGTTCTCTGGGTATTACTACTGTGGTGAGGGAGATTACTCCTGAGTGGTGCTTGGCTCTTGGTTCACTGGGTATCACTGCTGTGAAGAGGGAGCTTCCTCCTGAGTGATTATTGACTCTTGGTTCTCTGGGTATCACTACTGTGATGAGGGAGATTACTCCTGAGTGCTTCTTGACCCTTGGATCTCTGGGTATCACTGCTGTGATGAGGGAGATTACTCCTGAGTGGTGCTTAACTCTTGGTTCTCTGGGCATCACTGCTGTGAAGAGGGAGATTACACCTGAGTGGTGCTTGACTCTTGTTCTCTAGGTATCACTACTGTGATGAGGGAGATTACTCCTGAGTGGTTCTTGACTCTTGGTTCTTTGGGTATCACTGCTGTGAAGTAGGAGATTACTCCTAAGTGGTGATTGACTCTGGGTTCTCTGGGTATTACTGTTGTGACAAGGGAGATTACTCCTGAGTGGTTCTTGACTATTGGTTCTCTGGGTATCACTACTGTGATGAGGGAGATTACTCCTGAGTGGTGCTTGACTCTTGGTTCTCTGGGTATCACTGCAGTGACAACAGAGATTACTCCCAAGTGGGTTTTGACTCTTGGTTCTCTGGGAATCACTGCTGTGAAAGGGAGATTATACCTGAGTGGTGCTTGACTCTTGGTTCTCTAGGTATCACTACTGTGATGAGGGAGATTACTCCTGAGTGGTGCTTGACTCTTGGTTCACTGGGTATCACAGCTGTGAAGAGGGAGATTACTCCTGAGTGATTCTTGACTCTTGGTTCTCTGGGTATCACTGTTGTGATGAGGGAGATTACTCCTGAGTGCTTCTTGGCTCTTGGTTCTCTGGGTATCACTGCTGTGATGAGGGAGATTACTCCTAAATGGTGCTTGACTCTTGGTTCTCTGGGTAGCACTGCTGTGAAGAGGGAGATTACACCTGAATGGTGCTTGACTCTTGGTTCTCTGGGTATCACTGCTGTGATGAGGGAGATTACTCCTGAGTGGTGCTTGACTCTTTGTTCTCTGAGTATTACTGTTGTGACAAGGGAGATTACTCCTGAGTGGTTCTTGACTCTTGGTTCTCTGGGTATTACTGTTGTGACAAGGGAGATTACTCCTGGTGCTGCTTGACTCTTGGTTATCTGGGTATTACTGTTGCGACAAGCGAGATTACTCCTGAGTTCTTCTTGACTCTTGGTTCTCTGTGTATCACTGCTGTGAAGAGGGAGATTACTCCTGAGTAGTTCTTGACTCTTGGTTCTCTAGGTATTACTACTGTGATGAGGGAGATTACTCCTGAGTGGGTTTGACTCTTGGTTCTCTGGGTATTACTACTGTGATGAGGGAGATTACTCCTGAGTGCTTCTTGACCCTTGGATCTCTGGGTATCACTGCTGTGATGAGGGAGATTATTCCTGAGTGGTGCTTGACTCTTGGTTCTCTGGGTATCACTGCTGTGAAGAGGGAGATTACACCTGAGTGGTGCTTGACTCTTGGTTCTCTAGGTATCACTACTGTGATGAGGGAGATTACTCCTGAGTGGTTCTTGACTCTTGGTTCTTTGGGTATCACTGCTGTGAAGAGGGAGATTACTCCTATGTGGTGATTGACTCTGGGTTCTCTGGGTATTACTGTTGTGACAAGGGAGATTACTCCTGAGTGGTTCTTGACTATTGGTTCTCTGGGTATCACTACTGTGATGAGGGAGATTACTCCTGAGTGGTGCTTGACTCTTGGTTCTCTGGGTATCACTGCAGTGACAACGGAGATTACTCCCAAGTGGGTTTTGACTCTTGGTTCTATGGGAATCACTGCTGTGAAAAGGGAGATTATACCTGAGTGGTGCTTGAATCTTGGTTCTCTAGGTATCACTATTGTGATGAGGGAGATTACTCCTGAGTGGTGCTTGACTCTTGGTTCACTGGGTATCACTACTGTGAAGAGGGAGATTACTCCTGAGTGATTCTTGACTCTTGGTTCTCTGGGTATCACTGTTGTGATGAGGGAGATTACTCCTGAGTGCTTCTTGACTCTTGGTTCTCTGGGTATCACTGCTGTGATGAGGGAGATTACTCCTAAATGGTGCTTGACTCTTGGTTCTCTGGGTATCACTGCTGTGAAGAGGGAGATTACACCTGAGTGGTGCTTGACTCTTGGTTCTCTGGGTATCACTGCTGTGATGAGGGAGATTACTCATGAGTGGTGCTTGACTCTTGGTTCTCTGGGTATTACTGTTGTGACAAGGGATATTACTCCTGAGTGGTTCTTGACTCTTGGTGCTCTGGGTATTACTGTTGTGACAAGGGAGATTACTCCTGAGTGGTGCTTGACTCTTGGTTCTCTGAGTATTACTGTTGTGACAAGGGAGATTACTCCTGAGTGGTGCTTGACTCTTGGTTCTCTGGGTATTACTGTTGTGACAAGGGAGATTACTCCTGAGTGGTTCTTGACTCTTGGTTCTCTGGGTATTACTGTTGTGACGAGGGAGATTACTCCTGAGTTCTTCTTGACTCTTGGTTCTCTGTGTATCACTGCTGTGAAGAGGGAGATTACTCCTGAGTGGTGCTTGACTCTTGGTTCTCTGGGTATCACTACTGTGATGAGGGAGATTACTCCTGAGTGGTTCTTGACTCTTGGTTCTTTGGGTATCACTGCTGTGAAGAGGGAGATTACTCCTAAGTGGTGCTTGACTCTGGGTTCTCTGGGTATTACTGTTGTGACAAGGGAGATTACTCCTGAGTGGTTCTTGACTCTTGGTTCTCTGGGTATCACTACTGTGATGAGGGAGATTACTCCTGAGTGGCGCTTGACTCTTGGTTCTCTGGGTATTACTGTTGTGATGAGGGAGATTACTCCTGAGTTCTTCTTGACTCTTGGTTCTCTGTGTATCACTGCTGTGAAGAGGGAGATTACACCTGAGTGGTGCTTGACTCTTGGTTCTCTGGGTATCACTGCTGTGAAGAGGGAGATTACACCAGAGTGGTGCTTGACTCTTGGTTCTGTAGGTATCACTACTGTGATGAGGGAGATTACTCCTGAGTGGTTCTTGACTCTTGGTTCTTTGGGTATCACTGCTGTGAAGAGGGAGATTACTCCTAAGTGGTGATTGACTCTGGGTTCTCTGGGTATTACTGTTGTGACAAGGGAGATTACTCCTGAGTGGTTCTTGACTATTGGTTCTCTGGGTATCACTACTGTGATGAGGGAGATTACTCCTGAGTGGTGCTTGACTCTTGGTTCTCTGGGTATCACTGCTGTGAAGAGGTAGATTACACCTGAGTGGTGCTTGACTCTTGGTTCTCTAGGTACCACTACTGTGATGAGGGAGATTACTCCTGAGTGGTTCTTGACTCTTGGTTCTTTGGGTATCACTGCTGTGAAGAGGGAGATTACTCCTAAGTGGTGATTGACTCTGGGTTCTCTGGGTATTACTGTTGTGACAAGGGAGATTACTCCTGAGTGGTTCTTGACTATTGGTTCTCTGGGTATCACTACTGTGATGAGGGAGATTACTCCTGAGTGGTGCTTGACTCTTGGTTCTCTGGGTATCACTGCAGTGACAACGGAGATTACTCCCAAGTGGGTTTTGACTCTTGGTTCTATGGGAATCACTGCTGTGAAAAGGGAGATTATACCTGAGTGGTGCTTGACTCTTGGTTCTCTAGGTATCACTACTGTGATGAGGGAGATTACTCCTGAGTGGTGCTTGACTCTTGGTTCACTGGGTATCACTGCTGTGAAGAGGGAGATTACTCCTGAGTGATTCTTGACTCTTGGTTCTCTGGGTATCACTGTTGTGATGAGGGAGATTACTCCTGAGTGCTTCTTGACTCTTGGTTCTCTGGGTATCACTGCTGTGATGAGGGAGATTACTCCTAAATGGTGCTTGACTCTTGGTTCTCTGGGTATCACTGCTGTGAAGAGGGAGATTACACCTGAGTGGTGCTTGACTCTTGGTTCTCTGGGTATCACTGCTGTGATGAGGGAGATTACTCATGAGTGGTGCTTGACTCTTGGTTCTCTGGGTATTACTGTTGTGACAAGGGAGATTACTCCTGAGTGGTTCTTGACTCTTGGTTCTCTGGGTATTACTGTTGTGACAAGGGAGATTACTCCTGAGTGGTGCTTGACTCTTGGTTCTCTGAGTATTACTGTTATGACAAGGGAGATTACTCCTGAGTGGTGCTTGACTCTTGGTTCTCTGGGTATTACTGTTGTGACGAGGGAGATTACTCCTGAGTGGTTCTTGACTCTTGGTTCTCTGGGTATTACTGTTGTGACGAGGGAGATTACTCCTGAGTTCTTCTTGACTCTTGGTTCTCTGTGTATCACTGCTGTGAAGAGGGAGATTACTCCTGAGTGGTGCTTGACTCTTGGTTCTCTGGGTATAACTACTGTGAGGAGGGAGATTACTCCTGAGTGGTTCTTGACTCTTGGTTCTTTGGGTATCACTGCTGTGAAGAGGGAGATTACTCCTAAGTGGTGATTGACTCTGGGTTCTCTGGGTATTACTGTTGTGACAAGGGAGATTACTCCTGAGTGGTTCTTGACTATTGGTTCTCTGGGTATCACTACTGTGATGAGGGAGATTACTCCTGAGTGGTGCTTGACTCTTGGTTCTCTGGGTATCACTGCAGTGACAACGGAGATTACTCCCAAGTGGGTTTTGACTCTTGGTTCTATGGGAATCACTGCTGTGAAAAGGGAGATTATACCTGAGTGGTGCTTGACTCTTGGTTCTCTAGGTATCACTACTGTGATGAGGGAGATTACTCCTGAGTGGTGCTTGACTCTTGGTTCACTGGGTATCACTGCTGTGAAGAGGGAGATTACTCCTGAGTGATTCTTGTCTCTTGGTTCTCTGGGTATCACTGTTGTGATGAGGGAGATTACTCCTGAGTGCTTCTTGACTCTTGGTTCTCTGGGTATCACTGCTGTGATGAGGGAGATTACTCCTAAATGGTGCTTGACTCTTGGTTCTCTGGGTATCACTGCTGTGAAGAGGGAGATTACACCTGAGTGGTGCTTGACTCTTGGTTCTCTGGGTATCACTGCTGTGATGAGGGAGATTACTCATGAGTGGTGCTTGACTCTTGGTTCTCTGGGTATTACTGTTGTGACAAGGGAGATTACTCCTGAGTGGTTCTTGACTCTTGGTTCTCTGGGTATTACTGTTGTGACAAGGGAGTTTACTCCTGAGTGGTGCTTGACTCTTGGTTCTCTGAGTATTACTGTTGTGACAAGGGAGATTACTCCTGAGTGGTGCTTGACTCTTGGTTCTCTGGGTATTACTGTTGTGACGAGGGAGATTACTCCTGAGTGGTTCTTGACTCTTGGTTCTCTGGGTATTACTACTGTGATGAGGGAGATTACTCCTGAGTGGGTTTGACTCTTGGTTCTCTGGGTATTACTACTGTGATGAGGGAGATTACTCCTGAGTGCTTCTTGACCCTTGGATCTCTGGGTATCACTGCTGTGATGAGGGAGATTATTCCTGAGTGGTGCTTGACTCTTGGTTCTCTGGGTATCACTGCTGTGAAGAGGGATATTACACCTGAGTGGTGCTTGACTCTTGGTTCTCTAGGTATCACTACTGTGATGAGGGAGATTACTCCTGAGTGGTTCTTGACTCTTGGTTGTTTGGGTATCACTGCTGTGAAGAGGGAGATTACTCCTAAGTGGTGATTGACTCTGGGTTCTCTGGGTATTACTGTTGTGACAAGGGAGATTACTCCTGAGTGGTTCTTGACTATTGGTTCTCTGGGTATCACTACTGTGATGAGGGAGATTACTCCTGAGTGGTGCTTGACTCTTGGTTCTCTGGGTATCACTGCAGTGACAACGGAGATTACTCCCAAGTGGGTTTTGACTCTTGGTTCTATGGGAATCACTGCTGTGAAAAGGGAGATTATACCTGAGTGGTGCTTGACTCTTGGTTCTCTAGGTATCACTACTGTGATGAGGGAGATTACTCCTGAGTGGTGCTTGACTCTTGGTTCACTGGGTATCACTGCTGTGAAGAGGGAGATTACTCCTGAGTGGTGCTTGACTCTTGGTTCTCTGAGTATTACTGTTGTGACAAGGGAGATTACTCCTGAGTGGTGCTTGACTCTTGGTTCTCTGGGTATTACTGTTGTGACGAGGGAGATTACTCCTGAGTGGTTCTTGACTCTTGGTTCTCTGGGTATTACTGTTGTGACGAGGGAGATTACTCCTGAGTTCTTCTTGACTCTTGGTTCTCTGTGTATCACTGCTGTGAAGAGGGAGATTACTCCTGAGTGGTGCTTGACTCTTGGTTCTCTGGGTATCACTACTGTGAAGAGGGAGATTACTCCTAAGTGGTGCTTGACTCTGGGTTCTCTGGGTATTACTGTTGTGACAAGGGAGATTACTCCTGAGTGGTTCTTGACTCTTGGTTCTCTGGGTATCACTACTGTGATGAGGGAGATTACTCCTGAGTGGTGCTTGACTCTTGGTTCTCTGGGTATTACTGTTGTGACGAGGGAGATTACTCCTGAGTTCTTCTTGACTCTTGGTTCTCTGTGTATCACTGCTGTGAAGAGGGAGATTACACCTGAGTGGTGCTTGACTCTTGGTTCTCTGGGTATCACTGCTGTGAAGAGGGAGATTACACCTGAGTGGTGCTTGACTCTTGGTTCTCTAGGTATCACTACTGTGATGAGGGAGATTACTCCTTAGTGGTTCTTGACTCTTGGTTCTTTGGGTATCACTGCTGTGAAGAGGGAGATTACTCCTAAGTGGTGATTGATTCTGGGTTCTCTGGGTATTACTGTTGTGACAAGGGAGATTACTCCTGAGTGGTTCTTGAGTATTGGTTCTCTGGGTATCACTACTGTGATGAGGGAGATTACTCCTGAGTGGTGCTTGACCCTTGGTTCTCTGGGTATCACTGCAGTGACAACGGAGATTACTCCCAAGTGGGTTTTGACTCTTGGTTCTATGGGAATCACTGCTGTGAAAAGGGAGATTATACCTGAGTGGTGCTTGACTCTTGGTTCTCTAGGTATCACTACTGTGATGAGGGAGATTACTCCTGAGTGGTGCTTGACTCTTGGTTCACTGGGTATCACTGCTGTGAAGAGGGAGATTACTCCTGAGTGATTCTTGACTCTTGGTTCTCTGGGTATCACTGTTGTGATGAGGGAGATTACTCCTGAGTGCCTCTTGACTCTTGGTTCTCTGGGTATCACTGCTGTGATGAGGGAGATTACTCCTAAATGGTGCTTGACTCTTGGTTCTCTGGGTATCACTGCTATGAAGAGGGAGATTACACCTGAGTGGTGCTTGACTCTTGGTTCTCTGGGTATCACTGCTGTGATGAGGGAGATTACTCATGAGTGGTGCTTGACTCTTGGTTCTCTGGGTATTACTGTTGTGACAAGGGAGATTACTCCTGAGTGGTTCTTGACTCTTGGTTCTCTGGGTATTACTGTTGTGACAAGGGAGATTACTCCTGAGTGGTGCTTGACTCTTGGTTCTCTGAGTATTACTGTTGTGACAAGGGAGATTACTCCTGAGTGGTGCTTGACTCTTGGTTCTCTGGGTATTACTGTTGTGACGAGGGAGATTACTCCTGAGTGGTTCTTGACTCTTGGTTCTCTGGGTATTACTGTTGTGACGAGGGAGATTACTCCTGAGTTCTTCTTGACTCTTGGTTCTCTGTGTATCACTGCTGTGAAGAGGGAGATTACTCCTGAGTGGTGCTTGACTCTTGGTTCTCTGGGTATCACTACTGTGATGAGGGAGATTAGTCCTGAGTGGTTCTTGACTCTTGGTTCTTTGGGTATCACTGCTGTGAAGAGGGAGATTACTCCTAAGTGGTGCTTGACTCTGGGTTCTCTGGGTATTACTGTTGTGACAAGGGAGATTACTCCTGAGTGGTTCTTGACTCTTGGTTCTCTGGGCATCACTACTGTGATGAGGGAGATTACTCCTGAGTGGTGCTTGACTCTTGGTTCTCTGGGTATTTCTGTTGTGATGAGGGAGATTACTCCTGAGTTCTTCTTGACTCTTGGTTCTCTGTGTATCACTGCTGTGAAGAGGGAGATTACACCTGAGTGGTGCTTGACTCTTGGTTCTCTGGGTATCACTGCTGTGAAGAGGGAGATTACACCAGAGTGGTGCTTGACTCTTGGTTCTGTAGGTATCACTACTGTGATGAGGGAGATTACTCCTGAGTGTTTCTTGCCTCTTGGTTCTTTGGGTATCACTGCTGTGAAGAGGGCGATTACTCCTAAGTGGTGCTTGACTCTGGGTTCTCTGGGTATTACTGTTGTGACAAGGGAGATTACTCCTGGGTGGTTCTTGACTCTTGGTTCTCTGGGTATCACCACTGTGATGAGGGAGATTACTCCTGAGTGGGCTTGACTCTTGGTTCTCTGGGTATTACTACTGTGATGAGGGAGATTACTACTGAGTAGTTCTTGACTCTTGGTTCTCTGGGTATTACTACTGTGATGAGGGAGATTACTCCTGAGTGGTGCTTGACTCTTGGTTCTCTGGGTATCACTACTGTGATGAGGGAGATTACTCCTGAGTGCTTCTTGACCCTTGGTTCTCTGGGTATCACTGCTGTGATGAGGGATATTACTCCTGAGTTGTGCTTGACTCTTGGTTCTCTGGGTATCACTGCTGTGAAGAGGGAGATTACAACGGAGTGGTGCTTGACTCTTGGCTCTGTAGGTATCACTACTGTGATGAGGGATATTACTCCTGAGTGGTTCTTGACTCTTGGTTCTTTGGGTATCACTGCTGTGAAGAGGGAGATTACTCCTAAGTGGTGCTTGACTCTGGGTTCTCTGGGTATTACTGTTGTGACAAGGGAGATTACCCCCGAGTGGTTCTTGACTCTTGGTTCTCTGGGTATCACTACTGTGACAACAGAGATTACTTCCAAGTGGTTTTTGACTCTTGGTTCTCTGGGTATCACTGCTGTGAAGAGGGATATTACACCTGAGTGGTGCTTGACTCTTGGTTCTCTGGGTATCACTGCTGTGATGAGGGAGATTACTCCTGAGTGGTGCTTGACTCTTGGTTCTCTGGGTATTACTGTTGTGACAAGGGAGAATACTCCTGAGTGGTGCTTGACTCTTGGTTCTCTGGGTATTACAGTTGTGACGAGGGAGATTACTCCTGAGTGGTTCTTAACTCTTGGTTCTCAGGTATTACTGTTGTGACGAGGGAGATTACTCCTGAGTGCTTCTTGACTCTTGGTTCTCTGTGTATCACTGCTGTGAAGAGGGAGATTACTCCTGAGTAGTTCTTGACTCTTGGTTCTCTAGGTATTACTACTGTGATGAGGGAGATTGCTACTGAATGGTGCTTGACTCTTGGTTCTCTGGGTATTACTACTGTGATGAGGGAGATTACTCCTGAGTAGTTGTTGACTCTTGGTTCTCTGGGTATTACTACTGTGATGAGGGAGATTACTCCTGAGTGGTGCTTGGCTCTTGGTTCACTGGGTATCACTGCTGTGAAGAGGGAGCTTACTCCTGAGTGATTATTGACTCTTGGTTCTCTGGGTATCACTACTGTGATGAGGGAGATTACTCCTGAGTGCTTCTTGACCCTTGGATCTCTGGGTATCACTGCTGTGATGAGGGAGATTACTCCTGAGTGGTGCTTAACTCTTGGTTCTCTGGGTATCACTGCTGTGAAGAGGGAGATTACACCTGAGTGGTGCTTGACTCTTGGTTCTCTAGGTATCACTACTGTGATGAGGGAGATTACTCCTGAGTGGTTCTTGACTCTTGGTTCTTTGGGTATCACTGCTGTGAAGTAGGAGATTACTCCTAAGTGGTGATTGACTCTGGGTTCTCTGGGTATTACTGTTGTGACAAGGGAGATTACTCCTGAGTGGTTCTTGACTATTGGTTCTCTGGGTATCACTACTGTGATGAGGGAGATTACTCCTGAGTGGTGCTTGACTCTTGGTTCTCTGGGTATCACTGCAGTGACAACAGAGATTACTCCCAAGTGGGTTTTGACCCTTGGTTCTCTGGGAATCACTGCTGTGAAAAGGGAGATTACACCTGAGTGGTGCTTGACTCTTGGTTCTCTAGGTATCACTACTGTGATGAGGGAGATTACTCCTGAGTGGTGCTTGACTCTTGGTTCACTGGGTATCACTGCTGTGAAGAGGGAGATTACTCCTGAGTGATTCTTGACTCTTGGTTCTCTGGGTATCACTGTTGTGATGAGGGAGATTACTCCTGAGTGCTTCTTGGCTCTTGGTTCTCTGGGTATCACTGCTGTGATGAGGGAGATTACTCCTAAATGGTGCTTGACTCTTGGTTCTCTGGGTAGCACTGCTGTGAAGAGGGAGATTACACCTGAATGGTGCTTGACTCTTGGTTCTCTGGGTATCACTGCTGTGATGAGGGAGATTACTCCTAAATGGTGCTTGACTCTTGGTTCTCTGGGTATCACTGCTGTGAAGAGGGAGATTACACCTGAGTGGTGCTTGACTCTTGGTTCTCTGGGTATCACTGCTGTGATGAGGGAGATTACTCATGAGTGGTGCTTGACTCTTGGTTCTCTGGGTATTACTGTTGTGACAAGGGATATTACTCCTGAGTGGTTCTTGACTCTTGGTTCTCTGGGTATTACTGTTGTGACAAGGGAGATTACTCCTGAGTGGTGCTTGACTCTTGGTTCTCTGAGTATTACTGTTGTGACAAGGGAGATTACTCCTGAGTGGTGCTTGACTCTTGGTTCTCTGGGTATTACTGTTGTGACGAGGGAGATTACTCCTGAGTGGTTCTTGACTCTTGGTTCTCTGGGTATTACTGTTGTGACGAGGGAGATTACTCCTGAGTTCTTCTTGACTCTTGGTTCTCTGTGTATCACTGCTGTGAAGAGGGAGATTACTACTGAGTGGTGCTTGACTCTTGGTTCTCTGGGTATCACTACTGTGATGAGGGAGATTACTCCTGAGTGGTTCTTGACTCTTGGTTCTTTGGGTATCACTGCTGTGAAGAGGGAGATTACTCCTAAGTGGTGCTTGACTCTGGGTTCTCTGGGTATTACTGTTGTGACAAGGGAGATTACTCCTGAGTGGTTCTTGACTCTTGGTTCTCTGGGTATCACTACTGTGATGAGGGAGATTACTCCTGAGTGGCGCTTGACTCTTGGTTCTCTGGGTATTACTGTTGTGACGAGGGAGATTACTCCTGAGTTCTTCTTGACTCTTGGTTCTCTGTGTATCACTGCTGTGAAGAGGGAGATTACACCTGAGTGGTGCTTGACTCTTGGTTCTCTGGGTATCACTGCTGTGATGAGGGAGATTACACCAGAGTGGTGCTTGACTCTTGGTTCTGTAGGTATCACTACTGTGATGAGGGAGATTACTCCTGAGTGGTTCTTGACTCTTGGTTCTTTGGGTATCACTGCTGTGAAGAGGGAGATTACTCCTAAGTGGTGATTGACTCTGGGTTCTCTGGGTATTACTGTTGTGACAAGGGAGATTACTCCTGAGTGGTTCTTGACTATTGGTTCTCTGGGTATCACTACTGTGATGAGGGAGATTACTCCTGAGTGGTGCTTGACTCTTGGTTCTCTGGGTATCACTGCTGTGAAGAGGGAGATTACACCTGAGTGGTGCTTGACTCTTGGTTCTCTAGGTACCACTACTGTGATGAGGGAGATTACTCCTGAGTGGTTCTTGACTCTTGGTTCTTTGGGTATCACTGCTGTGAAGAGGGAGATTACTCCTAAGTGGTGATTGACTCTGGGTTCTCTGGGTATTACTGTTGTGACAAGGGAGATTACTCCTGAGTGGTTCTTGACTATTGGTTCTCTGGGTATCACTACTGTGATGAGGGAGATTACTCCTGAGTGGTGCTTGACTCTTGGTTCACTGGGTATCACTGCTGTGAAGAGGGAGATTACTCCTGAGTGATTCTTGACTCTTGGTTCTCTGGGTATCACTGTTGTGATGAGGGAGATTACTCCTGAGTGCTTCTTGGCTCTTGGTTCTCTGGGTATCACTGCTGTGATGAGGGAGATTACTCCTAAATGGTGCTTGACTCTTGGTTCTCTGGGTAGCACTGCTGTGAAGAGGGAGATTACACCTGAATGGTGCTTGACTCTTGGTTCTCTGGGTATCACTGCTGTGATGAGGGAGATTACTCCTAAATGGTGCTTGACTCTTGGTTCTCTGGGTATCACTGCTGTGAAGAGGGAGATTACACCTGAGTGGTGCTTGACTCTTGGTTCTCTGGGTATCACTGCTGTGATGAGGGAGATTACTCATGAGTGGTGCTTGACTCTTGGTTCTCTGGGTATTACTGTTGTGACAAGGGATATTACTCCTGAGTGGTTCTTGACTCTTGGTTCTCTGGGTATTACTGTTGTGACAAGGGAGATTACTCCTGAGTGGTGCTTGACTCTTGGTTCTCTGAGTATTACTGTTGTGACAAGGGAGATTACTCCTGATTGGTGCTTGACTCTTGGTTCTCTGGGTATTACTGTTGTGACGAGGGAGATTACTCCTGAGTGGTTCTTGACTCTTGGTTCTCTGGGTATTACTGTTGTGACGAGGGAGATTACTCCTGAGTTCTTCTTGACTCTTGGTTCTCTGTGTATCACTGCTGTGAAGAGGGAGATTACTACTGAGTGGTGCTTGACTCTTGGTTCTCTGGGTATCACTACTGTGATGAGGGAGATTACTCCTGAGTGGTTCTTGACTCTTGGTTCTTTGGGTATCACTGCTGTGAAGAGGGAGATTACTCCTAAGTGGTGCTTGACTCTGGGTTCTCTGGGTATTACTGTTGTGACAAGGGAGATTACTCCTGAGTGGTTCTTGACTCTTGGTTCTCTGGGTATCACTACTGTGATGAGGGAGATTACTCCTGAGTGGCGCTTGACTCTTGGTTCTCTGGGTATTACTGTTGTGACGAGGGAGATTACTCCTGAGTTCTTCTTGACTCTTGGTTCTCTGTGTATCACTGCTGTGAAGAGGGAGATTACACCTGAGTGGTGCTTGACTCTTGGTTCTCTGGGTATCACTGCTGTGAAGAGGGAGATTACACCAGAGTGGTGCTTGACTCTTGGTTCTGTAGGTATCACTACTGTGATGAGGGAGATTACTCCTGAGTGGTTCTTGACTCTTGGTTCTTTGGGTATCACTGCTGTGAAGAGGGAGATTACTCCTAAGTGGTGATTGACTCTGGGTTCTCTGGGTATTACTGTTGTGACAAGGGAGATTACTCCTGAGTGGTTCTTGACTATTGGTTCTCTGGGTATCACTACTGTGATGAGGGAGATTACTCCTGAGTGGTGCTTGACTCTTGGTTCTCTGGGTATCACTGCTGTGAAGAGGGAGATTACACCTGAGTGGTGCTTGACTCTTGGTTCTCTAGGTACCACTACTGTGATGAGGGAGATTACTCCTGAGTGGTTCTTGACTCTTGGTTCTTTGGGTATCACTGCTGTGAAGAGGGAGATTACTCCTAAGTGGTGATTGACTCTGGGTTCTCTGGGTATTACTGTTGTGACAAGGGAGATTACTCCTGAGTGGTTCTTGACTATTGGTTCTCTGGGTATCACTACTGTGATGAGGGAGATTACTCCTGAGTGGTGCTTGACTCTTGGTTCTCTGGGTATCACTGCAGTGACAACGGAGATTACTCCCAAGTGGGTTTTGACTCTTGGTTCTATGGGAATCACTGCTGTGAAAAGGGAGATTATACCTGAGTGGTGCTTGACTCTTGGTTCTCTAGGTATCACTACTGTGATGAGGGAGATTACTCCTGAGTGGTGCTTGACTCTTGGTTCACTGGGTATCACTGCTGTGAAGAGGGAGATTACTCCTGAGTGATTCTTGACTCTTGGTTCTCTGGGTATCACTGTTGTGATGAGGGAGATTACTCCTGAGTGCTTCTTGACTCTTGGTTCTCTGGGTATCACTGCTGTGATGAGGGAGATTACTCCTAAATGGTGCTTGACTCTTGGTTCTCTGGGTATCACTGCTGTGAAAAGGGATATTGCACCTGAGTGGTGCTTGACTCTTGGTTCTCTGGGTATCACTGCTGTGATGAGGGAGATTACTCATGAGTGGTGCTTGACTCTTGGTTCTCTGGGTATTACTGTTGTGACAAGGGAGATTACTCCTGAGTGGTTCTTGACTCTTGGTTCTCTGGGTATTACTGTTGTGACAAGGGAGATTACTCCTGAGTGGTGCTTGACTCTTGGTTCTCTGAGTATTACTGTTGTGACAAGGGAGATTACTCCTGAGTGGTGCTTGACTCTTGGTTCTCTGGGTATTACTGTTGTGACGAGGGAGATTATTCCTGAGTGGTTCTTGACTCTTGGTTCTCTGGGTATCAATACTGTGATGAGGGAGATTACTCCTGAGTTCTTCTTGACTCTTGGTTCTCTGTGTATCACTGCTGTGAAGAGGGAGATTACTCCTGAGTGGTGCTTGACTCTTGGTTCTTTGGGTATCACTGCTGTGAAGAGGGAGATTACTCCTAAGTGGTGATTGACTCTGGGTTCTCTGGGTATTACTGTTGTGACAAGGGAGATTACTCCTGAGTGGTTCTTGACTATTGGTTCTCTGGGTATCACTACTGTGATGAGGGAGATTACTCCTGAGTGGTGCTTGACTCTTGGTTCTCTGGGTATCACTGCAGTGACAACGGAGATTACTCCCAAGTGGGTTTTGACTCTTGGTTCTATGGGAATCACTGCTGTGAAAAGGGAGATTATACCTGAGTGGTGCTTGACTCTTGGTTCTCTAGGTATCACTACTGTGATGAGGGAGATTACTCCTGAGTGGTGCTTGACTCTTGGTTCACTGGGTATCACTGCTGTGAAGAGGGAGATTACTCCTGAGTGATTCTTGACTCTTGGTTCTCTGGGTATCACTGTTGTGATGAGGGAGATTACTCCTGAGTGCTTCTTGACTCTTGGTTCTCTGGGTATCACTGCTGTGATGAGGGAGATTACTCCTAAATGGTGCTTGACTCCTGGTTCTCTGGGTATCACTGCTGTGAAGAGGGAGATTACACCTGAGTGGTGCTTGACTCTTGGTTCTCTGGGTATCACTGCTGTGATGAGGGAGATTACTCATGAGTGGTGCTTGACTCTTGGTTCTCTGGGTATTACTGTTGTGACAAGGGAGATTACTCCTGAGTGGTTCTTGACTCTTGGTTCTCTGGGTATTACTGTTGTGACAAGGGAGATTACTCCTGAGTGGTGCTTGACTCTTGGTTCTCTGAGTATTACTGTTGTGACAAGGGAGATTACTCCTGAGTGGTGCTTGACTCTTGGTTCTCTGGGTATTACTGTTGTGACGAGGGAGATTACTCCTGAGTGGTTCTTGACTCTTGGTTCTCTGGGTATTACTGTTGTGACGAGGGAGATTACTCCTGAGTTCTTCTTGACTCTTGGTTCTCTGTGTATCACTGCTGTGAAGAGGGAGATTACTCCTGAGTGGTGCTTGACTCTTGGTTCTCTGGGTATCACTACTGTGATGAGGGAGATTACTCCTGAGTGGTTCTTGACTCTTGGTTCTTTGGGTATCACTGCTGTGAAGAGGGAGATTACTCCTAAGTGGTGCTTGACTCTGGGTTCTCTGGGTATTACTGTTGTGACAAGGGAGATTACTCCTGAGTGGTTCTTGACTCTTGGTTCTCTGGGTATCACTACTGTGATGAGGGAGATTACTCCTGAGTGGTGCTTGACTCTTGGTTCTCTGGGTATTACTGTTGTGACGAGGGAGATTACTCCTGAGTTCTTCTTGACTCTTGGTTCTCTGTGTATCACTGCTGTGAAGAGGGAGATTACACCTGAGTGGTGCTTGACTCTTGGTTCTCTGGGTATCACTGCTGTGAAGAGGGAGATTACACCAGAGTGGTGCTTGACTCTTGGTTCTGTAGGTATCACTACTGTGATGAGGGAGATTACTCCTGAGTGGTTCTTGACTCTTGGTTCTTTGGGTATCACTGCTGTGAAGAGGGAGATTACTCCTAAGTGTTGATTGACTCTGGGTTCTCTGGGTATTACTGTTGTGACAAGGGAGATTACTCCTGAGTGGTTCTTGACTATTGGTTCTCTGGGTATCACTACTGTGATGAGGGAGATTACTCCTGAGTGGTGCTTGACTCTTGGTTCTCTGGATATCACTGCTGTGAAGAGGGAGATTACACCTGAGTGGTGCTTGACTCTTGGTTCTCTAGGTATCACTACTGTGATGAGGGAGATTACTCCTTAGTGGTTCTTGACTCTTGGTTCTTTGGGTATCACTGCTGTGAAGAGGGAGATTACTCCTAAGTGGTGATTGATTCTGGGTTCTCTGGGTATTACTGTTGTGACAAGGGAGATTACTCCTGAGTGGTTCTTGACTATTGGTTCTCTGGGTATCACTACTGTGATGAGGGAGATTACTCCTGAGTGGTGCTTGACTCTTGGTTCTCTGGGTATCACTGCAGTGACAACGGAGATTACACCCAAGTGGGTTTTGACTCTTGGTTCTATGGGAATCACTGCTGTGAAAAGGGAGATTATACCTGAGTGGTGCTTGACTCTTGGTTCTCTAGGTATCACTACTGTGATGAGGGAGATTACTCCTGAGTGGAGCTTGACTCTTGGTTCACTGGGTATCACTGCTGTGAAGAGGGAGATTACTCCTGAGTGATTCTTGACTCTTGGTTCTCTGGGTATCACTGTTGTGATGAGGGAGATTACTCCTGAGTGCTTCTTGACTCTTGGTTCTCTGGGTATCACTGCTGTGATGAGTGAGATTACTCCTAAATGGTGCTTGACTCTTGGTTCTCTGGGTATCACTGCTGTGAAGAGGGAGATTACACCTGAGTGGTGCTTGACTCTTGGTTCTCTGGGTATAACTACTGTGATGAGGGAGATTACTCCTGAGTGGTGCTTGACTCTTGGTTCACTGGGTATCACTGCTGTGAAGAGGGAGATTACTCCTGAGTGATTCTTGACTCTTGGTTCTCTGGGTATCACTGTTGTGATGAGGGAGATTACTCCTGAGTGCTTCTTGGCTCTTGGTTCTCTGGGTATCACTGCTGTGATGAGGGAGATTACTCCTAAATGGTGCTTGACTCTTGGTTCTCTGGGTAGCACTGCTGTGAAGAGGGAGATTACACCTGAATGGTGCTTGACTCTTGGTTCTCTGGGTATCACTGCTGTGATGAGGGAGATTACTCCTAAATGGTGCTTGACTCTTGGTTCTCTGGGTATCACTGCTGTGAAGAGGGAGATTACACCTGAGTGGTGCTTGACTCTTGGTTCTCTGGGTATCACTGCTGTGATGAGGGAGATTACTCATGAGTGGTGCTTGACTCTTGGTTCTCTGGGTATTACTGTTGTGACAAGGGATATTACTCCTGAGTGGTTCTTGACTCTTGGTTCTCTGGGTATTACTGTTGTGACAAGGGAGATTACTCCTGAGTGGTGCTTGACTCTTGGTTCTCTGAGTATTACTGTTGTGACAAGGGAGATTACTCCTGAGTGGTGCTTGACTCTTGGTTCTCTGGGTATTACTGTTGTGACGAGGGAGATTACTCCTGAGTGGTTCTTGACTCTTGGTTCTCTGGGTATTACTGTTGTGACGAGGGAGATTACTCCTGAGTTCTTCTTGACTCTTGGTTCTCTGTGTATCACTGCTGTGAAGAGGAAGATTACTACTGAGTGGTGCTTGACTCTTGGTTCTCTGGGTATCACTACTGTGATGAGGGAGATTACTCCTGAGTGGTTCTTGACTCTTGGTTCTTTGGGTATCACTGCTGTGAAGAGGGAGATTACTCCTAAGTGGTGCTTGACTCTGGGTTCTCTGGGTATTACTGTTGTGACAAGGGAGATTACTCCTGAGTGGTTCTTGACTCTTGGTTCTCTGGGTATCACTACTGTGATGAGGGAGATTACTCCTGAGTGGCGCTTGACTCTTGGTTCTCTGGGTATTACTGTTGTGACGAGGGAGATTACTCCTGAGTAATTCTTGACTCTTGGTTCTCTGTGTATCACTGCTGTGAAGAGGGAGATTACACCTGAGTGGTGCTTGACTCTTGGTTCTCTGGGTATCACTGCTGTGAAGAGGGAGATTACACCAGAGTGGTGCTTGACTCTTGGTTCTGTAGGTATCACTACTGTGATGAGGGAGATTACTCCTGAGTGGTTCTTGACTCTTGGTTCTTTGGGTATCACTGCTGTGAAGAGGGAGATTACTCCTAAGTGGTGATTGACTCTGGGTTCTCTGGGTATTACTGTTGTGACAAGGGAGATTACTCCTGAGTGGTTCTTGACTATTGGTTCTCTGGGTATCACTACTGTGATGAGGGAGATTACTCCTGAGTGGTGCTTGACTCTTGGTTCACTGGGTATCACTGCTGTGAAGAGGGAGATTACTCCTGAGTGATTCTTGACTCTTGGTTCTCTGGGTATCACTGTTGTGATGAGGGAGATTACTCCTGAGTGCTTCTTGGCTCTTGGTTCTCTGGGTATCACTGCTGTGATGAGGGAGATTACTCCTAAATGGTGCTTGACTCTTGGTTCTCTGGGTAGCACTGCTGTGAAGAGGGAGATTACACCTGAATGGTGCTTGACTCTTGGTTCTCTGGGTATCACTGCTGTGATGAGGGAGATTACTCCTAAATGGTGCTTGACTCTTGGTTCTCTGGGTATCACTGCTGTGAAGAGGGAGATTACACCTGAGTGGTGCTTGACTCTTGGTTCTCTGGGTATCACTGCTGTGATGAGGGAGATTACTCATGAGTGGTGCTTGACTCTTGGTTCTCTGGGTATTACTGTTGTGACAAGGGATATTACTCCTGAGTGGTTCTTGACTCTTGGTTCTCTGGGTATTACTGTTGTGACAAGGGAGATTACTCCTGAGTGGTGCTTGACTCTTGGTTCTCTGAGTATTACTGTTGTGACAAGGGAGATTACTCCTGATTGGTGCTTGACTCTTGGTTCTCTGGGTATTACTGTTGTGACGAGGGAGATTACTCCTGAGTGGTTCTTGACTCTTGGTTCTCTGGGTATTACTGTTGTGACGAGGGAGATTACTCCTGAGTTCTTCTTGACTCTTGGTTCTCTGTGTATCACTGCTGTGAAGAGGGAGATTACTACTGAGTGGTGCTTGACTCTTGGTTCTCTGGGTATCACTACTGTGATGAGGGAGATTACTCCTGAGTGGTTCTTGACTCTTGGTTCTTTGGGTATCACTGCTGTGAAGAGGGAGATTACTCCTAAGTGGTGCTTGACTCTGGGTTCTCTGGGTATTACTGTTGTGACAAGGGAGATTACTCCTGAGTGGTTCTTGACTCTTGGTTCTCTGGGTATCACTACTGTGATGAGGGAGATTACTCCTGAGTGGCGCTTGACTCTTGGTTCTCTGGGTATTACTGTTGTGACGAGGGAGATTACTCCTGAGTTCTTCTTGACTCTTGGTTCTCTGTGTATCACTGCTGTGAAGAGGGAGATTACACCTGAGTGGTGCTTGACTCTTGGTTCTCTGGGTATCACTGCTGTGAAGAGGGAGATTACACCAGAGTGGTGCTTGACTCTTGGTTCTGTAGGTATCACTACTGTGATGAGGGAGATTACTCCTGAGTGGTTCTTGACTCTTGGTTCTTTGGGTATCACTGCTGTGAAGAGGGAGATTACTCCTAAGTGGTGATTGACTCTGGGTTCTCTGGGTATTACTGTTGTGACAAGGGAGATTACTCCTGAGTGGTTCTTGACTATTGGTTCTCTGGGTATCACTACTGTGATGAGGGAGATTACTCCTGAGTGGTGCTTGACTCTTGGTTCTCTGGGTATCACTGCTGTGAAGAGGGAGATTACACCTGAGTGGTGCTTGACTCTTGGTTCTCTAGGTACCACTACTGTGATGAGGGAGATTACTCCTGAGTGGTTCTTGACTCTTGGTTCTTTGGGTATCACTGCTGTGAAGAGGGAGATTACTCCTAAGTGGTGATTGACTCTGGGTTCTCTGGGTATTACTGTTGTGACAAGGGAGATTACTCCTGAGTGGTTCTTGACTATTGGTTCTCTGGGTATCACTACTGTGATGAGGGAGATTACTCCTGAGTGGTGCTTGACTCTTGGTTCTCTGGGTATCACTGCAGTGACAACGGAGATTACTCCCAAGTGGGTTTTGACTCTTGGTTCTATGGGAATCACTGCTGTGAAAAGGGAGATTATACCTGAGTGGTGCTTGACTCTTGGTTCTCTAGGTATCACTACTGTGATGAGGGAGATTACTCCTGAGTGGTGCTTGACTCTTGGTTCACTGGGTATCACTGCTGTGAAGAGGGAGATTACTCCTGAGTGATTCTTGACTCTTGGTTCTCTGGGTATCACTGTTGTGATGAGGGAGATTACTCCTGAGTGCTTCTTGACTCTTGGTTCTCTGGGTATCACTGCTGTGATGAGGGAGATTACTCCTAAATGGTGCTTGACTCTTGGTTCTCTGGGTATCACTGCTGTGAAGAGGGATATTGCACCTGAGTGGTGCTTGACTCTTGGTTCTCTGGGTATCACTGCTGTGATGAGGGAGATTACTCATGAGTGGTGCTTGACTCTTGGTTCTCTGGGTATTACTGTTGTGACAAGGGAGATTACTCCTGAGTGGTTCTTGACTCTTGGTTCTCTGGGTATTACTGTTGTGACAAGGGAGATTACTCCTGAGTGGTGCTTGACTCTTGGTTCTCTGAGTATTACTGTTGTGACAAGGGAGATTACTCCTGAGTGGTGCTTGACTCTTGGTTCTCTGGGTATTACTGTTGTGACGAGGGAGATTATTCCTGAGTGGTTCTTGACTCTTGGTTCTCTGGGTATCAATACTGTGATGAGGGAGATTACTCCTGAGTTCTTCTTGACTCTTGGTTCTCTGTGTATCACTGCTGTGAAGAGGGAGATTACTCCTGAGTGGTGCTTGACTCTTGGTTCTTTGGGTATCACTGCTGTGAAGAGGGAGATTACTCCTAAGTGGTGATTGACTCTGGGTTCTCTGGGTATTACTGTTGTGACAAGGGAGATTACTCCTGAGTGGTTCTTGACTATTGGTTCTCTGGGTATCACTACTGTGATGAGGGAGATTACTCCTGAGTGGTGCTTGACTCTTGGTTCTCTGGGTATCACTGCAGTGACAACGGAGATTACTCCCAAGTGGGTTTTGACTCTTGGTTCTATGGGAATCACTGCTGTGAAAAGGGAGATTATACCTGAGTGGTGCTTGACTCTTGGTTCTCTAGGTATCACTACTGTGATGAGGGAGATTACTCCTGAGTGGTGCTTGACTCTTGGTTCACTGGGTATCACTGCTGTGAAGAGGGAGATTACTCCTGAGTGATTCTTGACTCTTGGTTCTCTGGGTATCACTGTTGTGATGAGGGAGATTACTCCTGAGTGCTTCTTGACTCTTGGTTCTCTGGGTATCACTGCTGTGATGAGGGAGATTACTCCTAAATGGTGCTTGACTCCTGGTTCTCTGGGTATCACTGCTGTGAAGAGGGAGATTACACCTGAGTGGTGCTTGACTCTTGGTTCTCTGGGTATCACTGCTGTGATGAGGGAGATTACTCATGAGTGGTGCTTGACTCTTGGTTCTCTGGGTATTACTGTTGTGACAAGGGAGATTACTCCTGAGTGGTTCTTGACTCTTGGTTCTCTGGGTATTACTGTTGTGACAAGGGAGATTACTCCTGAGTGGTGCTTGACTCTTGGTTCTCTGAGTATTACTGTTGTGACAAGGGAGATTACTCCTGAGTGGTGCTTGACTCTTGGTTCTCTGGGTATTACTGTTGTGACGAGGGAGATTACTCCTGAGTGGTTCTTGACTCTTGGTTCTCTGGGTATTACTGTTGTGACGAGGGAGATTACTCCTGAGTTCTTCTTGACTCTTGGTTCTCTGTGTATCACTGCTGTGAAGAGGGAGATTACTCCTGAGTGGTGCTTGACTCTTGGTTCTCTGGGTATCACTACTGTGATGAGGGAGATTACTCCTGAGTGGTTCTTGACTCTTGGTTCTTTGGGTATCACTGCTGTGAAGAGGGAGATTACTCCTAAGTGGTGCTTGACTCTGGGTTCTCTGGGTATTACTGTTGTGACAAGGGAGATTACTCCTGAGTGGTTCTTGACTCTTGGTTCTCTGGGTATCACTACTGTGATGAGGGAGATTACTCCTGAGTGGTGCTTGACTCTTGGTTCTCTGGGTATTACTGTTGTGACGAGGGAGATTACTCCTGAGTTCTTCTTGACTCTTGGTTCTCTGTGTATCACTGCTGTGAAGAGGGAGATTACACCTGAGTGGTGCTTGACTCTTGGTTCTCTGGGTATCACTGCTGTGAAGAGGGAGATTACACCAGAGTGGTGCTTGACTCTTGGTTCTGTAGGTATCACTACTGTGATGAGGGAGATTACTCCTGAGTGGTTCTTGACTCTTGGTTCTTTGGGTATCACTGCTGTGAAGAGGGAGATTACTCCTAAGTGTTGATTGACTCTGGGTTCTCTGGGTATTACTGTTGTGACAAGGGAGATTACTCCTGAGTGGTTCTTGACTATTGGTTCTCTGGGTATCACTACTGTGATGAGGGAGATTACTCCTGAGTGGTGCTTGACTCTTGGTTCTCTGGATATCACTGCTGTGAAGAGGGAGATTACACCTGAGTGGTGCTTGACTCTTGGTTCTCTAGGTATCACTACTGTGATGAGGGAGATTACTCCTTAGTGGTTCTTGACTCTTGGTTCTTTGGGTATCACTGCTGTGAAGAGGGAGATTACTCCTAAGTGGTGATTGATTCTGGGTTCTCTGGGTATTACTGTTGTGACAAGGGAGATTACTCCTGAGTGGTTCTTGACTATTGGTTCTCTGGGTATCACTACTGTGATGAGGGAGATTACTCCTGAGTGGTGCTTGACTCTTGGTTCTCTGGGTATCACTGCAGTGACAACGGAGATTACACCCAAGTGGGTTTTGACTCTTGGTTCTATGGGAATCACTGCTGTGAAGAGGGAGATTACTCCTGAGTGATTCTTGACTCTTGGTTCTCTGGGTATCACTGTTGTGATGAGGGAGATTACTCCTGAGTGCTTCTTGACTCTTGGTTCTCTGGGTATCACTGCTGTGATGAGTGAGATTACTCCTAAATGGTGCTTGACTCTTGGTTCTCTGGGTATCACTGCTGTGAAGAGGGAGATTACACCTGAGTGGTGCTTGACTCTTGGTTCTCTGGGTATCACTGCTGTGATGAGGGAGATTACTCATGAGTGGTGCTTGACTCTTGGTTCTCTGGGTATTACTGTTGTGACGAGGGAGATTACTCCTGAGTGGTTATTGACTCTTGGTTCTCTGGGTATTACTGTTGTGACGAGGGAGATTACTCCTGAGTTCTTCTTGACTCTTGGTTCTCTGTGTATCACTGCTGTGAATAGGGAGATTACTCCTGAGTGGTGCTTGACTCTTGGTTCTCTGGGTATAACTACTGTGATGAGGGAGATTACTCCTGAGTGGTGCTTGACTCTTGGTTCACTGGGTATCACTGCTGTGAAGAGGGAGATTACTCCTGAGTGATTCTTGACTCTTGGTTCTCTGGGTATCACTGTTGTGATGAGGGAGATTACTCCTGAGTGCTTCTTGGCTCTTGGTTCTCTGGGTATCACTGCTGTGATGAGGGAGATTACTCCTAAATGGTGCTTGACTCTTGGTTCTCTGGGTAGCACTGCTGTGAAGAGGGAGATTACACCTGAATGGTGCTTGACTCTTGGTTCTCTGGGTATCACTGCTGTGATGAGGGAGATTACTCCTAAATGGTGCTTGACTCTTGGTTCTCTGGGTATCACTGCTGTGAAGAGGGAGATTACACCTGAGTGGTGCTTGACTCTTGGTTCTCTGGGTATCACTGCTGTGATGAGGGAGATTACTCATGAGTGGTGCTTGACTCTTGGTTCTCTGGGTATTACTGTTGTGACAAGGGATATTACTCCTGAGTGGTTCTTGACTCTTGGTTCTCTGGGTATTACTGTTGTGACAAGGGAGATTACTCCTGAGTGGTGCTTGACTCTTGGTTCTCTGAGTATTACTGTTGTGACAAGGGAGATTACTCCTGAGTGGTGCTTGACTCTTGGTTCTCTGGGTATTACTGTTGTGACGAGGGAGATTACTCCTGAGTGGTTCTTGACTCTTGGTTCTCTGGGTATTACTGTTGTGACGAGGGAGATTACTCCTGAGTTCTTCTTGACTCTTGGTTCTCTGTGTATCACTGCTGTGAAGAGGAAGATTACTACTGAGTGGTGCTTGACTCTTGGTTCTCTGGGTATCACTACTGTGATGAGGGAGATTACTCCTGAGTGGTTCTTGACTCTTGGTTCTTTGGGTATCACTGCTGTGAAGAGGGAGATTACTCCTAAGTGGTGCTTGACTCTGGGTTCTCTGGGTATTACTGTTGTGACAAGGGAGATTACTCCTGAGTGGTTCTTGACTCTTGGTTCTCTGGGTATCACTACTGTGATGAGGGAGATTACTCCTGAGTGGCGCTTGACTCTTGGTTCTCTGGGTATTACTGTTGTGACGAGGGAGATTACTCCTGAGTTCTTCTTGACTCTTGGTTCTCTGTGTATCACTGCTGTGAAGAGGGAGATTACACCTGAGTGGTGCTTGACTCTTGGTTCTCTGGGTATCACTGCTGTGAAGAGGGAGATTACACCAGAGTGGTGCTTGACTCTTGGTTCTGTAGGTATCACTACTGTGATGAGGGAGATTACTCCTGAGTGGTTCTTGACTCTTGGTTCTTTGGGTATCACTGCTGTGAAGAGGGAGATTACTCCTAAGTGGTGATTGACTCTGGGTTCTCTGGGTATTACTGTTGTGACAAGGGAGATTACTCCTGAGTGGTTCTTGACTATTGGTTCTCTGGGTATCACTACTGTGATGAGGGAGATTACTCCTGAGTGGTGCTTGACTCTTGGTTCTCTGGGTATCACTGCTGTGAAGAGGGAGATTACACCTGAGTGGTGCTTGACTCTTGGTTCTCTAGGTACCACTACTGTGATGAGGGAGATTACTCCTGAGTGGTTCTTGACTCTTGGTTCTTTGGGTATCACTGCTGTGAAGAGGGAGATTACTCCTAAGTGGTGATTGACTCTGGGTTCTCTGGGTATTACTGTTGTGACAAGGGAGATTACTCCTGAGTGGTTCTTGACTATTGGTTCTCTGGGTATCACTACTGTGATGAGGGAGATTACTCCTGAGTGGTGCTTGACTCTTGGTTCTCTGGGTATCACTGCAGTGACAACGGAGATTACTCCCAAGTGGGTTTTGACTCTTGGTTCTATGGGAATCACTGCTGTGAAAAGGGAGATTATACCTGAGTGGTGCTTGACTCTTGGTTCTCTAGGTATCACTACTGTGATGAGGGAGATTACTCCTGAGTGGTGCTTGACTCTTGGTTCACTGGGTATCACTGCTGTGAAGAGGGAGATTACTCCTGAGTGATTCTTGACTCTTGGTTCTCTGGGTATCACTGTTGTGATGAGGGAGATTACTCCTGAGTGCTTCTTGACTCTTGGTTCTCTGGGTATCACTGCTGTGATGAGGGAGATTACTCCTAAATGGTGCTTGACTCTTGGTTCTCTGGGTATCACTGCTGTGAAGAGGGAGATTGCACCTGAGTGGTGCTTGACTCTTGGTTCTCTGGGTATCACTGCTGTGATGAGGGAGATTACTCATGAGTGGTGCTTGACTCTTGGTTCTCTGGGTATTACTGTTGTGACAAGGGAGATTACTCCTGAGTGGTTCTTGACTCTTGGTTCTCTGGGTATTACTGTTGTGACAAGGGAGATTACTCCTGAGTGGTGCTTGACTCTTGGTTCTCTGAGTATTACTGTTGTGACAAGGGAGATTACTCCTGAGTGGTGCTTGACTCTTGGTTCTCTGGGTATTACTGTTGTGACGAGGGAGATTATTCCTGAGTGGTTCTTGACTCTTGGTTCTCTGGGTATCAATACTGTGATGAGGGAGATTACTCCTGAGTTCTTCTTGACTCTTGGTTCTCTGTGTATCACTGCTGTGAAGAGGGAGATTACTCCTGAGTGGTGCTTGACTCTTGGTTCTTTGGGTATCACTGCTGTGAAGAGGGAGATTACTCCTAAGTGGTGATTGACTCTGGGTTCTCTGGGTATTACTGTTGTGACAAGGGAGATTACTCCTGAGTGGTTCTTGACTATTGGTTCTCTGGGTATCACTACTGTGATGAGGGAGATTACTCCTGAGTGGTGCTTGACTCTTGGTTCTCTGGGTATCACTGCAGTGACAACGGAGATTACTCCCAAGTGGGTTTTGACTCTTGGTTCTATGGGAATCACTGCTGTGAAAAGGGAGATTATACCTGAGTGGTGCTTGACTCTTGGTTCTCTAGGTATCACTACTGTGATGAGGGAGATTACTCCTGAGTGGTGCTTGACTCTTGGTTCACTGGGTATCACTGCTGTGAAGAGGGAGATTACTCCTGAGTGATTCTTGACTCTTGGTTCTCTGGGTATCACTGTTGTGACGAGGGAGATTACTCCTGAGTGCTTCTTGACTCTTGGTTCTCTGGGTATCACTGCTGTGATGAGGGAGATTACTCCTAAATGGTGCTTGACTCCTGGTTCTCTGGGTATCACTGCTGTGAAGAGGGAGATTACACCTGAGTGGTGCTTGACTCTTGGTTCTCTGGGTATCACTGCTGTGATGAGGGAGATTACTCATGAGTGGTGCTTGACTCTTGGTTCTCTGGGTATTACTGTTGTGACAAGGGAGATTACTCCTGAGTGGTTCTTGACTCTTGGTTCTCTGGGTATTACTGTTGTGACAAGGGAGATTACTCCTGAGTGGTGCTTGACTCTTGGTTCTCTGAGTATTACTGTTGTGACAAGGGAGATTACTCCTGAGTGGTGCTTGACTCTTGGTTCTCTGGGTATTACTGTTGTGACGAGGGAGATTACTCCTGAGTGGTTCTTGACTCTTGGTTCTCTGGGTATTACTGTTGTGACGAGGGAGATTACTCCTGAGTTCTTCTTGACTCTTGGTTCTCTGTGTATCACTGCTGTGAAGAGGGAGATTACTCCTGAGTGGTGCTTGACTCTTGGTTCTCTGGGTATCACTACTGTGATGAGGGAGATTACTCCTGAGTGGTTCTTGACTCTTGGTTCTTTGGGTATCACTGCTGTGAAGAGGGAGATTACTCCTAAGTGGTGCTTGACTCTGGGTTCTCTGGGTATTACTGTTGTGACAAGGGAGATTACTCCTGAGTGGTTCTTGACTCTTGGTTCTCTGGGTATCACTACTGTGATGAGGGAGATTACTCCTGAGTGGTGCTTGACTCTTGGTTCTCTGGGTATTACTGTTGTGACGAGGGAGATTACTCCTGAGTTCTTCTTGACTCTTGGTTCTCTGTGTATCACTGCTGTGAAGAGGGAGATTACACCTGAGTGGTGCTTGACTCTTGGTTCTCTGGGTATCACTGCTGTGAAGAGGGAGATTACACCAGAGTGGTGCTTGACTCTTGGTTCTGTAGGTATCACTACTGTGATGAGGGAGATTACTCCTGAGTGGTTCTTGACTCTTGGTTCTTTGGGTATCACTGCTGTGAAGAGGGAGATTACTCCTAAGTGTTGATTGACTCTGGGTTCTCTGGGTATTACTGTTGTGACAAGGGAGATTACTCCTGAGTGGTTCTTGACTATTGGTTCTCTGGGTATCACTACTGTGATGAGGGAGATTACTCCTGAGTGGTGCTTGACTCTTGGTTCTCTGGATATCACTGCTGTGAAGAGGGAGATTACACCTGAGTGGTGCTTGACTCTTGGTTCTCTAGGTATCACTACTGTGATGAGGGAGATTACTCCTTAGTGGTTCTTGACTCTTGGTTCTTTGGGTATCACTGCTGTGAAGAGGGAGATTACTCCTAAGTGGTGATTGATTCTGGGTTCTCTGGGTATTACTGTTGTGACAAGGGAGATTACTCCTGAGTGGTTCTTGACTATTGGTTCTCTGGGTATCACTACTGTGATGAGGGAGATTACTCCTGAGTGGTGCTTGACTCTTGGTTCTCTGGGTATCACTGCAGTGACAACGGAGATTACACCCAAGTGGGTTTTGACTCTTGGTTCTATGGGAATCACTGCTGTGAAAAGGGAGATTATACCTGAGTGGTGCTTGACTCTTGGTTCTCTAGGTATCACTACTGTGATGAGTGAGATTACTCCTGAGTGGAGCTTGACTCTTGGTTCACTGGGTATCACTGCTGTGAAGAGGGAGATTACTCCTGAGTGATTCTTGACTCTTGGTTCTCTGGGTATCACTGTTGTGATGAGGGAGATTACTCCTGAGTGCTTCTTGACTCTTGGTTCTCTGGGTATCACTGCTGTGATGAGTGAGATTACTCCTAAATGGTGCTTGACTCTTGGTTCTCTGGGTATCACTGCTGTGAAGAGGGAGATTACACCTGAGTGGTGCTTGACTCTTGGTTCTCTGGGTATCACTGCTGTGATGAGGGAGATTACTCATGAGTGGTGCTTGACTCTTGGTTCTCTGGGTATTACTGTTGTGACGAGGGAGATTACTCCTGAGTGGTTATTGACTCTTGGTTCTCTGGGTATTACTGTTGTGACGAGGGAGATTACTCCTGAGTTCTTCTTGACTCTTGGTTCTCTGTGTATCACTGCTGTGAATAGGGAGATTACTCCTGAGTGGTGCTTGACTCTTGGTTCTCTGGGTATAACTACTGTGATGAGGGAGATTACTCCTGAGTGGTTCTTGACTCTTGGTTCTTTGGGTATCACTGCTGTGAAGAGGGAGATTACTCCTAAGTGGTGATTGACTCTGGGTTCTCTGGGTATTACTGTTGTGACAAGGGAGATTACTCCTGAGTGGTTCTTGACTATTGGTTCTCTGGGTATCACTACTGTGATGAGGGAGATTACTCCTGAGTGGTGCTTGACTCTTGGTTCTCTGGGTATCACTGTTGTGACAACGGAGATTACTCCCAAGTGGGTTTTGACTCTTGGTTCTATGGGAATCACTGCTGTGAAAAGGGAGATTATACCTGAGTGGTGCTTGACTCTTGGTTCTCTAGGTATCACTATTGTGATGAGGGAGATTACTCCTGAGTGGTGCTTGACTCTTGGTTCACTGGGTATCACTGCTGTGAAGAGGGAGATTACTCCTGAGTGATTCTTGACTCTTGGTTCTCTGGGTATCACTGTTGTGATGAGGGAGATTACTCCTGAGTGCTTCTTGACTCTTGGTTCTCTGGGTATCACTGCTGTGATGAGGGAGATTACTCCTAAATGGTGCTTGACTCTTGGTTCTCTGGGTATCACTGCTGTGAAGAGGGAGATTACACCTGAGTGGTGCTTGACTCTCGGTTCTCTGGGTATCACTGCTGTGATGAGGGAGATTACTCATGAGTGGTGCTTGACTCTTGGTTCTCTGGGTATTACTGTTGTGACAAGGGAGATTACTCCTGAGTGGTTCTTGACTCTTGGTTCTCTGGGTATTACTGTTGTGACAAGGGAGATTACTCCTGAGTGGTGCTTGACTCTTGGTTCTCTGAGTATTACTGTTGTGACAAGGGAGATTACTCCTGAGTGGTGCTTGACTCTTGGTTCTCTGGGTATTACTGTTGTGACGAGGGAGATTACTCCTGAGTGGTTCTTGACTCTTGGTTCTCTGGGTATTACTGTTGTGACGAGGGAGATTACTCCTGAGTTCTTCTTGACTCTTGGTTCTCTGTGTATCACTGCTGTGAAGAGGGAGATTACTCCTGAGTGGTGCTTGACTCTTGGTTCTCTGGGTATCACTACTGTGATGAGGGAGATTACTCCTGAGTGGTTCTTGACTCTTGGTTCTTTGGGTATCACTGCTGTGAAGAGGGAGATTACTCCTAAGTGGTGCTTGACTCTGGGTTCTCTGTGTATTACTGTTGTGACAAGGGAGATTACTCCTGAGTGGTTCTTGACTCTTGGTTCTCTGGGTATCACTACTGTGATGAGGGAGATTACTCCTGAGTGGTGCTTGACTCTTGGTTCTCTGGGTATTACTGTTGTGACGAGGGAGATTACTCCTGAGTTCTTCTTGACTCTTGGTTCTCTGTGTATCACTGCTGTGAAGAGGGAGATTACACCTGAGTGGTGCTTGACTCTTGGTTCTCTGGGTATCACTGCTGTGAAGAGGGAGATTACACCAGAGTGGTGCTTGACTCTTGGTTCTGTAGGTATCACTACTGTGATGAGGGAGATTACTCCTGAGTGGTTCTTGACTCTTGGTTCTTTGGGTATCACTGCTGTGAAGAGGGAGATTACTCCTAAGTGGTGATTGACTCTGGGTTCTCTGGGTATTACTGTTGTGACAAGGGAGATTACTCCTGAGTGGTTCTTGACTATTGGTTCTCTGGGTATCACTACTGTGATGAGGGAGATTACTCCTGAGTGGTGCTTGACTCTTGGTTCTCTGGGTATCACTGCCGTGAAGAGGGAGATTACACCTGAGTGGTGCTTGACTCTTGGTTCTCTAGGTATCACTACTGTGATGAGGGAGATTACTCCTTAGTGGTTCTTGACTCTTGGTTCTTTGGGTATCACTGCTGTGAAGAGGGAGATTACTCCTAAGTGGTGATTGATTCTGGGTTCTCTGGGTATTACTGTTGTGACAAGGGAGATTACTCCTGAGTGGTTCTTGACTATTGGTTCTCTGGGTATCACTACTGTGATGAGGGAGATTACTCCTGAGTGGTGCTTGACTCTTGGTTCTCTGGGTATCACTGCAGTGACAACGGAGATTACTCCCAAGTGGGTTTTGACTCTTGGTTCTATGGGAATCACTGCTGTGAAAAGGGAGATTATACCTGAGTGGTGCTTGACTCTTGGTTCTCTAGGTATCACTACTGTGATGAGGGAGATTACTCCTGAGTGGAGCTTGACTCTTGGTTCACTGGGTATCACTGCTGTGAAGAGGGAGATTACTCCTGAGTGATTCTTGACTCTTGGTTCTCTGGGTATCACTGTTGTGATGAGGGAGATTACTCCTGAGTGCTTCTTGACTCTTGGTTCTCTGGGTATCACTGCTGTGATGAGTGAGATTACTCCTAAATGGTGCTTGACTCTTGGTTCTCTGGGTATCACTGCTGTGAAGAGGGAGATTACACCTGAGTGGTGCTTGACTCTTGGTTCTCTGGGTATCACTGCTGTGATGAGGGAGATTACTCATGAGTGGTGCTTGACTCTTGGTTCTCTGGGTATTACTGTTGTGACAAGGGAGATTACTCCTGAGTGGTTCTTGACTCTTGGTTCTCTGGGTATTACTGTTGTGACAAGGGAGATTACTCCTGAGTGGTGCTTGACTCTTGGTTCTCTGAGTATTACTGTTGTGACAAGGGAGATTACTCCTGAGTGGTGCTTGACTCTTGGTTCTCTGGGTATTACTGTTGTGACGAGGGAGATGACTCCTGAGTGGTTCTTGACTCTTGGTTCTCTGGGTATTACTACTGTGATGAGGGAGATTACTCCTGAGTGGGTTTGACTCTTGGTTCTCTGGGTATTACTACTGTGATGAGGGAGATTACTCCTGAGTGCTTCTTGACCCTTGGATCTCTGGGTATCACTGCTGTGATGAGGGAGATTATTCCTGAGTGGTGTTTGACTCTTGGTTCTCTGGGTATCACTGCTGTGAAGAGGGAGATTACACCTGAGTGGTGCTTGACTCTTGGTTCTCTAGGTATCACTACTGTGATGAGGGAGATTACTCCTGAGTGGTTCTTGACTCTTGGTTGTTTGGGTATCACTGCTGTGAAGAGGGAGATTACTCCTAAGTGGTGATTGACTCTGGGTTCTCTGGGTATTACTGTTGTGACAAGGGAGATTACTCCTGAGTGGTTCTTGACTATTGGTTCTCTGGGTATCACTACTGTGATGAGGGAGATTACTCCTGAGTGGTGCTTGACTCTTGGTTCTCTGGGTATCACTGCAGTGACAACGGAGATTACTCCCAAGTGGGTTTTGACTCTTGGTTCTATGGGAATCACTGCTGTGAAAAGGGAGATTATACCTGAGTGGTGCTTGACTCTTGGTTCTCTAGGTATCACTACTGTGATGAGGGAGATTACTCCTGAGTGGTGCTTGACTCTTGGTTCACTGGGTATCACTGCTGTGAAGAGGGAGATTACTCCTGAGTGGTGCTTGACTCTTGGTTCTCTGAGTATTACTGTTGTGACAAGGGAGATTACTCCTGAGTGGTGCTTGACTCTTGGTTCTCTGGGTATTACTGTTGTGACGAGGGAGATTACTCCTGAGTGGTTCTTGACTCTTGGTTCTCTGGGTATTACTGTTGTGACGAGGGAGATTACTCCTGAGTTCTTCTTGACTCTTGGTTCTCTGTGTATCACTGCTGTGAAGAGGGAGATTACTCCTGAGTGGTGCTTGACTCTTGGTTCTCTGGGTATCACTACTGTGAAGAGGGAGATTACTCCTAAGTGGTGCTTGACTCTGGGTTCTCTGGGTATTACTGTTGTGACAAGGGAGATTACTCCTGAGTGGTTCTTGACTCTTGGTTCTCTGGGTATCACTACTGTGATGAGGGAGATTACTCCTGAGTGGTGCTTGACTCTTGGTTCTCTGGGTATTACTGTTGTGACGAGGGAGATTACTCCTGAGTTCTTCTTGACTCTTGGTTCTCTGTGTATCACTGCTGTGAAGAGGGAGATTACACCTGAGTGGTGCTTGACTCTTGGTTCTCTGGGTATCACTGCTGTGAAGAGGGAGATTACACCAGAGTTGTGCTTGACTCTTGGTTCTGTAGGTATCACTACTGTGATGAGGGAGATTACTCCTGAGAGGTTCTTGACTCTTGGTTCTTTGGGTATCACTGCTGTGAAGAGGGAGATTACTCCTAAGTGGTGATTGACTCTGGGTTCTCGAGGTATTACTGTTGTGACAAGGGAGATTACTCCTGAGTGGTTCTTGACTATTGGTTCTCTGGGTATCACTACTGTGATGAGGGAGATTACTCCTGAGTGGTGCTTGACTCTTGGTTCTCTGGGTATCACTGCTGTGAAGAGGGAGATTACACCTGAGTGGTGCTTGACTCTTGGTTCTCTAGGTATCACTACTGTGATGAGGGAGATTACTCCTTAGTGGTTCTTGACTCTTGGTTCTTTGGGTATCACTTCTGTGAAGAGGGAGATTACTCCTAAGTGGTGATTGATTCTGGGTTCTCTGGGTATTACTGTTTTGACAAGGGAGATTACTCCTGAGTGGTTCTTGACTATTGGTTCTCTGGGTATCACTACTGTGATGAGGGAGATTACTCCTGAGTGGTGCTTGACTCTTGGTTCTCTGGGTATCACTGCAGTGACAACGGAGATTACTCCCAAGTGGGTTTTGACTCTTGGTTCTATGGGAATCACTGCTGTGAAAAGGGAGATTATACCTGAGTGGTGCTTGACTCTTGGTTCTCTAGGTATCACTACTGTGATGAGGGAGATTACTCCTGAGTGGTGCTTGACACTTGGTTCACTGGGTATCACTGCTGTGAAGAGGGAGATTACTCCTGAGTGATTCTTGACTCTTGGTTCTCTGGGTATCACTGTTGTGATGAGGGAGATTACTCCTGAGTGCTTCTTGACTCTTGGTTCTCTGGGTATCACTGCTGTGATGAGGGAGATTACTCCTAAATGGTGCTTGACTCTTGGTTCTCTGGGTATCACTGCTATGAAGAGGGAGATTACACCTGAGTGGTGCTTGACTCTTGGTTCTCTGGGTATCACTGCTGTGATGAGGGAGATTACTCATGAGTGGTGCTTGACTCTTGGTTCTCTGAGTATTACTGTTGTGACAAGGGAGATTACTCCTGAGTGGTGCTTGACTCTTGGTTCTCTGGGTATTACTGTTGTGACGAGGGAGATTACTCCTGAGTGGTTCTTGACTCTTGGTTCTCTGGGTATTACTGTTGTGACGAGGGAGATTACTCCTGAGTTCTTCTTGACTCTTGGTTCTCTGTGTATCACTGCTGTGAAGAGGGAGATTACTCCTGAGTGGTGCTTGACTCTTGGTTCTCTGGGTATCACTACTGTGATGAGGGAGATTACTCCTGAGTGGTTCTTGACTCTTGGTTCTTTGGGTATCACTGCTGTGAAGAGGGAGATTACTCCTAAGTGGTGCTTGACTCTTGGTTCTCTGGGTATTACTGTTGTGACAAGGGAGATTACTCCTGAGTGGTTCTTGACTCTTGGTTCTCTGGGTATTACTGTTGTGACAAGGGAGATTACTCCTGAGTGGTGCTTGACTCTTGGTTCTCTGAGTATTACTGTTGTGACAAGGGAGATTACTCCTGAGTGGTGCTTGACTCTTGGTTCTCTGGGTATTACTGTTGTGAAGAGGGAGATTACACCAGAGTGGTGCTTGACTCTTGGTTCTGTAGGTATCACTACTGTGATGAGGGAGATTACTCCTGAGAGGTTCTTGACTCTTGGTTCTTTGGGTATCACTGCTGTGAAGAGGGAGATTACTCCTAAGTGGTGATTGACTCTGGGTTCTCGAGGTATTACTGTTGTGACAAGGGAGATTACTCCTGAGTGGTTCTTGACTATTGGTTCTCTGGGTATCACTACTGTGATGAGGGAGATTACTCCTGAGTGGTGCTTGACTCTTGGTTCTCTGGGTATCACTGCTGTGAAGAGGGAGATTACACCTGAGTGGTGCTTGACTCTTGGTTCTCTAGGTATCACTACTGTGATGAGGGAGATTACTCCTTAGTGGTTCTTGACTCTTGGTTCTTTGGGTATCACTTCTGTGAAGAGGGAGATTACTCCTAAGTGGTGATTGATTCTGGGTTCTCTGGGTATTACTGTTTTGACAAGGGAGATTACTCCTGAGTGGTTCTTGACTATTGGTTCTCTGGGTATCACTACTGTGATGAGGGAGATTACTCCTGAGTGGTGCTTGACTCTTGGTTCTCTGGGTATCACTGCAGTGACAACGGAGATTACTCCCAAGTGGGTTTTGACTCTTGGTTCTATGGGAATCACTGCTGTGAAAAGGGAGATTATACCTGAGTGGTGCTTGACTCTTGGTTCTCTAGGTATCACTACTGTGATGAGGGAGATTACTCCTGAGTGGTGCTTGACACTTGGTTCACTGGGTATCACTGCTGTGAAGAGGGAGATTACTCCTGAGTGATTCTTGACTCTTGGTTCTCTGGGTATCACTGTTGTGATGAGGGAGATTACTCCTGAGTGCTTCTTGACTCTTGGTTCTCTGGGTATCACTGCTGTGATGAGGGAGATTACTCCTAAATGGTGCTTGACTCTTGGTTCTCTGGGTATCACTGCTATGAAGAGGGAGATTACACCTGAGTGGTGCTTGACTCTTGGTTCTCTGGGTATCACTGCTGTGATGAGGGAGATTACTCATGAGTGGTGCTTGACTCTTGGTTCTCTGAGTATTACTGTTGTGACAAGGGAGATTACTCCTGAGTGGTGCTTGACTCTTGGTTCTCTGGGTATTACTGTTGTGACGAGGGAGATTACTCCTGAGTGGTTCTTGACTCTTGGTTCTCTGGGTATTACTGTTGTGACGAGGGAGATTACTCCTGAGTTCTTCTTGACTCTTGGTTCTCTGTGTATCACTGCTGTGAAGAGGGAGATTACTCCTGAGTGGTGCTTGACTCTTGGTTCTCTGGGTATCACTACTGTGATGAGGGAGATTACTCCTGAGTGGTTCTTGACTCTTGGTTCTTTGGGTATCACTGCTGTGAAGAGGGAGATTACTCCTAAGTGGTGCTTGACTCTTGGTTCTCTGGGTATTACTGTTGTGACAAGGGAGATTACTCCTGAGTGGTTCTTGACTCTTGGTTCTCTGGGTATTACTGTTGTGACAAGGGAGATTACTCCTGAGTGGTGCTTGACTCTTGGTTCTCTGAGTATTACTGTTGTGACAAGGGAGATTACTCCTGAGTGGTGCTTGACTCTTGGTTCTCTGGGTATTACTGTTGTGACGAGGGAGATTACTCCTGAGTGGTTCTTGACTCTTGGTTCTCTGGGTATTACTGTTGTGACGAGGGAGATTACTCCTGAGTTCTTCTTGACTCTTGGTTCTCTGTGTATCACTGCTGTGAAGAGGGAGATTACTCCTGAGTGGTTCTTGACTCTTGGTTCTTTGGGTATCACTGCTGTGAAGAGGGAGATTACTCCTAAGTGGTGCTTGACTCTTGGTTCTCTGGGTATTACTGTTGTGACAAGGGAGATTACTCCTGAGTGGTTCTTGACTCTTGGTTCTCTGGTCTCTGGGCATCACTACTGTGATGAGGGAGATTACTCCTGAGTGGTGCTTGACTCTTGGTTCTCTGGGTATTACTGTTGTGATGAGGGAGATTACTCCTGAGTTCTTCTTGACTCTTGGTTCTCTGTGTATCACTACTGTGAAGAGGGAGATTACACCTGAGTGGTGCTTGACTCTTGGTTCTCTGGGTATCACTGCTGTGAAGAGGGAGATTACACCAGAGTGGTGCTTGACTCTTGGTTCTGTAGGTATCACTACTGTGATGAGGGAGATTACTCCTGAGTGTTTCTTGCCTCTTGGTTCTTTGGGTATCACTGCTGTGAAGAGGGCGATTACTCCTAAGTGGTGCTTGACTCTGGGTTCTCTGGGTATTACTGTTGTGACAAGGGAGATTACTCCTGGGTGGTTCTTGACTCTTGGTTCTCTGGGTATCACCACTGTGATGAGGGAGATTACTCCTGAGTGGGCTTGACTCTTGGTTCTCTGGGTATTACTACTGTGATGAGGGAGATTACTCCTGAGTAGTTCTTGACTCTTGGTTCTCTGGGTATTACTACTGTGATGAGGGAGATTACTCCTGAGTGGTGCTTGACTCTTGGTTCTCTGGGTATCACTACTGTGATGAGGGAGATTACTCCTGAGTGCTTCTTGACCCTTGGTTCTCTGGGTATCACTGCTGTGATGAGGGATATTACTCCTGAGTGGTGCTTGACTCTTGGTTCTCTGGGTATCACTGCTGTGAAGAGGGAGATTACACTGGAGTGGTGCTTGACTCTTGGTTCTGTAGGTATCACTACTGTGATGAGGGATATTACTCCTGAGTGGTTCTTGACTCTTGGTTCTTTGGGTATCACTGCTGTGAAGAGGGAGATTACTCCTAAGTGGTGCTTGACTCTGGGTTCTCTGGGTATTACTGTTGTGACAAGGGAGATTACTCCCGAGTGGTTCTTGACTCTTGGTTCTCTGGGTATCACTACTGTGACAACAGAGATTACTTCCAAGTGGTTTTTGACTCTTGGTTCTCTGGGTATCACTGCTGTGAAGAGGGATATTACACCTGAGTGGTGCTTGACTCTTGGTTCTCTGGGTATCACTGCTGTGATGAGGGAGATTACTCCTGAGTGGTGCTTGACTCTTGGTTCTCTGGGTATTACTGTTGTGAGAAGGGAGATTACTCCTGAGTGGTGCTTGACTCTTGGTTCTCTGGGTATTACAGTTGTGACGAGGGAGATTACTCCTGAGTGGTTCTTAACTCTTGGTTCTCAGGTATTACTGTTGTGACGAGGGAGATTACTCCTGAGTGCTTCTTGACTCTTGGTTCTCTGTGTATCACTGCTGTGAAGAGGGAGATTACTCCTGAGTAGTTCTTGACTCTTGGTTCTCTAGGTATTACTACTGTGATGAGGGAGATTGCTACTGAATGGTGCTTGACTCTTGGTTCTCTGGGTATTACTACTGTGATGAGGGAGATTACTCCTGAGTAGTTGGTGACTCTTGGTTCTCTGGGTATTACTACTGTGATGAGGGAGATTACTCCTGAGTGGTGCTTGGCTCTTGGTTCACTGGGTATCACTGCTGTGAAGAGGGAGCTTACTCCTGAGTGATTATTGACTCTTGGTTCTCTGGGTATCACTACTGTGATGAGGGAGATTACTCCTGAGTGCTTCTTGACCCTTGGATCTCTGGGTATCACTGCTGTGATGAGGGAGATTACTCCTGAGTGGAGCTTAACTCTTGGTTCTCTGGGTATCACTGCTGTGAAGAGGGAGATTACACCTGAGTGGTGCTTGACTCTTGGTTCTCTAGGTATCACTACTGTGATGAGGGAGATTACTCCTGAGTGGTTCTTGACTCTTGGTTCTTTGGGTATCACTGCTGTGAAGTAGGAGATTACTCCTAAGTGGTGATTGACTCTGGGTTCTCTGGGTATTACTGTTGTGACAAGGGAGATTACTCCTGAGTGGTTCTTGACTATTGGTTCTCTGGGTATCACTGCTGTGATGAGGGAGATTACTCCTAAATGGTGCTTGACTCTTGGTTCTCTGGGTAGCACTGCTGTGAAGAGGGAGATTACACCTGAATGGTGCTTGACTCTTGGTTCTCTGGGTATCACTGCTGTGATGAGGGAGATTACTCCTGAGTGGTGCTTGACTCTTGGTTCTCTGAGTATTACTGTTGTGACAAGGGAGATTACTCCTGAGTGGTTCTTGACTCTTGGTTCTCTGGGTATTACTGTTGTGACAAGGGAGATTACTCCTGGTGGTGCTTGACTCTTGGTTATCTGGGTATTACTGTTGCGACAAGGGAGATTACTCCTGAGTTCTTCTTGACTCTTGGTTCTCTGTGTATCACTGCTGTGAAGAGGGAGATTACTCCTGAGTAGTTCTTGACTCTTGGTTCTCTAGGTATTACAACTGTGATGAGGGAGATTACTCCTGAGTGGGTTTGACTCTTGGTTCTCTGGGTATTACTACTGTGATGAGGGAGATTACTCCTGAGTGCTTCTTGACCCTTGGATCTCTGGGTATCACTGCTGTGATGAGGGAGATTATTCCTGAGTGGTGCTTGACTCTTGGTTCTCTGGGTATCACTGCTGTAAAGAGGGAGATTACACCTGAGTGGTGCTTGACTCTTGGTTCTCTAGGTATCACTACTGTGATGAGGGAGATTACTCCTGAGTGGTTCTTGACTCTTGGTTCTTTGGGTATCACTGCTGTGAAGAGGGAGATTACTCCTAAGTGGTGATTGACTCTGGGTTCTCTGGGTATTACTGTTGTGACAAGGGAAATTACTCCTGAGTGGTTCTTGACTATTGGTTCTCTGGGTATCACTACTGTGATGAGGGAGATTACTCCTGAGTGGTGCTTGACTCTTGGTTCTCTGGGTATCACTGCAGTGACAACGGAGATTACTCCCAAGTGGGTTTTGACTCTTGGTTCTATGGGAATCACTGCTGTGAAAAGGGAGATTATACCTGAGTGGTGCTTGACTCTTGGTTCTCTAGGTATCACTACTGTGATGAGGGAGATTACTCCTGAGTGGTGCTTGACTCTTGGTTCACTGGGTATCACTGCTGTGAAGAGGGAGATTACTCCTGAGTGATTCTTGACTCTTGGTTCTCTGGGTATCACTTTTGTGATGAGGGAGATTACTCCTGAGTGCTTCTTGACTCTTGGTTCTCTGGGTATCACTGCTGTGATGAGGGAGATTACTCCTAAATGGTGCTTGACTCTTGGTTCTCTGGGTATCACTGCTGTGAAGAGGGAGATTACACCTGAGTGGTGCTTGACTCTTGGTTCTCTGGGTATCACTGCTGTGATGAGGGAGATTACTCATGAGTGGTGCTTGACTCTTGGTTCTCTGGGTATTACTGTTGTGACAAGGGATATTACTCCTGAGTGGTTCTTGACTCTTGGTTCTCTGGGTATTACTGTTGTGACAAGGGAGATTACTCCTGAGTGGTGCTTGACTCTTGGTTCTCTGAGTATTACTGTTGTGACAAGGGAGATTACTCCTGAGTGGTGCTTGACTCTTGGTTCTCTGGGTATTACTGTTGTGACGAGGGAGATTACTCCTGAGTGGTTCTTGACTCTTGGTTCTCTGGGTATTACTGTTGTGACGAGGGAGATTACTCCTGAGTTCTTCTTGACTCTTGGTTCTCTGTGTATCACTGCTGTGAAGAGGGAGATTACTCCTGAGTGGTGCTTGACTCTTGGTTCTCTAGGTATCACTACTGTGATGAGGGAGATTACTCCTGAGTGGTTCTTGACTCTTGGTTCTTTGGGTATCACTGCTGTGAAGAGGGAGATTACTCCTAAGTGGTGCTTGACTCTGGGTTCTCTGGGTATTACTGTTGTGACAAGGGAGATTACTCCTGAGTGGTTCTTGACTCTTGGTTCTCTAGGTATCACTACTGTGATGAGGGAGATTACTCCTGAGTGGTTCTTGACTCTTGGTTCTTTGGGTATCACTGCTGTGAAGAGGGAGATTACTCCTAAGTGGTGCTTGACTCTGGGTTCTCTGGGTATTACTGTTGTGACAAGGGAGATTACTCCTGAGTGGTTCTTGACTCTTGGTTCTTTGGGTATCACCGCTGTGAAGAGGGAGATTACACCTGAGTGGTGCTTGACTCTTGGTTCTCTAGGTATCACTACTGTGATGAGGGAGATTACTCCTGAGTGGTGCTTGACTCTTGGTTCTCTAGGTATCACTACTGTGATGAGGGAGATTACTCCTGAGTGGTTCTTGACTCTTGGTTCTTTGTGTATCACTGCTGTGAAGAGGGAGATTACTCCTAAGTGGTGATTGACTCTGGGTTCTCTGGGTATTACTGTTGTGACAAGGGAGATTACTCCTGAGTGGTTCTTGACTATTGGTTCTCTGGGTATCACTACTGTGATGAGGGAGATTACTCCTGAGTGGTGCTTGACTCTTGGTTCTCTGGGTATCACTGCTGTGAAGAGGGAGATTACACCTGAGTGGTGCTTGACTCTTGGTTCTCTAGGTATCACTACTGTGATGAGGGAGATTACTCCTGAGTGGTTCTTGACTCTTGGTTCTTTGGGTATCACTGCTGTGAAGAGGGAGATTACTCCTAAGTGGTGATTGACTCTGGGTTCTCTGGGTATTACTGTTGTGACAAGGGAGATTACTCCTGAGTGGTTCTTGACTATTGGTTCTCTGGGTATCACTACTGTGATGAGGGAGATTACTCCTGAGTGGTGCTTGACTCTTGGTTCTCTGGGTATCACTGCAGTGACAACGGAGATTACTCCCAAGTGGGTTTTGACTCTTGGTTCTATGGGAATCACTGCTGTGAAAAGGGAGATTATACCTGAGTGGTGCTTGACTCTTCGTTCTCTAGGTATCACTACTGTGATGAGGGAGATTACTCCTGAGTGGTGCTTGACTCTTGGTTCACTGGGTATCACTGCTGTGAAGAGGGAGATTACTCCTGAGTGATTCTTGACTCTTGGTTCTCTGGGTATCACTGTTGTGATGAGGGAGATTACTCCTGAGTGCTTCTTGACTCTTGGTTCTCTGGGTATCACTGCTGTGATGAGGGAGATTACTCCTAAATGGTGCTTGACTCTTGGTTCTCTGGGTATCACTGCTGTGAAGAGGGAGATTACACCTGAGTGGTGCTTGACTCTTGGTTCTCTGGGTATCACTGCTGTGATGAGGGAGATTACTCATGAGTGGTGCTTGACTCTTGGTTCTCTGGGTATTACTGTTGTGACAAGGGAGATTACTCCTGAGTGGTTCTTGACTCTTGGTTCTCTGGGTATTACTGTTGTGACAAGGGAGATTACTCCTGAGTGGTGCTTGACTCTTGGTTCTCTGAGTATTACTGTTGTGACAAGGGAGATTACTCCTGAGTGGTGCTTGACTCTTGGTTCTCTGGGTATTACTGTTGTGACGAGGGAGATTACTCCTGAGTGGTTCTTGACTCTTGGTTCTCTGGGTATTACTGTTGTGACGAGGGAGATTACTCCTGAGTTCTTCTTGACTCTTGGTTCTCTGTGTATCACTGCTGTGAAGAGGGAGATTACTCCTGAGTGGTGCTTGACTCTTGGTTCTCTGGGTATAACTACTGTGATGAGGGAGATTACTCCTGAGTGGTTCTTGACTCTTGGTTCTTTGGGTATCACTGCTGTGAAGAGGGAGATTACTCCTAAGTGGTGAATGACTCTGGGTTCTCTGGGTATTACTGTTGTGACAAGGGAGATTACTCCTGAGTGGTTCTTGACTATTGGTTCTCTGGGTATCACTACTGTGATGAGGGAGATTACTCCTGAGTGGTGCTTGACTCTTGGTTCTCTGGGTATCACTGCAGTGACAACGGAGATTACTGCCAAGTGGGTTTTGACTCTTGGTTCTATGGGAATCACTGCTGTGAAAAGGGAGATTATACCTGAGTGGTGCTTGACTCTTGGTTCTCTAGGTATCACTACTGTGATGAGGGAGATTACTCCTGAGTGGTGCTTGACTCTTGGTTCACTGGGTATCACTGCTGTGAAGAGGGAGATTACTCCTGAGTGATTCTTTACTCTTGGTTCTCTGGGTATCACTGTTGTGATGAGGGAGATTACTCCTGAGTGCTTCTTGACTCTTGGTTCTCTGGGTATCACTGCTGTGATGAGGGAGATTACTCCTAAATGGTGCTTGACTCTTGGTTCTCTGGGTATCACTGCTGTGAAGAGGGAGATTACACCTGAGTGGTGCTTGACTCTTGGTTCTCTGGGTATCACTGCTGTGATGAGGGAGATTACTCATGAGTGGTGCTTGACTCTTGGTTCTCTGGGTATTACTGTTGTGACAAGGGAGATTACTCCTGAGTGGTTCTTGACTCTTGGTTCTCTGGGTATTACTGTTGTGACAAGGGAGATTACTCCTGAGTGGTGCTTGACTCTTGGTTCTCTGAGTATTACTGTTGTGACAAGGGAGATTACTCCTGAGTGGTGCTTGACTCTTGGTTCTCTGGGTATTACTGTTGTGACGAGGGAGATTACTCCTGAGTGGTTCTTGACTCTTGGTTCTCTGGGTATTACTGTTGTGACAAGGGAGATTACTCCTGAGTGGTGCTTGACTCTTGGTTCTCTGGGTATTACTGTTGTGACGAGGGAGATTACTCCTGAGTGGTGCTTGACTCTTGGTTCTCTGGGTATCACTACTGTGATGAGGGAGATTAGTCCTGAGTGGTTCTTGACTCTTGGTTCTTTGGGTATCACTGCTGTGAAGAGGGAGATTACTCCTAAGTGGTGCTTGACTCTGGGTTCTCTGGGTATTACTGTTGTGACAAGGGAGATTACTCCTGAGTGGTTCTTGACTCTTGGTTCTCTGGGTATCACTACTGTGATGAGGGAGATTACTCCTGAGTGGTGCTTGACTCTTGGTTCTCTGGGTATTACTGTTGTGACGAGGGATATTACTCCTGAGTTCTTCTTGACTCTTGGTTCTCTGTGTATCACTGCTGTGAAGAGGGAGATTACACCTGAGTGGTGCTTGACTCTTGGTTCTCTGGGTATCACTGCTGTGAAGAGGGAGATTACACCAGAGTGGTGCTTGACTCTTGGTTCTGTAGGTATCACTACTGTGATGAGGGAGATTACTCCTGAGTGGTTCTTGCCTCTTGGTTCTTTGGGTATCACTGCTGTGAAGAGGGCAATTACTCCTAAGTGGTGCTTGACTCTGGGTTCTCTGGGTATTACTGTTGTGACAAGGGAGATTACTCCTGGGTGGTTCTTGACTCTTGGTTCTCTGGGTATCACCACTGTGATGAGGGAGATTACTCCTGAGTGGGCTTGACTCTTGGTTCTCTGGGTATTACTACTGTGATGAGGGAGATTACTCCTGAGTAGTTCTTGACTCTTGGTTCTCTGGGTATTACTACTGTGATGAGGGAGATTACTCCTGAGTGGTGCTTGACTCTTGGTTCTCTGGGTATCACTACTGTGATGAGGGATATTACTCCTGAGTGCTTCTTGACCCTTGGTTCTCTGGGTATCACTGCTGTGATGAGGGAGATTACTCCTGAGTGGTGCTTGACTCTTGGTTCTCTGGGTATCACTGCTGTGAAGAGGGAGATTACACCGGAGTGGTGCTTGACTCTTGGTTCTGTAGGTATCACTACTGTGATGAGGGATATTACTCCTGAGTGGTTCTTGACTCTTGGTTCTTTGGGTATCACTGCTGTGAAGAGGGAGATTACTCCTAAGTGGTGCTTGACTCTGGGTTCTCTGGGTATTACTGTTGTGACAAGGGAGATTACTCCCGAGTGGTTCTTGACTCTTGGTTCTCTGGGTATCACTACTGTGACAACAGAGATTACTTCCAAGTGGTTTTTGACTCTTGGTTCTCTGGGAATCACTGCTGTGAAAAGGGAGATTACACCTGAGTGGTGCTTGACTCTTGGTTCTCTAGGTATCACTACTGTGATGAGGGAGATTACTCCTAAGTGGTGATTGACTCTGGGTTCTCTGGGTATTACTGTTGTGACAAGGGAGATTACACCTGAGTGGTGCTTGACTCTTGGTTCCCTAGGTATCACTACTGTGATGAGGGAGATTACTCCTGAGTGGTTCTTGACTCTTGGTTCTTTGGGTATCACTGCTGTGAAGAGGGAGATTACTCCTAAGTGGTGATTGACTCTGGGTTCTCTGGGTATTACTGTTGTGACAAGGGAGATTACTCCTGAGTGGTTCTTGACTATTGGTTCTCTGGGTATCACTACTGTGATGAGGGAGATTACTCCTGAGTGGTGCTTGACTCTTGGTTCTCTGGGTATCACTGCAGTGACAACGGAGATTACTCCCAAGTGGGTTTTGACTCTTGGTTCTATGGGAATCACTGCTGTGAAAAGGGAGATTATACCTGAGTGGTGCTTGACTCTTGGTTCTCTAGGTATCACTACTGTGATGAGGGAGATTACTCCTGAGTGGTGCTTGACTCTTGGTTCACTGGGTATCACTGCTGTGAAGAGGGAGATTACTCCTGAGTGATTCTTGACTCTTGGTTCTCTGGGTATCACTGTTGTGATGAGGGAGATTACTCCTGAGTGCTTCTTGACTCTTGGTTCTCTGGGTATCACTGCTGTGATGAGGGAGATTACTCCTAAATGGTGCTTGACTCTTGGTTCTCTGGGTATCACTGCTGTGAAGAGGGAGATTACACCTGAGTGGTGCTTGACTCTTGGTTCTCTGGGTATCACTGCTGTGATGAGGGAGATTACTCATGAGTGGTGCTTGACTCTTGGTTCTCTGGGTATTACTGTTGTGACAAGGGAGATTACTCCTGAGTGGTTCTTGACTCTTGGTTCTCTGGGTATTACTGTTGTGACAAGGGAGATTACTCCTGAGTGGTGCTTGACTCTTGGTTCTCTGGGTATTACTGTTGTGACGAGGGAGATTACTCCTGAGTGGTTCTTGACTCTTGGTTCTCTGGGTATTACTGTTGTGACGAGGGAGATTACTCCTGAGTTCTTCTTGACTCTTGGTTCTCTGTGTATCACTGCTGTGAAGAGGGAGATTACTCCTGAGTGGTGCTTGACTCTTGGTTCTCTGGGTATAACTACTGTGATGAGGGAGATTACTCCTGAGTGGTTCTTGACTCTTGGTTCTTTGGGTATCACTGCTGTGAAGAGGGAGATTACTCCTAAGTGGTGATTGACTCTGGGTTCTCTGGGTATTACTGTTGTGACAAGGGAGATTACTCCTGAGTGGTTCTTGACTATTGGTTCTCTGGGTATCACTACTGTGATGAGGGAGATTACTCCTGAGTGGTGCTTGACTCTTGGTTCTCTGGGTATCACTGCAGTGACAACGGAGATTACTGCCAAGTGGGTTTTGACTCTTGGTTCTATGGGAATCACTGCTGTGAAAAGGGAGATTATACCTGAGTGGTGCTTGACTCTTGGTTCTCTAGGTATCACTACTGTGATGAGGGAGATTACTCCTGAGTGGTGCTTGACTCTTGGTTCACTGGGTATCACTGCTGTGAAGAGGGAGATTACTCCTGAGTGATTCTTGACTCTTGGTTCTCTGGGTATCACTGTTGTGATGAGGGAGATTACTCCTGAGTGCTTCTTGACTCTTGGTTCTCTGGGTATCACTGCTGTGATGAGGGAGATTACTCCTAAATGGTGCTTGACTCTTGGTTCTCTGGGTATCACTGCTGTGAAGAGGGAGATTACACCTGAGTGGTGCTTGACTCTTGGTTCTCTGGGTATCACTGCTGTGATGAGGGAGATTACTCATGAGTGGTGCTTGACTCTTGGTTCTCTGGGTATTACTGTTGTGACAAGGGAGATTACTCCTGAGTGGTTCTTGACTCTTGGTTCTCTGGGTATTACTGTTGTGACAAGGGAGATTACTCCTGAGTGGTGCTTGACTCTTGGTTCTCTGAGTATTACTGTTGTGACAAGGGAGATTACTCCTGAGTGGTGCTTGACTCTTGGTTCTCTGGGTATTACTGTTGTGACGAGGGAGATTACTCCTGAGTAGTTCTTGACTCTTGGTTCTCTGGGTATTACTGTTGTGACGAGGGAGATTACTCCTGAGTTCTTCTTGACTCTTGGTTCTCTGTGTATCACTGCTGTGAAGAGGGAGATTACTCCTGAGTGGTGCTTGACTCTTGGTTCTCTGGGTATCACTACTGTGATGAGGGAGATTACTCCTGAGTGGTTCTTGACTCTTGGTTCTTTGGGTATCACTGCTGTGAAGAGGGAGATTACTCCTAAGTGGTGCTTGACTCTGGGTTCTCTGGGTGTTACTGTTGTGACGAGGGAGATTACTCCCGAGTTCTTCTTGACTCTTGGTTCTCTGTGTATCACTGCTGTGAAGAGGGAGATTACACCTGAGTGGTGCTTGACTCTTGGTTCTCTGGGTATCACTGCTGTGAAGAGGGAGATTACACCAGAGTGGTGCTTGACTCTTGGTTCTGTAGGTATCACTGCTGTGAAGAGTAAGATTACACTAGAGTGGTGCTTGACTCTTGGTTCTGTAGGTATCACTGCTGTGAAGAGGGAGATTACTGCTTAGTGGTGATTGACTCTGGGTTCTCTGGGTATTACTGTTGTGACAAGGGAGATTACTCCTGAGTGGTTCTTGACTATTGGTTCTCTGGGTATCACTACTGTGATGAGGGAGATTACTCCTGAGTGGTGCTTGACTCTTGGTTCTCTGGGTATCACTGCTGTGAAGAGGGAGATTACACCTGAGTGGTGCTTGACTCTTGGTTCTCTAGGTATCACTACTGTGATGAAGGAGATTACTCCTTAGTGGTTCTTGACTCTTGGTTCTTTGGGTATCACTGCTGTGAAGAGGGAGATTACTCCTAAGTGGTGATTGACTCTGGGTTCTCTGGGTATTACTGTTGTGACAAGGGAGATTACTCCTGAGTGGTTCTTGACTATTGGTTCTCTGGGTATCACTACTGTGATGAGGGAGATTACTCCTGAGTGGTGCTTGACTCTTGGTTCTCTGGGTATCACTGCAGTGACAACGGAGATTACTCCCAAGTGGGTTTTGACTCTTGGTTCTATGGGAATCACTGCTGTGAAAAGGGAGATTATACCTGAGTGGTGCTTGACTCTTGGTTCTCTAGGTATCACTACTGTGATGAGGGAGATTACTCCTGAGTGGTGCTTGACTCTTGGTTCACTGGGTATCACTGCTGTGAAGAGGGATATTACTCCTGAGTGATTCTTGACTCTTGGTTCTCTGGGTATCACTGTTGTGATGAGGGAGATTACTCCTGAGTGCTTCTTGACTCTTGGTTCTCTGGGTATCACTGCTGTGATGAGGGAGATTACTCCTAAATGGTGCTTGACTCTTGGTTCTCTGGGTATCACTGCTGTGAAGAGGGAGATTACACCTGAGTGGTGCTTGACTCTTGGTTCTCTGGGTATCACTGCTGTGATGAGGGAGATTACTCATGAGTGGTGCTTGACTCTTGGTTCTCTGGGTATTACTGTTGTGACAAGGGAGATTACTCCTGAGTGGTTCTTGACTCTTGGTTCTCTGGGTATTACTGTTGTGACAAGGGAGATTACTCCTGAGTGGTGCTTGACTCTTGGTTCTCTGAGTATTACTGTTGTGACAAGGGAGATTACTCCTGAGTGGTGCTTGACCCTTGGTTCTCTGGGTATTACTGTTGTGACGAGGGAGATTACTCCTGAGTGGTTCTTGACTCTTGGTTCTCTGGGTATTACTGTTGTGACGAGGGAGATTACTCCTGAGTTCTTCTTGACTCTTGGTTCTCTGTGTATCACTGCTGTGAAGAGGGAGATTACTCCTGAGTGGTGCTTGACTCTTGGTTCTCTGGGTATCACTACTGTGATGAGGGAGATTAGTCCTGAGTGGTTCTTGACTCTTGGTTCTTTGGGTATCACTGCTGTGAAGAGGGAGATTACTCCTAAGTGGTGCTTGACTCTGGGTTCTCTGGGTATTACTGTTGTGACAAGGGAGATTACTCCTGAGTGGTTCTTGACTCTTGGTTCTCTGGGTATCACTACTGTGATGAGGGAGATTACTCCTGAGTGGTGCTTGACTCTTGGTTCTCTGGGTATTACTGTTGTGACGAGGGATATTACTCCTGAGTTCTTCTTGACTCTTGGTTCTCTGTGTATCACTGCTGTGAAGAGGGAGATTACACCTGAGTGGTGCTTGACTCTTGGTTCTCTGGGTATCACTGCTGTGAAGAGGGAGATTACACCAGAGTGGTGCTTGACTCTTGGTTCTGTAGGTATCACTACTGTGATGAGGGAGATTACTCCTGAGTGGTTCTTGCCTCTGGGTTCTTTGGGTATCACTGCTGTGAAGAGGGCAATTACTCCTAAGTGGTGCTTGACTCTGGGTTCTCTGGGTATTACTGTTGTGACAAGGGAGATTACTCCTGGGTGGTTCTTGACTCTTGGTTCTCTGGGTATCACCACTGTGATGAGGGAGATTACTCCTGAGTGGGCTTGACTCTTGGTTCTCTGGGTATTACTACTGTGATGAGGGAGATTACTCCTGAGTAGTTCTTGACTCTTGGTTCTCTGGGTATTACTACTGTGATGAGGGAGATTACTCCTGAGTGGTGCTTGACTCTTGGTTCTCTGGGTATCACTACTGTGATGAGGGATATTACTCCTGAGTGCTTCTTGACCCTTGGTTCTCTGGGTATCACTGCTGTGATGAGGGAGATTACTCCTGAGTGGTGCTTGACTCTTGGTTCTCTGGGTATCACTGCTGTGAAGAGGGAGATTACACCGGAGTGGTGCTTGACTCTTGGTTCTGTAGGTATCACTACTGTGATGAGGGATATTACTCCTGAGTGGTTCTTGACTCTTGGTTCTTTGGGTATCACTGCTGTGAAGAGGGAGATTACTCCTAAGTGGTGCTTGACTCTGGGTTCTCTGGGTATTACTGTTGTGACAAGGGAGATTACTCCCGAGTGGTTCTTGACTCTTGGTTCTCTGGGTATCACTACTGTGACAACAGAGATTACTTCCAAGTGGTTTTTGACTCTTGGTTCTCTGGGAATCACTGCTGTGAAAAGGGAGATTACACCTGAGTGGTGCTTGACTCTTGGTTCTCTAGGTATCACTACTGTGATGAGGGAGATTACTCCTAAGTGGTGATTGACTCTGGGTTCTCTGGGTATTACTGTTGTGACAAGGGAGATTACTCCTGAGTGGGTTCTTGACTATTGGTTCTCTGGGTATCACTACTGTGATGAGGGAGATTACTCCTGAGTGGTGCTTGACTCTTGGTTCTCTGGGTATCACTGCTGTGAAGAGGGAGATTACACCTGAGTGGTGTTTGACTCTTGGTTCTCTAGGTATCACTACTGTGATGAGGGAGATTACTCCTGAGTGGTTCTTGACTCTTGGTTCTTTGGGTATCACTGCTGTGAAGAGGGAGATTACTCCTAAGTGGTGATTGACTCTGGGTTCTCTGGGTATTACTGTTGTGACAAGGGAGATTACTCCTGAGTGGTTCTTGACTATTGGTTCTCTGGGTATCACTACTGTGATGAGGGAGATTACTCCTGAGTGGTGCTTGACTCTTGGTTCTCTGGGTATCACTGCAGTGACAACGGAGATTACTCCCAAGTGGGTTTTGACTCTTGGTTCTCTGGGAATCACTGCTGTGAAAAGGGAGATTACACCTGAGTGGTGCTTGACTCTTGGTTCTCTAGGTATTACTGTTGTGACGAGGGAGATTACTCCTGAGTGGTGCTTGACTCTTGGTTCTCTGGGTATTACTGTTGTGACGAGGGAGATTGACTCTTGGTTCTCTGGGTATTACTGTTGTGAGGAGGGAGATTACTCCTGAGTGGTGCTTGACTCTTGGTTCTCTGGGTATTACTGTTGTGACGAGGGAGATTACTCCTGAGTTCTTCTTGACTCTTGGTTCTCTGTGTATCACTGCTGTGAAGAGGAAGATTACTCCTGACTAGTTCTTGACTCTTGGTTCTCTAGGTATTACTACTGTGATGAGGGAGATTACTCCTGAGTGGGCTTGACTCTTGGTTCTCTGGGTATTACTACTGTGATGAGGGAGATTACTCCTGAGTGCTTCTTGACCCTTGGTTCTCTGGGTATCACTGCTGTGATGAGGGAGATTACTCCTGTGTGGTGCTTGACTCTTGGTTCTCTGGGTATCACTGCTGTGAAGAGAGCGATTACACCGGAGTGGTGCTTGACTCTTGGTTCTGTACGTATCACTACTGTGATGAGGGAGATTACTCCTGAGTGGTTCTTGACTCTTGGTTCTTTGGGTATCACTGCTGTGAAGAGGGAGATTACTCCTAAGTGGTGCTTGACTCTGGGTTCTCTGGGTATTACTGTTGTGACAAGGGAGATTACTCCTGAGTGGTTCTTGACTCTTGGTTCTCTGGATATCACTACTGTGATGAGGGAGATTACTCCTGAGTGGTGCTTGACTCTTGGTTCTCTGGGTATTACTGTTGTGACGAGGGAGATTACTCCTGAGTTCTTCTTGACTCTTGGTTCTCTGTGTATCACTGCTGTGAAGAGGGAGATTACACCTGAGTGGTGCTTGACTCTTGGTTCTCTGGGTATCACTGCTGTGAAGAGGGAGATTACACCAGAGTGGTGCTTGACTCTTGGTTCTGTAGGTATCACTACTGTGATGAGGGAGATTACTCCTGAGTGGTTCTTGCCTCTTGGTTCTTTGGGTATCACTGCTGTGAAGAGGGAGATTACTCCTAAGTGGTGCTTGACTCTGGGTTCTCTGGGTATTACTGTTGTGACAAGGGAGATTACTCCTGGGTGGTTCTTGACTCTTGGTTCTCTGGGTATCACTACTGTGATGAGGGAGATTACTCCTGAGTGGGCTTGACTCTTGGTTCTCTGGGTATTACTACTGTGATGAGGGAGATTACTCCTGAGTGGTGCTTGACTCTTGGTTCTCTGGGTATCACTACTGTGATGAGGGAGATTACTCCTGAGTGCTTCTTGACCCTTGGTTCTCTGGGTATCACTGCTGTGATGAGGGAGATTACTCCTGAGTGGTGCTTGACTCTTGGTTCTCTGGGTATCACTGCTGTGAAGAGGGAGATTACACCGGAGTGGTGCTTGACTCTTGGTTCTGTAGGTATCACTACTGTGATGAGGGAGATTACTCCTGAGTGGTGCTTGACTCTTGGTTCACTGGGTATCACTGCTGTGAAGAGGGATATTACTCCTGAGTGATTCTTGACTCTTGGTTCTCTGGGTATCACTGTTGTGATGAGGGAGATTACTCCTGAGTGCTTCTTGACTCTTGGTTCTCTGGGTATCACTGCTGTGATGAGGGAGATTACTCCTAAATGGTGCTTGACTCTTGGTTCTCTGGGTATCACTGCTGTGAAGAGGGAGATTACACCTGAGTGGTGCTTGACTCTTGGTTCTCTGGGTATCACTGCTGTGATGAGGGAGATTACTCATGAGTGGTGCTTGACTCTTGGTTCTCTGGGTATTACTGTTGTGACAAGGGAGATTACTCCTGAGTGGTTCTTGACTCTTGGTTCTCTGGGTATTACTGTTGTGACAAGGGAGATTACTCCTGAGTGGTGCTTGACTCTTGGTTCTCTGAGTATTACTGTTGTGACAAGGGAGATTACTCCTGAGTGGTGCTTGACCCTTGGTTCTCTGGGTATTACTGTTGTGACGAGGGAGATTACTCCTGAGTGGTTCTTGACTCTTGGTTCTCTGGGTATTACTGTTGTGACGAGGGAGATTACTCCTGAGTTCTTCTTGACTCTTGGTTCTCTGTGTATCACTGCTGTGAAGAGGGAGATTACTCCTGAGTGGTGCTTGACTCTTGGTTCTCTGGGTATCACTACTGTGATGAGGGAGATTAGTCCTGAGTGGTTCTTGACTCTTGGTTCTTTGGGTATCACTGCTGTGAAGAGGGAGATTACTCCTAAGTGGTGCTTGACTCTGGGTTCTCTGGGTATTACTGTTGTGACAAGGGAGATTACTCCTGAGTGGTTCTTGACTCTTGGTTCTCTGGGTATCACTACTGTGATGAGGGAGATTACTCCTGAGTGGTGCTTGACTCTTGGTTCTCTGGGTATTACTGTTGTGACGAGGGATATTACTCCTGAGTTCTTCTTGACTCTTGGTTCTCTGTGTATCACTGCTGTGAAGAGGGAGATTACACCTGAGTGGTGCTTGACTCTTGGTTCTCTGGGTATCACTGCTGTGAAGAGGGAGATTACACCAGAGTGGTGCTTGACTCTTGGTTCTGTAGGTATCACTACTGTGATGAGGGAGATTACTCCTGAGTGGTTCTTGCCTCTGGGTTCTTTGGGTATCACTGCTGTGAAGAGGGCAATTACTCCTAAGTGGTGCTTGACTCTGGGTTCTCTGGGTATTACTGTTGTGACAAGGGAGATTACTCCTGGGTGGTTCTTGACTCTTGGTTCTCTGGGTATCACCACTGTGATGAGGGAGATTACTCCTGAGTGGGCTTGACTCTTGGTTCTCTGGGTATTACTACTGTGATGAGGGAGATTACTCCTGAGTAGTTCTTGACTCTTGGTTCTCTGGGTATTACTACTGTGATGAGGGAGATTACTCCTGAGTGGTGCTTGACTCTTGGTTCTCTGGGTATCACTACTGTGATGAGGGATATTACTCCTGAGTGCTTCTTGACCCTTGGTTCTCTGGGTATCACTGCTGTGATGAGGGAGATTACTCCTGAGTGGTGCTTGACTCTTGGTTCTCTGGGTATCACTGCTGTGAAGAGGGAGATTACACCGGAGTGGTGCTTGACTCTTGGTTCTGTAGGTATCACTACTGTGATGAGGGATATTACTCCTGAGTGGTTCTTGACTCTTGGTTCTTTGGGTATCACTGCTGTGAAGAGGGAGATTACTCCTAAGTGGTGCTTGACTCTGGGTTCTCTGGGTATTACTGTTGTGACAAGGGAGATTACTCCCGAGTGGTTCTTGACTCTTGGTTCTCTGGGTATCACTACTGTGACAACAGAGATTACTTCCAAGTGGTTTTTGACTCTTGGTTCTCTGGGAATCACTGCTGTGAAAAGGGAGATTACACCTGAGTGGTGCTTGACTCTTGGTTCTCTAGGTATCACTACTGTGATGAGGGAGATTACTCCTAAGTGGTGATTGACTCTGGGTTCTCTGGGTATTACTGTTGTGACAAGGGAGATTACTCCTGAGTGGGTTCTTGACTATTGGTTCTCTGGGTATCACTACTGTGATGAGGGAGATTACTCCTGAGTGGTGCTTGACTCTTGGTTCTCTGGGTATCACTGCTGTGAAGAGGGAGATTACACCTGAGTGGTGTTTGACTCTTGGTTCTCTAGGTATCACTACTGTGATGAGGGAGATTACTCCTGAGTGGTTCTTGACTCTTGGTTCTTTGGGTATCACTGCTGTGAAGAGGGAGATTACTCCTAAGTGGTGATTGACTCTGGGTTCTCTGGGTATTACTGTTGTGACAAGGGAGATTACTCCTGAGTGGTTCTTGACTATTGGTTCTCTGGGTATCACTACTGTGATGAGGGAGATTACTCCTGAGTGGTGCTTGACTCTTGGTTCTCTGGGTATCACTGCAGTGACAACGGAGATTACTCCCAAGTGGGTTTTGACTCTTGGTTCTCTGGGAATCACTGCTGTGAAAAGGGAGATTACACCTGAGTGGTGCTTGACTCTTGGTTCTCTAGGTATCACTACTGTGATGAGGGAGATTACACCTGAGTGGTGCTTGACTCTTGGTTCTCTAGGTATCACTCCTTTGAAGAGGGAGATTACTCCTGAGTGGTTCTTGACTCTTGGTTCTCTGGGTATTACTGTTGTGATGAGGGAGATTACTCCTGAGTGGTGCTTGACTCTTGGTTCTCTAGGTATTACTGTTGTGACGAGGGAGATTACTCCTGAGTGGTGCTTGACTCTTGGTTCTCTGGGTATTACTGTTGTGACGAGGGAGATTGACTCTTGGTTCTCTGGGTATTACTGTTGTGAGGAGGGAGATTACTCCTGAGTGGTGCTTGACTCTTGGTTCTCTGGGTATTACTGTTGTGACGAGGGAGATTACTCCTGAGTTCTTCTTGACTCTTGGTTCTCTGTGTATCACTGCTGTGAAGAGGAAGATTACTCCTGACTAGTTCTTGACTCTTGGTTCTCTAGGTATTACTACTGTGATGAGGGAGATTACTCCTGAGTGGGCTTGACTCTTGGTTCTCTGGGTATTACTACTGTGATGAGGGAGATTACTCCTGAGTGCTTCTTGACCCTTGGTTCTCTGGGTATCACTGCTGTGATGAGGGAGATTACTCCTGTGTGGTGCTTGACTCTTGGTTCTCTGGGTATCACTGCTGTGAAGAGAGCGATTACACCGGAGTGGTGCTTGACTCTTGGTTCTGTACGTATCACTACTGTGATGAGGGAGATTACTCCTGAGTGGTTCTTGACTCTTGGTTCTTTGGGTATCACTGCTGTGAAGAGGGAGATTACTCCTAAGTGGTGCTTGACTCTGGGTTCTCTGGGTATTACTGTTGTGACAAGGGAGATTACTCCTGAGTGGTTCTTGACTCTTGGTTCTCTGGATATCACTACTGTGATGAGGGAGATTACTCCTGAGTGGTGCTTGACTCTTGGTTCTCTGGGTATTACTGTTGTGACGAGGGAGATTACTCCTGAGTTCTTCTTGACTCTTGGTTCTCTGTGTATCACTGCTGTGAAGAGGGAGATTACACCTGAGTGGTGCTTGACTCTTGGTTCTCTGGGTATCACTGCTGTGAAGAGGGAGATTACACCAGAGTGGTGCTTGACTCTTGGTTCTGTAGGTATCACTACTGTGATGAGGGAGATTACTCCTGAGTGGTTCTTGCCTCTTGGTTCTTTGGGTATCACTGCTGTGAAGAGGGAGATTACTCCTAAGTGGTGCTTGACTCTGGGTTCTCTGGGTATTACTGTTGTGACAAGGGAGATTACTCCTGGGTGGTTCTTGACTCTTGGTTCTCTGGGTATCACTACTGTGATGAGGGAGATTACTCCTGAGTGGGCTTGACTCTTGGTTCTCTGGGTATTACTACTGTGATGAGGGAGATTACTCCTGAGTGGTGCTTGACTCTTGGTTCTCTGGGTATCACTACTGTGATGAGGGAGATTACTCCTGAGTGCTTCTTGACCCTTGGTTCTCTGGGTATCACTGCTGTGATGAGGGAGATTACTCCTGAGTGGTGCTTGACTCTTGGTTCTCTGGGTATCACTGCTGTGAAGAGGGAGATTACACCGGAGTGGTGCTTGACTCTTGGTTCTGTAGGTATCACTACTGTGATGAGGGAGATTACTCCTGAGTGGTGCTTGACTCTTGGTTCTCTGGGTATCACTGCAGTGACAACAGAGATTACTTCCAAGTGGTTTTTGACTCTTGGTTCTCTGGGAATCACTGCTGTGAAAAGGGAGATTACACCTGAGTGGTGCTTGACTCTTGGTTCTCTAGGTATCACTACTGTGATGAGGGAGATTACTCCTGAGTGGTGCTTGACTCTTGGTTCACTGTGTATCACTGCTGTGAAGAGGGAGCTTACTCCTGAGTGATTCTTGACTCTTGATTCACTGGGTATCACTGTTGTGATGAGGGAGATTACTCCTGAGTGCATCTTGACCCTTGGTTCTCTGGGTATCACTGCTTTGATGAGGGAGATTACTCCTAAATGGTGCTTGACTCTTGGTTCTCTGGGTATCACTGCTGTGAAGAGGGAGATTACACCTGAGTGGTGCTTGACTCTTGGTTCTCTAGGTATCACTACTGTGATGAGGGAGATTACTCCTGAGTGGTTCTTGACTCTTGGTTCTTTGGGTATCACTGCTGTGAAGAGGGAGATTACTCCTAAGTGATGCTTGACTCTGGGTTCTCTGGGTATTACTGTTGTGACAAGGGAGATTACTCCTGAGTGGTTCTTGACTCTTGGTTCTCTGGGTATCACTACTGTGATGAGGGAGATTACTGCTGAGTGGTGCTTGACTCTTGGTTCTCTGGGTATCACTGAAGTGACAACAGAGATTACTTCCAAGTGGTTTTTGACTCTTGGTTCTCTGGGAATCACTGCTGTGAAGAGGGAGATTACTCCTGAGTGGTGCTTGACTCTTGGTTCTCTTGGTATCACTGCTGTGAAGAGGGAGATTACACCTGAGTGGTGTTTGACTCTTGGTTCTCTAGGTATCACTACTGTGATGAGGGAGATTACTCCTGAGTGGTTCTTGACTCTTGGTTCATTGGGTATCACTGCTGTGAAGAGGGAGATTACTCCTAAGTGGTGATTGACTCTGGGTTCTCTGGGTATTACTGTTGTGACAAGGGAGATTACTCCTGAGTGGTTCTTGACTATTGGTTCTCTGGGTATCGCTACTGTGATGAGGGAGATTACTCCTGAGTGGTGCTTGACTCTTGGTTCTCTGGGTATCACTGCAGTGACAACGGAGATTACTCCCAAGTGGGTTTTGACTCTTGGTTCTCTGGGAATCACTGCTGTGAAAAAGGAGATTACACCTGAGTGGTGCTTGACTCTTGGTTCTCTAGGTATCACTACTGTGATGAGGGAGATTATACCTGAGTGGTGCTTGACTCTTGGTTCTCTAGGTATCACTGCTGTGAAGAGGGAGATTACTCCTGAGTGGTTCTTGACTCTTGGTTCTCTGGGTATTACTGTTGTGACGAGGGAGATTACTCCTGAGTGGTGCTTGACTCTTGGTTCTCTGGGTATTACTGTTGTGACGAGGGAGATTACTCCTGAGTGGTGCTTGACTCTTGGTTCTCTGGGTATTACTGTTGTGACGAGGGAGATTGACTCTTGGTTCTCTGGGTATTACTGTTGTGAGGAGGGAGATTACTCCTGAGTGGTGCTTGACTCTTGGTTCTCTGGGTATTACTGTTGTGACGAGGGAGATTACTCCTGAGTTCTTCTTGACTCTTGGTTCTCTGTGTATCACTGCTGTGAAGAGGGAGATTACTCCTGAGTAGTTCTTGACTCTTGGTTCTCTAGGTATTACTACTGTGATGAGGGAGATTACTCCTGAGTGGCCTTGACTCTTGGTTCTCTGGGTATTACTACTGTGATGAGGGAGATGACTCCTGAGTAGTTCTTGACTCTTGGTTCTCTGGGTATTACTACTATGATGAGGGAGATTACTCCTGAGTGGTGCTTGACTCTTGGTTCTCTGGGTATCACTACTGTGATGAGGGAGATTACTCCTGAGTGCTTCTTGACCCTTGGTTCTCTGGGTATCACTGCTGTGATGAGGGAGATTACTCCTGAGTGGTGCTTGACTCTTGGTTCTCTGGGTATCACTGCTGTGAAGAGTGCGATTACACCGGAGTGGTGCTTGACTCTTGGTTCTGTAGGTATCACTACTGTGATGAGGGAGATTACTCCTGAGTGGTTCTTGACTCTTGGTTCTTTGGGTATCACTGCTGTGAAGAGGGAGATTAGTCCTAAGTGGTGCTTGACTCTGGGTTCTCTGGGTATTACTGTTGTGACAAGGGAGATTACTCCTGAGTGGTTCTTGACTCTTGGTTCTCTGGATATCACTACTGTGATGAGGGAGATTACTCCTGAGTGGTGCTTGACTCTTGGTTCTCTGGGTATCACTGCAGTGACAACGGAGATTACTTCCAAGTGTTTTTTTACTCTTGGTTCTCTGGGTATTATTGTTGTGACAAGGGAGATTACTCCTGAGTGCTGCTTGACTCTTGGTTCTCTGGGTATTACTGTTGTGACGAGGGAGATTACTCCCGAGTAGTTCTTGACTCTTGGTTCTCTGGGTATTACTGTTGTGACGAGGGAGATTACTCCTGAGTTCTTCTTGACTCTTGGTTCTCTGTGTATCAATGCTGTGAAGAGGGAGATTACACCTGAGTGGTGCTTGACTCTTGGTTCTCTGGGCATCACTGCTGTGAAGAGGGAGATTACACCAGAGTGGTGCTTGACTCTTGGTTCTGTAGGTATCACTACTGTGATGAGGGAGATTACTCCTTAGTGGTTCTTGACTCTTGGTTCTTTGGGTATCACTGCTGTGAAGAGGGAGATTACTCCTAAGTGGTGATTGATTCTGGGTTCTCTGGGTATTACTGTTGTGACAAGGGAGATTACTCCTGAGTGGTTCTTGACTATTGGTTCTCTGGGTATCACTACTGTGATGAGGGAGATTACTCCTGAGTGGTGCTTGACTCTTGGTTCTCTGGGTATCACTGCAGTGACAACGGAGATTACTCCCAAGTGGGTTTTGACTCTTGGTTCTATGGGAATCACTGCTGTGGAAAGGGAGATTATACCTGAGTGGTGCTTGACTCTTGGTTCTCTAGGTATCACTACTGTGATGAGGGAGATTACTCCTGAGTGGAGCTTGACTCTTGGTTCACTGGGTATCACTGCTGTGAAGAGGGAGATTACTCCTGAGTGATTCTTGACTCTTGGTTCTCTGGGTATCACTGTTGTGATGAGGGAGATTACTCCTGAGTGGTGCTTGACTCTTGGTTCTCTGGGTATCACTGCTGTGATGAGTGAGATTACTCCTAAATGGTGCTTGACTCTTGGTTCTCTGGGTATCACTGCTGTGAAGAGGGAGATTACACCTGAGTGGTGCTTGACTCTTGGTTCTCTGGGTATCACTGCTGTGATGAGGGAGATTACTCATGAGTGGTGCTTGACTCTTGGTTCTCTGGGTATTACTGTTGTGACAAGGGAGATTACTCCTGAGTGCTTCTTGACCCTTGGTTCTCTGGGTATCACTGCTGTGATGAGGGAGATTACTCCTGAGTGTTTCTTGCCTCTTGGTTCTTTGGGTATCACTGCTGTGAAGAGGGCGATTACTCCTAAGTGGTGCTTGACTCTGGGTTCTCTGGGTATTACTGTTGTGACAAGGGAGATTACTCCTGGGTGGTTCTTGACTCTTGGTTCTCTGGGTATCACCACTGTGATGAGGGAGATTACTCCTGAGTGGGCTTGACTCTTGGTTCTCTGGGTATTACTACTGTGATGAGGGAGATTACTCCTGAGTAGTTCTTGACTCTTGGTTCTCTGGGTATTACTACTGTGATGAGGGAGATTACTCCTGAGTGGTGCTTGACTCTTGGTTCTCTGGGTATCACTACTGTGATGAGGGAGATTACTCCTGAGTGCTTCTTGACCCTTGGTTCTCTGGGTATCACTGCTGTGATGAGGGATATTACTCCTGAGTGGTGCTTGACTCTTGGTTCTCTGGGTATCACTGCTGTGAAGAGGGAGATTACACTGGAGTGGTGCTTGACTCTTGGTTCTGTAGGTATCACTACTGTGATGAGGGATATTACTCCTGAGTGGTTCTTGACTCTTGGTTCTTTGGGTATCACTGCTGTGAAGAGGGAGATTACTCCTAAGTGGTGCTTGACTCTGGGTTCTCTGGGTATTACTGTTGTGACAAGGGAGATTACTCCCGAGTGGTTCTTGACTCTTGGTTCTCTGGGTATCACTACTGTGACAACAGAGATTACTTCCAAGTGGTTTTTGACTCTTGGTTCTCTGGGTATCACTGCTGTGAAGAGGGATATTACACCTGAGTGGTGCTTGACTCTTGGTTCTCTGGGTATCACTGCTGTGATGAGGGAGATTACTCCTGAGTGGTGCTTGACTCTTGGTTCTCTGGGTATTACTGTTGTGAGAAGGGAGATTACTCCTGAGTGGTGCTTGACTCTTGGTTCTCTGGGTATTACAGTTGTGACGAGGGAGATTACTCCTGAGTGGTTCTTAACTCTTGGTTCTCAGGTATTACTGTTGTGACGAGGGAGATTACTCCTGAGTGCTTCTTGACTCTTGGTTCTCTGTGTATCACTGCTGTGAAGAGGGAGATTACTCCTGAGTAGTTCTTGACTCTTGGTTCTCTAGGTATTACTACTGTGATGAGGGAGATTGCTACTGAATGGTGCTTGACTCTTGGTTCTCTGGGTATTACTACTGTGATGAGGGAGATTACTCCTGAGTAGTTGGTGACTCTTGGTTCTCTGGGTATTACTACTGTGATGAGGGAGATTACTCCTGAGTGGTGCTTGGCTCTTGGTTCACTGGGTATCACTGCTGTGAAGAGGGAGCTTACTCCTGAGTGATTATTGACTCTTGGTTCTCTGGGTATCACTACTGTGATGAGGGAGATTACTCCTGAGTGCTTCTTGACCCTTGGATCTCTGGGTATCACTGCTGTGATGAGGGAGATTACTCCTGAGTGGAGCTTAACTCTTGGTTCTCTGGGTATCACTGCTGTGAAGAGGGAGATTACACCTGAGTGGTGCTTGACTCTTGGTTCTCTAGGTATCACTACTGTGATGAGGGAGATTACTCCTGAGTGGTTCTTGACTCTTGGTTCTTTGGGTATCACTGCTGTGAAGTAGGAGATTACTCCTAAGTGGTGATTGACTCTGGGTTCTCTGGGTATTACTGTTGTGACAAGGGAGATTACTCCTGAGTGGTTCTTGACTATTGGTTCTCTGGGTATCACTGCTGTGATGAGGGAGATTACTCCTAAATGGTGCTTGACTCTTGGTTCTCTGGGTAGCACTGCTGTGAAGAGGGAGATTACACCTGAATGGTGCTTGACTCTTGGTTCTCTGGGTATCACTGCTGTGATGAGGGAGATTACTCCTGAGTGGTGCTTGACTCTTGGTTCTCTGAGTATTACTGTTGTGACAAGGGAGATTACTCCTGAGTGGTTCTTGACTCTTGGTTCTCTGGGTATTACTGTTGTGACAAGGGAGATTACTCCTGGTGGTGCTTGACTCTTGGTTATCTGGGTATTACTGTTGCGACAAGGGAGATTACTCCTGAGTTCTTCTTGACTCTTGGTTCTCTGTGTATCACTGCTGTGAAGAGGGAGATTACTCCTGAGTAGTTCTTGACTCTTGGTTCTCTAGGTATTACTACTGTGATGAGGGAGATTACTCCTGAGTGGGTTTGACTCTTGGTTCTCTGGGTATTACTACTGTGATGAGGGAGATTACTCCTGAGTGCTTCTTGACCCTTGGATCTCTGGGTATCACTGCTGTGATGAGGGAGATTATTCCTGAGTGGTGCTTGACTCTTGGTTCTCTGGGTATCACTGCTGTAAAGAGGGAGATTACACCTGAGTGGTGCTTGACTCTTGGTTCTCTAGGTATCACTACTGTGATGAGGGAGATTACTCCTGAGTGGTTCTTGACTCTTGGTTCTTTGGGTATCACTGCTGTGAAGAGGGAGATTACTCCTAAGTGGTGATTGACTCTGGGTTCTCTGGGTATTACTGTTGTGACAAGGGAAATTACTCCTGAGTGGTTCTTGACTATTGGTTCTCTGGGTATCACTACTGTGATGAGGGAGATTACTCCTGAGTGGTGCTTGACTCTTGGTTCTCTGGGTATCACTGCAGTGACAACGGAGATTACTCCCAAGTGGGTTTTGACTCTTGGTTCTATGGGAATCACTGCTGTGAAAAGGGAGATTATACCTGAGTGGTGCTTGACTCTTGGTTCTCTAGGTATCACTACTGTGATGAGGGAGATTACTCCTGAGTGGTGCTTGACTCTTGGTTCACTGGGTATCACTGCTGTGAAGAGGGAGATTACTCCTGAGTGATTCTTGACTCTTGGTTCTCTGGGTATCACTTTTGTGATGAGGGAGATTACTCCTGAGTGCTTCTTGACTCTTGGTTCTCTGGGTATCACTGCTGTGATGAGGGAGATTACTCCTAAATGGTGCTTGACTCTTGGTTCTCTGGGTATCACTGCTGTGAAGAGGGAGATTACACCTGAGTGGTGCTTGACTCTTGGTTCTCTGGGTATCACTGCTGTGATGAGGGAGATTACTCATGAGTGGTGCTTGACTCTTGGTTCTCTGGGTATTACTGTTGTGACAAGGGATATTACTCCTGAGTGGTTCTTGACTCTTGGTTCTCTGGGTATTACTGTTGTGACAAGGGAGATTACTCCTGAGTGGTGCTTGACTCTTGGTTCTCTGAGTATTACTGTTGTGACAAGGGAGATTACTCCTGAGTGGTGCTTGACTCTTGGTTCTCTGGGTATTACTGTTGTGACGAGGGAGATTACTCCTGAGTGGTTCTTGACTCTTGGTTCTCTGGGTATTACTGTTGTGACGAGGGAGATTACTCCTGAGTTCTTCTTGACTCTTGGTTCTCTGTGTATCACTGCTGTGAAGAGGGAGATTACTCCTGAGTGGTGCTTGACTCTTGGTTCTCTAGGTATCACTACTGTGATGAGGGAGATTACTCCTGAGTGGTTCTTGACTCTTGGTTCTTTGGGTATCACTGCTGTGAAGAGGGAGATTACTCCTAAGTGGTGCTTGACTCTGGGTTCTCTGGGTATTACTGTTGTGACAAGGGAGATTACTCCTGAGTGGTTCTTGACTCTTGGTTCTCTAGGTATCACTACTGTGATGAGGGAGATTACTCCTGAGTGGTTCTTGACTCTTGGTTCTTTGGGTATCACTGCTGTGAAGAGGGAGATTACTCCTAAGTGGTGCTTGACTCTGGGTTCTCTGGGTATTACTGTTGTGACAAGGGAGATTACTCCTGAGTGGTTCTTGACTCTTGGTTCTCTGGGTATCACTACTGTGATGAGGGAGATTACTCCTGAGTGGTGCTTGACTCTTGGTTCTCTGGGTATTACTGTTGTGACGAGGGAGATTACTCCTGAGTTCTTCTTGACTCTTGGTTCTCTGTGTATCACTGCTGTGAAGAGGGAGATTACACCTGAGTGGTGCTTGACTCTTGGTTCTCTGGGTATCACTGCTGTGAAGAGGGAGATTACACCAGAGTGGTGCTTGACTCTTGGTTCTGTAGGTATCACTACTGTGATGAGGGAGATTACTCCTGAGTGGTTCTTGACTCTTGGTTCTTTGGGTATCACCGCTGTGAAGAGGGAGATTACACCTGAGTGGTGCTTGACTCTTGGTTCTCTAGGTATCACTACTGTGATGAGGGAGATTACTCCTGAGTGGTGCTTGACTCTTGGTTCTCTAGGTATCACTACTGTGATGAGGGAGATTACTCCTGAGTGGTTCTTGACTCTTGGTTCTTTGTGTATCACTGCTGTGAAGAGGGAGATTACTCCTAAGTGGTGATTGACTCTGGGTTCTCTGGGTATTACTGTTGTGACAAGGGAGATTACTCCTGAGTGGTTCTTGACTATTGGTTCTCTGGGTATCACTACTGTGATGAGGGAGATTACTCCTGAGTGGTGCTTGACTCTTGGTTCTCTGGGTATCACTGCTGTGAAGAGGGAGATTACACCTGAGTGGTGCTTGACTCTTGGTTCTCTAGGTATCACTACTGTGATGAGGGAGATTACTCCTGAGTGGTTCTTGACTCTTGGTTCTTTGGGTATCACTGCTGTGAAGAGGGAGATTACTCCTAAGTGGTGATTGACTCTGGGTTCTCTGGGTATTACTGTTGTGACAAGGGAGATTACTCCTGAGTGGTTCTTGACTATTGGTTCTCTGGGTATCACTACTGTGATGAGGGAGATTACTCCTGAGTGGTGCTTGACTCTTGGTTCTCTGGGTATCACTGCAGTGACAACGGAGATTACTCCCAAGTGGGTTTTGACTCTTGGTTCTATGGGAATCACTGCTGTGAAAAGGGAGATTATACCTGAGTGGTGCTTGACTCTTCGTTCTCTAGGTATCACTACTGTGATGAGGGAGATTACTCCTGAGTGGTGCTTGACTCTTGGTTCACTGGGTATCACTGCTGTGAAGAGGGAGATTACTCCTGAGTGATTCTTGACTCTTGGTTCTCTGGGTATCACTGTTGTGATGAGGGAGATTACTCCTGAGTGCTTCTTGACTCTTGGTTCTCTGGGTATCACTGCTGTGATGAGGGAGATTACTCCTAAATGGTGCTTGACTCTTGGTTCTCTGGGTATCACTGCTGTGAAGAGGGAGATTACACCTGAGTGGTGCTTGACTCTTGGTTCTCTGGGTATCACTGCTGTGATGAGGGAGATTACTCATGAGTGGTGCTTGACTCTTGGTTCTCTGGGTATTACTGTTGTGACAAGGGAGATTACTCCTGAGTGGTTCTTGACTCTTGGTTCTCTGGGTATTACTGTTGTGACAAGGGAGATTACTCCTGAGTGGTGCTTGACTCTTGGTTCTCTGAGTATTACTGTTGTGACAAGGGAGATTACTCCTGAGTGGTGCTTGACTCTTGGTTCTCTGGGTATTACTGTTGTGACGAGGGAGATTACTCCTGAGTGGTTCTTGACTCTTGGTTCTCTGGGTATTACTGTTGTGACGAGGGAGATTACTCCTGAGTTCTTCTTGACTCTTGGTTCTCTGTGTATCACTGCTGTGAAGAGGGAGATTACTCCTGAGTGGTGCTTGACTCTTGGTTCTCTGGGTATAACTACTGTGATGAGGGAGATTACTCCTGAGTGGTTCTTGACTCTTGGTTCTTTGGGTATCACTGCTGTGAAGAGGGAGATTACTCCTAAGTGGTGAATGACTCTGGGTTCTCTGGGTATTACTGTTGTGACAAGGGAGATTACTCCTGAGTGGTTCTTGACTATTGGTTCTCTGGGTATCACTACTGTGATGAGGGAGATTACTCCTGAGTGGTGCTTGACTCTTGGTTCTCTGGGTATCACTGCAGTGACAACGGAGATTACTGCCAAGTGGGTTTTGACTCTTGGTTCTATGGGAATCACTGCTGTGAAAAGGGAGATTATACCTGAGTGGTGCTTGACTCTTGGTTCTCTAGGTATCACTACTGTGATGAGGGAGATTACTCCTGAGTGGTGCTTGACTCTTGGTTCACTGGGTATCACTGCTGTGAAGAGGGAGATTACTCCTGAGTGATTCTTTACTCTTGGTTCTCTGGGTATCACTGTTGTGATGAGGGAGATTACTCCTGAGTGCTTCTTGACTCTTGGTTCTCTGGGTATCACTGCTGTGATGAGGGAGATTACTCCTAAATGGTGCTTGACTCTTGGTTCTCTGGGTATCACTGCTGTGAAGAGGGAGATTACACCTGAGTGGTGCTTGACTCTTGGTTCTCTGGGTATCACTGCTGTGATGAGGGAGATTACTCATGAGTGGTGCTTGACTCTTGGTTCTCTGGGTATTACTGTTGTGACAAGGGAGATTACTCCTGAGTGGTTCTTGACTCTTGGTTCTCTGGGTATTACTGTTGTGACAAGGGAGATTACTCCTGAGTGGTGCTTGACTCTTGGTTCTCTGAGTATTACTGTTGTGACAAGGGAGATTACTCCTGAGTGGTGCTTGACTCTTGGTTCTCTGGGTATTACTGTTGTGACGAGGGAGATTACTCCTGAGTGGTTCTTGACTCTTGGTTCTCTGGGTATTACTGTTGTGACAAGGGAGATTACTCCTGAGTGGTGCTTGACTCTTGGTTCTCTGGGTATTACTGTTGTGACGAGGGAGATTACTCCTGAGTGGTGCTTGACTCTTGGTTCTCTGGGTATCACTACTGTGATGAGGGAGATTAGTCCTGAGTGGTTCTTGACTCTTGGTTCTTTGGGTATCACTGCTGTGAAGAGGGAGATTACTCCTAAGTGGTGCTTGACTCTGGGTTCTCTGGGTATTACTGTTGTGACAAGGGAGATTACTCCTGAGTGGTTCTTGACTCTTGGTTCTCTGGGTATCACTACTGTGATGAGGGAGATTACTCCTGAGTGGTGCTTGACTCTTGGTTCTCTGGGTATTACTGTTGTGACGAGGGATATTACTCCTGAGTTCTTCTTGACTCTTGGTTCTCTGTGTATCACTGCTGTGAAGAGGGAGATTACACCTGAGTGGTGCTTGACTCTTGGTTCTCTGGGTATCACTGCTGTGAAGAGGGAGATTACACCAGAGTGGTGCTTGACTCTTGGTTCTGTAGGTATCACTACTGTGATGAGGGAGATTACTCCTGAGTGGTTCTTGCCTCTTGGTTCTTTGGGTATCACTGCTGTGAAGAGGGCAATTACTCCTAAGTGGTGCTTGACTCTGGGTTCTCTGGGTATTACTGTTGTGACAAGGGAGATTACTCCTGGGTGGTTCTTGACTCTTGGTTCTCTGGGTATCACCACTGTGATGAGGGAGATTACTCCTGAGTGGGCTTGACTCTTGGTTCTCTGGGTATTACTACTGTGATGAGGGAGATTACTCCTGAGTAGTTCTTGACTCTTGGTTCTCTGGGTATTACTACTGTGATGAGGGAGATTACTCCTGAGTGGTGCTTGACTCTTGGTTCTCTGGGTATCACTACTGTGATGAGGGATATTACTCCTGAGTGCTTCTTGACCCTTGGTTCTCTGGGTATCACTGCTGTGATGAGGGAGATTACTCCTGAGTGGTGCTTGACTCTTGGTTCTCTGGGTATCACTGCTGTGAAGAGGGAGATGACACCGGAGTGGTGCTTGACTCTTGGTTCTGTAGGTATCACTACTGTGATGAGGGATATTACTCCTGAGTGGTTCTTGACTCTTGGTTCTTTGGGTATCACTGCTGTGAAGAGGGAGATTACTCCTAAGTGGTGCTTGACTCTGGGTTCTCTGGGTATTACTGTTGTGACAAGGGAGATTACTCCCGAGTGGTTCTTGACTCTTGGTTCTCTGGGTATCACTACTGTGACAACAGAGATTACTTCCAAGTGGTTTTTGACTCTTGGTTCTCTGGGAATCACTGCTGTGAAAAGGGAGATTACACCTGAGTGGTGCTTGACTCTTGGTTCTCTAGGTATCACTACTGTGATGAGGGAGATTACTCCTAAGTGGTGATTGACTCTGGGTTCTCTGGGTATTACTGTTGTGACAAGGGAGATTACACCTGAGTGGTGCTTGACTCTTGGTTCCCTAGGTATCACTACTGTGATGAGGGAGATTACTCCTGAGTGGTTCTTGACTCTTGGTTCTTTGGGTATCACTGCTGTGAAGAGGGAGATTACTCCTAAGTGGTGATTGACTCTGGGTTCTCTGGGTATTACTGTTGTGACAAGGGAGATTACTCCTGAGTGGTTCTTGACTATTGGTTCTCTGGGTATCACTACTGTGATGAGGGAGATTACTCCTGAGTGGTGCTTGACTCTTGGTTCTCTGGGTATCACTGCAGTGACAACGGAGATTACTCCCAAGTGGGTTTTGACTCTTGGTTCTATGGGAATCACTGCTGTGAAAAGGGAGATTATACCTGAGTGGTGCTTGACTCTTGGTTCTCTAGGTATCACTACTGTGATGAGGGAGATTACTCCTGAGTGGTGCTTGACTCTTGGTTCACTGGGTATCACTGCTGTGAAGAGGGAGATTACTCCTGAGTGATTCTTGACTCTTGGTTCTCTGGGTATCACTGTTGTGATGAGGGAGATTACTCCTGAGTGCTTCTTGACTCTTGGTTCTCTGGGTATCACTGCTGTGATGAGGGAGATTACTCCTAAATGGTGCTTGACTCTTGGTTCTCTGGGTATCACTGCTGTGAAGAGGGAGATTACACCTGAGTGGTGCTTGACTCTTGGTTCTCTGGGTATCACTGCTGTGATGAGGGAGATTACTCATGAGTGGTGCTTGACTCTTGGTTCTCTGGGTATTACTGTTGTGACAAGGGAGATTACTCCTGAGTGGTTCTTGACTCTTGGTTCTCTGGGTATTACTGTTGTGACAAGGGAGATTACTCCTGAGTGGTGCTTGACTCTTGGTTCTCTGGGTATTACTGTTGTGACGAGGGAGATTACTCCTGAGTGGTTCTTGACTCTTGGTTCTCTGGGTATTACTGTTGTGACGAGGGAGATTACTCCTGAGTTCTTCTTGACTCTTGGTTCTCTGTGTATCACTGCTGTGAAGAGGGAGATTACTCCTGAGTGGTGCTTGACTCTTGGTTCTCTGGGTATAACTACTGTGATGAGGGAGATTACTCCTGAGTGGTTCTTGACTCTTGGTTCTTTGGGTATCACTGCTGTGAAGAGGGAGATTACTCCTAAGTGGTGATTGACTCTGGGTTCTCTGGGTATTACTGTTGTGACAAGGGAGATTACTCCTGAGTGGTTCTTGACTATTGGTTCTCTGGGTATCACTACTGTGATGAGGGAGATTACTCCTGAGTGGTGCTTGACTCTTGGTTCTCTGGGTATCACTGCAGTGACAACGGAGATTACTGCCAAGTGGGTTTTGACTCTTGGTTCTATGGGAATCACTGCTGTGAAAAGGGAGATTATACCTGAGTGGTGCTTGACTCTTGGTTCTCTAGGTATCACTACTGTGATGAGGGAGATTACTCCTGAGTGGTGCTTGACTCTTGGTTCACTGGGTATCACTGCTGTGAAGAGGGAGATTACTCCTGAGTGATTCTTGACTCTTGGTTCTCTGGGTATCACTGTTGTGATGAGGGAGATTACTCCTGAGTGCTTCTTGACTCTTGGTTCTCTGGGTATCACTGCTGTGATGAGGGAGATTACTCCTAAATGGTGCTTGACTCTTGGTTCTCTGGGTATCACTGCTGTGAAGAGGGAGATTACACCTGAGTGGTGCTTGACTCTTGGTTCTCTGGGTATCACTGCTGTGATGAGGGAGATTACTCATGAGTGGTGCTTGACTCTTGGTTCTCTGGGTATTACTGTTGTGACAAGGGAGATTACTCCTGAGTGGTTCTTGACTCTTGGTTCTCTGGGTATTACTGTTGTGACAAGGGAGATTACTCCTGAGTGGTGCTTGACTCTTGGTTCTCTGGGTATTACTGTTGTGACGAGGGAGATTACTCCTGAGTGGTTCTTGACTCTTGGTTCTCTGGGTATTACTGTTGTGACGAGGGAGATTACTCCTGAGTTCTTCTTGACTCTTGGTTCTCTGTGTATCACTGCTGTGAAGAGGGAGATTACTCCTGAGTGGTGCTTGACTCTTGGTTCTCTGGGTATAACTACTGTGATGAGGGAGATTACTCCTGAGTGGTTCTTGACTCTTGGTTCTTTGGGTATCACTGCTGTGAAGAGGGAGATTACTCCTAAGTGGTGATTGACTCTGGGTTCTCTGGGTATTACTGTTGTGACAAGGGAGATTACTCCTGAGTGGTTCTTGACTATTGGTTCTCTGGGTATCACTACTGTGATGAGGGAGATTACTCCTGAGTGGTGCTTGACTCTTGGTTCTCTGGGTATCACTGCAGTGACAACGGAGATTACTGCCAAGTGGGTTTTGACTCTTGGTTCTATGGGAATCACTGCTGTGAAAAGGGAGATTATACCTGAGTGGTGCTTGACTCTTGGTTCTCTAGGTATCACTACTGTGATGAGGGAGATTACTCCTGAGTGGTGCTTGACTCTTGGTTCACTGGGTATCACTGCTGTGAAGAGGGAGATTACTCCTGAGTGATTCTTGACTCTTGGTTCTCTGGGTATCACTGTTGTGATGAGGGAGATTACTCCTGAGTGCTTCTTGACTCTTGGTTCTCTGGGTATCACTGCTGTGATGAGGGAGATTACTCCTAAATGGTGCTTGACTCTTGGTTCTCTGGGTATCACTGCTGTGAAGAGGGAGATTACACCTGAGTGGTGCTTGACTCTTGGTTCTCTGGGTATCACTGCTGTGATGAGGGAGATTACTCATGAGTGGTGCTTGACTCTTGGTTCTCTGGGTATTACTGTTGTGACAAGGGAGATTACTCCTGAGTGGTTCTTGACTCTTGGTTCTCTGGGTATTACTGTTGTGACAAGGGAGATTACTCCTGAGTGGTGCTTGACTCTTGGTTCTCTGAGTATTACTGTTGTGACAAGGGAGATTACTCCTGAGTGGTGCTTGACTCTTGGTTCTCTGGGTATTACTGTTGTGACGAGGGAGATTACTCCTGAGTAGTTCTTGACTCTTGGTTCTCTGGGTATTACTGTTGTGACGAGGGAGATTACTCCTGAGTTCTTCTTGACTCTTGGTTCTCTGTGTATCACTGCTGTGAAGAGGGAGATTACTCCTGAGTGGTGCTTGACTCTTGGTTCTCTGGGTATCACTACTGTGATGAGGGAGATTACTCCTGAGTGGTTCTTGACTCTTGGTTCTTTGGGTATCACTGCTGTGAAGAGGGAGATTACTCCTAAGTGGTGCTTGACTCTGGGTTCTCTGGGTGTTACTGTTGTGACGAGGGAGATTACTCCTGAGTTCTTCTTGACTCTTGGTTCTCTGTGTATCACTGCTGTGAAGAGGGAGATTACACCTGAGTGGTGCTTGACTCTTGGTTCTCTGGGTATCACTGCTGTGAAGAGGGAGATTACACCAGAGTGGTGCTTGACTCTTGGTTCTGTAGGTATCACTGCTGTGAAGAGTAAGATTACACTAGAGTGGTGCTTGACTCTTGGTTCTGTAGGTATCACTGCTGTGAAGAGGGAGATTACTGCTTAGTGGTGATTGACTCTGGGTTCTCTGGGTATTACTGTTGTGACAAGGGAGATTACTCCTGAGTGGTTCTTGACTATTGGTTCTCTGGGTATCACTACTGTGATGAGGGAGATTACTCCTGAGTGGTGCTTGACTCTTGGTTCTCTGGGTATCACTGCTGTGAAGAGGGAGATTACACCTGAGTGGTGCTTGACTCTTGGTTCTCTAGGTATCACTACTGTGATGAAGGAGATTACTCCTTAGTGGTTCTTGACTCTTGGTTCTTTGGGTATCACTGCTGTGAAGAGGGAGATTACTCCTAAGTGGTGATTGACTCTGGGTTCTCTGGGTATTACTGTTGTGACAAGGGAGATTACTCCTGAGTGGTTCTTGACTATTGGTTCTCTGGGTATCACTACTGTGATGAGGGAGATTACTCCTGAGTGGTGCTTGACTCTTGGTTCTCTGGGTATCACTGCAGTGACAACGGAGATTACTCCCAAGTGGGTTTTGACTCTTGGTTCTATGGGAATCACTGCTGTGAAAAGGGAGATTATACCTGAGTGGTGCTTGACTCTTGGTTCTCTAGGTATCACTACTGTGATGAGGGAGATTACTCCTGAGTGGTGCTTGACTCTTGGTTCACTGGGTATCACTGCTGTGAAGAGGGATATTACTCCTGAGTGATTCTTGACTCTTGGTTCTCTGGGTATCACTGTTGTGATGAGGGAGATTACTCCTGAGTGCTTCTTGACTCTTGGTTCTCTGGGTATCACTGCTGTGATGAGGGAGATTACTCCTAAATGGTGCTTGACTCTTGGTTCTCTGGGTATCACTGCTGTGAAGAGGGAGATTACACCTGAGTGGTGCTTGACTCTTGGTTCTCTGGGTATCACTGCTGTGATGAGGGAGATTACTCATGAGTGGTGCTTGACTCTTGGTTCTCTGGGTATTACTGTTGTGACAAGGGAGATTACTCCTGAGTGGTTCTTGACTCTTGGTTCTCTGGGTATTACTGTTGTGACAAGGGAGATTACTCCTGAGTGGTGCTTGATTCTTGGTTCTCTGAGTATTACTGTTGTGACAAGGGAGATTACTCCTGAGTGGTGCTTGACCCTTGGTTCTCTGGGTATTACTGTTGTGACGAGGGAGATTACTCCTGAGTGGTTCTTGACTCTTGGTTCTCTGGGTATTACTGTTGTGACGAGGGAGATTACTCCTGAGTTCTTCTTGACTCTTGGTTCTCTGTGTATCACTGCTGTGAAGAGGGAGATTACTCCTGAGTGGTGCTTGACTCTTGGTTCTCTGGGTATCACTACTGTGATGAGGGAGATTAGTCCTGAGTGGTTCTTGACTCTTGGTTCTTTGGGTATCACTGCTGTGAAGAGGGAGATTACTCCTAAGTGGTGCTTGACTCTGGGTTCTCTGGGTATTACTGTTGTGACAAGGGAGATTACTCCTGAGTGGTTCTTGACTCTTGGTTCTCTGGGTATCACTACTGTGATGAGGGAGATTACTCCTGAGTGGTGCTTGACTCTTGGTTCTCTGGGTATTACTGTTGTGACGAGGGATATTACTCCTGAGTTCTTCTTGACTCTTGGTTCTCTGTGTATCACTGCTGTGAAGAGGGAGATTACACCTGAGTGGTGCTTGACTCTTGGTTCTCTGGGTATCACTGCTGTGAAGAGGGAGATTACACCAGAGTGGTGCTTGACTCTTGGTTCTGTAGGTATCACTACTGTGATGAGGGAGATTACTCCTGAGTGGTTCTTGCCTCTGGGTTCTTTGGGTATCACTGCTGTGAAGAGGGCAATTACTCCTAAGTGGTGCTTGACTCTGGGTTCTCTGGGTATTACTGTTGTGACAAGGGAGATTACTCCTGGGTGGTTCTTGACTCTTGGTTCTCTGGGTATCACCACTGTGATGAGGGAGATTACTCCTGAGTGGGCTTGACTCTTGGTTCTCTGGGTATTACTACTGTGATGAGGGAGATTACTCCTGAGTAGTTCTTGACTCTTGGTTCTCTGGGTATTACTACTGTGATGAGGGAGATTACTCCTGAGTGGTGCTTGACTCTTGGTTCTCTGGGTATCACTACTGTGATGAGGGATATTACTCCTGAGTGCTTCTTGACCCTTGGTTCTCTGGGTATCACTGCTGTGATGAGGGAGATTACTCCTGAGTGGTGCTTGACTCTTGGTTCTCTGGGTATCACTGCTGTGAAGAGGGAGATTACACCGGAGTGGTGCTTGACTCTTGGTTCTGTAGGTATCACTACTGTGATGAGGGATATTACTCCTGAGTGGTTCTTGACTCTTGGTTCTTTGGGTATCACTGCTGTGAAGAGGGAGATTACTCCTAAGTGGTGCTTGACTCTGGGTTCTCTGGGTATTACTGTTGTGACAAGGGAGATTACTCCCGAGTGGTTCTTGACTCTTGGTTCTCTGGGTATCACTACTGTGACAACAGAGATTACTTCCAAGTGGTTTTTGACTCTTGGTTCTCTGGGAATCACTGCTGTGAAAAGGGAGATTACACCTGAGTGGTGCTTGACTCTTGGTTCTCTAGGTATCACTACTGTGATGAGGGAGATTACTCCTAAGTGGTGATTGACTCTGGGTTCTCTGGGTATTACTGTTGTGACAAGGGAGATTACTCCTGAGTGGGTTCTTGACTATTGGTTCTCTGGGTATCACTACTGTGATGAGGGAGATTACTCCTGAGTGGTGCTTGACTCTTGGTTCTCTGGGTATCACTGCTGTGAAGAGGGAGATTACACCTGAGTGGTGTTTGACTCTTGGTTCTCTAGGTATCACTACTGTGATGAGGGAGATTACTCCTGAGTGGTTCTTGACTCTTGGTTCTTTGGGTATCACTGCTGTGAAGAGGGAGATTACTCCTAAGTGGTGATTGACTCTGGGTTCTCTGGGTATTACTGTTGTGACAAGGGAGATTACTCCTGAGTGGTTCTTGACTATTGGTTCTCTGGGTATCACTACTGTGATGAGGGAGATTACTCCTGAGTGGTGCTTGACTCTTGGTTCTCTGGGTATCACTGCAGTGACAACGGAGATTACTCCCAAGTGGGTTTTGACTCTTGGTTCTCTGGGAATCACTGCTGTGAAAAGGGAGATTACACCTGAGTGGTGCTTGACTCTTGGTTCTCTAGGTATCACTACTGTGATGAGGGAGATTACACCTGAGTGGTGCTTGACTCTTGGTTCTCTAGGTATCACTCCTTTGAAGAGGGAGATTACTCCTGAGTGGTTCTTGACTCTTGGTTCTCTGGGTATTACTGTTGTGATGAGGGAGATTACTCCTGAGTGGTGCTTGACTCTTGGTTCTCTAGGTATTACTGTTGTGACGAGGGAGATTACTCCTGAGTGGTGCTTGACTCTTGGTTCTCTGGGTATTACTGTTGTGACGAGGGAGATTGACTCTTGGTTCTCTGGGTATTACTGTTGTGAGGAGGGAGATTACTCCTGAGTGGTGCTTGACTCTTGGTTCTCTGGGTATTACTGTTGTGACGAGGGAGATTACTCCTGAGTTCTTCTTGACTCTTGGTTCTCTGTGTATCACTGCTGTGAAGAGGAAGATTACTCCTGACTAGTTCTTGACTCTTGGTTCTCTAGGTATTACTACTGTGATGAGGGAGATTACTCCTGAGTGGGCTTGACTCTTGGTTCTCTGGGTATTACTACTGTGATGAGGGAGATTACTCCTGAGTGCTTCTTGACCCTTGGTTCTCTGGGTATCACTGCTGTGATGAGGGAGATTACTCCTGTGTGGTGCTTGACTCTTGGTTCTCTGGGTATCACTGCTGTGAAGAGAGCGATTACACCGGAGTGGTGCTTGACTCTTGGTTCTGTACGTATCACTACTGTGATGAGGGAGATTACTCCTGAGTGGTTCTTGACTCTTGGTTCTTTGGGTATCACTGCTGTGAAGAGGGAGATTACTCCTAAGTGGTGCTTGACTCTGGGTTCTCTGGGTATTACTGTTGTGACAAGGGAGATTACTCCTGAGTGGTTCTTGACTCTTGGTTCTCTGGATATCACTACTGTGATGAGGGAGATTACTCCTGAGTGGTGCTTGACTCTTGGTTCTCTGGGTATTACTGTTGTGACGAGGGAGATTACTCCTGAGTTCTTCTTGACTCTTGGTTCTCTGTGTATCACTGCTGTGAAGAGGGAGATTACACCTGAGTGGTGCTTGACTCTTGGTTCTCTGGGTATCACTGCTGTGAAGAGGGAGATTACACCAGAGTGGTGCTTGACTCTTGGTTCTGTAGGTATCACTACTGTGATGAGGGAGATTACTCCTGAGTGGTTCTTGCCTCTTGGTTCTTTGGGTATCACTGCTGTGAAGAGGGAGATTACTCCTAAGTGGTGCTTGACTCTGGGTTCTCTGGGTATTACTGTTGTGACAAGGGAGATTACTCCTGGGTGGTTCTTGACTCTTGGTTCTCTGGGTATCACTACTGTGATGAGGGAGATTACTCCTGAGTGGGCTTGACTCTTGGTTCTCTGGGTATTACTACTGTGATGAGGGAGATTACTCCTGAGTGGTGCTTGACTCTTGGTTCTCTGGGTATCACTACTGTGATGAGGGAGATTACTCCTGAGTGCTTCTTGACCCTTGGTTCTCTGGGTATCACTGCTGTGATGAGGGAGATTACTCCTGAGTGGTGCTTGACTCTTGGTTCTCTGGGTATCACTGCTGTGAAGAGGGAGATTACACCGGAGTGGTGCTTGACTCTTGGTTCTGTAGGTATCACTACTGTGATGAGGGAGATTACTCCTGAGTGGTGCTTGACTCTTGGTTCTCTGGGTATCACTGCAGTGACAACAGAGATTACTTCCAAGTGGTTTTTGACTCTTGGTTCTCTGGGAATCACTGCTGTGAAAAGGGAGATTACACCTGAGTGGTGCTTGACTCTTGGTTCTCTAGGTATCACTACTGTGATGAGGGAGATTACTCCTGAGTGGTGCTTGACTCTTGGTTCACTGTGTATCACTGCTGTGAAGAGGGAGCTTACTCCTGAGTGATTCTTGACTCTTGATTCACTGGGTATCACTGTTGTGATGAGGGAGATTACTCCTGAGTGCATCTTGACCCTTGGTTCTCTGGGTATCACTGCTTTGATGAGGGAGATTACTCCTAAATGGTGCTTGACTCTTGGTTCTCTAGGTATCACTACTGTGATGAGGGAGATTACTCCTGAGTGGTTCTTGACTCTTGGTTCTTTGGGTATCACTGCTGTGAAGAGGGAGATTACTCCTAAGTGATGCTTGACTCTGGGTTCTCTGGGTATTACTGTTGTGACAAGGGAGATTACTCCTGAGTGGTTCTTGACTCTTGGTTCTCTGGGTATCACTACTGTGATGAGGGAGATTACTGCTGAGTGGTGCTTGACTCTTGGTTCTCTGGGTATCACTGAAGTGACAACAGAGATTACTTCCAAGTGGTTTTTGACTCTTGGTTCTCTGGGAATCACTGCTGTGAAGAGGGAGATTACTCCTGAGTGGTGCTTGACTCTTGGTTCTCTTGGTATCACTGCTGTGAAGAGGGAGATTACACCTGAGTGGTGTTTGACTCTTGGTTCTCTAGGTATCACTACTGTGATGAGGGAGATTACTCCTGAGTGGTTCTTGACTCTTGGTTCATTGGGTATCACTGCTGTGAAGAGGGAGATTACTCCTAAGTGGTGATTGACTCTGGGTTCTCTGGGTATTACTGTTGTGACAAGGGAGATTACTCCTGAGTGGTTCTTGACTATTGGTTCTCTGGGTATCGCTACTGTGATGAGGGAGATTACTCCTGAGTGGTGCTTGACTCTTGGTTCTCTGGGTATCACTGCAGTGACAACGGAGATTACTCCCAAGTGGGTTTTGACTCTTGGTTCTCTGGGAATCACTGCTGTGAAAAAGGAGATTACACCTGAGTGGTGCTTGACTCTTGGTTCTCTAGGTATCACTACTGTGATGAGGGAGATTATACCTGAGTGGTGCTTGACTCTTGGTTCTCTAGGTATCACTGCTGTGAAGAGGGAGATTACTCCTGAGTGGTTCTTGACTCTTGGTTCTCTGGGTATTACTGTTGTGACGAGGGAGATTACTCCTGAGTGGTGCTTGACTCTTGGTTCTCTGGGTATTACTGTTGTGACGAGGGAGATTACTCCTGAGTGGTGCTTGACTCTTGGTTCTCTGGGTATTACTGTTGTGACGAGGGAGATTGACTCTTGGTTCTCTGGGTATTACTGTTGTGAGGAGGGAGATTACTCCTGAGTGGTGCTTGACTCTTGGTTCTCTGGGTATTACTGTTGTGACGAGGGAGATTACTCCTGAGTTCTTCTTGACTCTTGGTTCTCTGTGTATCACTGCTGTGAAGAGGGAGATTACTCCTGAGTAGTTCTTGACTCTTGGTTCTCTAGGTATTACTACTGTGATGAGGGAGATTACTCCTGAGTGGCCTTGACTCTTGGTTCTCTGGGTATTACTACTGTGATGAGGGAGATGACTCCTGAGTAGTTCTTGACTCTTGGTTCTCTGGGTATTACTACTATGATGAGGGAGATTACTCCTGAGTGGTGCTTGACTCTTGGTTCTCTGGGTATCACTACTGTGATGAGGGAGATTACTCCTGAGTGCTTCTTGACCCTTGGTTCTCTGGGTATCACTGCTGTGATGAGGGAGATTACTCCTGAGTGGTGCTTGACTCTTGGTTCTCTGGGTATCACTGCTGTGAAGAGTGCGATTACACCGGAGTGGTGCTTGACTCTTGGTTCTGTAGGTATCACTACTGTGATGAGGGAGATTACTCCTGAGTGGTTCTTGACTCTTGGTTCTTTGGGTATCACTGCTGTGAAGAGGGAGATTAGTCCTAAGTGGTGCTTGACTCTGGGTTCTCTGGGTATTACTGTTGTGACAAGGGAGATTACTCCTGAGTGGTTCTTGACTCTTGGTTCTCTGGATATCACTACTGTGATGAGGGAGATTACTCCTGAGTGGTGCTTGACTCTTGGTTCTCTGGGTATCACTGCAGTGACAACGGAGATTACTTCCAAGTGTTTTTTTACTCTTGGTTCTCTGGGTATTATTGTTGTGACAAGGGAGATTACTCCTGAGTGCTGCTTGACTCTTGGTTCTCTGGGTATTACTGTTGTGACGAGGGAGATTACTCCCGAGTAGTTCTTGACTCTTGGTTCTCTGGGTATTACTGTTGTGACGAGGGAGATTACTCCTGAGTTCTTCTTGACTCTTGGTTCTCTGTGTATCAATGCTGTGAAGAGGGAGATTACACCTGAGTGGTGCTTGACTCTTGGTTCTCTGGGCATCACTGCTGTGAAGAGGGAGATTACACCAGAGTGGTGCTTGACTCTTGGTTCTGTAGGTATCACTACTGTGATGAGGGAGATTACTCCTTAGTGGTTCTTGACTCTTGGTTCTTTGGGTATCACTGCTGTGAAGAGGGAGATTACTCCTAAGTGGTGATTGATTCTGGGTTCTCTGGGTATTACTGTTGTGACAAGGGAGATTACTCCTGAGTGGTTCTTGACTATTGGTTCTCTGGGTATCACTACTGTGATGAGGGAGATTACTCCTGAGTGGTGCTTGACTCTTGGTTCTCTGGGTATCACTGCAGTGACAACGGAGATTACTCCCAAGTGGGTTTTGACTCTTGGTTCTATGGGAATCACTGCTGTGGAAAGGGAGATTATACCTGAGTGGTGCTTGACTCTTGGTTCTCTAGGTATCACTACTGTGATGAGGGAGATTACTCCTGAGTGGAGCTTGACTCTTGGTTCACTGGGTATCACTGCTGTGAAGAGGGAGATTACTCCTGAGTGATTCTTGACTCTTGGTTCTCTGGGTATCACTGTTGTGATGAGGGAGATTACTCCTGAGTGGTGCTTGACTCTTGGTTCTCTGGGTATCACTGCTGTGATGAGTGAGATTACTCCTAAATGGTGCTTGACTCTTGGTTCTCTGGGTATCACTGCTGTGAAGAGGGAGATTACACCTGAGTGGTGCTTGACTCTTGGTTCTCTGGGTATCACTGCTGTGATGAGGGAGATTACTCATGAGTGGTGCTTGACTCTTGGTTCTCTGGGTATTACTGTTGTGACAAGGGAGATTACTCCTGAGTGGTTCTTGACTCTTGGTTCTCTGGGTATTACTGTTGTGACAAGGGAGATTACTCCTGAGTGGTGCTTGACTCTTGGTTCTCTGAGTATTACTGTTGTGACAAGGGAGATTACTCCTGAGTGGTGCTTGACTCTTGGTTCTCTGGGTATTACTGTTGTGACGAGGGAGATTACTCCTGAGTGGTTCTTGACTCTTGGTTCTCTGGGTATTACTACTGTGATGAGGGAGATTACTCCTGAGTGGGTTTGACTCTTGGTTCTCTGGGTATTACTACTGTGATGAGGGAGATTACTCATGAGTGCTTCTTGACCCTTGGATCTCTGGGTATCACTGCTGTGATGAGGGAGATTATTCCTGAGTGGTGCTTGACTCTTGGTTCTCTGGGTATCACTGCTGTGAAGAGGGAGATTACACCTGAGTGGTGCCTGACTCTTGGTTCTCTAGGTATCACTACTGTGATGAGGGAGATTACTCCTGAGTGGTTCTTGACTCTTGGTTGTTTGGGTATCACTGCTGTGAAGAGGGAGATTACTCCTAAGTGGTGATTGACTCTGGGTTCTCTGGGTATTACTGTTGTGACAAGGGAGATTACTCCTGAGTGGTTCTTGACTATTGGTTCTCTGGGTATCACTACTGTGATGAGGGAGATTACTCCTGAGTGGTGCTTGACTCTTGGTTCTCTGGGTATCACTGCAGTGACAACGGAGATTACTCCCAAGTGGGTTTTGACTCTTGGTTCTATGGGAATCACTGCTGTGAAAAGGGAGATTATACCTGAGTGGTGCTTGACTCTTGGTTCTCTAGGTATCACTACTGTGATGAGGGAGATTACTCCTGAGTGGTGCTTGACTCTTGGTTCACTGGGTATCACTGCTGTGAAGAGGGAGATTACTCCTGAGTGGTGCTTGACTCTTGATTCTCTGAGTATTACTGTTGTGACAAGGGAGATTACTCCTGAGTGGTGCTTGACTCTTGGTTCTCTGGGTATTACTGTTGTGACGAGGGAGATTACTCCTGAGTGGTTCTTGACTCTTGGTTCTCTGGGTATTACTGTTGTGACGAGGGAGATTACTCCTGAGTTCTTCTTGACTCTTGGTTCTCTGTGTATCACTGCTGTGAAGAGGGAGATTACTCCTGAGTGGTGCTTGACTCTTGGTTCACTGGGTATCACTACTGTGAAGAGGGAGATTACTCCTAAGTGGTGCTTGACTCTGGGTTCTCTGGGTATTACTGTTGTGACAAGGGAGATTACTCCTGAGTGGTTCTTGACTCTTGGTTCTCTGGGTATCACTACTGTGATGAGGGAGATTACTCCTGAGTGGTGCTTGACTCTTGGTTCTCTGGGTATTACTGTTGTGACGAGGGAGATTACTCCTGAGTTCTTCTTGACTCTTGGTTCTCTGTGTATCACTGCTGTGAAGAGGGAGATTACACCTGAGTGGTGCTTGACTCTTGGTTCTCTGGGTATCACTGCTGTGAAGAGGGAGATTACACCAGAGTGGTGCTTGACTCTTGGTTCTGTAGGTATCACTACTGTGATGAGGGAGATTACTCCTGAGAGGTTCTTGACTCTTGGTTCTTTGGGTATCACTGCTGTGAAGAGGGAGATTACTCCTAAGTGGTGATTGACTCTGGGTTCTCGAGGTATTACTGTTGTGACAAGGGAGATTACTCCTGAGTGGTTCTTGACTATTGGTTCTCTGGGTATCACTACTGTGATGAGGGAGATTACTCCTGAGTGGTGCTTGACTCTTGGTTCTCTGGGTATCACTGCTGTGAAGAGGGAGATTACACCTGAGTGGTGCTTGACTCTTGGTTCTCTAGGTATCACTACTGTGATGAGGGAGATTACTCCTTAGTGGTTCTTGACTCTTGGTTCTTTGGGTATCACTTCTGTGAAGAGGGAGATTACTCCTAAGTGGTGATTGATTCTGGGTTCTCTGGGTATTACTGTTGTGACAAGGGAGATTACTCCTGAGTGGTTCTTGACTATTGGTTCTCTGGGTATCACTACTGTGATGAGGGAGATTACTCCTGAGTGGTGCTTGACTCTTGGTTCTCTGGGTATCACTGCAGTGACAACGGAGATTACTCCCAAGTGGGTTTTGACTCTTGGTTCTATGGGAATCACTGCTGTGAAAAGGGAGATTATACCTGAGTGGTGCTTGACTCTTGGTTCTCTAGGTATCACTACTGTGATGAGGGAGATTACTCCTGAGTGGTGCTTGACACTTGGTTCACTGGGTATCACTGCTGTGAAGAGGGAGATTACTCCTGAGTGATTCTTGACTCTTGGTTCTCTGGGTATCACTGTTGTGATGAGGGAGATTACTCCTGAGTGCTTCTTGACTCTTGGTTCTCTGGGTATCACTGCTGTGATGAGGGAGATTACTCCTAAATGGTGCTTGACTCTTGGTTCTCTGGGTATCACTGCTATGAAGAGGGAGATTACACCTGAGTGGTGCTTGACTCTTGGTTCTCTGGGTATCGCTGCTGTGATGAGGGAGATTACTCATGAGTGGTGCTTGACTCTTGGTTCTCTGAGTATTACTGTTGTGACAAGGGAGATTACTCCTGAGTGGTGCTTGACTCTTGGTTCTCTGGGTATTACTGTTGTGACGAGGGAGATTACTCCTGAGTGGTTCTTGACTCTTGGTTCTCTGGGTATTACTGTTGTGACGAGGGAGATTACTCCTGAGTTCTTCTTGACTCTTGGTTCTCTGTGTATCACTGCTGTGAAGAGGGAGATTACTCCTGAGTGGTGCTTGACTCTTGGTTCTCTGGGTATCACTACTGTGATGAGGGAGATTACTCCTGAGTGGTTCTTGACTCTTGGTTCTTTGGGTATCACTGCTGTGAAGAGGGAGATTACTCCTAAGTGGTGCTTGACTCTTGGTTCTCTGGGTATTACTGTTGTGACAAGGGAGATTACTCCTGAGTGGTTCTTGACTCTTGGTTCTCTGGGTATTACTGTTGTGACAAGGGAGATTACTCCTGAGTGGTGCTTGACTCTTGGTTCTCTGAGTATTACTGTTGTGACAAGGGAGATTACTCCTGAGTGGTGCTTGACTCTTGGTTCTCTGGGTATTACTGTTGTGACGAGGGAGATTACTCCTGAGTGGTTCTTGACTCTTGGTTCTCTGGGTATTACTGTTGTGACGAGGGAGATTACTCCTGAGTTCTTCTTGACTCTTGGTTCTCTGTGTATCACTGCTGTGAAGAGGGAGATTACTCCTGAGTGGTGCTTGACTCTTGGTTCTCTGGGTATCACTACTGTGATGAGGAAGATTACTCCTGAGTGGTTCTTGACTCTTGGTTCTTTGGGTATCACTGCTGTGAAGAGGGAGATTACTCCTAAGTGGTGCTTGACTCTTGGTTCTCTGGGTATTACTGTTGTGACAAGGGAGATTACTCCTGAGTGGTTCTTGACTCTTGGTTCTCTGGTCTCTGGGCATCACTACTGTGATGAGGGAGATTACTCCTGAGTGGTGCTTGACTCTTGGTTCTCTGGGTATTACTGTTGTGATGAGGGAGATTACTCCTGAGTTCTTCTTGACTCTTGGTTCTCTGTGTATCACTACTGTGAAGAGGGAGATTACACCTGAGTGGTGCTTGACTCTTGGTTCTCTGGGTATCACTGCTGTGAAGAGGGAGATTACACCAGAGTGGTGCTTGACTCTTGGTTCTGTAGGTATCACTACTGTGATGAGGGAGATTACTCCTGAGTGTTTCTTGCCTCTTGGTTCTTTGGGTATCACTGCTGTGAAGAGGGCGATTACTCCTAAGTGGTGCTTGACTCTGGGTTCTCTGGGTATTACTGTTGTGACAAGGGAGATTACTCCTGGGTGGTTCTTGACTCTTGGTTCTCTGGGTATCACCACTGTGATGAGGGAGATTACTCCTGAGTGGGCTTGACTCTTGGTTCTCTGGGTATTACTACTGTGATGAGGGAGATTACTCCTGAGTAGTTCTTGACTCTTGGTTCTCTGGGTATTACTACTGTGATGAGGGAGATTACTCCTGAGTGGTGCTTGACTCTTGGTTCTCTGGGTATCACTACTGTGATGAGGGAGATTACTCCTGAGTGCTTCTTGACCCTTGGTTCTCTGGGTATCACTGCTGTGATGAGGGATATTACTCCTGAGTGGTGCTTGACTCTTGGTTCTCTGGGTATCACTGCTGTGAAGAGGGAGATTACACTGGAGTGGTGCTTGACTCTTGGTTCTGTAGGTATCACTACTGTGATGAGGGATATTACTCCTGAGTGGTTCTTGACTCTTGGTTCTTTGGGTATCACTGCTGTGAAGAGGGAGATTACTCCTAAGTGGTGCTTGACTCTGGGTTCTCTGGGTATTACTGTTGTGACAAGGGAGATTACTCCCGAGTGGTTCTTGACTCTTGGTTCTCTGGGTATCACTACTGTGACAACAGAGATTACTTCCAAGTGGTTTTTGACTCTTGGTTCTCTGGGTATCACTGCTGTGAAGAGGGATATTACACCTGAGTGGTGCTTGACTCTTGGTTCTCTGGGTATCACTGCTGTGATGAGGGAGATTACTCCTGAGTGGTGCTTGACTCTTGGTTCTCTGGGTATTACTGTTGTGAGAAGGGAGATTACTCCTGAGTGGTGCTTGACTCTTGGTTCTCTGGGTATTACAGTTGTGACGAGGGAGATTACTCCTGAGTGGTTCTTAACTCTTGGTTCTCAGGTATTACTGTTGTGACGAGGGAGATTACTCCTGAGTGCTTCTTGACTCTTGGTTCTCTGTGTATCACTGCTGTGAAGAGGGAGATTACTCCTGAGTAGTTCTTGACTCTTGGTTCTCTAGGTATTACTACTGTGATGAGGGAGATTGCTACTGAATGGTGCTTGACTCTTGGTTCTCTGGGTATTACTACTGTGATGAGGGAGATTACTCCTGAGTAGTTGGTGACTCTTGGTTCTCTGGGTATTACTACTGTGATGAGGGAGATTACTCCTGAGTGGTGCTTGGCTCTTGGTTCACTGGGTATCACTGCTGTGAAGAGGGAACTTACTCCTGAGTGATTATTGATTCTTGGTTCTCTGGGTATCACTACTGTGATGAGGGAGATTACTCCTGAGTGCTTCTTGACCCTTGGATCTCTGGGTATCACTGCTGTGATGAGGGAGATTACTCCTGAGTGGAGCTTAACTCTTGGTTCTCTGGGTATCACTGCTGTGAAGAGGGAGATTACACCTGAGTGGTGCTTGACTCTTGGTTCTCTAGGTATCACTACTGTGATGAGGGAGATTACTCCTGAGTGGTTCTTGACTCTTGTTTCTTTGGGTATCACTGCTGTGAAGTAGGAGATTACTCCTAAGTGGTGATTGACTCTGGGTTCTCTGGGTATTACTGTTGTGACAAGGGAGATTACTCCTGAGTGGTTCTTGACTATTGGTTCTCTGGGTATCACTACTGTGATGAGGGAGATTACTCCTGAGTGGTGCTTGACTCTTGGTTCTCTGGGTATCACTGCAGTGACAACAGAGATTACTCCCAAGTGGGTTTTGACCCTTGGTTCTCTGGGAATCACTGCTGTGAAAAGGGAGATTACACCTGAGTGGTGCTTGACTCTTGGTTCTCTAGGTATCACTACTGTGATGAGGGAGATTACTCCTGAGTGGTGCTTGACTCTTGGTTCACTGGGTATCACTGCTGTGAAGAGGGAGATTACTCCTGAGTGATTCTTGACTCTTGGTTCTCTGGGTATCACTGTTGTGATGAGGGAGATTACTCCTGAGTGCTTCTTGGCTCTTGGTTCTCTGGGTATCACTGCTGTGATGAGGGAGATTACTCCTAAATGGTGCTTGACTCTTGGTTCTCTGGGTAGCACTGCTGTGAAGAGGGAGATTACACCTGAATGGTGCTTGACTCTTGGTTCTCTGGGTATCACTGCTGTGATGAGGGAGATTACTCCTGAGTGGTGCTTGACTCTTGGTTCTCTGAGTATTACTGTTGTGACAAGGGAGATTACTCCTGAGTGGTTCTTGACTCTTGGTTCTCTGGGTATTACTGTTGTGACAAGGGAGATTACTCCTGGTGGTGCTTGACTCTTGGTTATCTGGGTATTACTGTTGCGACAAGGGAGATTACTCCTGAGTTCTTCTTGACTCTTGGTTCTCTGCGTATCACTGCTGTGAAGAGGGAGATTACTCCTGAGTAGTTCTTGACTCTTGGTTCTCTAGGTATTACTACTGTGATGAGGGAGATTACTCCTGAGTGGGTTTGACTCTTGGTTCTCTGGGTATTACTACTGTGATGAGGGAGATTACTCCTGAGTGCTTCTTGACCCTTGGATCTCTGGGTATCACTGCTGTGATGAGGGAGATTATTCCTGAGTGGTGCTTGACTCTTGGTTCTCTGGGTATCACTGCTGTAAAGAGGGAGATTACACCTGAGTGGTTCTTGACTCTTGGTTCTCTAGGTATCACTACTGTGATGAGGGAGATTACTCCTGAGTGGTTCTTGACTCTTGGTTCTTTGGGTATCACTGCTGTGAAGAGGGAGATTACTCCTAAGTGGTGATTGACTCTGGGTTCTCTGGGTATTACTGTTGTGACAAGGGAAATTACTCCTGAGTGGTTCTTGACTATTGGTTCTCTGGGTATCACTACTGTGATGAGGGAGATTACTCCTGAGTGGTGCTTGACTCTTGGTTCTCTGGGTATCACTGCAGTGACAACTGAGATTACTCCCAAGTGGGTTTTGACTCTTGGTTCTATGGGAATCACTGCTGTGAAAAGGGAGATTATACCTGAGTGGTGCTTGACTCTTGGTTCTCTAGGTATCACTACTGTGATGAGGGAGATTACTCCTGAGTGGTGCTTGACTCTTGGTTCACTGGGTATCACTGCTGTGAAGAGGGAGATTACTCCTGAGTGATTCTTGACTCTTGGTTCTCTGGGTATCACTTTTGTGATGAGGGAGATTACTCCTGAGTGCTTCTTGACTCTTGGTTCTCTGGGTATCACTGCTGTGATGAGGGAGATTACTCCTAAATGGTGCTTGACTCTTGGTTCTCTGGGTATCACTGCTGTGAAGAGGGAGATTACACCTGAGTGGTGCTTGACTCTTGGTTCTCTGGGTATCACTGCTGTGATGAGGGAGATTACTCATGAGTGGTGCTTGACTCTTGGTTCTCTGGGTATTACTGTTGTGACAAGGGATATTACTCCTGAGTGGTTCTTGACTCTTGGTTCTCTGGGTATTACTGTTGTGACAAGGGAGATTACTCCTGAGTGGTGCTTGACTCTTGGTTCTCTGAGTATTACTGTTGTGACAAGGGAGATTACTCCTGAGTGGTGCTTGACTCTTGGTTCTCTGGGTATTACTGTTGTGACGAGGGAGATTACTCCTGAGTGGTTCTTGACTCTTGGTTCTCTGGGTATTACTGTTGTGACGAGGGAGATTACTCCTGAGTTCTTCTTGACTCTTGGTTCTCTGTGTATCACTGCTGTGAAGAGGGAGATTACTCCTGAGTGGTGCTTGACTCTTGGTTCTCTAGGTATCACTACTGTGATGAGGGAGATTACTCCTGAGTGGTTCTTGACTCTTGGTTCTTTGGGTATCACTGCTGTGAAGAGGGAGATTACTCCTAAGTGGTGCTTGACTCTGGGTTCTCTGGGTATTACTGTTGTGACAAGGGAGATTACTCCTGAGTGGTTCTTGACTCTTGGTTCTCTAGGTATCACTACTGTGATGAGGGAGATTACTCCTGAGTGGTTCTTGACTCTTGGTTCTTTGGGTATCACTGCTGTGAAGAGGGAGATTACTCCTAAGTGGTGCTTGACTCTGGGTTCTCTGGGTATTACTGTTGTGACAAGGGAGATTACTCCTGAGTGGTTCTTGACTCTTGGTTCTCTGGGTATCACTACTGTGATGAGGGAGATTACTCCTGAGTGGTGCTTGACTCTTGGTTCTCTGGGTATTACTGTTGTGACGAGGGAGATTACTCCTGAGTTCTTCTTGACTCTTGGTTCTCTGTGTATCACTGCTGTGAAGAGGGAGATTACACCTGAGTGGTGCTTGACTCTTGGTTCTCTGGGTATCACTGCTGTGAAGAGGGAGATTACACCAGAGTGGTGCTTGACTCTTGGTTCTGTAGGTATCACTACTGTGATGAGGGAGATTACTCCTGAGTGGTTCTTGACTCTTGGTTCTTTGGGTATCACCGCTGTGAAGAGGGAGATTACTCCTAAGTGGTGATTGACTCTGGGTTCTCTGGGTATTACTGTTGTGACAAGGGAGATTACTCCTGAGTGGTTCTTGACTATTGGTTCTCTGGGTATCACTACTGTGATGAGGGAGATTACTCCTGAGTGGTGCTTGACTCTTGGTTCTCTGGGTATCACTGCTGTGAAGAGGGAGATTACACCTGAGTGGTGCTTGACTCTTGGTTCTCTAGGTATCACTACTGTGATGAGGGAGATTACTCCTGAGTGGTTCTTGACTCTTGGTTCTTTGGGTATCACTGCTGTGAAGAGGGAGATTACTCCTAAGTGGTGATTGACTCTGGGTTCTCTGGGTATTACTGTTGTGACAAGGGAGATTACTCCTGAGTGGTTCTTGACTATTGGTTCTCTGGGTATCACTACTGTGATGAGGGAGATTACTCCTGAGTGGTGCTTGACTCTTGGTTCTCTGGGTATCACTGCAGTGACAACGGAGATTACTCCCAAGTGGGTTTTGACTCTTGGTTCTATGGGAATCACTGCTGTGAAAAGGGAGATTATACCTGAGTGGTGCTTGACTCTTGGTTCTCTAGGTATCACTACTGTGATGAGGGAGATTACTCCTGAGTGGTGCTTGACTCTTGGTTCACTGGGTATCACTGCTGTGAAGAGGGAGATTACTCCTGAGTGATTCTTGACTCTTGGTTCTCTGGGTATCACTGTTGTGATGAGGGAGATTACTCCTGAGTGCTTCTTGACTCTTGGTTCTCTGGGTATCACTGCTGTGATGAGGGAGATTACTCCTAAATGGTGCTTGACTCTTGGTTCTCTGGGTATCACTGCTGTGAAGAGGGAGATTACACCTGAGTGGTGCTTGACTCTTGGTTCTCTGGGTATCACTGCTGTGATGAGGGAGATTACTCATGAGTGGTGCTTGACTCTTGGTTCTCTGGGTATTACTGTTGTGACAAGGGAGATTACTCCTGAGTGGTTCTTGACTCTTGGTTCTCTGGGTATTACTGTTGTGACAAGGGAGATTACTCCTGAGTGGTGCTTGACTCTTGGTTCTCTGAGTATTACTGTTGTGACAAGGGAGATTACTCCTGAGTGGTGCTTGACTCTTGGTTCTCTGGGTATTACTGTTGTGACGAGGGAGATTACTCCTGAGTGGTTCTTGACTCTTGGTTCTCTGGGTATTACTGTTGTGACGAGGGAGATTACTCCTGAGTTCTTCTTGACTCTTGGTTCTCTGTGTATCACTGCTGTGAAGAGGGAGATTACTCCTGAGTGGTGCTTGACTCTTGGTTCTCTGGGTATAACTACTGTGATGAGGGAGATTACTCCTGAGTGGTTCTTGACTCTTGGTTCTTTGGGTATCACTGCTGTGAAGAGGGAGATTACTCCTAAGTGGTGATTGACTCTGGGTTCTCTGGGTATTACTGTTGTGACAAGGGAGATTACTCCTGAGTGGTTCTTGACTATTGGTTCTCTGGGTATCACTACTGTGATGAGGGAGATTACTCCTGAGTGGTGCTTGACTCTTGGTTCTCTGGGTATCACTGCAGTGACAACGGAGATTACTGCCAAGTGGGTTTTGACTCTTGGTTCTATGGGAATCACTGCTGTGAAAAGGGAGATTATACCTGAGTGGTGCTTGACTCTTGGTTCTCTAGGTATCACTACTGTGATGAGGGAGATTACTCCTGAGTGGTGCTTGACTCTTGGTTCACTGGGTATCACTGCTGTGAAGAGGGAGATTACTCCTGAGTGATTCTTGACTCTTGGTTCTCTGGGTATCACTGTTGTGATGAGGGAGATTACTCCTGAGTGCTTCTTGACTCTTGGTTCTCTGGATATCACTGCTGTGATGAGGGAGATTACTCCTAAATGGTGCTTGACTCTTGGTTCTCTGGGTATCACTGCTGTGAAGAGGGAGATTACACCTGAGTGGTGCTTGACTCTTGGGTCTCTGGGTATCACTGCTGTGATGAGGGAGATTACTCATGAGTGGTGCTTGACTCTTGGTTCTCTGGGTATTACTGTTGTGACAAGGGAGATTACTCCTGAGTGGTTCTTGACTCTTGGTTCTCTGGGTATTACTGTTGTGACAAGGGAGATTACTCCTGAGTGGTGCTTGACTCTTGGTTCTCTGAGTATTACTGTTGTGACAAGGGAGATTACTCCTGAGTGGTGCTTGACTCTTGGTTCTCTGGGTATTACTGTTGTGACGAGGGAGATTACTCCTGAGTAGTTCTTGACTCTTGGTTCTCTGGGTATTACTGTTGTGACGAGGGAGATTACTCCTGAGTTCTTCTTGACTCTTGGTTCTCTGTGTATCACTGCTGTGAAGAGGGAGATTACTCCTGAGTGGTTCTTGACTCTTGGTTCTTTGGGTATCACTGCTGTGAAGAGGGAGATTACTCCTAAGTGGTCCTTGACTCTGGGTTCTCTGGGTGTTACTGTTGTGACGAGGGAGATTACTCCTGAGTTCTTCTTGACTCTTGGTTCTCTGTGTATCACTGCTGTGAAGAGGGAGATTACACCTGAGTGGTGCTTGACTCTTGGTTCTCTGGGTATCACTGCTGTGAAGAGGGAGATTACACCAGAGTGGTGCTTGACTCGTGGTTCTGTAGGTATCACTGCTGTGAAGAGGGAGATTACACCAGAGTGGTGCTTGACTCTTGGTTCTGTAGGTATCACTGCTGTGAAGAGGGAGATTACTGCTTAGTGGTGATTGACTCTGGGTTCTCTGGGTATTACTGTTGTGACAAGGGAGATTACTCCTGAGTGGTTCTTGACTATTGGTTCTCTGGGTATCACTACTGTGATGAGGGAGATTACTCCTGAGTGGTGCTTGACTCTTGGTTCTCTGGGTATCACTGCTGTGAAGAGGGAGATTACACCTGAGTGGTGCTTGACTCTTGGTTCTCTAGGTATCACTACTGTGATGAAGGAGATTACTCCTTAGTGGTTCTTGACTCTTGGTTCTTTGGGTATCACTGCTGTGAAGAGGGAGATTACTCCTAAGTGGTGATTGACTCTGGGTTCTCTGGGTATTACTGTTGTGACAAGGGAGATTACTCCTGAGTGGTTCTTGACTATTGGTTCTCTGGGTATCACTACTGTGATGAGGGAGATTACTCCTGAGTGGTGCTTGACTCTTGGTTCTCTGGGTATCACTGCAGTGACAACGGAGATTACTCCCAAGTGGGTTTTGACTCTTGGTTCTATGGGAATCACTGCTGTGAAAAGGGAGATTATACCTGAGTGGTGCTTGACTCTTGGTTCTCTAGGTATCACTACTGTGATGAGGGAGATTACTCCTGAGTGGTGCTTGACTCTTGGTTCACTGGGTATCACTGCTGTGAAGAGGGAGATTACTCCTGAGTGATTCTTGACTCTTGGTTCTCTGGGTATCACTGTTGTGATGAGGGAGATTACTCCTGAGTGCTTCTTGACTCTTGGTTCTCTGGGTATCACTGCTGTGATGAGGGAGATTACTCCTGAGTGCTTCTTGACTCTTGGTTCTCTAGGTATCACTACTGTGATGAGGGAGATTACTCCTGAGTGGTTCTTGACTCTTGGTTCTTTGGGTATCACTGCTGTGAAGAGGGAGATTACTCCTAAGTGATGCTTGACTCTGGGTTCTCTGGGTATTACTGTTGTGACAAGGGAGATTACTCCTGAGTGGTTCTTGACTCTTGGTTCTCTGGGTATCACTACTGTGATGAGGGAGATTACTCCTGAGTGGTGCTTGACTCTTGGTTCTCTGGGTATCACTGAAGTGACAACAGAGATTACTTCCAAGTGGTTTTTGACTCTTGGTTCTCTGGGAATCACTGCTGTGAAGAGGGAGATTACTCCTGAGTGGTGCTTGACTCTTGGTTCTCTTGGTATCACTGCTGTGAAGAGGGAGATTACACCTGAGTGGTGTTTGACTCTGGGTTCTCTGGGTATTACTGTTGTGACAAGGGAGATTACTCCTGAGTGGTTCTTGCCTCTTGGTTCTTTGGGTATCACTGCTGTGAAGAGGGCGATTACTCCTAAGTGGTGCTTGACTCTGGGTTCTCTGGGTATTACTGTTGTGACAAGGGAGATTACTCCTGGGTGGTTCTTGACTCTTGGTTCTCTGGGTATCACCACTGTGATGAGGGAGATTACTCCTGAGTGGGCTTGACTCTTGGTTCTCTGGGTATTACTACTGTGATGAGGGAGATTACTCCTGAGTAGTTCTTGACTCTTGGTTCTCTGGGTATTACTACTGTGATGAGGGAGATTACTCCTGAGTGGTGCTTGACTCTTGGTTCTCTGGGTATCACTACTGTGATGAGGGAGATTACTCCTGAGTGCTTCTTGACCCTTGGTTCTCTGGGTATCACTGCTGTGATGAGGGATATTACTCCTGAGTGGTGCTTGACTCTTGGTTCTCTGGGTATCACTGCTGTGAAGAGGGAGATTACACTGGAGTGGTGCTTGACTCTTGGTTCTGTAGGTATCACTACTGTGATGAGGGATATTACTCCTGAGTGGTTCTTGACTCTTGGTTCTTTGGGTATCACTGCTGTGAAGAGGGAGATTACTCCTAAGTGGTGCTTGACTCTGGGTTCTCTGGGTATTACTGTTGTGACAAGGGAGATTACTCCCGAGTGGTTCTTGACTCTTGGTTCTCTGGGTATCACTACTGTGACAACAGAGATTACTTCCAAGTGGTTTTTGACTCTTGGTTCTCTGGGTATCACTGCTGTGAAGAGGGATATTACACCTGAGTGGTGCTTGACTCTTGGTTCTCTGGGTATCACTGCTGTGATGAGGGAGATTACTCCTGAGTGGTGCTTGACTCTTGGTTCTCTGGGTATTACTGTTGTGAGAAGGGAGATTACTCCTGAGTGGTGCTTGACTCTTGGTTCTCTGGGTATTACAGTTGTGACGAGGGAGATTACTCCTGAGTGGTTCTTAACTCTTGGTTCTCAGGTATTACTGTTGTGACGAGGGAGATTACTCCTGAGTGCTTCTTGACTCTTGGTTCTCTGTGTATCACTGCTGTGAAGAGGGAGATTACTCCTGAGTAGTTCTTGACTCTTGGTTCTCTAGGTATTACTACTGTGATGAGGGAGATTGCTACTGAATGGTGCTTGACTCTTGGTTCTCTGGGTATTACTACTGTGATGAGGGAGATTACTCCTGAGTAGTTGGTGACTCTTGGTTCTCTGGGTATTACTACTGTGATGAGGGAGATTACTCCTGAGTGGTGCTTGGCTCTTGGTTCACTGGGTATCACTGCTGTGAAGAGGGAACTTACTCCTGAGTGATTATTGATTCTTGGTTCTCTGGGTATCACTACTGTGATGAGGGAGATTACTCCTGAGTGCTTCTTGACCCTTGGATCTCTGGGTATCACTGCTGTGATGAGGGAGATTACTCCTGAGTGGAGCTTAACTCTTGGTTCTCTGGGTATCACTGCTGTGAAGAGGGAGATTACACCTGAGTGGTGCTTGACTCTTGGTTCTCTAGGTATCACTACTGTGATGAGGGAGATTACTCCTGAGTGGTTCTTGACTCTTGTTTCTTTGGGTATCACTGCTGTGAAGTAGGAGATTACTCCTAAGTGGTGATTGACTCTGGGTTCTCTGGGTATTACTGTTGTGACAAGGGAGATTACTCCTGAGTGGTTCTTGACTATTGGTTCTCTGGGTATCACTACTGTGATGAGGGAGATTACTCCTGAGTGGTGCTTGACTCTTGGTTCTCTGGGTATCACTGCAGTGACAACAGAGATTACTCCCAAGTGGGTTTTGACCCTTGGTTCTCTGGGAATCACTGCTGTGAAAAGGGAGATTACACCTGAGTGGTGCTTGACTCTTGGTTCTCTAGGTATCACTACTGTGATGAGGGAGATTACTCCTGAGTGGTGCTTGACTCTTGGTTCACTGGGTATCACTGCTGTGAAGAGGGAGATTACTCCTGAGTGATTCTTGACTCTTGGTTCTCTGGGTATCACTGTTGTGATGAGGGAGATTACTCCTGAGTGCTTCTTGGCTCTTGGTTCTCTGGGTATCACTGCTGTGATGAGGGAGATTACTCCTAAATGGTGCTTGACTCTTGGTTCTCTGGGTAGCACTGCTGTGAAGAGGGAGATTACACCTGAATGGTGCTTGACTCTTGGTTCTCTGGGTATCACTGCTGTGATGAGGGAGATTACTCCTGAGTGGTGCTTGACTCTTGGTTCTCTGAGTATTACTGTTGTGACAAGGGAGATTACTCCTGAGTGGTTCTTGACTCTTGGTTCTCTGGGTATTACTGTTGTGACAAGGGAGATTACTCCTGGTGGTGCTTGACTCTTGGTTATCTGGGTATTACTGTTGCGACAAGGGAGATTACTCCTGAGTTCTTCTTGACTCTTGGTTCTCTGCGTATCACTGCTGTGAAGAGGGAGATTACTCCTGAGTAGTTCTTGACTCTTGGTTCTCTAGGTATTACTACTGTGATGAGGGAGATTACTCCTGAGTGGGTTTGACTCTTGGTTCTCTGGGTATTACTACTGTGATGAGGGAGATTACTCCTGAGTGCTTCTTGACCCTTGGATCTCTGGGTATCACTGCTGTGATGAGGGAGATTATTCCTGAGTGGTGCTTGACTCTTGGTTCTCTGGGTATCACTGCTGTAAAGAGGGAGATTACACCTGAGTGGTTCTTGACTCTTGGTTCTCTAGGTATCACTACTGTGATGAGGGAGATTACTCCTGAGTGGTTCTTGACTCTTGGTTCTTTGGGTATCACTGCTGTGAAGAGGGAGATTACTCCTAAGTGGTGATTGACTCTGGGTTCTCTGGGTATTACTGTTGTGACAAGGGAAATTACTCCTGAGTGGTTCTTGACTATTGGTTCTCTGGGTATCACTACTGTGATGAGGGAGATTACTCCTGAGTGGTGCTTGACTCTTGGTTCTCTGGGTATCACTGCAGTGACAACTGAGATTACTCCCAAGTGGGTTTTGACTCTTGGTTCTATGGGAATCACTGCTGTGAAAAGGGAGATTATACCTGAGTGGTGCTTGACTCTTGGTTCTCTAGGTATCACTACTGTGATGAGGGAGATTACTCCTGAGTGGTGCTTGACTCTTGGTTCACTGGGTATCACTGCTGTGAAGAGGGAGATTACTCCTGAGTGATTCTTGACTCTTGGTTCTCTGGGTATCACTTTTGTGATGAGGGAGATTACTCCTGAGTGCTTCTTGACTCTTGGTTCTCTGGGTATCACTGCTGTGATGAGGGAGATTACTCCTAAATGGTGCTTGACTCTTGGTTCTCTGGGTATCACTGCTGTGAAGAGGGAGATTACACCTGAGTGGTGCTTGACTCTTGGTTCTCTGGGTATCACTGCTGTGATGAGGGAGATTACTCATGAGTGGTGCTTGACTCTTGGTTCTCTGGGTATTACTGTTGTGACAAGGGATATTACTCCTGAGTGGTTCTTGACTCTTGGTTCTCTGGGTATTACTGTTGTGACAAGGGAGATTACTCCTGAGTGGTGCTTGACTCTTGGTTCTCTGAGTATTACTGTTGTGACAAGGGAGATTACTCCTGAGTGGTGCTTGACTCTTGGTTCTCTGGGTATTACTGTTGTGACGAGGGAGATTACTCCTGAGTGGTTCTTGACTCTTGGTTCTCTGGGTATTACTGTTGTGACGAGGGAGATTACTCCTGAGTTCTTCTTGACTCTTGGTTCTCTGTGTATCACTGCTGTGAAGAGGGAGATTACTCCTGAGTGGTGCTTGACTCTTGGTTCTCTAGGTATCACTACTGTGATGAGGGAGATTACTCCTGAGTGGTTCTTGACTCTTGGTTCTTTGGGTATCACTGCTGTGAAGAGGGAGATTACTCCTAAGTGGTGCTTGACTCTGGGTTCTCTGGGTATTACTGTTGTGACAAGGGAGATTACTCCTGAGTGGTTCTTGACTCTTGGTTCTCTAGGTATCACTACTGTGATGAGGGAGATTACTCCTGAGTGGTTCTTGACTCTTGGTTCTTTGGGTATCACTGCTGTGAAGAGGGAGATTACTCCTAAGTGGTGCTTGACTCTGGGTTCTCTGGGTATTACTGTTGTGACAAGGGAGATTACTCCTGAGTGGTTCTTGACTCTTGGTTCTCTGGGTATCACTACTGTGATGAGGGAGATTACTCCTGAGTGGTGCTTGACTCTTGGTTCTCTGGGTATTACTGTTGTGACGAGGGAGATTACTCCTGAGTTCTTCTTGACTCTTGGTTCTCTGTGTATGACTGCTGTGAAGAGGGAGATTACACCTGAGTGGTGCTTGACTCTTGGTTCTCTGGGTATCACTGCTGTGAAGAGGGAGATTACACCAGAGTGGTGCTTGACTCTTGGTTCTGTAGGTATCACTACTGTGATGAGGGAGATTACTCCTGAGTGGTTCTTGACTCTTGGTTCTTTGGGTATCACCGCTGTGAAGAGGGAGATTACTCCTAAGTGGTGATTGACTCTGGGTTCTCTGGGTATTACTGTTGTGACAAGGGAGATTACTCCTGAGTGGTTCTTGACTATTGGTTCTCTGGGTATCACTACTGTGATGAGGGAGATTACTCCTGAGTGGTGCTTGACTCTTGGTTCTCTGGGTATCACTGCTGTGAAGAGGGAGATTACACCTGAGTGGTGCTTGACTCTTGGTTCTCTAGGTATCACTACTGTGATGAGGGAGATTACTCCTGAGTGGTTCTTGACTCTTGGTTCTTTGGGTATCACTGCTGTGAAGAGGGAGATTACTCCTAAGTGGTGATTGACTCTGGGTTCTCTGGGTATTACTGTTGTGACAAGGGAGATTACTCCTGAGTGGTTCTTGACTATTGGTTCTCTGGGTATCACTACTGTGATGAGGGAGATTACTCCTGAGTGGTGCTTGACTCTTGGTTCTCTGGGTATCACTGCAGTGACAACGGAGATTACTCCCAAGTGGGTTTTGACTCTTGGTTCTATGGGAATCACTGCTGTGAAAAGGGAGATTATACCTGAGTGGTGCTTGACTCTTGGTTCTCTAGGTATCACTACTGTGATGAGGGAGATTACTCCTGAGTGGTGCTTGACTCTTGGTTCACTGGGTATCACTGCTGTGAAGAGGGAGATTACTCCTGAGTGATTCTTGACTCTTGGTTCTCTGGGTATCACTGTTGTGATGAGGGAGATTACTCCTGAGTGCTTCTTGACTCTTGGTTCTCTGGGTATCACTGCTGTGATGAGGGAGATTACTCCTAAATGGTGCTTGACTCCTGGTTCTCTGGGTATCACTGCTGTGAAGAGGGAGATTACACCTGAGTGGTGCTTGACTCTTGGTTCTCTGGGTATCACTGCTGTGATGAGGGAGATTACTCATGAGTGGTGCTTGACTCTTGGTTCTCTGGGTATTACTGTTGTGACAAGGGAGATTACTCCTGAGTGGTTCTTGACTCTTGGTTCTCTGGGTATTACTGTTGTGACAAGGGAGATTACTCCTGAGTGGTGCTTGACTCTTGGTTCTCTGAGTATTACTGTTGTGACAAGGGAGATTACTCCTGAGTGGTGCTTGACTCTTGGTTCTCTGGGTATTACTGTTGTGACGAGGGAGATTACTCCTGAGTGGTTCTTGACTCTTGGTTCTCTGGGTATTACTGTTGTGACGAGGGAGATTACTCCTGAGTTCTTCTTGACTCTTGGTTCTCTGTGTATCACTGCTGTGAAGAGGGAGATTACTCCTGAGTGGTGCTTGACTCTTGGTTCTCTGGGTATAACTACTGTGATGAGGGAGATTACTCCTGAGTGGTTCTTGACTCTTGGTTCTTTGGGTATCACTGCTGTGAAGAGGGAGATTACTCCTAAGTGGTGATTGACTCTGGGTTCTCTGGGTATTACTGTTGTGACAAGGGAGATTACTCCTGAGTGGTTCTTGACTATTGGTTCTCTGGGTATCACTACTGTGATGAGGGAGATTACTCCTGAGTGGTGCTTGACTCTTGGTTCTCTGGGTATCACTGCAGTGACAACGGAGATTACTGCCAAGTGGGTTTTGACTCTTGGTTCTATGGGAATCACTGCTGTGAAAAGGGAGATTATACCTGAGTGGTGCTTGACTCTTGGTTCTCTAGGTATCACTACTGTGATGAGGGAGATTACTCCTGAGTGGTGCTTGACTCTTGGTTCACTGGGTATCACTGCTGTGAAGAGGGAGATTACTCCTGAGTGATTCTTGACTCTTGGTTCTCTGGGTATCACTGTTGTGATGAGGGAGATTACTCCTGAGTGCTTCTTGACTCTTGGTTCTCTGGATATCACTGCTGTGATGAGGGAGATTACTCCTAAATGGTGCTTGACTCTTGGTTCTCTGGGTATCACTGCTGTGAAGAGGGAGATTACACCTGAGTGGTGCTTGACTCTTGGGTCTCTGGGTATCACTGCTGTGATGAGGGAGATTACTCATGAGTGGTGCTTGACTCTTGGTTCTCTGGGTATTACTGTTGTGACAAGGGAGATTACTCCTGAGTGGTTCTTGACTCTTGGTTCTCTGGGTATTACTGTTGTGACAAGGGAGATTACTCCTGAGTGGTGCTTGACTCTTGGTTCTCTGAGTATTACTGTTGTGACAAGGGAGATTACTCCTGAGTGGTGCTTGACTCTTGGTTCTCTGGGTATTACTGTTGTGACGAGGGAGATTACTCCTGAGTAGTTCTTGACTCTTGGTTCTCTGGGTATTACTGTTGTGACGAGGGAGATTACTCCTGAGTTCTTCTTGACTCTTGGTTCTCTGTGTATCACTGCTGTGAAGAGGGAGATTACTCCTGAGTGGTTCTTGACTCTTGGTTCTTTGGGTATCACTGCTGTGAAGAGGGAGATTACTCCTAAGTGGTCCTTGACTCTGGGTTCTCTGGGTGTTACTGTTGTGACGAGGGAGATTACTCCTGAGTTCTTCTTGACTCTTGGTTCTCTGTGTATCACTGCTGTGAAGAGGGAGATTACACCTGAGTGGTGCTTGACTCTTGGTTCTCTGGGTATCACTGCTGTGAAGAGGGAGATTACACCAGAGTGGTGCTTGACTCGTGGTTCTGTAGGTATCACTGCTGTGAAGAGGGAGATTACACCAGAGTGGTGCTTGACTCTTGGTTCTGTAGGTATCACTGCTGTGAAGAGGGAGATTACTGCTTAGTGGTGATTGACTCTGGGTTCTCTGGGTATTACTGTTGTGACAAGGGAGATTACTCCTGAGTGGTTCTTGACTATTGGTTCTCTGGGTATCACTACTGTGATGAGGGAGATTACTCCTGAGTGGTGCTTGACTCTTGGTTCTCTGGGTATCACTGCTGTGAAGAGGGAGATTACACCTGAGTGGTGCTTGACTCTTGGTTCTCTAGGTATCACTACTGTGATGAAGGAGATTACTCCTTAGTGGTTCTTGACTCTTGGTTCTTTGGGTATCACTGCTGTGAAGAGGGAGATTACTCCTAAGTGGTGATTGACTCTGGGTTCTCTGGGTATTACTGTTGTGACAAGGGAGATTACTCCTGAGTGGTTCTTGACTATTGGTTCTCTGGGTATCACTACTGTGATGAGGGAGATTACTCCTGAGTGGTGCTTGACTCTTGGTTCTCTGGGTATCACTGCAGTGACAACGGAGATTACTCCCAAGTGGGTTTTGACTCTTGGTTCTATGGGAATCACTGCTGTGAAAAGGGAGATTATACCTGAGTGGTGCTTGACTCTTGGTTCTCTAGGTATCACTACTGTGATGAGGGAGATTACTCCTGAGTGGTGCTTGACTCTTGGTTCACTGGGTATCACTGCTGTGAAGAGGGAGATTACTCCTGAGTGATTCTTGACTCTTGGTTCTCTGGGTATCACTGTTGTGATGAGGGAGATTACTCCTGAGTGCTTCTTGACTCTTGGTTCTCTGGGTATCACTGCTGTGATGAGGGAGATTACTCCTAAATGGTGCTTGACTCTTGGTTCTCTGGGTATCACTGCTGTAAAGAGGGAGATTACACCTGAGTGGTGCTTGACTCTTGGTTCTCTGGGTATCACTGCTGTGATGAGGGAGATTACTCATGAGTGGTGCTTGACTCTTGGTTCTCTGGGTATTACTGTTGTGACAAGGGAGATTACTCCTGAGTGGTTCTTGACTCTTGGTTCTCTGGGTATTACTGTTGTGACAAGGGAGATTACTCCTGAGTGGTGCTTGACCCTTGGTTCTCTGGGTATTACTGTTGTGACGAGGGAGATTACTCCTGAGTGGTTCTTGACTCTTGGTTCTCTGGGTATTACTGTTGTGACGAGGGAGATTACTCCTGAGTTCTTCTTGACTCTTGGTTCTCTGTGTATCACTGCTGTGAAGAGGGAGATTACTCCTGAGTGGTGCTTGACTCTTGGTTCTCTGGGTATCACTACTGTGATGAGGGAGATTAGTCCTGAGTGGTTCTTGACTCTTGGTTCTTTGGGTATCACTGCTGTGAAGAGGGAGATTACTCCTAAGTGGTGCTTGACTCTGGGTTCTCTGGGTATTACTGTTGTGACAAGGGAGATTACTCCTGAGTGGTTCTTGACTCTTGGTTCTCTGGGTATCACTACTGTGATGAGGGAGATTACTCCTGAGTGGTGCTTGACTCTTGGTTCTCTGGGTATTACTGTTGTGACGAGGGATATTACTCCTGAGTTCTTCTTGACTCTTGGTTCTCTGTGTATCACTGATGTGAAGAGGGAGATTACACCTGAGTGGTGCTTGACTCTTGGTTCTCTGGGTATCACTGCTGTGAAGAGGGAGATTACACCAGAGTGGTGCTTGACTCTTGGTTCTGTAGGTATCACTACTGTGATGAGGGAGATTACTCCTGAGTGGTTCTTGCCTCTTGGTTCTTTGGGTATCACTGCTGTGAAGAGGGCAATTACTCCTAAGTGGTGCTTGACTCTGGGTTCTCTGGGTATTACTGTTGTGACAAGGGAGATTACTCCTGGGTGGTTCTTGACTCTTGGTTCTCTGGGTATCACCACTGTGATGAGGGAGATTACTCCTGAGTGGGCTTGACTCTTGGTTCTCTGGGTATTACTACTGTGATGAGGGAGATTACTCCTGAGTAGTTCTTGACTCTTGGTTCTCTGGGTATTACTACTGTGATGAGGGAGATTACTCCTGAGTGGTGCTTGACTCTTGGTTCTCTGGGTATCACTACTCTGATGAGGGAGATTACTCCTGAGTGCTTCTTGACCCTTGGTTCTCTGGGTATCACTGCTGTGATGAGGGAGATTACTCCTGAGTGGTGCTTGACTCTTGGTTCTCTGGGTATCACTGCTGTGAAGAGGGAGATTACACCGGAGTGGTGCTTGACTCTTGGTTCTGTAGGTATCACTACTGTGATGAGGGATATTACTCCTGAGTGGTTCTTGACTCTTGGTTCTTTGGGTATCACTGCTGTGAAGAGGGAGATTACTCCTAAGTGGTGCTTGACTCTGGGTTCTCTGGGTATTACTGTTGTGACAAGGGAGATTACTCCCGAGTGGTTCTTGACTCTTGGTTCTCTGGGTATCACTACTGTGACAACAGAGATTACTTCCAAGTGGTTTTTGACTCTTGGTTCTCTGGGAATCACTGCTGTGAAAAGGGAGATTACACCTGAGTGGTGCTTGACTCTTGGTTCTCTAGGTATCACTACTGTGATGAGGGAGATTACTCCTAAGTGGTGATTGACTCTGGGTTCTCTGGGTATTACTGTTGTGACAAGGGAGATTACTCCTGAGTGGGTTCTTGACTATTGGTTCTCTGGGTATCACTACTGTGATGAGGGAGATTACTCCTGAGTGGTGCTTGACTCTTGGTTCTCTGGGTATCACTGCTGTGAAGAGGGAGATTACACCTGAGTGGTGTTTGACTCTTGGTTCTCTAGGTATCACTACTGTGATGAGGGAGATTACTCCTGAGTGGTTCTTGACTCTTGGTTCTTTGGGTATCACTGCTGTGAAGAGGGAGATTACTCCTAAGTGGTGATTGACTCTGGGTTCTCTGGGTATTACTGTTGTGACAAGGGAGATTACTCCTGAGTGGTTCTTGACTATTGGTTCTCTGGGTATCACTACTGTGATGAGGGAGATTACTCCTGAGTGGTGCTTGACTCTTGGTTCTCTGGGTATCACTGCAGTGACAACGGAGATTACTCCCAAGTGGGTTTTGACTCTTGGTTCTCTGGGAATCACTGCTGTGAAAAGGGAGATTACACCTGAGTGGTGCTTGACTCTTGGTTCTCTAGGTATCACTACTGTGATGAGGGAGATTACACCTGAGTGGTGCTTGACTCTTGGTTCTCTAGGTATCACTCCTTTGAAGAGGGAGATTACTCCTGAGTGGTTCTTGACTCTTGGTTCTCTGGGTATTACTGTTGTGATGAGGGAGATTACTCCTGAGTGGTGCTTGACTCTTGGTTCTCTAGGTATTACTGTTGTGACGAGGGAGATTACTCCTGAGTGGTGCTTGACTCTTGGTTCTCTGGGTATTACTGTTGTGACGAGGGAGATTGACTCTTGGTTCTCTGGGTATTACTGTTGTGAGGAGGGAGATTACTCCTGAGTGGTGCTTGACTCTTGGTTCTCTGGGTATTACTGTTGTGACGAGGGAGATTACTCCTGAGTTCTTCTTGACTCTTGGTTCTCTGTGTATCACTGCTGTGAAGAGGGAGATTACTCCTGACTAGTTCTTGACTCTTGGTTCTCTAGGTATTACTACTGTGATGAGGGAGATTACTCCTGAGTGGGCTTGACTCTTGGTTCTCTGGGTATTACTACTGTGATGAGGGAGATTACTCCTGAGTGCTTCTTGACCCTTGGTTCTCTGGGTATCACTGCTGTGATGAGGGAGATTACTCCTGTGTGGTGCTTGACTCTTGGTTCTCTGGGTATCACTGCTGTGAAGAGAGCGATTACACCGGAGTGGTGCTTGACTCTTGGTTCTGTACGTATCACTACTGTGATGAGGGAGATTACTCCTGAGTGGTTCTTGACTCTTGGTTCTTTGGGTATCACTGCTGTGAAGAGGGAGATTACTCCTAAGTGGTGCTTGACTCTGGGTTCTCTGGGTATTACTGTTGTGACAAGGGAGATTACTCCTGAGTGGTTCTTGACTCTTGGTTCTCTGGATATCACTACTGTGATGAGGGAGATTACTCCTGAGTGGTGCTTGACTCTTGGTTCTCTGGGTATTACTGTTGTGACGAGGGAGATTACTCCTGAGTTCTTCTTGACTCTTGGTTCTCTGTGTATCACTGCTGTGAAGAGGGAGATTACACCTGAGTGGTGCTTGACTCTTGGTTCTCTGGGTATCACTGCTGTGAAGAGGGAGATTACACCAGAGTGGTGCTTGACTCTTGGTTCTGTAGGTATCACTACTGTGATGAGGGAGATTACTCCTGAGTGGTTCTTGCCTCTTGGTTCTTTGGGTATCACTGCTGTGAAGAGGGAGATTACTCCTGAGTGGTGCTTGACTCTGGGTTCTATGGGTATTACTGTTGTGACAAGGGAGATTACTCCTGGGTGGTTCTTGACTCTTGGTTCTCTGGGTATCACTACTGTGATGAGGGAGATTACTCCTGAGTGGGCTTGACTCTTGGTTCTCTGGGTATTACTACTGTGATGAGGGAGATTACTCCTGAGTGGTGCTTGACTCTTGGTTCTCTGGGTATCACTACTGTGATGAGGGAGATTACTCCTGAGTGCTTCTTGACCCTTGGTTCTCTGGGTATCACTGCTGTGATGAGGGAGATTACTCCTGAGTGGTGCTTGACTCTTGGTTCTCTGGGTATCACTGCTGTGAAGAGGGAGATTACACCGGAGTGGTGCTTGACTCTTGGTTCTGTAGGTATCACTACTGTGATGAGGGAGATTACTCCTGAGTGGTGCTTGACTCTTGGTTCTCTGGGTATCACTGCAGTGACAACAGAGATTACTTCCAAGTGGTTTTTGACTCTTGGTTCTCTGGGAATCACTGCTGTGAAAAGGGAGATTACACCTGAGTGGTGCTTGACTCTTGGTTCTCTAGGTATCACTACTGTGATGAGGGAGATTACTCCTGAGTGGTGCTTGACTCTTGGTTCACTGTGTATCACTGCTGTGAAGAGGGAGCTTACTCCTGAGTGATTCTTGACTCTTGATTCACTGGGTATCACTGTTGTGATGAGGGAGATTACTCCTGAGTGCATCTTGACCCTTGGTTCTCTGGGTATCACTGCTTTGATGAGGGAGATTACTCCTAAATGGTGCTTGACTCTTGGTTCTCTGGGTATCACTGCTGTGAAGAGGGAGATTACACCTGAGTGGTGCTTGACTCTTGGTTCTCTAGGTATCACTACTGTGATGAGGGAGATTACTCCTGAGTGGTTCTTGACTCTTGGTTCTTTGGGTATCACTGCTGTGAAGAGGGAGATTACTCCTAAGTGATGCTTGACTCTGGGTTCTCTGGGTATTACTGTTGTGACAAGGGAGATTACTCCTGAGTGGTTCTTGACTCTTGGTTCTCTGGGTATCACTACTGTGATGAGGGAGATTACTCCTGAGTGGTGCTTGACTCTTGGTTCTCTGGGTATCACTGAAGTGACAACAGAGATTACTTCCAAGTGGTTTTTGACTCTTGGTTCTCTGGGAATCACTGCTGTGAAGAGGGAGATTACTCCTGAGTGGTGCTTGACTCTTGGTTCTCTTGGTATCACTGCTGTGAAGAGGGAGATTACACCTGAGTGGTGTTTGACTCTTGGTTCTCTAGGTATCACTACTGTGATGAGGGAGATTACTCATGAGTGGTGCTTGACTCTTGGTTCTCTGGGTATTACTGTTGTGACAAGGGAGATTACTCCTGAGTGGTTCTTGACTCTTGGTTCTCTGGGTATTACTGTTGTGACAAGGGAGATTACTCCTGAGTGGTGCTTGACTCTTGGTTCTCTGAGTATTACTGTTGTGACAAGGGAGATTACTCCTGAGTGGTGCTTGACTCTTGGTTCTCTGGGTATTACTGTTGTGACGAGGGAGATTACTCCTGAGTGGTTCTTGACTCTTGGTTCTCTGGGTATTACTGTTGTGACGAGGGAGATTACTCCTGAGTTCTTCTTGACTCTTGGTTCTCTGTGTATCACTGCTGTGAAGAGGGAGATTACTCCTGAGTGGTGCTTGACTCTTGGTTCTCTGGGTATAACTACTGTGATGAGGGAGATTACTCCTGAGTGGTTCTTGACTCTTGGTTCTTTGGGTATCACTGCTGTGAAGAGGGAGATTACTACTAAGTGGTGATTGACTCTGGGTTCTCTGGGTATTACTGTTGTGACAAGGGAGATTACTCCTGAGTGGTTCTTGACTATTGGTTCTCTGGGTATCACTACTGTGATGAGGGAGATTACTCCTGAGTGGTGCTTGACTCTTGGTTCTCTGGGTATCACTGCAGTGACAACGGAGATTACTGCCAAGTGGGTTTTGACTCTTGGTTCTATGGGAATCACTGCTGTGAAAAGGGAGATTATACCTGAGTGGTGCTTGACTCTTGGTTCTCTAGGTATCACTACTGTGATGAGGGAGATTACTCCTGAGTGGTGCTTGACTCTTGGTTCACTGGGTATCACTGCTGTGAAGAGGGAGATTACTCCTGAGTGATTCTTGACTCTTGGTTCTCTGGGTATCACTGTTGTGATGAGGGAGATTACTCCTGAGTGCTTCTTGACTCTTGGTTCTCTGGGTATCACTGCTGTGATGAGGGAGATTACTCCTAAATGGTGCTTGACTCTTGGTTCTCTGGGTATCACTGCTGTGAAGAGGGAGATTACACCTGAGTGGTGCTTGACTCTTGGGTCTCTGGGTATCACTGCTGTGATGAGGGAGATTACTCATGAGTGGTGCTTGACTCTTGGTTCTCTGGGTATTACTGTTGTGACAAGGGAGATTACTCCTGAGTGGTTCTTGACTCTTGGTTCTCTGGGTATTACTGTTGTGACAAGGGAGATTACTCCTGAGTGGTGCTTGACTCTTGGTTCTCTGAGTATTACTGTTGTGACAAGGGAGATTACTCCTGAGTGGTGCTTGACTCTTGGTTCTCTGGGTATTACTGTTGTGACGAGGGAGATTACTCCTGAGTAGTTCTTGACTCTTGGTTCTCTGGGTATTACTGTTGTGACGAGGGAGATTACTCCTGAGTTCTTCTTGACTCTTGGTTCTCTGTGTATCACTGCTGTGAAGAGGGAGATTACTCCTGAGTGGTTCTTGACTCTTGGTTCTTTGGGTATCACTGCTGTGAAGAGGGAGATTACTCCTAAGTGGTCCTTGACTCTGGGTTCTCTGGGTGTTACTGTTGTGACGAGGGAGATTACTCCTGAGTTCTTCTTGACTCTTGGTTCTCTGTGTATCACTGCTGTGAAGAGGGAGATTACACCTGAGTGGTGCTTGACTCTTGGTTCTCTGGGTATCACTGCTGTGAAGAGGGAGATTACACCAGAGTGGTGCTTGACTCGTGGTTCTGTAGGTATCACTGCTGTGAAGAGGGAGATTACACCAGAGTGGTGCTTGACTCTTGGTTCTGTAGGTATCACTGCTGTGAAGAGGGAGATTACTGCTTAGTGGTGATTGACTCTGGGTTCTCTGGGTATTACTGTTGTGACAAGGGAGATTACTCCTGAGTGGTTCTTGACTATTGGTTCTCTGGGTATCACTACTGTGATGAGGGAGATTACTCCTGAGTGGTGCTTGACTCTTGGTTCTCTGGGTATCACTGCTGTGAAGAGGGAGATTACACCTGAGTGGTGCTTGACTCTTGGTTCTCTAGGTATCACTACTGTGATGAAGGAGATTACTCCTTAGTGGTTCTTGACTCTTGGTTCTTTGGGTATCACTGCTGTGAAGAGGGAGATTACTCCTAAGTGGTGATTGACTCTGGGTTCTCTGGGTATTACTGTTGTGACAAGGGAGATTACTCCTGAGTGGTTCTTGACTATTGGTTCTCTGGGTATCACTACTGTGATGAGGGAGATTACTCCTGAGTGGTGCTTGACTCTTGGTTCTCTGGGTATCACTGCAGTGACAACGGAGATTACTCCCAAGTGGGTTTTGACTCTTGGTTCTATGGGAATCACTGCTGTGAAAAGGGAGATTATACCTGAGTGGTGCTTGACTCTTGGTTCTCTAGGTATCACTACTGTGATGAGGGAGATTACTCCTGAGTGGTGCTTGACTCTTGGTTCACTGGGTATCACTGCTGTGAAGAGGGAGATTACTCCTGAGTGATTCTTGACTCTTGGTTCTCTGGGTATCACTGTTGTGATGAGGGAGATTACTCCTGAGTGCTTCTTGACTCTTGGTTCTCTGGGTATCACTGCTGTGATGAGGGAGATTACTCCTGAGTGCTTCTTGACTCTTGGTTCTCTAGGTATCACTACTGTGATGAGGGAGATTACTCCTGAGTGGTTCTTGACTCTTGGTTCTTTGGGTATCACTGCTGTGAAGAGGGAGATTACTCCTAAGTGATGCTTGACTCTGGGTTCTCTGGGTATTACTGTTGTGACAAGGGAGATTACTCCTGAGTGGTTCTTGACTCTTGGTTCTCTGGGTATCACTACTGTGATGAGGGAGATTACTCCTGAGTGGTGCTTGACTCTTGGTTCTCTGGGTATCACTGCTGTGAAGAGGGAGATTACTCCTGAGTGGTGCTTGACTCTTGGTTCTCTTGGTATCACTGCTGTGAAGAGGGAGATTACACCTGAGTGGTGTTTGACTCTTGGTTCTCTAGGTATCACTACTGTGATGAGGGAGATTACTCATGAGTGGTGCTTGACTCTTGGTTCTCTGGGTATTACTGTTGTGACAAGGGAGATTACTCCTGAGTGGTTCTTGACTCTTGGTTCTCTGGGTATTACTGTTGTGACAAGGGAGATTACTCCTGAGTGGTGCTTGACTCTTGGTTCTCTGAGTATTACTGTTGTGACAAGGGAGATTACTCCTGAGTGGTGCTTGACTCTTGGTTCTCTGGGTATTACTGTTGTGACGAGGGAGATTACTCCTGAGTGGTTCTTGACTCTTGGTTCTCTGGGTATTACTGTTGTGACGAGGGAGATTACTCCTGAGTTCTTCTTGACTCTTGGTTCTCTGTGTATCACTGCTGTGAAGAGGGAGATTACTCCTGAGTGGTGCTTGACTCTTGGTTCTCTGGGTATAACTACTGTGATGAGGGAGATTACTCCTGAGTGGTTCTTGACTCTTGGTTCTTTGGGTATCACTGCTGTGAAGAGGGAGATTACTCCTAAGTGGTGATTGACTCTGGGTTCTCTGGGTATTACTGTTGTGACAAGGGAGATTACTCCTGAGTGGTTCTTGACTATTGGTTCTCTGGGTATCACTACTGTGATGAGGGAGATTACTCCTGAGTGGTGCTTGACTCTTGGTTCTCTGGGTATCACTGCAGTGACAACGGAGATTACTGCCAAGTGGGTTTTGACTCTTGGTTCTATGGGAATCACTGCTGTGAAAAGGGAGATTATACCTGAGTGGTGCTTGACTCTTGGTTCTCTAGGTATCACTACTGTGATGAGGGAGATTACTCCTGAGTGGTGCTTGACTCTTGGTTCACTGGGTATCACTGCTGTGAAGAGGGAGATTACTCCTGAGTGATTCTTGACTCTTGGTTCTCTGGGTATCACTGTTGTGATGAGGGAGATTACTCCTGAGTGCTTCTTGACTCTTGGTTCTCTGGGTATCACTGCTGTGATGAGGGAGATTACTCCTAAATGGTGCTTGACTCTTGGTTCTCTGGGTATCACTGCTGTGAAGAGGGAGATTACACCTGAGTGGTGCTTGACTCTTGGGTCTCTGGGTATCACTGCTGTGATGAGGGAGATTACTCATGAGTGGTGCTTGACTCTTGGTTCTCTGGGTATTACTGTTGTGACAAGGGAGATTACTCCTGAGTGGTTCTTGACTCTTGGTTCTCTGGGTATTACTGTTGTGACAAGGGAGATTACTCCTGAGTGGTGCTTGACTCTTGGTTCTCTGAGTATTACTGTTGTGACAAGGGAGATTACTCCTGAGTGGTGCTTGACTCTTGGTTCTCTGGGTATTACTGTTGTGACGAGGGAGATTACTCCTGAGTAGTTCTTGACTCTTGGTTCTCTGGGTATTACTGTTGTGACGAGGGAGATTACTCCTGAGTTCTTCTTGACTCTTGGTTCTCTGTGTATCACTGCTGTGAAGAGGGAGATTACTCCTGAGTGGTTCTTGACTCTTGGTTCTTTGGGTATCACTGCTGTGAAGAGGGAGATTACTCCTAAGTGGTCCTTGACTCTGGGTTCTCTGGGTGTTACTGTTGTGACGAGGGAGATTACTCCTGAGTTCTTCTTGACTCTTGGTTCTCTGTGTATCACTGCTGTGAAGAGGGAGATTACACCTGAGTGGTGCTTGACTCTTGGTTCTCTGGGTATCACTGCTGTGAAGAGGGAGATTACACCAGAGTGGTGCTTGACTCGTGGTTCTGTAGGTATCACTGCTGTGAAGAGGGAGATTACACCAGAGTGGTGCTTGACTCTTGGTTCTGTAGGTATCACTGCTGTGAAGAGGGAGATTACTGCTTAGTGGTGATTGACTCTGGGTTCTCTGGGTATTACTGTTGTGACAAGGGAGATTACTCCTGAGTGGTTCTTGACTATTGGTTCTCTGGGTATCACTACTGTGATGAGGGAGATTACTCCTGAGTGGTGCTTGACTCTTGGTTCTCTGGGTATCACTGCTGTGAAGAGGGAGATTACACCTGAGTGGTGCTTGACTCTTGGTTCTCTAGGTATCACTACTGTGATGAAGGAGATTACTCCTTAGTGGTTCTTGACTCTTGGTTCTTTGGGTATCACTGCTGTGAAGAGGGAGATTACTCCTAAGTGGTGATTGACTCTGGGTTCTCTGGGTATTACTGTTGTGACAAGGGAGATTACTCCTGAGTGGTTCTTGACTATTGGTTCTCTGGGTATCACTACTGTGATGAGGGAGATTACTCCTGAGTGGTGCTTGACTCTTGGTTCTCTGGGTATCACTGCAGTGACAACGGAGATTACTCCCAAGTGGGTTTTGACTCTTGGTTCTATGGGAATCACTGCTGTGAAAAGGGAGATTATACCTGAGTGGTGCTTGACTCTTGGTTCTCTAGGTATCACTACTGTGATGAGGGAGATTACTCCTGAGTGGTGCTTGACTCTTGGTTCACTGGGTATCACTGCTGTGAAGAGGGAGATTACTCCTGAGTGATTCTTGACTCTTGGTTCTCTGGGTATCACTGTTGTGATGAGGGAGATTACTCCTGAGTGCTTCTTGACTCTTGGTTCTCTGGGTATCACTGCTGTGATGAGGGAGATTACTCCTAAATGGTGCTTGACTCTTGGTTCTCTGGGTATCACTGCTGTAAAGAGGGAGATTACACCTGAGTGGTGCTTGACTCTTGGTTCTCTGGGTATCACTGCTGTGATGAGGGAGATTACTCATGAGTGGTGCTTGACTCTTGGTTCTCTGGGTATTACTGTTGTGACAAGGGAGATTACTCCTGAGTGGTTCTTGACTCTTGGTTCTCTGGGTATTACTGTTGTGACAAGGGAGATTACTCCTGAGTGGTGCTTGACCCTTGGTTCTCTGGGTATTACTGTTGTGACGAGGGAGATTACTCCTGAGTGGTTCTTGACTCTTGGTTCTCTGGGTATTACTGTTGTGACGAGGGAGATTACTCCTGAGTTCTTCTTGACTCTTGGTTCTCTGTGTATCACTGCTGTGAAGAGGGAGATTACTCCTGAGTGGTGCTTGACTCTTGGTTCTCTGGGTATCACTACTGTGATGAGGGAGATTAGTCCTGAGTGGTTCTTGACTCTTGGTTCTTTGGGTATCACTGCTGTGAAGAGGGAGATTACTCCTAAGTGGTGCTTGACTCTGGGTTCTCTGGGTATTACTGTTGTGACAAGGGAGATTACTCCTGAGTGGTTCTTGACTCTTGGTTCTCTGGGTATCACTACTGTGATGAGGGAGATTACTCCTGAGTGGTGCTTGACTCTTGGTTCTCTGGGTATTACTGTTGTGACGAGGGATATTACTCCTGAGTTCTTCTTGACTCTTGGTTCTCTGTGTATCACTGATGTGAAGAGGGAGATTACACCTGAGTGGTGCTTGACTCTTGGTTCTCTGGGTATCACTGCTGTGAAGAGGGAGATTACACCAGAGTGGTGCTTGACTCTTGGTTCTGTAGGTATCACTACTGTGATGAGGGAGATTACTCCTGAGTGGTTCTTGCCTCTTGGTTCTTTGGGTATCACTGCTGTGAAGAGGGCAATTACTCCTAAGTGGTGCTTGACTCTGGGTTCTCTGGGTATTACTGTTGTGACAAGGGAGATTACTCCTGGGTGGTTCTTGACTCTTGGTTCTCTGGGTATCACCACTGTGATGAGGGAGATTACTCCTGAGTGGGCTTGACTCTTGGTTCTCTGGGTATTACTACTGTGATGAGGGAGATTACTCCTGAGTAGTTCTTGACTCTTGGTTCTCTGGGTATTACTACTGTGATGAGGGAGATTACTCCTGAGTGGTGCTTGACTCTTGGTTCTCTGGGTATCACTACTGTGATGAGGGAGATTACTCCTGAGTGCTTCTTGACCCTTGGTTCTCTGGGTATCACTGCTGTGATGAGGGAGATTACTCCTGAGTGGTGCTTGACTCTTGGTTCTCTGGGTATCACTGCTGTGAAGAGGGAGATTACACCGGAGTGGTGCTTGACTCTTGGTTCTGTAGGTATCACTACTGTGATGAGGGATATTACTCCTGAGTGGTTCTTGACTCTTGGTTCTTTGGGTATCACTGCTGTGAAGAGGGAGATTACTCCTAAGTGGTGCTTGACTCTGGGTTCTCTGGGTATTACTGTTGTGACAAGGGAGATTACTCCCGAGTGGTTCTTGACTCTTGGTTCTCTGGGTATCACTACTGTGACAACAGAGATTACTTCCAAGTGGTTTTTGACTCTTGGTTCTCTGGGAATCACTGCTGTGAAAAGGGAGATTACACCTGAGTGGTGCTTGACTCTTGGTTCTCTAGGTATCACTACTGTGATGAGGGAGATTACTCCTAAGTGGTGATTGACTCTGGGTTCTCTGGGTATTACTGTTGTGACAAGGGAGATTACTCCTGAGTGGGTTCTTGACTATTGGTTCTCTGGGTATCACTACTGTGATGAGGGAGATTACTCCTGAGTGGTGCTTGACTCTTGGTTCTCTGGGTATCACTGCTGTGAAGAGGGAGATTACACCTGAGTGGTGTTTGACTCTTGGTTCTCTAGGTATCACTACTGTGATGAGGGAGATTACTCCTGAGTGGTTCTTGACTCTTGGTTCTTTGGGTATCACTGCTGTGAAGAGGGAGATTACTCCTAAGTGGTGATTGACTCTGGGTTCTCTGGGTATTACTGTTGTGACAAGGGAGATTACTCCTGAGTGGTTCTTGACTATTGGTTCTCTGGGTATCACTACTGTGATGAGGGAGATTACTCCTGAGTGGTGCTTGACTCTTGGTTCTCTGGGTATCACTGCAGTGACAACGGAGATTACTCCCAAGTGGGTTTTGACTCTTGGTTCTCTGGGAATCACTGCTGTGAAAAGGGAGATTACACCTGAGTGGTGCTTGACTCTTGGTTCTCTAGGTATCACTACTGTGATGAGGGAGATTACACCTGAGTGGTGCTTGACTCTTGGTTCTCTAGGTATCACTCCTTTGAAGAGGGAGATTACTCCTGAGTGGTTCTTGACTCTTGGTTCTCTGGGTATTACTGTTGTGATGAGGGAGATTACTCCTGAGTGGTGCTTGACTCTTGGTTCTCTAGGTATTACTGTTGTGACGAGGGAGATTACTCCTGAGTGGTGCTTGACTCTTGGTTCTCTGGGTATTACTGTTGTGACGAGGGAGATTGACTCTTGGTTCTCTGGGTATTACTGTTGTGAGGAGGGAGATTACTCCTGAGTGGTGCTTGACTCTTGGTTCTCTGGGTATTACTGTTGTGACGAGGGAGATTACTCCTGAGTTCTTCTTGACTCTTGGTTCTCTGTGTATCACTGCTGTGAAGAGGGAGATTACTCCTGACTAGTTCTTGACTCTTGGTTCTCTAGGTATTACTACTGTGATGAGGGAGATTACTCCTGAGTGGGCTTGACTCTTGGTTCTCTGGGTATTACTACTGTGATGAGGGAGATTACTCCTGAGTGCTTCTTGACCCTTGGTTCTCTGGGTATCACTGCTGTGATGAGGGAGATTACTCCTGTGTGGTGCTTGACTCTTGGTTCTCTGGGTATCACTGCTGTGAAGAGAGCGATTACACCGGAGTGGTGCTTGACTCTTGGTTCTGTACGTATCACTACTGTGATGAGGGAGATTACTCCTGAGTGGTTCTTGACTCTTGGTTCTTTGGGTATCACTGCTGTGAAGAGGGAGATTACTCCTAAGTGGTGCTTGACTCTGGGTTCTCTGGGTATTACTGTTGTGACAAGGGAGATTACTCCTGAGTGGTTCTTGACTCTTGGTTCTCTGGATATCACTACTGTGATGAGGGAGATTACTCCTGAGTGGTGCTTGACTCTTGGTTCTCTGGGTATTACTGTTGTGACGAGGGAGATTACTCCTGAGTTCTTCTTGACTCTTGGTTCTCTGTGTATCACTGCTGTGAAGAGGGAGATTACACCTGAGTGGTGCTTGACTCTTGGTTCTCTGGGTATCACTGCTGTGAAGAGGGAGATTACACCAGAGTGGTGCTTGACTCTTGGTTCTGTAGGTATCACTACTGTGATGAGGGAGATTACTCCTGAGTGGTTCTTGCCTCTTGGTTCTTTGGGTATCACTGCTGTGAAGAGGGAGATTACTCCTGAGTGGTGCTTGACTCTGGGTTCTATGGGTATTACTGTTGTGACAAGGGAGATTACTCCTGGGTGGTTCTTGACTCTTGGTTCTCTGGGTATCACTACTGTGATGAGGGAGATTACTCCTGAGTGGGCTTGACTCTTGGTTCTCTGGGTATTACTACTGTGATGAGGGAGATTACTCCTGAGTGGTGCTTGACTCTTGGTTCTCTGGGTATCACTACTGTGATGAGGGAGATTACTCCTGAGTGCTTCTTGACCCTTGGTTCTCTGGGTATCACTGCTGTGATGAGGGAGATTACTCCTGAGTGGTGCTTGACTCTTGGTTCTCTGGGTATCACTGCTGTGAAGAGGGAGATTACACCGGAGTGGTGCTTGACTCTTGGTTCTGTAGGTATCACTACTGTGATGAGGGAGATTACTCCTGAGTGGTGCTTGACTCTTGGTTCTCTGGGTATCACTGCAGTGACAACAGAGATTACTTCCAAGTGGTTTTTGACTCTTGGTTCTCTGGGAATCACTGCTGTGAAAAGGGAGATTACACCTGAGTGGTGCTTGACTCTTGGTTCTCTAGGTATCACTACTGTGATGAGGGAGATTACTCCTGAGTGGTGCTTGACTCTTGGTTCACTGTGTATCACTGCTGTGAAGAGGGAGCTTACTCCTGAGTGATTCTTGACTCTTGATTCACTGGGTATCACTGTTGTGATGAGGGAGATTACTCCTGAGTGCATCTTGACCCTTGGTTCTCTGGGTATCACTGCTTTGATGAGGGAGATTACTCCTAAATGGTGCTTGACTCTTGGTTCTCTGGGTATCACTGCTGTGAAGAGGGAGATTACACCTGAGTGGTGCTTGACTCTTGGTTCTCTAGGTATCACTACTGTGATGAGGGAGATTACTCCTGAGTGGTTCTTGACTCTTGGTTCTTTGGGTACCACTGCTGTGAAGAGGGAGATTACTCCTAAGTGATGCTTGACTCTGGGTTCTCTGGGTATTACTGTTGTGACAAGGGAGATTACTCCTGAGTGGTTCTTGACTCTTGGTTCTCTGGGTATCACTACTGTGATGAGGGAGATTACTCCTGAGTGGTGCTTGACTCTTGGTTCTCTGGGTATCACTGAAGTGACAACAGAGATTACTTCCAAGTGGTTTTTGACTCTTGGTTCTCTGGGAATCACTGCTGTGAAGAGGGAGATTACTCCTGAGTGGTGCTTGACTCTTGGTTCTCTTGGTATCACTGCTGTGAAGAGGGAGATTACACCTGAGTGGTGTTTGACTCTTGGTTCTCTAGGTATCACTACTGTGATGAGGGAGATTACTCCTGAGTGATTCTTGACTCTTGGTTCATTGGGTATCACTGCTGTGAAGAGGGAGATTACTCCTAAGTGGTGATTGACTCTGGTTTCTCTGGGTATTACTGTTGTGACAAGGGAGATTACTCCTGAGTGGTTCTTGACTATTGGTTCTCTGGGTATCGCTACTGTGATGAGGGAGATTACTCCTGAGTGGTGCTTGACTCTTGGTTCTCTGGGTATCACTGCAGTGACAACGGAGATTACTCCCAAGTGGGTTTTGACTCTTGGTTCTCTGGGAATCACTGCTGTGAAAAAGGAGATTACACCTGAGTGGTGCTTGACTCTTGGTTCTCTAGGTATCACTACTGTGATGAGGGAGATTATACCTGAGTGGTGCTTGACTCTTGGTTCTCTAGGTATCACTGCTGTGAAGAGGGAGATTACTCCTGAGTGGTTCTTGACTCTTGGTTCTCTGGGTATTACTGTTGTGACGAGGGAGATTACTCCTGAGTGGTGCTTGACTCTTGGTTCTCTGGGTATTACTGTTGTGACGAGGGAGATTACTCCTGAGTGGTGCTTGACTCTTGGTTCTCTGGGTATTACTGTTGTGACGAGGGAGATTGACTCTTGGTTCTCTGGGTATTACTGTTGTGAGGAGGGAGATTACTCCTGAGTGGTGCTTGACTCTTGGTTCTCTGGGTATTACTGTTGTGACGAGGGAGATTACTCCTGAGTTCTTCTTGACTCTTGGTTCTCTGTGTATCACTGCTGTGAAGAGGGAGATTACTCCTGAGTAGTTCTTGACTCTTGGTTCTCTAGGTATTACTACTGTGATGAGGGAGATTACTCCTGAGTGGCCTTGACTCTTGGTTCTCTGGGTATTACTACTGTGATGAGGGAGATGACTCCTGAGTAGTTCTTGACTCTTGGTTCTCTGGGTATTACTACTGTGATGAGGGAGATTACTCCTGAGTGGTGCTTGACTCTTGGTTCTCTGGGTATCACTACTGTGATGAGGGAGATTACTCCTGAGTGCTTCTTGACCCTTGGTTCTCTGGGTATCACTGCTGTGATGAGGGAGATTACTCCTGAGTGGTGCTTGACTCTTGGTTCTCTGGGTATCACTGCTGTGAAGAGTGCGATTACACCGGAGTGGTGCTTGACTCTTGGTTCTGTAGGTATCACTACTGTGATGAGGGAGATTACTCCTGAGTGGTTCTTGACTCTTGGTTCTTTGGGTATCACTGCTGTGAAGAGGGAGATTACTCCTAAGTGGTGCTTGACTCTGGGTTCTCTGGGTATTACTGTTGTGACAAGGGAGATTACTCCTGAGTGGTTCTTGACTATTGGTTCTCTGGATATCACTACTGTGATGAGGGAGATTACTCCTGAGTGGTGCTTGACTCTTGGTTCTCTGGGTATCACTGCAGTGACAACGGAGATTACTTCCAAGTGTTTTTTTACTCTTGGTTCTCTGGGTATTATTGTTGTGACAAGGGAGATTACTCCTGAGTGCTGCTTGACTCTTGGTTCTCTGGGTATTACTGTTGTGACGAGGGAGATTACTCCCGAGTAGTTCTTGACTCTTGGTTCTCTGGGTATTACTGTTGTGACGAGGGAGATTACTCCTGAGTTCTTCTTGACTCTTGGTTCTCTGTGTATCAATGCTGTGAAGAGGGAGATTACACCTGAGTGGTGCTTGACTCTTGGTTCTCTGGGCATCACTGCTGTGAAGAGGGAGATTACACCAGAGTGGTGCTTGACTCTTGGTTCTGTAGGTATCACTACTGTGATGAGGGAGATTACTCCTGAGTGGTTCTTGCCTCTTGGTTCGTTGGATATCACTGCTGTGAAGAGGGAGATTACTCCTGAGTGGTTCTTGACTCTTGGTTCTCTGGGTATCACTACTGTGATGAGGGAGATTACACCTGAGTGGGCTTGACCCTTGGTTCTCTGGGTATTACTACTGTGATGAGGGAGATTACTCCTGAGTAGTTCTTGACTCTTGGTTCTCTGGGTATTACTACTGTGATGAGGGAGATTACTCCTGAGTGGTGCTTGACTCTTGGTTCTCTGGGTATCACTACTGTGATGAGGGAGATTACTCCTGAGTGCTTCTTGACCCTTGGTTCTCTGGGTATCACGGCTGTGATGAGGGAGATTACTCCTGAGTGGTGCTTGACTCTTGGTTCTCTGGGTATCACTGCTGTGAAGAGGGAGATTACACCGGAGTGGTGCTTGACTCTTGGTTCTGTAGGTATCACTACTGTGATGAGGGAGATTACTCCTGAGTGGTTCTTGACTCTTGGTTCTTTGGGTATCACTGCTGTGAAGAGGGAGATTACTCTTAAGTGGTGCTTGACTCTGGGTTCTCTGGGTATTACTGTTGTGACAAGGGAGATTACTCCTGAGTGGTTCTTGACTCTTGGTTCTCTGGGTATCACTACTGTGATGAGGGAGATTACTCCTGAGTGGTGCTTGACTCTTGGTTCTCTGGGTATCACTGCAGTGACAACGGAGATTACTTCCAAGTGGTTTTTGACTCTTGGTTCTCTGGGAATCACTACTGTGATGAGGGAGATTACTCCTGAGTGGTGCTTGACTCTTGGTTCACTGGGTATCACTGCTGTGAAGAGGGAGCTTACTCCTGAGTGATTGTTGACTCTTGGTTCTCTGGGTGTCACTGTTGTGATGAGGGAGATTACTCCTGAGTGCATCTTGACCCTTGGTTCTCTGGGTATCACTGCTGTGATGAGGGAGATTACACCTGAGTGGTGCTTGACTCTTGGTTCTCTAGGTATCACTACTGTGATGAGGGAGATTACTCCTGAGTGGTTCTTGACTCTTGGTTCTTTGGGTATCACTGCTGTGAAGAGGGAGATTACTCCTAAGTGGTGCTTGACTCTGGGTTCTCTGGGTATTACTGTTGTGACCAGGGAGATTACTCCTGAGTGGTTCTTGACTCTTGGTTCTCTGGGTATCACTACTGTGATGAGGGAGATTACTCCTGAGTGGTGCTTGACTCTTGGTTCACTGGGTATCACTGCTGTGAAGAGGGAGCTTACTCCTGAGTGATTGTTGACTCTTGGTTCTCTGGGTATCACTGCTGTGAAGAGGGAGATTACTCCTAAGTGGTGCTTGACTCTGGGTTCTCTGGGTATTACTGTTGTGACAAGGGAGATTACTCCTGAGTGGTTCTTGACTCTTGGTTCTCTGGATATCACTACTGTGATGAGGGAGATTACTCCTGAGTGGTGCTTGACTCTTGGTTCTCTGGGTATCACTGCAGTGACAACGGAGATTACTTCCAAGTGTTTTTTTACTCTTGGTTCTCTGGGTATTATTGTTGTGACAAGGGAGATTACTCCTGAGTGCTGCTTGACTCTTGGTTCTCTGGGTATTACTGTTGTGACGAGGGAGATTACTCCCGAGTAGTTCTTGACTCTTGGTTCTCTGGGTATTACTGTTGTGACGAGGGAGATTACTCCTGAGTTCTTCTTGACTCTTGGTTCTCTGGGTATCACTGCTGTGATGAGGGAGATTACACCTGAGTGGTGCTTGACTCTTGGTTCTCTGGGCATCACTGCTGTGAAGAGGGAGATTACACCAGAGTGGTGCTTGACTCTTGGTTCTGTAGGTATCACTACTGTGATGAGGGAGATTACTCCTGAGTGGTTCTTGCCTCTTGGTTTGTTGGATATCACTGCTGTGAAGAGGGAGATTACTCCTGAGTGGTTCTTGACTCTTGGTTCTCTGGGTATCACTACTGTGATGAGGGAGATTACTCCTGAGTGGGCTTGACTCTTGGTTCTCTGGGTATTACTACTGTGATGAGGGAGATTACTCCTGAGTAGTTCTTGACTCTTGGTTCTCTGGGTATTACTACTGTGATTGTAGGGGAGGACTGGTCCAAAACGACCCCCCTCGCCTGCACTTTCTCCCCAGGTGAGGACTGTGGCTCTCTTGGGCGTCTCCTCGTGCCACCCGGGCCCAGGTGGTGGAGGGCACGCCCACTGGAGACATTGCCCGCACGTATTAATTGCCCGCACATATCGAATGCCCACATCTATTGATCACAACTCAAATTTAGTTAGGCCCAAAAACCATTCTCTGCCCAGTAAAGATGGTGTGAGCTCAGCGCACTGTAGCGCGGCCCCCACCCTTGGAGAACATCCCTGCTGCCGCAGCACCCTGGTAGATCCGCTGCGAGCACGTTCCCACGAACAAGACGGACATGAGCTAGCGTAATAGCCTAACATTGTAACAGTTCACCTCCCGCAGTGTATCTTCGTTCCCAGCATGACCCGGCCAGCAGGCCTAGACAAATGAAAAGAACAGTAAAATGGTCGATTATATGCCAGACAATCTTTGTATATTAATGCTGAGACTACTTGCAAAGGATGCTTTTCTCTTTCACAAAACCCCTTATATTACAAAAAGCCTGTAGGACGTATGATTACAAGAGATCATGCCCCCACGATATAAGCGATGGTGAGCATATACCATTGCAGTTGGATGCTAATAATGAAGGAACGCACCAAGAATCTATTTGTTACACGTATTGCTGAGATACTTACACCCCATGGGCTCGCGCCATAACTAAAGCTAATGCTGCTAGAGTACACGAGAAAGTGGATGCAACTATACTATGAACTTATTAAAGAATGCGCAAGAGTACACGTATCATGTGTGAATGTCTGAGCCCCTCATATGCAACCACCGTCACGGACGGTGGCGGGTCGTTCTCTATGTACTCCACTGATCTAACCACTACCTCATTTACCGCGAATGTATATGCATGTAACTGAAACGCTGTAGCTGCTAGAGTGTAATGTACAAATATGATGCTCGATCTGGGTATAATCAAAGCGCACCCAGCAAAGGTTAAAAGCATGTGTTGACGTGATGTTAAATAAGTATTATAGAAAGTGTTCAAATATTTGCGATGTCTTTTACTTGTATTCAGCAACGCACGAGGGAGATACCTTTGTGAAATACTTGCAAGGCCGTTCCCCCTCCCACCCTGTGAAGGCTGCCAAAGGCATGAGAGCAGAGACTGCGCCGCGCTGCTTTACCTCCCCCAAACCAGACTGGAGCCACTTCAAAGATTTGTAACCCCCTCTGTAGCACCCAAGGCCACCACCCGCCACCTGCATTATTTACAGCACAGCAGTAAACCTCTGCCTGAACGCACGCGCCCCCTCGTAAACCTTACAACCCACCGGACCATCTCAGACTTATGGCCCTGTGCAATCAGGACACCTAACACTTTGACAATACACAGCGGAACATCCATAACAACTTCTAACAAGGCAGAAAGACATGTACCGCCCGTGCCAGGCCCTGAAGCTTAGCCCCTCGACCTATGGCCCCGGTCAACAGGACACTGGTAACCATGCCCTGACGTATTGCCTCCAGTCCCCTCACAAGGTGCATTCCTCCTGTGTTGCATTAACCTGTAGTATAACCTATTGGAAGATTTACTAAAGAAGATAATACTGAAACGAGTGAATGACTGCGGTGTGCATGGCCTAGGGCAAATAAGTCAGGAAAGGACATTCATCTCTGACATTGGCCGCGATGGCACGACAACACCAGCCGGATGAACTCCGCCACCCTGCCAGGCCAAGCCCAACCCACGAGGCTGCCCAGTGACGTCTTCCAGCCAAAGCCAACCACATCACAGCAGCACCTATAGTTAGTCGTCGCCACCCAATCCCCTTGAACTTGTGCCCCCTATAGTATGTAGGTTCTTATGACGTTTTTTGTAAATATATACGCCTGTCTTTGCTATTGTCAGACAGAGCGCTCTCGGAGTTTGCAGAGTTCTTTGCATGCCCAATTCTGATTGATAAACTCCCATTTACGCTCACCCGCACTCTGTCTTGGCCTTATTCCCATTTTGGGAGAGTCCTTCATTGTCTCTCATTGCGGGGAGGATCGTGCTGTTTGGGGACGCTTGCCTTCAGTGGTGACCCCGATAGCGTGATTTTTTCTTCCTAAACTCCTTATAACCGTCCCCGTTTGGCACGAGAATCTCCGGTCGAGAAGGGATACGCACGGTGAGCCGGCTCCGGGAGGCTGCCCGCCAACGGCGACCGGCACACTAAGAAGTGCGCACTCAATGAGAAAGGGTACGGGATCCCGATTGGAAAAAAATCCCCTTTGAGTGCCGCTCGCCGGAGCCAGGGGCTGACCGTTGAGTTACCGGTGACACTGCCTGGACGGACCCAGTTTCGGAGACTATCGGTTCAAGACGGGCACGTGAGTACTGAGTGTGAGCGATTGTAAAGGGAGCGGGGAGAGAAGCGTAGGACAGGGAACGAAAAGGGGGTACGAAGATATACTAAAGATCATTCTAAAATTTCCTTTCTTTTTCTTTGCATATGGCCATTAGGATTACGAGGTGAATAAAGAGATAGAAGTGACGGGAACCTAGCTCCGAAAGGGGGTGGAAGGCGGCGCCGCATAGTGCTATATTGACTAGTGCTGGGAATATATGACGAAGTGAAATACAAGATAAAAGTGTTCAGCAAAAGGGGGCACTGAGAATATATTAGTGATCGCTACTACTTCTTTTCTTTTTCTTTAAGGGCAGGGGGAGAATAAAAACGAAATTAGCACAAACTTGGGAAAAAAATAAGAGAACAAGGGTCCTACTAGAGGGGGGAGAGAAGGTTAAAAACATATAAATATATATGCACATGTGCTGAGCAAGATAGACAGGGACAGCCGGCTAGGGAGGAAAGGGAGGGCAGCGTGACTGGTGTACGGAGTGTTACCAAGAGGTGTGTGCACCTCGTATGTGTTAAGGGATAACTTTGTGATTTAAGAATGTGTAAAACGGCCATGAATGTGTAATTGTTAAATGGTCATGGTAAGTGTGACCGGATAAAAATTCTTTTTTGAAGCAACGCTGAGAAAGTGACGTGAGGGGGTACCCTTTGATTTCCGGGTTGATAGTGTCAAAATAAATGATGGATTGCTCTTGTATGTGTCCCCCCAAGAGAACAAAGTAGAAATTGTGTACAGACAGTTTTTTGTATCGAACAATTAAGGGAGGGAGAGCCCAAGCGAGCATAACACTGGAAGTGGAGTAGAATACAAAAAGTAATATCTATACTATAGTACCATTGGAGGTGTAGAGATACAGAGACACATAAGCACCAGGGGAGCACACAAAGATGGGGCCTGAAACACCATTATCACATATTTGTAAAAACCTTCCAGGGCACGCGGAGCGGATCAAGAAATACCACGACCAATGGGTAACCGAGCTGAAAGGAGAGGGGCTACCCCAGATATGGCCAGAGGGAGGGTCATTTGACAAAAGCGTTCTAGATATGGTGATGACATGCATTTTCTTGAAGTACCGAGGGAAACAGCTGCAGAATAGGAGGGAAATATTAGATCTTTGGCGGTTATTCGAAGAGGTGCCACCGCCTAAAGCGCCAGCACCCAATCCTGATCTCCCATCTACTACAGACAATCCACTGGTATTACAGAAAGATATCAAAGAATTGCCAGGTGTCACACCACCAGTGGAGGTAATAAGTTTATACCCGATATTAAAGAAACCTGTACCCGCAGAAGGATACAGTGACCCAACGTATGTACCTCCCCCGACAACTACCACACCCCACCGGCCCACTGCACCCCCACCATATGAAAGTACAAGGGAGCGAGGCCAGGCGAGCACACAAAGGGTGGACATAGAGAAACTCACAGATGATCTAGAATCAAGACTGTCGATAGCAAAAGATGAGCTCTCGAGGATAAAAAACATATGCGAACGAACAGCACTAGATACAACCAGAGCAGGACGTACGTCTAGAGCCTCGGATGAAAGCAGAAGGCCCGAAGAGGGGTGGAAAAAGGGCGAGATCTTGTTTAGGATTGAGGAAGAACCAACGCGAATAATAGAAGTAGGAACCCGAGAGGAAGATGGTGGTAACGAAGAAAGGCTTGGGGGATTCAGAGAGGAATTACTATGTGATGTTAGAGAGGAGCTAGATGAAAGCGACAGGTTGAGTATGGCAATAGGAGGGGGAAGCGAGGGGGAGGAAGGTGCATGTTCTATGCGAACCCTAGATGATGAGTGGACGGGGCGACTGAGGAACAGAGTGGGGAAGATGGCATCACTGGGAACATCAGCAGCCAAAACGGGTCCGGATGCAACAACGAGAGGAAAGCTACAGCTCCCGTTGATACATAGGGGAGGAGGGAGGCCTAACTATATCCCATGGGCACAGATGGATAAAGCTAATTTATTAAAGCTATTGCCCCCGTTATCAGGCGGGGCAAGTAAGTGGATATATGCCTTCGAAAAACATACAGCTGGGGTACCCCTAGCTGTAGGAGATGTGAAAAGTCTGCTCCTATCAGCGGTGGGCGACCAGGCTGAAAGAGTATGGGTTAAAGCCGGTTTCCCGGGAGTAACCTTAGACTGTGACCGCCATGATGGGGCCTCCTTTAACACAGTGCGGGCTAGGGTGTGGGACGCCTTACGCGAAACATTCCCAGACACACCGGACTTGCAGTCAGTGATGCAGTGTACAATGAATGACGGGGAAGAGGCTATGGATTACATTTTTCGGGTCCAAGAGATGTGGAGAGCAGAAACGGGCACGCCCTGGTATCAATCGACATCTTTATTTTACTTCATTATAAAAAGAGGGCTCCCAAAGGAAGTACAGAAGGCGCTTGACAAGATAGCAGGTATTGAAGCAAAGGGATGGCCGGAAATTCAGAGCATAATAGTACACCATTACAAAAGAATAAAGGAGAGGGAGAAGGAGGTGGCACAGAAAAGATTGGCAGACGAGGCGAAGTTAGTACAGTCAAAGTTAGTGAAGGTTGCAGCAGCAGTAGCCGCGCTCCCACACAGTAGGGAGGGAGATGAGGAAGAGGAGGGGCTGATAGCAATACAAGGAAGGATGGCAACTAATTGGGCGGGAACAGGACAGCGGCAGTGGGACGAGCAGGAGCAGGGTGGAGGTCTGCAGTGGCAAGAGAGGACCCCTCGAGGGGGACGAGGTGGGTACAGGAGCAGAAGAGGAGGTGGACCACAGGGGTACGGAGGAATGGGAGGAAGTGGATGGCAGGGTCCCCGGGGCCCCCAGGGGAGTTGCTGGAACTGTGGGCGATGGGGACATTACTCCAGGGAGTGCAGAAGTAGACAAAACAACGGGTTCCAGGAGGTGGAACAGTATGGCCATCCCCATCCGGGAAGCCCATATGGCCTTCCGATGGGACAGCAGCAACTGAGAGACCCAAGCCAGGGTAACACGAGCCAGCAACAGGGACCCCAATACAGAACACACAACCACCCGCAAAACATGCCTAACAACGACAGCATGCCATATACACCAGGCAACCCTTTCGCGACAGCAGCTAACGGGGCCCCCGCACCAGCACCCTATAACGGCATGTCAGTGGTCTCAGGTAACGTATTTAATGAAGGGGGGGCCATGAGACACCCCGCATAGGACAGCCCACAGAGAACACTTGCGTGTCCAGTTCTATCTACCTCCCACAGTGCAGCAGAGGAACCATTGGTAGGGGCGCAGATAGGAGACAGGCAATTTGTATTCATGGTTGATTCGGGAGCGGAGAAATCATGTGTCAGGGAGGGCCGGTTCCCGTTATCTAACAGGAAGTTAGAGACGCAGGGGTTCTCTGGGGCTGTAATTGAAGTTCCTTACACAGAAGTTTTGGATGTAACTATAGGGGGCAAGACTGTAAAAGCACCCTTACTGTATTATGAACAGTCCCCGATAAATTTACTGGGGAGGGACCTTATGAGTAAACTCAACATGACCATATCATTTACGGAAGGAGGAATAGTGTGTTCTACACCCGGGATATGCCCCTTGCGTGCAATGTTGGTAGTACAAGCCTACACAACCACACAGGAAATACGAGGGTTGCCACAAAAGGAAGAGATGTTCATTGCAGGGCTAAAGACTCTGGCCTTTATAGTCCCAGAGCTAAAAAACATGGATTGGAGGATTCCAGCAGAATTCCTCTTCCGCCCCATAGTGTGTCCAAATGCAGCACCAGGATCAGTGGTGTCGTTGGATTTGCACGCTGTGCAGGTATCAACGAAACGGATCGCTGTGATTGGAATGGACAGAGAAGGATGTGAGTGGCGCACCGTACTGTGTACAAACGCCAACCTTGCCCTACGCGAGGTAACAGATGAGGATCTCTTTTCAGACACAGAAGTAGATGGTGAGATAGTAATGGAAATAGCGATGCCCTGTGACATTTTGATCCAAGCCAGAGAGATCCCCGTCCAATTGATGGCAGTGGTAGGAACACCACCGTCGTTTTTTGATGATGACATGAGGCTAGTACCAAACAATTTATGGACGACAGGCCCACATGATGTGGGACTGTTGCATGGAGTACAACCTGTGAGAATAAACCTAAAACAAGGAGCTATCTTACCCCGAGTCAAACAGTATCCATTGTCCCATGAGGCTGAAGAAGGGATAAAAGAAACGATAAATGCACTACTAGTACAAGGGATAATAGTGCCTTCAAACTCACCATGTAACACATGTATTTATCCAATCAAAAAAGCGAAAGGGGGGTCTTGGAGGATGATACAGGACTTACGCCCCCTCAATGATGTAATACAGAAAGAGTTCCCTCTAGTCCCGAACCCTGCGTCAATACTATGCAGCATCCCAAAAGCAGCATCACATTTTACAGTAGTGGACTTGAAAAACGCATTTTTCTCAATACCCCTGGCTGAAGAGAGTAGATATCTTACAGCGTTCACACTGGGGGGAAAAAGATATGAACATTGCAGACTGCCACAGGGATACTGTGAGAGCCCGAGCATATTCAACCGCATATTGCATGAAGACTTGGGAAACCTATCAGTAGAGAGTACAATTATTCAGTACGTGGATGATTTATTGGTGTGTGCACAAGACGAAGCAACATGTAGAAAAGATTCAACAATGCTCCTGACTTTACTAGCCAACAAGGGTTACAAGGTAGACAGGGAGAAGCTACAGTATTGCCTGACTGAGGTCCTATACCTGGGACAGCTCATATCAAAAGATGGAAAAAGAATAATTCCCGACAGGGTGGAGGCAATAAGGTCAGTAGGAGAGCCCACGACGGTGAAAGATATGCAGAAATTTTTGGGGATGTGCAATTATTGCCGAGCATGGATATTAGATTATGCAGCATACACCAGGCCCCTCCTACAAGCACTCAAAGAAGCACAACAGGAGAATGTAAAAATAAAGTGGTCAGAAGAAATGCGTACATCGTTCAAAACACTGAAAGAACTAATTTCAAGCGCTCCAGTACTAGCAAACCCTGACTATGGACACGAATTTTACCTATTTTCCCATTGCAAAGGAACACTCATGACAGCGGTGCTAACACAAAAGACATCCTTGGGACACAAGCCCCTGGCTTACTATAGTGGTACTTTAGATGCTGTAATGCAGGGTCATTTCGCGTGCGAACAATCGCTCGCAGCAGCCGCATTTGCGATTGAAAAAAGTGCCACAATAGTAATGGGATGCTCTGTAACATTGTTTGTGGAGCACTCATTATTTGCAATACTTGAAAGATCAAAAAGCACACTGACCACACAGCGGGCAACAGCATACGAGATTATATTGTCCAGCGCCAACATTCACATAGTGAGATGTAAAACAGTGAACCCCGCCACCTTCATTACAGAAGCATGCACAGTAGAAGATATGCAAAATCACGACTGCGCAACCTACACAGGAGAAGGAGGGGAGGGCACAGTGGTGTGTGAAAACGCTCTCAGCGAGGGAGAAGTGTACTTTGTGGATGGGTCCGCATCAATTGATATGGACACGGGAGAAAAACACGTTGGCATGGCGGTAGTGAGATTAGAGGAAGGTGAGTTTGAAACATTAGTACAGTACCGCCTCCCGTCGCATTACTCTGCACAAGCAGCAGAACTGGTTGCGCTCATAGAAGCACTACACGCAGCAAAGGGCTGTGCAGTTACAATATACACAGACTCAGCTTACATGACGACGACAGTACATGGAGGTCTAGCAAGATGGGGCCGTAGGGGATTCAGAAGGGCAGACGGAACGCCAGTGCAGCATGCAGAATTGTTAAAAGAATTAATAGAGGCCCTACAAAACCCTACTGCTGTAGCAATAGTGAAGTGCCAGGCCCATACATCCAATACAGACGTTGTGTCTTTAGGGAACGCGGCAGCGGACGCTGCCGCCAAGGAGGCTTCCTATTTTCAAAAATACGACACAGGTGAGTTCATGATGAAAAACACAACAACCGAAGAACTGTCAGAAGGGTACAACATGATGTCCTTATCACAAATTCTAGAATTGCAGGAAGGAGCTAGTGCAGAAGAAAAACTAACGTGGACAAAACGGGGATGCAGCCAATCAGGAACAGACCTATTATGGCGGCAAAATAACTCAGGGAAAGTGGTAATGGCACTACAATTACTAGAAGTAGCATTTCAACAGCTACACTTCCCCGCACACAACACTAAACAGCACATCGCAGCAGAAATACAGGAAGAATGGTTTGTGCCGTGTCTCCAGGAGCATGTGTCTCGATTGGCAATGGAATGTACAACATGCCAAATATACAACTCAGGAATGACCCTACGCACACTCCGGGGAACAATTCCCAAACCCCTTGGCCCCTTCAGAGAACTACATATAGATTATGCAGACATGGGGGAAAGGTGTAATGGCGCACGGTACATGATCGTGGTTGTGTGCCCGTTTTCAAGATGGGTGGAAGCAGGACCCTGTGCGCGACCTGATGCCAAAAGCGCCGCCAAGTTCCTAGTAAGGGAAGTGTTCCCGCGCTGGGGAATTTGTGACGTGATTTGCTCAGATAACGGCTCTCACTTTGTGAATGAACTCTTCAAGGAAGTTACCACGTTATTGGGTATAAAACATAAATTATGTTCGATTTATCATCCTCAAAGTAATGGCATAGTGGAAAAGATGAACGGCCTGTTAAAGGGCAGGTTATCAAAACTATGCTTCTCATTGAAGAAAAATTGGATTTACTGTCTACCCCTGGCACTATTTGAGTTGAGAAATCAACCAAGTAAAGACCACCATTTGTCCCCACACCAGATCGTGACTGGGAGACGAATGAACACAGCACACTCTCCACTGCGTGAACACTCAGATGCTCGCAGAAGCGCCGCAATATTGGGAGATGAGTTCACAGACTACCTAAGAAAATTAACAAGGGCAGCGCGCGCAATATCGAAGCAACTATCCCCACCCTTCACTAGAGAAGAGGGAAATGTAACGGGATCTGTCACGGAGCCAGAGCAACAGCTACAGCTAATGCCAGGCGACTCAATTTATGTCAGAAGCTTCGTGCGTCGGTGGAATGCACCACGATTCCATGGCCCATACGAAGTAATATTTTGCACGCCCACGGCAGTAAAGGTGAAGGGCTTGAGGTACTGGGTGCACTTGACCGACGTACGAAAAGCATACAGCAATGTACACGAGGAGATAGACGAGGAGGCACAGACAACAGCAAACGATGAAAATGAGTAGGATGTCTAAATATCGGCTTGCGTGAGTGTGTGTGTGTGTGTGTCAACACTGGACCTAAATGGAATACTGTCAGCACTGGAATTGAATGAAATAATGCCTGACAAGGATATCAAAAAAAAAAAAAAAAAAAAAAAAAAAATGTGTGGGATTTCTTTTTTTTTATCTAGGTGAATGATGTATAACTAGTGAAATATATCACTGCTGTGAAGAGGGAGATTACTCCTGAGTGGTTCTTGACTCTTGGTTCTCTGGGTATCACTACTGTGATGAGGGAGATTACTCCTGAGTGGTGCTTGACTCTTGGTTCTCTGGGTATTACTGTTGTGACGAGGGAGATTACTCCCGAGTAGTTCTTGACTCTTGGTTCTCTGGGTATTACTGTTGTGACGAGGGAGATTACTCCTGAGTTCTTCTTGACTCTTGGTTCTCTGGGTATCACTGCTGTGATGAGGGAGATTACACCTGAGTGGTGCTTGACTCTTGGTTCTCTGGGCATCACTGCTGTGAAGAGGGAGATTACACCAGAGTGGTGCTTGACTCTTGGTTCTGTAGGTATCACTACTGTGATGAGGGAGATTACTCCTGAGTGGTTCTTGCCTCTTGGTTTGTTGGATATCACTGCTGTGAAGAGGGAGATTACTCCTGAGTGGTTCTTGACTCTTGGTTCTCTGGGTATCACTACTGTGATGAGGGAGATTACTCCTGAGTGGGCTTGACTCTTGGTTCTCTGGGTATTACTACTGTGATGAGGGAGATTACTCCTGAGTAGTTCTTGACTCTTGGTTCTCTGGGTATTACTACTGTGATGAGGGAGATTACTCCTGAGTGGTGCTTGACTCTTGGTTCTCTGGTATCACTACTGTGATGAGGGAGATTACTCCTGAGTGCTTCTTGACCCTTGGTTCTCTGGGTATCACTGCTGTGATGAGGGAGATTACTCCTGAGTGGTGCTTGACTCTTGGTTCTCTGGGTATCACTGCTGTGAAGAGGGAGATTACACCGGAGTGGTGCTTGACTCTTGGTTCTGTAGGTATCACTACTGTGATGAGGGAGATTACTCCTGAGTGGTTCTTGACTCTTGGTTCTTTGGGTATCACTGCTGTGAAGAGGGAGATTACTCCTAAGTGGTGCTTGACTCTGGGTTCTCTGGGTATTACTGTTGTGACAAGGGAGATTACTCCTGAGTGGTTCTTGACTCTTGGTTCTCTGGGTATCACTACTGTGATGAGGGAGATTACTCCTGAGTGGTGCTTGACTCTTGGTTCTCTGGGTATCACTGCAGTGACAACGGAGATTACTTCCAAGTGGTTTTTGACTCTTGGTTCTCTGGGAATCACTGCTGTGAAAAGGGAGATTACACCTGAGTGGTGCTTGACTCTTGGTTCTCTAGGTATCACTACTGTGATGAGGGAGATTACTCCTGAGTGCATCTTGACCCTTGGTTCTCTGGGTATCACTGCTGTGATGAGGGAGATTACTCCTGAGTGGTGGTTGACTCTTGGTTCTCTGGGTATCACTGCAGTGAAGAGGGAGATTACACCTGAGTGGTGCTTGACTCTTGGTTCTCTAGGTATCACTACTGTGATGAGGGAGATTACTCCTGAGTGGTTCTTGACTCTTGGTTCTCTGGGTAACACTGCTGTGAAGAGGGAGATTACTCCTAAGTGGTGCTTGACTCTGGGTTCTCTGGGTATTACTGTTGTGACAAGGGAGATTACTCCTGAGTGGTTCTTGACTCTTGGTTCTCTGGGTATCACTACTGTGATGAGGGAGATTACTCCTGAGTGGTGCTTGGCTCTTGGTTCTCTGGGTATCACTGCAGTGACAACGGAGATTACTTCCAAGTGGTTTTTGACTCTTGGTTCTCTGGGAATCACTGCTGTGAAAAGGGAGATTACACCTGAGTGGTGCTTGACTCTTGGTTCTCTAGGTATCACTACTGTGATGAGGGAGATTACTCCTGAGTGGTGCTTGACTCTTGGTTCACTGGGTATCACTGCTGTGAAGAGGGAGCTTACTCCTGAGTGATTGTTGACTCTTGGTTCTCTGGGTGTCACTGTTGTGATGAGGGAGATTACTCCTGAGTGCATCTTGACCCTTGGTTCTCTGGGTATCACTGCTGTGATGAGGGAGATTACTCCTGAGTGGTGGTTGACTCTTGGTTCTCTGGGTATCACTGCTGTGAAGAGGGAGATTACACCTGAGTGGTGCTTGACTCTTGGTTCTCTAGGTATCACTACTGTGATGAGGGAGATTACTCCTGAGTGGTTCTTGACTCTTGGTTCTTTGGGTATCACTGCTGTGAAGAGGGAGATTACTCCTAAGTGGTGCTTGACTCTGGGTTCTCTGGGTATTACTGTGGTGACCAGGGAGATTACTCCTGAGTGGTTCTTGACTCTTGGTTCTCTGGGTATCACTACTGTGATGAGGGAGATTACTCCTGAGTGGTGCTTGACTCTTGGTTCACTGGGTATCACTGCTGTGAAGAGGGAGCTTACTCCTGAGTGATTGTTGACTCTTGGTTCTCTGGGTATCACTGCTGTGAAGAGGGAGATTACTCCTAAGTGGTGCTTGACTCTGGGTTCTCTTGGTATTACTGTTGTGACAAGGGAGATTACTCCTGAGTGGTTCTTGACTCTTGGTTCTCTGGATATCACTACTGTGATGAGGGAGATTACTCCTGAGTGGTGCTTGACTCTTGGTTCTCTGGGTATCACTGCAGTGACAACGGAGATTACTTCCAAGTGTTTTTTTACTCTTGGTTCTCTGGGTATTATTGTTGTGACAAGGGAGATTACTCCTGAGTGCTGCTTGACTCTTGGTTCTCTGGGTATTACTGTTGTGACGAGGGAGATTACTCCCGAGTAGTTCTTGACTCTTGGTTCTCTGGGTATTACTGTTGTGACGAGGGAGATTACTCCTGAGTTCTTCTTGACTCTTGGTTCTCTGGGTATCACTGCTGTGATGAGGGAGATTACACCTGAGTGGTGCTTGACTCTTGGTTCTCTGGGCATCACTGCTGTGAAGAGGGAGATTACACCAGAGTGGTGCTTGACTCTTGGTTCTGTAGGTATCACTACTGTGATGAGGGAGATTACTCCTGAGTGGTTCTTGCCTCTTGGTTCGTTGGATATCACTGCTGTGAAGAGGGAGATTACTCCTGAGTGGTTCTTGACTCTTGGTTCTCTGGGTATCACTACTGTGATGAGGGAGATTACTCCTGAGTGGGCTTGACTCTTGGTTCTCTGGGTATTACTACTGTGATGAGGGAGATTACTCCTGAGTAGTTCTTGACTCTTGGTTCTCTGGGTATTACTACTGTGATGAGGGAGATTACTCCTGAGTGGTGCTTGACTCTTGGTTCTCTGGTATCACTACTGTGATGAGGGAGATTACTCCTGAGTGCTTCTTGACCCTTGGTTCTCTGGGTATCACTGCTGTGATGAGGGAGATTACTCCTGAGTGGTGCTTGACTCTTGGTTCTCTGGGTATCACTGCTGTGAAGAGGGAGATTACACCGGAGTGGTGCTTGACTCTTGGTTCTGTAGGTATCACTACTGTGATGAGGGAGATTACTCCTGAGTGGTTCTTGACTCTTGGTTCTTTGGGTATCACTGCTGTGAAGAGGGAGATTACTCCTAAGTGGTGCTTGACTCTGGGTTCTCTGGGTATTACTGTTGTGACAAGGGAGATTACTCCTGAGTGGTTCTTGACTCTTGGTTCTCTGGGTATCACTACTGTGATGAGGGAGATTACTCCTGAGTGGTGCTTGACTCTTGGTTCTCTGGGTATCACTGCAGTGACAACGGAGATTACTTCCAAGTGGTTTTTGACTCTTGGTTCTCTGGGAATCACTGCTGTGAAAAGGGAGATTACACCTGAGTGGTGCTTGACTCTTGGTTCTCTAGGTATCACTACTGTGATGAGGGAGATTACTCCTGAGTGGTGCTTGACTCTTGGTTCACTGGGTATCACTGCTGTGAAGAGGGAGCTTACTCCTGAGTGATTGTTGACTCTTGGTTCTCTGGATGTCACTGTTGTGATGAGGGAGATTACTCCTGAGTGCATCTTGACCCTTGGTTCTCTGGGTATCACTGCTGTGATGAGGGAGATTACTCCTGAGTGGTGGTTGACTCTTGGTTCTCTGGGTATCACTGCTGTGAAGAGGGAGATTATACCTGAGTGGTGCTTGACTCTTGGTTCTCTAGGTATCACTACTGTGATGAGGGAGATTACTCCTGAGTGGTTCTTGACTCTTGGTTCTTTGGGTATCACTGCTGTGAAGAGGGAGATTACTCCTAAGTGGTGCTTGACTCTGGGTTCTCTGGGTATTACTGTTGTGACAAGGGAGATTACTCCTGAGTGGTTCTTGACTCTTGGTTCTCTGGGTATCACTACTGTGATGAGGGAGATTACTCCTGAGTGGTGCTTGGCTCTTGGTTCTCTGGGTATCACTGCAGTGACAACGGAGATTACTTCCAAGTGGTTTTTGACTCTTGGTTCTCTGGGAATCACTGCTGTGAAAAGGGAGATTACACCTGAGTGGTGCTTGACTCTTGGTTCTCTAGGTATCACTACTGTGATGAGGGAGATTACTCCTGAGTGGTGCTTGACTCTTGGTTCTCTGGGTATCACTGCTGTGAAGATAGAGATTACACCTGAGTGGTGCTTGACACTTGGTTCTGTAGGTATCACTACTGTGATGAGGGAGATTACTCCTGAGTGGTTCTTGCCTCTTGGTTCGTTGGATATCACTGCTGTGAAGAGGGAGATTACTCCTGAGTGGTTCTTGACTCTTGGTTCTCTGGGTATCACTACTGTGATGAGGGAGATTACTCCTGAGTGGGCTTGACTCTTGGTTCTCTGGGTATTACTACTGTGATGAGGGAGATTACTCCTGAGTAGTTCTTGACTCTTGGTTCTCTGGGTATTACTACTGTGATGAGGGAGATTACTCCTGAGTGGTGCTTGACTCTTGGTTCTCTGGGTATCACTACTGTGATGAGGGAGATTACTCCTGAGTGCTTCTTGACCCTTGGTTCTCTGGGTATCACTGCTGTGATGAGGGAGATTACTCCTGAGTGGTGCTTGACTCTTGGTTCTCTGGGTATCACTGCTGTGAAGAGGGAGATTACACCGGAGTGGTGCTTGACTCTTGGTTCTGTAGGTATCACTACTGTGATGAGGGAGATTACTCCTGAGTGGTTCTTGACTCTTGGTTCTTTGGGTATCACTGCTGTGAAGAGGGAGATTACTCTTAAGTGGTGCTTGACTCTGGGTTCTCTGGGTATTACTGTTGTGACAAGGGAGATTACTCCTGAGTGGTTCTTGACTCTTGATTCTCTGGGTATCACTACTGTGATGAGGGAGATTACTCCTGAGTGGTGCTTGACTCTTGGTTCTCTGGGTATCACTGCAGTGACAACGGAGATTACTTCCAAGTGGTTTTGACTCTTGGTTCTCTGGGAATCACTGCTGTGAAAAGGGAGATTACACCTGAGTGGTGCTTGACTCTTGGTTCTCTAGGTATCACTACTGTGATGAGGGAGATTACTCCTAAGTGGTGCTTGACTCTTGGTTCACTGGGTATCACTGCTGTGAAGAGGGAGCTTACTCCTGAGTGATTGTTGACTCTTGGTTCTCTGGGTGTCACTGTTGTGATGAGGGAGATTACTCCTGAGTGCATCTTGACCCTTGGTTCTCTGGGTATCACTGCTGTGATGAGGGAGATTACACCTGAGTGGTGCTTGACTCTTGGTTCTCTAGGTATCACTACTGTGATGAGGGAGATTACTCCTGAGTGGTTCTTGACTCTTGGTTCTTCTGGTATCACTGCTGTGAAGAGGGAGATTACTCCTAAGTGGTGCTTGACTCTGGGTTCTCTGGGTATTACTGTGGTGACCAGGGAGATTACTCCTGAGTGGTTCTTGACTCTTGGTTCTCTGGGTATCACTACTGTGATGAGGGAGATTACTCCTGAGTGGTGCTTGACTCTTGGTTCACTGGGTATCACTGCTGTGAAGAGGGAGCTTACTCCTGAGTGATTGTTGACTCTTGGTTCTCTGGGTATCACTGCTGTGAAGAGGGAGATTACTCCTAAGTGGTGCTTGACTCTGGGTTCTCTGGGTATTACTGTTGTGACAAGGGAGATTACTCCTGAGTGGTTCTTGACTCTTGGTTCTCTGGATATCACTACTGTGATGAGGGAGATTACTCCTGAGTGGTGCTTGACTCTTGGTTCTCTGGGTATCACTGCAGTGACAACGGAGATTACTTCCAAGTGTTTTTTTACTCTTGGTTCTCTGGGTATTATTGTTGTGACAAGGGAGATTACTCCTGAGTGCTGCTTGACTCTTGGTTCTCTGGGTATTACTGTTGTGACGAGGGAGATTACTCCCGAGTAGTTCTTGACTCTTGGTTCTCTGGGTATTACTGTTGTGACGAGGGAGATTACTCCTGAGTTCTTCTTGACTCTTGGTTCTCTGGGTATCACTGCTGTGATGAGGGAGATTACACCTGAGTGGTGCTTGACTCTTGGTTCTCTGGGCATCACTGCTGTGAAGAGGGAGATTACACCAGAGTGGTGCTTGACTCTTGGTTCTGTAGGTATCACTACTGTGATGAGGGAGATTACTCCTGAGTGGTTCTTGCCTCTTGGTTCGTTGGATATCACTGCTGTGAAGAGGGAGATTACTCCTGAGTGGTTCTTGACTCTTGGTTCTCTGGGTATTACTACTGTGATGAGGGAGATTACTCCTGAGTGGTGCTTGACTCTTGGTTCTCTGGTATCACTACTGTGATGAGGGAGATTACTCCTGAGTGCTTCTTGACCCTTGGTTCTCTGGGTATCACTGCTGTGATGAGGGAGATTACTCCTGAGTGGTGCTTGACTCTTGGTTTTCTGGGTATCGCTGCTGTGAAGAGGGAGATTACACCGGAGTGGTGCTTGACTCTTGGTTCTGTAGGTATCACTACTGTGATGAGGGAGATTACTCCTGAGTGGTTCTTGACTCTTGGTTCTTTGGGTATCACTGCTGTGATGAGGGAGATTACTCCTAAGTGGTGATTGACTCTGGGTTCTCTGGGTATTACTGTTGTGACAAGGGAGATTACTCCTGAGTGGTTCTTGACTCTTGGTTCTCTGGGTATCACTACTGTGATGAGGGAGATTACTCCTGAGTGGTGCTTGACTCTTGGTTCTCTGGGTATCACTGCAGTGACAACGGAGATTACTTCCAAGTGGTTTTTGACTCTTGGTTCTCTGGGAATCACTGCTGTGAAAAGGGAGATTACACCTGAGTGGTGCTTGACTCTTGGTTCTCTAGGTATCACTACTGTGATGAGGGAGATTACTCCTGAGTGGTGCTTGACTCTTGGTTCACTGGGTATCACTGCTGTGAAGAGGGAGCTTACTCCTGAGTGATTGTTGACTCTTGGTTCTCTGGGTGTCACTGTTGTGATGAGGGAGATTACTCCTGAGTGCATCTTGACCCTTGGTTCTCTGGGTATCACTGCTGTGATGAGGGAGATTACTCCTGAGTGGTGGTTGACTCTTGGTTCTCTGGGTATCACTGCTGTGAAGAGGGAGATTACACCTGAGTGGTGCTTGACTCTTGGTTCTCTAGGTATCACTACTGTGATGAGGGAGATTACTCCTGAGTGTTTCTTGACTCTTGGTTCTTTGGGTATCACTGCTGTGAAGAGGGAGATTACTCCTAAGTGGTGCTTGACTCTGGGTTCTCTGGGTATTACTGTGGTGACCAGGGAGATTACTCCTGAGTGGTTCTTGACTCTTGGTTCTCTGGGTATCACTACTGTGATGAGGGAGATTACTCCTGAGTGGTGCTTGACTCTTGGTTCTCTGGGTATCACTGCAGTGACAACGGAGATTACTTCCAAGTGGTTTTTGACACTTGGTTCTCTGGGAATCACTGCTGTGAAAAGGGAGATTACACTTGAGTGGTGCTTGACTCTTGGTTCTCTAGGTATCACTACTGTGATGAGGCAGATTACTCCTGAGTGGTGCTTGACTCTTGGCTCTCTGGGTATCACTGCTGTGAAGATAGAGATTACACCTGAGTGGTGCTTGACACTTGGTTCTCTAGGTATCACTACTGTGATGAGGGAGATTACTCCTGAGTGGTTCTCGACTCTTGGTTCTTTGGGTATCACTGCTGTGAAGAGGGAGATTACTCCTAAGTGGTGATTGACTCTGGGTTCTCTGGTATTACTGTTGTGACAAGGGAAATTACTCCTGAGTGGTTCTTGACTATTGGTTCTCTGGGTATCACTACTGTGATGAGGGAGATTACTCCTGAGTGGTGCTTGGCTCTTGGTTCTCTGGGTATCACTGCAGTGACAAGGGAGATTACTCCCAAGTGGGTTTTGACTCTTGGTTCTCTGGGAATCACTGCTGTGAAAAGGGAGATTACACCTGAGTGGTGCTTGACTCTTGGTTCTCTAGGTATCACTACTGTGATGAGGGAGATTACACCTGAGTGGAGCTTGACTCTTGGTTCTCTAGGTATCACTCCTGTGAAGAGGGAGATTACTCCTGAGTGATTCTTGACTCTTGGTTCTCTGGGTATCACTGCTGTGAAGAGGGAGATTACACCTGAGTGGTGCTTGACTCTTGGTTCTCTGGGTATCACTGCTGTGATGAGGGAGATTACTCCTGAGTGGTGCTTGACTCTTGGTTCTCTGGGTATTACTGTTGTGACAAGGAAGATTACTCCTGAGTGGTTCTTGACTCTTGGTTCTCTGGGTATTACTGTTGTGACAAGGGAGATTACTCCTGAGTGGTGCTTGACTCTTGGTTCTCTGGGTATTACTGTTGTGATGAGGGAGATTACTCGTGAGTGGTTCTTGACTCTTGGTTCTCTGGGTATTACTGTTGTGACGAGGGAGATTACTCCTGAGTTCTTCTTGACTCTTGGTTCTCTGTGTATCACTGCTGTGAAGAGGGAGATTACTCCTGAGTAGTTCTTGACTCTTGGTTCTCTAGGTATTACTACTGTGATGAGGGAGATTACTCCTGAGTGGGCCTGACTCTTGGTTCTCTGGGTATTACTACTGTGATGAGGGAGATTACTCCTGAGTAGTTCTTGACTCTTGGTTCTCTGGGTATTACTACTGTGATGAGGGAGATTACTCCTGAGTGGTGCTTGACTATTGGTTCTCTGGGTATCACTACTGTGATGAGGGAGATTACTCCTGAGTGGTGCTTGACTCTTGGTTCTCTGGGTATCACTGCAGTGACAACAGAGATTACTCCCAAGTGGGTTTTGACTCTTGGTTCTCTGGGAATCACTGCTGTGAAAAGGGAGATTACACCTGAGTGGTGCGTGACTCTTGGTTCTCTAGGTATCACTACTGTGATGAGGGAGATTACTCCTGAGTGGTGCTTGACTCTTGGTTCACTGGGTATCACTGCCGTGAAGAGGGAGATTACTCCTGAGTGATTCTTGACTCTTGGTTCTCTGGGTATCACTGTTATGATGAGGGAGATTACTCCTGAGTGCTTCTTGACTCTTGGTTCTCTGGGTATCACTGCTGTGATGAGGGAGATTACTCCTAAATGGTGCTTGACTCTTGGTTCTCTGGGTATTACTACTGTGATGAGAGAGATTACTCCTGAGTGGTGCTTGACTCTTGGTTCTCTGGGTATCACTACTGTGATGAGGGAGATTACTCCTGAGTGGTTCTTGACTCTGGGTTCTCTGGGTATTACTGTTGTGACAAGGGAGATTACTCCTGGTGGTGCTTGACTCTTGGTTCTCTGGGTATTACTGTTGCGACAAGGGAGATTACTCCTCAGTGGTGCTTGATTCTTGGTTCTCTGGGTATTACTGTTGTGACGAGGGAGATTACTCCTGAGAGGTTCTTGACTCTTGGTTCTCTGGGTATTACTGTTGTGACGAGGGAGATTACTCCTGAGTTCTTCTTGACTCTTGGTTCTCTGTGTATCACTGCTGTGAAGAGGGAGATTACTCCTGAGTAGTTCTTGACTCTTGGTTCTCTAGGTATTACTACTGTGATGAGGGAGATTACTCCTGAGTGGGTTTTACTCTTGGTTCTCTGGGTATTACTACTGTGATGAGGGAGATTACTCCTGAGTGCTTCTTGACCCTTGGATCTCTGGGTATCACTGCTGTGATGAGGGAGATTACTCCTGAGTGGTGCTTGACTCTTGGTTCTCTGGGTATCACTGCTGTGAAGAGGAAGATTACACCTGAGTGGTGCTTGACTCTTGGTTCTCTAGGTATCACTACTGTGATGAGGGATATTACTCCTGAGTGGTTCTCGACTCTTGGTTCTTTGGGTATCACTGCTGTGAAGAGGGAGATTACTCCTAAGTGGTGATTGACTCTGGGTTCTCTGGGTATTACTGTTGTGACAAGGGAGATTCCTCCTGAGTGGTTCTTGACTATTGGGTCTCTGGGTATCACTACTGTGATGAGGGAGATTACTCCTGAGTGGTGCTCGACTCTTGGTTCTCTGGGTATCACTGCAGTGACAACGGAGATTACTCCCAAGTGGGTTTTGACTCTTGGTTCTATGGGAATCACTGCTGTGAAAAGGGAGATTATACCTGAGTGGTGCTTGACTCTTGGTTCTCTAGGTATCACTACTGTGATGAGGGAGATTACTCCTGAGTGGTGCTTGACTCTTGGTTCACTGGGTATCACTGCTGTGAAGAGGGAGCTTACTCCTGAGTGATTCTTGACTCTTGGTTCTCTGGGTATCACTGTTGTGATGAGGGAGATTACTCCTGAGTGCTTCTTGACTCTTGGTTCTCTGGGTATCACTGCTGTGATGAGGGAGATTACTCCTAAATGGTGCTTGACTCTTGGTTCTCCGGGTATCACTGCTGTGAAGAGGGAGATTACACCTGAGTGGTGCTTGACTCTTGGTTCTCTGGGTATCACTGCTGTGATGAGGTAGAGTACTCCTGAGTGGTGCTTGACTCTTGGTTCTCTGGGTATTACTGTTGTGACAAGGGAGATTACTCCTGAGTGGTTCTTGACTCTTGGTTCTCTGGGTATTACTGTTGTGACAAGGGAGATTACTCCTGAGTGGTGCTTGACTCTTGGTTCTCTGGGTATTACTGTTGTGACGAGGGAGATTACTCCTGAGTGGTTCTTGACTCTTGGTTCTCTGGGTATTACTGTTGTGACGAGGGAGATTACTCCTGAGTTCTTCTTGACTCTTGGTTCTCTTTGTATCACTGCTGTGAAGAGGGAGATTAATCCTGAGTAGTTCTTGACTCTTGGTTCTCTAGGTATTACTACTGTGATGAGGGAGATTACTCCTGAGTGGGCTTGACTCTTGGTTCTCTGGGTATTACTACTGTGATGAGGGAGATTACTCCTGAGTAGTTCTTGACTCTTGGTTCTCTGGGTATTACTACTGTGATGAGGGAGATTACTCCTGAGTGGTGCTTGACTCTTGGTTCTCTGGGTATCACTACTGTGATTAGGGAGATTACTCCTGAGTGGTTCTTGACTCTTGGTTCTTTGGGTATCACTGCTGTGAAGAGGGAGATTACTCCTAAGTGGTGCTTGACTCTGGGTTCTCTGGGTATTATTGTTGTGACAAGGGAGATTACTCCTGAGTGGTTCTTGACTCTTGGTTCTCTGGGTATCACTACTGTGATGAGGGAGATTACTCCCGAGTGGTGCTTGACTCTTGGTTCTCTGGGTATCACTGCAGTGACAACGGAGATTACTTCCAAGTGGTTTTTGACTCTTGGTTCTCTGGGTATTATTGTTGTGACAAGGGAGATTATTCCTGAGTGGTGCTTGACTCTTGGTTCTCTGGGTATTACTGTTGTGACGAGGGAGATTACTCCCGAGTAGTTCTTGACTCTTGGTTCTCTGGGTATTACTGTTGTGATGAGGGAGATTACTCCTGAGTTCTTCTTGACTCTTGGTTCTCTGTGTATCACTGCTGTGAAGAGGGAGATTACACCTGAGTGGTGCTTGACTCTTGGTTCTCTGTGTATCACTGCTGTGAAGAGGGAGATTACACCGGAGTGGTGCTTGACTCTTGGTTCTGTAGGTATCACTACTGTGATGAGGGAGATTACTCCTGAGTGGTTCTTGCCTCTTGGTTCTTTGGGTATCACTGCTGTGAAGAGGGAGATTACTCCTAAGTGGTGCTTGACTCTAGGTTCTCTGGGTATTACTGTTGTGACAAGGGAGATTACTCCTGAGTGGTTCTTGACTCTTGGTTCTCTGGGTAGCACTACTGTGATGAGGGAGATTACTCGTGAGTGGTTCTTGACTCTTGGTTCTCTGGGTATTGCTACTGTGATGAGGGAGATTACTCCTGAGTAGTTCTTGACTCTTGGTTCTCTGGGTATTACTACTGTGATGAGGGAGATTACTCCTGAGTGGTGCTTAACTCTTGGTTCTCTGGGTATCACTACTGTGATGAGGGATATTACTCCTGAGTGCTTCTTGACCCTTGGTTCTCTGGGTATCACTGCTGTGATGAGGGAGATTACTCCTGAGTGGTGCTTGACTCTTGGTTCTCTGGGTATCACTGCTGTGAAGAGGGAGATTACACCTGAGTGGTGTTTGACTCTTGGTTCTCTAGGTATCACTACTGTGATGAGGGAGATTACTCCTGAGTGGTTCTTGACTCTTGGTTCTTTGGGTATCACTGCTGTGAAGAGGGAGATTACTCCTAAGTGGTGATTGACTCTGGGTTCTCTGGGTATTACTGTTGTGACAAGGGAGATTACTCCTGAGTGGTTCTTGACTATTGGTTCTCTGGGTATCACTACTGTGATGAGGGAGATTACTCCTGAGTGGTGCTTGACTCTTGGTTCTCTGGGTATCACTGCAGTGACAACGGAGATTACTCCCAAGTGGGTTTTGACTCTTGGTTCTCTGGGAATCACTGCTGTGAAAAGGGAGATTACACCTGAGTGGTGCTTGACTCTTGGTTCTCTAGGTATCACTACTGTGATGAGGGAGATTACACCTGAGTGGTGCTTGACTCTTGGTTCTCTAGGTATCACTGCTGTGAAGAGGGAGATTACTCCTTAGTGGTTCTTGACTCTTGGTTCTCTGGGTATTACTGTTGTGACGAGGGAGATTACTCCTGAGTGGTGCTTGACTCTTGGTTCTCTGGGTATTACTGTTGTGATGAGGGAGATTACTCCTGAGTGGTGCTTGACTCTTGGTTCTCTGGGTATTACTGTTGTGACAAGGGAGATTACTCCTGAGTGGTGCTTGACTCTTGGTTCTCTGGGTATTACTGTTGTGATGAGGGAGATTACTCGTGAGTGGTTCTTGACTCTTGGTTCTCTGGGTATTACTGTTGTGACGAGGGAGATTACTCCTGAGTTCTTCTTGACTCTTGGTTCTCTGTGTATCACTGCTGTGAAGAGGGAGATTACTCCTGAGTAGTTCTTGACACTTGGTTCTCTAGGTATTACTACTGTGATGAGGGAGATTACTCCTGAGTGGGCCTGACTCTTGGTTCTCTGGGTATTACTACTGTGATGAGGGAGATTTCTCCTGAGTAGTTCTTGACTCTTGGTTCTCTGGGTATTACTACTGTGATGAGGGAGATTACACCTGAGTGGTGCTTGACTCTTGGTTCTCTAGGTATCACTCCTGTGAAGAGGGAGATTACTCCTGAGTGATTCTTGACTCTTGGTTCTCTGGGTATCACTGCTGTGAAGAGGGAGATTACACCAGAGTGGTGCTTGACTCTTGGTTCTCTGGGTATCACTGCTGTGATGAGGGAGATTACTCCTGAGTGGTGCTTGACTCTTGGTTCTCTGGGTATTACTGTTCTGACAAGGAAGATTACTCCTGAGTGGTTCTTGACTCTTGGTTCTCTGGGTATTACTGTTGTGACAAGGGAGATTACTCCTGAGTGGTGCTTGACTCTTGGTTCTCTGGGTATTACTGTTGTGACAAGGGAGATTACTCCTGAGTGGTGCTTGACTCTTGGTTCTCTGGGTATTACTGTTGTGATGAGGGAGATTACTCGTGAGTGGTTCTTGACTCTTGGTTCTCTGGGTATTACTGTTGTGACGAGGGAGATTACTCCTGAGTTCTTCTTGACTCTTGGTTCTCTGTGTATCACTGCTGTGAAGAGGGAGATTACTCCTGAGTAGTTCTTGACTCTTGGTTCTCTAGGTATTACTACTGTGATGAGGGAGATTACTCCTGAGTGGGCCTGACTCTTGGTTCTCTGGGTATTACTACTGTGATGAGGGAGATTACTCCTGAGTAGTTCTTGACTCTTGGTTCTCTGGGTATTACTACTGTGATGAGGGAGATTACTCCTGAGTGGTGCTTGACTATTGGTTCTCTGGGTATCACTACTGTGATGAGGGAGATTACTCCTGAGTGGTGCTTGACTCTTGGTTCTCTGGGTATCACTGCAGTGACAACAGAGATTACTCCCAAGTGGGTTTTGACTCTTGGTTCTCTGGGAATCACTGCTGTGAAAAGGGAGATTACACCTGAGTGGTGCGTGACTCTTGGTTCTCTAGGTATCACTACTGTGATGAGGGAGATTACTCTTGAGTGGTGCTTGACTCTTGGTTCACTGGGTATCACTGCCGTGAAGAGGGAGATTACTCCTGAGTGATTCTTGACTCTTTGTTCTCTGGGTATCACTGTTATGATGAGGGAGATTACTCCTGAGTGCTTCTTGACTCTTGGTTCTCTGGGTATCACTGCTGTGATGAGGGAGATTACTCCTAAATGGTGCTTGACTCTTGGTTCTCTGGGTATCACTGCTGTGAAGAGGGAAATTACACCTGAATGGTGCTTGACTCTTGGTTCTCTGGGTATCACTGCTGTGATGAGGGAGATTACTCCTGAGTGGTGCTTGACTCTTGGTTCTCTGGGTATTACTGTTGTGACAAGGGAGATTACTCCTGAGTAGTTCTTGACTCTTGGTTCTCTGGGTATTACTACTGTGATGAGGGAGATTACTCCTGAGTGGTGCTTGACTCTTGGTTCTCTGGGTATCACTACTGTGATGAGGGAGATTACTCCTGAGTGGTTCTTGACTCTTGGTTCTTTGGGTATCACTGCTGTGAAGAGGGAGATTACTCCTAAGTGGTGCTTGACTCTGGGTTCTCTGGGTATTACTGTTGTGACAAGGGAGATTACTCCTGGTGGTGCTTGACTCTTGGTTCTCTGGGTATTACTGTTGCGACAAGGGAGATTACTCCTGAGTGGTGCTTGATTCTTGGTTCTCTGGGTATTACTGTTGTGACGAGGGAGATTACTCCTGAGAGGTTCTTGACTCTTGGTTCTCTGGGTATTACTGTTGTGACGAGGGAGATTACTCCTGAGTTCTTCTTGACTCTTGGTTCTCTGTGTATCACTGCTGTGAAGAGGGAGATTACTCCTGAGTAGTTCTTGACTCTTGGTTCTCTAGGTATTACTACTGTGATGAGGGAGATTACTCCTGAGTGGGCTTGACTCTTGGTTCTCTGGGTATTACTACTGTGATGAGGGAGATTACTCCTGAGTGTTTGTTGACCCTTGGATCTCTGGGTATCACTGCTGTGATGAGGGAGATTACTCCTGAGTGGTGCTTGACTCTTGGTTCTCTGGGTATCACTGCTGTGAAGAGGACGATTACACCTGAGTGGTGCTTGACTCTTGGTTCTCTAGGTATCACTACTGTGATGAGGGATATTACTCCTCAGTGGTTCTCGACTCTTGGTTCTTTGGGTATCACTGCTGTGAAGAGGGAGATTACTCCTAAGTGGTGATTGACTCTGGGTTCTCTGGGTATTACTGTTGTGACAAGGGAGATTCCTCCTGAGTGGTTCTTGACTATTGGGTCTCTGGGTATCACTACTGTGATGAGGGAGATTACTCCTGAGTGGTGCTCGACTCTTGGTTCTCTGGGTATCACTGCAGTGACAACGGAGATTACTCCCAAGTGGGTTTTGACTCTTGGTTCTATGGGAATCACTGCTGTGAAAAGGGAGATTATACCTGAGTGGTGCTTGACTCTTGGTTCTCTAGGTATCACTACTGTGATGAGGGAGATTACTCCTGAGTGGTGCTTGACTCTTGGTTCACTGGGTATCACTGCTGTGAAGAGGGAGCTTACTCCTGAGTGATTCTTGACTCTTGGTTCTCTGGGTATCACTGTTGTGATGAGGGAGATTACTCCTGAGTGCTTCTTGACTCTTGGTTCTCTGGGTATCACTGCTGTGATGAGGGAGATTACTCCTAAATGGTGCTTGACTCTTGGTTCTCCGGGTATCACTGCTGTGAAGAGGGAGATTACACCTGAGTGGTGCTTGACTCTTGGTTCTCTGGGTATCACTGCTGTGATGAGGGAGAGTACTCCTGAGTGGTGCTTGACTCTTGGTTCTCTGGGTATTACTGTTGTGACAAGGGAGATTACTCCTGAGTGGTTCTTGACTCTTGGTTCTCTGGGTATTACTGTTGTGACAAGGGAGATTTCTCCTGAGTGGTGCTTGACCCTTGGTTCTCTGGGTATTACTGTTGTGACAAGGGAGATTACTCCTGAGTGGTGCTTGACTCTTGGTTCTCTGGGTATTACTGTTGTGACGAGGGAGATTACTCCTGAGTGGTTCTTGACTCTTGGTTCTCTGGGTATTACTGTTGTGACGAGGGAGATTACTCCTGAGTTCTTCTTGACTCTTGGTTCTCTGTGTATCACTGCTGTGAAGAGGGAGATTAATCCTGAGTAGTTCTTGACTCTTGGTTCTCTAGGTATTACTACTGTGATGAGGGAGATTACTCCTGAGTGGGCTTGACTCTTGGTTCTCTGGGTATTACTACTGTGATGAGGGAGATTACTCCTGAGTAGTTCTTGACTCTTGGTTCTCTGGGTATTACTACTGTGATGAGGGAGATTACTCCTGAGTGGTGCTTGACTCTTGGTTCTCTGGGTATCACTACTGTGATGAGGGAGATTACTCCTGAGTGGTTCTTGACTCTTGGTTCTTTGGGTATCACTGCTGTGAAGAGGGAGATTACTCCTAAGTGGTGCTTGACTCTGGGTTCTCTGGGTATTATTGTTGTGACAAGGGAGATTACTCCTGAGTGGTTCTTGACTCTTGGTTCTCTGGGTATCACTACTGTGATGAGGGAGATTACTCCTAAGTGGTGCTTGACTCTTGGTTCTCTGGGTATCACTGCAGTGACAACGGAGATTACTTCCAAGTGGTTTTTGACTCTTGGTTCTCTGGGTATTATTGTTGTGACAAGGGAGATTACTCCTGAGTGGTGCTTGACTCTTGGTTCTCTGGGTATTACTGTTGTGACGAGGGAGATTACTCCCGAGTAGTTCTTGACTCTTGGTTCTCTGGGTATTACTGTTGTGACGAGGGAGATTACTCCTGAGTTCTTCTTGACTCTTGGTTCTCTGTGTATCACTGCTGTGAAGAGGGAGATTACACCTGAGTGGTGCTTGACTCTTGGTTCTCTGTGTATCACTGCTGTGAAGAGGGAGATTACACCGGAGTGGTGCTTGACTCTTGGTTCTGTAGGTATCACTACTGTGATGAGGGAGATTACTCCTGAGTGGTTCTTGCCTCTTGGTTCTTTGGGTATCACTGCTGTGAAGAGGGAGATTACTGCTAAGTGGTGCTTGACTCTAGGTTCTCTGGGCATTACTGTTGTGACAAGGGAGATTACTCCTGAGTGGTTCTTGACTCTTGGTTCTCTGGGTAGCACTACTGTGATGAGGGAGATTACTCCTGAGTAGTTCTTGACTCTTGGTTCTCTGGGTATTACTACTGTGATGAGGGAGATTACTCCTGAGTGGTGCTTAACTCTTGGTTCTCTGGGTATCACTACTGTGATGAGGGAGATTGCTCCTGAGTGCTTCTTGACCCTCGGTTCTCTGGGTATCACTGCTGTGATGAGGGAGATTACTCCTGAGTGGTGCTTGACTCTTGGTTCTCTGGGTATCACTGCTGTGAAGAGGGAGATTACACCAGAGTGGTGCTTGACTCTTGGTTCTGTAGGTATCACTACTGTGATGAGGGAGATTACTCCTGAGTGGTTCTTGCCTCTTGTTTCTTTGGATATCACTGCTGTGAAGAGGGAGATTACTCCTGAGTGGTTCTTGACTCTTGGTTCTCTGGGTATCACTACTGTGATGAGGGAGATTACTCCTAAGTGGTGATTGACTCTGGGTTCTCTGGGTATTACTGTTGTGACAAGGGAGATTACTCCTGAGTGGTTCTTGACTATTGGTTCTCTGGGTATCACTACTGTGATGAGGGAGATTACTCCTGAGTGGTGCTTGACTCTTGGTTCTCTGGGTATCACTGCAGTGACAACGGAGATTACTCCCAAGTGGGTTTTGACTCTTGGTTCTATGGGAATCACTGCTGTGAAAAGGGAGATTATACCTGAGTGGTGCTTGACTCTTGGTTCTCTAGGTATCACTACTGTGATGAGGGAGATTACTCCTGAGTGGTGCTTGACTCTTGGTTCACAAGGTATCACTGCTGTGAAGAGGGAGCTTACTCCTGAGTGATTCTTGACTTTTGGTTCTCTGGGTATCACTGTTGTGATGAGGGAGATTACTCCTGAGTGCTTCTTGACTCTTGGTTCTCTGGGTATCACTGCTGTGATGAGGGAGATTACTCCTAAATGGTGCTTGACTCTTGGTTCTCCGGGTATCACTGCTGTGAAGAGGGAGATTACACCTGAGTGGTGCTTGACTCTTGGTTCTCTGGGTATCACTGCTGTGATGAAGGAGAGTACTCCTGAGTGTTGCTTGACTCTTGGTTCTCTGGGTATTACTGTTGTGACAAGGGAGATTACTCCTGAGTGGTTCTTGACTCTTGGTTCTCTGGGTATTACTGTTGTGACAAGGGAGATTACTCCTGAGTGGTGCTTGACTCTTGGTTCTCTGGGTATTACTGTTGTGACAAGGGAGATTACTCCTGAGTGGTGCTTGACTCTTGGTTCTCTGGGTATTACTGTTGTGACGAGGGAGATTACTCCTGAGTGGTTCTTGACTCTTGGTTCTCTGGGTATTACTGTTGTGACGAGGGAGATTACTCCTGGTGGTGCTTGACTCTTGGTTCTCTGGGTATTACTGTTGCGACAAGGGAGATTACTCCTGAGTGGTGCTTGATTCTTGGTTCTCTGGGTATTACTGTTGTGATGAGGGAGTTTACTCCTGAGAGGTTCTTGACTCTTGGTTCTCTGGGTATTACTGTTGTGACGAGGGAGATTACTCCTGAGTTCTTCTTGACTCTTGGTTCTCTGTGTATCACTGCTGTGAAGAGGGAGATTACTCCTGAGTAGTTCTTGACTCTTGGTTCTCTAGGTATTACTACTGTGATGAGGGAGATTACTCCTGAGTGGGTTTGACTCTTGGTTCTCTGGGTATTACTACTGTGATGAGGGAGATTACTCCTGAGTGCTTCTTGACCCTTGGATCTCTGGGTATCACTGCTGTGATGAGGGAGATTACTCCTGAGTGGTGCTTGACTCTTGGTTCTCTGGGTATCACTGCTGTGAAGAGGAAGATTACACCTGAGTGGTGCTTGACTCTTGGTTCTCTAGGTATCACTACTGTGATGAGGGATATTACTCCTGAGTGGTTCTCGACTCTTGGTTCTTTGGGTATCACTGCTGTGAAGAGGGAGATTACTCCTAAGTGGTGATTGACTCTGGGTTCTCTGGGTATTACTGTTGTGACAAGGGAGATTCCTCCTGAGTGGTTCTTGACTATTGGGTCTCTGGGTATCACTACTGTGATGAGGGAGATTACTCCTGAGTGGTGCTCGACTCTTGGTTCTCTGGGTATCACTGCAGTGACAACGGAGATTACTCCCATGTGGGTTTTGACTCTTGGTTCTATGGGAATCACTGCTGTGAAAAGGGAGATTATACCTGAGTGGTGCTTGACTCTTGGTTCTCTAGGTATCACTACTGTGATGAGGGAGATTACTCCTGAGTGGTGCTTGACTCTTGGTTCACTGGGTATCACTGCTGTGAAGAGGGAGCTTACTCCTGAGTGATTCTTGACTCTTGGTTCTCTGGGTATCACTGTTGTGATGAGGGAGATTACTCCTGAGTGCTTCTTGACTCTTGGTTCTCTGGGTATCACTGCTGTGATGAGGGAGATTACTCCTAAATGGTGCTTGACTCTTGGTTCTCCGGGTATCACTGCTGTGAAGAGGGAGATTACACCTGAGTGGTGCTTGACTCTTGGTTCTCTGGGTATCACTGCTGTGATGAGGGAGAGTACTCCTGAGTGGTGCTTGACTCTTGATTCTCTGGGTATTACTGTTGTGACAAGGGAGATTACTCCTGAGTGGTTCTTGACTCTTGGTTCTCTGGGTATTACTGTTGTGACAAGGGAGATTACTCCTGAGTGGTGCTTGACTCTTGGTTCTCTGGGTATTACTGTTGTGACAACGGAGATTACTCCTGAGTGGTGCTTGACTCTTGGTTCTCTAGGTATTACTGTTGTGACGAGGGAGATTACTCCTGAGTGGTTCTTGACTCTTGGTTCTCTGGGTATTACTGTTGTGACGAGGGAGATTACTCCTGAGTTCTTCTTGACTCTTGGTTCTCTTTGTATCACTGCTGTGAAGAGGGAGATTAATCCTGAGTAGTTCTAGACTCTTGGTTCTCTAGGTATTACTACTGTGATGAGGGAGATTACTCCTGAGTGGGCTTGACTCTTGGTTCTCTGGGTATTACTACTGTGATGAGGGAGATTACTCCTGAGTAGTTCTTGACTCTTGGTTCTCTGGGTATTACTACTGTGATGAGGGAGATTACTCCTGAGTGGTGCTTGACTCTTGGTTCTCTGGGTATCACTACTGTGATGAGGGAGATTACTCCTGAGTGGTTCTTGACTCTTCGTTCTTTGGGTATCACTGCTGTGAAGAGGGAGATTACTCCTAAGTGGTGCTTGACTCTGGGTTCTCTGGGAATTATTGTTGTGACAAGGGAGATTACTCCTGAGTGGTTCTTGACTCTTGGTTCTCTGGGTATCACTACTGTGATGAGGGAGATTACTCCCGAGTGGTGCTTGACTCTTGGTTCTCTGGGTATCACTGCAGTGACAACGGAGATTACTTCCAAGTGGTTTTTGACTCTTGGTTCTCTGGGTATTATTGTTGTGACAAGGGAGATTACTCCTGAGTGGTGCTTGACTCTTGGTTCTCTGGGTATTACTGTTGTGACGTGGGAGATTACTCCCGAGTAGTTCTTGACTCTTGGTTCTCTGGGTATTACTGTTGTGACGAGGGAGATTACTCCTGAGTTCTTCTTGACTCTTGGTTCTCTGTGTATCACTGCTGTGAAGAGGGAGATTACACCTGAGTGGTGCTTGACTCTTGGTTCTCTGTGTATCACTGCTGTGAAGAGGGAGATTACACCGGAGTGGTGCTTGACTCTTGGTTCTGTAGGTATCACTACTGTGATGAGGGAGATTACTCCTGAGTGGTTCTTGCCTCTTGGTTCTTTGGGTATCACTGCTGTGAAGAGGGAGATTACTCCTAAGTGGTGCTTGACTCTAGGTTCTCTGGGTATTACTGTTGTGACGAGGGAGATTACTCCTGAGTGGTTCTTGACTCTTGGTTCTCTGGGTAGCACTACTGTGATGAGGGAGATTACTCCTGAGTGGTTCTTGACTCTTGGTTCTCTGGGTATTGCTACTGTGATGAGGGAGATTACTCCTGAGTAGTTCTTGACTCTTGGTTCTCTGGGTATTACTACTGTGATGAGGGAGATTACTCCTGAGTGGTGCTTAACTCTTGGTTCTCTGGGTATCACTACTGTGATGAGGGAGATTACTCCTGAGTGCTTCTTGACCCTTGGTTCTCTGGGTATCACTGCTGTGATGAGGGAGATTACTCCTGAGTGGTGCTTGACTCTTGGTTCTCTGGGTATCACTGCTGTGAAGAGGGAGATTACACCTGAGTGGTGTTTGACTCTTGGTTCCCTAGGTATCACTACTGTGATGAGGGAGATTACTCCTGAGTGGTTCTTGACTCTTGGTTCTTTGGGTATCACTGCTGTGAAGAGGGAGATTACTCCTAAGTGGTGATTGACTCTGGGTTCTCTGGGTATTACTGTTGTGACAAGGGAGATTACTCCTGAGTGGTTCTTGACTATTGGTTCTCTGGGTATCACTACTGTGATGAGGGAGATTACTCCTGAGTGGTGCTTGACTCTTGGTTCTCTGGGTATCACTGCAGTGACAACGGAGATTACTCCCAAGTGGGTTTTGACTCTTGGTTCTCTGGGAATCACTGCTGTGAAAAGGGAGATTACACCTGAGTGGTGCTTGACTCTTGGTTCTCTAGGTATCACTACTGTGATGAGGGAGATTACACCTGAGTGGTGCTTGACTCTTGGTTCTCTAGGTATCACTGCTGTGAAGAGGGAGATTACTCCTTAGTGGTTCTTGACTCTTGGTTCTCTGGGTATTACTGTTGTGACGAGGGAGATTACTCCTGAGTGGTGCTTGACTCTTGGTTCTCTGGGTATTACTGTTGTGATGAGGGAGATTACTCCTGAGTGGTGCTTGACTCTTGGTTCTCTGGGTATTACTGTTGTGACAAGGGAGATTACTCCTGAGTGGTGCTTGACTCTTGGTTCTCTGGGTATTACTGTTGTGATGAGGGAGATTACTCGTGAGTGGTTCTTGACTCTTGGTTCTCTGGGTATTACTGTTGTGACGAGGGAGATTACTCCTGAGTTCTTCTTGACTCTTGGTTCTCTGTGTATCACTGCTGTGAAGAGGGAGATTACTCCTGAGTAGTTCTTGACTCTTGGTTCTCTAGGTATTACTACTGTGATGAGGGAGATTACTCCTGAGTGGGCCTGACTCTTGGTTCTCTGGGTATTACTACTGTGATGAGGGAGATTACTCGTGAGTAGTTCTTGACTCTTGGTTCTCTGGGTATTACTACTGTGATGAGGGAGATTACACCTGAGTGGTGCTTGACTCTTGGTTCTCTAGGTATCACTCCTGTGAAGAGGGAGATTACTCCTGAGTGATTCTTGACTCTTGGTTCTCTGGGTATCACTGCTGTGAAGAGGGAGATTACACCTGAGTGGTGCTTGACTCTTGGTTCTCTGGGTATCACTGCTGTGATGAGGGAGATTACTCCTGAGTGGTGCTTGACTCTTGGTTCTCTGGATATTACTGTTCTGACAAGGAAGATTACTCCTGAGTGGTTCTTGACTCTTGGTTCTCTGGGTATTACTGTTGTGACAAGGGAGATTACTCCTGAGTGGTGCTTGACTCTTGGTTCTCTGGGTATTACTGTTGTGACAAGGGAGATTACTCCTGAGTGGTGCTTGACTCTTGGTTCTCTGGGTATTACTGTTGTGATGAGGGAGATTACTCGTGAGTGGTTCTTGACTCTTGGTTCTCTGGGTATTACTGTTGTGACGAGGGAGATTACTCCTGAGTTCTTCTTGACTCTTGGTTCTCTGTGTATCACTGCTGTGAAGAGGGAGATTACTCCTGAGTAGTTCTTGACTCTTGGTTCTCTAGGTATTACTACTGTGATGAGGGAGATTACTCCTGAGTGGGCCTGACTCTTGGTTCTCTGGGTATTACTACTGTGATGAGGGAGATTACTCCTGAGTAGTTCTTGACTCTTGGTTCTCTGGGTATTACTACTGTGATGAGGGAGATTACTCCTGAGTGGTGCTTGACTATTGGTTCTCTGGGTATCACTACTGTGATGAGGGAGATTACTCCTGAGTGGTGCTTGACTCTTGGTTCTCTGGGTATCACTGCAGTGACAACAGAGATTACTCCCAAGTGGGTTTTGACTCATGGTTCTCTGGGAATCACTGCTGTGAAAAGGGAGATTACACCTGAGTGGTGCGTGACTCTTGGTTCTCTAGGTATCACTACTGTGATGAGGGAGATTACTCTTGAGTGGTGCTTGACTCTTGGTTCACTGGGTATCACTGCCGTGAAGAGGGAGATTACTCCTGAGTGATTCTTGACTCTTTGTTCTCTGGGTATCACTGTTATGATGAGGGAGATTACTCCTGAGTGCTTCTTGACTCTTGGTTCTCTGGGTATCACTGCTGTGATGAGGGAGATTACTCCTAAATGGTGCTTGACTCTTGGTTCTCTGGGTATCACTGCTGTGAAGAGGGAAATTACACCTGAATGGTGCTTGACTCTTGGTTCTCTTGGTATCACTGCTGTGATGAGGGAGATTACTCCTGAGTGGTGCTTGACTCTTGGTTCTCTGGGTATTACTGTTGTGACAAGGGAGATTACTCCTGAGTAGTTCTTGACTCTTGGTTCTCTGGGTATTACTACTGTGATGAGGGAGATTACTCCTGAGTAGTGCTTGACTCTTGGTTCTCTGGGTATCACTACTGTGATGAGGGAGATTACTCCTGAGTGGTTCTTGACTCTTGGTTCTTTGGGTATCACTGCTGTGAAGAGGGAGATTACTCCTAAGTGGTGCTTGACTCTGGGTTCTCTGGGTATTACTGTTGTGACAAGGGAGATTACTCCTGGTGGTGCTTGACTCTTGGTTCTCTGGGTATTACTGTTGCGACAAGGGAGATTACTCCTGAGTGGTGCTTGATTCTTGGTTCTCTGGGTATTACTGTTGTGACGAGGGAGATTACTCCTGAGAGGTCCTTGACTCTTGGTTCTCTGGGTATTACTGTTGTGACGAGGGAGATTACTCCTGAGTTCTTCTTGACTCTTGGTTCTCTGTGTATCACTGCTGTGAAGAGGGAGATTACTCCTGAGTAGTTCTTGACTCTTGGTTCTCTAGGTATTACTACTGTGATGAGGGAGATTACTCCTGAGTGGGTTTGACTCTTGGTTCTCTGGGTATTACTACTGTGATGAGGGAGATTACTCCTGAGTGCTTGTTGACCCTTGGATCTCTGGGTATCACTGCTGTGATGAGGGAGATTACTCCTGAGTGGTGCTTGACTCTTGGTTCTCTGGGTATCACTGCTGTGAAGAGGAAGATTACACCTGAGTGGTGCTTGACTCTTGGTTCTCTAGGTATCACTACTGTGATGAGGGATATTACTCCTGAGTGGTTCTCGACTCTTGGTTCTTTGGGTATCACTGCTGTGAAGAGGGAGATTACTCCTAAGTGGTGATTGACTCTGGGTTCTCTGGGTATTACTGTTGTGACAAGGGAGATTCCTCCTGAGTGGTTCTTGACTATTGGGTCTCTGGGTATCACTACTGTGATGAGGGAGATTACTCCTGAGTGGTGCTCGACTCTTGGTTCTCTGGGTATCACTGCAGTGACAACGGAGATTACTCCCAAGTGGGTTTTGACTCTTGGTTCTATGGGAATCACTGCTGTGAAAAGGGAGATTATACCTGAGTGGTGCTTGACTCTTGGTTCTCTAGGTATCACTACTATGATGAGGGAGATTACTCCTGAGTGGGCCTGACTCTTGGTTCTCTGGGTATCACTGCTGTGAAGAGGGAGCTTACTCCTGAGTGATTCTTGACTCTTGGTTCTCTGGGTATCACTGTTGTGATGAGGGAGATTACTCCTGAGTGCTTCTTGACTCTTGGTTCTCTGGGTATCACTGCTGTGATGAGGGAGATTACTCCTAAATGGTGCTTGACTCTTGGTTCTCCGGGTATCACTGCTGTGAAGAGGGAGATTACACCTGAGTGGTGCTTGACTCTTGGTTCTCTGGGTATCACTGCTGTGATGAGGGAGAGTACTCCTGAGTGGTGCTTGACTCTTGGTTCTCTGGGTATTACTGTTGTGACAAGGGAGATTACTCCTGAGTGGTTCTTGACTCTTGGTTCTCTGGGTATTACTGTTGTGACAAGGGAGATTTCTCCTGGGTGGTGCTTGACTCTTGGTTCTCTGGGTATTACTGTTGTGACAAGGGAGATTACTCCTGAGTGGTGCTTGACTCTTGGTTCTCTGGGTATTACTGTTGTGACGAGGGAGATTACTCCTGAGTGGTTCTTGACTCTTGGTTCTCTGGGTATTACTGTTGTGACGAGGGAGATTACTCCTGAGTTCTTCTTGACTCTTGGTTCTCTGTGTATCACTGCTGTGAAGAGGGAGATTAATCCTGAGTAGTTCTTGACTCTTGGTTCTCTAGGTATTACTACTGTGATGAGGGAGATTACTCCTGAGTGGGCTTGACTCTTGGTTCTCTGGGTATTACTACTGTGATGAGGGAGATTACTCCTGAGTAGTTCTTGACTCTTGATTCTCTGGGTATTACTACTGTGATGAGGGAGATTACTCCTGAGTGGTGCTTGACTCTTGGTTCTCTGGGTATCACTACTGTGATGAGGGAGATTACTCCTGAGTGGTTCTTGACTCTTGGTTCTTTGGGTATCACTGCTGTGAAGAGGGAGATTACTCCTAAGTGGTGCTTGACTCTGGGTTCTCTGGGTATTATTGTTGTGACAAGGGAGATTACTCCTGAGTGGTTCTTGACTCTTGGTTCTCTGGGTATCACTACTGTGATGAGGGAGATTACTCCTGAGTGGTGCTTGACTCTTGGTTCTCTGGGTATCACTGCAGTGACAACGGAGATTACTTCCAAGTGGTTTTTGACTCTTGGTTCTCTGGGTATTATTGTTGTGACAAGGGAGATTACTCCTGAGTGGTGCTTGACTCTTGGTTCTCTGGGTATTACTGTTGTGACGAGGGAGATTACTCCTGAGTAGTTCTTGACTCTTGGTTCTCTGGGTATTACTGTTGTGACGAGGGAGATTACTCCTGAGTTCTTCTTGACTCTTGGTTCTCTGTGTATCACTGCTGTGAAGAGGGAGATTACACCTGAGTGGTGCTTGACTCTTGGTTCTCTGTGTATCACTGCTGTGAAGAGGGAGATTACACCGGAGTGGTGCTTGACTCTTGGTTCTGTAGGTATCACTACTGTGATGAGGGAGATTACTCCTGAGTGGTTCTTGCCTCTTGGTTCTTTGGGTATCACTGCTGTGAAGAGGGAGATTACTCCTAAGTGGTGCTTGACTCTAGGTTCTCTGGGTATTACTGTTGTGACAAGGGAGATTACTCCTGAGTGGTTCTTGACTCTTGGTTCTCTGGGTAGCACTACTGTGATGAGGGAGATTACTCCTGAGTGGTTCTTGACTCTTGGTTCTCTGGGTATTGCTACAGTGATGAGGGAGATTACTCCTGAGTAGTTCTTGACTCTTGGTTCTCTGGGTATTACTACTGTGATGAGGGAGATTACTCCTGAGTGGTGCTTGACTCTTGGTTCTCTGGGTATCACTACTGTGATGAGGGAGATTACTCCTGAGTGGTTCTTGACTCTTGGTTCTTTGGGTATCACTGCTGTGAAGAGGGAGAATACTCCTAAGTGGTGCTTGACTCTGGGTTCTCTGGGTATTACTGTTGTGACAAGGGAGATTACTCCTGGTGGTGCTTGACTCTTGGTTCTCTGGGTATTACTGTTGCGACAAGGGAGATTACTCCTGAGTGGTGCTTGATTCTTGGTTCTCTGGGTATTACTGTTGTGACGAGGGAGATTACTCCTGAGAGGTTCTTGACTCTTGGTTCTCTGGGTATTACTGTTGTGACGAGGGAGATTACTCCTGAGTTCTTCTTGACTCTTGGTTCTCTGTGTATCACTGCTGTGAAGAGGGAGATTACTCCTGAGTAGTTCTTGACTCTTGGTTCTCTAGGTATTACTACTGTGATGAGGGAGATTACTCCTGAGTGGGTTTGACTCTTGGTTCTCTGGGTATTACTACTGTGATGAGGGAGATTACTCCTGAGTGCTTGTTGACCCTTGGATCTCTGGGTATCACTGCTGTGATGAGGGAGATTACTCCTGAGTGGTGCTTGACTCTTGGTTCTCTGGGTATCACTGCTGTGAAGAGGAAGATTACACCTGAGTGGTGCTTGACTCTTGGTTCTCTAGGTATCACTACTGTGATGAGGGATATTACTCCTGAGTGGTTCTCGACTCTTGGTTCTTTGGGTATCACTGCTGTGAAGAGGGAGATTCCTCCTAAGTGGTGATTGACTCTGGGTTCTCTGGGTATTACTGTTGTGACAAGGGAGATTCCTCCTGAGTGGTTCTTGACTATTGGGTCTCTGGGTATCACTACTGTGATGAGGGAGATTACTCCTGAGTGGTGCTCGACTCTTGGTTCTCTGGGTATCACTGCAGTGACAACGGAGATTACTCCCAAGTGGGTTTTGACTCTTGGTTCTATGGGAATCACTGCTGTGAAAAGGGAGATTATACCTGAGTGGTGCTTGACTCTTGGTTCTCTAGGTATCACTACTGTGATGAGGGAGATTACTCCTGAGTGGTGCTTGACTCTTGGTTCACTGGGTATCACTGCTGTGAAGAGGGAGCTTACTCCTGAGTGATTCTTGACTCTTGGTTCTCTGGGTATTACTGTTGTGACAAGGGAGATTTCTCCTGAGTGGTGCTTGACTCTTGGTTCTCTGGGTATTACTGTTGTGACAAGGGAGATTACTCCTGAGTGGTGCTTGACTCTTGGTTCTCTGGGTATTACTGTTGTGACGAGGGAGATTACTCCTGAGTGGTTCTTGACTCTTGGTTCTCTGGGTATTACTGTTGTGACGAGGGAGATTACTCCTGAGTTCTTCTTGACTCTTGGTTCTCTGTGTATCACTGCTGTGAAGAGGGAGATTAATCCTGAGTAGTTCTTGACTCTTGGTTCTCTAGGTATTACTACTGTGATGAGGGAGATTACTCCTGAGTGGGCTTGACTCTTGGTTCTCTGGGTATTACTACTGTGATGAGGGAGATTACTCCTGAGTAGTTCTTGACTCTTGGTTCTCTGGGTATTACTACTGTGATGAGGGAGATTACTCCTGAGTGGTGCTTGACTCTTGGTTCTCTGGGTATCACTACTGTGATGAGGGAGATTACTCCTGAGTGGTTCTTGACTCTTGGTTCTCTGGGTATCACTACTGTGATGAGGGAGATTACTCCTGAGTGGTGCTTGACTCTTGGTTCTCTGGGTATCACTGCAGTGACAACGGAGATTACTTCCAAGTGGTTTTTGACTCTTGGTTCTCTGGGTATTATTGTTGTGACAAGGGAGATTACTCCTGAGTGGTGCTTGACTCTTGGTTCTCTGGGTATTACTGTAAACAGAAAGAGGATTCAACTTGGGAACCCTCCCGTCCCCTGCACACTTTCAAATGTTTGGATTAATCCAATACAGTTGTTTAAACTGCGTTATATGCATTGTACATACATTTGTTTCTAACACATATGGTCAGACACAGGAGTGTGAGATAAAAAAATATATATCTTTATAGTCAAGCTGTATTATTTTCAGCAAGAATTATAGTTCAGACAAAGATTATTTACAGTGCATAGAAACAGTATCAATAGATAAAGCTCAAATTGAAGAAAAATGGAGTCCAAATTGATTAGCGACGCGTTTCGAGGAAGTTCTCCTCTTCTTCATAAGGCCACACTTGGACTCTTAATGTAAAAGGAAAGCATAAATTCAGTGAAGAAAATTTTGTAAGCACAATGCATAGACTGTTCATGTCATATTAAATGTATACAGTTAAAAAAATAAATGGCATTAATTGTATTTAGAACATTAATCTGTCCCTAAAAAATAGGGAATTGAAACAATGTAACATGTTCTAATATGCATTGTAATTCATGCAACATTATAAGATTAACTAGGTTGCCCCTGCTCGAGAGAGGGGCTGAAGGTCTACTGAAGCATCTCTTCCTGCAAAATTAACTGTATAACGTCCATCATATTGTAATTTAGTAGAGTAATACCTCTAATGGGATCTATCACGTGGATGGTGAAACATAAGCTAAAGAAAATTAAATATGTAGGTAAAAAAACACACAGATAGTTCTTAGGCTATATCAATCTAATATGGAAGAAATACAAAAATCGTTACCTCTGTGAGTAGAAAGTGCCGGAAACAGAGAACCGGACGGAGCGGTGAAAATAGATAGACAGTCTTCGTACATCAGTTAGTTCCTTAAAACATGGCTAATTCCCAAAAAGATACCAGAAATCTAAAGAAAACAAAGCCTGATCAATGCCAAGCTCAATGTTCAAACGTAACAGTCATAGGTGTGAGATAAAAAAATCGAGTAACATACCTAACCAAAATATGGAGGGCGGAAAATAATCAATACAGCGGCCCACATAAGGATGTAGAGCTTAAGTAATCCGCCGTCACTACAGAGGTGCCTCAGTATGTGGGAATTCTGTCATACGAATAGCCAAGCTGAACAGGAATGAAGTCCTGATTAGTATAATATACCTAGCAATCTGATATGAAGTAATGGAAACATAATATGGTGTTTAATCAAGGCAAAAAATGTAGAGAATTACCGTGGTAAGAATGTGCAAATGGCACAATTCTCAAAGCTGATGTGCAACTGATGTCAAGATTGTGTGGCCGGTCAACAGCTGAAGAATCCGGCAGTAATAGGTCAGTTAGAGTATCAACTAAAGAAAATGTAAGGAAAACAGAAAAAAAAGAATCATGAGACTAAGGAACTATTTCCCTGGTCCATAGATAGATAAATGCACATGCATTCACGCTTACCTGGAGCATAGGGGGGCAATCCTGAACAGAGTCTGTTCAGCCGAGTGGCTTGTTGTTCACAAACCATGGAGACTACATGTGACCATGGAGATAAATAGAGGACTGAAGTAATAGGTGAAGAAGAAGGACTAAGAAGTAAATGGGCCTCAAGGTCGGCCATCTTGGAACGAGGTTATATTGTAATGGAGGTGTAGATCTCTAGGCATTCAATGACAAGAAGTAACTTAAATTGGGAAGCGTAAAGGTGCGTAACTAAATAAATTAAAAGGAAAAAATTCATACAGTACAGAAACCTATTGTGCGATGTAAATCGGACATTACAAATACTAGTCCGCACATCGTAGAACGGGGAGAGGAAAGTTGAGAAAAATAGTGTACCATGTGAAATAGAGTCGAAATTAGCAATGACAAAGGGTCTTGAATCGAACGAAACGCTCGGATCTTAAAAGGGAAAAAAATAGCACGGAAAAAATGAATATAATGTTCAGATTATCTGGCTAAGGTCATTTAATGACCATGTGTAACCTATCAGTCCAAAATAGGTGGATCACATGGATTCACATTATGCAGGAAGAGGGAAAAAAAACCTTAAATCTCTCTCTCATTGCATGGACAACATAGTGCAATATAACAATCTCAATGGGGTAAATGCATTTATTTTACAAAAGATCAAAATTAAATGTGATAAGTATAACAGAATGACAAAAAATGAAAATTAAGAATAAGAACAATTTTTACACTGTGTTTACAGGCAATTATTTTTATGGCAACCATCTACTAGTCTCAACAAAGTAGTGCCTTAGATCACAGTCAGACACAGGAATAGCAATGTGACTCTCAATTTTATGTTGAAGATCAATCATTCCTTATTGTCAAATTCAAATCACAGAAAACAGTTCAATGTGAAATCTTCATTTAGACCCCAGGGCTGTAAAGAGCTTAACTTATCAATCCAATAAGCTTCTCTTTGTAGTAAGAGTGACTGATAGTCACTTCCTCTTGTAGGTCGTTTAACAACTTCTAGCACCTGGTATTTTAGTTGGGCAATTGTATGTTTTTGCATGTTGAAGTGGCGAGCTACCGGTGAGTATTGATTATTACATCTTATGTTCGACTTGTGTTCAGACAGTCTTGATTTAACAGGTCTTTTGGTCTGTCCTACATACACTTTGCCACAAGGGCACTTCAACATATATATGACACCTGATGTCAGACACGTAGAATAGTCTCTTAATTTGATTTTTTGACCATTCCTGGGGTGAGTCACTACATTACCTTTGATTGTGTTATTACAGTGTATACACCCTAAGCAGGGGAAGGTGCCTAGTTTTTTGGTAGCTAGGAAAAGTTGTTTCTCCTTTGGTACTCTTTCAGCTTTCACCAGCTTGTCTCTTATATTTTTACCCCTTTTAAAACACATCATTGGTGGTGTGGGGAACAATTCCAATAGAGTTTGATCATTATGAAGAATATTCCAATGTTTCTTTATACTTTTTGTGATCTGAAAACTCTGTCTTGAGAATTTTGATATGTATAAAAGTGGGGTATCTTTAACCTCAGAATTAGGTTTCAGTAAATCTGTACGGGGGATCTCTGAAGCTCTGTCTTTGGCAATTTCCAAAATTTCTGGTGGATAGCCTCTGTTCTGAAATTTACTAACAAGATTTGTGCATTCCTTATCTAGAACTTCTGGGTCAGAAATTATTCTTTTCAGGCGTAATATTTGACTATATGGTAGACTTTGGAGCATCGCCCTCGGGTGGAAGCTGGAATAGTGAAGCAGATTGTTTACATCAGTCGGTTTGTGGTATATAGACGTAGCTATCTTATTGTTAACAATGCTTAAGTTAACGTCAAGAAAATGTAAATAAGGGTTACCAATCTCAATAGTAAATTTAATCCTAGGATGCACTAAATTGAGGTATTCAAAAAACTGGTCCAAGTCACCTCGTGTGCCACACCAAATGCAGAAAATGTCATCAATAAACCTCTTCCAGGTTAAAATGTATGCTGCCCATGTGGGATGTTCCAGTACATGCTGACTTTCGAACTGAAACATAAAAGTATTAGCGTACACGGGCGCCATCGATGATCCCATCGAGGTACCCGATGTTTGTAAAAAGTATTTACCCTGATGTCTAAAATAGCTATTGTAGAGGATTAAGTTTAGTAGCTCCAGAATGAATTGAGGATTACCTTTCACACCTGAATTGTTAAGTAACAACCATTCAACAGAATCTATACCTTCACTATGGGGTATTGAGGTATATAAGCTACATACGTCCAGGCTGAATAGTATGCAGTCTTCACTGATAGCTGAAAAGTCTTTAAGTCCATTAAGGAAGTCTGTTGTATCCTTTAGGTATGTGGATGATGCCTGTATAAGCGGTTGTAGTAATCTGTCAATGTAGACTGCCAGTGGGTCGAAGATACTTTCTGTCCCAGCAACAATCGGTCTGAGGGGTGGATTTTGTTTATCTTTGTGAATCTTAGGGAGCCCATAAAAGACTGGTGTAATCGGATGGGAATTAGTGAGATATTGATGTGTTTTATCATTAATCCATTCGTTTTCTTTGGCTTTTAACAGAGTATTGTTAATCAGTTCTCTGATTTCTGGTAGCGGGTCCCTATCTAGTATGGCATAGGTGTCTGTATCGTTAAGGAGTTCAATGCATCTTTTGACATAAAAGGATGTGTCCATGATTACGATTGCTCCCCCTTTGTCAGCCGGTTTAATCGTAATGTCTTCACTTTTCGCCAATTTATCTATTAGATCTAGTTGGCGGTTTTTGATATTAATGGGTGTTTTTCTTCTATAGTCAATTCTGCTTAAATCTTGTAGGACACTCTTCTCAAATAAATTCAAAATTGAATTTTGTACCTGTGGGTCAAATGTACTCTTGGGACGTATTACCAGTAAATCACTTTCTGGTAGTCTAGATTCCTTTTCAGGTTGCGAGTCAAAGAAAATTTTAAGTCTTAATTTTCGCATCAATCTGTGTAGACAGATTTTTTCTTGAAATAATGAAGTATTGCACGTAGGAACAAACGATAATCCTTTGTTCAAAATGTTAAGTTGTTCTATTGAAAGAATCTTGCTGGAAATATTCACCACTAGATTATTGTCCTTTATTTGTTTCTCTTTTTTGTTTGTGGCTTTCTTCCCTCTCCGGGTCTTTCTCTTATGCCTAAAAAAGCCAAACCCTTCGCTCTCTGGGTATTACTGTTGTGACGAGGGAGATTACTCCCGAGTAGTTCTTGACTCTTGGTTCTCTGGGTATTACTGTTGTGACGAGGGAGATTACTCCTGAGTTCTTCTTGACTCTTGGTTCTCTGTGTATCACTGCTGTGAAGAGGGAGATTACACCTGAGTGGTGCTTGACTCTTGGTTCTCTGTGTATCACTGCTGTGAAGAGGGAGATTACACCGGAGTGGTGCTTGACTCTTGGTTCTCTAGGTATCACTCCTGTGAAGAGGGAGATTACTCCTGAGTGATTCTTGACTCTTGGTTCTCTGGGTATCACTGCTGTGAAGAGGGAGATTACACCTGAGTGGTGCTTGACTCTTGGTTCTCTGGGTATCACTACTGTGATGAGGGAGATTACACCTGAGTGGTGCTTGACTCTTGGTTCTCTAGGTATCACTCCTGTGAAGAGGGAGATTACTCCTGAGTGATTCTTGACTCTTGGTTCTCTGGGTATCACTGCTGTGAAGAGGGAGATTACACCTGAGTGGTGCTTGACTCTTGGTTCTCTGGGTATCACTGCTGTGATGAGGGAGATTACTCCTGAGTGGTGCTTGACTCTTGGTTCTCTGGATATTACTGTTCTGACAAGGAAGATTACTCCTGAGTGGTTCTTGACTCTTGGTTCTCTGGGTATTACTGTTGTGACAAGGGAGATTACTCCTGAGTGGTGCTTGACTCTTGGTTCTCTGGGTATTACTGTTGTGACAAGGGAGATTACTCCTGAGTGGTGCTTGACTCTTGGTTCTCTGGGTATTACTGTTGTGATGAGGGAGATTACTCGTGAGTGGTTCTTGACTCTTGGTTCTCTGGGTATTACTGTTGTGACGAGGGAGATTACTCCTGAGTTCTTCTTGACTCTTGGTTCTCTGTGTATCACTGCTGTGAAGAGGGAGATTACTCCTGAGTAGTTCTTGACTCTTGGTTCTCTAGGTATTACTACTGTGATGAGGGAGATTACTCCTGAGTGGGCCTGACTCTTGGTTCTCTGGGTATTACTACTGTGATGAGGGAGATTACTCCTGAGTAGTTCTTGACTCTTGGTTCTCTGGGTATTACTACTGTGATGAGGGAGATTACTCCTGAGTGGTGCTTGACTATTGGTTCTCTGGGTATCACTACTGTGATGAGGGAGATTACTCCTGAGTGGTGCTTGACTCTTGGTTCTCTGGGTATCACTGCAGTGACAACAGAGATTACTCCCAAGTGGGTTTTGACTCATGGTTCTCTGGGAATCACTGCTGTGAAAAGGGAGATTACACCTGAGTGGTGCGTGACTCTTGGTTCTCTAGGTATCACTACTGTGATGAGGGAGATTACTCTTGAGTGGTGCTTGACTCTTGGTTCACTGGGTATCACTGCCGTGAAGAGGGAGATTACTCCTGAGTGATTCTTGACTCTTTGTTCTCTGGGTATCACTGTTATGATGAGGGAGATTACTCCTGAGTGCTTCTTGACTCTTGGTTCTCTGGGTATCACTGCTGTGATGAGGGAGATTACTCCTAAATGGTGCTTGACTCTTGGTTCTCTGGGTATCACTGCTGTGAAGAGGGAAATTACACCTGAATGGTGCTTGACTCTTGGTTCTCTGGGTATCACTGCTGTGATGAGGGAGATTACTCCTGAGTGGTGCTTGACTCTTGGTTCTCTGGGTATTACTGTTGTGACAAGGGAGATTACTCCTGAGTAGTTCTTGACTCTTGGTTCTCTGGGTATTACTACTGTGATGAGGGAGATTACTCCTGAGTAGTGCTTGACTCTTGGTTCTCTGGGTATCACTACTGTGATGAGGGAGATTACTCCTGAGTGGTTCTTGACTCTTGGTTCTTTGGGTATCACTGCTGTGAAGAGGGAGATTACTCCTAAGTGGTGCTTGACTCTGGGTTCTCTGGGTATTACTGTTGTGACAAGGGAGATTACTCCTGGTGGTGCTTGACTCTTGGTTCTCTGGGTATTACTGTTGCGACAAGGGAGATTACTCCTGAGTGGTGCTTGATTCTTGGTTCTCTGGGTATTACTGTTGTGACGAGGGAGATTACTCCTGAGAGGTCCTTGACTCTTGGTTCTCTGGGTATTACTGTTGTGACGAGGGAGATTACTCCTGAGTTCTTCTTGACTCTTGGTTCTCTGTGTATCACTGCTGTGAAGAGGGAGATTACTCCTGAGTAGTTCTTGACTCTTGGTTCTCTAGGTATTACTACTGTGATGAGGGAGATTACTCCTGAGTGGGTTTGACTCTTGGTTCTCTGGGTATTACTACTGTGATGAGGGAGATTACTCCTGAGTGCTTGTTGACCCTTGGATCTCTGGGTATCACTGCTGTGATGAGGGAGATTACTCCTGAGTGGTGCTTGACTCTTGGTTCTCTGGGTATCACTGCTGTGAAGAGGAAGATTACACCTGAGTGGTGCTTGACTCTTGGTTCTCTAGGTATCACTACTGTGATGAGGGATATTACTCCTGAGTGGTTCTCGACTCTTGGTTCTTTGGGTATCACTGCTGTGAAGAGGGAGATTACTCCTAAGTGGTGATTGACTCTGGGTTCTCTGGGTATTACTGTTGTGACAAGGGAGATTCCTCCTGAGTGGTTCTTGACTATTGGGTCTCTGGGTATCACTACTGTGATGAGGGAGATTACTCCTGAGTGGTGCTCGACTCTTGGTTCTCTGGGTATCACTGCAGTGACAACGGAGATTACTCCCAAGTGGGTTTTGACTCTTGGTTCTATGGGAATCACTGCTGTGAAAAGGGAGATTATACCTGAGTGGTGCTTGACTCTTGGTTCTCTAGGTATCACTACTATGATGAGGGAGATTACTCCTGAGTGGGCCTGACTCTTGGTTCTCTGGGTATCACTGCTGTGAAGAGGGAGCTTACTCCTGAGTGATTCTTGACTCTTGGTTCTCTGGGTATCACTGTTGTGATGAGGGAGATTACTCCTGAGTGCTTCTTGACTCTTGGTTCTCTGGGTATCACTGCTGTGATGAGGGAGATTACTCCTAAATGGTGCTTGACTCTTGGTTCTCCGGGTATCACTGCTGTGAAGAGGGAGATTACACCTGAGTGGTGCTTGACTCTTGGTTCTCTGGGTATCACTGCTGTGATGAGGGAGAGTACTCCTGAGTGGTGCTTGACTCTTGGTTCTCTGGGTATTACTGTTGTGACAAGGGAGATTACTCCTGAGTGGTTCTTGACTCTTGGTTCTCTGGGTATTACTGTTGTGACAAGGGAGATTTCTCCTGGGTGGTGCTTGACTCTTGGTTCTCTGGGTATTACTGTTGTGACAAGGGAGATTACTCCTGAGTGGTGCTTGACTCTTGGTTCTCTGGGTATTACTGTTGTGACGAGGGAGATTACTCCTGAGTGGTTCTTGACTCTTGGTTCTCTGGGTATTACTGTTGTGACGAGGGAGATTACTCCTGAGTTCTTCTTGACTCTTGGTTCTCTGTGTATCACTGCTGTGAAGAGGGAGATTAATCCTGAGTAGTTCTTGACTCTTGGTTCTCTAGGTATTACTACTGTGATGAGGGAGATTACTCCTGAGTGGGCTTGACTCTTGGTTCTCTGGGTATTACTACTGTGATGAGGGAGATTACTCCTGAGTAGTTCTTGACTCTTGATTCTCTGGGTATTACTACTGTGATGAGGGAGATTACTCCTGAGTGGTGCTTGACTCTTGGTTCTCTGGGTATCACTACTGTGATGAGGGAGATTACTCCTGAGTGGTTCTTGACTCTTGGTTCTTTGGGTATCACTGCTGTGAAGAGGGAGATTACTCCTAAGTGGTGCTTGACTCTGGGTTCTCTGGGTATTATTGTTGTGACAAGGGAGATTACTCCTGAGTGGTTCTTGACTCTTGGTTCTCTGGGTATCACTACTGTGATGAGGGAGATTACTGCTGAGTGGTGCTTGACTCTTGGTTCTCTGGGTATCACTGCAGTGACAACGGAGATTACTTCCAAGTGGTTTTTGACTCTTGGTTCTCTGGGTATTATTGTTGTGACAAGGGAGATTACTCCTGAGTGGTGCTTGACTCTTGGTTCTCTGGGTATTACTGTTGTGACGAGGGAGATTACTCCTGAGTAGTTCTTGACTCTTGGTTCTCTGGGTATTACTGTTGTGACGAGGGAGATTACTCCTGAGTTCTTCTTGACTCTTGGTTCTCTGTGTATCACTGCTGTGAAGAGGGAGATTACACCTGAGTGGTGCTTGACTCTTGGTTCTCTGTGTATCACTGCTGTGAAGAGGGAGATTACACCGGAGTGGTGCTTGACTCTTGGTTCTGTAGGTATCACTACTGTGATGAGGGAGATTACTCCTGAGTGGTTCTTGCCTCTTGGTTCTTTGGGTATCACTGCTGTGAAGAGGGAGATTACTCCTAAGTGGTGCTTGACTCTAGGTTCTCTGGGTATTACTGTTGTGACAAGGGAGATTACTCCTGAGTGGTTCTTGACTCTTGGTTCTCTGGGTAGCACTACTGTGATGAGGGAGATTACTCCTGAGTGGTTCTTGACTCTTGGTTCTCTGGGTATTGCTACAGTGATGAGGGAGATTACTCCTGAGTAGTTCTTGACTCTTGGTTCTCTGGGTATTACTACTGTGATGAGGGAGATTACTCCTGAGTGGTGCTTGACTCTTGGTTCTCTGGGTATCACTACTGTGATGAGGGAGATTACTCCTGAGTGGTTCTTGACTCTTGGTTCTTTGGGTATCACTGCTGTGAAGAGGGAGATTACTCCTAAGTGGTGCTTGACTCTGGGTTCTCTGGGTATTACTGTTGTGACAAGGGAGATTACTCCTGGTGGTGCTTGACTCTTGGTTCTCTGGGTATTACTGTTGCGACAAGGGAGATTACTCCTGAGTGGTGCTTGATTCTTGGTTCTCTGGGTATTACTGTTGTGACGAGGGAGATTACTCCTGAGAGGTTCTTGACTCTTGGTTCTCTGGGTATTACTGTTGTGACGAGGGAGATTACTCCTGAGTTCTTCTTGACTCTTGGTTCTCTGTGTATCACTGCTGTGAAGAGGGAGATTACTCCTGAGTAGTTCTTGACTCTTGGTTCTCTAGGTATTACTACTGTGATGAGGGAGATTACTCCTGAGTGGGTTTGACTCTTGGTTCTCTGGGTATTACTACTGTGATGAGGGAGATTACTCCTGAGTGCTTGTTGACCCTTGGATCTCTGGGTATCACTGCTGTGATGAGGGAGATTACTCCTGAGTGGTGCTTGACTCTTGGTTCTCTGGGTATCACTGCTGTGAAGAGGAAGATTACACCTGAGTGGTGCTTGACTCTTGGTTCTCTAGGTATCACTACTGTGATGAGGGATATTACTCCTGAGTGGTTCTCGACTCTTGGTTCTTTGGGTATCACTGCTGTGAAGAGGGAGATTCCTCCTAAGTGGTGATTGACTCTGGGTTCTCTGGGTATTACTGTTGTGACAAGGGAGATTCCTCCTGAGTGGTTCTTGACTATTGGGTCTCTGGGTATCACTACTGTGATGAGGGAGATTACTCCTGAGTGGTGCTCGACTCTTGGTTCTCTGGGTATCACTGCAGTGACAACGGAGATTACTCCCAAGTGGGTTTTGACTCTTGGTTCTATGGGAATCACTGCTGTGAAAAGGGAGATTATACCTGAGTGGTGCTTGACTCTTGGTTCTCTAGGTATCACTACTGTGATGAGGGAGATTACTCCTGAGTGGTGCTTGACTCTTGGTTCACTGGGTATCACTGCTGTGAAGAGGGAGCTTACTCCTGAGTGATTCTTGACTCTTGGTTCTCTGGGTATTACTGTTGTGACAAGGGAGATTTCTCCTGAGTGGTGCTTGACTCTTGGTTCTCTGGGTATTACTGTTGTGACAAGGGAGATTACTCCTGAGTGGTGCTTGACTCTTGGTTCTCTGGGTATTACTGTTGTGACGAGGGAGATTACTCCTGAGTGGTTCTTGACTCTTGGTTCTCTGGGTATTACTGTTGTGACGAGGGAGATTACTCCTGAGTTCTTCTTGACTCTTGGTTCTCTGTGTATCACTGCTGTGAAGAGGGAGATTAATCCTGAGTAGTTCTTGACTCTTGGTTCTCTAGGTATTACTACTGTGATGAGGGAGATTACTCCTGAGTGGGCTTGACTCTTGGTTCTCTGGGTATTACTACTGTGATGAGGGAGATTACTCCTGAGTAGTTCTTGACTCTTGGTTCTCTGGGTATTACTACTGTGATGAGGGAGATTACTCCTGAGTGGTGCTTGACTCTTGGTTCTCTGGGTATCACTACTGTGATGAGGGAGATTACTCCTGAGTGGTTCTTGACTCTTGGTTCTTTGGGTATCACTGCTGTGAAGAGGGAGATTACTCCTAAGTGGTGCTTGACTCTGGGTTCTCTGGGTATTATTGTTGTGACAAGGGAGATTACTCCTGAGTGGTTCTTGACTCTTGGTTCTCTGGGTATCACTACTGTGATGAGGGAGATTACTCCTGAGTGGTGCTTGACTCTTGGTTCTCTGGGTATCACTGCAGTGACAACGGAGATTACTTCCAAGTGGTTTTTGACTCTTGGTTCTCTGGGTATTATTGTTGTGACAAGGGAGATTACTCCTGAGTGGTGCTTGACTCTTGGTTCTCTGGGTATTACTGTTGTGACGAGGGAGATTACTCCCGAGTAGTTCTTGACTCTTGGTTCTCTGGGTATTACTGTTGTGACGAGGGAGATTACTCCTGAGTTCTTCTTGACTCTTGGTTCTCTGTGTATCACTGCTGTGAAGAGGGAGATTACACCTGAGTGGTGCTTGACTCTTGGTTCTCTGTGTATCACTGCTGTGAAGAGGGAGATTACACCGGAGTGGTGCTTGACTCTTGGTTCTGTAGGTATTACTACTGTGATGAGGGAGATTACTCCTGAGTGGTTCTTGCCTCTTGGTTCTTTGGGTATCACTGCTGTGAAGAGGGAGATTACTCCTAAGTAGTGCTTGACTCTAGGTTCTCTGGGTATTACTGTTGTGACAAGGGAGATTACTCCTGAGTGGTTCTTGACTCTTGGTTCTCTGGGTAGCACTACTGTGATGAGGGAGATTACTCCTGAGTGGTTCTTGACTCTTGGTTCTCTGGGTATTGCTACTGTGATGAGGGAGATTACTCCTGAGTAGTTCTTGACTCTTGGTTCTCTGGGTATTACTACTGTGATGAGGGAGATTACTCCTGAGTGGTGCTTAACTCTTGGTTCTCTGGGTATCACTACTGTGATGAGGGAGATTACTCCTGAGTGCTTCTTGACCCTCGGTTCTCTGGGTATCACTGCTGTGATGAGGGAGATTACTCCTGAGTGGTGCTTGACTCTTGGTTCTCTGGGTATCACTGCTGTGAAGAGGGAGATTACACCTGAGTGGTGTTTGACTCTTGGTTCTCTAGGTATCACTACTGTGATGAGGGAGATTACTCCTGAGTGGTTCTTGACTCTTGGTTCTTTGGGTATCACTGCTGTGAAGAGGGAGATTACTCCTAAGTGGTGATTGACTCTGGGTTCTCTGGGTATTACTGTTGTGACAAGGGAGATTACTCCTGAGTGGTTCTTGACTATTGGTTCTCTGGGTATCACTACTGTGATGAGGGAGATTACTCCTGAGTGGTGCTTGACTCTTGGTTCTCTGGGTATCACTGCAGTGACAACGGAGATTACTCCCAAGTGGGTTTTGACTCTTGGTTCTCTGGGAATCACTGCTGTGAAAAGGGAGATTACACCTGAGTGGTGCTTGACTCTTGGTTCTCTAGGTATCACTACTGTGATGAGGGAGATTACACCTGAGTGGTGCTTGACTCTTGGTTCTCTGGGTATCACTGCTGTGAAGAGGGAGATTACTCCTGAGTGGTTCTTGACTCTTGGTTCTCTGGGTATTACTGTTGTGACGAGGGAGATTACTCCTGAGTGGTGCTTGACTCTTGGTTCTCTGGGTATTACTGTTGTGACGAGGGAGATTACTCCTGAGTGGTGCTTGACTCTTGGTTCTCTGGGTATTACTGTTGTGACGAGGGAGATTGACTCTTGGTTCTCTGGGTATTACTGTTGTGACGAGGGAGATTACTCCTGAGTTCTTCTTGACTCTTGGTTCTCTGTGTATCACTGCTGTGAAGAGGGAGATTACTCCTGAGTAGTTCTTGACTCTTGGTTCTCTAGGTATTACTACTGTGATGAGGGAGATTACTCCTGAGTGGGCTTGACACTTGGTTCTCTGGATATTACTACTGTGATGAGGGAGATTACTCCTGAGTAGTTCTTGACTCTTGGTTCTCTGGGTATTACTACTGTGATGAGGGAGATTACTCCTGAGTGGTGCTTGACTCTTGGTTCTCTGGGTATCACTACTGTGATGAGGGAGATTACTCCTGAGTGCTTCTTGACCCTTGGTTCTCTGGGTATCACTGCTGTGATGAGGGAGATTACTCCTGAGTGGTGCTTGACTCTTGGTTCTCTGGGTATTCCTGCTGTGAAGAGGGCGATTACACCGGAGTGGTGCTTGACTCTTGGTTCTGTAGGTATCACTACTGTGATGAGGGAGATTACTCCTGAGTGGTTCTTGACTCTTGGTTCTTTGGGTATCACTGCTGTGAAGAGGGAGATTACTCCTAAGTGGTGCTTGACTCTGGGTTCTCTCGGTATTACTGTTGTGACAAGGGAGATTACTCCTGAGTGGTTCTTGACTCTTGGTTCTCTGGATATCACTACTGTGATGAGGGAGATTACTCCTGAGTGGTGCTTGACACTTGGTTCTCTGGGTATCACTGCAGTGACAACGGAGATTACTTCCAAGTTTTTTTTTACTCTTGGTTCTCTGGGTATTATTGTTGTGACAAGGGAGATTACTCCTGAGTGCTGCTTGACTCTTGGTTCTCTGGGTATTACTGTTGTGACGAGGGATATTACTCCCGAGTAGTTCTTGACTCTTGGTTCTCTGGGTATTACTGTTGTGATGAGGGAGATTACTCCTGCGTTCTTCTTGACTCTTGGTTCTCTGTGTATCAATGCTGTGAAGAGGGAGATTACACCTGAGTGGTGCTTGTTAGGGAGAATTCTCTGTTTAGGCTGAATTTCCCTACCTAGTGAGTCCCCCAGCAGCTTTGCTGGATTTCTGGGGTTTCCTTTTTTCTCCTGCCAGGAGTGAGACTCTTTTACCCTCACTCTTGGGCATGTTGAAGTGTGTTTTCTTGGTTAAACCTTGTGTTGAATGGGCTATGGGGTCTTTTACTCCATAGGGCCTTATGTATTTTTGTGATGTGGGTTACACAGCACCCTCTGTGCCGTGACCCAGGGGTGTCCTAGGGACTCCCCAACATAGACTCCATACCCTGGGACTGACTACTGTCTCCCAGGGCATGTAAAGTCACCAAAGACTTTGCTAGTCTTGAATCCTGAACAGAACCAGTACAAACCATCATATTGTGGACGTACTGGCTGGGGCAATTCGATTGCCCCAGGGTCTGTTAGTCGAGGGGGCACGTCTCCGTCCCCCCTGATCGAGTTTTGGCTGGTGGCAGTGGAAACTACTTTTTATATTCGACCGCAAATATTTCCCTATGGGATTTCCCATTGTTTTAGGCTAACACATTTAATTATTTATTTACGTAGCCTTAAACATGCCGCCGGTTTATATATTTATTATTATAACTCCGGTTGGGACTTTTTGCCAAAACTTGATTCTAAAATGGCGTTGGCGTTCGCCTCTGTAACTCTGACCCAAAGTGGAGCCCTTTGTTCCACTTTTGGCGGGCTTCTCCACAGAAGCCCTCCAAAGTGGTGCCACTCTGTCTGGGGTACTTAGGAGGGGTGGAGGGGGATTTAGGCACCCTGGACTGAGTTACCTTGGTAACTCAAGTCGCACTCCGTCCTGATTGGCCCAAGTGGTGAGCCGGCCGGCTCACCACTTAGCATGTTTGAGTGACAGCTAGGCTGGGTGAATGGGGGTTTGCTGCATAAAAGCAGGGCTTTGGGGACTGGAACTTCAGAAGTCGCCACAGGACCAAGAATCCGACGAGGGAAGAGCTGAGCCGACCTGCTTCGACGACACCACCCGGTGGAGCCCTGCTGAACCGTCTCACCACTTTTTCCAACGACCGAGGAGAACTCTTAACGGAGTGGCTCCTTCCCTTGACTGGTGGGGACAACCAGTTTTCACCTTCTTTCCGCTTCTCGAGGTATCTCGTGGCCGCCTTGCCCGTGCCAAGCACCCCGGCAACCGGAATACCACACTTTTACCCCTAACCGCGAAAGTCGGTACAACCCTTTAACCAGAGGACTCCGCGGCTGGTTTCTTCCCGGGCAGTGCAACGACCTTCTTCTTCTGCTCTTCAGCGAGAACTTCTTCTCCCCTGACCGACGTCGAGCCTTGCTGCCACTGCCTGGAACAACTGCCACCGCTGGAGGATCCTTTCCGCTTAAGGTACCGTGTTCCGCCTGGCTTCCCTTGCCACCGACTGTACGGGGTAGATTTAGCCCCCGGCTTTCGAACCTGGGAGTGCCTGGGACACCCTGGCTAAACTTTCTAAGCCACTCTAAACTCTTTCTAACTCTTTGCAAGACTTTGAATCCCTAATAACAGTGTGATCTTGGGCACATTTTCGCTCCGGCTACTCTAAGAGTGGGCCCTGCCTAGTGACTTTTGCTCACCTGTGACTTTGTACTTCTTTGAGCCTATTGCAAGTGTTCTGGACCTTAGAGTGGTGTGTTTAACCTATTTCTGTTTCTTTTATCCCTTTCTTGAACCTACTAGAGTGTCATCTAACGTTAAGCACTCACCTCTGTTCGAATTATGTGGTGTTAACCTAGAGTTGTCTAGATAGGAGTAAGGGTTGAAACTGCTTTCATTATAACTGTGTTTGAAGTGTTTTTACTATATTTTGCTAGAGTGATTTCAACTTATGTGTGTTTAATAAATAAATAACTATATACTTTTGAAACCAAGCTCTGGTCAGTGTTTGCTTGTGCTATTGTATTTGAGTACCTATTGAGTATACGTTACATACTGCCTAACTCTTCTTGAGGGAAGTCTGACTGCTCAGCCACAGCTACCAGGTAAATCTGGGTGGTGCGGACTGCTACCAAGTGGGTTTACTGCTATACCTGTAGTCTTAAATCTTTTGCAGTGTTCCCTAAGGGAACTGCACAGGTTTCTGCCTAACAGTGCTTGACTCTTGGTTCTCTGGGTATCACTGCTGTGAAGAGGGAGATTACACCAGAGTGGTGCTTGACTCTTGGTTCTGTAGGTATCACTACTGTGATGAGGGAGATTACTCCTGAGTGGTTCTTGCCTCTTGGTTCTTTGGATATCACTGCTGTGAAGAGGGAGATTACTCCTGAGTGGTTCTTGACTCTTGGTTCTCTGGGTATCACTACTGTGATGAGGGAGATTACTCCTAAGTGGTGATTGACTCTGGGTTCTCTGGGTATTACTGTTGTGACAAGGGAGATTACTCCTGAGTGGTTCTTGACTATTGGTTCTCTGGGTATCACTACTGTGATGAGGGAGATTACTCCTGAGTGGTGCTTGACTCTTGGTTCTCTGGGTATCACTGCAGTGACAACGGAGATTACTCCCAAGTGGGTTTTGACTCTTGGTTCTATGGGAATCACTGCTGTGAAAAGGGAGATTATACCTGAGTGGTGCTTGACTCTTGGTTCTCTAGGTATCACTACTGTGATGAGGGAGATTACTCCTGAGTGGTGCTTGACTCTTGGTTCACTGGGTATCACTGCTGTGAAGAGGGAGCTTACTCCTGAGTGGTGCTTGACTCTTGGTTCTCTGGGTATTACTGTTGTGATGAGGGAAATTACTCCTGAGTTCTTCTTGACTCTTGGTTCTCTGTGTATCACTGCTGTGAAGAGGGAGATTACTCCTGAGTAGTTCTTGACTCTTGGTTCTCTAGGTATTACTACTGTGATGAGGGAGATTACTCCTGAGTGGGCTTGACTCTTGGTTCTCTGGGTATTACTACTGTGATGAGGGAGATTACTCCTGAGTAGTTCTTGACTCTTGGTTCTCTGGGTATTACTACTGTGATGAGGGAGATTACTCCTGAGTGGTGCTTGACTCTTGGTTCTCTGGGTATCACTACTGTGATGAGGGAGATTACTCCTGAGTGCTTCTTGACCCTTGGTCCTCTGGGTATCACTGCTGTGATGAGGGAGATTACTCCTGAGTGGTGCTTGACTCTTGGTTCTCTGGGTATCCCTGCTGTGAAGAGGGCGATTACACCGGAGTGCTGCTTGACTCTTGGTTCTGTAGGTATCACTACTGTGATGAGGGAGATTACTCCTGAGTGGTTCTTTACTCTTGGTTCTTTGGGTATCACTGCTGTGAAGAGGGAGATTACTCCTAAGTGGTGCTTGACTCTGGGTTCTCTCGGTATTACTGTTGTGACAAGGGAGATTACTCCTGAGTGGTTCTTGACTCTTGGTTCTCTGGATATCACTACTGTGATGAGGGAGATTACTCCTGAGTGGTGCTTGACTCTTGGTTCTCTGGGTATCACTGCAGTGACAACGGAGATTACTTCCAAGTGTTTTCTTACTCTTGGTTCTCTGGGTATTATTGTTGTGACAAGGGAGATTACTCCTGAGTGCTGCTTGACTCTTGGTTCTCTGGGTATTACTGTTGTGACGAGGGATATTACTCCCGAGTAGTTCTTGACTCTTGGTTCTCTGGGTATTACTGTTGTGACGAGGGAGATTACTCCTGAGTTCTTCTTGGTTCTCTGTGTATCAATGCTGTGAAGAGGGAGATTACACCTGAGTGGTGCTTGACTCTTGGTTCTCTGGGTATCACTGCTGTGAAGAGGGAGATTACACCAGAGTGGTGCTTGACTCTTGGTTCTGTAGGTATCACTACTGTGATGAGGGAGATTACTCCTGAGTGGTTCTTGCCTCTTGTTTCTTTGGATATCACTGCTGTGAAGAGGGAGATTACTCCTGAGTGGTTCTTGACTCTTGGTTCTCTGGGTATCACTACTGTGATGAGGGAGATTACTCCTAAGTGGTGATTGACTCTGGGTTCTCTGGGTATTACTGTTGTGACAAGGGCGATTACTCCTGAGTGGTTCTTGACTATTGGTTCTCTGGGTATCACTACTGTGATGAGGGAGATTACTCCTGAGTGGTGCTTGACTCTTGGTTCTCTGGGTATCACTGCAGTGACAACGGAGATTACTCCCAAGTGGGTTTTGACTCTTGGTTCTATGGGAATCACTGCTGTGAAAAGGGAGATTATACCTGAGTGGTGCTTGACTCTTGGTTCTCTAGGTATCACTACTGTGATGAGGGAGATTACTCCTGAGTGGTGCTTGACTCTTGGTTCACAAGGTATCACTGCTGTGAAGAGGGAGCTTACTCCTGAGTGATTCTTGACTCTTGGTTCTCTGGGTATCACCGTTGTGATGAGGGAGATTACTCCTGAGTGCTTCTTGACTCTTGGTTCTCTGGGTATCACTGCTGTGATGAGGGAGATTACTCCTAAATGGTGCTTGACTCTTGGTTCTCCGGGTATCACTGCTGTGAAGAGGGAGATTACACCTGAGTGGTGCTTGACTCTTGGTTCTCTGGGTATCACTGCTGTGATGAAGGAGAGTACTCCTGAGTGGTGCTTGACTCTTGGTTCTCTGGGTATTACTGTTGTGACAAGGGAGATTACTCCTGAGTGGTTCTTGACTCTTGGTTCTCTGGGTATTACTGTTGTGACAAGGGAGATTACTCCTGAGTGGTGCTTGACTCTTGGTTCTCTGGGTATTACTGTTGTGACAAGGGAGATTACTCCTGAGTGGTGCTTGACTCTTGGTTCTCTGGGTATTACTGTTGTGACGAGGGAGATTACTCCTGAGTGGTTCTTGACTCTTGGTTCTCTGGGTATTACTGTTGTGACGAGGGAGATTACTCCTGAGTTCTTCTTGACTCTTGGTTCTCTGTGTATCACTGCTGTGAAGAGGGAGATTAATCCTGAGTAGTTCTTGACTCTTGGTTCTCTAGGTATTACTACTGTGATGAGGGAGATTACTCCTGAGTGGGCTTGACTCTTGGTTCTCTGGGTATTACTACTGTGATGAGGGAGATTACTCCTGAGTGGTGCTTGACTCTTGGTTCTCTGGGTATCACTACTGTGATGAGGGAGATTACTCCTGAGTGGTTCTTGACTCTTGGTTCTTTGGGTATCACTGCTGTGAAGAGGGAGATTACTCCTAAGTGGTGCTTGACTCTGGGTTCTCTGGGTATTATTGTTGTGACTGTTGTGACAAGGGAGATTACTCCTGAGTGGTTCTTGACTCTTGGTTCTCTGGGTATCACTACTGTGATGAGGGAGATTACTCCTGAGTGGTGCTTGACTCTTGGTTCTCTGGGTATCACTGCAGTGACAACGGAGATTACTTCCAAGTGGTTTTTGACTCTTGGTTCTCTGGGTATTATTGTTGTGACAAGGGAGATTACTCCTGAGTGGTGCTTGACTCTTGGTTCTCTGGGTATTACTGTTGTGACGAGGGAGATTACTCCTGAGTAGTTCTTGACTCTTGGTTCTCTGGGTATTACTGTTGTGACGAGGGAGATTACTCCTGAGTTCTTCTTGACTCTTGGTTCTCTGTGTATCACTGCTGTGAAGAGGGAGATTACTCCTGAGTAGTTCTTGACTCTTGGTTCTCTAGGTATTACTACTGTGATGAGGGAGATTACTCCTGAGTGGGTTTGACTCTTGGTTCTCTGGGTATTACTACTGTGATGAGGGAGATTACTCCTGAGTGCTTGTTGACCCTTGGATCTCTGGGTATCACTGCTGTGATGAGGGAGATTACTCCTGAGTGGTGCTTGACTCTTGGTTCTCTGGGTATCACTGCTGTGAAGAGGAAGATTACACCTGAGTGGTGCTTGACTCTTGGTTCTCTAGGTATCACTACTGTGATGAGGGATATTACTCCTGAGTGGTTCTCGACTCTTGGTTCTTTGGGTATCACTGCTGTGAAGAGGGAGATTACTCCTAAGTGGTGATTGACTCTGGGTTCTCTGGGTATTACTGTTGTGACAAGGGAGATTCCTCCTGAGTGGTTCTTGACTATTGGGTCTCTGGGTATCACTACTGTGATGAGGGAGATTACTCCTGAGTGGTGCTCGACTCTTGGTTCTCTGGGTATCACTGCAGTGACAACGGAGATTACTCCCAAGTGGGTTTTGACTCTTGGTTCTATGGGAATCACTGCTGTGAAAAGGGAGATTATACCTGAGTGGTGCTTGACTCTTGGTTCTCTAGGTATCACTACTGTGATGAGGGAGATTACTCCTGAGTGGTGCTTGACTCTTGGTTCACTGGGTATCACTGCTGTGAAGAGGGAGCTTACTCCTGAGTGATTCTTGACTCTTGGTTCTCTGGGTATCACTGTTGTGATGAGGGAGATTACTCCTGAGTGCTTCTTGACTCTTGGTTCTCTGGGTATCACTGCTGTGATGAGGGAGATTACTCCTAAATGGTGCTTGACTCTTGGTTCTCCGGGTATCACTGCTGTGAAGAGGGAGATTACACCTGAGTGGTGCTTGACTCTTGGTTCTCTGGGTATCACTGCTGTGATGAGGGAGAGTACTCCTGAGTGGTGCTTGACTCTTGGTTCTCTGGGTATTACTGTTGTGATAAGGGAGATTACTCCTGAGTGGTTCTTGACTCTTGGTTCTCTGGGTATTACTGTTGTGACAAGGGAGATTTCTCCTGAGTGGTGCTTGACTCTTGGTTCTCTGGGTATTACTGTTGTGACAAGGGAGATTACTCCTGAGTGGTGCTTGACTCTTGGTTCTCTGGGTATTACTGTTGTGACGAGGGAGATTACTCCTGAGTGGTTCTTGACTCTTGGTTCTCTGGGTATTACTGTTGTGACGAGGGAGATTACTCCTGAGTTCTTCTTGACTCTTGGTTCTCTGTGTATCACTGCTGTGAAGAGGGAGATTAATCCTGAGTAGTTCTTGACTCTTGGTTCTCTAGGTATTACTACTGTGATGAGGGAGATTACTCCTGAGTGGGCTTGACTCTTGGTTCTCTGGGTATTACTACTGTGATGAGGGAGATTACTCCTGAGTAGTTCTTGACTCTTGGTTCTCTGGGTATTACTACTGTGATGAGGGAGATTATTCCTGAGTGGTGCTTGACTCTTGGTTCTCTGGGTATCACTACTGTGATGAGGGAGATTACTCCTGAGTGGTTCTTGACTCTTGGTTCTTTGGGTATCACTGCTGTGAAGAGGGAGATTACTCCTAAGTGGTGCTTGACTCTGGGTTCTCTGGGTATTATTGTTGTGACAAGGGAGATTACTCCTGAGTGGTTCTTGACTCTTGGTTCTCTGGGTATCACTACTGTGATGAGGGAGATTACTCCTGAGTGGTGCTTGACTCTTGGTTCACTGGGTATCACTGCTGTGAAGAGGGAGCTTACTCCTGAGTGGTGCTTGACTCTTGGTTCTCTGGGTATTACTGTTGTGATGAGGGAGATTACTCCTGAGTTCTTCTTGACTCTTGGTTCTCTGTGTATCACTGCTGTGAAGAGGGAGATTACTCCTGAGTAGTTCTTGACTCTTGGTTCTCTAGGTATTACTACTGTGATGAGGGAGATTACTCCTGAGTGGGCTTGACTCTTGGTTCTCTGGGTATTACTACTGTGATGAGGGAGATTACTCCTGAGTAGTTCTTGACTCTTGGTTCTCTGGGTATTACTACTGTGATGAGGGAGATTACTCCTGAGTGGTGCTTGACTCTTGGTTCTCTGGGTATCACTACTGTGATGAGGGAGATTACTCCTGAGTGCTTCTTGACCCTTGGTTCTCTGGGTATCACTGCTGTGATGAGGGAGATTACTCCTGAGTGGTGCTTGACTCTTGGTTCTCTGGGTATCCCTGCTGTGAAGAGGGCGATTACACCGGAGTGGTGCTTGACTCTTGGTTCTGTAGGTATCACTACTGTGATGAGGGAGATTACTCCTGAGTGGTTCTTGACTCTTGGTTCTTTGGGTATCACTGCTGTGAAGAGGGAGATTACTCCTAAGTGGTGCTTGACTCTGGGTTCTCTCGGTATTACTGTTGTGACAAGGGAGATTACTCCTGAGTGGTTCTTGACTCTTGGTTCTCTGGATATCACTACTGTGATGAGGGAGATTACTCCTGAGTGGTGCTTGACTCTTGGTTCTCTGGGTATCACTGCAGTGACAACGGAGATTACTTCCAAGTGTTTTCTTACTCTTGGTTCTCTGGGTATTATTGTTGTGACAAGGGAGATTACTCCTGAGTGCTGCTTGACTCTTGGTTCTCTGGGTATTACTGTTGTGACGAGGGATATTACTCCCGAGTAGTTCTTGACTCTTGGTTCTCTGGGTATTACTGTTGTGACGAGGGAGATTACTCCTGAGTTCTTCTTGACTCTTGGTTCTCTGTGTATCAATGCTGTGAAGAGGGAGATTACACCTGAGTGGTGCTTGACTCTTGGTTCTCTGGGTATCACTGCTGTGAAGAGGGAGATTACACCAGAGTGGTGCTTGACTCTTGGTTCTGTAGGTATCACTACTGTGATGAGGGAGATTACTCCTGAGTGGTTCTTGCCTCTTGTTTCTTTGGATATCACTGCTGTGAAGAGGGAGATTACTCCTGAGTGGTTCTTGACTCTTGGTTCTCTGGGTATCACTACTGTGATGAGGGAGATTACTCCTAAGTGGTGATTGACTCTGGGTTCTCTGGGTATTACTGTTGTGACAAGGGAGATTACTCCTGAGTGGTTCTTGACTATTGGTTCTCTGGGTATCACTACTGTGATGAGGGAGATTACTCCTGAGTGGTGCTTGACTCTTGGTTCTCTGGGTATCACTGCAGTGACAACGGAGATTACTCCCAAGTGGGTTTTGACTCTTGGTTCTATGGGAATCACTGCTGTGAAAAGGGAGATTATACCTGAGTGGTGCTTGACTCTTGGTTCTCTAGGTATCACTACTGTGATGAGGGAGATTACTCCTGAGTGGTGCTTGACTCTTGGTTCACAAGGTATCACTGCTGTGAAGAGGGAGCTTACTCCTGAGTGATTCTTGACTCTTGGTTCTCTGGGTATCACTGTTGTGATGAGGGAGATTACTCCTGAGTGCTTCTTGACTCTTGGTTCTCTGGGTATCACTGCTGTGATGAGGGAGATTACTCCTAAATGGTGCTTGACTCTTGGTTCTCCGGGTATCACTGCTGTGAAGAGGGAGATTACACCTGAGTGGTGCTTGACTCTTGGTTCTCTGGGTATCACTGCTGTGATGAAGGAGAGTACTCCTGAGTGGTGCTTGACTCTTGGTTCTCTGGGTATTACTGTTGTGACAAGGGAGATTACTCCTGAGTGGTTCTTGACTCTTGGTTCTCTGGGTATTACTGTTGTGACAAGGGAGATTACTCCTGAGTGGTGCTTGACTCTTGGTTCTCTGGGTATTACTGTTGTGACAAGGGAGATTACTCCTGAGTGGTGCTTGACTCTTGGTTCTCTGGGTATTACTGTTGTGACGAGGGAGATTACTCCTGAGTGGTTCTTGACTCTTGGTTCTCTGGGTATTACTGTTGTGACGAGGGAGATTACTCCTGAGTTCTTCTTGACTCTTGGTTCTCTGTGTATCACTGCTGTGAAGAGGGAGATTAATCCTGAGTAGTTCTTGACTCTTGGTTCTCTAGGTATTACTACTGTGATGAGGGAGATTACTCCTGAGTGGGCTTGACTCTTGGTTCTCTGGGTATTACTACTGTGATGAGGGAGATTACTCCTGAGTAGTTCTTGACTCTTGGTTCTCTGGGTATTACTACTGTGATGAGGGAGATTACTCCTGAGTGGTGCTTGACTCTTGGTTCTCTGGGTATCACTACTGTGATGAGGGAGATTACTCCTGAGTGGTTCTTGACTCTTGGTTCTTTGGGTATCACTGCTGTGAAGAGGGAGATTACTCCTAAGTGGTGCTTGACTCTGGGTTCTCTGGGTATTATTGTTGTGACAAGGGAGATTACTCCTGAGTGGTTCTTGACTCTTGGTTCTCTGGGTATCACTACTGTGATGAGGGAGATTACTCCTGAGTGGTGCTTGACTCTTGGTTCTCTGGGTATCACTGCAGTGACAACGGAGATTACTTCCAAGTGGTTTTTGACTCTTGGTTCTCTGGGTATTATTGTTGTGACAAGGGAGATTACTCCTGAGTGGTGCTTGACTCTTGGTTCTCTGGGTATTACTGTTGTGACGAGGGAGATTACTCCCGAGTAGTTCTTGACTCTTGGTTCTCTGGGTATTACTGTTGTGACGAGGGAGATTACTCCTGAGTTCTTCTTGACTCTTGGTTCTCTGTGTATCACTGCTGTGAAGAGGGAGATTACACCTGAGTGGTGCTTGACTCTTGGTTCTCTGTGTATCACTGCTGTGAAGAGGGAGATTACACCGGAGTGGTGCTTGACTCTTGGTTCTGTAGGTATTACTACTGTGATGAGGGAGATTACTCCTGAGTGGTTCTTGCCTCTTGGTTCTTTGGGTATCACTGCTGTGAAGAGGGAGATTACTCCTAAGTGGTGCTTGACTCTAGGTTCTCTGGGTATTACTGTTGTGACAAGGGAGATTACTCCTGAGTGGTTCTTGACTCTTGGTTCTCTGGGTAGCACTACTGTGATGAGGGAGATTACTCCTGAGTGGTTCTTGACTCTTGGTTCTCTGGGTATTGCTACTGTGATGAGGGAGATTACTCCTGAGTAGTTCTTGACTCTTGGTTCTCTGGGTATTACTACTGTGATGAGGGAGATTACTCCTGAGTGGTGCTTAACTCTTGGTTCTCTGGGTATCACTACTGTGATGAGGGAGATTACTCCTGAGTGCTTCTTGACCCTCGGTTCTCTGGGTATCACTGCTGTGATGAGGGAGATTACTCCTGAGTGGTGCTTGACTCTTGGTTCTCTGGGTATCACTGCTGTGAAGAGGGAGATTACACCTGAGTGGTGTTTGACTCTTGGTTCTCTAGGTATCACTACTGTGATGAGGGAGATTACTCCTGAGTGGTTCTTGACTCTTGGTTCTTTGGGTATCACTGCTGTGAAGAGGGAGATTACTCCTAAGTGGTGATTGACTCTGGGTTCTCTGGGTATTACTGTTGTGACAAGGGAGATTACTCCTGAGTGGTTCTTGACTATTGGTTCTCTGGGTATCACTACTGTGATGAGGGAGATTACTCCTGAGTGGTGCTTGACTCTTGGTTCTCTGGGTATCACTGCAGTGACAACAGAGATTACTCCCAAGTGGGTTTTGACTCTTGGTTCTCTGGGAATCACTGCTGTGAAAAGGGAGATTACACCTGAGTGGTGCTTGACTCTTGGTTCTCTAGGTATCACTACTGTGATGAGGGAGATTACACCTGAGTGGTGCTTGACTCTTGGTTCTCTGGGTATCACTGCTGTGAAGAGGGAGATTACTCCTGAGTGGTTCTTGACTCTTGGTTCTCTGGGTATTACTGTTGTGACGAGGGAGATTACTCCTGAGTGGTGCTTGACTCTTGGTTCTCTGGGTATTACTGTTGTGACGAGGGAGATTACTCCTGAGTGGTGCTTGACTCTTGGTTCTCTGGGTATTACTGTTGTGACGAGGGAGATTGACTCTTGGTTCTCTGGGTATTACTGTTGTGACGAGGGAGATTACTCCTGAGTTCTTCTTGACTCTTGGTTCTCTGTGTATCACTGCTGTGAAGAGGGAGATTACTCCTGAGTAGTTCTTGACTCTTGGTTCTCTAGGTATTACTACTGTGATGAGGGAGATTACTCCTGAGTGGGCTTGACACTTGGTTCTCTGGATATTACTACTGTGATGAGGGAGATTACTCCTGAGTAGTTCTTGACTCTTGGTTCTCTGGGTATTACTACTGTGATGAGGGAGATTACTCCTGAGTGGTGCTTGACTCTTGGTTCTCTGGGTATCACTACTGTGATGAGGGAGATTACTCCTGAGTGCTTCTTGACACTTGGTTCTCTGGGTATCACTGCTGTGATGAGGGAGATTACTCCTGAGTGGTGCTTGACTCTTGGTTCTCTGGGTATTCCTGCTGTGAAGAGGGCGATTACACCGGAGTGGTGCTTGACTCTTGGTTCTGTAGGTATCACTACTGTGATGAGGGAGATTACTCCTGAGTGGTTCTTGACTCTTGGTTCTTTGGGTATCACTGCTGTGAAGAGGGAGATTACTCCTAAGTGGTGCTTGACTCTGGGTTCTCTCGGTATTACTGTTGTGACAAGGGAGATTACTCCTGAGTGGTTCTTGACTCTTGGTTCTCTGGATATCACTACTGTGATGAGGGAGATTACTCCTGAGTGGTGCTTGACTCTTGGTTCTCTGGGTATCACTGCAGTGACAACGGAGATTACTTCCAAGTGTTTTTTTACTCTTGGTTCTCTGGGTATTATTGTTGTGACAAGGGAGATTACTCCTGAGTGCTGCTTGACTCTTGGTTCTCTGGGTATTACTGTTGTGACGAGGGATATTACTCCCGAGTAGTTCTTGACTCTTGGTTCTCTGGGTATTACTGTTGTGACGAGGGAGATTACTCCTGCGTTCTTCTTGACTCTTGGTTCTCTGTGTATCAATGCTGTGAAGAGGGAGATTACACCTGAGTGGTGCTTGTTAGGGAGAATTCTCTGTTTAGGCTGAATTTCCCTACCTAGTGAGTCCCCCAGCAGCTTTGCTGGATTTCTGGGGTTTCCTTTTTTCTCCTGCCAGGAGTGAGACTCTTTTACCCTCACTCTTGGGCATGTTGAAGTGTGTTTTCTTGGTTAAACCTTGTGTTGAATGGGCTATGGGGTCTTTTACTCCATAGGGCCTTATGTATTTTTGTGATGTGGGTTACACAGCACCCTCTGTGCCGTGACCCAGGGGTGTCCTAGGGACTCCCCAACATAGACTCCATACCCTGGGACTGACTACTGTCTCCCAGGGCATGTAAAGTCACCAAAGACTTTGCTAGTCTTGAATCCTGAACAGAACCAGTACAAACCATCATATTGTGGACGTACTGGCTGGGGCAATTCGATTGCCCCAGGGTCTGTTAGTCGAGGGGGCACGTCTCCGTCCCCCCTGATCGAGTTTTGGCTGGTGGCAGTGGAAACTACTTTTTATATTCGACCGCAAATATTTCCCTATGGGATTTCCCATTGTTTTAGGCTAACACATTTAATTATTTATTTACGTAGCCTTAAACATGCCGCCGGTTTATATATTTATTATTATAACTCCGGTTGGGACTTTTTGCCAAAACTTGATTCTAAAATGGCGTTGGCGTTCGCCTCTGTAACTCTGACCCAAAGTGGAGCCCTTTGTTCCACTTTTGGCGGGCTTCTCCACAGAAGCCCTCCAAAGTGGTGCCACTCTGTCTGGGGTACTTAGGAGGGGTGGAGGGGGATTTAGGCACCCTGGACTGAGTTACCTTGGTAACTCAAGTCGCACTCCGTCCTGATTGGCCCAAGTGGTGAGCCGGCCGGCTCACCACTTAGCATGTTTGAGTGACAGCTAGGCTGGGTGAATGGGGGTTTGCTGCATAAAAGCAGGGCTTTGGGGACTGGAACTTCAGAAGTCGCCACAGGACCAAGAATCCGACGAGGGAAGAGCTGAGCCGACCTGCTTTGACGACACCACCCGGTGGAGCCCTGCTGAACCGTCTCACCACTTTTTCCAACGACCGAGGAGAACTCTTAACGGAGTGGCTCCTTCCCTTGACTGGTGGGGACAACCAGTTTTCACCTTCTTTCCGCTTCTCGAGGTATCTCGTGGCCGCCTTGCCCGTGCCAAGCACCCCGGCAACCGGAATACCACACTTTTACCCCTAACCGCGAAAGTCGGTACAACCCTTTAACCGGAGGACTCCGCGGCTGGTTTCTTCCCGGGCAGTGCAACGACCTTCTTCTTCTGCTCTTCAGCGAGAACTTCTTCTCCCCTGACCGACGTCGAGCCTTGCTGCCACTGCCTGGAACAACTGCCACCGCTGGAGGATCCTTTCCGCTTAAGGTACCGTGTTCCGCCTGGCTTCCCTTGCCACCGACTGTACGGGGTAGATTTAGCCCCCGGCTTTCGAACCTGGGAGTGCCTGGGACACCCTGGCTAAACTTTCTAAGCCACTCTAAACTCTTTCTAACTCTTTGCAAGACTTTGAATCCCTAATAACTGTGTGATCTTGGGCACATTTTCGCTCCGGCTACTCTAAGAGTGGGCCCTGCCTAGTGACTTTTGCTCACCTGTGACTTTGTACTTCTTTGAGCCTATTGCAAGTGTTCTGGACCTTAGAGTGGTGTGTTTAACCTATTTCTGTTTCTTTTATCCCTTTCTTGAACCTACTAGAGTGTCATCTAACGTTAAGCACTCACCTCTGTTCGAATTATGTGGTGTTAACCTAGAGTTGTCTAGATAGGAGTAAGGGTTGAAACTGCTTTCATTATAACTGTGTTTGAAGTGTTTTTACTATATTTTGCTAGAGTGATTTCAACTTATGTGTGTTTAATAAATAAATAACTATATACTTTTGAAACCAAGCTCTGGTCAGTGTTTGCTTGTGCTATTGTATTTGAGTACCTATTGTGTATACTTTACATACTGCCTAACTCTTCTTGAGGGAAGTCTGACTGCTCAGCCACAGCTACCAGGTAAATCTGGGTGGTGCGGACTGCTACCAAGTGGGTTTACTGCTATACCTGTAGTCTTAAATCTTTTGCAGTGTTCCCTAAGGGAACTGCACAGGTTTCTGCCTAACAGTGCTTGACTCTTGGTTCTCTGGGTATCACTGCTGTGAAGAGGGAGATTACACCAGAGTGGTGCTTGACTCTTGGTTCTGTAGGTATCACTACTGTGATGAGGGAGATTACTCCTGAGTGGTTCTTGCCTCTTGGTTCTTTGGATATCACTGCTGTGAAGAGGGAGATTACTCCTGAGTGGTTCTTGACTCTTGGTTCTCTGGGTATCACTACTGTGATGAGGGAGATTACTCCTAAGTGGTGATTGACTCTGGGTTCTCTGGGTATTACTGTTGTGACAAGGGAGATTACTCCTGAGTGGTTCTTGACTATTGGTTCTCTGGGTATCACTACTGTGATGAGGGAGATTACTCCTGAGTGGTGCTTGACTCTTGGTTCTCTGGGTATCACTGCAGTGACAACGGAGATTACTCCCAAGTGGGTTTTGACTCTTGGTTCTATGGGAATCACTGCTGTGAAAAGGGAGATTATACCTGAGTGGTGCTTGACTCTTGGTTCTCTAGGTATCACTACTGTGATGAGGGAGATTACTCCTGAGTGGTGCTTGACTCTTGGTTCACTGGGTATCACTGCTGTGAAGAGGGAGCTTACTCCTGAGTGCTGCTTGACTCTTGGTTCTCTGGGTATTACTGTTGTGATGAGGGAGATTACTCCTGAGTTCTTCTTGACTCTTGGTTCTCTGTGTATCACTGCTGTGAAGAGGGAGATTACTCCTGAGTAGTTCTTGACTCTTGGTTCTCTAGGTATTACTACTGTGATGAGGGAGATTACTCCTGAGTGGGCTTGACTCTTGGTTCTCTGGGTATTACTACTGTGATGAGGGAGATTACTCCTGAGTAGTTCTTGACTCTTGGTTCTCTGGGTATTACTACTGTGATGAGGGAGATTACTCCTGAGTGGTGCTTGACTCTTGGTTCTCTGGGTATCACTACTGTGATGAGGGAGATTACTCCTGAGTGCTTCTTGACCCTTGGTTCTCTGGGTATCACTGCTGTGATGAGGGAGATTACTCCTGAGTGGTGCTTGACTCTTGGTTCTCTGGGTATCCCTGCTGTGAAGAGGGCGATTACACCGGAGTGGTGCTTGACTCTTGGTTCTGTAGGTATCACTACTGTGATGAGGGAGATTACTCCTGAGTGGTTCTTGACTCTTGGTTCTTTGGGTATCACTGCTGTGAAGAGGGAGATTACTCCTAAGTGGTGCTTGACTCTGGGTTCTCTCGGTATTACTGTTGTGACAAGGGAGATTACTCCTGAGTGGTTCTTGACTCTTGGTTCTCTGGATATCACTACTGTGATGAGGGAGATTACTCCTGAGTGGTGCTTGACTCTTGGTTCTCTGGGTATCACTGCAGTGACAACGGAGATTACTTCCAAGTGTTTTCTTACTCTTGGTTCTCTGGGTATTATTGTTGTGACAAGGGAGATTACTCCTGAGTGCTGCTTGACTCTTGGTTCTCTGGGTATTACTGTTGTGACGAGGGATATTACTCCCGAGTAGTTCTTGACTCTTGGTTCTCTGGGTATTACTGTTGTGACGAGGGAGATTACTCCTGAGTTCTTCTTGACTCTTGGTTCTCTGTGTATCAATGCTGTGAAGAGGGAGATTACACCTGAGTGGTGCTTGACTCTTGGTTCTCTGGGTATCACTGCTGTGAAGAGGGAGATTACACCAGAGTGGTGCTTGACTCTTGGTTCTGTATGTATCACTACTGTGATGAGGGAGATTACTCCTGAGTGGTTCTTGCCTCTTGTTTCTTTGGATATCACTGCTGTGAAGAGGGAGATTACTCCTGAGTGGTTCTTGACTCTTGGTTCTCTGGGTATCACTACTGTGATGAGGGAGATTACTCCTAAGTGGTGATTGACTCTGGGTTCTCTGGGTATTACTGTTGTGACAAGGGAGATTACTCCTGAGTGGTTCTTGACTATTGGTTCTCTGGGTATCACTACTGTGATGAGGGAGATTACTCCTGAGTGGTGCTTGACTCTTGGTTCTCTGGGTATCACTGCAGTGACAACGGAGATTACTCCCAAGTGGGTTTTGACTCTTGGTTCTATGGGAATCACTGCTGTGAAAAGGGAGATTATACCTGAGTGGTGCTGGACTCTTGGTTCTCTAGGTATCACTACTGTGATGAGGGAGATTACTCCTGAGTGGTGCTTGACTCTTGGTTCACAAGGTATCACTGCTGTGAAGAGGGAGCTTACTCCTGAGTGATTCTTGACTCTTGGTTCTCTGGGTATCACTGTTGTGATGAGGGAGATTACTCCTGAGTGCTTCTTGACTCTTGGTTCTCTGGGTATCACTGCTGTGATGAGGGAGATTACTCCTAAATGGTGCTTGACTCTTGGTTCTCCGGGTATCACTGCTGTGAAGAGGGAGATTACACCTGAGTGGTGCTTGACTCTTGGTTCTCTGGGTATCACTGCTGTGATGAAGGAGAGTACTCCTGAGTGGTGCTTGACTCTTGGTTCTCTGGGTATTACTGTTGTGACAAGGGAGATTACTCCTGAGTGGTTCTTGACTCTTGGTTCTCTGGGTATTACTGTTGTGACAAGGGAGATTACTCCTGAGTGGTGCTTGACTCTTGGTTCTCTGGGTATTACTGTTGTGACAAGGGAGATTACTCCTGAGTGGTGCTTGACTCTTGGTTCTCTGGGTATTACTGTTGTGACGAGGGAGATTACTCCTGAGTGGTTCTTGACTCTTGGTTCTCTGGGTATTACTGTTGTGACGAGGGAGATTACTCCTGAGTTCTTCTTGACTCTTGGTTCTCTGTGTATCACTGCTGTGAAGAGGGAGATTAATCCTGAGTAGTTCTTGACTCTTGGTTCTCTAGGTATCACTACTGTGATGAGGGAGATTACTCCTGAGTGGTGCTTGACTCTTGGTTCACAAGGTATCACTGCTGTGAAGAGGGAGCTTACTCCTGAGTGATTCTTGACTCTTGGTTCTCTGGGTATCACTGTTGTGATGAGGGAGATTACTCCTGAGTGCTTCTTGACTCTTGGTTCTCTGGGTATCACTGCTGTGATGAGGGAGATTACTCCTAAATGGTGCTTGACTCTTGGTTCTCCGGGTATCACTGCTGTGAAGAGGGAGATTACACCTGAGTGGTGCTTGACTCTTGGTTCTCTGGGTATCACTGCTGTGATGAAGGAGAGTACTCCTGAGTGGTGCTTGACTCTTGGTTCTCTGGGTATTACTGTTGTGACAAGGGAGATTACTCCTGAGTGGTTCTTGACTCTTGGTTCTCTGGGTATTACTGTTGTGACAAGGGAGATTACTCCTGAGTGGTGCTTGACTCTTGGTTCTCTGGGTATTACTGTTGTGACAAGGGAGATTACTCCTGAGTGGTGCTTGACTCTTGGTTCTCTGGGTATTACTGTTGTGACGAGGGAGATTACTCCTGAGTGGTTCTTGACTCTTGGTTCTCTGGGTATTACTGTTGTGACGAGGGAGATTACTCCTGAGTTCTTCTTGACTCTTGGTTCTCTGTGTATCACTGCTGTGAAGAGGGAGATTAATCCTGAGTAGTTCTTGACTCTTGGTTCTCTAGGTATTACTACTGTGATGAGGGAGATTACTCCTGAGTGGGCTTGACTCTTGGTTCTCTGGGTATTACTACTGTGATGAGGGAGATTACTCCTGAGTAGTTCTTGACTCTTGGTTCTCTGGGTATTACTACTGTGATGAGGGAGAATACTCCTGAATGGTGCTTGACTCTTGGTTCTCTGGGTATCACTACTGTGATGAGGGAGATTACTCCTGAGTGGTTCTTGACTCTTGGTTCTTTGGGTATCACTGCTGTGAAGAGGGAGATTACTCCTAAGTGGTGCTTGACTCTGGGTTCTCTGGGTATTATTGTTGTGACTGTTGTGACAAGGGAGATTACTCCTGAGTGGTTCTTGACTCTTGGTTCTCTGGGTATCACTACTGTGATGAGGGAGATTACTCCTGAGTGGTGCTTGACTCTTGGTTCTCTGGGTATCACTGCAGTGACAACGGAGATTACTTCCAAGTGGTTTTTGACTCTTGGTTCTCTGGGTATTATTGTTGTGACAAGGGAGATTACTCCTGAGTGGTGCTTGACTCTTGGTTCTCTGGGTATTACTGTTGTGACGAGGGAGATTACTCCCGAGTAGTTCTTGACTCTTGGTTCTCTGGGTATTACTGTTGTGACGAGGGAGATTACTCCTGAGTTCTTCTTGACTCTTGGTTCTCTGTGTATCACTGCTGTGAAGAGGGAGATTACACCTGAGTGGTGCTTGACTCTTGGTTCTCTGGGTATCACTGCTGTGAAGAGGGAGATTACACCGGAGTGGTGCTTGACTCTTGGTTCTGTAGGTATCACTACTGTGATGAGGGAGATTACTCCTGAGTGGTTCTTGCCTCTTGGTTCTTTGGGTATCACTGCTGTGAAGAGGGAGATTACTCCTAAGTGGTGCTTGACTCTGGGTTCTCTGGGTATTACTGTTGTGACAAGGGAGATTACTCCTGAGTGGTTCTTGACTCTTGGTTCTCTGGGTATCACTACTGTGATGAGGGAGATTACTCCTGAGTGGTTCTTGACTCTTGGTTCTCTGGGTATTGCTACTGTGATGAGGGAGATTACTCCTGATTAGTTCTTGACTCTTGGTTCTCTGGGTATTACTACTGTGATGAGGGAGATTACTCCTGAGTGGTGCTTGACTCTTGGTTCTCTGGGTATCACTACTGTGATGAGGGAGATTACTCCTGAGTGCTTCTTGACCCTTGGTTCTCTGGGTATCACTGCTGTGATGAAGGAGATTACTCCTGAGTGGTGCTTGACTCTTGGTTCTCTGGGTATCACTGCTGTGAAGAGGGAGATTACACCTGAGTGGTGTTTGACTCTTGGTTCTCTAGGTATCACTACTGTGATGAGGGAGATTACTCCTGAGTGGTTCTTGACTATTGGTTCTCTGGGTATCACTACTGTGATGAGGGAGATTACTCCTGAGTGGTGCTTGACTCTTGGTTCTCTGGGTATCACTGCAGTGACAACGGAGATTACTCCCAAGTGGGTTTTGACTCTTGGTTCTCTGGGAATCACTGCTGTGAAAAGGGAGATTACACCTGAGTGGTGCTTGACTCTTGGTTCTCTAGGTATCACTACTGTGATGAGGGAGATAACACCTGAGTGGTGCTTGACTCTTGGTTCTCTAGGTATCCCTGCTGTGAAGAGGGAGATTACTCCTGAGTGGTTCTTGACTCTTGGTTCTCTGGGTATTACTGTTGTGACGAGGGAGATTACTCCTGATTGGTGCTTGACTCTTGGTTCTCTGGGTATTACTGTTGTGACGAGGGAGATTACTCCTGAGTGGTGCTTGACTCTTGGTTCTCTGGGTATTACTGTTGTGACGAGGGAGATTGACTCTTGGTTCTCTGGGTATTACTGTTGTGAGGAGGGAGATTACTCCTGAGTGGTGCTTGACTCTTGGTTCTCTGGGTATTACTGTTGTGACGAGGGAGATTACTCCTGAGTTCTTCTTGACTCTTGGTTCTCTGTGTATCACTACTGTGAAGAGGGAGATTACTCCTGAGTAGTTCTTGCCTCTTGGTTCTCTAGGTATTACTACTGTGATGAGGGAGATTACTCCTGAGTGGGCTTGACTCTAGGTTCTCTGGGTATCACTACTGTGATGAGGGAGATTACTCCTGAGTGAGCTTGACTCTTGGTTCTTTGGATATCACTGCTGTGAAGAGGGAGATTACTCCTGAGTGGTTCTTGACTCTAGGTTCTCTGGGTATCACTACTGTGATGAGGGAGATTACTCCTGAGTGAGCTTGACTCTTGGTTCTCTGGGTATTACTACTGTGATGAGGGAGATTACTCCTGAGAAGTTCTTGACTCTTGGTTCTCTGGGTATTACTACTGTGATGAGGGAGATTACTACTGAGTGGTGCTTGACTCTTGGTTCTCTGGGTATCACTACTGTGATGAGGGAGATTACTCCTGAGTGCTTCTTGACCCTTGGTTCTCTGGGTATCACTGCTGTGATGAGGGAGATTACTCCTGAGTGGTGCTTGACTCTTGGTTCTCTGGGTATCACTGCTGTGAAGAGGGAGATTACACCGGAGTGGTGCTTGACTCTTGGTTCTGTAGGTATCACTACTGTGATGAGGGAGATTACTCCTGAGTGGTTCTTGACTCTTGGTTCTTTGGGTATCACTGCTGTGAAGAGGGAGATTACTCCTAAGTGGTGCTTGACTCTCGGTTCTCTGGGTATTACTGTTGTGACAAGGGAGATTACTCCTGAGTGGTTCTTGACTCTTGGTTCTCTGGGTATCACTACTGTGATGAGGGAGATTACTCCTGAGTGGTGCTTGACTCTTGGTTCTCTGGGTATCACTGCAGTGACAACGGAGATTACTTCCAAGTGGTTTTTGACTCTTGGTTCTCTGGGAATCACTGCTGTGAAAAGGGAGATTACACCTGAGTGGTGCTTGACTCTTGGTTCTCTAGGTATCACTACTGTGATGAGGGAGATTACTCCTGAGTGGTGCTTGACTCTTGGTTCACTGGGTATCACTGCTGTGAAGAGGGAGCTTACTCCTGAGTGATTGTTGACTCTTGGTTCTCTGGGTGTCACTGTTGTGATGAGGGAGATTACTCCTGAGTGCATCTTGACCCTTGGTTCTCTGGGTATCACTGCTGTGATGAGGGAGATTACTCCTGAGTGGTGGTTGACTCTTGGTTCTCTGGGTATCACTGCTGTGAAGAGGGAGATTACACCTGAGTGGTGCTTGACTCTTGGTTCTCTAGGTATCACTACTGTGATGAGGGAGATTACTCCTTAGTGGTTCTTGACTCTTGGTTCTTTGGGTATCACTGCTGTGAAGAGGGAGATTACTCCTAAGTGGTGCTTGACTCTGGGTACTCTGGGTATTACTGTTGTGACCAGGGAGATTACTCCTGAGTGGTTCTTGACTCTTGGTTCTCTGGGTATCACTACTGTGATGAGGGAGATTACTCCTGAGTGGTGCTTGACTCTTGGTTCTCTAGGTATCACTACTGTGATGAGGGAGATTACTCCTGAGTGTTTCTTGACTCTTGGTTCTTTGGGTATCACTGCTGTGAAGAGGGAGATTACTCCTGAGTGGTGCTTGACTCTTGGTTCTCTAGGTATCACTACTCTGATGAGGGAGATTACTCCTGAGTGGTGCTTGACTCTTGGTTCTCTGGGTATCACTGCTGTGAAGATAGAGATTACACCTGAGTGGTGCTTGACTCTTGGTTCTCTAGGTATCACTACTGTGATGAGGGAGATTACTCCTGAGTGTTTCTTGACTCTTGGTTCTTTGGGTATCACTGCTGTGAAGAGGGAGATTACTCCTAAGTGGTGATTGACTCTGGGTTCTCTGGGTATTACTGTTGTGACAAGGGAGATTACTCCTGAGTGGTTCTTGACTATTGGTTCTCTGGGTATCACTACTGTGATGAGGGAGATTACTCCTGAGTGGTGCTTGACTCTTGGTTCTCTGGGTATCACTGCAGTGACAAGGGAGATTACTCCCAAGTGGGTTTTGACTCTTGGTTCTCTGGGAATCACTGCTGTGAAAAGGGAGATTACACCTGAGTGGTGCTTGACTCTTGGTTCTCTAGGTATCACTACTGTGATGAGGGAGATTACACCTGAGTGGTGCTTGACTCTTGGTTCTCTAGGTATCACTGCTGTGAAGAGGGAGATTACTCCTGAGTGATTCTTGACTCTTGGTTCTCTGGGTATCACTGCTGTGAAGAGGGAGATTACACCTGAGTGGTGCTTGACTCTTGGTTCTCTGGGTATCACTGCTGTGATGAGGGAGATTACTCCTGAGTGGTGCTTGACTCTGGGTACTCTGGGTATTACTGTTGTGACCAGGGAGATTACTCCTGAGTGGTTCTTGACTCTTGGTTCTCTGGGTATCACTACTGTGATGAGGGAGATTACTCCTGAGTGGTGCTTGACTCTTGGTTCTCTGGGTATCACTGCAGTGACAACGGAGATTACTTCCAAGTGGTTTTTGACTCTTGGTTCTCTGGGAATCACTGCTGTGAAAAGGGAGATTACACCTGAGTGGTGCTTGACTCTTGGTTCTCTAGGTATCACTACTGTGATGAGGGAGATTACTCCTGAGTGGTGCTTGACTCTTGGTTCTCTGGGTATCACTGCTGTGAAGATAGAGATTACACCTGAGTGGTGCTTGCCTCTTGGTTCTCTAGGTATCACTACTGTGATGAGGGAGATTACTCCTGAGTGTTTCTTGACTCTTGGTTCTTTGGGTATCACTGCTGTGAAGAGGGAGATTACTCCTAAGTGGTGATTGACTCTGGGTTCTCTGGGTATTACTGTTGTGACAAGGGAGATTACTCCTGAGTGGTTCTTGACTATTGGTTCTCTGGGTATCACTGCAGTGACAAGGGAGATTACTCCCAAGTGGGTTTTGACTCTTGGTTCTCTGGGAATCACTGCTGTGAAAAGGGAGATTACACCTGAGTGGTGCTTGACTCTTGGTTCTCTAGGTATCACTACTGTGATGAGGGAGATTACACCTGAGTGGTGCTTGACTCTTGGTTCTCTAGGTATCACTGCTGTGAAGAGGGAGATTACTCCTGAGTGATTCTTGACTCTTGGTTCTCTGGGTATCACTGCTGTGAAAAGGGAGATTACACCTGAGTGGTGCTTGACTCTTGGTTCTCTGGGTATCACTGCTGTGATGAGGGAGATTACTCCTGAGTGGTGCTTGACTCTTGGTTCTCTGGGTATTACTGTTGTGACAAGGGAGATTACTCCTGAGTGGTTCTTGACTCTTGGTTCTCTGGGTATTACTGTTGTGACAAGGGAGATTACTCCTGAGTGGTGCTTGACTCTTGGTTCCCTGGATATTACTGTTGTGACAAGGGAGATTACTCCTGAGTGGTGCTTGACTCTTGGTTCTCTGGGTATTACTGTTGTGACGAGGGAGATTACTCGTGAGTGGTTCTTGACTCTTGGTTCTCTGGGTATTACTGTTGTGACGAGGGAGATTACTCCTGAGTTCTTCTTGACTCTTGGTTCTCTGTGTATCACTGCTGTGAAGAGGGAGATTACTCCTGAGTAGTTCTTGAATCTTGGTTCTCTAGGTGTTACTACTGTGATGAGGGAGATTACTCCTGAGTGGGCCTGACTCTTGGTTCTCTGGGTATTACTACTGTGATGAGGGAGATTACTCCTGAGTAGTTCTTGACTCTTGGTTCTCTGGGTATTACTACTGTGATGAGGGAGATTACTCCTGAGTGGTGCTTGACTATTGGTTCTCTGGGTATCACTACTGTGATGAGGGAGATTACTCCTGAGTGGTGCTTGACTCTTGGTTCTCTGGATATCACTGCAGTGACAAGAGAGATTACTCCCAAGTGGGTTTTGACTCTTGGTTCTCTGGGAATCACTGCTGTGAAAAGGGAGATTACACCTGAGTGGTGCGTGACTCTTGGTTCTCTAGGTATCACTACTGTGATGAGGGAGATTACTCCTGAGTGGTGCTTGACTCTTGGTTCACTGGGTATCACTGCCGTGAAGAGGGAGATTACTCCTGAGTGATTCTTGACTCTTGGTTCTCTGGGTATCACTGTTGTGATGAGGGAGATTACTCCTGAGTGCTTCTTGACTCTTGGTTCTCTGGGTATCACTGCTGTGATGAGGGAGATTACTCCTAAATGGTGCTTGACTCTTGGTTCTCTGGGTATCACTGCTGTGAAGAGGGAAATTACACCTGAATGGTTCTTGACTCTTGGTTCTCTGGGTATCACTGCTGTGATGAGGGAGATTACTCCTGAGTGGTGCTTGACTGTTGGTTCTCTGGGTATTACTGTTGTGACAAGGGAGATTACTCCTGAGTGGTGCTTGACTCTTGGTTCTCTGGGTATCACTACTGTGATGAGGGAGATTACTCCTGAGTGGTTCTTGACTCTTGATTCTTTGGGTATCACTGCTGTGAAGAGGGAGATTACTCCTAAGTGGTGCTTGACTCTGGGTTCTCTGGGTATTACTGTTGTGACAAGGGAGATTATTCATGGTGGTGCTTGACTCTTGGTTCTCTGGGTATTACTGTTGCGACAACGGAGATTACTCCTAAGTGGTGCTTGATTCTTGGTTCTCTGGGTATTACTGTTGTGACGAGGGAGATTACTCCTGAGAGGTTCTTGACTCTTGGTTTTCTGGGTATTACTGTTGTGACGAGGGAGATTACTCCTGAGTTCTTCTTGACTCTTGGTTCTCTGTGTATCACTGCTGTGAAGAGGGAGATTACTCCTGAGTAGTTCTTGACTCTTGGTTCTCTAGGTATTACTACTGTGATGAGGGAGATTACTCCTGAGTGGGTTTGACTCTTGGTTCTCTGGGTATTACTACTGTGATGAGGGAGATTACTCCTGAGTTCTTCTTGACCCTTGGATCTCTGGGTATCACTGCTGTGATGAGGGAGATTACTCCTGAGTGGAGCTTGACTCTTGGTTCTCTGGGTATCACTGCTGTGAAGAGGGAGATTACACCTGAGTGGTGCTTGACTCTTGGTTCTCTAGGTATCACTACTGTGATGAGGGAGATTACTCCTGAGTGGTTCTTGACTCTTGGTTCTTTGGGTATCACTGCTGTGAAGAGGGAGATTACTCCTAAGTGGTGATTGACTCTGGGTTCTCTGGGTATTACTGTTGTGACAAGGGAGATTACTCCTGAGTGGTTCTTGACTATTGGTTCTCTGGGTATCACTACTGTGATGAGGGAGATTACTCCTGAGTGGTGCTTGACTCTTGGTTCTCTGGGTATCACTGCAGTGACAACGGAGATTACTCCCAAGTGGGTTTTGACTCTTGGTTCTATGGGAATCACTGCTGTGAAAAGGGAGATTATACCTGAGTGGTGCTTGACTCTTGGTTCTCTAGGTATCACTACTGTGATGAGGGAGATTGCTCCTGAGTGGTGCTTGACTCTTGGTTCACTGGGTATCACTGCTGTGAAGAGGGAGCTTACTCCTGAGTGATTCTTGACTCTTGGTTCTCTGGGTATCACTGTTGTGATGAGGGAGATTACTCCTGAGTGCTTCTTGACTCTTGGTTCTCTGGGTATCACTGCTGTGATGAGGGAGATTACTCCTAAATGGTGCTTGACTCTTGGTTCTCCGGGTATCACTGCTGTGAAGAGGGAGATTACACCTGAGTGGTGCTTGACTCTTGGTTCTCTGGGTATCACTGCTGTGATGAGGGAGATTACTCCTGAGTGGTGCTTGACTCTTGGTTCTCTGGGTATTACTGTTGTGACAAGGGAGATTACTCCTGAGTGGTTCTTGACTCTTGGTTCTCTGGGTATTACTGTTGTGACAAGGGAGATTACTCCTGAGTGGTGCTTGACTCTTGGTTCTCTGGGTATTACTGTTGTGACAAGGGAGATTACTCCTGAGTGGTGCTTGACTCTTGGTTCTCTGGGTATTACTGTTGTGACGAGGGAGATTCCTCCTGAGTGGTTCTTGACTCTTGGTTCTCTGGGTATTACTGTTGTGACGAGGGAGATTACTCCTGAGTTCTTCTTGACTCTTGGTTCTCTGTGTATCACTGCTGTGAAGAGGGAGATTAATCCTGAGTAGTTCTTGACTCTTGGTTCTCTAGGTATCACTGCTGTGAAGAGGGAGATTACTCCTAAGTGGTGATTGACTCTGGGTTCTCTAGGTATTACTGTTGTGACAAGGAAGATTACTCCTGAGTGGTTCTTGACTATTGGTTCTCTGGGTATCACTACTGTGATGAGGGAGATTACTCCTGAGTGGTGCTTGACTCTTGGTTCTCTGGGTATCACTGCAGTGACAAGGGAGATTACTCCCAAGTGGGTTTTGACTCTTGGTTCTCTGGGAATCACTGCTGTGAAAAGGGAGATTACACCTGAGTGGTGCTTGACTCTTGGTTCTCTAGGTATCACTACTGTGATGAGGGAGATTACACCAGAGTGGTGCTTGACTCTTGGTTCTCTAGGTATCACTGCTGTGAAGAGGGAGATTACTCCTGAGTGATTCTTGACTCTTGGTTCTCTGGGTATCACTGCTGTGAAGAGGGAGATTACACCTGAGTGGTGCTTGACTCTTGGTTCTCTGGGTATCACTGCTGTGATGAGGGAGATTACGCCCGAGTGGTGCTTGACTCTTGGTTCTCTGGGTATTACTGTTGTGACAAGGGAGATTACTCCTGAGTGGTTCTTGACTCTTGGTTCTCTGGGTATTACTGTTGTGACAAGGGAGATTACTCCTGAGTGGTGCTTGACTCTTGGTTCTCTGGGTATTACTGTTGTGACAAGGGAGATTACTCCTGAGTGGTGCTTGACTCTTGGTTCTCTGTGTATCACTGCTGTGAAGAGGGAGATTACTCCTGAGTAGTTCTTGACTCTTGGTTCTCTAGGTATTACTACTGTGATGAGGGAGATTACTCCTGAGTGGGTTTGACTCTTGGTTCTCTGGGTATTACTACTGTGATGATGGAGATTACTCCTGAGTGCTTCTTGACCCTTGGATCTCTGGGTATCACTGCTGTGATGAGGGAGATTACTCTTGAGTGGAGCTTGACTCTTGGTTCTCTGGGTATCACTGCTGTGAAGAGGGAGATTACTCCTAAGTGGTGCTTGACTCTGGGTTCTCTGGGTATTACTGTTGTGACAAGGGAGATTACTCCTGGTGGTGCTTGACTCTTGGTTCTCTGGGTATTACTGTTGCGACAAGGGAGATTACTCCTGAGTGGTGCTTGATTCTTGGTTCTCTGGGTATTACTGTTGTGACGAGGGAGATTACTCCTGAGAGGTTCTTGACTCTTGGTTTTCTGGGTATTACTGTTGTGACGAGGGAGATTACTCCTGAGTTCTTCTTGACTCTTGGTTCTCTGTGTATCACTGCTGTGAAGAGGGAGATTACTCCTGAGTAGTTCTTGACTCTTGGTTCTCTAGGTATTACTACTGTGATGAGGGAGATTACTCCTGAGTGGGTTTGACTCTTGGTTCTCTGGGTATTACTACTGTGATGAGGGAGATTACTCCTGAGTGCTTCTTGACCCTTGGATCTCTGGGTATCACTGCTGTGATGAGGGAGATTACTCCTGAGTGGAGCTTGACTCTTGGTTCTCTGGGTATCACTGCTGTGAAGAGGGAGATTACACCTGAGTGGTGCTTGACTCTTGGTTCTCTGGGTATCACTGCAGTGACAACGGAGATTACTCCCAAGTGGGTTTTGACTCTTGGTTCTATGGGAATCACTGCTGTGAAAAGGGAGATTATACCTGAGTGGTGCTTGACTCTTGGTTCTCTAGGTATCACTACTGTGATGAGGGAGATTACTCCTGAGTGGTGCTTGACTCTTGGTTCACTGGGTATCACTGCTAGGAAGAGGGAGCTTACTCCTGAGTGATTCTTGACTCTTGGTTCTCTGGGTATCACTGTTGTGATGAGGGAGATTACTCCTGAGTGCTTCTTGACTCTTGGTTCTCTGGGTATCACTGCGGTGATGAGGGAGATTACTCCTAAATGGTGCTTGACTCTTGGTTCTCCGGGTATCACTGCTGTGAAGAGGGAGATTACACCTGAGTGGTGCTTGACTCTTGGTTCTCTGGGTATCACTGCTGTGATGAGGGAGATTACTCCTGAGTGGTGCTTGACTCTTGGTTCTCTGGGTATTACTGTTGTGACAAGGGAGATTACTCCTGAGTGGTTCTTGACTCTTGGTTCTCTGGGTATTACTGTTGTGACAAGGGAGATTACTCCTGAGTGGTGCTTGACTCTTGGTTCTCTGGGTATTACTGTTGTGACAAGGGAGATTACTCCTGAGTGGTGCTTGACTCTTGGTTCTCTGGGTATTACTGTTGTGACGAGGGAGATTACTCCTGAGTGGTTCTTGACTCTTGGTTCTCTGGGTATTACTGTTGTGACGAGGGAGATTACTCCTGAGTTCTTCTTGACTCTTGGTTCTCTGTGTATCACTGCTGTGAAGAGGGAGATTAATCCTGAGTAGTTCTTGACTCTTGGTTCTCTAGGTATCACTGCTGTGAAGAGGGAGATTACTCCTAAGTGGTGATTGACTCTGGGTTCTCTGGGTATTACTGTTGTGACAAGGGAGATTACTCCTGAGTGGTTCTTGACTATTGGTTCTCTGGGTATCACTACTGTGATGAGGGAGATTACTCCTGAGTGGTGCTTGACTCTTGGTTCTCTGGGTATCACTGCAGTGACAAGGGAGATTACTCCCAAGTGGATTTTTGACTCTTGGTTCTCTGGGAATCACTGCTGTGAAAAGGGAGATTACACCTGAGTGGTGCTTGACTCTTGGTTCTCTAGGTATCACTACTGTGATGAGGGAGATTACACCTGAGTGGTGCTTGACTCTTGGTTCTCTAGGTATCACTGCTGTGAAGAGGGAGATTACTCCTGAGTGATTCTTGACTCTTGGTTCTCTGGGTATCACTGCTGTGAAGAGGGAGATTACACCTGAGTGGTGCTTGACTCTTGGTTCTCTGGGTATCACTGCTGTGATGAGGGAGATTACGCCTGAGTGGTACTTGACTCTTGGTTCTCTGGGTATTACTGTTGTGACAAGGGAGATTACTCCTGAGTGGATCTTGACTCTTGGTTCTCTGGGTATTACTGTTGTGACAAGGGAGATTACTCCTGAGTGGTGCTTGACTCTTGGTTCTCTGGGTATTACTATTGTGACAAGGGAGATTACTCCTGAGTGGTGCTTGACTCTTGGTTCTCTGGGTATTACTGTTGTGACGAGGGAGATTACTCGTGAGTGGTTCTTGACTCTTGGTTCTCTGGGTATTACTGTTGTGACGAGGGAGATTACTCCTGAGTTCTTCTTGACTCTTGGTTCTCTGTGTATCACTGCTGTGAAGAGGGAGATTACTCCTGAGTAGTTCTTGACTCTTGGTTCTCTAGGTGTTACTACTGTGATGAGGGAGATTACTCCTGAGTGGGCCTGACTCTTGGTTCTCTGGGTATTACTACTGTGATGAGGGAGATTACTCCTGAGTAGTTCTTGACTCTTGGTTCTCTGGGTATTACTACTGTGATGAGGGAGATTACTCCTGAGTGGTGCTTGACTATTGGTTCTCTGGGTATCACTACTGTGATGAGGGAGATTACCCCTGCGTGGTGCTTGACTCTTGGTTCTCTGGGTATCACTGCAGTGACAAGAGAGATTACTCCCAAGTGGGTTTTGACTCTTGGTTCTCTGGGAATCACTGCTGTGAAAAGGGAGATTACACCTGAGTGGTGCGTGACTCTTGGTTCTCTAGGTATCACTACTGTGATGAGGGAGATTACTCCTGAGTGGTGCTTGACTCTTGGTTCACTGGGTATCACTGCTGTGAAGAGGGAGATTACTCCTGAGTGATTCTTGACTCTTGGTTCTCTGGGTATCACTGTTGTGATGAGGGAGATTACTCCTGAGTGCTTCTTGACTCTTGGTTCTCTGGGTATCACTGCTGTGATGAGGGAGATTACTCCTAAATGGTGCTTGACTCTTGGTTCTCTGGGTATCACTGCTGTGAAGAGGGAAATTACACCTGAATGGTGCTTGACTCTTGGTTCTCTGGGTATCACTGCTGTGATGAGGAAGATTACTCCTGAGTGGTGCTTGACTGTTGGTTCTCTGGGTATTACTGTTGTGATAAGGGAGATTACTCCTGAGTAGTTCTTGACTCTTGGTTCTCTGGGTATTACTACTGTGATGAGGGAGATTACTCCTGAGTGGTGCTTGACTCTTGGTTCTCTGGGTATCACTACTGTGATGAGGGAGATTACTCCTGAGTGGTTCTTGACTCTTGGTTCTTTGGGTATCACTGCTGTGAAGAGGGAGATTACTCCTAAGTGGTGCTTGACTCTGGGTTCTCTGGGTATTACTGTTGTGACAAGGGAGATTACTCCTGGTGGTGCTTGACTCTTGGTTCTCTGGGTATTACTGTTGCGACAAGGGAGATTACTCCTGAGTGGTGCTTGATTCTTGGTTCTCTGGGTATTACTGTTGTGACGAGGGAGATTACTCCTGAGAGGTTCTTGACTCTTGGTTCTCTGGGTATTACTGTTGTGACGAGGGAGATTACTCCTGTGTTCTTCTTGACTCTTGGTTCTCTGTGTATCACTGCTGTGAAGAGGGAGATTACTCCTGAGTAGTTCTTGACTCTTGGTTCTCTAGGTATTACTACTGTGATGAGGAAGATTACTCCTGAGTGGGTTTGACTCTTGGTTCTCTGGGTATTACTACTGTGATGAGGGAGATTACTCCTGAGTGCTTCTTGACCCTTGGATCTCTGGGTATCACTGCTGTGATGAGGGAGATTACTCCTGAGTGGTGCTTGACTCTTGGTTCTCTAGGTATCACTACTGTGATGAGGGAGATTACTCCTGAGTGGTTCTTGACTCTTGGTTCTTTGGGTATCACTGCTGTGAAGAGGGAGATTACTCCTAAGTGGTGATTGACTCTGGGTTCTCTGGGTATTACTGTTGTGACAAGGGAGATTACTCCTGAGTGGTTCTTGACTATTGGTTCTCTGGGTATCATTACTGTGATGAGGGAGATTACTCCTGAGTGGTTCTTGACTCTTGGTTCTCTGGGTATCACTGCAGTGACAACGGAGATTACTCCCAAGTGGGTTTTGACTCTTGGTTCTATAGGAATCACTGCTGTGAAAAGGGAGATTATACCTGAGTGGTGCTTGACTCTTGGTTCTCTAGGTATCACTACTGTGATGAGGGAGATTACTCCTGCGTGGTGCTTGACTCTTGGTTCACTGGGTATCACTGCTGTGAAGAGGGAGCTTACCCCTGAGTGATTCTTAACTCTTGGTTCTCTGGGTATCACTGTTGTGATGAGGGAGATTACTCCTGAGTGCTTCTTGACTCTTGGTTCTCTGGGTATCACTGCTGTGATGAGGGAGATTACTCCTAAATGGTGCTTGACTCTTGGTTCTCCGGGTATCACTGCTGTGAAGAGGGAGATTACTCCTGAGTGGTGCTTGACTCTTGGTTCTCTGGGTATTACTGTTGTGACAAGGGAGATTACTCCTGAGTGGTTCTTGACTCTTGGTTCTCTGGGTATTACTGTTGTGACAAGGGAGATTACTCCTGAGTGGTGCTTGACTCTTGGTTCTCTGGGTATTACTGTTGTGACAAGGGAGATTACTCCTGAGTGGTGCTTGACTCTTGGTTCTCTGGGTATTACTGTTGTGACGAGGGAGATTACTCCTGAGTTCTTCTTGACTCTTGGTTCTCTGTGTATCACTGCTGTGAAGAGGGAGATTAATCCTGAGTAGTTCTTGACTCTTGGTTCTCTAGGTATTACTACTGTGATGAGGGAGATTACTCCTGAGTGGGCTTGAATCTTGGTTCTCTGGGTATTACTACTGTGATGAGGGAGATTACTCCTGAGTAGTTCTTGACTCTTGGTTCTCTGGGTATTACTACTGTGATGAGGGAGATTACTCCTGAGTGGTGCTTGACTCTTGGTTCTCTGGGTATCACTACTGTGATGAGAGAGATTACTCCTGAGTGGTTCTTGACTCTTGGTTCTTTGGGTATCACTGCTGTGAAGAGGGAGATTACTCCTAAGTGGTGCTTGACTCTGGGTTCTCTGGGTATTACTGTTGTGACAAGGGAGATTACTCCTGAGTGGTTCTTGACTCTTGGTTCTCTGGGTATCACTACTGTGATGAGGGAGATTACTCCTGAGTAGTGCTTGACTCTTGGTTCTCTGGGTATCACTGCAGTGACAACGGAGATTACTTCCAAGTGGTTTTTGACTCTTGGTTCTCTGGGTATTATTGTTGTGAGAAGGGAGATTACTCCTGAGTGGTGCTTGACTCTTGGTTCTCTGAGTATTACTGTTGTGACGAGGGAGATTACTCCCGAGTAGTTCTTGACTCTTGGTTCTCTGGGTATTACTGTTGTGATGAGGGAGATTACTCCTGAGTTCTTCTTGACTCTTGGTTCTCTGTGTATCACTGCTGTGAAGAGGGAGATTACACCTGAGTGGTGCTTGACTCTTGGTTCTCTGGGTATCACTGCTGTGAAGAGGGAGATTACACCGGAGTGGTGCTTGACTCTTGGTTCTGTAGGTATCACTACTGTGATGAGGGAGATTACTCCTGAGTGGTTCTTGCCTCTTGGTTCTTTGGGTATCACTGCTGTGAAGAGGGAGATTACTCCTAAGTGGTGCTTGACTCTGGGTTCTCTGGGTATTACTGTTGTGACAAGGGAGATTACTCCTGGGTGGTTCTTGACTCTTGGTTCTCTGGGTATCACTACTGTGATGAGGGAGATTACTCCTGAGTGGTGCTTGACTCTTGGTTCTCTGGGTATCACTACTGTGATGAGGGAGATTACTCCTGAGTGCTTCTTGACCCTTGGTTCTCTGGGTATCACTGCTGTGATGAGGGAGATTACTCCTGAGTGGTGCTTGACTCTTCGTTCCCTGGGTATCACTGCTGTGAAGAGGGAGATTACACCGGAGTGATGCTTGACTCTTGGTTCTGTAGGTATCACTACTGTGATGAGGGAGATTACTCCTGAGTGGTTCTTGACTCTTGGTTCTTTGGGTATCACTGCTGTGAAGAGGGAGATTACTCCTAAGTGGTGCTTGACTCTGGGTTCTCTGGGTATTACTGTTGTGACAAGGGAGATTACTCCTGAATGGTTCTTGACTCTTGGTTCTGTAGGTATCACTACTGTGATGAGGGAGATTACTCCTGAGTGGTTCTTGACTCTTGGTTCTTTGGGTATCACTGCTGTGAAGAGGGAGATTACTCCTAAGTGGTGCTTGACTCTGGGTTCACTGGGTATCACTGCTGTGAAGAGGGAGCTTACTCCTGAGTGATTCTTGACTCTTGATTCTCTGGGTATCACTGTTGTGATGAGGGAGATTACTCCTGAGTGCATCTTGACCCTTGGTTCTCTGGGTATCACTGCTGTGATGAGGGAGATTACTCCTGAGTGATGGTTGACTCTTGGTTCTCTGGGTATCACTGCTGTGAAGAGGGAGATTACACCTGAGTGGTGCTTGACCCTTGGTTCTCTAGGTATCACTACTGTGATGAGGGAGATTACTCCTGAGTGGTTCTTGACTCTTGGTTCTTTGGGTATCACTGCTGTGAAGAGGTAGATTACTCCTAAGTGGTGCTTGACTCTGGGTTCTCTGGGTATTACTGTTGTGACAAGGGAGATTACTCCTGAGTGGTTCTTGACTCTTGGTTCTCTGGGTATCACTACTGTGATGAGGGAGATTACTCCTGAGTGGTGCTTGACTCTTGGTTCTCTGGGTATTACTGTTGTCACAAGGGAGATTACTCCTGAGTACTTCTTGACTCTTGGTTCTCTGGGTATCACTACTGTGATGAGGGAGATTACTCCTGAGTGGTTCTTGACTCTTGGTTCTCTGGGTATCACTACTGTGATGAGGGAGATTACTCCTGAGTGGTGCTTGACTCTTGGTTCTCTGGGTATCACTGCAGTGACAAAGGAGATTACTTCCAAGTGGTTTTTGACTCTTGGTTCTCTGGGAATCACTGCTGTGAAAAGGGAGATTACACCTGAGTGGTGCTTGCTCTTGGTTCTCTGGGTATTACTACTGTGATGAGGGAGATTACTCCTGAGTAGTTCTTGACTCTTGGTTCTCTGGGTATTACTACTGTGATGAGGGAGATTACTCCTGAGTGGTGCTTGACTCTTGGTTCTCTGGGTATCACTACTGTGATGAGGGAGATTACTCCTGAGTGCTTATTGACCCTTGGTTCTCTGGGTATCACTGCTGTGATGAGGGAGATTACTCCTGAGTGGTGATTGACTCTTGGTTCTCTGGGTATCACTGCTGTGAAGAGGGTGATTACACCGGAGTGGTGCTTGACTCTTGGTTCTGTAGGTATCACTACTGTGATGAGGGAGATTACTCCTGAGTGGTTCTTGACTCTTGGTTCTTTGGGTATCACTGCTGTGAAGAGGGAGATTACTCCTAAGTGGTGCTTGACTCTGGGTTCTCTGGGTATTACTGTTGTGACAAGGGAGATTACTCCTGAGTGGTTCTTGACTCTTGGTTCTCTGGATATCACTACTGTGATGAGGGAGATTACTCCTGAGTGTTGCTTGACTCTTGGTTCTCTGGGTATCACTGCAGTGACAACGGAGATTACTTCCAAGTGTTTTTTTTACTCTTGGTTCTCTGGGTATTATTGTTGTGACAAGGGAGATTACTCCTGAGTGCTGCTTGACTCTTGGTTCTCTGGGTATTACTGTTGTGACGAGGGATATTACTGCCGAGTAGTTCTTGACTCTTGGTTCTCTGGGTATTACTGTTGTGACGAGGGAGATTACTCCTGAGTTCTTCTTGACTCTTGGTTCTCTGTGTATCAATGCTGTGAAGAGGGAGATTACACCTGAGTGGTGCTTGACTCTTGGTTCTCTGGGTATCACTGCTGTGATGAGGGAGATTACTCCTGAGTGGTGCTTGACTCTTGGTTCTCTGGGCATCACTACTGTGATGAGGGAGATTACTCCTGAGTGATTCTTGACTCTTGGTTCTCTGGGTATCACTGCTGTGAAGAGGGAGATTACACCAGAGTGGTGCTTGACTCTTGGTTCTGTAGGTATCACTACTGTGATGAGGGAGATTACTCCTGAGTGGTTCTTGCCTCTTGGTTCTTTGGATATCACTGCTGTGAAGAGGGAGATTACTCCTGAGTGGTTCTTGACTCTTGGTTCTCTGGGTATCACTACTGTAATGAGGGAGATTACTCCTGAGTGGGCTTGACTCTTGGTTCTCTGGGTATTACTACTGTGATGAGGGAGATTACTCCTGAGTAGTTCTTGACTCTTGGTTCTCTGGGTATTACTACTGTGATGAGGGAGATTACTCCTGAGTGGTGCTTGACTCTTGGTTCTCTGGGTATCACTACTGTGATGAGGGAGATTACTCCTGAGTGCTTCTTGACCCTTGGTTCTCTGGGTATCACTGCTGTGATGAGGGAGATTACTCCTGAGTGGTGCTTGACTCTTGGTGCTCTGGGTATCACTGCTGTGAAGAGGGAGATTACACCGGAGTGGTGCTTGACTCTTGGTTCTGTAGGTATCACTACTGTGATGAGGGAGATTACTCCTGAGTGGTTCTTGACTCTTGGTTCTTTGGGTATCACTGCTGTGAAGAGGGAGATTACTCCTAAGTGGTGCTTGACTCTGGGTTCTCTGGGTATTACTGTTGTGACAAGGGAGATTACTCCTGAGTGGTTCTTGACTCTTGGTTCTCTGGGTATCACTACTGTGATGAGGGAGATTACTCCTGAGTGGTGCTTGACTCTTGGTTCTCTGGGTATCACTGCAGTGACAACGGAGATTACTTCCAAGTGGTTTTTGACTCTTGGTTCTCTGGGAATCACTGCTGTGAAAAGGGAGATTACACCTGAGTGGTGCTTGACTCTTGGTTCTCTAGGTATCACTACTGTGATGAGGGAGATTACTCCTGAGTGGTGCTTGACTCTTGGTTCACTGGGTATCACTGCTGTAAAGAGGGAGCTTACTCCTGAGTAGTTCTTGACTCTTGGTTCTCTGGGTATTACTACTGTGATGAGGGAGATTACTCCTGAGTGGTGCTTGACTCTTGGTTCTCTGGGTATCACTACTGTGATGAGGGAGATTACTCCTGAGTGCTTCTTGACCCTTGGTTCTCTGGGTATCACTGCTGTGATGAGGGAGATTACTCCTGAGTGGTGCTTGACTCTTGGTGCTCTGGGTATCACTGCTGTGAAGAGGGAGATTACACCGGAGTGGTGCTTGACTCTTGGTTCTGTAGGTATCACTACTGTGATGAGGGAGATTACTCCTGAGTGGTTCTTGACTCTTGGTTCTTTGGGTATCACTGCTGTGAAGAGGGAGATTACTCCTAAGTGGTGCTTGACTCTGGGTTCTCTGGGTATTACTGTTGTGACAAGGGAGATTACTCCTGAGTGGTTCTTGACTCTTGGTTCTCTGGGTATCACTACCGTGATGAGGGAGATTACTCCTGAGTGGTGCTTGACTCTTGGTTCTCTGGGTATCACTGCAGTGACAACGGAGATTACTTCCAAGTGGTTTTTGACTCTTGGTTCTCTGGGAATCACTGCTGTGAAAAGGGAGATTACACCTGAGTGGTGCTTGACTCTTGGTTCTCTAGGTATCACTACTGTGATGAGGGAGATTACTCCTGAGTGGTGCTTGACTCTTGGTTCACTGGGTATCACTGCTGTAAAGAGGGAGCTTACTCCTGAGTGATTGTTGACTCTTGGTTCTCTGGGTGTCACTGTTGTGATGAGGGAGATTACTCCTGAGTGCATCTTGACCCTTGGTTCTCTGGGTATCACTGCTGTGATGAGGGAGATTACTCCTGAGTGGTGGTTGACTCTTGGTTCTCTGGGTATCACTGCTGTGAAGAGGGAGATTACACCTGAGTGGTGCTTGACTCTTGGTTCTCTAGGTATCACTACTGTGATGAGGGAGATTACTCCTGAGTGGTTCTTGACTCTTGGTTCTTTGGGTATCACTGCTGTGAAGAGGGAGATTACTCCTAAGTGGTGCTTGACTCTGGGTTCTCTGGGTATTACTGTTGTGACCAGGGAGATTACTCCTGAGTGGTTCTTGACTCTTGGTTCTCTGGGTATCACTACTGTGATGAGGGAGATTACTCCTGAGTGGTGCTTGACTCTTGGTTCTCTGGGTATCACTGCAGTGACAACGGAGATTACTTCCAAGTGGTTTTTGACTCTTGGTTCTCTGGGAATCACTGCTGTGAAAAGGGAGATTACACCTGAGTGGCGCTTGACTCTTGGTTCTCTAGGTATCACTACTGTGATGAGGGAGATTACTCCTGAGTGGTGCTTGACTCTTGGTTCTCTGGGTATCACTGCTGTGAAGATAGAGATTACACCTAAGTGGTGCTTGACTCTTGGTTCTCTAGGTATCACTACTGTGATGAGGGAGATTACTCCTGAGTGGTTCTTGACTCTTGGTTCTTTGGGTATCACTGCTGTGAAGAGGGAGATTACTCCTAAGTGGTGATTGACTCTGGGTTCTCTGGGTATTACTGTTGTGACAAGGTAGATTACTCCTGAGTGGTTCTTGACTATTGGTTCTCTGGGTATCACTACTGTGATGAGGGAGATTACTCCTGAGTGGTGCTTGACTCTTGGTTCTCTGGGTATCACTGCAGTGACAAGGGAGATTACTCCCAAGTGGGTTTTGACTCTTGGTTCTCTGGGAATCACTGCTGTGAAAAGGGAGATTACACCTGAGTGGTGCTTGACTCTTGGTTCTCTAGGTATCACTACTGTGATGAGGGAGATTACACCTGAGTGGTGCTTGACTCTTGGTTCTCTAGGTATCACTGCTGTGAAGAGGGAGATTACTCCTGAGTGATTCTTGACTCTTGGTTCTCTGGGTATCACTGCTGTGAAGAGGGGGATTACACCTGAGTGGTGCTTGACTCTTGGTTCTCTGGGTATCACTGCTGTGATGAGGAAGATTACTCCTGAGTGGTGCTTGACTCTTGGTTCTCTGGGTATTACTGTTGTGACAAGGGAGATTACTCCTGAGTGGTTCTTGACTCTTGGTTCTCTGGGTATTACTGTTGTGACAAGGGAGATTACTCCTGAGTGGTGCTTGACTCTTGGTTCTCTGGGTATTACTGTTGTGACAAGGGAGATTACTCCTGAGTGGTGCTTGACTCTTGGTTCTCTGGGTATTACTGTTGTGACGAGGGAGATTACTCGTGAGTGGTTCTTGACTCTTGGTTCTCTGGGTATTAATGTTGTGACGAGGGAGATTACTCCTGAGTTCTTCTTGACTCTTGGTTCTCTGGGTATCACTGCTGTGAAGAGGGAGATTACTCCTGAGTAGTTCTTGACTCTTGGTTCTCTAGGTGTTACTACTGTGATGAGGGAGATTACTCCTGAGTGGGCCTGACTCTTGGTTCTCTGGGTATTACTACTGTGATGAGGGAGATTACTCCTGAGTAGTTCTTGACTCTTGGTTCTCTGTGTATTATTACTGTGATGAGGGAGATTACTCCTGAGTGGTGCTTGACTATTGGTTCTCTGGGTATCACTACTGTGATGAGGGAGATTACTCCTGAGTGGTGCTTGACTCTTGGTTCTCTGGATATCACTGCAGTGACAAGAGAGATTACTCCCAAGTGGGTTTTGACTCTTGGTTCTCTGGGAATCACTGCTGTGAAAAGGGAGATTACACCTGAGTGGTGCGTGACTCTTGGTTCTCTAGGTATCACTACTGTGATGAGGGAGATTACTCCTGAGTTGTGCTTGACTCTTGGTTCACTGGGTATCACTGCCGTGAAGAGGGAGATTACTCCTGAGTGATTCTTGACACTTGGTTCTCTGGGTATCACTGTTGTGATGAGGGAGATTACTCCTGAGTGCTTCTTGACTCTTGGTTCTCTGGGTATCACTGCTGTGATGAGGGAGATTACTCCTAAATGGTGCTTGACTCTTGGTTCTCTGGGTATCACTGCTGTGAAGAGGGAAATTACACCTGAATGGTTCTTGACTCTTGGTTCTCTGGGTATCCCTGCTGTGATGAGGGAGATTACTCCTGAGTGGTGCTTGACTGTTGGTTCTCTGGGTATTACTGTTGTGACAAGGGAGATTACTCCTGAGTAGTTCTTGACTCTTGGTTCTCTGGGTATTACTACTGTGATGAGGGAGATTACTCCTGAGTGGTGCTTGACTCTTGGTTCTCTGGGTATCACTACTGTGATGAGGGAGATTACTCCTGAGTGGTTCTTGACTCTTGGTTCTTTGGGTATCACTGCGGTGAAGAGGGAGATTACTCCTAAGTGGTGCTTGACTCTGGGTTCTCTGGGTATTACTGTTGTGACAAGGGAGATTACTCCTGGTGGTGCTTGACTCTTGGTTCTTTGGGTATTACTGTTGCGACAAGGGAGATTACTCCTGAGTGGTGCTTGATTCTTGGTTCTCTGGGTATTACTGTTGTGACGAGGGAGATTACTCCTGAGAGGTTCTTGACTCTTGGTTTTCTGGGTATTACTGTTGTGACGAGGGAGATTCCTCCTGAGTTCTTCTTGACTCTTGGTTCTCTGTGTATCACTGCTGTGAAGAGGGAGATTACTCCTGAGTAGTTCTTGACTCTTGGTTCTCTAGGTATTACTACTGTGATGAGGGAGATTACTCCTGAGTGGGTTTGACTCTTGGTTCTCTGGGTATTACTACTGTGATGAGGGAGATTACTCCTGAGTGCTTCTTGACCCTTGGATCTCTGGGTATCACTGCTGTGATGAGGGAGATTACTCCTGAGTGGAGCTTGACTCTTGGTTCTCTGGGTATCACTGCTGTGAAGAGGGAGATTACACCTGAGTGGTGCTTGACTCTTGGTTCTCTAGGTATCACTACTGTGATGAGGGAGATTACTCCTGAGTGGTTCTTGACTCTTGGTTCTTTGGGTATCACTGCTGTGAAGAGGGAGAATACTCCTAAGTGGTGATTGACTCTGGGTTCTCTGGGTATTACTGTTGTGACAAGGGAGATTACTCCTGAGTGGTTCTTGACTATTGGTTTTCTGGGTATCACTACTGTGATGAGGGAGATTACTCCTGAGTGGTGCTTGACTCTTGGTTCTCTGGGTATCACTGCAGTGACAACAGAGATTACTCCCAAGTGGGTTTTGACTCTTGGTTCTATGGGAATCACTGCTGTGAAAAGGGAGATTATACCTGAGTGGTGCTTGACTCTTGGTTCTCTAGGTATCACTACTGTGATGAGGGAGATTACTCCTGAGTGGTGCTTGACTCTTGGTTCACTGGATATCACTGCTGTGAAGAGGGAGCTTACTCCTGAGTGATTCTTGACTCTTGGTTCTCTGGGTATCACTGTTGTGATGAGGGAGATTACTCCTGAGTGCTTCTTGACTCTTGGTTCTCTTGGTATTACTGTTGTGACAAGGGAGATTACTCCTGAGTGGTTCTTGACTCTTGGTTCTCTGGGTATTACTGTTGTGACAAGGGAGATTACTCCCGAGTGGTGCTTGACTCTTGGTTCTCTGGGTATTACTGTTGTGACAAGGGAGATTACTCCTGAGTGGTGCTTGACTCTTGGTTCTCTGGGTATTACTGTTGTGACGAGGGAGATTACTCCTGAGTGGTTCTTGACTCTTGGTTCTCTGGGTATTACTGTTGTGACGAGGGAGATTACTCCTGAGTTCTTCTTGACTCTTGGTTCTCTGTGTATCACTGCTGTGAAGAGGGAGATTAATCCTGAGTAGTTCTTGACTCTTGGTTCTCTAGGTATCACTGCTGTGAAGAGGGAGATTACTCCTAAGTGGTGATTGACTCTGGGTTCTCTGGGTATTACTGTTGTGACAAGGGAGATTACTCCTGAGTGGTTCTTGACTATTGGTTCTCTGGGTATCACTACTGTGATGAGTTAGATTACTCCTGAGTGGTGCCTGACTCTTGGTTCTCTGGGTATCACTGCAGTGACAAGGGAGATTACTCCCAAGTGGGTTTTGACTCTTGGTTCTCTGGGAATCACTGCTGTGAAAAGGGAGATTACACCTGAGTGGTGCTTGACTCTTGGTTCTTTAGGTATCACTACTGCGATGAGGGAGATTACACCTGAGTGGTGCTTGACTCTTGGTTCTCTATGTTTCACTGCTGTGAAGAGGGAGATTACTCCTGAGTGATTCTTGACTCTTGGTTCTCTGGGTATCACTGCTGTGAAGAGGGAGATTACACCTGAGTGGTGCTTGACTCTTGGTTCTCTGGGTATCACTGCTGTGATGAGGGAGATTACGCCTGAGTGGTGCTTGACTCTTGGTTCTCTGGGTATTACTGTTGTGACAAGGGAGATTACTCCTGAGTGGTTCTTGACTCTTGGTTCTCTGGTTATTACTGTTGTGACAAGGGAGATTACTCCTGAGTGGTGCTTGACTCTTGGTTCTCTGGATATTACTGTTGTGACAAGGGAGATTACTCCTGAGTGGTGCTTGACTCTTGGTTCTCTGTGTATCACTGCTGTGAAGAGGGAGATTACTCCTAAGTAGTTCTTGCCTCTTGGTTCTCTAGGTATTACTACTGTGATGAGGGAGATTACTCCTGAGTGGGTTTGACTCTTGGTTCTCTGGGTATTACTACTGTGATGAGGGAGATTACTCCTGAGTGCTTCTTGACCCTTGGATCTCTGGGTATCACTGCTGTGATGAGGGAGATTACTCCTGAGTGGAGCTTGACTCTTGGTTCTCTGGGTATCACTGCTGTGAAGAGGGAGATTACTCCTAAGTGGTGCTTGACTCTGGGTTCTCTGGGTATTACTGTTGTGACAAGGGAGATTACTCCTGGTGGTACTTGACTCTTGGTTCTCTAGGTATTACTGTTGCGACAAGGGAGATTACTCCTGAGTGGTGCTTGATTCTTGGTTCTCTGGGTATTACTGTTGTGACGAGGGAGATTACTCCTGAGAGGTTCTTGACTCTTGGTTTTCTGGGTATTACTGTTGTGACGAGGGAGATTACTCCTGAGTTCTTCTTGACTCTTGGTTCTCTGTGTATCACTGCTGTGAAGAGGGAGATTACTCCTGAGTAGTTCTTGACTCTTGGTTCTCTAGGTATTACTACTGTGATGAGGGAGATTACTCCTGAGTGGGTTTGACTCTTGGTTCTCTGGGTATTACTACTGTGATGAGGGAGATTACTCCTGAGTGCTTCTTGACCCTTGGATCTCTGGGTATCACTGCTGTGATGAGGGAGATTACTCCTGAGTGGAGCTTGACTCTTGGTTCTCTGGGTATCACTGCTGTGAAGAGGGAGATTACACCTGAGTGGTGCTTGACTCTTGGTTCTCTAGGTATCACTACTGTGATGAGGGAGATTACTCCTGAGTGGTTCTTGACTCTTGGTTCTTTGGGTATCACTACTGTGAAGAGGGAGATTACTCCTAAGTGGTGATTGACTCTGGGTTCTCTGGGTATTACTGTTGTGACAAGGGAGATTACTCCTGAGTGGTTCTTGACTATTGGTTCTCTGGGTATCACTACTGTGATGAGGGAGATTACTCCTGAGTGGTGCTTGACTCTTGGTTCTCTGGGTATCACTGCAGTGACAACGGAGATTACTCCCAAGTGGGTTTTGACTCTTGGTTCTATGGGAATCACTGCTGTGAAAAGGGAGATTATACCTGAGTTTTGCTTGACTCTTGGTTCTCTAGGTATCACTACTGTGATGAGGGAGATTACTCCTGAGTGGTGCTTGACTCTTGGTTCACTGGGTATCACTGCTGTGAAGAGGGAGCTTACTCCTGAGTGATTCTTGACTCTTGGTTCTCTGGGTATCACTGTTGTGATGAGGGAGATTACTCCTGAGTGCTTCTTGACTCTTGGTTCTCTGGGTATCACTGCTGTGATGAGGGAGATTACTCCTAAATGGTGCTTGACTCTTGGTTCTCCGGGTATCACTGCTGTGAAGAGGGAGATTACACCTGAGTGGTGCTTGACTCTTGGTTCTCTGGGTATCACTGCTGTGATGAGGGAGATTACTCCTGAGTGGTGCTTGACTCTTGGTTCTCTGGGTATTACTGTTGTGACAAGGGAGATTACTCCTGAGTGGTTCTTGACTCTTGGTTCTCTGGGTATTACTGTTGTGACAAGGGAGATTACTCCTGAGTGGTGCTTGACTCTTGGTTCTCTGGGTATTACTGTTGTGACAAGGGAGATTACTCCTGAGTGGTGCTTGACTCTTGGTTCTCTGGGTATTACTGTTGTGACGAGGGAGATTACTCCTGAGTGGTTCTTGACTCTTGGTTCTCTGGGAATCACTGCTGTGAAAAGGGAGATTACACCTGAGTCGTGCTTGACTCTTAGTTCTCTAGGTATCACTACTGTGATGAGGGAGATTACACCTGAGTGGTGCTTGACTCTTGGTTCTCTAGGTATCACTGCTGTGAAGAGGGAGATTACTCCTGAGTGATTCTTGACTCTTGGTCCTCTGGGTATCACTGCTGTGAAGAGGGAGATTACACCTGAGTGGTGCTTGACTCTTGGTTCTCTGGGTATCACTGCTGTGATGAGGGAGATTACTCCTGAGTGGTGCTTTACTCTTGGTTCTCTGGGTATTACTGTTGTGACAAGGGAGATTACTCCTGAGAGGTTCTTGACTCTTGGTTCTCTGGGTATTACTGTTGTGACAAGGGAGATTACTCCTGAGTGGTGCTTGACTCTTGGTTCTCTGGGTATTACTGTTGTGACAAGGGAGATTACTCCTGAGTGGTGCTTGACTCTTGGTTCTCTGGGTATTACTGTTGTGACGAGGGAGATTACTCGTGAGTGGTTCTTGACTCTTTTTTCTCTAGGTATTACTGTTGTAACGAGGGAGATTACTCCTGAGTTCTTCTTGACTCTTGGTTCTCTGTGTATCACTGCTGTGAAGAGGGAGATTACTCCTGAGTAGTTCTTGACTCTTGGTTCTCTAGGTATTACTACTGTGATGAGGGAGATTACTCCAGAGTGGGCTTGACTCTTGGTTCTCTGGGTATTACTACTGTGATGAGGGAGATTACTCCTGAGTAGTTCTTTGCTCTTGGTTCTCTGGGTATTACTACTGTGATGAGGGAGATTACTCCTGAGTGGTGCTTGACTCTTGGTTCTCTGGGTATCACTACTGTGATGAGGGAGATTACTCCTGAGTGCTTCTTGACCCTTGGTTCTCTGGGTATCACTGCTGTGATGAGGGAGATTACTCCTGAGTGCTTCTTGACCCTTGGTTCTCTGGGTATCACTGCTGTGATGAGGGAGATTACTCCTGAGTGGTGCTTGACTCTTGGTTCTTTGGGTATCACTGCTGTGAAGAGGGAGATTACTCCTAAGTGGTGCTTGACTCTGGGTTCTCTGGGTATTATGTTGTGACAAGGGAGATTACTCCTGAGTGGTTCTTGACTCTTGGTTCTCTGGGTATCACTATTGTGACGAGGGAGATTACTCCTGAGTGGTGCTTGACTCTTGGTTCTCTGGGTATCGCTACTGTGATGAGGGAGATTACTTCCAAGTGGTTTTTGACTCTTGGTTCTCTGGGAATCACTGCTGTGAAAAGGGAGATTACACCTGAGTGGTGCTTGACTCTTGGTTCTCTAGGTATCACTACTGTGATCAGGGAGATTACTCCTGAGTGGTGCTTGACTCTTGGTTCACTGGGTATCACTGCTGTGAAGAGGGAGATTACTCCTGAGTGATTCTTGACTCTTGGTTCTCTGGGTATCACTGTTGTGATGAGGGAGATTACTCCTGAGTGCTTCTTGACTCTTGGTTCTGTGGGTATCACTGCTGTGATGAGGGAGATTACTCCTGAGTGGTGCTTGACTCTTGGTTCTGTGGGTATCACCGCTGTGATGAGGGAGATTACACCTGAGTGGTGCTTGACTCTTGGTTCTCTGGGTATCACCGCTGTGAAGAGGGAGATTACACCTGAGTGGTGCTTGACTCTTGGTTCTCTGGGTATCACTGCTGTGTTGAGGGAGATTACTCCTGAGTGGTGCTTGACTATTGGTTCTCTGGGTATCACTGCTGTGACAAGGGAGATTACTCCTGAGTGGTTCTTGACTCTTGGTGCTCTGGGTATTACTGTTGTGACAAGGGAGATTACTCCTGAGTGGTTCCTGACTCTTGGTTCTCTGGGTATCACTACTGTGATGAGGGAGATTACTCCTGAGTGGTGCTTGACTCTTGGTTCTCTGGGTATTACAGTTGTGACAAGGGAGATTACTCCTGAGTGGTGCTTGACTCTTGGTTCTGTGGGTATCACTACTGTGATGAGGGAGATTACTTTGAGTGGTGCTTGACTCTTGGTTCTCTGGGTATCACTACTGTGACAAGAGAGATTACTCCTGAGTAGTTATTGACTCTTGGTTCTATGGGTATTACTGTTGTGACAAGGGAGATTACTCCTGAGTACTTCTTGACTCTTGGTTCTCTGGGTATCACTACTGTGATGAGGGAGATTACTCCTGAGTGGTGCTTGACTCTTGGTTCTCTGGGTATTACTACTGTGATTAGGGAGATTACTCCTGAGTGGTGCTTGACTCTTGGTTCTCTGGGTATTACTACTGTGATGAGGGAGATTACTCCTGAGTAGTTCTTGACTCTTGGTTCTCTGGGTATTATTACTGTGATGAGGGAGATTACTCCTGAGTGGTGCTTGACTCTTGGTTCTCTGGGTATCACTGCTGTGAAGAGGGAGATTACTCCTGAGTGATTCTTGACACTTACTTCTCTGGGAATCACGACTCTGATGAGGGAGATTACTCCTCAGTAGTTCTTGACTCTTGGTTCTATGGGTATTACTGTTGTGACAAGGGAGATTACTCCTGAGTAGTTCTTGACTCTTGGTTCTCTGTGTATCACTGCTGTGAAGAGGGAGATTGCTCCTGAGTAGTTCTTGACTCTTGGTTCTCTAGGTATTACTACTGTGATGAGGGAGATTACTCCTGAGTGGTGCTTGACACTTGGTTCTCTGGGTATTACTACTGTGATGAGGGAGATTACTCCTGAGTAGTTCTTGACTCTTGGTTCTCTGGGTATTACTACTGTGATGAGGGAGATTACTCCTGAGTGGTGCTTGACTCTTGGTTCTCTGGGTATCACTGCTGTGAAGAGGGAGATTACTCCTGAGTGATTCTTGACTCTTGGTTCTCTGTGTATCACTATTGTGATGAGGGAGATTACTCCTGAGTGCTTCTTGACCCTTAGTTCTCTGGGTATCACTGCTGTGATGAGGGAGATTACTCCTGAGTGGTGCTTGACTCTTGGTTCTCTGGGTATCACTGCGGTGAAGAGAGAGATTTCACCTGAGTGGTGCTTGACTCTTGGTTCTCTAGGTATCACTACTGTGATGACAGAGATTACTCTTGAGTGGTTCTTGACTCTAGGTTCTTTGGGTATCACTGCTGTGAAGAGGGAGATTACTCCTAAGTGGTGCTTGACTCTGGGTTCTCTGGGTATTACTGTTGTGACAAGGGAGATTACTCCTGAGTGGTTCTTGACTCTTGGTTCTCTGGGTATCACTACTGTGATGAGGGAGATTACTCCTGAGTGGTGCTTGACTCTTGGTTCTCTAGGTATCACTACTGTGATGAGGGAGATTACTCCTGAGTGGTGCTTGACTCTTGGTTCAGAGGGAGATTACTCCTGAGTGATTCTTGACTCTTGGTTCTCTGGGTATCACTGTTGTGATGAGGGAGATTACTCCTGAGTGCTTCTTGACCCTTGGTTCTCTGGGTATCACTGCTGTGATGAGGGAGACTACTCCTAAGTGGTGCTTGACTCTTGGTTCTCTGGGTATCAATGCTGTGAAGAGGGAGATTACACCTGAGTGGTGCTTGACTCTTGGTTCTCTGGGTATCACTGCTGTGATGAGGGAGATTACTCCTGAGTGGTTCTTGACTCTTGGTTCTTTGGGTATCACTGCTGTGAAGAGGGAGATTACTCCTAAATGGTGCTTGACTCTGGGTTCTCTGGGTATTACTGTTGTGACTAGGGAGATTACTCCTGAGTGGTTCTTGACTCTTGGTTTTCTGGGTATCACTACTGTGATGAGGGAGATTACTCCTGAGTGGTGCTTGACTCTTGGTTCTCTGGGTATCACTGCAGTGACAACGGAGATTACTTCCAAGTGGTTTTTGACTCTTGGTTCTCTGGGAATCACTGCTGTGAAAAGGGAGATTACACCTGAGTGGTGCTTGACTCTTGGTTCTCTAGGTATCACTACTGTGATGAGGGAGATTACTCCTGAGTGGTGCTTGACTCTTGGTTCTCTGGGTATCACTGCTGTGAAGAGGGAGATTACACCTGAGTGGTGCTTGACTCTTGGTTCTCTAGGTATCACTACTGTGATGAGGGAGATTACTCCTGAGTGGTTCTTGACTCTTGGTTCTTTGGGTATCACTGCTGTGAAGAGGGAGATTACTCCTAAGTGGTGATTGACTCTGGGTTCTCTGGGTATTACTGTTGTGACAAGGGAGATTACTCCTGAGTGGTTCTTGACTATTGGTTCTCTGGGTATCACTACTGTGATGAGGGAGATTACTCCTGAGTGGTGCTTGACTCTTGGTTCTCTGGGTATCACTGCAGTGACAACAGAGATTACTCCCAAGTGGGTTTTGACTCTTGGTTCTCTGGGAATCACTGCTGTGAAAAGGGAGATTACACCTGAGTGGTGCTTGACTCTTGGTTCTCTAGGTATCACTACTGTGATGAGGGAGATTACACCTGAGTGGTTCTTGACTCTTGGTTCTCTAGGTATCACTGCTGTGAAGAGGGAGATTACTCCTGAGTGATTCTTGACTCTTGGTTCTCTGGGTATCACTGCTGTGAAGAGGGAGATTACACCTGAGTGGTGCTTGACTCTTGGTTCTCTGGGTATCACTGCTGTGATGAGGGAGATTACTCCTGAGTGGTGCTTGACTCTTGGTTCTCTGGGTATTACTGTTGTGACAAGGGAGATTACTCCTGAGTGGTTCTTGACTCTTGGTTCTCTGGGTATTACTGTTGTGACGAGGGAGATTACTCGTGAGTGGTTCTTGACTCTTGGTTCTCTGGGTATTACTGTTGTGACAAGGGAGATTACTCCTGAGTTCTTCTTGACTCTTGGTTCTCTGTGTATCACTGCTGTGAAGAGGGAGATTACTCCTGAGTAGTTCTTGACTCTTGGTTCTCTAGGTATTACTACTGTGATGAGGGAGATTACTCCTGAGTGGGCTTGACTCTTGGTTCTCTGGGTATTACTACTGTGATGAGGGAGATTACTCCTGAGTAGTTCATGACTCTTGGTTCTCTGGGTATTACTACTGTGATGAGGGAGATTACTCCTGACTGGTGCTTGACTCTTGGTTCTCTGGGTATCACTACTGTGATGAGGGAGATTACTCCTGAGTGCTTCTTGACCCTTGGTTCTCTGGGTATCACTGCTGTGATGAGGGAGATTACTCCTGAGTGGTGCTTGACTCTTGGTTCTCTGGGTATCACTGCTGTGAAGAGGGAGATTACACCGGAGAGGTGCTTGACTCTTGGTTCTGTAGGTATCACTACTGTGATGAGGGAGATTACTCCTGAGTGGTTCTTGACTCTTGGTTCTCTGGGTATCACTACTGTGATGAGGGAGATTACTCCTGAGTGGTGCTTGACTCTTGGTTCTCTGGGTATCACTGCAGTGACAACGGAGATTACTTCCAAGTGGTTTTTGACTCTTGGTTCTCTGGGTATTATTGTTGTGACAAGGGAGATTACTCCTGAGTGGTGCTTGACTCTTGGTTCTCTGGGTATTACTGTTGTGACGAGGGAGATTACTCCCGAGTAGTTCTTGACTCTTGGTTCTCTGGGTATTACTGTTGTGACGAGGGAGATTACTCCTGAGTTCTTCTTGACTCTTGGTTCTCTGTGTATCACTGCTGTGAAGAGGGAGATTACACCTGAGTGGTGCTTGACTCTTGGTTCTCTGGGTATCACTGCTGTAAAGAGGGAGAATACACCAGAGTGGTGCTTGACTCTTGGTTCTGTAGGTATCACTACTGTGATGAGGGAGATTACTCCTGAGTGGTTCTTGACTCTTGGTTCTTTTGGTATCACTGCTGTGAAGAGGGAGATTACTCCTAAGTGCTGCTTGACTCTGGGTTCTCTGGGTATTACTGTTGTGACAATGGAGATTACTCCTGAGTGGTTCTTGACTCTTGGTTCTCTGGGTATCACTACTGTGATGAGGGAGATTACTCCTGAGTGGGCTTGACTCTTGGTTCTCTGGGTATTACTACTGTGATGAGGGAGATTACTCCTGAGTAGTTCTTGACTCTTGGTTCTCTGGGTATTACTACTGTGATGAGGGAGATAACTCCTGAGTGGTGCTTGACTCTTGGTTCTCTGGGTATCACTACTGTGATGAGGGAGATTACTCCTGAGTGCTTCTTGACCCTTGGTTCTCTGGGTATCACTGCTGTGATGAGGGAAATTACTCCTGAGTGGTGCTTGACTCTTGGTTCTCTGGGTATCACTGCTGTGAAGAGGGAGATTACACCGGAGTGGTGCTTGCCTCTTGGTTCTGTAGTTATAACTACTGTGATGAGGGAGATTACTCCTGAGTGGTTCTTGACTCTTGGTTCTTTGGGTATCACTGCTGTGATGAGGGAGATTACTCCTAAGTGGAGCTTGACTCTGGGTTCTCTGGGTATTACTGTTGTGACAAGGGAGATTACTCCTGAGTGGTTCTTGACTCTTGGTTCTCTGGGTATCACTACTGTGATGAGGGAGATTACTCCTGAGTGGTGCTTGACTCTTGGTTCTCTGGGTATCACTGCAGTGACAACAGAGATTACTTCCAAGTGGTTTTTGACTCTTGGTTCTCTGGGAATCACTGCTGTGAAAAGGGAGATTACACCTGAGTGGTGCTTGTCTCTTGGTTCTCTAGGTATCACTACTGTGATGAGGGAGATTACTCCTGAGTGGTGCTTGACTCTTGGTTCTCTGGGTATCATTGCAGTGACAACGGAGATTACTTCCAAGTGGTTTTTGACTCTTGGTTCTCTGGGTATCACTACTGTGATGAGGGAGATTACTCCTGAGTGGTGCTTGACTCTTGGTTCTCTGGGTATCATTGCAGTGACAACGGAGATTACTTCCAAGTGGTTTTTGACTCTTGGTTCTCTGGGAATCACTGCTGTGAAAAGGGAGATTACACTTGAGTGGTGCTTGACTCTTGGTTCTCTAGGTATCACTACTGTGATGAGGGAGATTACTCCTGAGTGGTGCTTGACTCTTGGTTCACTGGGTATCACTGCTGTGAAGAGGGAGATTACTCCTGAGTGATTCTTGACTCTTGGTTCTCTGGGTATCACTGTTGTGATGAGGGAGATTACTCCTGAGTGCTTCTTGACTCTTGGTTCTGTGGGTATCACTGCTGTGATGAGGGAGATTACACCTGAGTGGTGCTTGACTCTTGGTTCTCTGGGTATCACTGCTGTGAAGAGGGAGATTACACCTGAGTGGTGCTTGACTCGTGGTTCTCTGGGTATCACTGCTGTGATGAGGGAGATTACTCCTGAGTGGTGCTTGACTATTGGTTCTCTGGGTATCACTGCTGTGACAAGGGAGATTACTCCTGAGTGGTTCTTGACTCTTGGTGCTCTGGGTATTACTGTTGTGACAAGGGAGATTACTCCTGAGTGGTTCTTGACTCTTGGTTCTCTGGGTATCACTACTGTGATGAGGGAGATTACTCCTGAGTGGTGCTTGACTCTTGGTTCTCTGGGTATTACTGTTGTGACAAGGGAGATTACTCCTGAGTGGTGCTTGACTCTTGGTTCTGTGGGTATCACTACTGTGATGAGGGAGATTACTTTGAGTGGTGCTTGACTCTTGGATCTCTGGGTATCACTACTGTGACAAGAGAGATTACTCCTGAGTGCTTCTTGACACTTCTCTGGGAATCACTACTGTGATGAGGGAAATTACTCCTGAGTAGTTCTTGACTCTTGGTTCTATGGGTATTACTGTTGTGACAAGGGAGATTACTCCTGAGTACTTCTTGACTCTTGGTTCTCTGGGTATCACTACTGTGATGAGGGAGATTACTCCTGAGTGGTGATTGACTCTTGGTTCTCTGGGTATTACCACTGTGATGAGGGAGATTACTCCTGAGTGGTGTTTGACTCTTGGTTCTCTGGGTATTACTACTGTGATGAGGGAGATTACTCCTGAGTAGTTCTTGACTCTTGGTTCTCTGGGTATTATTACTGTGATGAGGGAGATTACTCCTGAGTGGTGCTTGACTCTTGGTTCTCTGGGTATCACTGCTGTGAAGAGGGAGATTACTCCTGAGTGATTCTTGACACTTACTTCTCTGGGAATCACTACTCTGATGAGGGAGATTACTCCTGAGTAGTTCTTGACTCTTGGTTCTATGGGTATTACTGTTGTGACAAGGGAGATTACTCCTGAGTGGTGCTTGACTCTTGGTTCTCTGGGTATTACTGTTGTGACGAGGGAGATTACTCGTGAGTAGTTCTTGACTTTTGGTTCTCTGGGTATTACTGTTGTGTCGAGGGAGATTACTCCTGAGTTCTTCTTGACTCTTGGTTCTCTGGGTATCACTGCTGTGATGAGGGAGACTACTCCTAAGTGGTGCTTGACTCTTGGTTCTCTGGGTATCACTGCTGTGAAGAGGGAGATTACACCTGAGTGGTGCTTGACTCTTGGTTCTCTGGGTATCACTGCGGTGATGAGGGAGATTACTCCTGAGTGGTGCTTGACTATTGGTTCTCTGGGTATCACTGCTGTGACAAGGGGGATTACTCCTGAGTGGTTCTTGACTCTTGGTTCTCTGGGTATTACTGTTGTGACAAGCGAGATTACTCCTGAGTGGTTCTTGACTCTTGGTTCTCTGGGTATCACTACTGTGATGAGGGAGATTACTCCTGAGTGGTGCTTGACTCTTGGTTCTCTGGGTATTACTGTTGTGACAAGGGAGATTACTCCTGAGTGGTGCTTGACTCTTGGTTCTCTGGGTATTACTGTTGTGACAAGGGAGATTACTCCTGAGTGGTGCTTGACTCTTGGTTCTCTGGGTATTACTGTTGTGACGAGGGAGATTACTCGTGAGTGGTTCTTGACTCTTGGTTCTCTGGGTATTACTATTGTGACGAGGGAGATTACTCCTGAGTTCTTCTTGACTCTTGGTTCTCTGTGTATCACTGCTGTGACTAGGGAGATTACTCCTGAGTAGTTCTTGACTCTTGGTTCTCTAGGTATTACTACTGTGATGAGGGAGATTACTCCTGAGTGGGCTTGACTCTTGGTTCTCTGGGTATTACTACTGTGATGAGGGAGATTACTCCTGAGTAGTTCATGACTCTTGGTTCTCCGGGTATTACTACTGTGATGAGGGAGATTACTCCTGAGTGGTGCTTGACTCTTGGTTCTCTGGGTATCACTACTGTGATGAAGGAGATTACTCCTGAGTGCTTCTTGACCCTTGGTTCTCTGGGTATCACTGCTGTGATGAGGGAGATTACTCCTGAGTGGTGCTTGACTCTTGGTTCTCTGGGTATCACTGCTGTGAAGAGGGAGATTACACCGGAGAGGTGCTTGACTCTTGGTTCTGTAGGTATCACTACTGTGATGAGGGAGATTACTCCTGAGTGGTTCTTGACTCTTGGTTCTCTGGGTATCACTACTGTGATGAGGGAGATTACTCCTGAGTGGTGCTTGACTCTTGGTTCTCTGGGTATCACTGCAGTGACAACGGAGATTACTTCCAAGTGGTTTTTGACTCTTGGTTCTCTGGGTATTATTGTTGTGACAAGGGAGATTACTCCTGAGTGGTGCTTGACTCTTGGTTCTCTGGGTATTACTGTTGTGACGAGGGAGATTACTCCTGAGTGGTGCTTGACTCTTGGTTCTCTGGGTATCACTACTGTGATGAGGGAGATTACTCCTGAGTGCTTCTTGACCCTTGGTTCTCTGGGTATCACTGCTGTGATGAGGGAGATTACTCCTGAGTGGTGCTTGACTCTTGGTTCTCTGGGTATCACTGCTGTGAAGAGGGAGATTACACCGGAGAGGTGCTTGACTCTTGGTTCTGTAGGTATCACTACTGTGATGAGGGAGATTACTCCTGAGTGGTTCTTGACTCTTGGTTCTCTGGGTATCACTACTGTGATGAGGGAGATTACTCCTGAGTGGTGCTTGACTCTTGGTTCTCTGGGTATCACTGCAGTGACAACGGAGATTACTTCCAAGTGGTTTTTGACTCTTGGTTCTCTGGGTATTATTGTTGTGACAAGGGAGAATACACCAGAGTGGTGCTTGACTCTTGGTTCTGTAGGTATCACTACTGTGATGAGGGAGATTACTCCTGAGTGGTTCTTGACTCTTGGTTCTTTTGGTATCACTGCTGTGAAGAGGGAGATTACTCCTAAGTGGTGCTTGACTCTGGGTTCTCTGGGTATTACTGTTGTGACAAGGGAGATTACTCCTGAGTGGTTCTTGACTCTTGGTTCTCTGGGTATCACTACTGTGATGAGGGAGATTACTCCTGAGTGGGCTTGACTCTTGGTTCTCTGGGTATTACTACTGTGATGAGGGAGATTACTCCTGAGTAGTTCTTGACTCTTGGTTCTCTGGGTATTACTACTGTGATGAGGGAGATTACTCCTGAGTGGTGCTTGACTCTTGGTTCTCTGGGTATCACTACTGTGATGAGGGAGATTACTCCTGAGTGCTTCTTGACCCTTGGTTCTCTGGGTATCACTGCTGTGATGAGGGAGATTACTCCTGAGTGGTGCTTGACTCTTGGTTCTCTGGGTATCACTGCTGTGAAGAGGGAGATTACACCGGAGTGGTGCTTGCCTCTTGGTTCTGTAGGTATCACTACTGTGATGAGGGAGATTACTCCTGAGTGGTTCTTGACTCTTGGTTCTTTGGGTATCACTGCTGTGAAGAGGGAGATTACACCTGAGTGGTGCTTGACTCTGGGTTCTCTGGGTATTACTGTTGTGACAAGGGAGATTACTCCTGAGTGGTTCTTGACTCTTGGTTCTCTGGGTATCACTACTGTGATGAGGGAGATTACTCCTGAGTGGTGCTTGACTCTTGGTTCTATGGGTATCACTGCAGTGACAACGGAGATTACTTCCAAGTGCTGTTTGACTCTTGGTTCTCTGGGAATCACTGCTGTGAAAAGGGAGATTACACCTGAGTGGTGCTTGTCTCTTGGTTCTCTAGGTATCACTACTGTGATGAGGGAGATTACTCCTGAGTGGTGCTTGACTCTTGGTTCTCTGGGTATCATTGCAGTGACAAGGGAGATTACTTCCAAGTGGTTTTTGACTCTTGGTTCTCTGGGTATCACTACTGTGATGAGGGAGATTACTCCTGAGTGGTGCTTGACTCTTGGTTCTCTGGGTATCATTGCAGTGACAACGGAGATTACTTCCAAGTGGTTTTTGACTCTTGGTTCTCTGGGTATCACTACTGTGATGAGGGAGATTACTCCTGAGTGGTGCTTGACTCTTGGTTCTCTGGGTATCATTGCAGTGACAACGGAGATTACTTCCAAGTGGTTTTTGACTCTTGGTTCTCTGGGAATCACTGCTGTGAAAAGGGAGATTACACTTGAATGGTGCTTGACTCTTGGTTCTCTAGGTATCACTACTGTGATGAGGGAGATTACTCCTGAGTGGTGCTTGACTCTTGGTTCACTGGGTATCACTGCTATGAAGAGGGAGATTACTCCTGAGTGATTCTTGACTCTTGGTTCTCTGGGTATCACTGTTGTGATGAGGGAGATTACTCCTGAGTGCTTCTTGACTCTTGGTTCTGTGGGTATCACTGCTGTGATGAGGGAGATTACACCTGAGTGGTGCTTGACTCTTGGTTCTCTGGGTATCACTGCTGTGAAGAGGGAGATTACACCTGAGTGGTGCTTGACTCTTGGTTCGCTGGGTATCACTGCTGTGATGAGGGAGATTACTCCTGAGTGGTGCTTGACTATTGGTTCTCTGGGTATCACTGCTGTGACAAGGGAGATTACTCCTGAGTGGTTCTTGACTCTTGGTGCTCTGGGTATTACTGTTGTGATGAGGGAGATTACTCCTGAGTGGTTCTTGACTCTTGGTTCTCTGGGTATCACTACTGTGATGAGGGAGATTACTCCTGAGTGGTGCTTGACTCTTGGTTCTCTGGGTATTACTGTTGTGACAAGGGAGATTACTCCTGAGTGGTGCTTGACTCTTGGTTCTGTGGGTATCACTACTGTGATGAGGGAGATTACTTTGAGTGGTGCTTGACTCTTGGATCTCTGGGTATCACTACTGTGACAAGAGAGATTACTCCTGAGTGCTTCTTGACACTTCTCTGGGAATCACTACTGTGATGAGGGAAATTACTCCTGAGTAGTTCTTGACTCTTGGTTCTATGGGTATTACTGTTGTGACAAGGGAGATTACTCCTGAGTACTTCTTGACTCTTGGTTCTCTGGGTATCACTACTGTGATGAGGGAGATTACTCCTGAGTGGTGCTTGACTCTTGGTTCTCTGGGTATTACTACTGTGATGAGGGAGATTACTCCTGAGTGGTGTTTGACTCTTGGTTCTCTGGGTATTACTACTGTGATGAGGGAGATTACTCCTGAGTAGTTCTTGACTCTTGGTTCTCTGGGTATTATTACTGTGATGAGGGAGATTACTCCTGAGTGGTGCTTGACTCTTGGTTCTCTGGGTATCACTGCTGTGAAGAGGGAGATTACACCTGAGTGGTGCTTGACTCTTGGTTCTCTAGGTATCACTACTGTGATGAGGGAGATTACTCCTGAGTGGTTCTTGACTCTTGGTTCTTTGGGTATCACTGCTGTGAAGAGGGAGATTACTCCTAAGTGGTGATTGACTCTGGGTTCTCTGGGTATTACTGTTGTGACAAGGGAGATTACTCCTGAGTGGTTCTTGACTATTGGTTCTCTGGGTATCACTACTGTGATGAGGGAGATTACTCCTGAGTGGTGCTTGACTCTTGGTTCTCTGGGTATCACTGCAGTGACAAAGGAGATTACACCCAAGTGGGTTTTGACTCTTGGTTCTCTGGGAATCACTGCTGTGAAAAGGGAGATTACACCTGAGTGGTGCTTGACTCTTAGTTCTCTAGGTATCACTACTGTGATGAGGGAGATTACACCTGAGTGGTGCTTGACTCTTGGTTCTCTAGGTATCACTGCTGTGAAGAGGGAGATTACTCCTGAGTGATTCTTGACTCTTGGTCCTCTGGGTATCACTGCTGTGAAGAGGGAGATTACACCTGAGTGGTGCTTGACTCTTGGTTCTCTGGGTATCACTGCTGTGATGAGGGAGATTACTCCTGAGTGGTGCTTTACTCTTGGTTCTCTGGGTATTACTGTTGTGACAAGGGAGATTACTCCTGAGTGGTTCTTGACTCTTGGTTCTCTGGGTATTACTGTTGTGACAAGGGAGATTACTCCTGAGTGGTGCTTGACTCTTGGTTCTCTGGGTATTACTGTTGTGACAAGGGAGATTACTCCTGAGTGGTGCTTGACTCTTGGTTCTCTGGGTATTACTGTTGTGACGAGGGAGATTACTCGTGAGTGGTTCTTGACTCTTTTTTCTCTGGGTATTACTGTTGTAACGAGGGAGATTACTCCTGAGTTCTTCTTGACTCTTGGTTCTCTGTGTATCACTGCTGTGAAGAGGGAGATTACTCCTGAGTAGTTCTTGACTCTTGGTTCTCTAGGTATTACTACTGTGATGAGGGAGATTACTCCAGAGTGGGCTTGACTCTTGGTTCTCTGGGTATTACTACTGTGATGAGGGAGATTACTCCTGAGTAGTTCTTTGCTCTTGGTTCTCTGGGTATTACTACTGTGATGAGGGAGATTACTCCTGAGTGGTGCTTGACTCTTGGTTCTCTGGGTATCACTACTGTGATGAGGGAGATTACTCCTGAGTGCTTCTTGACCCTTGGTTCTCTGGGTATCACTGCTGTGATGAGGGAGATTACTCCTGAGTGCTTCTTGACCCTTGGTTCTCTGGGTATCACTGCTGTGATGAGGGAGATTACTCCTGAGTGGTGCTTGACTCTTGGTTCTTTGGGTATCACTGCTGTGAAGAGGGAGATTACTCCTAAGTGGTGCTTGACTCTGGGTTCTCTGGGTATTATGTTGTGACAAGGGAGATTACTCCTGAGTGGTTCTTGACTCTTGGTTCTCTGGGTATCACTATTGTGACGAGGGAGATTACTCCTGAGTGGTGCTTGACTCTTGGTTCTCTGGGTATCACTGCAGTGACAACGGAGATTACTTCCAAGTGGTTTTTGACTCTTGGTTCTCTGGGAATCACTGCTGTGAAAAGGGAGATTACACCTGAGTGGTGCTTGACTCTTGGTTCTCTAGGTATCACTACTGTGATCAGGGAGATTACTCCTGAGTGGTGCTTGACTCTTGGTTCACTGGGTATCACTGCTGTGAAGAGGGAGATTACTCCTGAGTGATTCTTGACTCTTGGTTCTCTGGGTATCACTGTTGTGATGAGGGAGATTACTCCTGAGTGCTTCTTGACTCTTGGTTCTGTGGGTATCACTGCTGTGATGAGGGAGATTACTCCTGAGTGGTGCTTGACTCTTGGTTCTGTGGGTATCACCGCTGTGATGAGGGAGATTACACCTGAGTGGTGCTTGACTCTTGGTTCTCTGGGTATCACCGCTGTGAAGAGGGAGATTACACCTGAGTGGTGCTTGACTCTTGGTTCTCTGGGTATCACTGCTGTGTTGAGGGAGATTACTCCTGAGTGGTGCTTGACTATTGGTTCTCTGGGTATCACTGCTGTGACAAGGGAGATTACTCCTGAGTGGTTCTTGACTCTTGGTGCTCTGGGTATTACTGTTGTGACAAGGGAGATTACTCCTGAGTGGTTCCTGACTCTTGGTTCTCTGGGTATCACTACTGTGATGAGGGAGATTACTCCTGAGTGGTGCTTGACTCTTGGTTCTCTGGGTATTACAGTTGTGACAAGGGAGATTACTCCTGAGTGGTGCTTGACTCTTGGTTCTGTGGGTATCACTACTGTGATGAGGGAGATTACTTTGAGTGGTGCTTGACTCTTGGTTCTCTGGGTATCACTACTGTGACAAGAGAGATTACTCCTGAGTAGTTCTTGACTCTTGGTTCTATGGGTATTACTGCTGTGACAAGGGAGATTACTCCTGAGTACTTCTTGACTCTTGGTTCTCTGGGTATCACTACTGTGATGAGGGAGATTACTCCTGAGTGGTGCTTGACTCTTGGTTCTCTGGGTATTACTACTGTGATTAGGGAGATTACTCCTGAGTGGTGCTTGACTCTTGGTTCTCTGGGTATTACTACTGTGATGAGGGAGACTACTCCTGAGTAGTTCTTAACTCTTGGTTCTCTGGGTATTATTACTGTGATGAGGGAGATTACTCCTGAGTGGTGCTTGACTCTTGGTTCTCTGGGTATCACTGCTGTGAAGAGGGAGATTACTCCTGAGTGATTCTTGACACTTACTTCTCTGGGAATCACGACTCTGATGAGGGAGATTACTCCTCAGTAGTTCTTGACTCTTGGTTCTATGGGTATTACTGTTGTGACAAGGGAGATTACTCCTGAGTAGTTCTTGACTCTTGGTTCTCTGTGTATCACTGCTGTGAAGAGGGAGATTGCTCCTGAGTAGTTCTTGACTCTTGGTTCTCTAGGTATTACTACTGTGATGAGGGAGATTACTCCTGAGTGGTGCTTGACACTTGGTTCTCTGGGTATTACTACTGTGATGAGGGAGATTACTCCTGAGTAGTTCTTGACTCTTGGTTCTCTGGGTATTACTACTGTGATGAGGGAGATTACTCCTGAGTGGTGCTTGACTCTTGGTTCTCTGGGTATCACTGCTGTGAAGAGGGAGATTACTCCTGAGTGATTCTTGACTCTTGGTTCTCTGTGTATCACTATTGTGATGAGGGAGATTACTCCTGAGTGCTTCTTGACCCTTAGTTCTCTGGGTATCACTGCTGTGATGAGGGAGATTACTCCTGAGTGGTGCTTGACTCTTGGTTCTCTGGGTATCACTGCGGTGAAGAGAGAGATTTCACCTGAGTGGTGCTTGACTCTTGGTTCTCTAGGTATCACTACTGTAATGACAGAGATTACTCCTGAGTGGTTCTTGACTCTAGGTTCTTTGGGTATCACTGCTGTGAAGAGGGAGATTACTCCTAAGTGGTGCTTGACTCTGGGTTCTCTGGGTATTACTGTTGTGACAAGGGAGATTACTCCTGAGTGGTTCTTGACTCTTGGTTCTCTGGGTATCACTACTGTGATGAGGGAGATTACTCCTGAGTGGTGCTTGACTCTTGGTTCTCTAGGTATCACTACTGTGATGAGGGAGATTACTCCTGAGTGGTGCTTGACTCTTGGTTCAGAGGGAGATTACTCCTGAGTGATTCTTGACTCTTGGTTCTCTGGGTATCACTGTTGTGATGAGGGAGATTACTCCTGAGTGCTTCTTGACCCTTGGTTCTCTGGGTATCACTGCTGTGATGAGGGAGACTACTCCTAAGTGGTGCTTGACTCTTGGTTCTCTGGGTATCAATGCTGTGAAGAGGGAGATTACACCTGAGTGGTTCTTGACTCTTGGTTCTCTGGGTATCACTGCTGTGATGAGGGAGATTACTCCTGAGTGGTTCTTGACTCTTGGTTCTTTGGGTATCACTGCTGTGAAGAGGGAGATTACTCCTAAATGGTGCTTGACTCTGGGTTCTCTGGGTATTACTGTTGTGACTAGGGAGATTACTCCTGAGTGGTTCTTGACTCTTGGTTCTCTGGGTATCACTACTGTGATGAGGGAGATTACTCCTGAGTGGTGCTTGACTCTTGGTTCTCTGGGTATCACTACTGTGATGAGGGAGATTACTCCTGAGTGCTTCTTGACCCTTGGTTCTCTGGGTATCACTGCTGTGATGAGGGAGATTACTCCTGAGTGGTGCTTGACTCTTGGTTCTCTGGGTATCACTGCTGTGAAGAGGGAGATTACACCGGAGAGGTGCTTGACTCTTGGTTCTGTAGGTATCACTACTGTGATGAGGGAGATTACTCCTGAGTGGTTCTTGACTCTTGGTTCTCTGGGTATCACTACTGTGATGAGGGAGATTACTCCTGAGTGGTGCTTGACTCTTGGTTCTCTGGGTATCACTGCAGTGACAACGGAGATTACTTCCAAGTGGTTTTTGACTCTTGGTTCTCTGGGTATTATTGTTGTGACAAGGGAGAATACACCAGAGTGGTGCTTGACTCTTGGTTCTGTAGGTATCACTACTGTGATGAGGGAGATTACTCCTGAGTGGTTCTTGACTCTTGGTTCTTTTGGTATCACTGCTGTGAAGAGGGAGATTACTCCTAAGTGGTGCTTGACTCTGGGTTCTCTGGGTATTACTGTTGTGACAAGGGAGATTACTCCTGAGTGGTTCTTGACTCTTGGTTCTCTGGGTATCACTACTGTGATGAGGGAGATTACTCCTGAGTGGGCTTGACTCTTGGTTCTCTGGGTATTACTACTGTGATGAGGGAGATTACTCCTGAGTAGTTCTTGACTCTTGGTTCTCTGGGTATTACTACTGTGATGAGGGAGATTACTCCTGAGTGGTGCTTGACTCTTGGTTCTCTGGGTATCACTACTGTGATGAGGGAGATTACTCCTGAGTGCTTCTTGACCCTTGGTTCTCTGGGTATCACTGCTGTGATGAGGGAGATTACTCCTGAGTGGTGCTTGACTCTTGGTTCTCTGGGTATCACTGCTGTGAAGAGGGAGATTACACCGGAGTGGTGCTTGCCTCTTGGTTCTGTAGGTATCACTACTGTGATGAGGGAGATTACTCCTGAGTGGTTCTTGACTCTTGGTTCTTTGGGTATCACTGCTGTGAAGAGGGAGATTACACCTGAGTGGTGCTTGACTCTGGGTTCTCTGGGTATTACTGTTGTGACAAGGGAGATTACTCCTGAGTGGTTCTTGACTCTTGGTTCTCTGGGTATCACTACTGTGATGAGGGAGATTACTCCTGAGTGGTGCTTGACTCTTGGTTCTATGGGTATCACTGCAGTGACAACGGAGATTACTTCCAAGTGCTGTTTGACTCTTGGTTCTCTGGGAATCACTGCTGTGAAAAGGGAGATTACACCTGAGTGGTGCTTGTCTCTTGGTTCTCTAGGTATCCCTACTGTGATGAGGGAGATTACTCCTGAGTGGTGCTTGACTCTTGGTTCTCTGGGTATCATTGCAGTGACAAGGGAGATTACTTCCAAGTGGTTTTTGACTCTTGGTTCTCTGGGTATCACTACTGTGATGAGGGAGATTACTCCTGAGTGGTGCTTGACTCTTGGTTCTCTGGGTATCATTGCAGTGACAACGGAGATTACTTCCAAGTGGTTTTTGACTCTTGGTTCTCTGGGTATCACTACTGTGATGAGGGAGATTACTCCTGAGTGGTGCTTGACTCTTGGTTCTCTGGGTATCATTGCAGTGACAACGGAGATTACTTCCAAGTGGTTTTTGACTCTTGGTTCTCTGGGAATCACTGCTGTGAAAAGGGAGATTACACTTGAATGGTGCTTGACTCTTGGTTCTCTAGGTATCACTACTGTGATGAGGGAGATTACTCCTGAGTGGTGCTTGACTCTTGGTTCACTGGGTATCACTGCTGTGAAGAGGGAGATTACTCCTGAGTGATTCTTGACTCTTGGTTCTCTGGGTATCACTGTTGTGATGAGGGAGATTACTCCTGAGTGCTTCTTGACTCTTGGTTCTGTGGGTATCACTGCTGTGATGAGGGAGATTACACCTGAGTGGTGCTTGACTCTTGGTTCTCTGGGTATCACTGCTGTGAAGAGGGAGATTACACCTGAGTGGTGCTTGACTCTTGGTTCGCTGGGTATCACTGCTGTGATGAGGGAGATTACTCCTGAGTGGTGCTTGACTATTGGTTCTCTGGGTATCACTGCTGTGACAAGGGAGATTACTCCTGAGTGGTTCTTGACTCTTGGTGCTCTGGGTATTACTGTTGTGATGAGGGAGATTACTCCTGAGTGGTTCTTGACTCTTGGTTCTCTGGGTATCACTACTGTGATGAGGGAGATTACTCCTGAGTGGTGCTTGACTCTTGGTTCTCTGGGTATTACTGTTGTGACAAGGGAGATTACTCCTGAGTGGTGCTTGACTCTTGGTTCTGTGGGTATCACTACTGTGATGAGGGAGATTACTTTGAGTGGTGCTTGACTCTTGGATCTCTGGGTATCACTACTGTGACAAGAGAGATTACTCCTGAGTGCTTCTTGACACTTCTCTGGGAATCACTACTGTGATGAGGGAAATTACTCCTGAGTAGTTCTTGACTCTTGGTTCTATGGGTATTACTGTTGTGACAAGGGAGATTACTCCTGAGTACTTCTTGACTCTTGGTTCTCTGGGTATCACTACTGTGATGAGGGAGATTACTCCTGAGTGGTGCTTGACTCTTGGTTCTCTGGGTATTACTACTGTGATGAGGGAGATTACTCCTGAGTGGTGTTTGACTCTTGGTTCTCTGGGTATTACTACTGTGATGAGGGAGATTACTCCTGAGTAGTTCTTGACTCTTGGTTCTCTGGGTATTATTACTGTGATGAGGGAGATTACTCCTGAGTGGTGCTTGACTCTTGGTTCTCTGGGTATCACTGCTGTGAAGAGGGAGATTACACCTGAGTGGTGCTTGACTCTTGGTTCTCTAGGTATCACTACTGTGATGAGGGAGATTACTCCTGAGTGGTTCTTGACTCTTGGTTCTTTGGGTATCACTGCTGTGAAGAGGGAGATTACTCCTAAGTGGTGATTGACTCTGGGTTCTCTGGGTATTACTGTTGTGACAAGGGAGATTACTCCTGAGTGGTTCTTGACTATTGGTTCTCTGGGTATCACTACTGTGATGAGGGAGATTACTCCTGAGTGGTGCTTGACTCTTGGTTCTCTGGGTATCACTGCAGTGACAAAGGAGATTACACCCAAGTGGGTTTTGACTCTTGGTTCTCTGGGAATCACTGCTGTGAAAAGGGAGATTACACCTGAGTGGTGCTTGACTCTTAGTTCTCTAGGTATCACTACTGTGATGAGGGAGATTACACCTGAGTGGTGCTTGACTCTTGGTTCTCTAGGTATCACTGCTGTGAAGAGGGAGATTACTCCTGAGTGATTCTTGACTCTTGGTCCTCTGGGTATCACTGCTGTGAAGAGGGAGATTACACCTGAGTGGTGCTTGACTCTTGGTTCTCTGGGTATCACTGCTGTGATGAGGGAGATTACTCCTGAGTGGTGCTTTACTCTTGGTTCTCTGGGTATTACTGTTGTGACAAGGGAGATTACTCCTGAGTGGTTCTTGACTCTTGGTTCTCTGGGTATTACTGTTGTGACAAGGGAGATTACTCCTGAGTGGTGCTTGACTCTTGGTTCTCTGGGTATTACTGTTGTGACAAGGGAGATTACTCCTGAGTGGTGCTTGACTCTTGGTTCTCTGGGTATTACTGTTGTGACGAGGGAGATTACTCGTGAGTGGTTCTTGACTCTTTTTTCTCTGGGTATTACTGTTGTAACGAGGGAGATTACTCCTGAGTTCTTCTTGACTCTTGGTTCTCTGTGTATCACTGCTGTGAAGAGGGAGATTACTCCTGAGTAGTTCTTGACTCTTGGTTCTCTAGGTATTACTACTGTGATGAGGGAGATTACTCCAGAGTGGGCTTGACTCTTGGTTCTCTGGGTATTACTACTGTGATGAGGGAGATTACTCCTGAGTAGTTCTTTGCTCTTGGTTCTCTGGGTATTACTACTGTGATGAGGGAGATTACTCCTGAGTGGTGCTTGACTCTTGGTTCTCTGGGTATCACTACTGTGATGAGGGAGATTACTCCTGAGTGCTTCTTGACCCTTGGTTCTCTGGGTATCACTGCTGTGATGAGGGAGATTACTCCTGAGTGCTTCTTGACCCTTGGTTCTCTGGGTATCACTGCTGTGATGAGGGAGATTACTCCTGAGTGGTGCTTGACTCTTGGTTCTTTGGGTATCACTGCTGTGAAGAGGGAGATTACTCCTAAGTGGTGCTTGACTCTGGGTTCTCTGGGTATTATGTTGTGACAAGGGAGATTACTCCTGAGTGGTTCTTGACTCTTGGTTCTCTGGGTATCACTATTGTGACGAGGGAGATTACTCCTGAGTGGTGCTTGACTCTTGGTTCTCTGGGTATCACTGCAGTGACAACGGAGATTACTTCCAAGTGGTTTTTGACTCTTGGTTCTCTGGGAATCACTGCTGTGAAAAGGGAGATTACACCTGAGTGGTGCTTGACTCTTGGTTCTCTAGGTATCACTACTGTGATCAGGGAGATTACTCCTGAGTGGTGCTTGACTCTTGGTTCACTGGGTATCACTGCTGTGAAGAGGGAGATTACTCCTGAGTGATTCTTGACTCTTGGTTCTCTGGGTATCACTGTTGTGATGAGGGAGATTACTCCTGAGTGCTTCTTGACTCTTGGTTCTGTGGGTATCACTGCTGTGATGAGGGAGATTACTCCTGAGTGGTGCTTGACTCTTGGTTCTGTGGGTATCACCGCTGTGATGAGGGAGATTACACCTGAGTGGTGCTTGACTCTTGGTTCTCTGGGTATCACCGCTGTGAAGAGGGAGATTACACCTGAGTGGTGCTTGACTCTTGGTTCTCTGGGTATCACTGCTGTGTTGAGGGAGATTACTCCTGAGTGGTGCTTGACTATTGGTTCTCTGGGTATCACTGCTGTGACAAGGGAGATTACTCCTGAGTGGTTCTTGACTCTTGGTGCTCTGGGTATTACTGTTGTGACAAGGGAGATTACTCCTGAGTGGTTCCTGACTCTTGGTTCTCTGGGTATCACTACTGTGATGAGGGAGATTACTCCTGAGTGGTGCTTGACTCTTGGTTCTCTGGGTATTACAGTTGTGACAAGGGAGATTACTCCTGAGTGGTGCTTGACTCTTGGTTCTGTGGGTATCACTACTGTGATGAGGGAGATTACTTTGAGTGGTGCTTGACTCTTGGTTCTCTGGGTATCACTACTGTGACAAGAGAGATTACTCCTGAGTAGTTCTTGACTCTTGGTTCTATGGGTATTACTGCTGTGACAAGGGAGATTACTCCTGAGTACTTCTTGACTCTTGGTTCTCTGGGTATCACTACTGTGATGAGGGAGATTACTCCTGAGTGGTGCTTGACTCTTGGTTCTCTGGGTATTACTACTGTGATTAGGGAGATTACTCCTGAGTGGTGCTTGACTCTTGGTTCTCTGGGTATTACTACTGTGATGAGGGAGACTACTCCTGAGTAGTTCTTAACTCTTGGTTCTCTGGGTATTATTACTGTGATGAGGGAGATTACTCCTGAGTGGTGCTTGACTCTTGGTTCTCTGGGTATCACTGCTGTGAAGAGGGAGATTACTCCTGAGTGATTCTTGACACTTACTTCTCTGGGAATCACGACTCTGATGAGGGAGATTACTCCTCAGTAGTTCTTGACTCTTGGTTCTATGGGTATTACTGTTGTGACAAGGGAGATTACTCCTGAGTAGTTCTTGACTCTTGGTTCTCTGTGTATCACTGCTGTGAAGAGGGAGATTGCTCCTGAGTAGTTCTTGACTCTTGGTTCTCTAGGTATTACTACTGTGATGAGGGAGATTACTCCTGAGTGGTGCTTGACACTTGGTTCTCTGGGTATTACTACTGTGATGAGGGAGATTACTCCTGAGTAGTTCTTGACTCTTGGTTCTCTGGGTATTACTACTGTGATGAGGGAGATTACTCCTGAGTGGTGCTTGACTCTTGGTTCTCTGGGTATCACTGCTGTGAAGAGGGAGATTACTCCTGAGTGATTCTTGACTCTTGGTTCTCTGTGTATCACTATTGTGATGAGGGAGATTACTCCTGAGTGCTTCTTGACCCTTAGTTCTCTGGGTATCACTGCTGTGATGAGGGAGATTACTCCTGAGTGGTGCTTGACTCTTGGTTCTCTGGGTATCACTGCGGTGAAGAGAGAGATTTCACCTGAGTGGTGCTTGACTCTTGGTTCTCTAGGTATCACTACTGTAATGACAGAGATTACTCCTGAGTGGTTCTTGACTCTAGGTTCTTTGGGTATCACTGCTGTGAAGAGGGAGATTACTCCTAAGTGGTGCTTGACTCTGGGTTCTCTGGGTATTACTGTTGTGACAAGGGAGATTACTCCTGAGTGGTTCTTGACTCTTGGTTCTCTGGGTATCACTACTGTGATGAGGGAGATTACTCCTGAGTGGTGCTTGACTCTTGGTTCTCTAGGTATCACTACTGTGATGAGGGAGATTACTCCTGAGTGGTGCTTGACTCTTGGTTCAGAGGGAGATTACTCCTGAGTGATTCTTGACTCTTGGTTCTCTGGGTATCACTGTTGTGATGAGGGAGATTACTCCTGAGTGCTTCTTGACCCTTGGTTCTCTGGGTATCACTGCTGTGATGAGGGAGACTACTCCTAAGTGGTGCTTGACTCTTGGTTCTCTGGGTATCAATGCTGTGAAGAGGGAGATTACACCTGAGTGGTTCTTGACTCTTGGTTCTCTGGGTATCACTGCTGTGATGAGGGAGATTACTCCTGAGTGGTTCTTGACTCTTGGTTCTTTGGGTATCACTGCTGTGAAGAGGGAGATTACTCCTAAATGGTGCTTGACTCTGGGTTCTCTGGGTATTACTGTTGTGACTAGGGAGATTACTCCTGAGTGGTTCTTGACTCTTGGTTCTCTGGGTATCACTACTGTGATGAGGGAGATTACTCCTGAGTGGTGCTTGACTCTTGGTTCTCTGGGTATCACTGCAGTGACAACGGAGATTACTTCCAAGTGGTTTTTGACTCTTGGTTCTCTGGGAATCACTGCTGTGAAAAGGGAGATTACACCTGAGTGGTGCTTGACTCTTGGTTCTCTAGGTATCACTACTGTGATGAGGGAGATTACTCCTGAGTGGTGCTTGACTCTTGGTTCTCTGGGTATCACTGCTGTGAAGAGGGAGATTACACCTGAGTGGTGCTTGACTCTTGGTTCTCTAGGTATCACTACTGTGATGAGGGAGATTACTCCTGAGTGGTTCTTGACTCTTGGTTCTTTGGGTATCACTGCTGTGAAGAGGGAGATTACTCCTAAGTGGTGATTGACTCTGGGTTCTCTGGGTATTACTGTTGTGACAAGGGAGATTACTCCTGAGTGGTTCTTGACTATTGGTTCTCTGGGTATCACTACTGTGATGAGGGAGATTACTCCTGAGTGGTGCTTGACTCTTGGTTCTCTGGGTATCACTGCAGTGACAACAGAGATTACTCCCAAGTGGGTTTTGACTCTTGGTTCTCTGGGAATCACTGCTGTGAAAAGGGAGATTACACCTGAGTGGTGCTTGACTCTTGGTTCTCTAGGTATCACTACTGTGATGAGGGAGATTACACCTGAGTGGTTCTTGACTCTTGGTTCTCTAGGTATCACTGCTGTGAAGAGGGAGATTACTCATGAGTGATTCTTGACTCTTGGTTCTCTGGGTATCACTGCTGTGAAGAGGGAGATTACACCTGAGTGGTGCTTGACTCTTGGTTCTCTGGGTATCACTGCTGTGATGAGGGAGATTACTCCTGAGTGGTGCTTGACTCTTGGTTCTCTGGGTATTACTGTTGTGACAAGGGAGATTACTCCTGAGTGGTTCTTGACTCTTGGTTCTCTGGGTATTACTGTTGTGACGAGGGAGATTACTCGTGAGTGGTTCTTGACTCTTGGTTCTCTGGGTATTACTGTTGTGACGAGGGAGATTACTCCTGAGTTCTTCTTGACTCTTGGTTCTCTGTGTATCACTGCTGTGAAGAGGGAGATTACTCCTGAGTAGTTCTTGACTCTTGGTTCTCTAGGTATTACTACTGTGATGAGGGAGATTACTCCTGAGTGGGCTTGACTCTTGGTTCTCTGGGTATTACTACTGTGATGAGGGAGATTACTCCTGAGTAGTTCATGACTCTTGGTTCTCTGGGTATTACTACTGTGATGAGGGAGATTACTCCTGAGTGGTGCTTGACTCTTGGTTCTCTGGGTATCATTACTGTGATGAGGGAGATTACTCCTGAGTGCTTCTTGACCCTTGGTTCTCTGGGTATCACTGCTGTGATGAGGGAGATTACTCCTGAGTGGTGCTTGACTCTTGGTTCTCTGGGTATCACTGCTGTGAAGAGGGAGATTACACCGGAGAGGTGCTTGACTCTTGGTTCTGTAGGTATCACTACTGTGATGAGGGAGATTACTCCTGAGTGGTTCTTGACTCTTGGTTCTCTGGGTATCACTACTGTGATGAGGGAGATTACTCCTGAGTGGTGCTTGACTCTTGGTTCTCTGGGTATCACTGCAGTGACAACGGAGATTACTTCCAAGTGGTTTTTGACTCTTGGTTCTATGGGTATTATTGTTGTGACAAGGGAGATTACTCCTGAGTGGTGCTTGACTCTTGGTTCTCTGGGTATTACGGTTGTGACGAGGGAGATTACTCCCGAGTAGTTCTTGACTCTTGGTTCTCTGGGTATTACTGTTGTGACGAGGGAGATTACTCCTGAGTTCTTCTTGACTCTTGGTTCTCTGTGTATCACTGCTGTGAAGAGGGAGATTACACCTGAGTGGCGCTTGACTCTTGGTTCTCTGGGTATCACTGCTGTAAAGAGGGAGAATACACCAGAGTGGTGCTTGACTCTTGGTTCTGTAGGTATCACTACTGTGATGAGGGAGATTACTCCTGAGTGGTTCTTGACTCTTGGTTCTTTTGGTATCACTGCTGTGAAGAGGGAGATTACTCCTAAGTGCTGCTTGACTCTGGGTTCTCTGGGTATTACTGTTGTGACAATGGAGATTACTCGTGAGTGGTTCTTGACTCTTGGTTCTCTGGGTATCACTACTGTGATGAGGGAGATTACTCCTGAGTGGGCTTGACTCTTGGTTCTCTGGGTATTACTACTGTGATGAGGGAGATTACTCCTGAGTAGTTCTTGACTCTTGGTTCTCTGGGTATTACTACTGTGATGAGGGAGATTACTCCTGAGTGGTGCTTGACTCTTGGTTCTCTGGGTATCACTACTGTGATGAGGGAGATTACTCCTGAGTGCTTCTTGACCCTTGGTTCTCTGGGTATCACTGCTGTGATGAGGGAAATTACTCCTGAGTGGTGCTTGACTCTTGGTTCTCTGGGTATCACTGCTGTGAAGAGGGAGATTACACCGGAGTGGTGCTTGCCTCTTGGTTCTGTAGTTATCACTACTGTGATGAGGGAGATTACTCCTGAGTGGTTCTTGACTCTTGGTTCTTTGGGTATCACTGCTGTGATGAGGGAGATTACTCCTAAGTGGTGCTTGACTCTGGGTTCTCTGGGTATTACTGTTGTGACAAGGGAGATTACTCCTGAGTGGTTCTTGACTCTTGGTTCTCTGGGTATCACTACTGTGAAAAGGGAGATTACTCCTGAGTGGTTTTTGACTCTTGGTTCTCTGGGTATCACTACTGTGATGAGGGAGATTACTCCTGAGTGGTGCTTGACTCTTGGTTCTCTAGGTATCACTGCAGTGACAACAGAGATTACTTCCAAGTGGTTTTTGACTCTTGGTTCTCTGGGAATCACTGCTGTGAAAAGGGAGATTACACCTGAGTGGTGCTTGTCTCTTGGTTCTCTAGGTATCACTACTGTGATGAGGGAGATTACTCCTGAGTGGTGCTTGACTCTTGGTTCTCTGGGTATCATTGCAGTGACAACGGAGATTACTTCCAAGTGGTTTTTGACTCTTGGTTCTCTGGGTATCACTACTGTGATGAGGGAGATTACTCCTGAGTGGTGCTTGACTCTTGGTTCTCTGGGTATCATTGCAGTGACAACGGAGATTACTTCCAAGTGGTTTTTGACTCTTGGTTCTCTGGGAATCACTGCTGTGAAAAGGGAGATTACACTTGAGTGGTGCTTGACTCTTGGTTCTCTAGGTATCACTACTGTGATGAGGGAGATTACTCCTGAGTGGTGCTTGACTCTTGGTTCACTGGGTATCACTGCTGTGAAGAGGGAGATTACTCCTGAGTGATTCTTGACTCTTGGTTCTCTGGGTATCACTGTTGTGATGAGGGAGATTACTCCTGAGTGCTTCTTGACTCTTGGTTCTGTGGGTATCACTGCTGTGATGAGGGAGATTACACCTGAGTGGTGCTTGACTCTTGGTTCTCTGGGTATCACTGCTGTGAAGAGGGAGATTACACCTGAGTGGTGCTTGACTCTTGGTTCTCTGGGTATCACTGCTGTGATGAGGGAGATTACTCCTGAGTGGTGCTTGACTATTGGTTCTCTGGGTATCACTGCTGTGACAAGGGAGATTACTCCTGAGTGGTTCTTGACTCTTGGTGCTCTGGGTATTACTGTTGTGACAAGGGAGATTACTCCTGAGTGGTTCTTGACTCTTGGTTCTCTGGGTATCACTACTGTGATGAGGGAGATTACTCCTGAGTGGTGCTTGACTCTTGGTTCTCTGGGTATTACTGTTGTGACAAGGGAGATTACTCCTGAGTGGTGCTTGACTCTTGGTTCTGTGGGTATCACTACTGTGATGAGGGAGATTACTTTGAGTGGTGCTTGACTCTTGGATCTCTGGGTATCACTACTGTGACAAGAGAGATTACTCCTGAGTGCTTCTTGACACTTCTCTGGGAAACACTACTGTGATGAGGGAAATTACTCCTGAGTAGTTCTTGACTCTTGGTTCTATGGGTATTACTGTTGTGACAAGGGAGATTACTCCTGAGTACTTCTTGACTCTTGGTTCTCTGGGTATCACTACTGTGATGAGGGAGATTACTCCTGAGTGGTGCTTGACTCTTGGTTCTCTGGGTATTACCACTGTGATGAGGGAGATTACTCCTGAGTGGTGTTTGACTCTTGGTTCTCTGGGTATTACTACTGTGATGAGGGAGATTACTCCTGAGTAGTTCTTGACTCTTGGTTCTCTGGGTATTATTACTGTGATGAGGGAGATTACTCCTGAGTGGTGCTTGACTCTTGGTTCTCTGGGTATCACTGCTGTGAAGAGGGAGATTACTCCTGAGTGATTCTTGACACTTACTTCTCTGGGAATCACTACTCTGATGAGGGAGATTACTCCTGAGTAGTTCTTGACTCTTGGTTCTATGGGTATTACTGTTGTGACAAGGGAGATTACTCCTGAGTGGTGCTTGACTCTTGGTTCTCTGGGTATTACTGTTGTGACGAGGGAGATTACTCGTGAGTAGTTCTTGACTTTTGGTTCTCTGGGTATTACTGTTGTGTCGAGGGAGATTACTCCTGAGTTCTTCTTGACTCTTGGTTCTCTGGGTATCACTGCTGTGATGAGGGAGACTACTCCTAAGTGGTGCTTGACTCTTGGTTCTCTGGGTATCACTGCTGTGAAGAGGGAGATTACACCTGAGTGGTGCTTGACTCTTGGTTCTCTGGGTATCACTGCGGTGATGAGGGAGATTACTCCTGAGTGGTGCTTGACTATTGGTTCTCTGGGTATCACTGCTGTGACAAGGGGGATTACTCCTGAGTGGTTCTTGACTCTTGGTTCTCTGGGTATTACTGTTGTGACAAGGGAGATTACTCCTGAGTGGTTCTTGACTCTTGGTTCTCTGGGTATCACTACTGTGATGAGGGAGATTACTCCTGAGTGGTGCTTGACTCTTGGTTCTCTGGGTATTACTGTTGTGACAAGGGAGATTACTCCTGAGTGGTGCTTGACTCTTGGTTCTCTGGGTATTACTGTTGTGACAAGGGAGATTACTCCTGAGTGGTGCTTGACTCTTGGTTCTCTGGGTATTACTGTTGTGACGAGGGAGATTACTCGTGAGTGGTTCTTGACTCTTGGTTCTCTGGGTATTACTATTGTGACGAGGGAGATTACTCCTGAGTTCTTCTTGACTCTTGGTTCTCTGTGTATCACTGCTGTGACTAGGGAGATTACTCCTGAGTAGTTCTTGACTCTTGGTTCTCTAGGTATTACTACTGTGATGAGGGAGATTACTCCTGAGTGGGCTTGACTCTTGGTTCTCTGGGTATTACTACTGTGATGAGGGAGATTACTCCTGAGTAGTTCATGACTCTTGGTTCTCCGGGTATTACTACTGTGATGAGGGAGATTACTCCTGAGTGGTGCTTGACTCTTGGTTCTCTGGGTATCACTACTGTGATGAAGGAGATTACTCCTGAGTGCTTCTTGACCCTTGGTTCTCTGGGTATCACTGCTGTGATGAGGGAGATTACTCCTGAGTGGTGCTTGACTCTTGGTTCTCTGGGTATCACTGCTGTGAAGAGGGAGATTACACCGGAGAGGTGCTTGACTCTTGGTTCTGTAGGTATCACTACTGTGATGAGGGAGATTACTCCTGAGTGGTTCTTGACTCTTGGTTCTCTGGGTATCACTACTGTGATGAGGGAGATTACTCCTGAGTGGTGCTTGACTCTTGGTTCTCTGGGTATCACTGCAGTGACAACGGAGATTACTTCCAAGTGGTTTTTGACTCTTGGTTCTCTGGGTATTATTGTTGTGACAAGGGAGATTACTCCTGAGTGGTGCTTGACTCTTGGTTCTCTGGGTATTACTGTTGTGACGAGGGAGATTACTCCTGAGTGGTGCTTGACTCTTGGTTCTCTGGGTATCACTACTGTGATGAGGGAGATTACTCCTGAGTGCTTCTTGACCCTTGGTTCTCTGGGTATCACTGCTGTGATGAGGGAGATTACTCCTGAGTGGTGCTTGACTCTTGGTTCTCTGGGCAACACTGCTGTGAAGAGGGAGATTACACCGGAGAGGTGCTTGACTCTTGGTTCTGTAGGTATCACTACTGTGATGAGGGAGATTACTCCTGAGTGGTTCTTGACTCTTGGTTCTCTGGGTATCACTACTGTGATGAGGGAGATTACTCCTGAGTGGTGCTTGACTCTTGGTTCTCTGGGTATCACTGCAGTGACAACGGAGATTACTTCCAAGTGGTTTTTGACTCTTGGTTCTCTGGGTATTATTGTTGTGACAAGGGAGATTACACCTGAGTGGTGCTTGACTCTTGGTTCTCTGGGTATCACTGCTGTAAAGAGGGAGAATACACCAGAGTGGTGCTTGACTCTTGGTTCTGTAGGTATCACTACTGTGATGAGGGAGATTACTCCTGAGTGGTTCTTGACTCTTGGTTCTTTTGGTATCACTGCTGTGAAGAGGGAGATTACTCCTAAGTGGTGCTTGACTCTGGGTTCTCTGGGTATTACTGTTGTGACAAGGGAGATTACTCCTGAGTGGTTCTTGACTCTTGGTTCTCTGGGTATCACTATTGTGATGAGGGAGATTACTCCTGAGTGGGCTTGACTCTTGGTTCTCTGGGTATTACTACTGTGATGAGGGAGATTACTCCTGAGTAGTTCTTGACTCTTGGTTCTCTGGGTATTACTACTGTGATGAGGGAGATTACTCCTGAGTGGTGCTTGACTCTTGGTTCTCTGGGTATCACTACTGTGATGAGGGAGATTACTCCTGAGTGCTTCTTGACCCTTGGTTCTCTGGGTATCACTGCTGTGATGAGGGAGATTACTCCTGAGTGGTGCTTGACTCTTGGTTCTCTGGGTATCACTGCTGTGAAGAGGGAGATTACACCGGAGTGGTGCTTGCCTCTTGGTTCTGTAGGTATCACTACTGTGATGAGGGAGATTACTCCTGAGTGGTTCTTGACTCTTGGTTCTTTGGGTATCACTGCTGTGAAGAGGGAGATTACTCCTAAGTGGTGCCTGACTCTGGGTTCTCTGGGTATTACTGTTGTGACAAGGGAGATTACTCCTGAGTGGTTCTTGACTCTTGGTTCTCTGGGTATCACTACTGTGATGAGGGAGATTACTCCTGAGTGGTGCTTGACTCTTGGTTCTATGGGTATCACTGCAGTGACAACGGAGATTACTTCCAAGTGGTGTTTGACTCTTGGTTCTCTGGGAATCACTGCTGTGAAAAGGGAGATTACACCTGAGTGGTGCTTGTCTCTTGGTTCTCTAGGTATCACTACTGTGATGAGGGAGATTACTCCTGAGTGGTGCTTGACTCTTGGTTCTCTGGGTATCATTGCAGTGACAACGGAGATTACTTCCAAGTGGTTTTTGACTCTTGGTTCTCTGGGTATCACTACTATGATGAGGGAGATTACTCCTGAGTGGTGCTTGACTCTTGGTTCTCTGGGTATCATTGCAGTGACAACGGAGATTACTTCCAAGTGGTTTTTGACTCTTGGTTCTCTGGGAATCACTGCTGTGAAAAGGGAGATTACACTTGAGTGGTTCTTGACTCTTGGTTCTCTAGGTATCACTACTGTGATGAGGGAGATTACTCCTGAGTGGTGCTTGACTCTTGGTTCACTGGGTATCACTGCTGTGAAGAGGGAGATTACTCCTGAGTGATTCTTGACTCTTGTTTCTCTGGGTATGACTGTTGTGATGAGGGAGATTACTCCTGAGTGCTTCTTGACTCTTGGTTCTGTGGGTATCACTGCTGTGATGAGGGAGATTACACCTGAGTGGTGCTTGACTCTTGGTTCTCTGGGTATCACTGCTGTGAAGAGGGAGATTACACCTGAGTGGTGCTTGACTCTTGGTTCGCTGGGTATCACTGCTGTGATGAGGGAGATTACTCCTGAGTGGTGCTTGACTATTGGTTCTCTGGGTATCACTGCTGTGACAAGGGAGATTACTCCTGAGTGGTTCTTGACTCTTGGTGCTCTGGGTATTACTGTTGTGATGAGGGAGATTACTCCTGAGTGGTTCTTGACTCTTGGTTCTCTGGGTATCACTACTGTGATGAGGGAGATTACTCCTGAGTGGTGCTTGACTCTTGGTTCTCTGGGTATTACTGTTGTGAAAAGGGAGATTACTCCTGAGTGGTGCTTGACTCTTGGTTCTGTGGGTATCACTACTGTGATGAGGGAGATTACTTTGAGTGGTGCTTGACTCTTGGATCTCTGGGTATCACTACTGTGACAAGAGAGATTACTCCTGAGTGCTTCTTGACACTTCTCTGGGAATCACTACTGTGATGAGGGAAATTACTCCTGAGTAGTTCTTGACTCTTGGTTCTATGGGTATTACTGTTGTGACAAGGGAGATTACTCCTGAGTACTTCTTGACTCTTGGTTCTCTGGGTATCACTACTGTGATGAGGGAGATTACTCCTGAGTGGTGCTTGACTCTTGGTTCTCTGGGTATTACTACTGTGATGAGGGAGATTACTCCTGAGTGGTGTTTGACTCTTGGTTCTCTGGGTATTACTACTGTGATGAGGGAGATTACTCCTGAGTAGTTCTTGACTCTTGGTTCTCTGGGTATTATTACTGTGATGAGGGAGATTACTCCTGAGTGGTGCTTGACTCTTGGTTCTCTGGGTATCACTGCTGTGAAGAGGGAGATTACTCCTGAGTGATTCTTGACACTTACTTCTCTGGGAATCACTACTCTGATGAGGGAGATTACTCCTGAGTAGTTCTTGACTCTTGGTTCTATGGGTATTACTGTTGTGACAAGGGAGATTACTCCTGAGTGGTGCTTGACTCTTGGTTCTCTGGGTATTACTGTTGTGACGAGGGAGATTACTCGTGAGTAGTTCTTGACTCTTGGTTCTCTGGGTATTACTGTTGTGTCGAGGGAGATTACTCCTGAGTTCTTCTTGACTCTTGGTTCTCTGGGTATCACTGCTGTGATGAGGGAGACTACTCCTAAGTGGTGCTTGACTCTTGGTTCTCTGGGTATCACTGCTGTGAAGAGGGAGATTACACCTGAGTGGTGCTTGACTCTTGGTTCTCTGGGTATCACTGCGGTGATGAGGGAGATTACTCCTGAGTGGTGCTTGACTATTGGTTCTCTGGGTATCACTGCTGTGACAAGGCGGATTACTCCTCAGTGGTTCTTGACTCTTGGTTCTCTGGGTATTACTGTTGTGACAAGGGAGATTACTCCTGAGTGGTTCTTGACTCTTGGTTCTCTGGGTATCACTACTGTGATGAGGGAGATTACTCCTGAGTGGTGCTTGACTCTTGGTTCTCTGGGTATTACTGTTGTGACAAGGGAGATTACTCCTGAGTGGTGCTTAACTCTTGGTTCTCTGGGTATCATTGCAGTGACAACGGAGATTACTTCCAAGTGGTTTTTGACTCTTGGTTCTCTGGGAATCACTGCTGTGAAAAGGGAGATTACACTTGAGTGGTGCTTGACTCTTGGTTCTCTAGGTATCACTACTGTGATGAGGGAGATTACTCCTGAGTGGTGCTTGACTCTTGGTTCACTGGGTATCACTGCTGTGAAGAGGGAGATTACTCCTGAGTGATTCTTGACTCTTGGTTCTCTGGGTATCACTGTTGTGATGAGGGAGATTACTCCTGAGTGCTTCTTGACTCTTGGTTCTGTGGGTATCACTGCTGTGATGAGGGAGATTACACCTGAGTGGTGCTTGACTCTTGGTTCTCTGGGTATCACTGCTGTGAAGAGGGAGATTACACCTGAGTGGTGCTTGACTCTTGGTTCTCTGGGTATTACTGTTGTGACAAGGGAGATTACTCCTGAGTGGTGCTTGACTCTTGGTTCTGTGGGTATCACTACTGTGATGAGGGAGATTACTTTGAGTGGTGCTTGACTCTTGGATCTCTGGGTATCACTACTGTGACAAGAGCGATTACTCCTGAGTGCTTCTTGACACTTCTCTGGGAATCACTACTGTGATGAGGGAAATTACTCCTGAGTAGTTCTTGACTTTTGGTTCTATGGGTATTACTGTTGTGACAAGGGAGATTACTCCTGAGTACTTCTTGACTCTTGGTTCTCTGGGTATCACTACTGTGATGAGGGAGATTACTCCTGAGTGGTGCTTGACTCTTGGTTCTCTGGGTATTACTACTGTGATGAGGGAGATTACTCCTGAGTGGTGTTTGACTCTTGGTTCTCTGGGTATTACTACTGTGATGAGGGAGATTACTCCTGAGTAGTTCTTGACTCTTGGTTCTCTGGGTATTATTACTGTGATGAGGGAGATTACTCCTGAGTGGTGCTTGACTCTTGGTTCTCTGGGTATCACTGCTGTGAAGAGGGAGATTACTCCTGAGTGATTCTTGACACTTACTTCTCTGGGAATCACTACTCTGATGAGGGAGATTACTCCTGAGTAGTTCTTGACTCTTGGTTCTATGGGTATTACTGTTGTGACAAGGGAGATTACTCCTGAGTGGTGCTTGACTCTTGGTTCTCTGGGTATTACTGTTGTGACGAGGGAGATTACTCGTGAGTAGTTCTTGACTCTTGGTTCTCTGGGTATTACTGTTGTGTCGAGGGAGATTACTCCTGAGTTCTTCTTGACTCTTGGTTCTCTGGGTATCACTGCTGTGATGAGGGAGACTACTCCTAAGTGGTGCTTGACTCTTGGTTCTCTGGGTATCACTGCTGTGAAGAGGGAGATTACACCTGAGTGGTGCTTGACTCTTGGTTCTCTGGGTATCACTGCGGTGATGAGGGAGATTACTCCTGAGTGGTGCTTGACTATTGGTTCTCTGGGTATCACTGCTGTGACAAGGGGGATTACTCCTGAGTGGTTCTTGACTCTTGGTTCTCTGGGTATTACTGTTGTGACAAGGGAGATTACTCCTGAGTGGTTCTTGACTCTTGGTTCTCTGGGTATCACTACTGTGATGAGGGAGATTACTCCTGAGTGGTGCTTGACTCTTGGTTCTCTGGGTATTACTGTTGTGACAAGGGAGATTACTCCTGAGTGGTGCTTAACTCTTGGTTCTCTGGGTATCATTGCAGTGACAACGGAGATTACTTCCAAGTGGTTTTTGACTCTTGGTTCTCTGGGAATCACTGCTGTGAAAAGGGAGATTACACTTGAGTGGTGCTTGACTCTTGGTTCTCTAGGTATCACTACTGTGATGAGGGAGATTACTCCTGAGTGGTGCTTGACTCTTGGTTCACTGGGTATCACTGCTGTGAAGAGGGAGATTACTCCTGAGTGATTCTTGACTCTTGGTTCTCTGGGTATCACTGTTGTGATGAGGGAGATTACTCCTGAGTGCTTCTTGACTCTTGGTTCTGTGGGTATCACTGCTGTGATGAGGGAGATTACACCTGAGTGGTGCTTGACTCTTGGTTCTCTGGGTATCACTGCTGTGAAGAGGGAGATTACACCTGAGTGGTGCTTGACTCTTGGTTCTCTGGGTATCACTGCTGTGATGAGGGAGATTACTCCTGAGTGGTGCTTGACTCTTGGTTCTCTGGGTATCATTGCAGTGACAACGGAGATTACTTCCAAGTGGTTTTTGACTCTTGGTTCTCTGGGTATCACTACTGTGATGAGGGAGATTACTCCTGAGTGGTGCTTGACTCTTGGTTCTCTGGGTATCATTGCAGTGACAACGGAGATTACCTCCAAGTGGTTTTTGACTCTTGGTTCTCTGGGAATCACTGCTGTGAAAAGGGAGATTACACTTGAGTGGTGCTTGACTCTTGGTTCTCTAGGTATCACTACTGTGATGAGGGAGATTACTCCTGAGTGGTGCTTGACTCTTGGTTCACTGGGTATCACTGCTGTGAAGAGGGAGATTACTCCTGAGTGATTCTTGACTCTTGGTTCTCTGGGTATCACTGTTGTGATGAGGGAGATTACTCCTGAGTGCTTCTTGACTCTTGGTTCTGTGGGTATCACTGCTGTGATGAGGGAGATTACACCTGAGTGGTGCTTGACTCTTGGTTCTCTGGGTATCACTGCTGTGAAGAGGGAGATTACACCCGAGTGGTGCTTGACTCTTGGTTCTCTGGGTATCACTGCTGTGATGAGGGAGATTACTCCTGAGTGGTGCTTGACTATTGGTTCTCTGGGTATCACTGCTGTGACAAGGGAGATTACTCCTGAGTGGTTCTTGACTCTTGAGGCTCTGGGTATTACTGTTGTGACAAGGGAGATTACTCCTGAGTGGTTCTTGACTCTTGGTTCTCTGGGTATCACTACTGTGATGAGGGAGATTACTCCTGAGTGGTGCTTGACTCTTGGTTCTCTGGGTATTACTGTTGTGACAAGGGAGATTACTCCTGAGTGGTGCTTGACTCTTGGTTCTGTGGGTATCACTACTGTGATGAGGGAGATTACTTTGAGAGGTGCTTGACTCTTGGTTCTCTGGGAATCACTGCTGTGAAAAGGGAGATTACACTTGAGTGGTGCTTGACTCTTGGTTCTCTAGGTATCACTACTGTGATGAGGGAGATTACTCCTGAGTGGTGCTTGACTCTTGGTTCTCTGGGTATCACTACTGTGATGAGGGAGATTACTCCTGAGTGGTGCTTGACTCTTGGTTCTCTGGGTATTACTACTGTGATGAGGGAGATTACTCCTGAGTGGTGTTTGACTCTTGGTTCTCTGGGTATTACTACTGTGATGAGGGAGATTACTCCTGAGTAGTTCTTGACTCTTGGTTCTCTGGGTATTATTACTGTGATGAGGGAGATTACTCCTGAGTGGTGCTTGACTCTTGGTTCTCTGGGTATCACTGCTGTGATGAGGGAGATTACTCCTGAGTGGTGCTTGACTCTTGGTTCTCTGGGTATCACTGCTGTGAAGAGGGAGATTACACCGGAGTGGTGCTTGCCTCTTGGTTCTGTAGGTATCACTACTGTGATGAGGGAGATTACTCCTGAGTGGTTCTTGACTCTTGGTTCTCTGGGTATTACTGTTGTGACAAGGGAGATTACTCCTGAGTGGTTCTTGACTCTTGGTTCTCTGGGTATCACTACTGTGATGAGGGAGATTACTCCTGAGTGGTGCTTGACTCTTGGTTCTCTGGGTATCACTGCAGTGACAACGGAGATTACTTCCAAGTGGTTTTTGACTCTTGGTTCTCTGGGAATCACTGCTGTGAAAAGGGAGATTACACCTGAGAGGTGCTTGTCTCTTGGTTCTCTAGGTATCACTACTGTGATGAGGGAGATTACTCCTGAGTGGTGCTTGACTCTTGGTTCTCTGGGTATCACTGCAGTGACAACGGAGATTACTTCCAAGTGGTTTTTGACTCTTGGTTCTCTGGGAATCACTGCTGTGAAAAGGGAGATTACACCTGAGAGGTGCTTGTCTCTTGGTTCTCTAGGTATCACTACTGTGATGAGGGAGATTACTCCTGAGTGGTGCTTGACTCTTGGTTCTCTGGGTATCACTGCTGTGAAGAGGGAGATTACACCGGAGTGGTGCTTGCCTCTTGGTTCTGTAGGTATCACTACTGTGATGAGGGAGATTACTCCTGAGTGGTTCTTGACTCTTGGTTCTCTGGGTATTACTGTTGTGACAAGGGAGATTACTCCTGAGTGGTTCTTGACTCTTGGTTCTCTGGGTATCACTACTGTGATGAGGGAGATTACTCCTGAGTGGTGCTTGACTCTTGGTTCTCTGGGTATCACTGCAGTGACAACGGAGATTACTTCCAAGTGGTTTTTGACTCTTGGTTCTCTGGGAATCACTGCTGTGAAAAGGGAGATTACACCTGAGAGGTGCTTGTCTCTTGGTTCTCTGGGTATCACTACTGTGATGAGGGAGATTACTCCTGAGTGGTGCTTGACTCTTGGTTCTCTGGGTATCATTGCAGTGACAACGGAGATTACTTCCAAGTGGTTTTTGACTCTTGGTTCTCTGGGTATCACTACTGTGATGAGGGAGATTACTCCTGAGTGGTGCTTGACTCTTGGTTCTCTGGGTATCATTGCAGTGACAACGGAGATTACTTCCAAGTGGTTTTTGACTCTTGGTTCTCTGGGAATCACTGCTGTGAAAAGGGAGATTACACTTGAGTGGTGCTTGACTCTTGGTTCTCTAGGTATCACTACTGTGATGAGGGAGATTACTCCTGAGTGGTGCTTGACTCTTGGTTCACTGGGTATCACTGCTGTGATGAGGGAGATTACACCTAAGTGGTGCTTGACTCTTGGTTCTCTGGGTATCACTGCTGTGAAGAGGGAGATAGGGAGATTACTCCTGAGTGGTTCTTGACTCTTGGTTCTCTGGGTATCACTACTGTGATGAGGGAGATTACTCCTGAGTGGTGCTTGACTCTTGGTTCTCTGGGTATTACTGTTGTGACAAGGGAGATTACTCCTGAGTGGTGCTTGACTCTTGGTTCTGTGGGTATCACTACTGTGATGAGGGAGATTACTTTGAGTGGTGCTTGACTCTTGGATCTCTGGGTATCACTACTGTGACAAGAGAGATTACTCCTGAGTTCTTCTTGACACTTCTCTGGGAATCACTACTGTGATGAGGGAAATTACTCCTGAGTAGTTCTTGACTCTTGGTTCTATGGGTATTACTGTTGTGACAAGGGAGATTACTCCTGAGTTCTTCTTGACACTTCTCTGTGTATCACTACTGTGATGAGGGAGATTACTCCTGAGTGGTGCTTGACTCTTGGTTCTGTAGGTATCACTACTGTGATGAGGGAGATTACTCCTGAGTGGTTCTTGACTCTTGGTTCTTTGGGTATCACTGCTGTGATGAGGGAGATTACTCCTAAGTGGTGCTTGACTCTGGGTTTTCTGGGTATTACTGTTGTGACAAGGGAGATTACTCCTGAGTGGTTCTTGACTCTTGGTTCTCTGGGTATCACTACTGTGATGAGGGAGATTACTCCTGAGTGGTGCTTGACTCTTGGTTCTCTGGGTATCACTGCAGTGACAACGGAGATTACTTCCAAGTGGTTTTTGACTCTTGGTTCTCTGGGAATCACTGCTGTGAAAAGGGAGATTACACTTGAGTGGTGCTTGACTCTTGGTTCTCTAGGTATCACTACTGTGATGAGGGAGATTACTCCTGAGTGGTGCTTGACTCTTGGTTCTCTGGGTATCACTACTGTGATGAGGGAGATTACTCCTGAGTGGTGCTTGACTCTTGGTTCTCTGGGTATTACTACTGTGATGAGGGAGATTACTCCTGAGTGGTGTTTGACTCTTGGTTCTCTGGGTATTACTACTGTGATGAGGGAGATTACTCCTGAGTAGTTCTTGACTCTTGGTTCTCTGGGTATCACTGCTGTGATGAGGGAGATTACTCCTGAGTGGTGCTTGACTCTTGGTTCTCTGGGTATCACTGCTGTGAAGAGGGAGATTACACCGGAGTGGTGCTTGACTCTTGGTTCTCTGGGTATCACTGCTGTGATGAGGGAGATTACTCCTGAGTGGTGCTTGACTCTTGGTTCTCTGGGTATCACTGCTGTGAAGAGGGAGATTACACCGGAGTGGTGCTTGCCTCTTGGTTCTGTAGGTATCACTACTGTGATGAGGGAGATTACTCCTGAGTGGTTCTTGACTCTTGGTTCTCTGGGTATTACTGTTGTGACAAGGGAGATTACTCCTGAGTGGTTCTTGACTCTTGGTTCTCTGGGTATCACTACTGTGATGAGGGAGATTACTCCTGAGTGGTGCTTGACTCTTGGTTCTCTGGGTATCACTGCAGTGACAACGGAGATTACTTCCAAGTGGTTTTTGACTCTTGGTTCTCTGGGAATCACTGCTGTGAAAAGGGAGATTACACCTGAGAGGTGCTTGTCTCTTGGTTCTCTAGGTATCACTACTGTGATGAGGGAGATTACTCCTGAGTGGTGCTTGACTCTTGGTTCTCTGGGTATCACTGCAGTGACAACGGAGATTACTTCCAAGTGGTTTTTGACTCTTGGTTCTCTGGGAATCACTGCTGTGAAAAGGGAGATTACACCTGAGAGGTGCTTGTCTCTTGGTTCTCTAGGTATCACTACTGTGATGAGGGAGATTACACCTGAGTGGTGCTTGACTCTTGGTTCTCTGGGTATCACTGCTGTGAAGAGGGAGATTACACCGGAGTGGTGCTTGCCTCTTGGTTCTGTAGGTATCACTACTGTGATGAGGGAGATTACTCCTGAGTGGTTCTTGACTCTTGGTTCTATGGGTATTACTGTTGTGACAAGGGAGATTACTCCTGAGTGGTTCTTGACTCTTGGTTCTCTGGGTATCACTACTGTGATGAGGGAGATTACTCCTGAGTGGTGCTTGACTCTTGGTTCTCTGGGTATCACTGCAGTGACAACGGAGATTACTTCCAAGTGGTTTTTGACTCTTGGTTCTCTGGGAATCACTGCTGTGAAAAGGGAGATTACACCTGAGAGGTGCTTGTCTCTTGGGCTCTGGGTATCACTACTGTGATGAGGGAGATTACTCCTGAGTGGTGCTTGACTCTTGGTTCTCTGGGTATCATTGCAGTGACAACGGAGATTACTTCCAAGTGGTTTTTGACTCTTGGTTCTCTGGGTATCACTACTGTGATGAGGGAGATTACTCCTGAGTGGTGCTTGACTCTTGGTTCTCTGGGTATCATTGCAGTGACAACGGAGAGTACTTCCAAGTGGTTTTTGACTCTTGGTTCTCTGGGAATCACTGCTGTGAAAAGGGAGATTACACTTGAGTGGTGCTTGACTCTTGGTTCTCTAGGTATCACTACTGTGATGAGGGAGATTACTCCTGAGTGGTGCTTGACTCTTGGTTCACTGGGTATCACTGCTGTGATGAGGGAGATTACACCTAAGTGGTGCTTGACTCTTGGTTCTCTGGGTATCACTGCTGTGAAGAGGGAGATAGGGAGATTACTCCTGAGTGGTTCTTGACTCTTGGTTCTCTGGGTATCACTACTGTGATGAGGGAGATTACTCCTGAGTGGTGCTTGACTCTTGGTTCTCTGGGTATTACTGTTGTGACAAGGGAGATTACTCCTGAGTGGTGCTTGACTCTTGGTTCTGTGGGTATCACTACTGTGATGAGGGAGATTACTTTGAGTGGTGCTTGACTCTTGGATCTCTGGGTATCACTACTGTGACAAGAGAGATTACTCCTGAGTTCTTCTTGACACTTCTCTGGGAATCACTACTGTGATGAGGGAAATTACTCCTGAGTAGTTCTTGACTCTTGGTTCTATGGGTATTACTGTTGTGACAAGGGAGATTACTCCTGAGTACTTCTTGACTCTTGGTTCTCTGTGTATCACTACTGTGATGAGGGAGATTACTCCTGAGTGGTGCTTGACTCTTGGTTCTCTGGGTATTACTACTGTGATGAGGGAGATTACTCCTGAGTGGTGTTTGACTCTTGGTTCTCTGGGTATTACTACTGTGATGAGGGAGATTACTCCTGAGTAGTTCTTGACTCTTGGTTCTCTGGGTATTATTACTGTGATGAGGGAGATTACTCCTGAGTGGTGCTTGACTCTTGGTTCTCTGGGTATCACTGCTGTGAAGAGGGAGATTACTCCTGAGTGATTCTTGACACTTACTTCTCTGGGAATCACTACTCTGATGAGGGAGATTACTCCTGAGTACTTCTTGAATCTTGGTTCTATGGGTATTACTGTTGTGACAAGGGAGATTACTCCTGAGTGGTGCTTGACTCTTGGTTCTCTGGGTATTACTGTTGTGACGAGGGAGATTACTCGTGAGTAGTTCTTGACTCTTGGTTCTCTGGGTATTACTGTTGTGTCGAGGGAGATTACTCCTGAGTTCTTCTTGACTCTTGGTTCTCTGGGTATCACTGCTGTGATGAGGGAGACTACTCCTAAGTGGTGCTTGACTCTTGGTTCTCTGGGTATCACTGCTGTGAAGAGGGAGATTACACCTGAGTGGTGCTTGACTCTTGGTTCTCTGGGTATCACTGCGGTGATGAGGGAGATTACTCCTGAGTGGTGCTTGACTATTGATTCTCTGGGTATCACTGCTGTGACAACGGGGATTACTCCTGAGTGGTTCTTGACTCTTGGTTCTCTGGGTATTACTGTTGTGACAAGGGAGATTATTCCTGAGTGGTTCTTGACTCTTGGTTCTCTGGGTATCACTACTGTGATGAGGGAGATTACTCCTGAGTGGTGCTTGACTCTTGGTTCTCTGGGTATTACTGTTGTGACAAGGGAGATTACTCCTGAGTGGTGCTTGACTCTTGGTTCTCTGGGTATTACTGTTGTGACAAGGGAGATTACTCCTGAGTGGTGCTTGACTCTTGGTTCTCTGGGTATTACTGTTGTGACGAGGGATATTACCCGTGAGTGGTTCTTGACTCTTGGTTCTCTGGGTATTACTGTTGTGACGAGGGAGATTACTCCTGAGTTCTTCTTGACTCTTGGTTCTCTGTGTATCACTGCTGTGAAGAGGGAGATTACTCCTGAGTAGTTCTTGGCTCTTGGTTCTCTAGGTAATACTACTGTGATGAGGGAGATTACTCCTGAGTGGGCTTGACTCTTGGTTCACTGGGTATTACTACTGTGATGAGGGAGATTACTCCTGAGTAGTTCATGACTCTTGGTTCTCTGGGTATTACTACTGTGATGAGGGAGATTACTCCTGAGTGGTGTTTGACTCTTGGTTCTCTGGGTATCACTACTGTGATGAGGGAGATTACTCCTGAGTGCTTCTTGACCCTTGGTTCTCTGGGTATCACTGCTGTGATGAGGGAGATTACTCCTGAGTGGTGCTTGACTCTTGGTTCTCTGGGTATCACTGCTGTGAAGAGGGAGATTACACCGGAGAGGTGCTTGACTCTTGGTTCTGTAGGTATCACTACTGTGATGAGGGAGATTACTCCTGAGTGGTTCTTGACTCTTGGTTCTCTGGGTATCACTACTGTGATGAGGGAGATTACTCCTGAGTGGTTCTTGACTATTGGTTCTCTGGGTATCACTACTGTGATGAGGGAGATTACTCCTGAGTGGTGCTTGACTCTTGGTTCTCTGGGTATCACTGCTGTGAAGAGGGAGATTACACCTGAGTGGTGATTGACTCTGGGTTCTCTGGGTATCACTGTTGTGACGAGGGAGATTACTCCCGAGTAGTTCTTGACTCTTGGTTCTCTGGGTATTACTGTTGTGACGAGGGAGATTACTCCTGAGTTCTTCTTGACTCTTGGTTCTCTGTGTATCACTGCTGTGAAGAGGGAGATTACACCTGAGTGGTGCTTGACTCTTGGTTCTCTGGGTATCACTGCAGTGACAACGGAGATTACTTCCAAGTGGTTTTTGACTCTTGGTTCTCTGGGTATCACTGCTGTGAAGAGGGAGATTACTCCTGAGTGGTGCTTGACTCTTGGTTCTCTGGGTATCACTGCAGTGACAACGGAGATTACTTCCAAGTGGTTTTTGACTCTTGGTTCTCTGGGTATTATTGTTGTGACAAGGGAGATTACTCCTGAGTGGTGCTTGTCTCTTGGTTCTCTGGGTATTACTGTTGTGACGAGGGAGATTACTCCCGAGTAGTTCTTGACTCTTGGTTCTCTGGGTATTACTGTTGTGACGAGGGAGATTACTCCTGAGTTCTTCTTGACTCTTGGTTCTCTGTGTATCACTGCTGTGAAGAGGGAGATTACACCTGAGTGGTGCTTGACTCTTGGTTCTCTGGGTATCACTGCAGTGACAACGGAGATTACTTCCAAGTGGTTTTTGACTCTTGGTTCTCTGGGTATCACTGCTGTGAAGAGGGAGATTACTCCTGAGTGGTGCTTGACTCTTGGTTCTCTGGGTATCACTGCAGTGACAACGGAGATTACTTCCAAGTGGTTTTTGACTCTTGGTTCTCTGGGTATTATTGTTGTGACAAGGGAGATTACTCCTGAGTGATGCTTGTCTCTTGGTTCTCTGGGTATTACTGTTGTGACGAGGGAGATTACTCCCGAGTAGTTCTTGACTCTTGGTTCTCTGGGTATTACTGTTGTGACGAGGGAGATTACTCCTGAGTTCTTCTTGACTCTTGGTTCTCTGTGTATCACTGCTGTGAAGAGGGAGATTACACCTGAGTGGTGCTTGACTCTTGGTTCTCTGGGTATCACTGCTGTAAAGAGGGAGAATACACCAGAGTGGTGCTTGACTCTTGGTTCTGTAGGTATCACTACTGTGATGAGGGAGATTACTCCTGAGTGGTTCTTGACTCTTGGTTCTTTTGGTATCACTGCTGTGAAGAGGGAGATTACTCATAAGTGGTGCTTGACTCTGGGTTCTCTGGGTATTACTGTTGTGACAAGGGAGATTACTCCTGAGTGGTTCTTGACTCTTGGTTCTCTGGGTATCACTACTGTGATGAGGGAGATTACTCCTGAGTGGGCTTGACTCTTGGTTCTCTGGGTATTACTACTGTGATGAGGGAGATTACTCCTGAGTAGTTCTTGACTCTTGGTTCTCTGGGTATTACTACTGTGATGAGGGAGATTACTCCTGAGTGGTGCTTGACTCTTGGTTCTCTGCGTATCACTACTGTGATGAGGGAGATTACTCCTGAGTGCTTCTTGACCCTTGGTTCTCTGGGTATCACTGCTGTGAAGAGGGAGATTACTCCTGAGTGGTGCTTGACTCTTGGTTCTCTGGGTATCACTGCTGTGAAGAGGGAGATTACACCGGAGTGGTGCTTGCCTCTTGGTTCTGTAGGTATCACTACTGTGATGAGGGAGATTACTCCTGAGTGGTTCTTGACTCTTGGTTCTTTGGGTATCACTGCTGTGAAGAGGGAGATTACTCCTAAGTGGTGCTTGACTCTGGGATCTCTGGGTATTACTGTTGTGACAAGGGAGATTACTCCTGAGTGGTTCTTGACTCTTGGTTCTCTGGGTATCACTACTGTGATGAGGGAGATTACTCCTGAGTGGTGCTTGACTCTTGGTTCTCTGGGTATCACTGCAGTGACAACGGAGATTACTTCCAAGTGGTTTTTGACTCTTGGTTCTCTGGGAATCACTGCTGTGAAAAGGGAGATTACACCTGAGTGGTGCTTGTCTCTTGGTTCTCTAGGTATCACTACTGTGATGAGGGAGATTACTCCTGAGTGGTGCTTGACTCTTGGTTCACTGGGTATCACTGCTGTGAAGAGGGAGATTACTCCTGAGTGATTCTTGACTCTTGGTTCTCTGGGTGTCACTGTTGTGATGAGGGAGATTACTCCTGAGTGGTGCTTGACTCTTGGTTCTCTGGGTATCATTGCAGTGACAACGGAGATTACTTCCAAGTGGTTTTTGACTCTTGGTTCTCTGGGTATCACTACTGTGATGAGGGAGATTACTCCTGAGTGGTGCTTGACTCTTGGTTCTCTGGGTATCATTGCAGTGACAACGGAGATTACTTCCAAGTGGTTTTTGACTCTTGGTTCTCTGGGAATCACTGCTGTGAAAAGGGAGATTACACTTGAGTGGTGCTTGACTCTTGGTTCTCTAGGTATCACTACTCTCATGAGGGAGATTACTCCTGAGTGGTGCTTGACTCTTGGTTCACTGAGTAGCACTGCTGTGAAGAGGGAGATTACTCCTGAGTGATTCTTGACTCTTGGTTCTCTGGGTATCACTGTTGTGATGAGGGAGATTACTCCTGAGTGCTTCTTGACTCTTGGTTCTGTGGGTATCACTGCTGTGATGAGGGAGATTACACCTGAGTGGTGCTTGACTCTTGGTTCTCTGGGTATCACTGCTGTGAAGAGGGAGATTACACCTGAGTGGTGCTTGACTCTTGGTTCTCTGGGTATCACTGCTATGATGAGGGAGATTACTCCTGAGTGGTGCTTGACTATTGGTTCTCTGGGTATCACTGCTGTGACAAGGGAGATTACTCCTGAGTGGTTCTTGACTCTTGGTGCTCTGGGTATTACTGTTGTGACAAGGGAAATTACTCCTGAGTGGTTCTTGACTCTTGGTTCTTTGGGTATCACTACTGTGATGAGGGAGATTACTCCTGAGTGGTGCTTGACTCTTGGTTCTCTGGGTATTACTGTTGTGACAAGGGAGATTACTCCTGAGTGGTGCTTGACTCTTGGTTCTGTGGGTATCACTACTGTGATGAGGGAGATTACTTTGAGTGGTGCTTGACTCTTGGATCTCTGGGTATCACTACTGTGACAAGAGAGATTACTCCTGAGTGCTTCTTGACACTTCTCTGGGAATCACTACTGTGATGAGGGAAATTACTCCTGAGTAGTTCTTGACTCTTGGTTCTATGGGTATTACTGTTGTGACAAGGGAGATTACTCCTGAGTACTTCTTGACTCTTGGTTCTCTGGGGATCACTACTGTGATGAGGGAGATTACTCCTGAGTGGTGCTTGACTCTTGGTTCTCTGGGTATTACTACTGTGATGAGGGAGATTACTCCTGAGTGGTGTTTGACTCTTGGTTCTCTGGGTATTACTACTGTGATGAGGGAGATTACTCCTGAGTAGTTCTAGACTCTTGGTTCTCTGGGTATTATTACTGTGATGAGGGAGATTACTCCTGAGTGGTGCTTGACTCTTGGTTCTCTGGGTATCACTGCTGTGAAGAGGGAGATTACTCCTGAGTGATTCTTGACACTTACTTCTATGGGAATCACTACTCTGATGAGGGAGATTACTCCTGAGTAGTTCTTGACTCTTGGTTCTATGGGTATTACTGTTGTGACAAGGGAGATTACTCCTGAGTGGTGCTTGACCCTTGGTTCTCTGGGTATTACTGTTGTGACGAGGGAGATTACTCGTGAGTAGTTCTTGACTCTTGGTTCTCTGGGTATTACTGTTGTGTTGAGGGAGATTACTCCTGAGTTCTTCTTGACTCTTGGTTCTCTGGGTATCACTGCTGTGATGAGGGAGAGTACTCCTAAGTGGTGCTTGACTCTTGGTTCTCTGGGTATCACTGCTGTGAAGAGGGAGATTACACCTGAGTGGTGCTTGACTCTTGGTTCTCTGGGTATCACTGCGGTGATGAGGGAGATTACTCCTGAGTGGTGCTTGACTATTGGTTCTCTGGGTATCACTGCTGTGACAAGGGGGATTACTCCTGAGTGGTTCTTGACTCTTGGTTCTCTGGGTATTACTGTTGTGACAACGGAGATTACTCCTGAGTGGTTCTTGACTCTTGGTTCTCTGGGTATTACTGTTGTGACAAGGGAGATTACTCCTGAGTGGTGCTTGACTCTTGGTTCTCTGGGTATCATTGCAGTGACAACGGAGATTACTTCCAAGTGGTTTTTGACTCTTGGTTCTCTAGGTATCACTACTGTGATGAGGGAGATTACTCCTGAGTGGTGCTTGACTCTTGGTTCACTGGGTATCACTGCTGTGAAGAGGGAGATTACTCCTGAGTGATTCTTGACTCTTGGTTCTCTGGGTATCACTGTTGTGATGAGGGAGATTATTCCTGAGTGCTTCTTGACTCTTGGTTCTGTGGGTATCACTGCTGTAATGAGGGAGATTACACCTGAGTGGTGCTTGACTCTTGGTTCTCTGGGTATCACTGCTGTGAAGAGGGAGATTACACCTGAGTGGTGCTTGACTCTTGGTTCACTGGGTATCACTGCTGTGAAGAGGGAGATTACTCCTGAGTGATTCTTGACTCTTGGTTCTCTGGGTATCACTGTTGTGATGAGGGAGATTATTCCTGAGTGCTTCTTGACTCTTGGTTCTCTGGGTATCACTACTGTGATGAGGGAGATTACTCCTGAGTGGTGCTTGACTCTTGGTTCTCTGGGTATTACTGTTGTGACAAGGGAGATTACTCCTGAGTGGTGCTTGACTCTTGGTTCTGTGGGTATCACTACTGTGATGAGGGAGATTACTTTGAGTGGTGCTTGAGTCTTGGATCTCTGGGTATCACTACTGTGACAAGAGAGATTACTCATGAGTGCTTCTTGACACTTCTCTGGGAATCACTACTGTGATGAGGGAAATTACTCCTGAGTAGTTCTTGACTCTTGGTTCTATGGGTATTACTGTTGTGACAAGGGAGATTACTCCTGAGTACTTCTTGACTCTTGGTTCTCTGGGTATCACTACTGTGATGAGGGAGATTACTCCTGAGTGGTGCTTGACTCTTGGTTCTCTGGGTATTACTACTGTGATGAGGGAGATTACTCCTGAGTGGTGTTTGACTCTTGGTTCTCTGGGTATTACTACTGTGATCAGGGAGATTACTCCTGAGTATTTCATGACTCTTGGTTCTCTGGGTATTATTACTGTGATGAGGGAGATTACTCATGAGTGGTGCTTGACTCTTGGTTCTCTGGGTATCACTGCTGTGAAGAGGGAGATTACTCCTGAGTGATTCTTGACACTTACTTCTCTGGGAATCACTACTCTGATGAGGGAGATTACTCCTGAGTAGTTCTTGACTCTTGGTTCTATGGGTATTACTGTTGTGACAAGGGAGATTACTCCTGAGTGGTGCTTGACTCTTGGTTCTCTGGGTATTACTGTTGTGACGAGGGAGATTACTCGTGAGTAGTTCTTGACTCTTGGTTCTCTGGGTATTACTGTTGTGTCGAGGGAGATTACTCCTGAGTTCTTCTTGACTCTTGGTTCTCTGGGTATCACTGCTGTGATGAGGGAGACTACTACTAAGTGGTGCTTGACTCTTGGTTCTCTGGGTATTACTGCTGTGAAGAGGGAGATTACACCTGAGTGGTGCTTGACTCTTGGTTCTCTGGGTATCACTGCGGTGATGAGGGAGATTACTCCTGAGTGGTGCTTGACTATTGGTTCTCTGGGTATCACTGCTGTGACAAGGGGGATTACTCCTGAGTGGTTCTTGACTCTTGGTTCTCTGGGTATTACTGTTGTGACAAGGGAGATTACTCCTGAGTGGTTCTTGACTCTTGGTTCTCTGGGTATCACTACTGTGATGAGGGAGATTACTCCTGAGTGGTGCTTGACTCTTGGTTCTCTGGGTATTACTGTTGTGACAAGGGAGATTACTCCTGAGTGGTGCTTGACTCTTGGTTCTCTCGGTATTACTGTTGTGACGAGGGAGATTACTCGTGAGTAGTTCTTGACTCTTGGTTCTCTGGGTATTACTGTTGTGACGAGGGAGATTACTCCTGAGTTCTTCTTGACTCTTGGTTCTCTGTGTATCACTGCTGTGAAGAGGGAGATTACTCCTGAGTAGTTCTTGACTCTTGGTTCTCTAGGTATTACTACTGTGAGAGGGAGATTACTCCTGAGTGGGCTTGACACTTGGTTCTCTGGGTATTACTACTGTGATGAGGGAGATTACTCTTGAGTAGTTCTTGACTCTTGGTTCTCTGGGTATTACTACTGTGATGAGGGAGATTACTCCTGAGTGGTGCTTGACTATTGGTTCTCTGGGTATCACTACTGTGATGAGGGAGATTACTCCTGAGTGGTGCTTGACTCTTGGTTCTCTGGGTATCACTGCAGTGACAACAGAGGTTACTCCCAAGTGGGTTTTGACTCTTGGTTCTCTGGGAATCACTGCTGTGAAAAGGGAGATTACACCTGAGTGGTGCTTGACTCTTGGTTCTCTAGGTATCACTACTGTGATGAGGGAGATTACTCCTGAGTGGTGCTTGACTCTTGGTTCACTGGGTATCACTGCTGTGAAGAGGGAGATTACTCCTGAGTGATTCTTGACACTTACTTCTCTGGGAATCACTTCTCTGATGAGGGAGATTACTCCTGGGTAGTTCTTGACTCTTGGTTCTATGGGTATTACTGTTGTGACAAGGGAGATTACTCCTGAGTAGTTCTTGACTCTTGGTTCTCTGTGTATCACTGCTGTGATAAGGGAGATTGCTCCCGAGTAGTTCTTGACTCTTGGTTCTCTAGGTATTACTACTGTGATGAGGGAGATTACTCCTGAGTGGTGCTTGACTCTTGGTTCTCTGGGTATTACTACTGTTATGAGGGAGATTACTCCTGAGTACTTCTTGACTCTTGGTTCTCTGGGTATTACTACTGTGATGAGGGAGATTACTCCTGAGTGGTGCTTGACTCTTGGTTCTCTGGGTATCACTGCTGTGAAGAGGGAGATTACTCCTGAGTGATTCTTGACTCTTGGTTCTCTGTGTATCACTATTGTGATGAGGGAGATTACTCCTGAGTGCTTCTTGACCCTTAGTTCTCTGGGTATCACTGCTGTGATGAGGGAGATTACTCCTGAGTGGTGCTTGACTCTTGGTTCTCTGGGTATCACTGCGGTGAAGAGGGAGATTTCACCTGAGTGGTGCTTGACTCTTGGTTCTCTAGGTATCACTACTGTGATTACGGAGATTACTCCTGAGTGGTTCTTGACTCTAGGTTCTTTGGGTATCACTGCTGTGAAGAGGGAGATTACTCCTAAGTGGTGCTTGACTCTGGGTTCTCTGGGTATTACTGTTGTGACAAGGGAGATTACTCCTGAGTGGTTCTTGACTCTTGGTTCTCTGGGTATCACTGCTGTGATGAGGGAGACTACTCCTAAGTGGTGCTTGACTCTTGGTTCTCTGGCTATCACTGCTGTGAAGAGGGAGATTGCACCTGAGTGGTGCTTGACTCTTGGTTCTCTGGGTATCACTTCTGTGATGAGGGAGATTACTCCTGAGTGGTGCTTGACTATTGGTTCTCTGGGTATCACTGCTGTGACAAGGGAGATTACTCCTGAGTGGTTCTTGACTCTTGGTTCTCTGGGTATTACTGTTGTGACAAGGGAGATTACTCCTTAGTGGTTCTTGACTCTTGGTTCTCTGGGTATCACTACTGTGATGAGGGAGATTACTCCTGAGTGGTGCTTGACTCTTGGTTCTCTGGGTATTACTGTTGTGACAAGGGAGATTACTCCTGAGTGGTGCTTGACTCTTGGTTCTGTGGGTATCACTACTGTGATGAGGGAGATTACTTTGAGTGGTGCTTGACTCTTGGTTCTCTGGGTATTACTGTTGTGACAAGGGAGATTACTTCTGAGTGGTTCTTGACTCTTGGTTCTCTGGGTATTACTTTTGTGACAAGGGATATTACTCCTGAGTGGTGCTTGAGTCTTGGTTCTCTGGGTATTACTGTTGTGACAAGGGAGATTACTCCTGAGTGGTGCTTGACTCTTGGTTCTCTGGGTATTACTGTTGTGACGAGGGAGATTACTCCTGAGTGGTTCTTGACTCTTGGTTCTCTGGGTATTACTGTTGTGATGAGGGAGATTACTCCTGAGTTCTTCTTGACTCTTGGTTCTCTGTGTATCACTGCTGTGAAGAGGGAGATTACTCCTGAGTAGTTCTTGACTCTTGGTTCTCTAGGTATTACTACTGTGATGAGGGAGATTACTCCTGAGTGGGCTTGACTATTGGTTCTCTGGGTATTACTACTGTGATGAGGGAGATTACTCCTGAGTGGTGCTTGACTCTTGGTTCTCTGGGTATCACTGCTGTGAAGAGGGAGATTACACCTGAGTGGTGCTTGACTCTTGATTCTCTAGGTATCACTACTGTGATGAGGGAGATTACTCCTGAGTGGTTCTTGACTCTTGGTTCTTTGGGTATCACTGCTGTGAAGAGGGACGTTACCCCTAAGTGGTAATTGACTCTGGGTTCTCTGGGTATTACTGTTGTGACAAGGGAGATTACTCCTGAGTGGTTCTTGACTATTGGTTCTCTGGATATCACTACTGTGATAAGGGAGATTACTCCTGAGTGGTGCTTGACTCTTGGTTCTCTGGATATCACTGCAGTGACAACGCAGATTACTCCCAAGTGGGTTTAGACTCTTGGTTCTCTGGGAATCACTGCTGTGAAAAGGGAGATTATACCTGAGTGGTGCTTGACTCTTGGTTCTCTAGGTATCACTACTGTGATGAGGGATATTACTCGTGAGTGATTCTTGACTCTTGGTTCTCTGGGTATCACTGTTGTGACAAGGGAAATTACTCCTGAGTAGTTCTTGACTCTTGGTTCTATGGTTATTACTGTTGTCACAAGGGAGATTACTCCTGAGTACTTCTTGACTCTTGGTTCTCTGGGTATCACTACTGTGATGAGGGAGATTACTCCTGAGTGGTGCTTGACTCTTGGTTCTCTGGGTATTACTACTGTGATGCGGGAGATTACTCCTGAGTGGTGTTTGACTCTTGGTTCTCTGGGTATTGCTTTTGTGACAAGGGATATTACTCCTGAGTGGTGCTTGACTCTTGGTTCTCTGGGTATTACTACTGTGATGAGGGAGATTACTCCTGAGTGGTGTTTGACTCTTGGTTCTCTGGGTATTACTACTGTGATGAGGGAGATTACTCCTGAGTAGTTCTTGACTCTTGGTTCTCTGGGTATTACTGTTGTGATGAGGGAGATTACTCGTGAGTAGTTCTTGACTCTTGGTTCTCTGGGTATTACTGTTGTGATGAGGGAGATTACTCCTGAGTTCTTCTTGACTCTTGGTTCTCTGGGTATCACTGCTGTGATGAGGGAGACTACTCCTGAGTGGTGCTTGACTCTTGGTTCTCTGGGTATCACTGCTGTGATGAGGGAGATTACTCCTGAGTGGTGCTTGACTATTGGTTCTCTGGGTATCACTGCTTTGACAAGGGAGATTACTCCTGAGTGGTTCTTGACTCTTGGTTCTCTGGGTATTACTGTTGTGACAAGGGAGATTACTCCTGAGTGGTTCTTGACTCTTGGTTCTCTGGGTATCACTACTGTGATGAGAGAGATTACTCCTGAGTGGTGCTTGACTCTTGGTTCTCTGGGTATTACTGTTGTGACAAGGGAGATTACTCCTGAGTGGTGCTTGACTCTTGGTTCTCTGGGTATTACTGTTGTGACGAGGGAGATTACTCGTGAGTAGTTCTTGACTCTTGGTTCTCTGGGTATTACTGTTGTGACGAGGGAGATTACTCCTGAGTTCTTCTTGACTCTTGGTTCTCTGGGTATTACTACTGTGATGAGGGAGATTACTCCTGAGTGGTGCTTGACTCTTGGTTCTCTGGGTATCACTACTGTGATGAGGGAGATTACTCCTGAGTGCTTCTTGACCCTTGGTTCTCTGGGTATCACTGCTGTGATGAGGGAGATTACTCCTGAGTAGTTCTTGACTCTTGGTTCTCTAGGTATTACTACTGTGATGAGGGAGATTACTCCTGAGTGGGCTTGACTCTTGGTTCTCTGGGTATTACTACTGTGATTAGGGAGATTACTCCTGAGTAGTTCTTGACTCTTGGTTCTCTGGGTATTACTACTGTGATGAGGGAGATTAGTCCTGAATGGTGCTTGACTATTGGTTCTCTGGGTATCACTACTGTGATGAGGGAGATTACTCCTGAGTGGTGCTTGACTCTTGGTTCTCTGGGTATCACTGCAGTGACAACAGAGGTTACTCCCAAGTGGGTTTTGACTCTTGGTTCTCTGGGAATCACTGCTGTGAAAAGGGAGATTACACCTGAGTGGTTCATGACTCTCGGTTCTCTAGGTATCACTACTGTGATGAACGAGATTACTCCTGAGTGGTGCTTGACTCTTGGTTCACTGGGTATCACTGCTGTGAAGAGGGAGATTACTCCTGAGTGATTCTTGACACTTACTTCTCTGGGAATCACTACTCTGATGAGGGAGATTACTCCTGAGTAGTTCTTGACTCTTGACTCTATGGGTATTACTGTTGTGACAAGGGAGATTACTCCTGAGTAGTTCTTGACTCTTGGTTCTCTGTGTATCACTGCCGTGAAGAGGGAGATTGCTCCTGAGTAGTTCTTGACTCTTGGTTCTATGGGTATTACTGTTGTGACAAGGGAGATTTCTCCTGAGTGGTGCTTGACTCTTGGTTCTGTGGGTATCACTACTGTGATGAGGGAGATTACTTTGAGTGGTGCTTGACTCTTGGTTCTCTGGGTATTACTGTTGTGACAAGGGAGATTACTCCTGAGTGGTTCTTGACTCTTGGTTCTCTGGGTATTACTTTTGTGACAAGGGATATTACTCCTGAGTGATGCTTGACTCTTGGTTCTCTGGGTATTACTGTTGTGACAAGGGAGATTACTCCTGAGTGGTGCTTGACTCTTGGTTCTCTGGGTATTACTGTTGTGACGAGGGAGATTACTCCTGAGTGGTTCTTGACTCTTGGTTCTCTGGGTATTACTGTTGTGACGAGGGAGATTACTCCTGAGTTCTTCTTGACTCTTGGTTCTCTGTGTATCACTGCTGTGAAGAGGGAGATTACTCCTGAGTAGTTCTTGACTCTTGGTTCTCTAGGTATTACTACTGTGATGAGGGAGATTACTCCTGAGTGGGCTTGACTATTGGTTCTATGGGTATTACTACTGTGATGAGGGAGATTACTCCTGAGTGCTTCTTGACCCTTGGATCTCTGGGTATCACTGCTGTGATGAGGGAGATTACTCCTGAGTGGTGCTTGACTCTTTGTTCTCTGGGTATCACTGCTGTGAAGAGGGAGATTACACCTGAGTGGTGCTTGACTCTTGATTCTCTAGGTATCACTACTGTGATGAGGGAGATTACTCCTGAGTGGTTCTTGACTCTTGGTTCTTTGGGTATCACTGCTGTGAAGAGGGACGTTACCCCTAAGTGGTAATTGACTCTGGGTTCTCTGGGTATTACTGTTGTGACAAGGGAGATTACTCCTGAGTGGTTCTTGACTATTAGTTCTCTGGGTATCACTACTGTGATAAGGGAGATTACTCCTGAGTGGTGCTTGACTCTTGGTTCTCTGGATATCACTGCAGTGACAACGGAGATTACTCCCAAGTGGGTTTAGACTCTTGGTTCTCTGGGAATCACTGCTGTGAAAAGGGAGATTATACCTGAGTGGTGCTTGACTCTTGGTTCTCTAGGTATCACTACTATGATGAGGGATATTACTCCTGAGTGATTCTTGACTCTTGGTTCTCTGGGTATCACTGTTGTGACAAGGGAAATTACTCCTGAGTAGTTCTTGACTCTTGGTTCTATGGGTATTACTGTTGTCACAAGGGAGATTACTCCTGAGTACTTCTTGACTCTTGGTTCTCTGGGTATCACTACTGTGATGAGGGAGATTACTCCTGAGTGGTGCTTGACTCTTGGTTCTCTGGGTATTACTACTGTGATGCGGGAGATTACTCCTGAGTGGTGTTTGACTCTTGGTTCTCTGGGTATTACTTTTGTGACAAGGGATATTACTCCTGAGTGGTGCTTGACTCTTGGTTCTCTGGGTATTACCACTGTATTGAGGGAGATTACTCCTGAGTGATGTTTGACTCTTGGTTCTCTGGGTATTACTACTGTGATGAGGGAGATTACTCCTGAGTAGTTCTTGACTCTTGGTTCTCTGGGTATTACTGTTGTGATGAGGGAGATTACTCGTGAGTAGTTCTTGACTCTTGGTTCTCTGGGTATCCATACTGTGATGAGGGAGATTGCTCCTGAGTAGTTCTTGACTCTTGGTTCTATGGGTATTACTGTTGTGACAAGGGAGATTTCTCCTGAGTGGTGCTTGACTCTTGGTTCTGTGGGTATCACTACTGTGATGAGGGAGATTACTTTGAGTGGTGCTTGACTCTTGGTTCTCTGGGTATTACTGTTGTGACAAGGGAGATTACTCCTGAGTGGTTCTTGACTCTTGGTTCTCTGGGTATTACTTTTGTGACAAGGGATATTACTCCTGAGTGATGCTTGACTCTTGGTTCTCTGGGTATTACTGTTGTGACAAGGGAGATTACTCCTGAGTGGTGCTTGACTCTTGGTTCTCTGGGTATTACTGTTGTGACGAGGGAGATTACTCCTGAGTGGTTCTTGACTCTTGGTTCTCTGGGTATTACTGTTGTGACGAGGGAGATTACTCCTGAGTTCTTCTTGACTCTTGGTTCTCTGTGTATCACTGCTGTGAAGAGGGAGATTACTCCTGAGTAGTTCTTGACTCTTGGTTCTCTAGGTATTACTACTGTGATGAGGGAGATTACTCCTGAGTGGGCTTGACTATTGGTTCTATGGGTATTACTACTGTGATGAGGGAGATTACTCCTGAGTGCTTCTTGACCCTTGGATCTCTGGGTATCACTGCTGTGATGAGGGAGATTACTCCTGAGTGGTGCTTGACTCTTTGTTCTCTGGGTATCACTGCTGTGAAGAGGGAGATTACACCTGAGTGGTGCTTGACTCTTGATTCTCTAGGTATCACTACTGTGATGAGGGAGATTACTCCTGAGTGGTTCTTGACTCTTGGTTCTTTGGGTATCACTGCTGTGAAGAGGGACGTTACCCCTAAGTGGTAATTGACTCTGGGTTCTCTGGGTATTACTGTTGTGACAAGGGAGATTACTCCTGAGTGGTTCTTGACTATTAGTTCTCTGGGTATCACTACTGTGATAAGGGAGATTACTCCTGAGTGGTGCTTGACTCTTGGTTCTCTGGATATCACTGCAGTGACAACGGAGATTACTCCCAAGTGGGTTTAGACTCTTGGTTCTCTGGGAATCACTGCTGTGAAAAGGGAGATTATACCTGAGTGGTGCTTGACTCTTGGTTCTCTAGGTATCACTACTATGATGAGGGATATTACTCCTGAGTGATTCTTGACTCTTGGTTCTCTGGGTATCACTGTTGTGACAAGGGAAATTACTCCTGAGTAGTTCTTGACTCTTGGTTCTATGGGTATTACTGTTGTCACAAGGGAGATTACTCCTGAGTACTTCTTGACTCTTGGTTCTCTGGGTATCACTACTGTGATGAGGGAGATTACTCCTGAGTGGTGCTTGACTCTTGGTTCTCTGGGTATTACTACTGTGATGCGGGAGATTACTCCTGAGTGGTGTTTGACTCTTGGTTCTCTGGGTATTACTTTTGTGACAAGGGATATTACTCCTGAGTGGTGCTTGACTCTTGGTTCTCTGGGTATTACCACTGTATTGAGGGAGATTACTCCTGAGTGATGTTTGACTCTTGGTTCTCTGGGTATTACTACTGTGATGAGGGAGATTACTCCTGAGTAGTTCTTGACTCTTGGTTCTCTGGGTATTACTGTTGTGATGAGGGAGATTACTCGTGAGTAGTTCTTGACTCTTGGTTCTCTGGGTATCCATACTGTGATGAGGGAGATTGCTCCTGAGTAGTTCTTGACTCTTGGTTCTATGGGTATTACTGTTGTGACAAGGGAGATTTCTCCTGAGTGGTGCTTGACTCTTGGTTCTGTGGGTATCACTACTGTGATGAGGGAGATTACTTTGAGTGGTGCTTGACTCTTGGTTCTCTGGGTATTACTGTTGTGACAAGGGAGATTACTCCTGAGTGGTTCTTGACTCTTGGTTCTCTGGGTATTACTTTTGTGACAAGGGATATTACTCCTGAGTGATGCTTGACTCTTGGTTCTCTGGGTATTACTGTTGTGACAAGGGAGATTACTCCTGAGTGGTGCTTGACTCTTGGTTCTCTGGGTATTACTGTTGTGACGAGGGAGATTACTCCTGAGTGGTTCTTGACTCTTGGTTCTCTGGGTATTACTGTTGTGACGAGGGAGATTACTCCTGAGTTCTTCTTGACTCTTGGTTCTCTGTGTATCACTGCTGTGAAGAGGGAGATTACTCCTGAGTAGTTCTTGACTCTTGGCTCTCTAGGTATTACTACTGTGATGAGGGAGATTACTCCTGAGTGGGCTTGACTATTGGTTCTATGGGTATTACTACTGTGATGAGGGAGATTACTCCTGAGTGCTTCTTGACCCTTGGATCTCTGGGTATCACTGCTGTGATGAGGGAGATTACTCCTGAGTGGTGCTTGACTCTTGGTTCTCTGGGTATCACTGCTGTGAAGAGGGAGATTACACCTGAGTGGTGCTTGACTCTTGATTCTCTAGGTATCACTACTGTGATGAGGGAGATTACTCCTGAGTGGTTCTTGACTCTTGGTTCTTTGGGTATCACTGCTGTGAAGAGGGACGTTACCCCTAAGTGGTAATTGACTCTGGGTTCTCTGGGTATTACTGTTGTGACAAGGGAGATTACTCCTGAGTGGTTCTTGACTATTAGTTCTCTGGGTATCACTACTGTGATAAGGGAGATTACTCCTGAGTGGTGCTTGACTCTTGGTTCTCTGGATATCACTGCAGTGACAACGGAGATTACTCCCAAGTGGGTTTAGACTCTTGGTTCTCTGGGAATCACTGCTGTGAAAAGGGAGATTATACCTGAGTGGTGCTTGACTCTTGGTTCTCTAGGTATCACTACTGTGATGAGGGATATTACTCCTGAGTGATTCTTGACTCTTGGTTCTCTGGGTATCACTGTTGTGACAAGGGAAATTACTCCTGAGTAGTTCTTGACTCTTGGTTCTATGGGTATTACTGTTGTCACAAGGGAGATTACTCCTGAGTACTTCTTGACTCTTGGTTCTCTGGGTATCACTACTGTGATGAGGGAGATTACTCCTGAGTGGTGCTTGACTCTTGGTTCTCTGGGTATTACTACTGTGATGCGGGAGATTACTCCTGAGTGGTGTTTGACTCTTGGTTCTCTGGGTATTACTTTTGTGACAAGGGATATTACTCCTGAGTGGTGCTTGACTCTTGGTTCTCTGGGTATTACTACTGTGATGAGGGAGATTACTCCTGAGCGGTGTTTGACTCTTGGTTCTCTGGGTATTACTACTGTGATGAGGGAGATTACTCCTGAGTAGTTCTTGACTCTTGGTTCTCTGGGTATTACTGTTGTGATGAGGGAGATTACTCGTGAGTAGTTCTTGACTCTTGGTTCTCTGGGTATTACTGTTGTGACGAGGGAGATTACTCCTGAGTTCTTCTTGACTCTTGGTTCTCTGGGTATCACTGCTGTGATGAGGGAGACTACTCCTGAGTGGTGCTTGACTCTTGGTTCTCTGGGTATCACTGCTGTGATGAGGGAGATTACTCCTGAGTGGAGCTTGACTATTGGTTCTCTGGGTATCACTGCTGTGACAAGGGAGATTACTCCTGAGTGGTTCTTGACTCTTGGTTCTCTGGGTATTACTGTTGTGACAAGGGAGATTACTCCTGAGTGGTTCTTGACTCTTGGTTCTCTGGGTATCACTACTGTGATGAGGGAGATTACTCCTGAGTGGTGCTTGACTCTTGGTTCTCTGGGTATTACTGTTGTGACAAGGGAGATTACTCCTGAGTGGTGCTTGACTCTTGGTTCTCTGGGTATTACTGTTGTGACGAGGGAGATTACTCCTGAGTGGTGCTTGACTCTTGGTTCTCTGGGTATTACTGTTGTGACGAGGGAGATTACTCCTGAGTGGTGCTTGACTCTTGGTTCTCTGTGTATCACTGCTGTGAAGAGGGAGATTACTCCTGAGTAGTTCTTGACTCTTGGTTCTCTAGGTATTACTACTGTGATGAGGGAGATTACTCCTGAGTGGGCTTGACTCTTGGTTCTCTGGGTATTACTACTGTGATGAGGGAGATTACTCCTGAGTAGTTCTTGACTCTTGGTTCTCTGGGTATTACTACTGTGATGAGGGAGATTACTCCTGAGTGGTGCTTGACTATTGGTTCTCTGGGTATCACTACTGTGATGAGGGAAATTACTCCTGAGTGCTTCTTGACACTTCTCTGGGAATCACTACTGTGATGAGGGAAATTACTCCTGAGTAGTTCTTGACTCTTGGTTCTATGGGTATTACTGTTGTGACAAGGGAGATTACTCCTGAGTACTTCTTGACTCTTGGTTCTCTGGGTATCACTACTGTGATGAGGGAGATTACTCCTGAGTGGTGCTTGACTCTTGGTTCTCTGGGTATTACTACTGTGATGAGGGAGATTACTCCTGAGTGGTGTTTGACTCTTGGTTCTCTGGGTATTACTACTGTGATGAGGGAGATTACTCCTGAGTAGTTCTTGACTCTTGGTTCTCTGGGTATTATTACTGTGATGAGAGAGATTACTCCTGAGTGGTGCTTGACTCTTGGTTCTCTGGGTATCACTGCTGTGATGAGGGAGATTACTCCTGAGTGGTGCTTGACTCTTGGTTCTCTGGGTATCACTGCTGTGAAGAGGGAGATTACACCGGAGAGGTGCTTGCCTCTTGGTTCTGTAGGTATCACTACTGTGATGAGGGAGATTACTCCTGAGTGGTTCTTGACTCTTGGTTCTTTGGGTATCACTGCTGTGATGAGGGAGATTACTCCTAAGTGATGCTTGACTCTGGGTTTTCTGGGTATTACTGTTGTGACAAGGGAGATTACTCCTGAGTGGTTCTTGACTCTTGGTTCTCTGGGTATCACTACTGTGATGAGGGAGATTACTCCTGAGTGGGCTTGACTCTTGGTTCTCTGGGTATTACTACTGTGATGAGGGAGATTACTCCTGAGTAGTTCTTGACTCTTGGTTCTCTGGGTATTACTACTGTGATGAGGGAGATTACTCCTGAGTGGTGCTTGACTATTGGTTCTCTGGGTATCACTACTGTGATGAGGGAAATTACTCCTGAGTGCTTCTTGACACTTCTCTGGGAATCACTACTGTGATGAGGGAAATTACTCCTGAGTAGTTCTTGACTCTTGGTTCTATGGGTATTACTGTTGTGACAAGGGAGATTACTCCTGAGTACTTCTTGACTCTTGGTTCTCTGGGTATCACTACTGTGATGAGGGAGATTACTCCTGAGTGGTGCTTGACTCTTGGTTCTCTGGGTATTACTACTGTGATGAGGGAGATTACTCCTGAGTGGTGTTTGACTCTTGGTTCTCTGGGTATTACTACTGTGATGAGGGAGATTACTCCTGAGTAGTTCTTGACTCTTGGTTCTCTGGGTATTATTACTGTGATGAGAGAGATTACTCCTGAGTGGTGCTTGACTCTTGGTTCTCTGGGTATCACTGCTGTGATGAGGGAGATTACTCCTGAGTGGTGCTTGACTCTTGGTTCTCTGGGTATCACTGCTGTGAAGAGGGAGATTACACCGGAGTGGTGCTTGCCTCTTGGTTCTGTAGGTATCACTACTGTGATGAGGGAGATTACTCCTGAGTGGTTCTTGACTCTTGGTTCTTTGGGTATCACTGCTGTGATGAGGGAGATTACTCCTAAGTGGTGCTTGACTCTGGGTTTTCTGGGTATTACTGTTGTGACAAGGGAGATTACTCCTGAGTGGTGCTTGACTCTTGGTTCTCTGAGTATTACTACTGTGATGAGGGAGATTACTCCTGAGTGGTGTTTGACTCTTGGTTCTCTGGGTATTACTACTGTGATGAGGGAGATTACTCCTGAGTGGTTCTTGACTCTTGGTTCTCTGGGTATCACTACTGTGATGAGGGAGATTACTCCTGAGTGGTGCTTGACTCTTGGTTCTCTGGGTATCACTGCAGTGACAACGGAGATTACTTCCAAGTGGTTTTTGACTCTTGGTTCTCTGGGAATCACTGCTGTGAAAAGGGAGATTACACCTGAGTGGTGCTTGTCTCTTGGTTCTCTAGGTATCACTACTGTGATGAGGGAGATTACTCCTGAGTGCTGCTTGACTCTTGGTTCTCTGGGTATCATTGCAGTGACAACGGAGATTACTTCCAAGTGGTTTTTGACTCTTGGTTCTCTGGGTATCACTACTGTGATGAGGGAGATTACTCCTGAGTGGTGCTTGACTCTTGGTTCTCTGGGTATCATTGCAGTGACAACGGAGATTACTTCCAAGTGGTTTTTGACTCTTGGTTCTCTGGGTATCACTGCTGTGAAAAGGGAGATTACACTTGAGTGGTGCTTGACTCTTGGTTCTCTAGGTATCACTACTGTGATGAGGGAGATTTCTCCTGAGTGGTGCTTGACTCTTGGTTCTCTGGGTATCACTACTGTGATGAGGGAGATTACTCCTGAGTGGTGCTTGACTCTTGGTTCTCTGGGTATTACTACTGTGATGAGGGAGATTACTCCTGAGTGGTGTTTGACTCTTGGTTGTCTGGGTATTACTACTGTGATGAGGGAGATTACTCCTGAGTAGTTCTTGACTCTTGGTTCTCTGGGTATTATTACTGTGATGAGGGAGATTACTCCTGAGTGGTGCTTGACTCTTGGTTCTCTGGGTATCACTGCTGTGATGAGGGAGATTACTCCTGAGTGGTGCTTGACTCTTGGTTCTCTGGGTATCACTGCTGTGAAGAGGGAGATTACACCGGAGTGGTGCTTGCCTCTTGGTTCTGTAGGTATCACTACTGTGATGAGGGAGATTACTCCTGAGTGGTTCTTGACTCTTGGTTCTCTGGGTATTACTGTTGTGACAAGGGAGATTACTCCTGAGTGGTTCTTGACTCTTGGTTCTCTGGGTATCACTACTGTGATGAGGGAGATTACTCCTGAGTGGTGCTTGACTCTTGGTTCTCTGGGTATCACTGCAGTGACAACGGAGATTACTTCCAAGTGGTTTTTGACTCTTGGTTCTCTGGGAATCACTGCTGTGAAAAGGGAGATTACACCTGAGAGGTGCTTTTCTCTTGGTTCTCTAGGTATCACTACTGTGATGAGGGAGATTACTCCTGAGTGGTGCTTGACTCTTGGTTCTCTGGGTATCATTGCAGTGACAACGGAGATTACTTCCAAGTGGTTTTTGACTCTTGGTTCTCTGGGTATCACTACTGTGATGAGGGAGATTACTCCTGAGTGGTGCTTGACTCTTGGTTCTCTGGGTATCATTGCAGTGACAACGGAGATTACTTCCAAGTGGTTTTTGACTCTTGGTTCTCTGGGAATCACTGCTGTGAAAAGGGAGATTACACTTGAGTGGTGCTTGACTCTTGGTTCTCTAGGTATCACTACTGTGATGAGGGAGATTACTCCTGAGTGGTGCTTGACTCTTGGTTCACTGGGTATCACTGCTGTGAAGAGGGAGATTACTCCTGAGTGCTTCTTGACTCTTGGTTCTGTGGGTATCACTGCTGTGATGAGGGAGATTACACCTAAGTGGTGCTTTACTCTTGGTTCTCTGGGTATCACTGCTGTGAAGAGGGAGATAGGGAGATTACTCCTGAGTGGTTCTTGACTCTTGGTTCTCTGGGTATCACTACTGTGATGAGGGAGATTACTCCTGAGTGGTGCTTGACTCTTGGTTCTCTGGGTATTACTGTTGTGACAAGGGAGATTACTCCTGAGTGGTGCTTGACTCTTGGTTCTGTGGGTATCACTACTGTGATGAGGGAGATTACTTTGAGTGGTGCTTGACTCTTGGATCTCTGGGTATCACTACTGTGACAAGAGAGATTACTCCTGAGTTCTTCTTGACACTTCTCTGGGAATCACTACTGTGATGAGGGAAATTACTCCTGAGTAGTTCTTGACTCTTGGTTCTATGGGTATTACTGTTGTGACAAGGGAGATTACTCCTGAGTACTTCTTGACTCTTGGTTCTCTGTGTATCACTACTGTGATGAGGGAGATTACTCCTGAGTGGTGCTTGACTCTTGGTTCTCTGGGTATTACTACTGTGATGAGGGAGATTACTCCTGAGTGGTGTTTGACTCTTGGTTCTCTGGGTATTACTACTGTGATGAGGGAGATTACTCCTGAGGAGTTCTTGACTCTTGGTTCTCTGGGTATTATTACTGTGATGAGGGAGATTACTCCTGAGTGGTGCTTGACTCTTGGTTCTCTGGGTATCACTGCTGTGAAGAGGGAGATTACTCCTGAGTGATTCTTGACACTTACTTCTCTGGGAATCACTACTCTGATGAGGGAGATTACTCCTGAGTAGTTCTTGACTCTTGGTTCTATGGGTATTACTGTTGTGACAAGGGAGATTACTCCTGAGTGGTGCTTGACTCTTGGTTCTCTGGGTATTACTGTTGTGACGAGGGAGATTACTCGTGAGTAGTTCTTGACTCTTGGTTCTCTGGGTATTACTGTTGTGTCGAGGGAGATTACTCCTGAGTTCTTCTTGACTCTTGGTTCTCTGGGTATCACTGCTGTGATGAGGGAGACTACTCCTAAGTGGTGCTTGACTCTTGGTTCTCTGGGTATCACTGCTGTGAAGAGGGAGATTACACCTGAGTGGTGCTTGACTCTTGGTTCTCTGGGTATCACTGCGGTGATGAGGGAGATTACTCCTGAGTGGTGCTTGACTATTGATTCTCTGGGTATCACTGCTGTGACAACGGGGATTACTCCTGAGTGGTTCTTGACTCTTGGTTCTCTGGGTATTACTGTTGTGACAAGGGAGATTACTCCTGAGTGGTTCTTGACTCTTGGTTCTCTGGGTATCACTACTGTGATGAGGGAGATTACTCCTGAGTGGTGCTTGACTCTTGGTTCTCTGGGTATTACTGTTGTGACAAGGGAGATTACTCCTGAGTGGTGCTTGACTCTTGGTTCTCTGGGTATTACTGTTGTGACAAGGGAGATTACTCCTGAGTGGTGCTTGACTCTTGGTTCTCTGGGTATTACTGTTGTGACGAGGGATATTACCCGTGAGTGGTTCTTGACTCTTGGTTCTCTGGGTATTACTGTTGTGACGAGGGAGATTACTCCTGAGTTCTTCTTGACTCTTGGTTCTCTGTGTATCACTGCTGTGAAGAGGGAGATTACTCCTGAGTAGTTCTTGGCTCTTGGTTCTCTAGGTAATACTACTGTGATGAGGGAGATTACTCCTGAGTGGGCTTGACTCTTGGTTCACTGGGTATTACTACTGTGATGAGGGAGATTACTCCTGAGTAGTTCATGACTCTTGGTTCTCCGGGTATTACTACTGTGATGAGGGAGATTACTCCTGAGTGGTGTTTGACTCTTGGTTCTCTGGGTATCACTACTGTGATGAGGGAGATTACTCCTGAGTGCTTCTTGACCCTTGGTTCTCTGGGTATCACTGCTGTGATGAGGGAGATTACTCCTGAGTGGTGCTTGACTCTTGGTTCTCTGGGTATCACTGCTGTGAAGAGGGAGATTACACCGGAGAGGTGCTTGACTCTTGGTTCTGTAGGTATCACTACTGTGATGAGGGAGATTACTCCTGAGTGGTTCTTGACTCTTGGTTCTCTGGGTATCACTACTGTGATGAGGGAGATTACTCCTGAGTGGTGCTTGACTCTTGGTTCTCTGGGTATCACTGCAGTGACAACGGAGATTACTTCCAAGTGGTTTTTGACTCTTGGTTCTCTGGGTATTATTGTTGTGACAAGGGAGATTACTCCTGAGTGGTGCTTGTCTCTTGGTTCTCTGGGTATTACTGTTGTGACGAGGGAGATTACTCCCGAGTAGTTCTTGACTCTTGGTTCTCTGGGTATTACTGTTGTGACGAGGGAGATTACTCCTGAGTTCTTCTTGACTCTTGGTTCTCTGTGTATCACTGCTGTGAAGAGGGAGATTACACCTGAGTGGTGCTTGACTCTTGGTTCTCTGGGTATCACTGCTGTAAAGAGGGAGAATACACCAGAGTGGTGCTTGACTCTTGGTTCTGTAGGTATCACTACTGTGATGAGGGAGATTACTCCTGAGTGGTTCTTGACTCTTGGTTCTTTTGGTATCACTGCTGTGAAGAGGGAGATTACTCATAAGTGGTGCTTGACTCTGGGTTCTCTGGGTATTACTGTTGTGACAAGGGAGATTACTCCTGAGTGGTTCTTGACTCTTGGTTCTCTGGGTATCACTACTGTGATGAGGGAGATTACTCCTGAGTGGGCTTGACTCTTGGTTCTCTGGGTATTACTACTGTGATGAGGGAGATTACTCCTGAGTAGTTCTTGACTCTTGGTTCTCTGGGTATTACTACTGTGATGAGGGAGATTACTCCTGAGTGGTGCTTGACTCTTGGTTCTCTGGGTATCACTACTGTGATGAGGGAGATTACTCCTGAGTGCTTCTTGACCCTTGGTTCTCTGGGTATCACTGCTGTGAAGAGGGAGATTACTCCTGAGTGGTGCTTGACTCTTGGTTCTCTGGGTATCACTGCTGTGAAGAGGGAGATTACACCGGAGTGGTGCTTGCCTCTTGGTTCTGTAGGTATCACTACTGTGATGAGGGAGATTACTCCTGAGTGGTTCTTGACTCTTGGTTCTTTGGGTATCACTGCTGTGAAGAGGGAGATTACTCCTAAGTGGTGCTTGACTCTGGGTTCTCTGGGTATTACTGTTGTGACAAGGGAGATTACTCCTGAGTGGTTCTTGACTCTTGGTTCTCTGGGTATCACTACTGTGATGAGGGAGATTACACCTGAGTGGTGCTTGTCTCTTGGTTCTCTAGGTATCACTACTGTGATGAGGGAGATTACTCCTGAGTGGTGCTTGACTCTTGGTTCTCTGGGTATCACTGCTGTGATGAGGGAGATTACTCCTGAGTGGTGCTTGACTCTTGGTTCTCTGGGTATCACTGCTGTGAAGAGGGAGATTACACCTGAGTGATTCTTGACTCTTGGTTCTCTGGGTATCACTGCTGTGAAGAGGGAGATTACTCCTGAGTGGTGCTTGTCTCTTGGTTCTCTGGGTATCACTGCAGTGACAACGGAGATTACTTCCAAGTGGTTTTTGACTCTTGGTTCTCTGGGTATCACTACTGTGATGAGGGAGATTACTCCTGAGTGGTACTTGACTCTTGGTTCTCTGGGTATCATTGCAGTGACAACGGAGATTACTTCCAAGTGGTTTTTGACTCTTGGTTCTCTGGGAATCACTGCTGTGAAAAGGGAGATTACACTTGAGTGGTGCTTGACTCTTGGTTCTCTAGGTATCACTACTCTCATGAGGGAGATTACTCCTGAGTGGTGCTTGACTCTTGGTTCACTGAGTATCACTGCTGTGAAGAGGGAGATTACTCCTGAGTGATTCTTGACTCTTGGTTCTCTGGGTATCACTGTTGTGATGAGGGAGATTACTCCTGAGTGCTTCTTGACTCTTGGTTCTGTGGGTATCACTGCTGTGATGAGGGAGATTACACCTGAGTGGTGCTTGACTCTTGGTTCTCTGGGTATCACTGCTGTGAAGAGGGAGATTACACCTGAGTGGTGCTTGACTCTTGGTTCTCTGGGTATCACTGCTGTGATGAGGGAGATTACTCCTGAGTGGTGCTTGACTATTGGTTCTCTGGGTATCACTGCTGTGACAAGGGAGATTACTCCTGAGTGGTTCTTGACTCTTGGTGCTCTGGGTATTACTGTTGTGACAAGGGAAATTACTCCTGAGTGGTTCTTGACTCTTGGTTCTCTGGGTATCACTACTGTGATGAGGGAGATTACTCCTGAGTGGTGCTTGACTCTTGGTTCTCTGGGTATTACTGTTGTGACAAGGGAGATTACTCCTGAGTGGTGCTTGACTCTTGGTTCTGTGGGTATCACTACTGTGATGAGGGAGATTACTTTGAGTGGTGCTTGACTCTTGGATCTCTGGGTATCACTACTGTGACAAGAGAGATTACTCCTGAGTGCTTCTTGACACTTCTCTGGGAATCACTACTGTGATGAGGGAAATTACTCCTGAGTAGTTCTTGACTCTTGGTTCTATGGGTTTTACTGTTGTGACAAGGGAGATTACTCCTGAGTACTTCTTGACTCTTGGTTCTCTGGGGATCACTACTGTGATGAGGGAGATTACTCCTTAGTGGTGCTTGACTCTTGGTTCTCTGGGTATTACTACTATGATGAGGGAGATTACTCCTGAGTGGTGTTTGACTCTTGGTTCTCTGGGTATTACTACTGTGATGAGGGAGATTACTCCTGAGTAGTTCTAGACTCTTGGTTCTCTGGGTATTATTACTGTGATGAGGGAGATTACTCCTGAGTGGTGCTTGACTCTTGGTTCTCTGGGTATCACTGCTGTGAAGAGGGAGATTACTCCTGAGTGATTCTTGACACTTACTTCTCTGGGAATCACTACTCTGATGAGGGAGATTACTCCTGAGTAGTTCTTGACTCTTGGTTCTATGGGTATTACTGTTGTGACAAGGGAGATTACTCCTGAGTGGTGCTTGACCCTTGGTTCTCTGGGTATTACTGTTGTGACGAGGGAGATTACTCGTGAGTAGTTCTTGAGTCTTGGTTCTCTGGGTATTACTGTTGTGTCGAGGGAGATTACTCCTGAGTTCTTCTTGACTCTTGGTTCTCTGGGTATCACTGCTGTGATGAGGGAGACTACTCCTAAGTGGTGCTTGACTCTTGGTTCTCTGGGTATCACTGCTGTGAAGAGGGAGATTACACCTGAGTGGTGCTTGACTCTTGGTTCTCTGGGTATCACTGCGGTGATGAGGGAGATTACTCCTGAGTGGTGCTTGACTATTGGTTCTCTGGGTATCACTGCTGTGACAAGGGGGATTACTCCTGAGTGGTTCTTGACTCTTGGTTCTCTGGGTATTACTGTTGTGACAAGGGAGATTACTCCTGAGTGGTTCTTGACTCTTGGTTCTCTGGGTATTACTGTTGTGACAAGGGAGATTACTCCTGAGTGGTGCTTGACTCTTGGTTCTCTGGGTATCATTGCAGTGACAACGGAGATTACTTCCAAGTGGTTTTTGACTCTTGGTTCTCTGGGAATCACTGCTGTGAAAAGGGAAATTACTCCTGAGTGGTTCTTGACTCTTGGTTCTCTGGGTATCACTACTGTGATGAGGGAGATTACTCCTGAGTGGTGCTTGACTCTTGGTTCTCTGGGTATTACTGTTGTGACAAGGGAGATTACTCCTGAGTGGTGCTTGACTCTTGGTTCTGTGGGTATCACTACTGTGATGAGGGAGATTACTTTGAGTGGTGCTTGACTCTTGAATCTCTGGGTATCACTACTGTGACAAGAGAGATTACTCATGAGTGCTTCTTGACACTTCTCTGGGAATCACTACTGTGATGAGGGAAATTACTCCTGAGTAGTTCTTGACTCTTGGTTCTATGGGTATTACTGTTGTGACAAGGGAGATTACTCCTGAGTGGTGCTTGACTCTTGGTTCTCTGGGTATTACTGTTGTGACGAGGGAGATTACTCGTGAGTAGTTCTTGACTCTTGGTTCTCTGGGTATTACTGTTGTGTCGAGGGAGATTACTCCTGAGTTCCTCTTGACTCTTGGTTCTCTGGGTATCACTGCTGTGATGAGGGAGACTACTACTAAGTGGTGCTTGACTCTTGGTTCTCTGGGTATTACTGCTGTGAAGAGGGAGATTACACCTGAGTGGTGCTTGACTCTTGGTTCTCTGGGTATCACTGCGGTGATGAGGGAGATTACTCCTGAGTGGTGCTTGACTATTGGTTCTCTGGGTATCACTGCTGTGACAAGGGGGATTACTCCTGAGTGGTTCTTGACTCTTGGTTCTCTGGGTATTACTGTTGTGACAAGGGAGATTACTCCTGAGTGGTTCTTGACTCTTGGTTCTCTGGGTATCACTACTGTGATGAGGGAGATTACTCCTGAGTGGTGCTTGACTCTTGGTTCTCTGGGTATTACTGTTGTGACAAGGGAGATTACTCCTGAGTGGTGCTTGACTCTTGGTTCTCTGGGTATTACTGTTGTGACGAGGGAGATTACTCGTGAGTAGTTCTTGACTCTTGGTTCTCTGGGTATTACTGTTGTGACGAGGGAGATTACTCCTGAGTTCTTCTTGACTCTTGGTTCTCTGTGTATCACTGCTGTGAAGAGGGAGATTACTCCTGAGTAGTTCTTGACTCTTGGTTCTCTAGGTATTACTACTGTGAGAGGGAGATTACTCCTGAGTGGGCTTGACACTTGGTTCTCTGGGTATTACTACTGTGATGAGGGAGATTACTCCTGAGTAGTTCTTGACTCTTGGTTCTCTGGGTATTACTACTGTGATGAGGGAGATTACTCCTGAGTGGTGCTTGACTATTGGTTCTCTGGGTATCACTACTGTGATGAGGGAGATTACTCCTGAGTGGTGCTTGACTCTTGGTTCTCTGGGTATCACTGCAGTGACAACAGAGGTTACTCCCAAGTGGGTTTTGACTCTTGGTTCTCTGGGAATCACTGCTGTGAAAAGGGAGATTACACATGAGTGGTGCTTGACTCTTGGTTCTCTAGGTATCACTACTGTGATGAGGGAGATTACTCCTGAGTGGTGCTTGACTCTTGGTTCACTGGGTATCACTGCTGTGAAGAGGGAGATTACTCCTGAGTGATTCTTGACACTTACTTCTCTGGGAATCACTTCTCTGATGAGGGAGATTACTCCTGAGTAGTTCTTGACTCTTGGTTCTATGGGTATTACTGTTGTGACAAGGGAGATTACTCCTGAGTAGTTCTTGACTCTTGGTTCTCTGTGTATCACTGCTGTGATAAGGGAGATTGCTCCCGAGTAGTTCTTGACTCTTGGTTCTCTAGGTATTACTACTGTGATGAGGGAGATTACTCCTGAGTGGTGCTTGACTCTTGGTTCTCTGGGTATTACTACTGTTATGAGGGAGATTACTCCTGAGTAGTTCTTGACTCTTGGTTCTCTGGGTATTACTACTGTGATGAGGGAGATTACTCCTGAGTGGTGCTTGACTCTTGGTTCTCTGGGTATCACTGCTGTGAAGAGGGAGATTACTCCTGAGTGATTCTTGACTCTTGGTTCTCTGTGTATCACTATTGTGATGAGGGAGATTACTCCTGAGTGCTTCTTGACCCTTAGTTCTCTGGGTATCACTGCTGTGATGAGGGAGATTACTCCTGAGTGGTGCTTGACTCTTGGTTCTCTGGGTATCACTGCGGTGAAGAGGGAGATTTCACCTGAGTGGTGCTTGACTCTTGGTTCTCTAGGTATCACTACTGTGATTACGGAGATTACTCCTGAGTGGTTCTTGACTCTAGGTTCTTTGGGTATCACTGCTGTGAAGAGGGAGATTACTCCTAAGTGGTGCTTGACTCTGGGTTCTCTGGGTATTACTGTTGTGACAAGGGAGATTACTCCTGAGTGGTTCTTGACTCTTGGTTCTCTGGGTATCACTGCTGTGATGAGGGAGACTACTCCTAAGTGGTGCTTGACTCTTGGTTCTCTGGGTATCACTGCTGTGAAGAGGGAGATTACACCTGAGTGGTGCTTGACTCTTGGTTCTCTGGGTATCACTTCTGTGATGAGGGAGATTACTCCTGAGTGGTGCTTGACTATTGGTTCTCTGGGTATCCCTGCTGTGACAAGGGAGATTACTCCTGAGTGGTTCTTGACTCTTGGTTCTCTGGGTATTACTTTTGTGACAAGGGATATTACTCCTGAGTGGTGCTTGACTCTTGGTTCTCTGGGTATTACTGTTGTGACAAGGGAGATTACTCCTGAGTGGTGCTTGACTCTTGGTTCTCTGGGTATTACTGTTGTGACGAGGGAGATTACTCCTGAGTGGTTCTTGACTCTTGGTTCTCTGGGTATTACTGTTGTGACGAGGGAGATTACTCCTGAGTTCTTCTTGACTCTTGGTTCTCTGTGTATCACTGCTGTGAAGAGGGAGATTACTCCTGAGTAGTTCTTGACTCTTGGTTCTCTAGGTATTACTACTGTGATGAGGGAGATTACTCCTGAGTGGGCTTGACTATTGGTTCTCTGGGTATTACTACTGTGATGAGGGAGATTACTCCTGAGTGCTTCTTGACCCTTGGATCTCTGGGTATCACTGCTGTGATGAGGGAGATTACTCCTGAGTGGTGCTTGACTCTTGGTTCTCTGGGTATCACTGCTGTGAAGAGGGAGATTACACCTGAGTGGTGCTTGACTCTTGATTCTCTAGGTATCACTACTGTGATGAGGGAGATTACTCCTGAGTGGTTCTTGACTCTTGGTTCTTTGGGTATCACTGCTGTGAAGAGGGACGTTACCCCTAAGTGGTAATTGACTCTGGGTTCTCTGGGTATTACTGTTGTGACAAGGGAGATTACTCCTGAGTGGTTCTTGACTATTGGTTCTCTGGGTATCACTACTGTGATAAGGGAGATTACTCCTGAGTGGTGCTTGACTCTTGGTTCTCTGGATATCACTGCAGTGACAACGGAGATTACTCCCAAGTGGGTTTAGACTCTTGGTTCTCTGGGAATCACTGCTGTGAAAAGGGAGATTATACCTGAGTGGTGCTTGACTCTTGGTTCTCTAGGTATCACTACTGTGATGAGGGATATTACTCGTGAGTGATTCTTGACTCTTGGTTCTCTGGGTATCACTGTTGTGACAAGGGAAATTACTCCTGAGTAGTTCTTGACTCTTGGTTCTATGGGTATTACTGTTGTCACAAGGGAGATTACTCCTGAGTACTTCTTGACTCTTGGTTCTCTGGGTATCACTACTGTGATGAGGGAGATTACTCCTGAGTGGTGCTTGACTCTTGGTTCTCTGGGTATTACTACTGTGATGCGGGAGATTACTCCTGAGTGGTGTTTGACTCTTGGTTCTCTGGGTATTGCTTTTGTGACAAGGGATATTACTCCTGAGTGGTGCTTGACTCTTGGTTCTCTGGGTATTACTACTGTGATGAGGGAGATTACTCCTGAGTGGTGTTTGACTCTTGGTTCTCTGGGTATTACTACTGTGATGAGGGAGATTACTCCTGAGTAGTTCTTGACTCTTGGTTCTCTGGGTATTACTGTTGTGATGAGGGAGATTACTCGTGAGTAGTTCTTGACTCTTGGTTCTCTGGGTATTACTGTTGTGACGAGGGAGATTACTCCTGAGTTCTTCTTGACTCTTGGTTCTCTGGGTATCACTGCTGTGATGAGGGAGACTACTCCTGAGTGGTGCTTGACTCTTGGTTCTCTGGGTATCACTGCTGTGATGAGGGAGATTACTCCTGAGTGGTGCTTGACTATTGGTTCTCTGGGTATCACTGCTTTGACAAGGGAGATTACTCCTGAGTGGTTCTTGACTCTTGGTTCTCTGGGTATTACTGTTGTGACAAGGGAGATTACTCCTGAGTGGTTCTTGACTCTTGGTTCTCTGGGTATCACTACTGTGATGAGGGAGATTACTCCTGAGTGGTGCTTGACTCTTGGTTCTCTGGGTATTACTGTTGTGACAAGGGAGATTACTCCTGAGTGGTGCTTGACTCTTGGTTCTCTGGGTATTACTGTTGTGACGAGGGAGATTACTCGTGAGTAGTTCTTGACTCTTGGTTCTCTGGGTATTACTGTTGTGATGAGGGAGATTACTCCTGAGTTCTTCTTGACTCTTGGTTCTCTGTGTATCACTGCTGTGAAGAGGGAGATTACTCCTGAGTAGTTCTTGACTCTTGGTTCTCTAGGTATTACTACTGTGATGAGGGAGATTACTCCTGAGTGGGCTTGACTCTTGGTTCTCTGGGTATTACTACTGTGATGAGGGAGATTACTCCTGAGTAGTTCTTGACTCTTGGTTCTCTGGGTATTACTACTGTGATGAGGGAGATTACTCCTGAGTGGTGCTTGACTATTGGTTCTCTGGGTATCACTACTGTGATGAGGGAGATTACTCCTGAGTGGTGCTTGACTCTTGGTTCTCTGGGTATCACTGCAGTGACAACAGAGGTTACTCCCAAGTGGGTTTTGACTCTTGGTTCTCTGGGAATCACTGCTGTGAAAAGGGAGATTACGCCTGAGTGGTTCATGACTCTCGGTTCTCTAGGTATCACTACTGTGATGAACGAGATTACTCCTGAGTGGTGCTTGACTCTTGGTTCACTGGGTATCACTGCTGTGAAGAGGGAGATTACTCCTGAGTGATTCTTGACACTTACTTCTCTGGGAATCACTACTCTGATGAGGGAGATTACTCCTGAGTAGTTCTTGACTCTTGATTCTATGGGTATTACTGTTGTGACAAGGGAGATTACTCCTGAGTAGTTCTTGACTCTTGGTTCTCTGTGTATCACTGCTGTGAAGAGGGAGATTGCTCCTGAGTAGTTCTTGACTCTTGGTTCTATGGGTATTACTGTTGTGACAAGGGAGATTACTCCTGAGTGGTGCTTGACTCTTGGTTCTGTGGGTATCACTACTGTGATGAGGGAGATTACTTTGAGTGGTGCTTGACTCTTGGTTCTCTGGGTATTACTGTTGTGACAAGGGAGATTACTCCTGAGTGGTTCTTGACTCTTGGTTCTCTGGGTATTACTTTTGTGACAAGGGATATTACTCCTGAGTGGTGCTTGACTCTTGGTTCTCTGGGTATTACTGTTGTGACAAGGGAGATTACTCCTGAGTGGTGCTTGACTCTTGGTTCTCTGGGTATTACTGTTGTGACGAGGGAGATTACTCCTGAGTGGTTCTTGACTCTTGGTTCTCTGGGTATTACTGTTGTGACGAGGGAGATTACTCCTGAGTTCTTCTTGACTCTTGGTTCTCTGTGTATCACTGCTGTGAAGAGGGAGATTACTCCTGAGTAGTTCTTGACTCTTGGTTCTCTAGGTATTACTACTGTGATGAGGGAGATTACTCCTGAGTGGGCTTGACTATTGGTTCTCTGGGTATTACTACTGTGATGAGGGAGATTACTCCTGAGTGCTTCTTGACCCTTGGATCTCTGGGTATCACTGCTGTGATGAGGGAGATTACTCCTGAGTGGTGCTTGACTCTTGGTTCTCTGGGTATCACTGCTGTGAAGAGGGAGATTACACCTGAGTGGTGCTTGACTCTTGATTCTCTAGGTATCACTACTGTGATGAGGGAGATTACTCCTGAGTGGTTCTTGACTCTTGGTTCTTTGGGTATCACTGCTGTGAAGAGGGACGTTACCCCTAAGTGGTAATTGACTCTGGGTTCTCTGGGTATTACTGTTGTGACAAGGGAGATTACTCCTGAGTGGTTCTTGACTATTGGTTCTCTGGGTATCACTACTGTGATAAGGGAGATTACTCCTGAGTGGTGCTTGACTCTTGGTTCTCTGGATATCACTGCAGTGACAACGGAGATTACTCCCAAGTGGGTTTAGACTCTTGGTTCTCTGGGAATCACTGCTGTGAAAAGGGAGATTATACCTCAGTGGTGCTTGACTCTTGGTTCTCTAGGTATCACTACTGTGATGAGGGATATTACTCCTGAGTGATTCTTGACTCTTGGTTCTCTGGGTATCACTGTTGTGACAAGGGAAATTACTCCTGTGTAGTTCTTGACTCTTGGTTCTATGGGTATTACTGTTGTCACAAGGGAGATTACTCCTGAGTACTTCTTGACTCTTGGTTCTCTGGGTATCACTACTGTGATGAGGGAGATTACTCCTGAGTGGTGCTTGACTCTTGGTTCTCTGGGTATTACTACTGTGATGCGGGAGATTACTCCTGAGTGGTGTTTGACTCTTGGTTCTCTGGGTATTACTTTTGTGACAAGGGATATTACTCCTGAGTGGTGCTTGACTCTTGGTTCTCTGGGTATTACTACTGTGATGAGGGAGATTACTCCTGAGTGGTGTTTGAATCTTGGTTCTCTGGGTATTACTACTGTGATGAGGGAGATTACTCCTGAGTAGTTCTTGACTCTTGGTTCTCTGGGTATTACTGTTGTGATGAGGGAGATTACTCGTGAGTAGTTCTTGACTCTTGGTTCTCTGGGTATTACTGTTGTGACGAGGGAGATTACTCCTGAGTTCTTCTTGACTCTTGGTTCTCTGGGTATCACTGCTGTGATGAGGGAGACTACTCCTGAGTGGTGCTTGACTCTTGGTTCTCTGGGTATCACTGCTGTGATGAGGGAGATTACTCCTGAGTGGTGCTTGACTATTGGTTCTCTGGGTATCACTGCTGTGACAAGGGAGATTACTCCTGAGTGGTTCTTGACTCTTGGTTCTCTGGGTATTACTGTTGTGACAAGGGAGATTACTCCTGAGTGGTTCTTGACTCTTGGTTCTCTGGGTATCACTACTGTGATGAGGGAGATTACTCCTGAGTGGTGCTTGACTCTTGGTTCTCTGGGTATTACTGTTGTGACGAGGGAGATTACTCCTGAGTGGTGCTTGACTCTTGGTTCTCTGGGTATTACTGTTGTGACGAGGGAGATTACTCCTGAGTGGTGCTTGACTCTTGGTTCTCTGGGTATTACTGTTGTGACGAGGGAGATTACTCCTGAGTGGTGCTTGACTCTTGGTTCTCTGTGTATCACTGCTGTGATGAGGGAGATTACTCCTGAGTGGTGCTTGACTCTTGGTTCACTGGGTATCACTGCTGTGAAGAGGGAGATTACTCCTGAGTGATTCTTGACACTTACTTCTCTGGGAATCACTTCTCTGATGAGGGAGATTACTCCTGAGTAGTTCTTGACTCTTGGTTCTATGGGTATTACTGTTGTGACAAGGGAGATTACTCCTGAGTAGTTCTTGACTCTTGGTTCTCTGTGTATCACTGCTGTGATAAGGGAGATTGCTCCCGAGTAGTTCTTGACTCTTGGTTCTCTAGGTATTACTACTGTGATGAGGGAGATTACTCCTGAGTGGTGCTTGACTCTTGGTTCTCTGGGTATTACTACTGTTATGAGGGAGATTACTCCTGAGTAGTTCTTGACTCTTGGTTCTCTGGGTATTACTTCTGTGATGAGGGAGATTACTCCTGAGTGGTGCTTGACTCTTGGTTCTCTGGGTATCACTGCTGTGAAGAGGGAGATTACTCCTGAGTGATTCTTGACTCTTGGTTCTCTGTGTATCACTATTGTGATGAGGGAGATTACTCCTGAGTGCTTCTTGACCCTTAGTTCTCTGGGTATCACTGCTGTGATGAGGGAGATTACTCCTGAGTGGTGCTTGACTCTTGGTTCTCTGGGTATCACTGCGGTGAAGAGGGAGATTTCACCTGAGTGGTGCTTGACTCTTGGTTCTCTAGGTATCACTACTGTGATTACGGAGATTACTCCTGAGTGGTTCTTGACTCTTGGTTCTCTGGGTATTACTGTTGTGACAAGGGAGATTACTCCTGAGTGGTTCTTGACTCTTGGTTCTCTGGGTATCACTGCTGTGATGAGGGAGACTACTCCTAAGTGGTGCTTGACTCTTGGTTCTCTGGGTATCACTGCTGTGAAGAGGGAGATTACACCTGAGTGGTGCTTGACTCTTGGTTCTCTGGGTATCACTTCTGTGATGAGGGAGATTACTCCTGAGTGGTGCTTGACTATTGGTTCTCTGGGTATCACTGCTGTGACAAGGGAGATTACTCCTGAGCGGTTCTTGACTCTTGGTTCTCTGGGTATTACTGTTGTGACAAGGGAGATTACTCCTGAGTGGTTCTTGACTCTTGGTTCTCTGGGTATCACTACTGTGATGAGGGAGATTACTCCTGAGTGGTGCTTGACTCTTGGTTCTCTGGGTATTACTGTTGTGACAAGGGAGATTACTCCTGAGTGGTGCTTGACTCTTGGTTCTGTGGGTATCACTACTGTGATGAGGGAGATTACTTTGAGTGGTGCTTGACTCTTGGTTCTCTGGGTATTACTGTTGTGACAAGGGAGATTACTCCTGAGTGGTTCTTGACTCTTGGTTCTCTGGGTATTACTTTTGTGACAAGGGATATTACTCCTGAGTGGTGCTTGACTCTTGGTTCTCTGGGTATTACTGTTGTGACAAGGGAGATTACTCCTGAGTGGTGCTTGACTCTTGGTTCTCTGGGTATTACTGTTGTGACGAGGGAGATTACTCCTGAGTGGTTCTTGACTCTTGGTTCTCTGGGTATTACTGTTGTGACGAGGGAGATTACTCCTGAGTTCTTCTTGACTCTTGGTTCTCTGTGTATCACTGCTGTGAAGAGGGAGATTACTCCTGAGTAGTTCTTGACTCTTGGTTCTCTAGGTATTACTACTGTGATGAGGGAGATTACTCCTGAGTGGGCTTGACTATTGGTTCTCTGGGTATTACTACTGTGATGAGGGAGATTACTCCTGAGTGCTTCTTGACCCTTGGATCTCTGGGTATCACTGCTGTGATGAGGGAGATTACTCCTGAGTGGTGCTTGACTCTTGGTTCTCTGGGTATCACTGCTGTGAAGAGGGAGATTACACCTGAGTGGTGCTTGACTCTTGATTCTCTAGATATCACTACTGTGATGAGGGAGATTACTCCTGAGTGGTTCTTGACTCTTGGTTCTTTGGGTATCACTGCTGTGAAGAGGGACGTTACCCCTAAGTGGTAATTGACTCTGGGTTCTCTGGGTATTACTGTTGTGACAAGGGAGATTACTCCTGAGTGGTTCTTGACTATTGGTTCTCTGGGTATCACTACTGGTATAAGGGAGATTACTCCTGAGTGGTGCTTGACTCTTGGTTCTCTGGATATCACTGCAGTGACAACGGAGATTACTCCCAAGTGGGTTTAGACTCTTGGTTCTCTGGGAATCACTGCTGTGAAAAGGGAGATTATACCTGAGTGGTGCTTGACTCTTGGTTCTCTAGGTATCACTACTGTGATGAGGGATATTACTCCTGAGTGATTCTTGACTCTTGGTTCTCTGGGTATCACTGTTGTGACAAGGGAAATGACTCCTGAGTAGTTCTTGACTCTTGGTTCTATGGGTATTACTGTTGTCACAAGGGAGATTACTACTGAGTACTTCTTGACTCTTGGTTCTCTGGGTATCACTACTGTGATGAGGGAGATTACTCCTGAGTGGTGCTTGACTCTTGGTTCTCTGGGTATTACTACTGTGATGCGGGAGATTACTCCTGAGTGGTGTTTGACTCTTGGTTCTCTGGGTATTGCTTTTGTGACAAGGGATATTACTCCTGAGTGGTGCTTGACTCTTGGTTCTCTGGGTATTACTACTGTGATGAGGGAGATTACTCCTGAGTGGTGTTTGACTCTTGGTTCTCTGGGTATTACTACTGTGATGAGGGAGATTACTCATGAGTAGTTCTTGACTCTTGGTTCTCTGGGTATTACTGTTGTGATGAGGGAGATTACTCGTGAGTAGTTCTTGACTCTTGGTTCTCTGGGTATTACTGTTGTGACGAGGGAGATTACTCCTGAGTTCTTCTTGACTCTTGGTTCTCTGGGTATCACTGCTGTGATGAGGGAGACTACTCCTGAGTGGTGCTTGACTCTTGGTTCTCTGGGTATCACTGCTGTGATGAGGGAGATTACTCCTGAGTGGTGCTTGACTATTGGTTCTCTGGGTATCACTGCTTTGACAAGGGAGATTACTCCTGAGTGGTTCTTGACTCTTGGTTCTCTGGGTATTACTGTTGTAACAAGGGAGATTACTCCTGAGTGGTTCTTGACTCTTGGTTCTCTGGGTATCACTACTGTGATGAGGGAGATTACTCCTGAGTGGTGCTTGACTCTTGGTTCTCTGGGTATTACTGTTGTGACAAGGGAGATTACTCCTGAGTGGTGCTTGACTCTTGGTTCTCTGGGTATTACTGTTGTGACGAGGGAGATTACTCGTGAGTAGTTCTTGACTCTTGGTTCTCTGGGTATTACTGTTGTGACGAGGGAGATTACTCCTGAGTTCTTCTTGACTCTTGGTTCTCTGTGTATCACTGCTGTGAAGAGGGAGATTACTCCTGAGTAGTTCTTGACTCTTGGTTCTCTAGGTATTACTACTGTGATGAGGGAGATTACTCCTGAGTGGGCTTGACTCTTGGTTCTCTGGGTATTACTACTGTGATGAGGGAGATTACTCCTGAGTAGTTCTTGACTCTTGGTTCTCTGGGTATTACTACTGTGATGAGGGAGATTACTCCTGAGTGGTGCTTGACTATTGGTTCTCTGGGTATCACTACTGTGATGAGGGAGATTACTCCTGAGTGGTGCTTGACTCTTGGTTCTCTGGGTATCACTGCAGTGACAACAGAGGTTACTCCCAAGTGGGTTTTGACTCTTGGTTCTCTGGGAATCACTGCTGTGAAAAGGGAGATTACTCCTGAGTGGTTCTTGACTCTTGGTTCTCTGGGTATTACTGTTGTGACGAGGGAGATTACTCCTGAGTTCTTCTTGACTCTTGGTTCTCTGTGTATCACTGCTGTGAAGAGGGAGATTACTCCTGAGTAGTTCTTGACTCTTGGTTCTCTAGGTATTACTACTGTGATGAGGGAGATTACTCCTGAGTGGGCTTGACTATTGGTTCTCTGGGTATTACTACTGTGATGAGGGAGATTACTCCTGAGTGCTTCTTGACCCTTGGATCTCTGGGTATCACTGCTGTGATGAGGGAGATTACTCCTGAGTGGTGCTTGACTCTTGGTTCTCTGGGTATCACTGCTGTGAAGAGGGAGATTACACCTGAGTGGTGCTTGACTCTTGATTCTCTAGATATCACTACTGTGATGAGGGAGATTACTCCTGAGTGGTTCTTGACTCTTGGTTCTTTGGGTATCACTGCTGTGAAGAGGGACGTTACCCCTAAGTGGTAATTGACTCTGGGTTCTCTGGGTATTACTGTTGTGACAAGGGAGATTACTCCTGAGTGGTTCTTGACTATTGGTTCTCTGGGTATCACTACTGGTATAAGGGAGATTACTCCTGAGTGGTGCTTGACTCTTGGTTCTCTGGATATCACTGCAGTGACAACGGAGATTACTCCCAAGTGGGTTTAGACTCTTGGTTCTCTGGGAATCACTGCTGTGAAAAGGGAGATTATACCTGAGTGGTGCTTGACTCTTGGTTCTCTAGGTATCACTACTGTGATGAGGGATATTACTCCTGAGTGATTCTTGACTCTTGGTTCTCTGGGTATCACTGTTGTGACAAGGGAAATGACTCCTGAGTAGTTCTTGACTCTTGGTTCTATGGGTATTACTGTTGTCACAAGGGAGATTACTACTGAGTACTTCTTGACTCTTGGTTCTCTGGGTATCACTACTGTGATGAGGGAGATTACTCCTGAGTGGTGCTTGACTCTTGGTTCTCTGGGTATTACTACTGTGATGCGGGAGATTACTCCTGAGTGGTGTTTGACTCTTGGTTCTCTGGGTATTGCTTTTGTGACAAGGGATATTACTCCTGAGTGGTGCTTGACTCTTGGTTCTCTGGGTATTACTACTGTGATGAGGGAGATTACTCCTGAGTGGTGTTTGACTCTTGGTTCTCTGGGTATTACTACTGTGATGAGGGAGATTACTCCTGAGTAGTTCTTGACTCTTGGTTCTCTGGGTATTACTGTTGTGATGAGGGAGATTACTCGTGAGTAGTTCTTGACTCTTGGTTCTCTGGGTATTACTGTTGTGACGAGGGAGATTACTCCTGAGTTCTTCTTGACTCTTGGTTCTCTGGGTATCACTGCTGTGATGAGGGAGACTACTCCTGAGTGGTGCTTGACTCTTGGTTCTCTGGGTATCACTGCTGTGATGAGGGAGATTACTCCTGAGTGGTGCTTGACTATTGGTTCTCTGGGTATCACTGCTTTGACAAGGGAGATTACTCCTGAGTGGTTCTTGACTCTTGGTTCTCTGGGTATTACTGTTGTAACAAGGGAGATTACTCCTGAGTGGTTCTTGACTCTTGGTTCTCTGGGTATCACTACTGTGATGAGGGAGATTACTCCTGAGTGGTGCTTGACTCTTGGTTCTCTGGGTATTACTGTTGTGACAAGGGAGATTACTCCTGAGTGGTGCTTGACTCTTGGTTCTCTGGGTATTACTGTTGTGACGAGGGAGATTACTCGTGAGTAGTTCTTGACTCTTGGTTCTCTGGGTATTACTGTTGTGACGAGGGAGATTACTCCTGAGTTCTTCTTGACTCTTGGTTCTCTGTGTATCACTGCTGTGAAGAGGGAGATTACTCCTGAGTAGTTCTTGACTCTTGGTTCTCTAGGTATTACTACTGTGATGAGGGAGATTACTCCTGAGTGGGCTTGACTCTTGGTTCTCTGGGTATTACTACTGTGATGAGGGAGATTACTCCTGAGTAGTTCTTGACTCTTGGTTCTCTGGGTATTACTACTGTGATGAGGGAGATTACTCCTGAGTGGTGCTTGACTATTGGTTCTCTGGGTATCACTACTGTGATGAGGGAGATTACTCCTGAGTGGTGCTTGACTCTTGGTTCTCTGGGTATCACTGCAGTGACAACAGAGGTTACTCCCAAGTGGGTTTTGACTCTTGGTTCTCTGGGAATCACTGCTGTGAAAAGGGAGATTACACCTGAGTGGTTCATGACTCTCGGTTCTCTAGGTATCACTACTGTGATGAACGAGATTACTCCTGAGTGGTGCTTGACTCTTGGTTCACTGGGTATCACTGCTGTGAAGAGGGAGATTACTCCTGAGTGATTCTTGACACTTACTTCTCTGGGAATCACTACTCTGATGAGGGAGATTACTCCTGAGTAGTTCTTGACTCTTGATTCTATGGGTATTACTGTTGTGACAAGGGAGATTACTCCTGAGTAGTTCTTGACTCTTGGTTCTCTGTGTATCACTGCTGTGAAGAGGGAGATTGCTCCTGAGTAGTTCTTGACTCTTGGTTCTATGGGTATTACTGTTGTGACAAGGGAGATTACTCCTGAGTGGTGCTTGACTCTTGGTTCTGTGGGTATCACTACTGTGATGAGGGAGATTACTTTGAGTGGTGCTTGACTCTTGGTTCTCTGGGTATTACTGTTGTGACAAGGGAGATTACTCCTGAGTGGTTCTTGACTCTTGGTTCTCTGGGTATTACTTTTGTGACAAGGGATATTACTCCTGAGTGGTGCTTGACTCTTGGTTCTCTGGGTATTACTGTTGTGACAAGGGAGATTACTCCTGAGTGGTGCTTGACTCTTGGTTCTCTGGGTATTACTGTTGTGACGAGGGAGATTACTCCTGAGTGGTTCTTGACTCTTGGTTCTCTGGGTATTACTGTTGTGACGAGGGAGATTACTCCTGAGTTCTTCTTGACTCTTGGTTCTCTGTGTATCACTGCTGTGAAGAGGGAGATTACTCCTGAGTAGTTCTTGACTCTTGGTTCTCTAGGTATTACTACTGTGATGAGGGAGATTACTCCTGAGTGGGCTTGACTATTGGTTCTCTGGGTATTACTACTGTGATGAGGGAGATTACTCCTGAGTGCTTCTTGACCCTTGGATCTCTGGGTATCACTGCTGTGATGAGGGAGATTACTCCTGAGTGGTGCTTGACTCTTGGTTCTCTGGGTATCACTGCTGTGAAGAGGGAGATTACACCTGAGTGGTGCTTGACTCTTGATTCTCTAGGTATCACTACTGTGATGAGGGAGATTACTCCTGAGTGGTTCTTGACTCTTGGTTCTTTGGGTATCACTGCTGTGAAGAGGGACGTTACCCCTAAGTGGTAATTGACTCTGGGTTCTCTGGGTATTACTGTTGTGACAAGGGAGATTACTCCTGAGTGGTTCTTGACTATTGGTTCTCTGGGTATCACTACTGTGATAAGGGAGATTACTCCTGAGTGGTGCTTGACTCTTGGTTCTCTGGATATCACTGTAGTGACAACGGAGATTACTCCCAAGTGGGTTTAGACTCTTGGTTCTCTGGGAATCACTGCTGTGAAAAGGGAGATTACTCCTGAGTGGTGCTTGACTCTTGGTTCTCTAGGTATCACTGCTGTGAAGAGGGAGATTACTCCTGAGTGATTCTTGACTCTTGGTTCTCTGGGTATCACTGCTGTGAAGAGGGAGATTACACCTGAGTGGTGCTTGACTCTTGGTTCTCTGGGTATCACTGCTGTGATGAGGGAGATTACTCCTGAGTGGTGCTTGACTCTTGGTTCTCTGGGTATTACTGTTGTAACAAGGGAGATTACTCCTGAGTGGTTCTTGACTCTTGGTTCTCTGGGTATCACTACTGTGATGAGGGAGATTACTCCTGAGTGGTGCTTGACTCTTGGTTCTCTGGGTATTACTGTTGTGACAAGGGAGATTACTCCTGAGTGGTGCTTGACTCTTGGTTCTCTGGGTATTACTGTTGTGACGAGGGAGATTACTCGTGAGTAGTTCTTGACTCTTGGTTCTCTGGGTATTACTGTTGTGACGAGGGAGATTACTCCTGAGTTCTTCTTGACTCTTGGTTCTCTGTGTATCACTGCTGTGAAGAGGGAGATTACTCCTGAGTAGTTCTTGACTCTTGGTTCTCTAGGTATTACTACTGTGATGAGGGAGATTACTCCTGAGTGGGCTTGACTCTTGGTTCTCTGGGTATTACTACTGTGATGAGGGAGATTACTCCTGAGTAGTTCTTGACTCTTGGTTCTCTGGGTATTACTACTGTGATGAGGGAGATTACTCCTGAGTGGTGCTTGACTATTGGTTCTCTGGGTATCACTACTGTGATGAGGGAGATTACTCCTGAGTGGTGCTTGACTCTTGGTTCTCTGGGTATCACTGCAGTGACAACAGAGGTTACTCCCAAGTGGGTTTTGACTCTTGGTTCTCTGGGAATCACTGCTGTGAAAAGGGAGATTACTCCTGAGTGGTTCTTGACTCTTGGTTCTCTGGGTATTACTGTTGTGACGAGGGAGATTACTCCTGAGTTCTTCTTGACTCTTGGTTCTCTGTGTATCACTGCTGTGAAGAGGGAGATTACTCCTGAGTAGTTCTTGACTCTTGGTTCTCTAGGTATTACTACTGTGATGAGGGAGATTACTCCTGAGTGGGCTTGACTATTGGTTCTCTGGGTATTACTACTGTGATGAGGGAGATTACTCCTGAGTGCTTCTTGACCCTTGGATCTCTGGGTATCACTGCTGTGATGAGGGAGATTACTCCTGAGTGGTGCTTGACTCTTGGTTCTCTGGGTATCACTGCTGTGAAGAGGGAGATTACACCTGAGTGGTGCTTGACTCTTGATTCTCTAGATATCACTACTGTGATGAGGGAGATTACTCCTGAGTGGTTCTTGACTCTTGGTTCTTTGGGTATCACTGCTGTGAAGAGGGACGTTACCCCTAAGTGGTAATTGACTCTGGGTTCTCTGGGTATTACTGTTGTGACAAGGGAGATTACTCCTGAGTGGTTCTTGACTATTGGTTCTCTGGGTATCACTACTGGTATAAGGGAGATTACTCCTGAGTGGTGCTTGACTCTTGGTTCTCTGGATATCACTGCAGTGACAACGGAGATTACTCCCAAGTGGGTTTAGACTCTTGGTTCTCTGGGAATCACTGCTGTGAAAAGGGAGATTATACCTGAGTGGTGCTTGACTCTTGGTTCTCTAGGTATCACTACTGTGATGAGGGATATTACTCCTGAGTGATTCTTGACTCTTGGTTCTCTGGGTATCACTGTTGTGACAAGGGAAATGACTCCTGAGTAGTTCTTGACTCTTGGTTCTATGGGTATTACTGTTGTCACAAGGGAGATTACTACTGAGTACTTCTTGACTCTTGGTTCTCTGGGTATCACTACTGTGATGAGGGAGATTACTCCTGAGTGGTGCTTGACTCTTGGTTCTCTGGGTATTACTACTGTGATGCGGGAGATTACTCCTGAGTGGTGTTTGACTCTTGGTTCTCTGGGTATTGCTTTTGTGACAAGGGATATTACTCCTGAGTGGTGCTTGACTCTTGGTTCTCTGGGTATTACTACTGTGATGAGGGAGATTACTCCTGAGTGGTGTTTGACTCTTGGTTCTCTGGGTATTACTACTGTGATGAGGGAGATTACTCCTGAGTAGTTCTTGACTCTTGGTTCTCTGGGTATTACTGTTGTGATGAGGGAGATTACTCGTGAGTAGTTCTTGACTCTTGGTTCTCTGGGTATTACTGTTGTGACGAGGGAGATTACTCCTGAGTTCTTCTTGACTCTTGGTTCTCTGGGTATCACTGCTGTGATGAGGGAGACTACTCCTGAGTGGTGCTTGACTCTTGGTTCTCTGGGTATCACTGCTGTGATGAGGGAGATTACTCCTGAGTGGTGCTTGACTATTGGTTCTCTGGGTATCACTGCTTTGACAAGGGAGATTACTCCTGAGTGGTTCTTGACTCTTGGTTCTCTGGGTATTACTGTTGTAACAAGGGAGATTACTCCTGAGTGGTTCTTGACTCTTGGTTCTCTGGGTATCACTACTGTGATGAGGGAGATTACTCCTGAGTGGTGCTTGACTCTTGGTTCTCTGGGTATTACTGTTGTGACAAGGGAGATTACTCCTGAGTGGTGCTTGACTCTTGGTTCTCTGGGTATTACTGTTGTGACGAGGGAGATTACTCGTGAGTAGTTCTTGACTCTTGGTTCTCTGGGTATTACTGTTGTGACGAGGGAGATTACTCCTGAGTTCTTCTTGACTCTTGGTTCTCTGTGTATCACTGCTGTGAAGAGGGAGATTACTCCTGAGTAGTTCTTGACTCTTGGTTCTCTAGGTATTACTACTGTGATGAGGGAGATTACTCCTGAGTGGGCTTGACTCTTGGTTCTCTGGGTATTACTACTGTGATGAGGGAGATTACTCCTGAGTAGTTCTTGACTCTTGGTTCTCTGGGTATTACTACTGTGATGAGGGAGATTACTCCTGAGTGGTGCTTGACTATTGGTTCTCTGGGTATCACTACTGTGATGAGGGAGATTACTCCTGAGTGGTGCTTGACTCTTGGTTCTCTGGGTATCACTGCAGTGACAACAGAGGTTACTCCCAAGTGGGTTTTGACTCTTGGTTCTCTGGGAATCACTGCTGTGAAAAGGGAGATTACACCTGAGTGGTTCATGACTCTCGGTTCTCTAGGTATCACTACTGTGATGAACGAGATTACTCCTGAGTGGTGCTTGACTCTTGGTTCACTGGGTATCACTGCTGTGAAGAGGGAGATTACTCCTGAGTGATTCTTGACACTTACTTCTCTGGGAATCACTACTCTGATGAGGGAGATTACTCCTGAGTAGTTCTTGACTCTTGATTCTATGGGTATTACTGTTGTGACAAGGGAGATTACTCCTGAGTAGTTCTTGACTCTTGGTTCTCTGTGTATCACTGCTGTGAAGAGGGAGATTGCTCCTGAGTAGTTCTTGACTCTTGGTTCTATGGGTATTACTGTTGTGACAAGGGAGATTACTCCTGAGTGGTGCTTGACTCTTGGTTCTGTGGGTATCACTACTGTGATGAGGGAGATTACTTTGAGTGGTGCTTGACTCTTGGTTCTCTGGGTATTACTGTTGTGACAAGGGAGATTACTCCTGAGTGGTTCTTGACTCTTGGTTCTCTGGGTATTACTTTTGTGACAAGGGATATTACTCCTGAGTGGTGCTTGACTCTTGGTTCTCTGGGTATTACTGTTGTGACAAGGGAGATTACTCCTGAGTGGTGCTTGACTCTTGGTTCTCTGGGTATTACTGTTGTGACGAGGGAGATTACTCCTGAGTGGTTCTTGACTCTTGGTTCTCTGGGTATTACTGTTGTGACGAGGGAGATTACTCCTGAGTTCTTCTTGACTCTTGGTTCTCTGTGTATCACTGCTGTGAAGAGGGAGATTACTCCTGAGTAGTTCTTGACTCTTGGTTCTCTAGGTATTACTACTGTGATGAGGGAGATTACTCCTGAGTGGGCTTGACTATTGGTTCTCTGGGTATTACTACTGTGATGAGGGAGATTACTCCTGAGTGCTTCTTGACCCTTGGATCTCTGGGTATCACTGCTGTGATGAGGGAGATTACTCCTGAGTGGTGCTTGACTCTTGGTTCTCTGGGTATCACTGCTGTGAAGAGGGAGATTACACCTGAGTGGTGCTTGACTCTTGATTCTCTAGGTATCACTACTGTGATGAGGGAGATTACTCCTGAGTGGTTCTTGACTCTTGGTTCTTTGGGTATCACTGCTGTGAAGAGGGACGTTACCCCTAAGTGGTAATTGACTCTGGGTTCTCTGGGTATTACTGTTGTGACAAGGGAGATTACTCCTGAGTGGTTCTTGACTATTGGTTCTCTGGGTATCACTACTGTGATAAGGGAGATTACTCCTGAGTGGTGCTTGACTCTTGGTTCTCTGGATATCACTGTAGTGACAACGGAGATTACTCCCAAGTGGGTTTAGACTCTTGGTTCTCTGGGAATCACTGCTGTGAAAAGGGAGATTATTCCTGAGTGGTGCTTGACTCTTGGTTCTCTAGGTATCACTACTGTGATGAGGGATATTACTCCTGAGTGATTCTTGACTCTTGGTTCTCTGGGTATCACTGTTGTGACAAGGGAAATTACTCCTGAGTAGTTCTTGACTCTTGGTTCTATGGGTATTACTGTTGTCACAAGGGAGATTACTCCTGAGTACTTCTTGACTCTTGGTTCTCTGGGTATCACTACTGTGATGAGGGAGATTACTCCTGAGTGGTGCTTGACTCTTGGTTCTCTGGGTATTACTACTGTGATGCGGGAGATTACTCCTGAGTGGTTTTTGACTCTTGGTTCTCTGGGTATTACTACTGTGATGAGGGAGATTACTCCTGAGTAGTTCTTGACTCTTGGTTCTCTGGGTATTACTGTTGTGATGAGGGAGATTACTCGTGAGTAGTTCTTGACTCTTGGTTCTCTGGGTATTACTGTTGTGATGAGGGAGATTACTCCTGAGTTCTTCTTGACTCTTGGTTCTCTGGGTATCACTGCTGTGATGAGGGAGACTACTCCTGAGTGGTGCTTGACTCTTGGTTCTCTGGGTATCACTGCTGTGATGAGGGAGATTACTCCTGAGTGGTGCTTGACTATTGGTTCTCTGGGTATCACTGCTGTGACAAGGGAGATTACTCCTGAGTGGTTCTTGACTCTTGGTTCTCTGGGTATTACTGTTGTGACAAGGGAGATTACTCCTGAGTGGTTCTTGACTCTTGGTTCTCTGGGTATCACTACTGTGATGAGGGAGATTACTCCTGAGTGGTGCTTGACTCTTGGTTCTCTGGGTATTACTGTTGTGACAAGGGAGATTACTCCTGAGTGGTGCTTGACTCTTGGTTCTCTGGGTATTACTGTTGTGACGAGGGAGATTACTGACTCTTGGTTCTCTGGGTATTACTGTTGTGACGAGGGAGATTACTCCTGAGTGGTGCTTGACTCTTGGTTCTCTGTGTATCACTGCTGTGAAGAGGGAGATTACTCCTGAGTAGTTCTTGACTCTTGGTTCTCTAGGTATTACTACTGTGATGAGGGAGATTACTCCTGAGTGGGCTTGACTCTTGGTTCTCTGGGTATTACTGCTGTGATGAGGGAGATTACTCCTGAGTAGTTCTTGACTCTTGGTTCTCTGGGTATTACTACTGTGATGAGGGAGATTACTCCTGAGTGGTGCTTGACTATTGGTTCTCTGGGTATCACTACTGTGATGAGGGAAATTACTCCTGAGTGCTTCTTGACACTTCTCTGGGAATCACTACTGTGATGAGGGAAATTACTCCTGAGTAGTTCTTGACTCTTGGTTCTATGGGTATTACTGTTGTGACAAGGGAGATTACTCCTGAGTACTTCTTGACTCTTGGTTCTCTGGGTATCACTACTGTGATGAGGGAGATTAGTCCTGAGTGGTGCTTGACTCTTGGTTCTCTGGGTATTACTACTGTGATGAGGGAGATTACTCCTGAGTGGTGTTTGACTCTTGGTTCTCTGGGTATTACTACTGTGATGAGGGAGATTACTCCTGAGTAGTTCTTGACTCTTGGTTCTCTGGGTATTATTACTGTGATGAGAGAGATTACTCCTGAGTGGTGCTTGACTCTTGGTTCTCTGGGTATCACTGCTGTGATGAGGGAGATTACTCCTGAGTGGTGCTTGACTCTTGGTTCTCTGGGTATCACTGCTGTGAAGAGGGAGATTACACCGGAGTGGTGCTTGCCTCTTGGTTCTGTAGGTATCACTACTGTGATGAGGGAGATTACTCCTGAGTGGTTCTTGACTCTTGGTTCTTTGGGTATCACTGCTGTGATGAGGGAGATTACTCCTAAGTGGTGCTTGACTCTGGGTTTTCTGGGTATTACTGTTGTGACAAGGGAGATTACTCCTGAGTGGTTCTTGACTCTTGGTTCTCTGGGTATCACTACTGTGATGAGGGAGATTACTCCTGAGTGGGCTTGAATCTTGGTTCTCTGGGTATTACTACTGTGATGAGGGAGATTACTCCTGAGTAGTTCTTGACTCTTGGTTCTCTGGGTATTACTACTGTGATGAGGGAGATTACTCCTGAGTGGTGCTTGACTATTGGTTCTCTGGGTATCACTACTGTGATGAGGGAAATTACTCCTGAGTGCTTCTTGACACTTCTCTGGGAATCACTACTGTGATGAGGGAAATTACTCCTGAGTAGTTCTTGACTCTTGGTTCTATGGGTATTACTGTTGTGACAAGGGAGATTACTCCTGAGTACTTCTTGACTCTTGGTTCTCTGGGTATCACTACTGTGATGAGGGAGATTACTCCTGAGTGGTGCTTGACTCTTGGTTCTCTGGGTATTACTACTGTGATGAGGGAGATTACTCCTGAGTGGTGTTTGACTCTTGGTTCTCTGGGTATTACTACTGTGATGAGGGAGATTACTCCTGAGTAGTTCTTGACTCTTGGTTCTCTGGGTATTATTACTGTGATGAGAGAGATTACTCCTGAGTGGTGCTTGACTATTGGTTCTCTGGGTATCACTACTGTGATGAGGGAAATTACTCCTGAGTGCTTCTTGACACTTCTCTGGGAATCACTACTGTGATGAGGGAAATTACTCCTGAGTAGTTCTTGACTCTTGGTTCTATGGGTATTACTGTTGTGACAAGGGAGATTACTCCTGAGTACTTCTTGACTCTTGGTTCTCTGGGTATCACTGCTGTGATGAGGGAGATTACTCCTGAGTGGTGCTTGACTCTTGGTTCTCTGGGTATCACTGCTGTGAAGAGGGAGATTACACCGGAGTGGTGCTTGCCTCTTGGTTCTGTAGGTATCACTACTGTGATGAGGGAGATTACTCCTGAGTGGTTCTTGACTCTTGGTTCTTTGGGTATCACTGCTGTGATGAGGGAGATTACTCCTAAGTGGTGCTTGACTCTGGGTTTTCTGGGTATTACTGTTGTGACAAGGGAGATTACTCCTGAGTGGTTCTTGACTCTTGGTTCTCTGGGTATCACTACTGTGATGAGGGAGATTACTCCTGAGTGGTGCTTGACTCTTGGTTCTCTGGGTATCACTGCAGTGACAACGGAGATTACTTCCAAGTGGTTTTTGACTCTTGGTTCTCTGGGTATCACTACTGTGATGAGGGAGATTACTCCTGAGTGGTGCTTGACTCTTGGTTCTCTGGGTATCATTGCAGTGACAACGGAGATTACTTCCAAGTGGTTTTTGACTCTTGGTTCTCTGGGAATCACTGCTGTGAAAAGGGAGATTACACTTGAGTGGTGCTTGACTCTTGGTTCTCTAGGTATCACTACTGTGATGAGGGAGATTACTCCTGAGTGGTGCTTGACTCTTGGTTCTCTGGGTATCACTACTGTGATGAGGGAGATTACTCCTGAGTGGTGCTTGACTCTTGGTTCTCTGGGTATTACTACTGTGATGAGGGAGATTACTCCTGAGTGGTGTTTGACTCTTGGTTCTCTGGGTATTACTACTGTGATGAGGGAGATTACTCCTGAGTAGTTCTTGACTCTTGGTTCTCTGGGTATTATCACTGTGATGAGGGAGATTACTCCTGAGTGGTGCTTGACTCTTGGTTCTCTGGGTATCACTGCTGTTATGAGGGAGATTACTCCTGAGTGGTGCTTGACTCTTGGTTCTCTGGGTATCACTGCTGTGAAGAGGGAGATTACACCGGAGTGGTGCTTGCCTCTTGGTTCTGTAGGTATCACTACTGTGATGAGGGAGATTACTCCTGAGTGGTTCTTGACTCTTGGTTCTCTGGGTATTACTGTTGTGACAAGGGAGATTACTCCTGAGTGGTTCTTGACTCTTGGTTCTCTGGGTATCACTACTGTGATGAGGGAGATTACTCCTGAGTGGTGCTTGACTCTTGGTTCTCTGGGTATCACTGCAGTGACAACGGAGATTACTTCCAAGTGGTTTTTGACTCTTGGTTCTCTGGGAATCACTGCTGTGAAAAGGGAGATTACACCTGAGAGGTGCTTGTCTCTTGGTTCTCTAGGTATCACTGCTGTGAAGAGGGAGATTACTCCTGAGTGGTGCTTGACTCTTGGTTCTCTGGGTATCACTGCAGTGACAACGGAGATTACTTCCAAGTGGTTTTTGACTCTTGGTTCTCTGGGTATCACTACTGTGATGAGGGAGAATACTCCTGAGTGGTGCTTGACTCTTGGTTCTCTGGGTATCATTGCAGTGACAACGGAGATTACTTCCAAGTGGTTTTTGACTCTTGGTTCTCTGGGAATCACTGCTGTGAAAAGGGAGATTACACTTGAGTGGTGCTTGACTCTTGGTTCTCTAGGTATCACTACTGTGATGAGGGAGATTACTCCTGAGTGGTGCTTGACTCTTGGTTCACTGGGTATCACTGCTGTGAAGAGGGAGATTACTCCTGAGTGCTTCTTGACTCTTGGTTCTGTGGGTATCACTGCTGTGATGAGGGAGATAACACCTAAGTGGTGCTTGACTCTTGGTTCTCTGGGTATCACTGCTGTGAAGAGGGAGATAGGGAGATTACTCCTGAGTGGTTCTTGACTCTTGGTTCTCTGGGTATCACTACTGTGATGAGGGAGATTACTCCTGAGTGGTGCTTGACTCTTGGTTCTCTGGGTATTACTGTTGTGACAAGGGAGATTACTCCTGAGTGGTGCTTGACTCTTGGTTCTGTGGGTATCACTACTGTGATGAGGGAGATTACTTTGAGTGGTGCTTGACTCTTGGATCTCTGGGTATCACTACTGTGACAAGAGAGATTACTCCTGAGTTCTTCTTGACACTTCTCTGGGAATCACTACTGTGATGAGGGAAATTACTCCTGAGTAGTTCTTGACTCTTGGTTCTATGGGTATTACTGTTGTGACAAGGGAGATTACTCCTGAGTACTTCTTGACTCTTGGTTCTCTGTGTATCACTACTGTGATGAGGGAGATTACTCCTGAGTGGTGCTTGACTCTTGGTTCTCTGGGTATTACTACTGTGATGAGGGAGATTACTCCTGAGTGGTGTTTGACTCTTGGTTCTCTGGGTATTACTACTGTGATGAGGGAGATTACTCCTGAGTAGTTCTTGACTCTTGGTTCTCTGGGTATTATTACTGTGATGAGGGAGATTACTCCTGAGTGGTGCTTGACTCTTGGTTCTCTGGGTATCACTGCTGTGAAGAGGGAGATTACTCCTGAGTGATTCTTGACACTTACTTCTCTGGGAATCACTACTCTGATGAGGGAGATTACTCCTGAGTAGTTCTTGACTCTTGGTTCTATGGGTATTACTGTTGTGACAAGGGAGATTACTCCTGAGTGGTGCTTGACTCTTGGTTCTCTGGGTATTACTGTTGTGTCGAGGGAGATTACTCCTGAGTTCTTCTTGACTCTTGGTTCTCTGGGTATCACTGCTGTGATGAGGGAGACTACTCCTAAGTGGTGCTTGACTCTTGGTTCTCTGGGTATCACTGCTGTGAAGAGTGGTGCTTGACTCTTGGTTCTCTGGGTATCACTGCGGTGATGAGGGAGATTACTCCTGAGTGGTGCTTGACTATTGATTCTCTGGGTATCACTGCTGTGACAACGGGGATTACTCCTGAGTGGTTCTTGACTCTTGGTTCTCTGGGTATTACTGTTGTGACAAGGGAGATTACTCCTGAGTGGTTCTTGACTCTTGGTTCTCTGGGTATCACTACTGTGATGAGGGAGATTACTCCTGAGTGGTGCTTGACTCTTGGTTCTCTGGGTATTACTGTTGTGACAAGGGAGATTACTCCTGAGTGGTGCTTGACTCTTGGTTCTCTGGGTATTACTGTTGTGACAAGGGAGATTACTCCTGAGTGGTGCTTGACTCTTGGTTCTCTGGGTATTACTGTTGTGACGAGGGATATTACCCGTGAGTGGTTCTTGACTCTTGGTTCTCTGGGTATTACTGTTGTGACGAGGGAGATTACTCCTGAGTTCTTCTTGACTCTTGGTTCTCTGTGTATCACTGCTGTGAAGAGGGAGATTACTCCTGAGTAGTTCTTGGCTCTTGGTTCTCTAGGTAATACTACTGTGATGAGGGAGATTACTCCTGAGTGGGCTTGACTCTTGGTTCACTGGGTATTACTACTGTGATGAGGGAGATTACTCCTGAGTAGTTCATGACTCTTGGTTCTCCGGGTATTACTACTGTGATGAGGGAGATTACTCCTGAGTGGTGTTTGACTCTTGGTTCTCTGGGTATCACTACTGTGATGAGGGAGATTACTCCTGAGTGCTTCTTGACCCTTGGTTCTCTGGGTATCACTGCTGTGATGAGGGAGATTACTCCTGAGTGGTGCTTGACTCTTGGTTCTCTGGGTATCACTGCTGTGAAGAGGGAGATTACACCGGAGAGGTGCTTGACTCTTGGTTCTGTAGGTATCACTACTGTGATGAGGGAGATTACTCCTGAGTGGTTCTTGACTCTTGGTTCTCTGGGTATCACTACTGTGATGAGGGAGATTACTCCTGAGTGGTGCTTGACTCTTGGTTCTCTGGGTATCACTGCTGTAAAGAGGGAGAATACACCAGAGTGGTGCTTGACTCTTGGTTCTGTAGGTATCACTACTGTGATGAGGGAGATTACTCCTGAGTGGTTCTTGACTCTTGGTTCTTTTGGTATCACTGCTGTGAAGAGGGAGATTACTCATAAGTGGTGCTTGACTCTGGGTTCTCTGGGTATTACTGTTGTGACAAGGGAGATTACTCCTGAGTGGTTCTTGACTCTTGGTTCTCTGGGTATCACTACTGTGATGAGGGAGATTACTCCTGAGTGGGCTTGACTCTTGGTTCTCTGGGTATTACTACTGTGATGAGGGAGATTACTCCTGAGTAGTTCTTGACTCTTGGTTCTCTGGGTATTACTACTGTGATGAGGGAGATTACTCCTGAGTGGTGCTTGACTCTTGGTTCTCTGGGTATCACTACTGTGATGAGGGAGATTACTCCTGAGTGCTTCTTGACCCTTGGTTCTCTGGGTATCACTGCTGTGAAGAGGGAGATTACTCCTGAGTGGTGCTTGACTCTTGGTTCTCTGGGTATCACTGCTGTGAAGAGGGAGATTACACCGGAGTGGTGCTTGCCTCTTGGTTCTGTAGGTATCACTACTGTGATGAGGGAGATTACTCCTGAGTGGTTCTTGACTCTTGGTTCTTTGGGTATCACTGCTGTGAAGAGGGAGATTACTCCTGAGTGGTTCTTGACTCTTGGTTCTTTGGGTATCACTGCTGTGAAGAGGGAGATTACTTCCAAGTGGTTTTTGACTCTTGGTTCTCTGGGAATCACTGCTGTGAAAAGGGAGATTACACCTGAGTGGTGCTTGTCTCTTGGTTCTCTAGGTATCACTACTGTGATGAGGGAGATTACTCCTGAGTGGTGCTTGACTCTTGGTTCTCTGGGTATCATTGCAGTGACAACGGAGATTACTTCCAAGTGGTTTTTGACTCTTGGTTCTCTGGGTATCACTACTGTGATGAGGGAGATTACTCCTGAGTGGTGCTTGACTCTTGGTTCTCTGGGTATCATTGCAGTGACAACGGAGATTACTTCCAAGTGGTTTTTGACTCTTGGTTCTCTGGGAATCACTGCTGTGAAAAGGGAGATTACACTTGAGTGGTGCTTGACTCTTGGTTCTCTAGGTATCACTACTCTCATGAGGGAGATTACTCCTGAGTGGTGCTTGACTCTTGGTTCACTGAGTATCACTGCTGTGAAGAGGGAGATTACTCCTGAGTGATTCTTGACTCTTGGTTCTCTGGGTATCACTGTTGTGATGAGGGAGATTACTCCTGAGTGCTTCTTGACTCTTGGTTCTGTGGGTATCACTGCTGTGATGAGGGAGATTACACCTGAGTGGTGCTTGACTCTTGGTTCTCTGGGTATCACTGCTGTGAAGAGGGAGATTACACCTGAGTGGTGCTTGACTCTTGGTTCTCTGGGTATCACTGCTGTGATGAGGGAGATTACTCCTGAGTGGTGCTTGACTATTGGTTCTCTGGGTATCACTGCTGTGACAAGGGAGATTACTCCTGAGTGGTTCTTGACTCTTGGTGCTCTGGGTATTACTGTTGTGACAAGGGAAATTACTCCTGAGTGGTTCTTGACTCTTGGTTCTCTGGGTATCACTACTGTGATGAGGGAGATTACTCCTGAGTGGTGCTTGACTCTTGGTTCTCTGGGTATTACTGTTGTGACAAGGGAGATTACTCCTGAGTGGTGCTTGACTCTTGGTTCTGTGGGTATCACTACTGTGATGAGGGAGATTACTTTGAGTGGTGCTTGACTCTTGGATCTCTGGGTATCACTACTGTGACAAGAGAGATTACTCCTGAGTGCTTCTTGACACTTCTCTGGGAATCACTACTGTGATGAGGGAAATTACTCCTGAGTAGTTCTTGACTCTTGGTTCTATGGGTTTTACTGTTGTGACAAGGGAGATTACTCCTGAGTACTTCTTGACTCTTGGTTCTCTGGGGATCACTACTGTGATGAGGGAGATTACTCCTGAGTGGTGCTTGACTCTTGGATCTCTGGGTATTACTACTGTGATGAGGGAGATTACTCCTGAGTGGTGTTTGACTCTTGGTTCTCTGGGTATTACTACTGTGATGAGGGAGATTACTCCTGAGTAGTTCTTGACTCTTGGTTCTCTGGGTATTATTACTGTGATGAGAGAGATTACTCCTGAGTGGTGCTTGACTCTTGGTTCTCTGGGTATCACTGCTGTGATGAGGGAGATTACTCCTGAGTGGTGCTTGACTCTTGGTTCTCTGGGTATCACTGCTGTGAAGAGGGAGATTACACCGGAGTGGTGCTTGCCTCTTGGTTCTGTAGGTATCACTACTGTGATGAGGGAGATTACTCCTGAGTGGTTCTTGACTCTTGGTTCTTTGGGTATCACTGCTGTGATGAGGGAGATTACTCCTAAGTGGTGCTTGACTCTGGGTTTTCTGGGTATTACTGTTGTGACAAGGGAGATTACTCCTGAGTGGTTCTTGACTCTTGGTTCTCTGGGTATCACTACTGTGATGAGGGAGATTACTCCTGAGTGGTGCTTGACTCTTGGTTCTCTGGGTATCACTGCAGTGACAACGGAGATTACTTCCAAGTGGTTTTTGACTCTTGGTTCTCTGGGTATCACTACTGTGATGAGGGAGATTACTCCTGAGTGGTGCTTGACTCTTGGTTCTCTGGGTATCATTGCAGTGACAACGGAGATTACTTCCAAGTGGTTTTTGACTCTTGGTTCTCTGGGAATCACTGCTGTGAAACGGGAGATTACACTTGAGTGGTGCTTGACTCTTGGTTCTCTAGGTATCACTACTGTGATGAGGGAGATTACTCCTGAGTGGTGCTTGACTCTTGGTTATATGGGTATTACTGTTGTGACAAGGGAGATTACTCCTGAGTGGTGCTTGACTCTTGGTTCTCTGGGTATTACTGTTGTGTCGAGGGAGATTACTCCTGAGTTCTTCTTGACTCTTGGTTCTCTGGGTATCACTGCTGTGATGAGGGAGACTACTCCTAAGTGGTGCTTGACTCTTGGTTCTCTGGGTATCACTGCTGTGAAGAGGGAGATTACACCTGAGTGGTGCTTGACTCTTGGTTCTCTGGGTATCACTGCGGTGATGAGGGAGATTACTCCTGAGTGGTGCTTGACTATTGATTCTCTGGGTATCACTGCTGTGACAACGGGGATTTCTCCTGAGTGGTTCTTGACTCTTGGTTCTCTGGGTATTACTGTTGTGACAAGGGAGATTACTCCTGAGTGGTTCTTGACTCTTGGTTCTCTGGGTATCACTACTGTGATGAGGGAGATTACTCCTGAGTGGTGCTTGACTCTTGGTTCTCTGGGTATTACTGTTGTGACAAGGGAGATTACTCCTGAGTGGTGCTTGACTCTTGGTTCTCTGGGTATTACTGTTGTGACAAGGGAGATTACTCCTGAGTGGTGCTTGACTCTTGGTTCTCTGGGTATTACTGTTGTGACGAGGGATATTACCCGTGAGTGGTTCTTGACTCTTGGTTCTCTGGGTATTACTGTTGTGACGAGGGAGATTACTCCTGAGTTCTTCTTGACTCTTGGTTCTCTGTGTATCACTGCTGTGAAGCGGGAGATTACTCCTGAGTAGTTCTTGGCTCTTGGTTCTCTAGGTAATACTACTGTGATGAGGGAGATTACTCCTGAGTGGGCTTGACTCTTGGTTCACTGGGTATTACTACTGTGATGAGGGAGATTACTCCTGAGTAGTTCATGACTCTTGGTTCTCCGGGTATTACTACTGTGATGAGGGAGATTACTCCTGAGTGGTGTTTGACTCTTGGTTCTCTGGGTATCACTACTGTGATGAGGGAGATTACCCCTGAGTGCTTCTTGACCCTTGGTTCTCTGGGTATCACTGCTGTGATGAGGGAGATTACTCCTGAGTGGTGCTTGACTCTTGGTTCTCTGGGTATCACTGCTGTGAAGAGGGAGATTACACCGGAGAGGTGCTTGACTCTTGGTTCTGTAGGTATCACTACTGTGATGAGGGAGATTACTCCTGAGTGGTTCTTGACTCTTGGTTCTCTGGGTATCACTACTGTGATGAGGGAGATTACTCCTGAGTGGTGCTTGACTCTTGGTTCTCTGGGTATCACTGCTGTAAAGATGGAGAATACACCAGAGTGGTGCTTGACTCTTTGTTCTGTAGGTATCACTACTGTGATGAGGGAGATTACTCCTGAGTGGTTCTTGACTCTTGGTTCTTTTGGTATCACTGCTGTGAAGAGGGAGATTACTCATAAGTGGTGCTTGACTCTGGGTTCTCTGGGTATTACTGTTGTGACAAGGGAGATTACTCCTGAGTGGTTCTTGACTCTTGGTTCTCTGGGTATCACTACTGTGATGAGGGAGATTACTCCTGAGTGGGCTTGACTCTTGGTTCTCTGGGTATTACTACTGTGATGAGGGAGATTACTCCTGAGTAGTTCTTGACTCTTGGTTCTCTGGGTATTACTACTGTGATGAGGGAGATTACTCCTGAGTGGTGCTTGACTCTTGGTTCTCTGGGTATCACTACTGTGATGAGGGAGATTACTCCTGAGTGCTTCTTGACCCTTGGTTCTCTGGGTATCACTGCTGTGAAGAGGGAGATTACTCCTGAGTGGTGCTTGACTCTTGGTTCTCTGGGTATCACTGCTGTGAAGAGGGAGATTACACCGGAGTGGTGCTTGCCTCTTGGTTCTGTAGGTATCACTACTGTGATGAGGGAGATTACTCCTGAGTGGTTCTTGACTCTTGGTTCTTTGGGTATCACTGCTGTGAAGAGGGAGATTACTCCTGAGTGGTTCTTGACTCTTGGTTCTTTGGGTATCACTGCTGTGAAGAGGGAGATTACTTCCAAGTGGTTTTTGACTCTTGGTTCTCTGGGAATCACTGCTGTGAAAAGGGAGATTACACCTGAGTGGTGCTTGTCTCTTGGTTCTCTAGGTATCACTACTGTGATGAGGGAGATTACTCCTGAGTGGTGCTTGACTCTTGGTTCTCTGGGTATCATTGCAGTGACAACGGAGATTACTTCCAAGTGGTTTTTGACTCTTGGTTCTCTGGGTATCACTACTGTGATGAGGGAGATTACTCCTGAGTGGTGCTTGACTCTTGGTTCTCTGGGTATCATTGCAGTGACAACGGAGATTACTTCCAAGTGGTTTTTGACTCTTGGTTCTCTGGGAATCACTGCTGTGAAAAGGGAGATTACACTTGAGTGGTGCTTGACTCTTGGTTCTCTAGGTATCACTACTCTCATGAGGGAGATTACTCCTGAGTGGTGCTTGACTCTTGGTTCACTGAGTATCACTGCTGTGAAGAGGGAGATTACTCCTGAGTGATTCTTGACTCTTGGTTCTCTGGGTATCACTGTTGTGATGAGGGAGATTACTCCTGAGTGCTTCTTGACTCTTGGTTCTGTGGGTATCACTGCTGTGATGAGGGAGATTACACCTGAGTGGTGCTTGACTCTTGGTTCTCTGGGTATCACTGCTGTGAAGAGGGAGATTACACCTGAGTGGTGCTTGACTCTTGGTTCTCTGGGTATCACTGCTGTGATGAGGGAGATTACTCCTGAGTGGTGCTTGACTATTGGTTCTCTGGGTATCACTGCTGTGACAAGGGAGATTACTCCTGAGTGGTTCTTGACTCTTGGTGCTCTGGGTATTACTGTTGTGACAAGGGAAATTACTCCTGAGTGGTTCTTGACTCTTGGTTCTCTGGGTATCACTACTGTGATGAGGGAGATTACTCCTGAGTGGTGCTTGACTCTTGGTTCTCTGGGTATTACTGTTGTGACAAGGGAGATTACTCCTGAGTGGTGCTTGACTCTTGGTTCTGTGGGTATCACTACTGTGATGAGGGAGATTACTTTGAGTGGTGCTTGACTCTTGGATCTCTGGGTATCACTACTGTGACAAGAGAGATTACTCCTGAGTGCTTCTTGACACTTCTCTGGGAATCACTACTGTGATGAGGGAAATTACTCCTGAGTAGTTCTTGACTCTTGGTTCTATGGGTTTTACTGTTGTGACAAGGGAGATTACTCCTGAGTACTTCTTGACTCTTGGTTCTCTGGGGATCACTACTGTGATGAGGGAGATTACTCCTGAGTGGTGCTTGACTCTTGGTTCTCTGGGTATTACTACTGTGATGAGGGAGATTACTCCTGAGTGGTGTTTGACTCTTGGTTCTCTGGGTATTACTACTGTGATGAGGGAGATTACTCCTGAGTAGTTCTAGACCCTTGGTTCTCTGGGTATTATTACTGTGATGAGGGAGATTACTCCTGAGTGGTGCTTGACTCTTGGTTCTCTGGGTATCACTGCTGTGAAGAGGGAGATTACTCCTGAGTGATTCTTGACACTTCCTTCTCTGGGAATCACTACTCTGATGAGGGAGATTACTCCTGAGTAGTTCTTGACTCTTGGTTCTATGGGTATTACTGTTGTGACAAGGGAGATTACTCCTGAGTGGTGCTTGACCCTTGGTTCTCTGGGTATTACTGTTGTGATGAGGGAGATTACTCGTGAGTAGTTCTTGACTCTTGGTTCTCTGGGTATTACTGTTGTGTCGAGGGAGATTACTCCTGAGTTCTTCTTGACTCTTGGTTCTCTGGGTATCACTGCTGTGATGAGGGAGACTACTCCTAAGTGGTGCTTGACTCTTGGTTCTCTGGGTATCACTGCTGTGAAGAGGGAGATTACACCTGAGTGGTGCTTGACTCTTGGTTCTCTGGGTATCACTGCGGTGATGAGGGAGATTACTCCTGAGTGGTGCTTGACTATTGGTTCTCTGGGTATCACTGCTGTGACAAGGGGGATTACTCCTGAGTGGTTCTTGACTCTTGGTTCTCTGGGTATTACTGTTGTGACAAGGGAGATTACTCCTGAGTGGTTCTTGACTCTTGGTTCTCTGGGTATTACTGTTGTGACAAGGGAGATTACTCCTGAGTGGTGCTTGACTCTTGGTTCTCTGGGTATCATTGCAGTGACAACGGAGATTACTTCCAAGTGGTTTTTGACTCTTGGTTCTCTGGGAATCACTGCTGTGAAAAGGGAGATTACACTTGAGTGGTGCTTGACTCTTGGTTCTCTAGGTATCACTACTGTGATGAGGGAGATTACTCCTGAGTGGTGCTTGACTCTTGGTTCACTGGGTATCACTGCTGTGAAGAGGGAGATTACTCCTGAGTGATTCTTGACTCTTGGTTCTCTGGGTATCACTGTTGTGATGAGGGAGATTATTCCTGAGTGCTTCTTGACTCTTGGTTCTGTGGGTATCACTGCTGTAATGAGGGAGATTACACCTGAGTGGTGCTTGACTCTTGGTTCTCTGGGTATCACTGCTGTGAAGAGGGAGATTACACCTGAGTGGTGCTTGACTCTTGGTTCTCTGGGTATCACTGCTGTGATGAGGGAGATTACTCCTGAGTGGTGCTTGACTATTGGTTCTCTGGGTATCACTGCTGTGACAAGGGAGATTACTCCTGAGTGGTTCTTGACTCTTGGTGCTCTGGGTATTACTGTTGTGACAAGGGAGATTACTCCTGAGTGGTTCTTGACTCTTGGTTCTCTGGGTATCACTACTGTGATGAGGGAGATTACTCCTGAGTGGTGCTTGACTCTTGGTTCTCTGGGTATTACTGTTGTGACAAGGGAGATTACTCCTGAGTGGTGCTTGACTCTTGGTTCTGTGGGTATCACTACTGTGATGAGGGAGATTACTTTGAGTGGTGCTTGACTCTTGGATCTCTGGGCATCACTACTGTGACAAGAGAGATTACTCATGAGTGCTTCTTGACACTTCTCTGGGAATCACTACTGTGATGAGGGAAATTACTCCTGAGTAGTTCTTGACTCTTGGTTCTATGGGTATTACTGTTGTGACAAGGGAGATTACTCCTGAGTACTTCTTGACTCTTGGTTCTCTGGGTATCACTACTGTGATGAGGGAGATTACTCCTGAGTGGTGCTTGACTCTTGGTTCTCTGGGTATTACTACTGTGATGAGGGAGATTACTCCTGAGTGGTGTTTGACTCTTGGTTCTCTGGGTATTACTACTGTGATCAGGGAGATTACTCCTGAGTAGTTCTTGACTCTTGGTTCTCTGGGTATTATTACTGTGATGAGGGAGATTACTCATGAGTTGTGCTTGACTCTTGGTTCTCTGGGTATCACTGCTGTGAAGAGGGAGATTACTCCTGAGTGATTCTTGACACTTACTTCTCTGGGAATCACTACTCTGATGAGGGAGATTACTCCTGAGTAGTTCTTGACTCTTGGTTCTATGGGTATTACTGTTGTGACAAGGGAGATTACTCCTGAGTGGTGCTTGACTCTTGGTTCTCTGGGTATTACTGTTGTGACGAGGGAGATTACTCGTGAGTAGTTCTTGACTCTTGGTTCTCTGGGTATTACTGTTGTGTCGAGGGAGATTACTCCTGAGTTCTTCTTGACTCTTGGTTCTCTGGGTATCACTGCTGTGATGAGGGAGACTACTACTAAGTGGTGCTTGACTCTTGGTTCTCTGGGTATTACTGCTGTGAAGAGGGAGATTACACCTGAGTGGTGCTTGACTCTTGGTTCTCTGGGTATCACTGCGGTGATGAGGGAGATTACTCCTGAGTGGTGCTTGACTATTGGTTCTCTGGGTATCACTGCTGTGACAAGGGGGATTACTCCTGAGTGGTTCTTGACTCTTGGTTCTCTGGGTATTACTGTTGTGACAAGGGAGATTACTCCTGAGTGGTTCTTGACTCTTGGTTCTCTGGGTATCACTACTGTGATGAGGGAGATTACTCCTGAGTGGTGCTTGACTCTTGGTTCTCTGGGTATTACTGTTGTGACAAGGGAGATTACTCCTGAGTGGTGCTTGACTCTTGGTTCTCTGGGTATTACTGTTGTGACGAGGGAGATTACTCGTGAGTAGTTCTTGACTCTTGGTTCTCTGGGTATTACTGTTGTGACGAGGGAGATTACTCCTGAGTTCTTCTTGACTCTTGGTTCTCTGTGTATCACTGCTGTGAAGAGGGAGATTACTCCTGAGTAGTTCTTGACTCTTGGTTCTCTAGGTATTACTACTGTGAGAGGGAGATTACTCCTGAGTGGGCTTGACACTTGGTTCTCTGGGTATTACTACTGTGATGAGGGAGATTACTCCTGAGTAGTTCTTGACTCTTGGTTCTCTGGGTATTACTACTGTGATGAGGGAGATTACTCCTGAGTGGTGCTTGACTATTGGTTCTCTGGGTATCACTACTGTGATGAGGGAGATTACTCCTGAGTGGTGCTTGACTCTTGGTTCTCTGGGTATCACTGCAGTGACAACAGAGGTTACTCCCAAGTGGGTTTTGACTCTTGGTTCTCTGGGAATCACTGCTGTGAAAAGGGAGATTACACCTGAGTGGTGCTTGACTCTTGGTTCTCTAGGTATCACTACTGTGATGAGGGAGATTACTCCTGAGTGGTGCTTGTCTCTTGGTTCACTGGGTATCACTGCTGTGAAGAGGGAGATTACTCCTGAGTGATTCTTGACACTTACTTCTCTGGGAATCACTTCTCTGATGAGGGAGATTACTCCTGAGTAGTTCTTGACTCTTGGTTCTATGGGTATTACTGTTGTGACAAGGGAGATTACTCCTGAGTAGTTCTTGACTCTTGGTTCTCTGTGTATCACTGCTGTGATAAGGGAGATTGCTCCCGAGTAGTTCTTGACTCTTGGTTCTCTAGGTATTACTACTGTGATGAGGGAGATTACTCCTGAGTGGTGCTTGACTCTTGGTTCTCTGGGTATTACTACTGTTATGAGGGAGATTACTCCTGAGTAGTTCTTGACTCTTGGTTCTCTGGGTATTACTACTGTGATGAGGGAGATTACTCCTGAGTGGTGCTTGACTCTTGGTTCTCTGGGTATCACTGCTGTGAAGAGGGAGATTACTCCTGAGTGATTCTTGACTCTTGGTTCTCTGTGTATCACTATTGTGATGAGGGAGATTACTCCTGAGTGCTTCTTGACCCTTAGTTCTCTGGGTATCACTGCTGTGATGAGGGAGATTACTCCTGAGTGGTGCTTGACTCTTGGTTCTCTGGGTATCACTGCGGTGAAGAGGGAGATTTCACCTGAGTGGTGCTTGACTCTTGGTTCTCTAGGTATCACTACTGTGATTACGGAGATTACTCCTGAGTGGTTCTTGACTCTAGGTTCTTTGGGTATCACTGCTGTGAAGAGGGAGATTACTCCTAAGTGGTGCTTGACTCTGGGTTCTCTGGGTATTACTGTTGTGACAAGGGAGATTACTCCTGAGTGGTTCTTGACTCTTGGTTCTCTGGGTATCACTGCTGTGATGAGGGAGACTACTCCTAAGTGGTGCTTGACTCTTGGTTCTCTGGGTATTACTGTTGTGACAAGGGAGATTACTCCTGAGTGGTTCTTGACTCTTGGTTCTCTGGGTATCACTACTGTGATGAGGGAGATTACTCCTGAGTGGTGCTTGACTCTTGGTTCTCTGGGTATTACTGTTGTGACAAGGGAGATTACTCCTGAGTGGTGCTTGACTCTTGGTTCTGTGGGTATCACTACTGTGATGAGGGAGATTACTTTGAGTGGTGCTTGACTCTTGGTTCTCTGGGTATTACTGTTGTGACAAGGGAGATTACTCCTGAGTGGTTCTTGACTCTTGGTTCTCTGGGTATTACTTTTGTGACAAGGGATATTACTCCTGAGTGGTGCTTGACTCTTGGTTCTCTGGGTATTACTGTTGTGACAAGGGAGATTACTCCTGAGTGGTGCTTGACTCTTGGTTCTCTGGGTATTACTGTTGTGACGAGGGAGATTACTCCTGAGTGGTGCTTGACTCTTGGTTCTCTGGGTATTACTGTTGTGACAAGGGAGATTACTCCTGAGTGGTGCTTGACTCTTGGTTCTCTGGATATCACTGCAGTGACAACGGAGATTACTCCCAAGTGGGTTTAGACTCTTGGTTCTCTGGGAATCACTGCTGTGAAAAGGGAGATTATACCTCAGTGGTGCTTGACTCTTGGTTCTCTAGGTATCACTACTGTGATGAGGGATATTACTCCTGAGTGATTCTTGACTCTTGGTTCTCTGGGTATCACTGTTGTGACAAGGGAAATTACTCCTGTGTAGTTCTTGACTCTTGGTTCTATGGGTATTACTGTTGTCACAAGGGAGATTACTCCTGAGTACTTCTTGACTCTTGGTTCTCTGGGTATCACTACTGTGATGAGGGAGATTACTCCTGAGTGGTGCTTGACTCTTGGTTCTCTGGGTATTACTACTGTGATGCGGGAGATTACTCCTGAGTGGTGTTTGAATCTTGGTTCTCTGGGTATTACTACTGTGATGAGGGAGATTACTCCTGAGTAGTTCTTGACTCTTGGTTCTCTGGGTATTACTGTTGTGATGAGGGAGATTACTCGTGAGTAGTTCTTGACTCTTGGTTCTCTGGGTATTACTGTTGTGACGAGGGAGATTACTCCTGAGTTCTTCTTGACTCTTGGTTCTCTGGGTATCACTGCTGTGATGAGGGAGACTACTCCTGAGTGGTGCTTGACTCTTGGTTCTCTGGGTATCACTGCTGTGATGAGGGAGATTACTCCTGAGTGGTGCTTGACTATTGGTTCTCTGGGTATCACTGCTGTGACAAGGGAGATTACTCCTGAGTGGTTCTTGACTCTTGGTTCTCTGGGTATTACTGTTGTGACAAGGGAGATTACTCCTGAGTGGTTCTTGACTCTTGGTTCTCTGGGTATCACTACTGTGATGAGGGAGATTACTCCTGAGTGGTGCTTGACTCTTGGTTCTCTGGGTATTACTGTTGTGACAAGGGAGATTACTCCTGAGTGGTGCTTGACTCTTGGTTCTCTGGGTATTACTGTTGTGACGAGGGAGATTACTCCTGAGTGGTGCTTGACTCTTGGTTCTCTGGGTATTACTGTTGTGACGAGGGAGATTACTCCTGAGTGGTGCTTGACTCTTGGTTCTCTGTGTATCACTGCTGTGATGAGGGAGATTACTCCTGAGTGGTGCTTGACTCTTGGTTCACTGGGTATCACTGCTGTGAAGAGGGAGATTACTCCTGAGTGATTCTTGACACTTACTTCTCTGGGAATCACTTCTCTGATGAGGGAGATTACTCCTGAGTAGTTCTTGACTCTTGGTTCTATGGGTATTACTGTTGTGACAAGGGAGATTACTCCTGAGTGGTTCTTGACTCTTGGTTCTCTGTGTATCACTGCTGTGATAAGGGAGATTGCTCCCGAGTAGTTCTTGACTCTTGGTTCTCTAGGTATTACTACTGTGATGAGGGAGATTACTCCTGAGTGGTGCTTGACTCTTGGTTCTCTGGGTATTACTACTGTTATGAGGGAGATTACTCCTGAGTAGTTCTTGACTCTTGGTTCTCTGGGTATTACTACTGTGATGAGGGAGATTACTCCTGAGTGGTGCTTGACTCTTGGTTCTCTGGGTATCACTGCTGTGAAGAGGGAGATTACTCCTGAGTGATTCTTGACTCTTGGTTCTCTGTGTATCACTATTGTGATGAGGGAGATTACTCCTGAGTGCTTCTTGACCCTTAGTTCTCTGGGTATCACTGCTGTGATGAGGGAGATTACTCCTGAGTGGTGCTTGACTCTTGGTTCTCTGGGTATCACTGCGGTGAAGAGGGAGATTTCACCTGAGTGGTGCTTGACTCTTGGTTCTCTAGGTATCACTACTGTGATTACGGAGATTACTCCTGAGTGGTTCTTGACTCTTGGTTCTCTGGGTATTACTGTTGTGACAAGGGAGATTACTCCTGAGTGGTTCTTGACTCTTGGTTCTCTGGGTATCACTGCTGTGATGAGGGAGACTACTCCTAAGTGGTGCTTGACTCTTGGTTCTCTGGGTATCACTGCTGTGAAGAGGGAGATTACACCTGAGTGGTGCTTGACTCTTGGTTCTCTGGGTATCACTTCTGTGATGAGGGAGATTACTCCTGAGTGGTGCTTGACTATTGGTTCTCTGGGTATCACTGCTGTGACAAGGGAGATTACTCCTGAGCGGTTCTTGACTCTTGGTTCTCTGGGTATTACTGTTGTGACAAGGGAGATTACTCCTGAGTGGTTCTTGACTCTTGGTTCTCTGGGTATCACTACTGTGATGAGGGAGATTACTCCTGAGTGGTGCTTGACTCTTGGTTCTCTGGGTATTACTGTTGTGACAAGGGAGATTACTCCTGAGTGGTGCTTGACTCTTGGTTCTGTGGGTATCACTACTGTGATGAGGGAGATTACTTTGAGTGGTGCTTGACTCTTGGTTCTCTGGGTATTACTGTTGTGACAAGGGAGATTACTCCTGAGTGGTTCTTGACTCTTGGTTCTCTGGGTATTACTTTTGTGACAAGGGATATTACTCCTGAGTGGTGCTTGACTCTTGGTTCTCTGGGTATTACTGTTGTGACAAGGGAGATTACTCCTGAGTGGTGCTTGACTCTTGGTTCTCTGGGTATTACTGTTGTGACGAGGGAGATTACTCCTGAGTGGTTCTTGACTCTTGGTTCTCTGGGTATTACTGTTGTGACGAGGGAGATTACTCCTGAGTTCTTCTTGACTCTTGGTTCTCTGTGTATCACTGCTGTGAAGAGGGAGATTACTCCTGAGTAGTTCTTGACTCTTGGTTCTCTAGGTATTACTACTGTGATGAGGGAGATTACTCCTGAGTGGGCTTGACTATTGGTTCTCTGGGTATTACTACTGTGATGAGGGAGATTACTCCTGAGTGCTTCTTGACCCTTGGATCTCTGGGTATCACTGCTGTGATGAGGGAGATTACTCCTGAGTGGTGCTTGACTCTTGGTTCTCTGGGTATCACTGCTGTGAAGAGGGAGATTACACCTGAGTGGTGCTTGACTCTTGATTCTCTAGATATCACTACTGTGATGAGGGAGATTACTCCTGAGTGGTTCTTGACTCTTGGTTCTTTGGGTATCACTGCTGTGAAGAGGGACGTTACCCCTAAGTGGTAATTGACTCTGGGTTCTCTGGGTATTACTGTTGTGACAAGGGAGATTACTCCTGAGTGGTTCTTGACTATTGGTTCTCTGGGTATCACTACTGGTATAAGGGAGATTACTCCTGAGTGGTGCTTGACTCTTGGTTCTCTGGATATCACTGCAGTGACAACGGAGATTACTCCCAAGTGGGTTTAGACTCTTGGTTCTCTGGGAATCACTGCTGTGAAAAGGGAGATTATACCTGAGTGGTGCTTGACTCTTGGTTCTCTAGGTATCACTACTGTGATGAGGGATATTACTCCTGAGTGATTCTTGACTCTTGGTTCTCTGGGTATCACTGTTGTGACAAGGGAAATGACTCCTGAGTAGTTCTTGACTCTTGGTTCTATGGGTATTACTGTTGTCACAAGGGAGATTACTCCTGAGTACTTCTTGACTCTTGGTTCTCTGGGTATCACTACTGTGATGAGGGAGATTACTCCTGAGTGGTGCTTGACTCTTGGTTCTCTGGGTATTACTACTGTGATGCGGGAGATTACTCCTGAGTGGTGTTTGACTCTTGGTTCTCTGGGTATTGCTTTTGTGACAAGGGATATTACTCCTGAGTGGTGCTTGACTCTTGGTTCTCTGGGTATTACTACTGTGATGAGGGAGATTACTCCTGAGTGGTGTTTGACTCTTGGTTCTCTGGGTATTACTACTGTGATGAGGGAGATTACTCCTGAGTAGTTCTTGACTCTTGGTTCTCTGGGTATTACTGTTGTGATGAGGGAGATTACTCGTGAGTAGTTCTTGACTCTTGGTTCTCTGGGTATTACTGTTGTGACGAGGGAGATTACTCCTGAGTTCTTCTTGACTCTTGGTTCTCTGGGTATCACTGCTGTGATGAGGGAGACTACTCCTGAGTGGTGCTTGACTCTTGGTTCTCTGGGTATCACTGCTGTGATGAGGGAGATTACTCCTGAGTGGTGCTTGACTATTGGTTCTCTGGGTATCACTGCTTTGACAAGGGAGATTACTCCTGAGTGGTTCTTGACTCTTGGTTCTCTGGGTATTACTGTTGTGACAAGGGAGATTACTCCTGAGTGGTTCTTGACTCTTGGTTCTCTGGGTATCACTACTGTGATGAGGGAGATTACTCCTGAGTGGTGCTTGACTCTTGGTTCTCTGGGTATTACTGTTGTGACAAGGGAGATTACTCCTGAGTGGTGCTTGACTCTTGGTTCTCTGGGTATTACTGTTGTGACGAGGGAGATTACTCGTGAGTAGTTCTTGACTCTTGGTTCTCTGGGTATTACTGTTGTGACGAGGGAGATTACTCCTGAGTTCTTCTTGACTCTTGGTTCTCTGTGTATCACTGCTGTGAAGAGGGAGATTACTCCTGAGTAGTTCTTGACTCTTGGTTCTCTAGGTATTACTACTGTGATGAGGGAGATTACTCCTGAGTGGGCTTGACTCTTGGTTCTCTGGGTATTACTACTGTGATGAGGGAGATTACTCCTGAGTAGTTCTTGACTCTTGGTTCTCTGGGTATTACTACTGTGATGAGGGAGATTACTCCTGAGTGGTGCTTGACTATTGGTTCTCTGGGTATCACTACTGTGATGAGTGAGATTACTCCTGAGTGGTGCTTGACTCTTGGTTCTCTGGGTATCACTGCAGTGACAACAGAGGTTACTCCCAAGTGGGTTTTGACTCTTGGTTCTCTGGGAATCACTGCTGTGAAAAGGGAGATTACACCTGAGTGGTTCATGACTCTCGGTTCTCTAGGTATCACTACTGTGATGAACGAGATTACTCCTGAGTGGTGCTTGACTCTTGGTTCACTGGGTATCACTGCTGTGAAGAGGGAGATTACTCCTGAGTGATTCTTGACACTTACTTCTCTGGGAATCACTACTCTGATGAGGGAGATTACTCCTGAGTAGTTCTTGACTCTTGATTCTATGGGTATTACTGTTGTGACAAGGGAGATTACTCCTGAGTAGTTCTTGACTCTTGGTTCTCTGTGTATCACTGCTGTGAAGAGGGAGATTGCTCCTGGGTAGTTCTTGACTCTTGGTTCTATGGGTATTACTGTTGTGACAAGGGAGATTACTCCTGAGTGGTGCTTGACTCTTGGTTCTGTGGGTATCACTACTGTGATGAGGGAGATTACTTTGAGTGGTGCTTGACTCTTGGTTCTCTGGGTATTACTGTTGTGACAAGGGAGATTACTCCTGAGTGGTTCTTGACTCTTGGTTCTCTGGGTATTACTTTTGTGACAAGGGATATTACTCCTGAGTGGTGCTTGACTCTTGGTTCTCTGGGTATTACTGTTGTGACAAGGGAGATTACTCCTGAGTGGTGCTTGACTCTTGGTTCTCTGGGTATTACTGTTGTGACGAGGGAGATTACTCCTGAGTGGTTCTTGACTCTTGGTTCTCTGGGTATTACTGTTGTGACGAGGGAGATTACTCCTGAGTTCTTCTTGACTCTTGGTTCTCTGTGTATCACTGCTGTGAAGAGGGAGATTACTCCTGAGTAGTTCTTGACTCTTGGTTCTCTAGGTATTACTACTGTGATGAGGGAGATTACTCCTGAGTGGGCTTGACTATTGGTTCTCTGGGTATTACTACTGTGATGAGGGAGATTACTCCTGAGTGCTTCTTGACCCTTGGATCTCTGGGTATCACTACTGTGATGAACGAGATTACTCCTGAGTGGTGCTTGACTCTTGGTTCACTGGGTATCACTGCTGTGAAGAGGGAGATTACTCCTGAGTGATTCTTGACACTTACTTCTCTGGGAATCACTACTCTGATGAGGGAGATTACTCCTGAGTAGTTCTTGACTCTTGATTCTATGGGTATTACTGTTGTGACAAGGGAGATTACTCCTGAGTAGTTCTTGACTCTTGGTTCTCTGTGTATCACTGCTGTGAAGAGGGAGATTGCTCCTGGGTAGTTCTTGACTCTTGGTTCTATGGGTATTACTGTTGTGACAAGGGAGATTACTCCTGAGTGGTGCTTGACTCTTGGTTCTGTGGGTATCACTACTGTGATGAGGGAGATTACTTTGAGTGGTGCTTGACTCTTGGTTCTCTGGGTATTACTGTTGTGACAAGGGAGATTACTCCTGAGTGGTTCTTGACTCTTGGTTCTCTGGGTATTACTTTTGTGACAAGGGATATTACTCCTGAGTGGTGCTTGACTCTTGGTTCTCTGGGTATTACTGTTGTGACAAGGGAGATTACTCCTGAGTGGTGCTTGACTCTTGGTTCTCTGGGTATTACTGTTGTGACGAGGGAGATTACTCCTGAGTGGTTCTTGACTCTTGGTTCTCTGGGTATTACTGTTGTGACGAGGGAGATTACTCCTGAGTTCTTCTTGACTCTTGGTTCTCTGTGTATCACTGCTGTGAAGAGGGAGATTACTCCTGAGTAGTTCTTGACTCTTGGTTCTCTAGGTATTACTACTGTGATGAGGGAGATTACTCCTGAGTGGGCTTGACTATTGGTTCTCTGGGTATTACTACTGTGATGAGGGAGATTACACCTGAGTGCTTCTTGACCCTTGGATCTCTGGGTATCACTGCTGTGATGAGGGAGATTACTCCTGAGTGGTGCTTGACTCTTGGTTCTCTGGGTATCACTGCTGTGAAGAGGGAGATTACACCTGAGTGGTGCTTGACTCTTGATTCTCTAGGTATCACTACTGTGATGAGGGAGATTACTCCTGAGTGGTTCTTGACTCTTGGTTCTTTGGGTATCACTGCTGTGAAGAGGGACGTTACCCCTAAGTGGTAATTGACTCTGGGTTCTCTGGGTATTACTGTTGTGACAAGGGAGATTACTCCTGAGTGGTTCTTGACTATTGGTTCTCTGGGTATCACTACTGTGATAAGGGAGATTACTCCTGAGTGGTGCTTGACTCTTGGTTCTCTGGATATCACTGCAGTGACAACGGAGATTACTCCCAAGTGGGTTTAGACTCTTGGTTCTCTGGGAATCACTGCTGTGAAAAGGGAGATTATTCCTGAGTGGTGCTTGACTCTTGGTTCTCTAGGTATCACTACTGTGATGAGGGATATTACTCCTGAGTGATTCTTGACTCTTGGTTCTCTGGGTATCACTGTTGTGACAAGGGAAATTACTCCTGAGTAGTTCTTGACTCTTGGTTCTATGGGTATTACTGTTGTCACAAGGGAGATTACTCCTGAGTACTTCTTGACTCTTGGTTCTCTGGGTATCACTACTGTGATGAGGGAGATTACTCCTGAGTGGTGCTTGACTCTTGGTTCTCTGGGTATTACTACTGTGATGCGGGAGATTACTCCTGAGTGGTTTTTGACTCTTGGTTCTCTGGGTATTACTACTGTGATGAGGGAGATTACTCCTGAGTAGTTCTTGACTCTTGGTTCTCTGGGTATTACTGTTGTGATGAGGGAGATTACTCGTGAGTAGTTCTTGACTCTTGGTTCTCTGGGTATTACTGTTGTGATGAGGGAGATTACTCCTGAGTTCTTCTTGACTCTTGGTTCTCTGGGTATCACTGCTGTGATGAGGGAGACTACTCCTGAGTGGTGCTTGACTCTTGGTTCTCTGGGTATCACTGCTGTGATGAGGGAGATTACTCCTGAGTGGTGCTTGACTATTGGTTCTCTGGGTATCACTGCTGTGACAAGGGAGATTACTCCTGAGTGGTTCTTGACTCTTGGTTCTCTGGGTATTACTGTTGTGACAAGGGAGATTACTCCTGAGTGGTTCTTGACTCTTGGTTCTCTGGGTATCACTACTGTGATGAGGGAGATTACTCCTGAGTGGTGCTTGACTCTTGGTTCTCTGGGTATTACTGTTGTGACAAGGGAGATTACTCCTGAGTGGTGCTTGACTCTTGGTTCTCTGGGTATTACTGTTGTGACGAGGGAGATTACTCCTGAGTGGTGCTTGACTCTTGGTTCTCTGTGTATCACTGCTGTGAAGAGGGAGATTACTCCTGAGTAGTTCTTGACTCTTGGTTCTCTAGGTATTACTACTGTGATGAGGGAGATTACTCCTGAGTGGGCTTGACTCTTGGTTCTCTGGGTATTACTGCTGTGATGAGGGAGATTACTCCTGAGTAGTTCTTGACTCTTGGTTCTCTGGGTATTACTACTGTGATGAGGGAGATTACTCCTGAGTGGTGCTTGACTATTGGTTCTCTGGGTATCACTACTGTGATGAGGGAAATTACTCCTGAGTGCTTCTTGACACTTCTCTGGGAATCACTACTGTGATGAGGGAAATTACTCCTGAGTAGTTCTTGACTCTTGGTTCTATGGGTATTACTGTTGTGACAAGGGAGATTACTCCTGAGTACTTCTTGACTCTTGGTTCTCTGGGTATCACTACTGTGATGAGGGAGATTAGTCCTGAGTGGTGCTTGACTCTTGGTTCTCTGGGTATTACTACTGTGATGAGGGAGATTACTCCTGAGTGGTGTTTGACTCTTGGTTCTCTGGGTATTACTACTGTGATGAGGGAGATTACTCCTGAGTAGTCTTGACTCTTGGTTCTCTGGGTATTATTACTGTGATGAGAGAGATTACTCCTGAGTGGTGCTTGACTCTTGGTTCTCTGGGTATCACTGCTGTGATGAGGGAGATTACTCCTGAGTGGTGCTTGACTCTTGGTTCTCTGGGTATCACTGCTGTGAAGAGGGAGATTACACCGGAGTGGTGCTTGCCTCTTGGTTCTGTAGGTATCACTACTGTGATGAGGGAGATTACTCCTGAGTGGTTCTTGACTCTTGGTTCTTTGGGTATCACTGCTGTGATGAGGGAGATTACTCCTAAGTGGTGCTTGACTCTGGGTTTTCTGGGTATTACTGTTGTGACAAGGGAGATTACTCCTGAGTGGTTCTTGACTCTTGGTTCTCTGGGTATCACTACTGTGATGAGGGAGATTACTCCTGAGTGGGCTTGAATCTTGGTTCTCTGGGTATTACTACTGTGATGAGGGAGATTACTCCTGAGTAGTTCTTGACTCTTGGTTCTCTGGGTATTACTACTGTGATGAGGGAGATTACTCCTGAGTGGTGCTTGACTATTGGTTCTCTGGGTATCACTACTGTGATGAGGGAAATTACTCCTGAGTGCTTCTTGACACTTCTCTGGGAATCACTACTGTGATGAGGGAAATTACTCCTGAGTAGTTCTTGACTCTTGGTTCTATGGGTATTACTGTTGTGACAAGGGAGATTACTCCTGAGTACTTCTTGACTCTTGGTTCTCTGGGTATCACTACTGTGATGAGGGAGATTACTCCTGAGTGGTGCTTGACTCTTGGTTCTCTGGGTATTACTACTGTGATGAGGGAGATTACTCCTGAGTTGTGTTTGACTCTTGGTTCTCTGGGTATTACTACTGTGATGAGGGAGATTACTCCTGAGTAGTTCTTGACTCTTGGTTCTCTGGGTATTATTACTGTGATGAGAGAGATTACTCCTGAGTGGTGCTTGACTATTGGTTCTCTGGGTATCACTACTGTGATGAGGGAAATTACTCCTGAGTGCTTCTTGACACTTCTCTGGGAATCACTACTGTGATGAGGGAAATTACTCCTGAGTAGTTCTTGACTCTTGGTTCTATGGGTATTACTGTTGTGACAAGGGAGATTACTCCTGAGTACTTCTTGACTCTTGGTTCTCTGGGTATCACTGCTGTGATGAGGGAGATTACTCCTGAGTGGTGCTTGACTCTTGGTTCTCTGGGTATCACTGCTGTGAAGAGGGAGATTACACCGGAGTGGTGCTTGCCTCTTGGTTCTGTAGGTATCACTACTGTGATGAGGGAGATTACTCCTGAGTGGTTCTTGACTCTTGGTTCTTTGGGTATCACTGCTGTGATGAGGGAGATTACTCCTAAGTGGTGCTTGACTCTGGGTTTTCTGGGTATTACTGTTGTGACAAGGGAGATTACTCCTGAGTGGTTCTTGACTCTTGGTTCTCTGGGTATCACTACTGTGATGAGGGAGATTACTCCTGAGTGGTGCTTGACTCTTGGTTCTCTGGGTATCACTGCAGTGACAACGGAGATTACTTCCAAGTGGTTTTTGACTCTTGGTTCTCTGGGTATCACTACTGTGATGAGGGAGATTACTCCTGAGTGGTGCTTGACTCTTGGTTCTCTGGGTATCATTGCAGTGACAACGGAGATTACTTCCAAGTGGTTTTTGACTCTTGGTTCTCTGGGAATCACTGCTGTGAAAAGGGAGATTACACTTGAGTGGTGCTTGACTCTTGGTTCTCTAGGTATCACTACTGTGATGAGGGAGATTACTCCTGAGTGGTGCTTGACTCTTGGTTCTCTGGGTATCACTACTGTGATGAGGGAGATTACTCCTGAGTGGTGCTTGACTCTTGGTTCTCTGGGTATTACTACTGTGATGAGGGAGATTACTCCTGAGTGGTGTTTGACTCTTGGTTCTCTGGGTATTACTACTGTGATGAGGGAGATTACTCCTGAGTAGTTCTTGACTCTTGGTTCTCTGGGTATTATCACTGTGATGAGGGAGATTACTCCTGAGTGGTGCTTGACTCTTGGTTCTCTGGGTATCACTGCTGTGATGAGGGAGATTACTCCTGAGTGGTGCTTGACTCTTGGTTCTCTGGGTATCACTGCTGTGAAGAGGGAGATTACACCGGAGTGGTGCTTGCCTCTTGGTTCTGTAGGTATCACTACTGTGATGAGGGAGATTACTCCTGAGTGGTTCTTGACTCTTGGTTCTCTGGGTATTACTGTTGTGACAAGGGAGATTACTCCTGAGTGGTTCTTGACTCTTGGTTCTCTGGGTATCACTACTGTGATGAGGGAGATTACTCCTGAGTGGTGCTTGACTCTTGGTTCTCTGGGTATCACTGCAGTGACAACGGAGATTACTTCCAAGTGGTTTTTGACTCTTGGTTCTCTGGGAATCACTGCTGTGAAAAGGGAGATTACACCTGAGAGGTGCTTGTCTCTTGGTTCTCTAGGTATCACTGCTGTGAAGAGGGAGATTACTCCTGAGTGGTGCTTGACTCTTGGTTCTCTGGGTATCACTGCAGTGACAACGGAGATTACTTCCAAGTGGTTTTTGACTCTTGGTTCTCTGGGTATCACTACTGTGATGAGGGAGAATACTCCTGAGTGGTGCTTGACTCTTGGTTCTCTGGGTATCATTGCAGTGACAACGGAGATTACTTCCAAGTGGTTTTTGACTCTTGGTTCTCTGGGAATCACTGCTGTGAAAAGGGAGATTACACTTGAGTGGTGCTTGACTCTTGGTTCTCTAGGTATCACTACTGTGATGAGGGAGATTACTCCTGAGTGGTGCTTGACTCTTGGTTCACTGGGTATCACTGCTGTGAAGAGGGAGATTACTCCTGAGTGCTTCTTGACTCTTGGTTCTGTGGGTATCACTGCTGTGATGAGGGAGATAACACCTAAGTGGTGCTTGACTCTTGGTTCTCTGGGTATCACTGCTGTGAAGAGGGAGATAGGGAGATTACTCCTGAGTGGTTCTTGACTCTTGGTTCTCTGGGTATCACTACTGTGATGAGGGAGATTACTCCTGAGTGGTGCTTGACTCTTGGTTCTCTGGGTATTACTGTTGTGACAAGGGAGATTACTCCTGAGTGGTGCTTGACTCTTGGTTCTGTGGGTATCACTACTGTGATGAGGGAGATTACTTTGAGTGGTGCTTGACTCTTGGATCTCTGGGTATCACTACTGTGACAAGAGAGATTACTCCTGAGTTCTTCTTGACACTTCTCTGGGAATCACTACTGTGATGAGGGAAATTACTCCTGAGTAGTTCTTGACTCTTGGTTCTATGGGTATTACTGTTGTGACAAGGGAGATTACTCCTGAGTACTTCTTGACTCTTGGTTCTCTGTGTATCACTACTGTGATGAGGGAGATTACTCCTGAGTGGTGCTTGACTCTTGGTTCTCTGGGTAGTACTACTGTGATGAGGGAGATTACTCCTGAGTGGTGTTTGACTCTTGGTTCTCTGGGTATTACTACTGTGATGAGGGAGATTACTCCTGAGTAGTTCTTGACTCTTGGTTCTCTGGGTATTATTACTGTGATGAGGGAGATTACTCCTGAGTGGTGCTTGACTCTTGGTTCTCTGGGTATCACTGCTGTGAAGAGGGAGATTACTCCTGAGTGATTCTTGACACTTACTTCTCTGGGAATCACTACTCTGATGAGGGAGATTACTCCTGAGTAGTTCTTGACTCTTGGTTCTATGGGTATTACTGTTGTGACAAGGGAGATTACTCCTGAGTGGTGCTTGACTCTTGGTTCTCTGGGTATTACTGTTGTGTCGAGGGAGATTACTCCTGAGTTCTTCTTGACTCTTGGTTCTCTGGGTATCACTGCTGTGATGAGGGAGACTACTCCTAAGTGGTGCTTGACTCTTGGTTCTCTGGGTATCACTGCTGTGAAGAGTGGTGCTTGACTCTTGGTTCTCTGGGTATCACTGCGGTGATGAGGGAGATTACTCCTGAGTGGTGCTTGACTATTGATTCTCTGGGTATCACTGCTGTGACAACGGGGATTACTCCTGAGTGGTTCTTGACTCTTGGTTCTCTGGGTATTACTGTTGTGACAAGGGAGATTACTCCTGAGTGGTTCTTGACTCTTGGTTCTCTGGGTATCACTACTGTGATGAGGGAGATTACTCCTGAGTGGTGCTTGACTCTTGGTTCTCTGGGTATTACTGTTGTGACAAGGGAGATTACTCCTGAGTGGTGCTTGACTCTTGGTTCTCTGGGTATTACTGTTGTGACAAGGGAGATTACTCCTGAGTGGTGCTTGACTCTTGGTTCTCTGGGTATTACTGTTGTGACGAGGGATATTACCCGTGAGTGGTTCTTGACTCTTGGTTCTCTGGGTATTACTGTTGTGACGAGGGAGATTACTCCTGAGTTCTTCTTGACTCTTGGTTCTCTGTGTATCACTGCTGTGAAGAGGGAGATTACTCCTGAGTAGTTCTTGGCTCTTGGTTCTCTAGGTAATACTACTGTGATGAGGGAGATTACTCCTGAGTGGGCTTGACTCTTGGTTCACTGGGTATTACTACTGTGATGAGGGAGATTACTCCTGAGTAGTTCATGACTCTTGGTTCTCCGGGTATTACTACTGTGATGAGGGAGATTACTCCTGAGTGGTGTTTGACTCTTGGTTCTCTGGGTATCACTACTGTGATGAGGGAGATTACTCCTGAGTGCTTCTTGACCCTTGGTTCTCTGGGTATCACTGCTGTGATGAGGGAGATTACTCCTGAGTGGTGCTTGACTCTTGGTTCTCTGGGTATCACTGCTGTGAAGAGGGAGATTACACCGGAGAGGTGCTTGACTCTTGGTTCTGTAGGTATCACTACTGTGATGAGGGAGATTACTCCTGAGTGGTTCTTGACTCTTGGTTCTCTGGGTATCACTACTGTGATGAGGGAGATTACTCCTGAGTGGTGCTTGACTCTTGGTTCTCTGGGTATCACTGCTGTAAAGAGGGAGAATACACCAGAGTGGTGCTTGACTCTTGGTTCTGTAGGTATCACTACTGTGATGAGGGAGATTACTCCTGAGTGGTTCTTGACTCTTGGTTCTTTTGGTATCACTGCTGTGAAGAGGGAGATTACTCATAAGTGGTGCTTGACTCTGGGTTCTCTGGGTATTACTGTTGTGACAAGGGAGATTACTCCTGAGTGGTTCTTGACTCTTGGTTCTCTGGGTATCACTACTGTGATGAGGGAGATTACTCCTGAGTGGGCTTGACTCTTGGTTCTCTGGGTATTACTACTGTGATGAGGGAGATTACTCCTGAGTAGTTCTTGACTCTTGGTTCTCTGGGTATTACTACTGTGATGAGGGAGATTACTCCTGAGTGGTGCTTGACTCTTGGTTCTCTGGGTATCACTACTGTGATGAGGGAGATTACTCCTGAGTGCTTCTTGACCCTTGGTTCTCTGGGTATCACTGCTGTGAAGAGGGAGATTACTCCTGAGTGGTGCTTGACTCTTGGTTCTCTGGGTATCACTGCTGTGAAGAGGGAGATTACACCGGAGTGGTGCTTGCCTCTTGGTTCTGTAGGTATCACTACTGTGATGAGGGAGATTACTCCTGAGTGGTTCTTGACTCTTGGTTCTTTGGGTATCACTGCTGTGAAGAGGGAGATTACTCCTGAGTGGTTCTTGACTCTTGGTTCTTTGGGTATCACTGCTGTGAAGAGGGAGATTACTTCCAAGTGGTTTTTGACTCTTGGTTCTCTGGGAATCACTGCTGTGAAAAGGGAGATTACACCTGAGTGGTGCTTGTCTCTTGGTTCTCTAGGTATCACTACTGTGATGAGGGAGATTACTCCTGAGTGGTGCTTGACTCTTGGTTCTCTGGGTATCATTGCAGTGACAACGGAGATTACTTCCAAGTGGTTTTTGACTCTTGGTTCTCTGGGTATCACTACTGTGATGAGGGAGATTACTCCTGAGTGGTGCTTGACTCTTGGTTCTCTGGGTATCATTGCAGTGACAACGGAGATTACTTCCAAGTGGTTTTTGACTCTTGGTTCTCTGGGAATCACTGCTGTGAAAAGGGAGATTACACTTGAGTGGTGATTGACTCTTGGTTCTCTAGGTATCACTACTCTCATGAGGGAGATTACTCCTGAGTGGTGCTTGACTCTTGGTTCACTGAGTATCACTGCTGTGAAGAGGGAGATTACTCCTGAGTGATTCTTGACTCTTGGTTCTCTGGGTATCACTGTTGTGATGAGGGAGATTACTCCTGAGTGCTTCTTGACTCTTGGTTCTGTGGGTATCACTGCTGTGATGAGGGAGATTACACCTGAGTGGTGCTTGACTCTTGGTTCTCTGGGTATCACTGCTGTGAAGAGGGAGATTACACCTGAGTGGTGCTTGACTCTTGGTTCTCTGGGTATCACTGCTGTGATGAGGGAGATTACTCCTGAGTGGTGCTTGACTATTGGTTCTCTGGGTATCACTGCTGTGACAAGGGAGATTACTCCTGAGTGGTTCTTGACTCTTGGTGCTCTGGGTATTACTGTTGTGACAAGGGAAATTACTCCTGAGTGGTTCTTGACTCTTGGTTCTCTGGGTATCACTACTGTGATGAGGGAGATTACTCCTGAGTGGTGCTTGACTCTTGGTTCTCTGGGTATTACTGTTGTGACAAGGGAGATTACTCCTGAGTGGTGCTTGACTCTTGGTTCTGTGGGTATCACTACTGTGATGAGGGAGATTACTTTGAGTGGTGCTTGAATCTTGGATCTCTGGGTATCACTACTGTGACAAGAGAGATTACTCCTGAGTGCTTCTTGACACTTCTCTGGGAATCACTACTGTGATGAGGGAAATTACTCCTGAGTAGTTCTTGACTCTTGGTTCTATGGGTTTTACTGTTGTGACAAGGGAGATTACTCCTGAGTACTTCTTGACTCTTGGTTCTCTGGGGATCACTACTGTGATGAGGGAGATTACTCCTGAGTGGTGCTTGACTCTTGGTTCTCTGGGTATTACTACTGTGATGAGGGAGATTACTCCTGAGTGGTGTTTGACTCTTGGTTCTCTGGGTATTACTACTGTGATGAGGGAGATTACTCCTGAGTAGTTCTTGACTCTTGGTTCTCTGGGTATTATTACTGTGATGAGAGAGATTACTCCTGAGTGGTGCTTGACTCTTGGTTCTCTGGGTATCACTGCTGTGATGAGGGAGATTACTCCTGAGTGGTGCTTGACTCTTGGTTCTCTGGGTATCACTGCTGTGAAGAGGGAGATTACACCGGAGTGGTGCTTGCCTCTTGGTTCTGTAGGTATCACTACTGTGATGAGGGAGATTACTCCTGAGTGGTTCTTGACTCTTGGTTCTTTGGGTATCACTGCTGTGATGAGGGAGATTACTCCTAAGTGGTGCTTGACTCTGGGTTTTCTGGGTATTACTGTTGTGACAAGGGAGATTACTCCTGAGTGGTTCTTGACTCTTGGTTCTCTGGGTATCACTACTGTGATGAGGGAGATTACTCCTGAGTGGTGCTTGACTCTTGGTTCTCTGGGTATCACTGCAGTGACAACGGAGATTACTTCCAAGTGGTTTTTGACTCTTGGTTCTCTGGGTATCACTACTGTGATGAGGGAGATTACTCCTGAGTGGTGCTTGACTCTTGGTTCTCTGGGTATCATTGCAGTGACAACGGAGATTACTTCCAAGTGTTTTTTGACTCTTGGTTCTCTGGGAATCACTGCTGTGAAAAGGGAGATTACACTTGAGTGGTGCTTGACTCTTGGTTCTCTAGGTATCACTACTGTGATGAGGGAGATTACTCCTGAGTGGTGCTTGACTCTTGGTTATATGGGTATTACTGTTGTGACAAGGGAGATTACTCCTGAGTGGTGCTTGACTCTTGGTTCTCTGGGTATTACTGTTGTGTCGAGGGAGATTACTCCTGAGTTCTTCTTGACTCTTGGTTCTCTGGGTATCACTGCTGTGATGAGGGAGACTACTCCTAAGTGGTGCTTGACTCTTGGTTCTCTGGGTATCACTGCTGTGAAGAGGGAGATTACACCTGAGTGGTGCTTGACTCTTGGTTCTCTGGGTATCACTGCGGTGATGAGGGAGATTACTCCTGAGTGGTGCTTGACTATTGATTCTCTGGGTATCACTGCTGTGACAACGGGGATTTCTCCTGAGTGGTTCTTGACTCTTGGTTCTCTGGGTATTACTGTTGTGACAAGGGAGATTACTCCTGAGTGGTTCTTGACTCTTGGTTCTCTGGGTATCACTACTGTGATGAGGGAGATTACTCCTGAGTGGTGCTTGACTCTTGGTTCTCTGGGTATTACTGTTGTGACAAGGGAGATTACTCCTGAGTGGTGCTTGACTCTTGGTTCTCTGGGTATTACTGTTGTGACAAGGGAGATTACTCCTGAGTGGTGCTTGACTCTTGGTTCTCTGGGTATTACTGTTGTGACGAGGGATATTACCCGTGAGTGGTTCTTGACTCTTGGTTCTCTGGGTATTACTGTTGTGACGAGGGAGATTACTCCTGAGTTCTTCTTGACTCTTGGTTCTCTGTGTATCACTGCTGTGAAGCGGGAGATTACTCCTGAGTAGTTCTTGGCTCTTGGTTCTCTAGGTAATACTACTGTGATGAGGGAGATTACTCCTGAGTGGGCTTGACTCTTGGTTCACTGGGTATTACTACTGTGATGAGGGAGATTACTCCTGAGTAGTTCATGACTCTTGGTTCTCCGGGTATTACTACTGTGATGAGGGAGATTACTCCTGAGTGGTGTTTGACTCTTGGTTCTCTGGGTATCACTACTGTGATGAGGGAGATTACCCCTGAGTGCTTCTTGACCCTTGGTTCTCTGGGTATCACTGCTGTGATGAGGGAGATTACTCCTGAGTGGTGCTTGACTCTTGGTTCTCTGGGTATCACTGCTGTGAAGAGGGAGATTACACCGGAGAGGTGCTTGACTCTTGGTTCTGTAGGTATCACTACTGTGATGAGGGAGATTACTCCTGAGTGGTTCTTGACTCTTGGTTCTCTGGGTATCACTACTGTGATGAGGGAGATTACTCCTGAGTGGTGCTTGACTCTTGGTTCTCTGGGTATCACTGCTGTAAAGATGGAGAATACACCAGAGTGGTGCTTGACTCTTTGTTCTGTAGGTATCACTACTGTGATGAGGGAGATTACTCCTGAGTGGTTCTTGACTCTTGGTTCTTTTGGTATCACTGCTGTGAAGAGGGAGATTACTCATAAGTGGTGCTTGACTCTGGGTTCTCTGGGTATTACTGTTGTGACAAGGGAGATTACTCCTGAGTGGTTCTTGACTCTTGGTTCTCTGGGTATCACTACTGTGATGAGGGAGATTACTCCTGAGTGGGCTTGACTCTTGGTTCTCTGGGTATTACTACTGTGATGAGGGAGATTACTCCTGAGTAGTTCTTGACTCTTGGTTCTCTGGGTATTACTACTGTGATGAGGGAGATTACTCCTGAGTGGTGCTTGACTCTTGGTTCTCTGGGTATCACTACTGTGATGAGGGAGATTACTCCTGAGTGCTTCTTGACCCTTGGTTCTCTGGGTATCACTGCTGTGAAGAGGGAGATTACTCCTGAGTGGTGCTTGACTCTTGGTTCTCTGGGTATCACTGCTGTGAAGAGGGAGATTACACCGGAGTGGTGCTTGCCTCTTGGTTCTGTAGGTATCACTACTGTGATGAGGGAGATTACTCCTGAGTGGTTCTTGACTCTTGGTTCTTTGGGTATCACTGCTGTGAAGAGGGAGATTACTCCTGAGTGGTTCTTGACTCTTGGTTCTTTGGGTATCACTGCTGTGAAGAGGGAGATTACTTCCAAGTGGTTTTTGACTCTTGGTTCTCTGGGAATCACTGCTGTGAAAAGGGAGATTACACCTGAGTGGTGCTTGTCTCTTGGTTCTCTAGGTATCACTACTGTGATGAGGGAGATTACTCCTGAGTGGTGCTTGACTCTTGGTTCTCTGGGTATCATTGCAGTGACAACGGAGATTACTTCCAAGTGGTTTTTGACTCTTGGTTCTCTGGGTATCACTACTGTGATGAGGGAGATTACTCCTGAGTGGTGCTTGACTCTTGGTTCTCTGGGTATCATTGCAGTGACAACGGAGATTACTTCCAAGTGGTTTTTGACTCTTGGTTCTCTGGGAATCACTGCTGTGAAAAGGGAGATTACACTTGAGTGGTGCTTGACTCTTGGTTCTCTAGGTATCACTACTCTCATGAGGGAGATTACTCCTGAGTGGTGCTTGACTCTTGGTTCACTGAGTATCACTGCTGTGAAGAGGGAGATTACTCCTGAGTGATTCTTGACTCTTGGTTCTCTGGGTATCACTGTTGTGATGAGGGAGATTACTCCTGAGTGCTTCTTGACTCTTGGTTCTGTGGGTATCACTGCTGTGATGAGGGAGATTACACCTGAGTGGTGCTTGACTCTTGGTTCTCTGGGTATCACTGCTGTGAAGAGGGAGATTACACCTGAGTGGTGCTTGACTCTTGGTTCTCTGGGTATCACTGCTGTGATGAGGGAGATTACTCCTGAGTGGTGCTTGACTATTGGTTCTCTGGGTATCACTGCTGTGACAAGGGAGATTACTCCTGAGTGGTTCTTGACTCTTGGTGCTCTGGGTATTACTGTTGTGACAAGGGAAATTACTCCTGAGTGGTTCTTGACTCTTGGTTCTCTGGGTATCACTACTGTGATGAGGGAGATTACTCCTGAGTGGTGCTTGACTCTTGGTTCTCTGGGTATTACTGTTGTGACAAGGGAGATTACTCCTGAGTGGTGCTTGACTCTTGGTTCTGTGGGTATCACTACTGTGATGAGGGAGATTACTTTGAGTGGTGCTTGACTCTTGGATCTCTGGGTATCACTACTGTGACAAGAGAGATTACTCCTGAGTGCTTCTTGACACTTCTCTGGGAATCACTACTGTGATGAGGGAAATTACTCCTGAGTAGTTCTTGACTCTTGGTTCTTTGGGTTTTACTGTTGCGACAAGGGAGATTACTCCTGAGTACTTCTTGACTCTTGGTTCTCTGGGGATCACTACTGTGATGAGGGAGATTACTCCTGAGTGGTGCTTGACTCTTGGTTCTCTGGGTATTACTACTGTGATGAGGGAGATTACTCCTGAGTGGTGTTTGACTCTTGGTTCTCTGGGTATTACTACTGTGATGAGGGAGATTACTCCTGAGTAGTTCTAGACCCTTGGTTCTCTGGGTATTATTACTGTGATGAGGGAGATTACTCCTGAGTGGTGCTTGACTCTTGGTTCTCTGGGTATCACTGCTGTGAAGAGGGAGATTACTCCTGAGTGATTCTTGACACTTCCTTCTCTGGGAATCACTACTCTGATGAGGGAGATTACTCCTGAGTAGTTCTTGACTCTTGGTTCTATGGGTATTACTGTTGTGACAAGGGAGATTACTCCTGAGTGGTGCTTGACCCTTGGTTCTCTGGGTATTACTGTTGTGATGAGGGAGATTACTCGTGAGTAGTTCTTGACTCTTGGTTCTCTGGGTATTACTGTTGTGTCGAGGGAGATTACTCCTGAGTTCTTCTTGACTCTTGGTTCTCTGGGTATCACTGCTGTGATGAGGGAGACTACTCCTAAGTGGTGCTTGACTCTTGGTTCTCTGGGTATCACTGCTGTGAAGAGGGAGATTACACCTGAGTGGTGCTTGACTCTTGGTTCTCTGGGTATCACTGCGGTGATGAGGGAGATTACTCCTGAGTGGTGCTTGACTATTGGTTCTCTGGGTATCACTGCTGTGACAAGGGGGATTACTCCTGAGTGGTTCTTGACTCTTGGTTCTCTGGGTATTACTGTTGTGACAAGGGAGATTACTCCTGAGTGGTTCTTGACTCTTGGTTCTCTGGGTATTACTGTTGTGACAAGGGAGATTACTCCTGAGTGGTGCTTGACTCTTGGTTCTCTGGGTATCATTGCAGTGACAACGGAGATTACTTCCAAGTGGTTTTTGACTCTTGGTTCTCTGGGAATCACTGCTGTGAAAAGGGAGATTACACTTGAGTGGTGCTTGACTCTTGGTTCTCTAGGTATCACTACTGTGATGAGGGAGATTACTCCTGAGTGGTGCTTGACTCTTGGTTCACTGGGTATCACTGCTGTGAAGAGGGAGATTACTCCTGAGTGATTCTTGACTCTTGGTTCTCTGGGTATCACTGTTGTGATGAGGGAGATTATTCCTGAGTGCTTCTTGACTCTTGGTTCTGTGGGTATCACTGCTGTAATGAGGGAGATTACACCTGAGTGGTGCTTGACTCTTGGTTCTCTGGGTATCACTGCTGTGAAGAGGGAGATTACACCTGAGTGGTGCTTGACTCTTGGTTCTCTGGGTATCACTGCTGTGATGAGGGAGATTACTCCTGAGTGGTGCTTGACTATTGGTTCTCTGGGTATCACTGCTGTGACAAGGGAGATTACTCCTGAGTGGTTCTTGACTCTTGGTGCTCTGGGTATTACTGTTGTGACAAGGGAGATTACTCCTGAGTGGTTCTTGACTCTTGGTTCTCTGGGTATCACTACTGTGATGAGGGAGATTACTCCTGAGTGGTGCTTGACTCTTGGTTCTCTGGGTATTACTGTTGTGACAAGGGAGATTACTCCTGAGTGGTGCTTGACTCTTGGTTCTGTGGGTATCACTACTGTGATGAGGGAGATTACTTTGAGTGGTGCTTGACTCTTGGATCTCTGGGTATCACTACTGTGACAAGAGAGATTACTCATGAGTGCTTCTTGACACTTCTCTGGGAATCACTACTGTGATGAGGGAAATTACTCCTGAGTAGTTCTTGACTCTTGGTTCTATGGGTATTACTGTTGTGACAAGGGAGATTACTCCTGAGTACTTCTTGACTCTTGGTTCTCTGGGTATCACTACTGTGATGAGGGAGATTACTCCTGAGTGGTGCTTGACTCTTGGTTCTCTGGGTATTACTACTGTGATGAGGGAGATTACTCCTGAGTGGTGTTTGACTCTTGGTTCTCTGGGTATTACTACTGTGATCAGGGAGATTACTCCTGAGTAGTTCTTGACTCTTGGTTCTCTGGGTATTATTACTGTGATGAGGGAGATTACTCATGAGTTGTGCTTGACTCTTGGTTCTCTGGGTATCACTGCTGTGAAGAGGGAGATTACTCCTGAGTGATTCTTGACACTTACTTCTCTGGGAATCACTACTCTGATGAGGGAGATTACTCCTGAGTAGTTCTTGACTCTTGGTTCTATGGGTATTACTGTTGTGACAAGGGAGATTACTCCTGAGTGGTGCTTGACTCTTGGTTCTCTGGGTATTACTGTTGTGACGAGGGAGATTACTCGTGAGTAGTTCTTGACTCTTGGTTCTCTGGGTATTACTGTTGTGTCGAGGGAGATTACTCCTGAGTTCTTCTTGACTCTTGGTTCTCTGGGTATCACTGCTGTGATGAGGGAGACTACTACTAAGTGGTGCTTGACTCTTGGTTCTCTGGGTATTACTGCTGTGAAGAGGGAGATTACACCTGAGTGGTGCTTGACTCTTGGTTCTCTGGGTATCACTGCGGTGATGAGGGAGATTACTCCTGAGTGGTGCTTGACTATTGGTTCTCTGGGTATCACTGCTGTGACAAGGGGGATTACTCCTGAGTGGTTCTTGACTCTTGGTTCTCTGGGTATTACTGTTGTGACAAGGGAGATTACTCCTGAGTGGTTCTTGACTCTTGGTTCTCTGGGTATCACTACTGTGATGAGGGAGATTACTCCTGAGTGGTGCTTGACTCTTGGTTCTCTGGGTATTACTGTTGTGACAAGGGAGATTACTCCTGAGTGGTGCTTGACTCTTGGTTCTCTGGGTATTACTGTTGTGACGAGGGAGATTACTCGTGAGTAGTTCTTGACTCTTGGTTCTCTGGGTATTACTGTTGTGACGAGGGAGATTACTCCTGAGTTCTTCTTGACTCTTGGTTCTCTGTGTATCACTGCTGTGAAGAGGGAGATTACTCCTGAGTAGTTCTTGACTCTTGGTTCTCTAGGTATTACTACTGTGAGAGGGAGATTACTCCTGAGTGGGCTTGACACTTGGTTCTCTGGGTATTACTACTGTGATGAGGGAGATTACTCCTGAGTAGTTCTTGACTCTTGGTTCTCTGGGTATTACTACTGTGATGAGGGAGATTACTCCTGAGTGGTGCTTGACTATTGGTTCTCTGGGTATCACTACTGTGATGAGGGAGATTACTCCTGAGTGGTGCTTGACTCTTGGTTCTCTGGGTATCACTGCAGTGACAACAGAGGTTACTCCCAAGTGGGTTTTGACTCTTGGTTCTCTGGGAATCACTGCTGTGAAAAGGGAGATTACACCTGAGTGGTGCTTGACTCTTGGTTCTCTAGGTATCACTACTGTGATGAGGGAGATTACTCCTGAGTGGTGCTTGTCTCTTGGTTCACTGGGTATCACTGCTGTGAAGAGGGAGATTACTCCTGAGTGATTCTTGACACTTACTTCTCTGGGAATCACTTCTCTGATGAGGGAGATTACTCCTGAGTAGTTCTTGACTCTTGGTTCTATGGGTATTACTGTTGTGACAAGGGAGATTACTCCTGAGTAGTTCTTGACTCTTGGTTCTCTGTGTATCACTGCTGTGATAAGGGAGATTGCTCCCGAGTAGTTCTTGACTCTTGGTTCTCTAGGTATTACTACTGTGATGAGGGAGATTACTCCTGAGTGGTGCTTGACTCTTGGTTCTCTGGGTATTACTACTGTTATGAGGGAGATTACTCCTGAGTAGTTCTTGACTCTTGGTTCTCTGGGTATTACTACTGTGATGAGGGAGATTACTCCTGAGTGGTGCTTGACTCTTGGTTCTCTGGGTATCACTGCTGTGAAGAGGGAGATTACTCCTGAGTGATTCTTGACTCTTGGTTCTCTGTGTATCACTATTGTGATGAGGGAGATTACTCCTGAGTGCTTCTTGACCCTTAGTTCTCTGGGTATCACTGCTGTGATGAGGGAGATTACTCCTGAGTGGTGCTTGACTCTTGGTTCTCTGGGTATCACTGCGGTGAAGAGGGAGATTTCACCTGAGTGGTGCTTGACTCTTGGTTCTCTAGGTATCACTACTGTGATTACGGAGATTACTCCTGAGTGGTTCTTGACTCTAGGTTCTTTGGGTATCACTGCTGTGAAGAGGGAGATTACTCCTAAGTGGTGCTTGACTCTGGGTTCTCTGGGTATTACTGTTGTGACAAGGGAGATTACTCCTGAGTGGTTCTTGACTCTTGGTTCTCTGGGTATCACTGCTGTGATGAGGGAGACTACTCCTAAGTGGTGCTTGACTCTTGGTTCTCTGGGTATCACTGCTGTGAAGAGGGAGATTACACCTGAGTGGTGCTTGACTCTTGGTTCTCTGGGTATCACTTCTGTGATGAGGGAGATTACTCCTGAGTGGTGCTTGACTATTGGTTCTCTGGGTATCACTGCTGTGACAAGGGAGATTACTCCTGAGTGGTTCTTGACTCTTGGTTCTCTGGGTATTACTGTTGTGACAAGGGAGATTACTCCTGAGTGGTTCTTGACTCTTGGTTCTCTGGGTATCACTACTGTGATGAGGGAGATTACTCCTGAGTGGTGCTTGACTCTTGGTTCTCTGGGTATTACTGTTGTGACAAGGGAGATTACTCCTGAGTGGTGCTTGACTCTTGGTTCTGTGGGTATCACTACTGTGATGAGGGAGATTACTTTGAGTGGTGCTTGACTCTTGGTTCTCTGGGTATTACTGTTGTGACAAGGGAGATTACTCCTGAGTGGTTCTTGACTCTTGGTTCTCTGGGTATTACTTTTGTGACAAGGGATATTACTCCTGAGTGGTGCTTGACTCTTGGTTCTCTGGGTATTACTGTTGTGACAAGGGAGATTACTCCTGAGTGGTGCTTGACTCTTGGTTCTCTGGGTATTACTGTTGTGACGAGGGAGATTACTCCTGAGTGGTTCTTGACTCTTGGTTCTCTGGGTATTACTGTTGTGACGAGGGAGATTACTCCTGAGTTCTTCTTGACTCTTGGTTCTCTGTGTATCACTGCTGTGAAGAGGGAGATTACTCCTGAGTAGTTCTTGACTCTTGGTTCTCTAGGTATTACTACTGTGATGAGGGAGATTACTCCTGAGTGGGCTTGACTATTGGTTCTCTGGGTATTACTACTGTGATGAGGGAGATTACTCCTGAGTGCTTCTTGACCCTTGGATCTCTGGGTATCACTGCTGTGATGAGGGAGATTACTCCTGAGTGGTGCTTGACTCTTGGTTCTCTGGGTATCACTGCTGTGAAGAGGGAGATTACACCTGAGTGGTGCTTGACTCTTGATTCTCTAGGTATCACTACTGTGATGAGGGAGATTACTCCTGAGTGGTTCTTGACTCTTGGTTCTTTGGGTATCACTGCTGTGAAGAGGGACGTTACCCCTAAGTGGTAATTGACTCTGGGTTCTCTGGGTATTACTGTTGTGACAAGGGAGATTACTCCTGAGTGGTTCTTGACTATTGGTTCTCTGGGTATCACTACTGTGATAAGGGAGATTACTCCTGAGTGGTGCTTGACTCTTGGTTCTCTGGATATCACTGCAGTGACAACGAGATTACTCCCAAGTGGGTTTAGACTCTTGGTTCTCTGGGAATCACTGCTGTGAAAAGGGAGATTATACCTGAGTGGTGCTTGACTCTTGGTTCTCTAGGTATCACTACTGTGATGAGGGATATTACTCGTGAGTGATTCTTGACTCTTGGTTCTCTGGGTATCACTGTTGTGACAAGGGAAATTACTCCTGAGTAGTTCTTGACTCTTGGTTCTATGGGTATTACTGTTGTCACAAGGGAGATTACTCCTGAGTACTTCTTGACTCTTGGTTCTCTGGGTATCACTACTGTGATGAGGGAGATTACTCCTGAGTGGTGCTTGACTCTTGGTTCTCTGGGTATTACTACTGTGATGCGGGAGATTACTCCTGAGTGGTGTTTGACTCTTGGTTCTCTGGGTATTGCTTTTGTGACAAGGGATATTACTCCTGAGTGGTGCTTGACTCTTGGTTCTCTGGGTATTACTACTGTGATGAGGGAGATTACTCCTGAGTGGTGTTTGACTCTTGGTTCTCTGGGTATTACTACTGTGATGAGGGAGATTACTCCTGAGTAGTTCTTGACTCTTGGTTCTCTGGGTATTACTGTTGTGATGAGGGAGATTACTCGTGAGTAGTTCTTGACTCTTGGTTCTCTGGGTATTACTGTTGTGACGAGGGAGATTACTCCTGAGTTCTTCTTGACTCTTGGTTCTCTGGGTATCACTGCTGTGATGAGGGAGACTACTCCTGAGTGGTGCTTGACTCTTGGTTCTCTGGGTATCACTGCTGTGATGAGGGAGATTACTCCTGAGTGGTGCTTGACTATTGGTTCTCTGGGTATCACTGCTTTGACAAGGGAGATTACTCCTGGGTGGTTCTTGACTCTTGGTTCTCTGGGTATTACTGTTGTGACAAGGGAGATTACTCCTGAGTGGTTCTTGACTCTTGGTTCTCTGGGTATCACTACTGTGATGAGGGAGATTACTCCTGAGTGGTGCTTGACTCTTGGTTCTCTGGGTATTACTGTTGTGACAAGGGAGATTACTCCTGAGTGGTGCTTGACTCTTGGTTCTCTGGGTATTACTGTTGTGACGAGGGAGATTACTCGTGAGTAGTTCTTGACTCTTGGTTCTCTGGGTATTACTGTTGTGACGAGGGAGATTACTCCTGAGTTCTTCTTGACTCTTGGTTCTCTGTGTATCACTGCTGTGAAGAGGGAGATTACTCCTGAGTAGTTCTTGACTCTTGGTTCTCTAGGTATTACTACTGTGATGAGGGAGATTACTCCTGAGTGGGCTTGACTCTTGGTTCTCTGGGTATTACTACTGTGATGAGGGAGATTACTCCTGAGTAGTTCTTGACTCTTGGTTCTCTGGGTATTACTACTGTGATGAGGGAGATTACTCCTGAGTGGTGCTTGACTATTGGTTCTCTGGGTATCACTACTGTGATGAGGGAGATTACTCCTGAGTGGTGCTTGACTCTTGGTTCTCTGGGTATCACTGCAGTGACAACAGATGTTACTCCCAAGTGGGTTTTGACTCTTGGTTCTCTGGGAATCACTGCTGTGAAAAGGGAGATTACTCCTGAGTAGTTCTTGACTCTTGGTTCTCTGGGTATTACTACTGTGATGAGGGAGATTACTCCTGAGTGGTTCATGACTCTTGGTTCTCTGGGTATTACTACTGTGATGAGGGAGATTACTCCTGAGTAGTTCTTGACTCTTGGTTCTCTGGGTATTACTACTGTGATGAGGGAGATTACTCCTGAGTGGTTCATGACTCTCGGTTCTCTAGGTATCACTACTGTGATGAACGAGATTACTCCTGAGTGGTGCTTGACTCTTGGTTCACTGGGTATCACTGCTGTGAAGAGGGAGATTACTCCTGAGTGATTCTTGACACTTACTTCTCTGGGAATCACTACTCTGATGAGGGAGATTACTCCTGAGTAGTTCTTGACTCTTGATTCTATGGGTATTACTGTTGTGACAAGGGAGATTACTCCTGAGTAGTTCTTGACTCTTGGTTCTCTGTGTATCACTGCTGTGAAGAGGGAGATTGCTCCTGAGTAGTTCTTGATTCTTGGTTCTATGGGTATTACTGTTGTGACAAGGGAGATTACTCCTGAGTGGTGCTTGACTCTTGGTTCTGTGGGTATCACTACTGTGATGAGGGAGATTACTTTGAGTGGTGCTTGACTCTTGGTTCTCTGGGTATTACTGTTGTGACAAGGGAGATTACTCCTGAGTGGTTCTTGACTCTTGGTTCTCTGGGTATTACTTTTGTGACAAGGGATATTACTCCTGAGTGGTGCTTGACTCTTGGTTCTCTGGGTATTACTGTTGTGACAAGGGAGATTACTCCTGAGTGGTGCTTGACTCTTGGTTCTCTGGGTATTACTGTTGTGACGAGGGAGATTACTCCTGAGTGGTTCTTGACTCTTGGTTCTCTGGGTATTACTGTTGTGACGAGGGAGATTACTCCTGAGTTCTTCTTGACTCTTGGTTCTCTGTGTATCACTGCTGTGAAGAGGGAGATTACTCCTGAGTGATTCTTGACACTTACTTCTCTGGGAATCACTACTCTGATGAGGGAGATTACTCCTGAGTAGTTCTTGACTCTTGATTCTATGGGTATTACTGTTGTGACAAGGGAGATTACTCCTGAGTAGTTCTTGACTCTTGGTTCTCTGTGTATCACTGCTGTGAAGAGGGAGATTGCTCCTGAGTAGTTCTTGACTCTTGGTTCTATGGGTATTACTGTTGTGACAAGGGAGATTACTCCTGAGTGGTGCTTGACTCTTGGTTCTGTGGGTATCACTACTGTGATGAGGGAGATTACTTTGAGTGGTGCTTGACTCTTGGTTCTCTGGGTATTACTGTTGTGACAAGGGAGATTACTCCTGAGTGGTTCTTGACTCTTGGTTCTCTGGGTATTACTGTTGTGACGAGGGAGATTACTCCTGAGTTCTTCTTGACTCTTGGTTCTCTGTGTATCACTGCTGTGAAGAGGGAGATTACTCCTGAGTAGTTCTTGACTCTTGGTTCTCTGGGTATCACTGCTGTGAAGAGGGAGATTACACCTGAGTGGTGCTTGACTCTTGATTCTCTAGGTATCACTACTGTGATGAGGGAGATTACTCCTGAGTGGTTCTTGACTCTTGGTTCTTTGGGTATCACTGCTGTGAAGAGGGAAGTTACCCCTAAGTGGTAATTGACTCTGGGTTCTCTGGGTATTACTGTTGTGACAAGGGAGATTACTCCTGAGTGGTTCTTGACTATTGGTTCTCTGGGTATCACTACTGTGATAAGGGAGATTACTCCTGAGTGGTGCTTGACTCTTGGTTCTCTGGATATCACTGCAGTGACAACGGAGATTACTCCCAAGTGGGTTTAGACTCTTGGTTCTCTGGGAATCACTGCTGTGAAAAGGGAGAATATACCTGAGTGGTGCTTGACTCTTGGTTCTCTAGGTATCACTACTGTGATGAGGGATATTACTCCTGAGTGATTCTTGACTCTTGGTTCTCTGGGTATCACTGTTGTGACAAGGGAAATTACTCCTGAGTAGTTCTTGACTCTTGGTTCTATGGGTATTACTGTTGTCACAAGGTAGATTACTCCTGAGTACTTCTTGACTCTTGGTTCTCTGGGTATCACTACTGTGATGAGGGAGATTACTCCTGAGTGGTGCTTGACTCTTGGTTCTCTGGGTATTACTACTGTGATGCGGGAGATTACTCCTGAGTGGTGTTTGACTCTTGGTTCTCTGGGTATTACTTTTGTGACAAGGGATATTACTCCTGAGTGGTGCTTGACTCTTGGTTCTCTGGGTATTACTACTGTGATGAGGGAGATTACTCCTGAGTGGTGTTTGACTCTTGGTTCTCTGGGTATTACTACTGTGATGAGGGAGATTACTCCTGAGTAGTTCTTGACTCTTGGTTCTCTGGGTATTACTGTTGTGATGAGGGAGATTACTCGTGAGTAGTTCTTGACTCTTGGTTCTCTGGGTATTACTGTTGTGACGAGGGAGATTACTCCTGAGTTCTTCTTGACTCTTGGTTCTCTGGGTATCACTGCTGTGATGAGGGAGACTACTCCTGAGTGGTGCTTGACTCTTGGTTCTCTGGGTATCACTGCTGTGATGAGGGAGATTACTCCTGAGTGGTGCTTGACTATTGGTTCTCTGGGTATCACTGCTGTGACAAGGGAGATTACTCCTGAGTGGTTCTTGACTCTTGGTTCTCTGGGTATTACTGTTGTGACAAGGGAGATTACTCCTGAGTGGTTCTTGACTCTTGGTTCTCTGGGTATCACTACTGTGATGAGGGAGATTACTCCTGAGTGGTGCTTGACTCTTGGTTCTCTGGGTATTACTGTTGTGACAAGGGAGATTACTCCTGAGTGGTGCTTGACTCTTGGTTCTCTGGGTATTACTGTTGTGACGAGGGAGATTACTCCTGAGTGGTGCTTGACTCTTGGTTCTCTGGGTATTACTGTTGTGACGAGGGAGATTACTCCTGAGTGGTGCTTGACTCTTGGTTCTCTGTGTATCACTGCTGTGAAGAGGGAGATTACCCCTGAGTAGTTCTTGACTCTTGGTTCTCTAGGTATTACTACTGTGATGAGGGAGATTACTCCTGAGTGGGCTTGACTCTTGGTTCTCTGGGTATTACTACTGTGATGAGGGAGATTACTCCTGAGTAGTTCTTGACTCTTGGTTCTCTGGGTATTACTACTGTGATGAGGGAGATTACTCCTGAGTGGTGCTTGACTATTGGTTCTCTGGGTATCACTACTGTGATGAGGGAAATTACTCCTGAGTGGTGCTTGACTCTTGGTTCTCTGGGTATCACTGCAGTGACAACAGAGATTACTCCCAAGTGGGTTTTGACTCTTGGTTCTCTGGGAATCACTGCTGTGAAAAGGGAGATTACACCTGAGTGGTTCATGACTCTCGGTTCTCTAGGTATCACTACTGTGATGAACGAGATTACTCCTGAGTGGTGCTTGACTCTTGGTTCACTGGGTATCACTGCTGTGAAGAGGGAGATTACTCCTGAGTGATTCTTGACACTTACTTCTCTGGGAATCACTACTCTGATGAGGGAGATTACTCCTGAGTAGTTCTTGACTCTTGATTCTATGGGTATTACTGTTGTGACAAGGGAGATTACTCCTGAGTAGTTCTTGACTCTTGGTTCTCTGTGTATCACTGCTGTGAAGAGGGAGATTGCTCCTGAGTAGTTCTTGACTCTTGGTTCTATGGGTATTACTGTTGTGACAAGGGAGATTACTCCTGAGTACTTCTTGACTCTTGGTTCTCTGGGTATCACTACTGTGATGAGGGAGGTTACTCCTGAGTGGTGCTTGACTCTTGGTTCTCTTGGTATTACTACTGTGATGAGGGAGATTACTCCTGAGTGGTGCTTGACTATTGGTTCTCTGGGTATCACTGCTGTGACAAGGGAGATTACTCCTGAGTGGTTCTTGACTCTTGGTTCTCTGGGTATTACTGTTGTGGCAAGGGAGATTACTCCTGAGTGGTTCTTGACTCTTGGTTCTCTGGGTATCACTACTGTGATGAGGGAGATTACTCCTGAGTGGTGCTTGACTCTTGGTTCTCTGGGTATTACTGTTGTGACAAGGGAGATTACTCCTGAGTGGTGCTTGACTCTTGGTTCTCTGGGTATTACTGTTGTGACGAGGGAGATTACTCGTGAGTAGTTCTTGACTCTTGGTTCTCTGGGTATTACTGTTGTGACGAGGGAGATTACTCCTGAGTTCTTCTTGACTCTTGGTTCTCTGTGTATCACTGCTGTGAAGAGGGAGATTACTCCTGAGTAGTTCTTGACTCTTGGTTCTCTAGGTATTACTACTGTGATGAGGGAGATTACTCCTGAGTGGGCTTGACTCTTGGTTCTCTGGGTATTACTACTGTGATGAGGGAGATTACTCCTGAGTAGTTCTTGACTCTTGGTTCTCTGGGTATTACTACTGTGATGAGGGAGATTACTCCTGAGTGGTGCTTGACTATTGGTTCTCTGGGTATCACTACTGTGATGAGGGAGATTACTCCTGAGTGGTGCTTGTCTCTTGGTTCTCTGGGTATCACTGCAGTGACAACAGAGGTTACTCCCAAGTGGGTTTTGACTCTTGGTTCTCTGGGAATCACTGCTGTGAAAAGGGAGATTACACCTGAGTGGTTCATGACTCTCGGTTCTCTAGGTATCACTACTGTGATGAACGAGATTACTCCTGAGTGGTGCTTGACTCTTGGTTCACTGGGTATCACTGCTGTGAAGAGGGAGATTACTCCTGAGTGATTCTTGACACTTACTTCTCTGGGAATCACTACTCTGATGAGGGAGATTACTCCTGAGTAGTTCTTGACTCTTGATTCTATGGGTATTACTGTTGTGACAAGGGAGATTACTCCTGAGTAGTTCTTGACTCTTGGTTCTCTGTGTATCACTGCTGTGAAGAGGGAGATTGCTCCTGAGTAGTTCTTGACTCTTGGTTCTATGGGTATTACTGTTGTGACAAGGGAGATTACTCCTGAGTACTTCTTGACTCTTGGTTCTCTGGGTATCACTACTGTGATGAGGGAGATTACTCCTGAGTGGTGCTTGACTCTTGGTTCTCTGGGTATTACTACTGTGATGCGGGAGATTACTCCTGAGTGGTGTTTGACTCTTGGTTCTCTGGGTATTACTTTTGTGACAAGGGATATTACTCCTGAGGTGTGCTTGACTCTTGGTTCTCTGGGTATTACTACTGTGATGAGGGAGATTACTCCTGAGTGGTGTTTGACTCTTGGTTCTCTGGGTATTACTACTGTGATGAGGGAGATTACTCCTGAGTAGTTCTTGACTCTTGGTTCTCTGGGTATTACTGTTGTGATGAGGGAGATTACTCGTGAGTAGTTCTTGACTCTTGGTTCTCTGGGTATTACTGTTGTGACGAGGGAGATTACTCCTGAGTTCTTCTTGACTCTTGGTTCTCTGGGTATCACTGCTGTGATGAGGGAGACTACTCCTAAGTGGTGCTTGACTCTTGGTTCTTTGGGTATCACTGCTGTGAAGAGGGAGATTACACCTGAGTGGTGCTTGACTCTTGGTTCTCTGGGTATCACTGCTGTGATGAGGGAGATTACTCCTGAGTGGTGCTTGACTATTGGTTCTCTGGGTATCACTGCTGTGACAAGGGAGATTACTCCTGAGTGGTTCTTGACTCTTGGTTCTCTGGGTATTACTGTTGTGACAAGGGAGATTACTCCTGAGTGGTTCTTGACTCTTGGTTCTCTGGGTATCACTACTGTGATGAGGGAGATTACTCCTGAGTGGTGCTTGACTCTTGGTTCTCTGGGTATTACTGTTGTGACAAGGGAGATTACTCCTGAGTGGTGCTTGACTCTTGGTTCTCTGGGTATTACTGTTGTGACGAGGGAGATTACTCGTGAGTAGTTCTTGACTCTTGGTTCTCTGGGTATTACTGTTGTGACGAGGGAGATTACTCCTGAGTTCTTCTTGACTCTTGGTTCTCTGTGTATCACTGCTGTGAAGATGGAGATTACTCCTGAGTAGTTCTTGACTCTTGGTTCTCTAGGTATTACTACTGTGATGAGGGAGATTACTCCTGAGTGGGCTTGACTCTTGATTCTCTGGGTATTACTACTGTGATGAGGGAGATTACTCCTGAGTAGTTCTTGACTCTTGGTTCTCTGGGTATTACTACTGTGATGAGGGAGATTACTCCTGAGTGGTGCTTGACTATTGGTTCTCTGGGTATCACTACTGTGATGAGGGAGATTACTCCTGAGTGGTGCTTGACTCTTGGTTCACTGGGTATCACTGCTGTGAAGAGGGAGATTACTCCTGAGTGATTCTTGACACTTACTTCTCTGGGAATCACTACTCTGATGAGGGAGATTACTCCTGAGTAGTTCTTGACTCTTGATTCTATGGGTATTACTGTTGTGACAAGGGAGATTACTCCTGAGTAGTTCTTGACTCTTGGTTCTCTGTGTATCACTGCTGTGAAGAGGGAGATTGCTCCTGAGTAGTTCTTGATTCTTGGTTCTATGGGTATTACTGTTGTGACAAGGGAGATTACTCCTGAGTGGTGCTTGACTCTTGGTTCTGTGGGTATCACTACTGTGATGAGGGAGATTACTTTGAGTGGTGCTTGACTCTTGGTTCTCTGGGTATTACTGTTGTGACAAGGGAGATTACTCCTGAGTGGTTCTTGACTCTTGGTTCTCTGGGTATTACTTTTGTGACAAGGGATATAACTCCTGAGTGGTGCTTGACTCTTGGTTCTCTGGGTATTACTGTTGTGACAAGGGAGATTACTCCTGAGTGGTGCTTGACTCTTGGTTCTCTGGGTATTACTGTTGTGACGAGGGAGATTACTCCTGAGTGGTTCTTGACTCTTGGTTCTCTGGGTATTACTGTTGTGACGAGGGAGATTACTCCTGAGTTCTTCTTGACTCTTGGTTCTCTGTGTATCACTGCTGTGAAGAGGGAGATTACTCCTGAGTGATTCTTGACACTTACTTCTCTGGGAATCACTACTCTGATGAGGGAGATTACTCCTGAGTAGTTCTTGACTCTTGATTCTATGGGTATTACTGTTGTGACAAGGGAGATTACTCCTGAGTAGTTCTTGACTCTTGGTTCTCTGTGTATCACTGCTGTGAAGAGGGAGATTGCTCCTGAGTAGTTCTTGACTCTTGGTTCTATGGGTATTACTGTTGTGACAAGGGAGATTACTCCTGAGTGGTGCTTGACTCTTGGTTCTGTGGGTATCACTACTGTGATGAGGGAGATTACTTTGAGTGGTGCTTGACTCTTGGTTCTCTGGGTATTACTGTTGTGACAAGGGAGATTACTCCTGAGTGGTTCTTGACTCTTGGTTCTCTGGGTATTACTGTTGTGACGAGGGAGATTACTCCTGAGTTCTTCTTGACTCTTGGTTCTCTGTGTATCACTGCTGTGAAGAGGGAGATTACTCCTGAGTAGTTCTTGACTCTTGGTTCTCTGGGTATCACTGCTGTGAAGAGGGAGATTACACCTGAGTGGTGCTTGACTCTTGATTCTCTAGGTATCACTACTGTGATGAGGGAGATTACTCCTGAGTGGTTCTTGACTCTTGGTTCTTTGGGTATCACTGCTGTGAAGAGGGAAGTTACCCCTAAGTGGTAATTGACTCTGGGTTCTCTGGGTATTACTGTTGTGACAAGGGAGATTACTCCTGAGTGGTTCTTGACTATTGGTTCTCTGGGTATCACTACTGTGATAAGGGAGATTACTCCTGAGTGGTGCTTGACTCTTGGTTCTCTGGATATCACTGCAGTGACAACGGAGATTACTCCCAAGTGGGTTTAGACTCTTGGTTCTCTGGGAATCACTGCTGTGAAAAGGGAGAATATACCTGAGTGGTGCTTGACTCTTGGTTCTCTAGGTATCACTACTGTGATGAAGGATATTACTCCTGAGTGATTCTTGACTCTTGGTTCTCTGGGTATCACTGTTGTGACAAGGGAAATTACTCCTGAGTAGTTCTTGACTCTTGGTTCTATGGGTATTACTGTTGTCACAAGGTAGATTACTCCTGAGTACTTCTTGACTCTTGGTTCTCTGGGTATCACTACTGTGATGAGGGAGATTACTCCTGAGTGGTGCTTGACTCTTGGTTCTCTGGGTATTACTACTGTGATGCGGGAGATTACTCCTGAGTGGTGTTTGACTCTTGGTTCTCTGGGTATTACTTTTGTGACAAGGGATATTACTCCTGAGTGGTGCTTGACTCTTGGTTCTCTGGGTATTACTACTGTGATGAGGGAGATTACTCCTGAGTGGTGTTTGACTCTTGGTTCTCTGGGTATTACTACTGTGATGAGGGAGATTACTCCTGAGTAGTTCTTGACTCTTGGTTCTCTGGGTATTACTGTTGTGATGAGGGAGATTACTCGTGAGTAGTTCTTGACTCTTGGTTCTCTGGGTATTACTGTTGTGACGAGGGAGATTACTCCTGAGTTCTTCTTGACTCTTGGTTCTCTGGGTATCACTGCTGTGATGAGGGAGACTACTCCTGAGTGGTGCTTGACTCTTGGTTCTCTGGGTATCACTGCTGTGATGAGGGAGATTACTCCTGAGTGGTGCTTGACTATTGGTTCTCTGGGTATCACTGCTGTGACAAGGGAGATTACTCCTGAGTGGTTCTTGACTCTTGGTTCTCTGGGTATTACTGTTGTGACAAGGGAGATTACTCCTGAGTGGTTCTTGACTCTTGGTTCTCTGGGTATCACTACTGTGATGAGGGAGATTACTCCTGAGTGGTGCTTGACTCTTGGTTCTCTGGGTATTACTGTTGTGACAAGGGAGATTACTCCTGAGTGGTGCTTGACTCTTGGTTCTCTGGGTATTACTGTTGTGACGAGGGAGATTACTCCTGAGTGGTGCTTGACTCTTGGTTCTCTGGGTATTACTGTTGTGACGAGGGAGATTACTCCTGAGTGGTGCTTGACTCTTGGTTCTCTGTGTATCACTGCTGTGAAGAGGGAGATTACCCCTGAGTAGTTCTTGACTCTTGGTTCTCTAGGTATTACTACTGTGATGAGGGAGATTACTCCTGAGTGGGCTTGACTCTTGGTTCTCTGGGTATTACTACTGTGATGAGGGAGATTACTCCTGAGTAGTTCTTGACTCTTGGTTCTCTGGGTATTACTACTGTGATGAGGGAGATTACTCCTGAGTGGTGCTTGACTATTGGTTCTCTGGGTATCACTACTGTGATGAGGGAAATTACTCCTGAGTGGTGCTTGACTCTTGGTTCTCTGGGTATCACTGCAGTGACAACAGAGATTACTCCCAAGTGGGTTTTGACTCTTGGTTCTCTGGGAATCACTGCTGTGAAAAGGGAGATTACACCTGAGTGGTTCATGACTCTCGGTTCTCTAGGTATCACTACTGTGATGAACGAGATTACTCCTGAGTGGTGCTTGACTCTTGGTTCACTGGGTATCACTGCTGTGAAGAGGGAGATTACTCCTGAGTGATTCTTGACACTTACTTCTCTGGGAATCACTACTCTGATGAGGGAGATTACTCCTGAGTAGTTCTTGACTCTTGATTCTATGGGTATTACTGTTGTGACAAGGGAGATTACTCCTGAGTAGTTCTTGACTCTTGGTTCTCTGTGTATCACTGCTGTGAAGAGGGAGATTGCTCCTGAGTAGTTCTTGACTCTTGGTTCTATGGGTATTACTGTTGTGACAAGGGAGATTACTCCTGAGTACTTCTTGACTCTTGGTTCTCTGGGTATCACTACTGTGATGAGGGAGATTACTCCTGAGTGGTGCTTGACTCTTGGTTCTCTTGGTATTACTACTGTGATGAGGGAGATTACTCCTGAGTGGTGCTTGACTATTGGTTCTCTGGGTATCACTGCTGTGACAAGGGAGATTACTCCTGAGTGGTTCTTGACTCTTGGTTCTCTGGGTATTACTGTTGTGACAAGGGAGATTACTCCTGAGTGGTTCTTGACTCTTGGTTCTCTGGGTATCACTACTGTGATGAGGGAGATTACTCCTGAGTGGTGCTTGACTCTTGGTTCTCTGGGTATTACTGTTGTGACAAGGGAGATTACTCCTGAGTGGTGCTTGACTCTTGGTTCTCTGGGTATTACTGTTGTGACGAGGGAGATTACTCGTGAGTAGTTCTTGACTCTTGGTTCTCTGGGTATTACTGTTGTGACGAGGGAGATTACTCCTGAGTTCTTCTTGACTCTTGGTTCTCTGTGTATCACTGCTGTGAAGAGGGAGATTACTCCTGAGTAGTTCTTGACTCTTGGTTCTCTAGGTATTACTACTGTGATGAGGGAGATTACTCCTGAGTGGGCTTGACTCTTGGTTCTCTGGGTATTACTACTGTGATGAGGGAGATTACTCCTGAGTAGTTCTTGACTCTTGGTTCTCTGGGTATTACTACTGTGATGAGGGAGATTACTCCTGAGTGGTGCTTGACTATTGGTTCTCTGGGTATCACTACTGTGATGAGGGAGATTACTCCTGAGTGGTGCTTGACTCTTGGTTCTCTGGGTATCACTGCAGTGACAACAGAGGTTACTCCCAAGTGGGTTTTGACTCTTGGTTCTCTGGGAATCACTGCTGTGAAAAGGGAGATTACACCTGAGTGGTTCATGACTCTCGGTTCTCTAGGTATCACTACTGTGATGAACGAGATTACTCCTGAGTGGTGCTTGACTCTTGGTTCACTGGGTATCACTGCTGTGAAGAGGGAGATTACTCCTGAGTGATTCTTGACACTTACTTCTCTGGGAATCACTACTCTGATGAGGGAGATTACTCCTGAGTAGTTCTTGACTCTTGATTCTATGGGTATTACTGTTGTGACAAGGGAGATTACTCCTGAGTAGTTCTTGACTCTTGGTTCTCTGTGTATCACTGCTGTGAAGAGGGAGATTGCTCCTGAGTAGTTCTTGACTCTTGGTTCTATGGGTATTACTGTTGTGACAAGGGAGATTACTCCTGAGTACTTCTTGACTCTTGGTTCTCTGGGTATCACTACTGTGATGAGGGAGATTACTCCTGAGTGGTGCTTGACTCTTGGTTCTCTGGGTATTACTACTGTGATGCGGGAGATTACTCCTGAGTGGTGTTTGACTCTTGGTTCTCTGGGTATTACTTTTGTGACAAGGGATATTACTCCTGAGGTGTGCTTGACTCTTGGTTCTCTGGGTATTACTACTGTGATGAGGGAGATTACTCCTGAGTGGTGTTTGACTCTTGGTTCTCTGGGTATTACTACTGTGATGAGGGAGATTACTCCTGAGTAGTTCTTGACTCTTGGTTCTCTGGGTATTACTGTTGTGATGAGGGAGATTACTCGTGAGTAGTTCTTGACTCTTGGTTCTCTGGGTATTACTGTTGTGACGAGGGAGATTACTCCTGAGTTCTTCTTGACTCTTGGTTCTCTGGGTATCACTGCTGTGATGAGGGAGACTACTCCTAAGTGGTGCTTGACTCTTGGTTCTTTGGGTATCACTGCTGTGAAGAGGGAGATTACACCTGAGTGGTGCTTGACTCTTGGTTCTCTGGGTATCACTGCTGTGATGAGGGAGATTACTCCTGAGTGGTGCTTGACTATTGGTTCTCTGGGTATCACTGCTGTGACAAGGGAGATTACTCCTGAGTGGTTCTTGACTCTTGGTTCTCTGGGTATTACTGTTGTGACAAGGGAGATTACTCCTGAGTGGTTCTTGACTCTTGGTTCTCTGGGTATCACTACTGTGATGAGGGAGATTACTCCTGAGTGGTGCTTGACTCTTGGTTCTCTGGGTATTACTGTTGTGACAAGGGAGATTACTCCTGAGTGGTGCTTGACTCTTGGTTCTCTGGGTATTACTGTTGTGACGAGGGAGATTACTCGTGAGTAGTTCTTGACTCTTGGTTCTCTGGGTATTACTGTTGTGACGAGGGAGATTACTCCTGAGTTCTTCTTGACTCTTGGTTCTCTGTGTATCACTGCTGTGAAGAGGGAGATTACTCCTGAGTAGTTCTTGACTCTTGGTTCTCTAGGTATTACTACTGTGATGAGGGAGATTACTCCTGAGTGGGCTTGACTCTTGATTCTCTGGGTATTACTACTGTGATGAGGGAGATTACTCCTGAGTAGTTCTTGACTCTTGGTTCTCTGGGTATTACTACTGTGATGAGGGAGATTACTCCTGAGTGGTGCTTGACTATTGGTTCTCTGGGTATCACTACTGTGATGAGGGAGATTACTCCTGAGTGGTGCTTGACTCTTGGTTCTCTGGGTATCACTGCAGTGACAACAGAGGTTACTCCCAAGTGGGTTTTGACTCTTGGTTCTCTGGGAATCACTGCTGTGAAAAGGGAGATTACACCTGAGTGGTTCATGACTCTCGGTTCTCTAGGTATCACTACTGTGATGAACGAGATTACTCCTGAGTGGTGCTTGACTCTTGGTTCACTGGGTATCACTGCTGTGAAGAGGGAGATTACTCCTGAGTGATTCTTGACACTTACTTCTCTGGGAATCACTACTCTGATGAGGGAGATTACTCCTGAGTAGTTCTTGACTCTTGATTTTATGGGTACTACTGTTGTGACAAGGGAGATTACTCCTGAGTAGTTCTTGACTCTTGGTTCTCTGTGTATCACTGCTGTGAAGAGGGAGATTGCTCCTGAGTAGTTCTTGAATCTTGGTTCTCTAGGTATCACTGCTGTGAAGAGGGAGATTACTCCTGAGTGATTCTTGACTCTTGGTTCTCTGTGTATCACTATTGTGATGAGGGAGATTACTCCTGAGTGCTTCTTGACCCTTAGTTCTCTGGGTATCACTGCTGTGATGAGGGAGATTACTCCTGAGTGGTGCTTGACTCTTGGTTCTCTGGGTATCACTGCGGTGAAGAGGGAGATTTCACCTGAGTGGTGCTTGACTCTTGGTTCTCTAGGTATCACTACTGTGATGACGGAGATTACTCCTGAGTGGTTCTTGACTCTAGGTTCTTTGGGTATCACTGCTGTGAAGAGGGAGATTACTCCTAAGTGGTGCTTGACTCTTGGTTCTCTGGGTATCACTGTTGTGATGAGGGAGATTACTCCTGAGTGCTTCTTGACTCTTGGTTCTCTGGGTATCACTGCTGTGATGAGGGAGACTACTCCTAAGTGGTGCTTGACTCTTGGTTCTCTGGGTATCACTGCTGTGAAGAGAGAGATTACACCTGAGTGGTGCTTGACTCTTGGTTCTCTGGGTATCACTGCTGTGATGAGGGAGATTACTCCTGAGTGGTGCTTGACTATTGGTTCTCTGGGTATCACTGCTGTGACAAGGGAGTTTACTCCTGAGTGGTTCTTAACTCTTGGTTCTCTGGGTATTACTGTTGTGACAAGGGAGATTACTCCTGAGTGGTGCTTGACTCTTGGTTCTGTGGGTATCACTACTGTGATGAGGGAGATTACTTTGAGTGGTGCTTGACTCTTGGTTCTCTGGGTATTACTGTTGTGACAACGGAGATTACTCCTGAGTGGTTCTTGACTCTTGGTTCTCTGGGTATTACTTTTGTGACAAGGGATATTACTCCTGAGTGGTGCTTGACTCTTGGTTCTCTGGGTATTACTGTTGTGACAAGGGAGATTACTCCTGAGTGGTGCTTGACTCTTGGTTCTCTGGGTATTACTGTTGTGACGGGGGAGATTACTCCTGAGTGGTTCTTGACTCTTGGTTCTCTGGGTATTACTTTTGTGATGAGGGAGATTACTCCTGAGTTCTTCTTGACTCTTGGTTCTCTGTGTATCACTGCTGTGAAGAGGGAGATTACTCCTGAGTAGTTCTTGACTCTTGGTTCTCTAGGTATTACTACTGTGATGAGGGAGATTACTCCTGAGTGGGCTTGACTCTTGGTTCTCTGGGTATTACTACTGTGATGAGGGAGATTACTCCTGAGTGCTTCTTGACCCTTGGATCTCTGGGTATCACTGCTGTGATGAGGGAGATTACTCCTGAGTGGTGCTTGACTCTTGGTTCTCTGGGTAACACTGCTGTGAAGAGGGAGATTACACCTGAGTGGTGCTTGACTCTTGGCTCTCTAGGTATCACTACTGTGATGAGGGAGATTACTCCTGAGTGGTTCTTGACTCTTGGTTCTTTGGGTATCACTGCTGTGAAGAGGGAGATTACTCCTAAGTGGTGATTGACTCTGGGTTCTCTGGGTATTACTGTTGTGACAAGGGAGATTACTCCTGAGTGGTTCTTGACTATTGGTTCTCTGGGTATCACTACTGTGATAAGGGAGATTACTCCTGAGTGGTGCTTGACTCTTGGTTCTCTGGGTATCACTGCAGTGACAACGGAGATTACTCCCAAGTGGGTTTTGACTCTTGGTTCTCTGGGAATCACTGCTGTGAAAAGGGAGATTATACCTGAGTGGTGCTTGACTCTTGGTTCTCTAGGTATCACTACTGTGATGAGGAAGATTACTCCTGAGTGGTGCTTGACTCTTGGTTCACTGGGTATCACTGCTGTGAAGAGGGAGATTACTCCTGAGTGATTCTTGACTCTTGGTTCTCTGGGTTTCACTGTTGTGATGAGGGAGATTACTCCTGAGTGCTTCTTGACTCTTGGTTCTGTGGGTATCACTGCTGTGATGAGGGAGATTACACCTGAGTGCTGCTTGACTCTTGGTTCTCTGGGTATCACTGCTGTGAAGAAGGAGATTACTCCTGAGTGGTGCTTGACTCTTGGTTCTGTGGGTATCACTACTGTGATGAGGGAGATTACTTTGAGTGGTGCTTGACTCTTGGATCTCTGGGTATCACTACTGTGACAAGAGAGATTACTCCTGAGTGCTTCTTGACACTTCTCTGGGAATCACTACTGTGATGAGGGAAATTACTCCTGAGTAGTTCTTGACTCTTGGTTCTATGGGTATTACTGTTGTGACAAGGGAGATTACTCCTGAGTACTTCTTGACTCTTGGTTCTCTGGGTATCACTACTGTGATGAGGGAGATTACTCCTAAGTGGTGCTTGACTCTTGGTTCTCTGGGTATCACTGCTGTGAAGAGGGAGATTACACCTGAGTGGTGCTTGACTCTTGGTTCTCTGGGTATCACTGCTGTGATGAGGGAGATTACTCCTGAGTGGTGCTTGACTATTGGTTCTCTGGGTATCACTGCTGTGACAAGGGAGTTTACTCCTGAGTGGTTCTTGACTCTTGGTTCTCTGGGTATTACTGTTGTGACAAGGGAGATTACTCCTGAGTGGTTCTTGACTCTTGGTTCTCTGGGTATCACTACTGTGATGAGGGAGATTACTCCTGAGTGGTGCTTGACTCTTGGTTCTCTGGGTATTACTGTTGTGACAAGGGAGATTACTCCTGAGTGGTGCTTGACTCTTGGTTCTGTGGGTATCACTACTGTGATGAGGGAGATTACTTTGAGTGGTGCTTGACTCTTGGTTCTCTGGGTATTACTGTTGTGACAACGGAGATTACTCCTGAGTGGTTCTTGACTCTTGGTTCTCTGGGTATTACTTTTGTGACAAGGGATATTACTCCTGAGTGGTGCTTGACTCTTGGTTCTCTGGGTATTACTGTTGTGACAAGGGAGATTACTCCTGAGTGGTGCTTGACTCTTGGTTCTCTGGGTATTACTATTGTGACGGGGGAGATTACTCCTGAGTGGTTCTTGACTCTTGGTTCTCTGGGTATTACTGTTGTGATGAGGGAGATTACTCCTGAGTTCTTCTTGACTCTTGGTTCTCTGTGTATCACTGCTGTGAAGAGGGAGATTACTCCTGAGTAGTTCTTGACTCTTGGTTCTCTAGGTATTACTACTGTGATGAGGGAGATTACTCCTGAGTGGGCTTGACTCTTGGTTCTCTGGGTACTACTACTGTGATGAGGGAGATTACTCCTGAGTGCTTCTTGACCCTTGGATCTCTGGGTATCACTGCTGTGATGAGGGAGATTACTCCTGAGTGGTGCTTGACTCTTGGTTCTCTGGGTAACAATGCTGTGAAGAGGGAGATTACACCTGAGTGGTGCTTGACTCTTGGTTCTCTAGGTATCACTACTGTGATGAGGGAGATTACTCCTGAGTGGTTCTTGACTCTTGGTTCTTTGGGTATCACTGCTGTGAAGAGGGAGATTACTCCTAAGTGGTGATTGACTCTGGGTTCTCTGGGTATTACTGTTGTGACAAGGGAGATTACTCCTGAGTGGTTCTTGACTATTGGTTCTCTGGGTATCACTACTGTGATAAGGGAGATTACTCCTGAGTGGTGCTTGACTCTTGGTTCTCTGGTTATCACTGCAGTGACAACGGAAATTACTCCCAAGTGGGTTTTGACTCTTGGTTCTCTGGGAATCACTGCTGTGAAAAGGGAGATTATACCTGAGTGGTGCTTGACTCTTGGTTCTCTAGGTATCACTACTGTGATGAGGGAGATTACTCCTGAGTGGTGCTTGACTCTTGGTTCACTGGGTATCACTGCTGTGAAGAGGGAGATTACTCCTGAGTGATTCTTGACTCTTGGTTCTCTGGGTTTCACTGTTGTGATGAGGGAGATTACTCCTGAGTGCTTCTTGACACTTGGATCTCTGGGTATCACTGCTGTGATGAGGGAGATTACTCCTGAGTGGTGCTTGACTCTTGGTTCTCTGGGTAACAATGCTGTGAAGAGGGAGATTACACCTGAGTGGTGCTTGACTCTTGGTTCTCTAGGTATCACTACTGTGATGAGGGAGATTACTCCTGAGTGGTTCTTGACTCTTGGTTCTTTGGGTATCACTGCTGTGAAGAGGGAGATTACTCCTAAGTGGTGATTGACTCTGGGTTCTCTGGGTATTACTGTTGTGACAAGGGAGATTACTCCTGAGTGGTTCTTGACTATTGGTTCTCTGGGTATCACTACTGTGATAAGGGAGATTACTCCTGAGTGGTTCTTGACTCTTGGTTCTCTGGGTATTACTGTTGTGACAAGGGAGATTACTCCTGAGTGGTTCTTGACTCTTGGTTCTCTGGGTATCACTACTGTGATGAGGGAGATTACTCCTGAGTGGTGCTTGACTCTTGGTTCTCTGGGTATTACTGTTGTGACAAGGGAGATTACTCCTGAGTGGTGCTTGACTCTTGGTTCTGTGGGTATCACTACTGTGATGAGGGAGATTACTTTGAGTGGTGCTTGACTCTTGGTTCTCTGGGTATTACTGTTGTGACAACGGAGATTACTCCTGAGTGGTTCTTGACTCTTGGTTCTCTGGGTATTACTTTTGTGACAAGGGATATTACTCCTGAGTGGTGCTTGACTCTTGGTTCTCTGGGTATTACTGTTGTGACAAGGGAGATTACTCCTGAGTGGTGCTTGACTCTTGGTTCTCTGGGTATTACTATTGTGACGGGGGAGATTACTCCTGAGTGGTTCTTGACTCTTGGTTCTCTGGGTATTACTGTTGTGATGAGGGAGATTACTCCTGAGTTCTTCTTGACTCTTGGTTCTCTGTGTATCACTGCTGTGAAGAGGGAGATTACTCCTGAGTAGTTCTTGACTCTTGGTTCTCTAGGTATTACTACTGTGATGAGGGAGATTACTCCTGAGTGGGCTTGACTCTTGGTTCTCTGGGTACTACTACTGTGATGAGGGAGATTACTCCTGAGTGCTTCTTGACCCTTGGATCTCTGGGTATCACTGCTGTGATGAGGGAGATTACTCCTGAGTGGTGCTTGACTCTTGGTTCTCTGGGTAACAATGCTGTGAAGAGGGAGATTACACCTGAGTGGTGCTTGACTCTTGGTTCTCTAGGTATCACTACTGTGATGAGGGAGATTACTCCTGAGTGGTTCTTGACTCTTGGTTCTTTGGGTATCACTGCTGTGAAGAGGGAGATTACTCCTAAGTGGTGATTGACTCTGGGTTCTCTGGGTATTACTGTTGTGACAAGGGAGATTACTCCTGAGTGGTTCTTGACTATTGGTTCTCTGGGTATCACTACTGTGATAAGGGAGATTACTCCTGAGTGGTGCTTGACTCTTGGTTCTCTGGTTATCACTGCAGTGACAACGGAAATTACTCCCAAGTGGGTTTTGACTCTTGGTTCTCTGGGAATCACTGCTGTGAAAAGGGAGATTATACCTGAGTGGTGCTTGACTCTTGGTTCTCTAGGTATCACTACTGTGATGAGGGAGATTACTCCTGAGTGGTGCTTGACTCTTGGTTCACTGGGTATCACTGCTGTGAAGAGGGAGATTACTCCTGAGTGATTCTTGACTCTTGGTTCTCTGGGTTTCACTGTTGTGATGAGGGAGATTACTCCTGAGTGCTTCTTGACACTTGGTTCTGTGGGTATCACTGCTGTGATGAGGGAGATTACACCTGAGTGGTGCTTGACTCTTGGTTCTCTGGGTATCACTGCTGTGAAGAGGGAGATTACACCTGAGTGGTGCTTGACTCTTGGTTCTCTGGGTATCACTGCTGTGATGAGGGAGATTACTCCTGAGTGGTGCTTGACTATTGGTTCTCTGGGTATCACTGCTGTGACAAGGGAGATTACTCCTGAGTGGTTCTTGACTCTTGGTGCTCTGGGTATTACTGTTGTGACAAGGGAGATTACTCCTGAGTGGTGCTTGACTCTTGGTTCTGTGGGTATCACTACTGTGATGAGGGAGATTACTTTGAGTGGTGCTTGACTCTTGGATCTCTGGGTATCACTACTGTGACAAGAGAGATTACTCCTGAGTGCTTCTTGACACTTCTCTGGGAATCACTACTGTGATGAGGGAAATTACTCCTGAGTAGTTCTTGACTCTTGGTTCTATGGGTATTACTGTTGTGACAAGGGAGATTACTCCTGAGTACTTCTTGACTCTTGGTTCTCTGGGTATCACTACTGTGATGAGGGAGATTACTCCTGAGTGGTGCTTGACTCTTGGTTCTCTGGGTATTACTACTGTGATGAGGGAGATTACTCCTGAGTGGTGTTTGACTCTTGGTTCTCTGGGTATTACTACTGTGATGAGGGAGATTACTCCTGAGTAGTTCTTGACTCTTGGTTCTCTGGGTATTATTACTGTGATGAGGGAGATTACTCCTGAGTGGTGCTTGACTCTTGGTTCTCTGGGTATCACTGCTGTGAAGAGGGAGATTACTCCTGAGTGATTCTTGACACTTACTTCTCTGGGAATCACTACTCTGATGAGGGAGATTACTCCTGAGTAGTTCTTGACTCTTGGTTCTATGGGTATTACTGTTGTGACAAGGGAGATTACTCCTGAGTGGTGCTTGACTCTTGGTTCTCTGGGTATTACTGTTGTGACGAGGGAGATAACTCGTGAGTAGTTCTTGACTCTTGGTTCTCTGGGTATTACTGTTGTGTCGAGGGAGATTACTCCTGAGTTCTTCTTGACTCTTAGTTCTCTGGGTATCACTGCTGTGATGAGGGAGACTACTCCTAAGTGGTGCTTGACTCTTGGTTCTCTGGGTATCACTGCTGTGAAGAGGGAGATTACACCTGAGTGGTGCTTGACTCTTGGTTCTCTGGGTATCACTGCGGTGATGAGGGAGATTACTCCTGAGTGGTGCTTGACTATTGGTTCTCTGGGTATCACTGCTGTGACAAGGGGGATTACTCCTGAGTGGTTCTTGACTCTTGGTTCTTTGGGTATTACTGATGTGACAAGGGAGATTACTCCTGAGTGGTTCTTGACTCTTGGTTCTCTGGGTATCACTACTGTGATGAGGGAGATTACTCCTGAGTGGTGCTTGACTCTTGGTTCTCTGGGTATTACTGTTGTGACAAGGGAGATTACTCCTGAGTGGTGCTTGACTCTTGGTTCTCTGGGTATTACTGTTGTGACAAGGGAGATTACTCCTGAGTGGTGCTTGACTCTTGGTTCTCTGGGTATTACTGTTGTGACGAGGGAGATTACTCGTGAGTTCTTCTTGACTCTTGGTTCTCTGTGTATCACTGCTGTGAAGAGGGAGATTACTCCTGAGTAGTTCTTGACTCTTGGTTCTCTAGGTATTACTACTGTGATGAGGGAGATTACTCCTGAGTGGGCTTGACTCTTGGTTCTCTGGGTATTACTACTGTGATGAGGGAGATTATTCCTGAGTAGTTCATGACTCTTGGTTCTCCGGATATTACTACTGTGATGAGGGAGATTACTCCTGAGTGGTGCTTGACTCTTGGTTATCTGGGTATCACTACTGTGATGAGGGAGATTACTCCTGAGTGCTTCTTGACCCTTGGTTCTCTGGGTATCACTGCTGTGATGCGGGAGATTACTCCTGAGTGGTGCTTGACTCTTGGTTCTCTGGGTATCACTGCTGTGAAGAGGGAGATTACACCGGAGAGGTGCTTGACTCTTGGTTCTGTAGGTATCACTACTGTGATGAGGGAGATTACTCCTGAGTGGTTCTTGACTCTTGGTTCTCTGGGTATCACTACTGTGATGAGGGAGATTACTCCTGAGTGGTGCTTGACTCTTGGTTCTCTGGGTATCACTGCAGTGACAACGGAGATTACTTCCAAGTGGTTTTTGACTCTTGGTTCTCTGGGTATTATTGTTGTGACAAGGGAGATTACTCCTGAGTGGTGCTTGACTCTTGGTTCTCTGGGTATTACTGTTGTGACGAGGGAGATTACTCCCGAGTAGTTCTTGACTCTTGGTTCTCTGGGTATTACTGTTGTGACGAGGGAGATTACTCCTGAGTTCTTCTTGACTCTTGGTTCTCTGTGTATCACTGCTGTGAAGAGGGAGATTACACCTGAGTAGTGCTTGACTCTTGGTTCTCTGGGTATCACTGCTGTAAAGAGGGAGAATACACCAGAGTGGTGCTTGACTCTTGGTTCTGTAGGTATCACTACTGTGATGAGGGAGATTTCTCCTGAGTGGTTCTTGACTCTTGGTTCTTTTGGTATCACTGCTGTGAAGAGGGAGATTACTCCTAAGTGGTGCTTGACTCTGGGTTCTCTGGGTATTACTGTTGTGACAAGGGAGATTACTCCTGAGTGGTTCTTGACTCTTGGTTCTCTGGGTATCACTACTGTGATGAGGGAGATTACTCCTGAGTGGGCTTGACTCTTGGTTCTCTGGGTATTACTACTGTGATGAGGGAGATTACTCCTGAGTAGTTCTTGACTCTTGGTTCTCTGGGTATTACTACTGTGATGAGGGAGATTACTCCTAAGTGGTGCTTGACTCTGGGTTCTCTGGGTATTACTGTTGTGACAAGGGAGATTACTCCTGAGTGGTTCTTGACTCTTGGTTCTCTGGGTATCACTACTGTGATGAGGGAGATTACTCCTGAGTGGGCTTGACTCTTGGTTCTCTGGGTATTACTACTGTGATGAGGGAGATTACTCCTGAGTAGTTCTTGACTCTTGGTTCTCTGGGTATTACTACTGTGATGAGGGAGATTACTCCTGAGTGGTGCTTGACTCTTGGTTCTCTGGGTATCACTACTGTGATGAGGGAGATTACTCCTGAGTGCTTCTTGACTCTTGGTTCTGTGGGTATCACTGCTGTGATGAGGGAGATTACACCTGAGTGGTGCTTGACTCTTGGTTCTCTGGGTATCACTGCTGTGAAGAGGGAGATTACACCTGAGTGGTGCTTGACTCTTGGTTCTCTGGGTATCACTGCTGTAATGAGGGAGATTACTCCTGAGTGGTGCTTGACTATTGGTTCTCTGGGTATCACTGCTGTGATAACGGAGATTACTCCTGAGTGGTTCTTGACTCTTGGTGCTCTGGGTATTACTGTTGTGACAAGGGAGATTACTCCTGAGTGGTACTTGACTCTTGGTTCTGTGGGTATCACTACTGTGATGAGGGAGATTACTTTGAGTGGTGCTTGACTCTTGGATCTCTGGGTATCACTACTGTGACAAGAGAGATTACTCCTGAGTGCTTATTGACACTTCTCTGGGAATCACTACTGTGATGAGGGAAATTACTCCTGAGTAGTTCTTGACTCTTGGTTCTATGGGTATTACTGTTGTGACAAGGGAGATTACTCCTGAGTACTTCTTGACTCTTGGTTCTCTGGGTATCACTACTGTGATGAGGGAGATTACTCCTAAGTGGTGCTTGACTCTTGGTTCTCTGGGTATCACTGCTGTGAAGAGGGAGATTACAACTGAGTGGTGCTTGACTCTTGGTTCTCTGGGTATCACTGCTGTGATGAGGGAGATTACTCCTGAGTGGTGCTTGACTATTGGTTCTCTGGGTATCACTGCTGTGACAAGGGAGTTTACTCCTGAGTGGTTCTTGACTCTTGGTTCTCTGGGTATTACTGTTGTGACAAGGGAGATTACTCCTGAGTGGTTCTTGACTCTTGGTTCTCTGGGTATCACTACTGTGATGAGTGAGATTACTCCTGAGTGGTGCTTGACTCTTGGTTCTCTGGGTATTACTGTTGTGACAAGGGAGATTACTCCTGAGTGGTGCTTGACTCTTGGTTCTGTGGGTATCACTACTGTGACGAGGGAGATTACTCCTGAGTTCTTCTTGACTCTTGGTTCTCTGTGTATCACTGCTGTGAAGAGGGAGATTACACCTGAGTAGTGCTTGACTCTTGGTTCTCTGGGTATCACTGCTGTAAAGAGGGAGAATACACCAGAGTGGTGCTTGACTCTTGGTTCTGTAGGTATCACTACTGTGATGAGGGAGATTTCTCCTGAGTGGTTCTTGACTCTTGGTTCTTTTGGTATCACTGCTGTGAAGAGGGAGATTACTCCTAAGTGGTGCTTGACTCTGGGTTCTCTGGGTATTACTGTTGTGACAAGGGAGATTACTCCTGAGTGGTTCTTGACTCTTGGTTCTCTGGGTATCACTACTGTGATGAGGGAGATTACTCCTGAGTGGGCTTGACTCTTGGTTCTCTGGGTATTACTACTGTGATGAGGGAGATTACTCCTGAGTAGTTCTTGACTCTTGGTTCTCTGGGTATTACTACTGTGATGAGGGAGATTACTCCTGAGTGGTGCATGACTCTTGGTTCTCTGGGTATCACTACTGTGATGAGGGAGATTACTCCTGAGTGCTTCTTGACCCTTGGTTCTCTGGGTATCACTGCTGTGATGAGGGAGATTACTCCTGAGTGGTGCTTGACTCTTGGTTCTCTGGGTATCACTGCTGTGAAGAGGGAGATTACACCGGAGTGGTGCTTGCCTCTTGGTTCTGTAGGTATCACTACTGTGATGAGGGAGATTACTCCTGAGTGGTTCTTGACTCTTAGTTCTTTGGGTATCACTGCTGTGAAGAGGGAGATTACTCCTGAGTAGTTCTTGACTCTTGGTTCTCTGGGTATTATTACTGTGATGAGGGAGATTACTCCTGAGTGGTGCTTGACTCTTGGTTCTCTGGGTATCACTGCTGTGAAGAGGGAGATTACTCCTGAGTGATTCTTGACTCTTGGTGCTCTGGGTATTACTGTTGTGACAAGGGAGATTACTCCTGAGTGGTGCTTGACTCTTGGTTCTGTGGGTATCACTACTGTGATGAGGGAGATTACTTTGAGTGGTGCTTGACTCTTGGATCTCTGGGTATCACTACTGTGACAAGAGAGATTACTCCTGAGTGCTTCTTGACACTTCTCTGGGAATCACTACTGTGATGAGGGAAATTACTCCTGAGTAGTTCTTGACTCTTGGTTCTATGGGTATTACTGTTGTGACAAGGGAGATTACTCCTGAGTACTTCTTGACTCTTGGTTCTCTGGGTATCACTACTGTGATGAGGGAGATTACTCCTGAGTGGTGCTTGACTCTTGGTTCTCTGGGTATTACTACTGTGATGAGGGAGATTACTCCTGAGTGGTGTTTGACTCTTGGTTCTCTGGGTATTACTACTGTGATGAGGGAGATTACTCCTGAGTAGTTCTTGACTCTTGGTTCTCTGGGTATTATTACTGTGATGAGGGAGATTACTCCTGAGTGGTGCTTGACTCTTGGTTCTCTGGGTATCACTGCTGTGAAGAGGGAGATTACTCCTGAGTAGTTCTTGACTCTTGGTTCTCTAGGTATTACTACTGTGATGAGGGAGATTACTCCTGAGTGGGCTTGACTCTTGGTTCTCTGGGTACTACTACTGTGATGAGGGAGATTACTCCTGAGTGCTTCTTGACCCTTGGATCTCTGGGTATCACTGCTGTGATGAGGGAGATTACTCCTGAGTGGTGCTTGACTCTTGGTTCTCTGGGTAACAATGCTGTGAAGAGGGAGATTACACCTGAGTGGTGCTTGACTCTTGGTTCTCTAGGTATCACTACTGTGATGAGGGAGATTACTCCTGAGTGGTTCTTGACTCTTGGTTCTTTGGGTATCACTGCTGTGAAGAGGGAGATTACTCCTAAGTGGTGATTGACTCTGGGTTCTCTGGGTATTACTGTTGTGACAAGGGAGATTACTCCTGAGTGGTTCTTGACTATTGGTTCTCTGGGTATCACTACTGTGATAAGGGAGATTACTCCTGAGTGGTGCTTGACTCTTGGTTCTCTGGTTATCACTGCAGTGACAACGGAAATTACTCCCAAGTGGGTTTTGACTCTTGGTTCTCTGGGAATCACTGCTGTGAAAAGGGAGATTATACCTGAGTGGTGCTTGACTCTTGGTTCTCTAGGTATCACTACTGTGATGAGGGAGATTACTCCTGAGTGGTGCTTGACTCTTGGTTCACTGGGTATCACTGCTGTGAAGAGGGAGATTACTCCTGAGTGATTCTTGACTCTTGGTTCTCTGGGTTTCACTGTTGTGATGAGGGAGATTACTCCTGAGTGCTTCTTGACACTTGGTTCTGTGGGTATCACTGCTGTGATGAGGGAGATTACACCTGAGTGGTGCTTGACTCTTGGTTCTCTGGGTATCACTGCTGTGAAGAGGGAGATTACACCTGAGTGGTGCTTGACTCTTGGTTCTCTGGGTATCACTGCTGTGATGAGGGAGATTACTCCTGAGTGGTGCTTGACTATTGGTTCTCTGGGTATCACTGCTGTGACAAGGGAGATTACTCCTGAGTGGTTCTTGACTCTTGGTGCTCTGGGTATTACTGTTGTGACAAGGGAGATTACTCCTGAGTGGTGCTTGACTCTTGGTTCTGTGGGTATCACTACTGTGATGAGGGAGATTACTTTGAGTGGTGCTTGACTCTTGGATCTCTGGGTATCACTACTGTGACAAGAGAGATTACTCCTGAGTGCTTCTTGACACTTCTCTGGGAATCACTACTGTGATGAGGGAAATTACTCCTGAGTAGTTCTTGACTCTTGGTTCTATGGGTATTACTGTTGTGACAAGGGAGATTACTCCTGAGTACTTCTTGACTCTTGGTTCTCTGGGTATCACTACTGTGATGAGGGAGATTACTCCTGAGTGGTGCTTGACTCTTGGTTCTCTGGGTATTACTACTGTGATGAGGGAGATTACTCCTGAGTGGTGTTTGACTCTTGGTTCTCTGGGTATTACTACTGTGATGAGGGAGATTACTCCTGAGTAGTTCTTGACTCTTGGTTCTCTGGGTATTATTACTGTGATGAGGGAGATTACTCCTGAGTGGTGCTTGACTCTTGGTTCTCTGGGTATCACTGCTGTGAAGAGGGAGATTACTCCTGAGTGATTCTTGACACTTACTTCTCTGGGAATCACTACTCTGATGAGGGAGATTACTCCTGAGTAGTTCTTGACTCTTGGTTCTATGGGTATTACTGTTGTGACAAGGGAGATTACTCCTGAGTGGTGCTTGACTCTTGGTTCTCTGGGTATTACTGTTGTGACGAGGGAGATAACTCGTGAGTAGTTCTTGACTCTTGGTTCTCTGGGTATTACTGTTGTGTCGAGGGAGATTACTCCTGAGTTCTTCTTGACTCTTAGTTCTCTGGGTATCACTGCTGTGATGAGGGAGACTACTCCTAAGTGGTGCTTGACTCTTGGTTCTCTGGGTATCACTGCTGTGAAGAGGGAGATTACACCTGAGTGGTGCTTGACTCTTGGTTCTCTGGGTATCACTGCGGTGATGAGGGAGATTACTCCTGAGTGGTGCTTGACTATTGGTTCTCTGGGTATCACTGCTGTGACAAGGGGGATTACTCCTGAGTGGTTCTTGACTCTTGGTTCTTTGGGTATTACTGATGTGACAAGGGAGATTACTCCTGAGTGGTTCTTGACTCTTGGTTCTCTGGGTATCACTACTGTGATGAGGGAGATTACTCCTGAGTGGTGCTTGACTCTTGGTTCTCTGGGTATTACTGTTGTGACAAGGGAGATTACTCCTGAGTGGTGCTTGACTCTTGGTTCTCTGGGTATTACTGTTGTGACAAGGGAGATTACTCCTGAGTGGTGCTTGACTCTTGGTTCTCTGGGTATTACTGTTGTGACGAGGGAGATTACTCGTGAGTTCTTCTTGACTCTTGGTTCTCTGTGTATCACTGCTGTGAAGAGGGAGATTACTCCTGAGTAGTTCTTGACTCTTGGTTCTCTAGGTATTACTACTGTGATGAGGGAGATTACTCCTGAGTGGGCTTGACTCTTGGTTCTCTGGGTATTACTACTGTGATGAGGGAGATTATTCCTGAGTAGTTCATGACTCTTGGTTCTCCGGATATTACTACTGTGATGAGGGAGATTACTCCTGAGTGGTGCTTGACTCTTGGTTATCTGGGTATCACTACTGTGATGAGGGAGATTACTCCTGAGTGCTTCTTGACCCTTGGTTCTCTGGGTATCACTGCTGTGATGCGGGAGATTACTCCTGAGTGGTGCTTGACTCTTGGTTCTCTGGGTATCACTGCTGTGAAGAGGGAGATTACACCGGAGAGGTGCTTGACTCTTGGTTCTGTAGGTATCACTACTGTGATGAGGGAGATTACTCCTGAGTGGTTCTTGACTCTTGGTTCTCTGGGTATCACTACTGTGATGAGGGAGATTACTCCTGAGTGGTGCTTGACTCTTGGTTCTCTGGGTATCACTGCAGTGACAACGGAGATTACTTCCAAGTGGTTTTTGACTCTTGGTTCTCTGGGTATTATTGTTGTGACAAGGGAGATTACTCCTGAGTGGTGCTTGACTCTTGGTTCTCTGGGTATTACTGTTGTGACGAGGGAGATTACTCCCGAGTAGTTCTTGACTCTTGGTTCTCTGGGTATTACTGTTGTGACGAGGGAGATTACTCCTGAGTTCTTCTTGACTCTTGGTTCTCTGTGTATCACTGCTGTGAAGAGGGAGATTACACCTGAGTAGTGCTTGACTCTTGGTTCTCTGGGTATCACTGCTGTAAAGAGGGAGAATACACCAGAGTGGTGCTTGACTCTTGGTTCTGTAGGTATCACTACTGTGATGAGGGAGATTTCTCCTGAGTGGTTCTTGACTCTTGGTTCTTTTGGTATCACTGCTGTGAAGAGGGAGATTACTCCTAAGTGGTGCTTGACTCTGGGTTCTCTGGGTATTACTGTTGTGACAAGGGAGATTACTCCTGAGTGGTTCTTGACTCTTGGTTCTCTGGGTATCACTACTGTGATGAGGGAGATTACTCCTGAGTGGGCTTGACTCTTGGTTCTCTGGGTATTACTACTGTGATGAGGGAGATTACTCCTGAGTAGTTCTTGACTCTTGGTTCTCTGGGTATTACTACTGTGATGAGGGAGATTACTCCTAAGTGGTGCTTGACTCTGGGTTCTCTGGGTATTACTGTTGTGACAAGGGAGATTACTCCTGAGTGGTTCTTGACTCTTGGTTCTCTGGGTATCACTACTGTGATGAGGGAGATTACTCCTGAGTGGGCTTGACTCTTGGTTCTCTGGGTATTACTACTGTGATGAGGGAGATTACTCCTGAGTAGTTCTTGACTCTTGGTTCTCTGGGTATTACTACTGTGATGAGGGAGATTACTCCTGAGTGGTGCTTGACTCTTGGTTCTCTGGGTATCACTACTGTGATGAGGGAGATTACTCCTGAGTGCTTCTTGACTCTTGGTTCTGTGGGTATCACTGCTGTGATGAGGGAGATTACACCTGAGTGGTGCTTGACTCTTGGTTCTCTGGGTATCACTGCTGTGAAGAGGGAGATTACACCTGAGTGGTGCTTGACTCTTGGTTCTCTGGGTATCACTGCTGTAATGAGGGAGATTACTCCTGAGTGGTGCTTGACTATTGGTTCTCTGGGTATCACTGCTGTGATAACGGAGATTACTCCTGAGTGGTTCTTGACTCTTGGTGCTCTGGGTATTACTGTTGTGACAAGGGAGATTACTCCTGAGTGGTACTTGACTCTTGGTTCTGTGGGTATCACTACTGTGATGAGGGAGATTACTTTGAGTGGTGCTTGACTCTTGGATCTCTGGGTATCACTACTGTGACAAGAGAGATTACTCCTGAGTGCTTATTGACACTTCTCTGGGAATCACTACTGTGATGAGGGAAATTACTCCTGAGTAGTTCTTGACTCTTGGTTCTATGGGTATTACTGTTGTGACAAGGGAGATTACTCCTGAGTACTTCTTGACTCTTGGTTCTCTGGGTATCACTACTGTGATGAGGGAGATTACTCCTAAGTGGTGCTTGACTCTTGGTTCTCTGGGTATCACTGCTGTGAAGAGGGAGATTACAACTGAGTGGTGCTTGACTCTTGGTTCTCTGGGTATCACTGCTGTGATGAGGGAGATTACTCCTGAGTGGTGCTTGACTATTGGTTCTCTGGGTATCACTGCTGTGACAAGGGAGTTTACTCCTGAGTGGTTCTTGACTCTTGGTTCTCTGGGTATTACTGTTGTGACAAGGGAGATTACTCCTGAGTGGTTCTTGACTCTTGGTTCTCTGGGTATCACTACTGTGATGAGTGAGATTACTCCTGAGTGGTGCTTGACTCTTGGTTCTCTGGGTATTACTGTTGTGACAAGGGAGATTACTCCTGAGTGGTGCTTGACTCTTGGTTCTGTGGGTATCACTACTGTGACGAGGGAGATTACTCCTGAGTTCTTCTTGACTCTTGGTTCTCTGTGTATCACTGCTGTGAAGAGGGAGATTACACCTGAGTAGTGCTTGACTCTTGGTTCTCTGGGTATCACTGCTGTAAAGAGGGAGAATACACCAGAGTGGTGCTTGACTCTTGGTTCTGTAGGTATCACTACTGTGATGAGGGAGATTTCTCCTGAGTGGTTCTTGACTCTTGGTTCTTTTGGTATCACTGCTGTGAAGAGGGAGATTACTCCTAAGTGGTGCTTGACTCTGGGTTCTCTGGGTATTACTGTTGTGACAAGGGAGATTACTCCTGAGTGGTTCTTGACTCTTGGTTCTCTGGGTATCACTACTGTGATGAGGGAGATTACTCCTGAGTGGGCTTGACTCTTGGTTCTCTGGGTATTACTACTGTGATGAGGGAGATTACTCCTGAGTAGTTCTTGACTCTTGGTTCTCTGGGTATTACTACTGTGATGAGGGAGATTACTCCTGAGTGGTGCTTGACTCTTGGTTCTCTGGGTATCACTACTGTGATGAGGGAGATTACTCCTGAGTGCTTCTTGACCCTTGGTTCTCTGGGTATCACTGCTGTGATGAGGGAGATTACTCCTGAGTGGTGCTTGACTCTTGGTTCTCTGGGTATCACTGCTGTGAAGAGGGAGATTACACCGGAGTGGTGCTTGCCTCTTGGTTCTGTAGGTATCACTACTGTGATGAGGGAGATTACTCCTGAGTGGTTCTTGACTCTTAGTTCTTTGGGTATCACTGCTGTGAAGAGGGAGATTACTCCTGAGTAGTTCTTGACTCTTGGTTCTCTGGGTATTATTACTGTGATGAGGGAGATTACTCCTGAGTGGTGCTTGACTCTTGGTTCTCTGGGTATCACTGCTGTGAAGAGGGAGATTACTCCTGAGTGATTCTTGACTCTTGGTGCTCTGGGTATTACTGTTGTGACAAGGGAGATTACTCCTGAGTGGTGCTTGACTCTTGGTTCTGTGGGTATCACTACTGTGATGAGGGAGATTACTTTGAGTGGTGCTTGACTCTTGGATCTCTGGGTATCACTACTGTGACAAGAGAGATTACTCCTGAGTGCTTCTTGACACTTCTCTGGGAATCACTACTGTGATGAGGGAAATTACTCCTGAGTAGTTCTTGACTCTTGGTTCTATGGGTATTACTGTTGTGACAAGGGAGATTACTCCTGAGTACTTCTTGACTCTTGGTTCTCTGGGTATCACTACTGTGATGAGGGAGATTACTCCTGAGTGGTGCTTGACTCTTGGTTCTCTGGGTATTACTACTGTGATGAGGGAGATTACTCCTGAGTGGTGTTTGACTCTTGGTTCTCTGGGTATTACTACTGTGATGAGGGAGATTACTCCTGAGTAGTTCTTGACTCTTGGTTCTCTGGGTATTATTACTGTGATGAGGGAGATTACTCCTGAGTGGTGCTTGACTCTTGGTTCTCTGGGTATCACTGCTGTGAAGAGGGAGATTACTCCTGAGTGATTCTTGACACTTACTTCTCTGGGAATCACTACTCTGATGAGGGAGATTACTCCTGAGTAGTTCTTGACTCTTGGTTCTATGGGTATTACTGTTGTGACAAGGGAGATTACTCCTGAGTGGTGCTTGACTCTTGGTTCTCTGGGTATTACTGTTGTGACGAGGGAGATAACTCGTGAGTAGTTCTTGACTCTTGGTTCTCTGGGTATTACTGTTGTGTCGAGGGAGATTACTCCTGAGTTCTTCTTGACTCTTAGTTCTCTGGGTATCACTGCTGTGATGAGGGAGACTACTCCTAAGTGGTGCTTGACTCTTGGTTCTCTGGGTATCACTGCTGTGAAGAGGGAGATTACACCTGAGTGGTGCTTGACTCTTGGTTCTCTGGGTATCACTGCGGTGATGAGGGAGATTACTCCTGAGTGGTGCTTGACTATTGGTTCTCTGGGTATCACTGCTGTGACAAGGGGGATTACTCCTGAGTGGTTCTTGACTCTTGGTTCTTTGGGTATTACTGATGTGACAAGGGAGATTACTCCTGAGTGGTTCTTGACTCTTGGTTCTCTGGGTATCACTACTGTGATGAGGGAGATTACTCCTGAGTGGTGCTTGACTCTTGGTTCTCTGGGTATTACTGTTGTGACAAGGGAGATTACTCCTGAGTGGTGCTTGACTCTTGGTTCTCTGGGTATTACTGTTGTGACAAGGGAGATTACTCCTGAGTGGTGCTTGACTCTTGGTTCTCTGGGTATTACTGTTGTGACGAGGGAGATTACTCGTGAGTTCTTCTTGACTCTTGGTTCTCTGTGTATCACTGCTGTGAAGAGGGAGATTACTCCTGAGTAGTTCTTGACTCTTGGTTCTCTAGGTATTACTACTGTGATGAGGGAGATTACTCCTGAGTGGGCTTGACTCTTGGTTCTCTGGGTATTACTACTGTGATGAGGGAGATTATTCCTGAGTAGTTCATGACTCTTGGTTCTCCGGATATTACTACTGTGATGAGGGAGATTACTCCTGAGTGGTGCTTGACTCTTGGTTATCTGGGTATCACTACTGTGATGAGGGAGATTACTCCTGAGTGCTTCTTGACCCTTGGTTCTCTGGGTATCACTGCTGTGATGCGGGAGATTACTCCTGAGTGGTGCTTGACTCTTGGTTCTCTGGGTATCACTGCTGTGAAGAGGGAGATTACACCGGAGAGGTGCTTGACTCTTGGTTCTGTAGGTATCACTACTGTGATGAGGGAGATTACTCCTGAGTGGTTCTTGACTCTTGGTTCTCTGGGTATCACTACTGTGATGAGGGAGATTACTCCTGAGTGGTGCTTGACTCTTGGTTCTCTGGGTATCACTGCAGTGACAACGGAGATTACTTCCAAGTGGTTTTTGACTCTTGGTTCTCTGGGTATTATTGTTGTGACAAGGGAGATTACTCCTGAGTGGTGCTTGACTCTTGGTTCTCTGGGTATTACTGTTGTGACGAGGGAGATTACTCCCGAGTAGTTCTTGACTCTTGGTTCTCTGGGTATTACTGTTGTGACGAGGGAGATTACTCCTGAGTTCTTCTTGACTCTTGGTTCTCTGTGTATCACTGCTGTGAAGAGGGAGATTACACCTGAGTAGTGCTTGACTCTTGGTTCTCTGGGTATCACTGCTGTAAAGAGGGAGAATACACCAGAGTGGTGCTTGACTCTTGGTTCTGTAGGTATCACTACTGTGATGAGGGAGATTTCTCCTGAGTGGTTCTTGACTCTTGGTTCTTTTGGTATCACTGCTGTGAAGAGGGAGATTACTCCTAAGTGGTGCTTGACTCTGGGTTCTCTGGGTATTACTGTTGTGACAAGGGAGATTACTCCTGAGTGGTTCTTGACTCTTGGTTCTCTGGGTATCACTACTGTGATGAGGGAGATTACTCCTGAGTGGGCTTGACTCTTGGTTCTCTGGGTATTACTACTGTGATGAGGGAGATTACTCCTGAGTAGTTCTTGACTCTTGGTTCTCTGGGTATTACTACTGTGATGAGGGAGATTACTCCTAAGTGGTGCTTGACTCTGGGTTCTCTGGGTATTACTGTTGTGACAAGGGAGATTACTCCTGAGTGGTTCTTGACTCTTGGTTCTCTGGGTATCACTACTGTGATGAGGGAGATTACTCCTGAGTGGGCTTGACTCTTGGTTCTCTGGGTATTACTACTGTGATGAGGGAGATTACTCCTGAGTAGTTCTTGACTCTTGGTTCTCTGGGTATTACTACTGTGATGAGGGAGATTACTCCTGAGTGGTGCTTGACTCTTGGTTCTCTGGGTATCACTACTGTGATGAGGGAGATTACTCCTGAGTGCTTCTTGACTCTTGGTTCTGTGGGTATCACTGCTGTGATGAGGGAGATTACACCTGAGTGGTGCTTGACTCTTGGTTCTCTGGGTATCACTGCTGTGAAGAGGGAGATTACACCTGAGTGGTGCTTGACTCTTGGTTCTCTGGGTATCACTGCTGTAATGAGGGAGATTACTCCTGAGTGGTGCTTGACTATTGGTTCTCTGGGTATCACTGCTGTGATAACGGAGATTACTCCTGAGTGGTTCTTGACTCTTGGTGCTCTGGGTATTACTGTTGTGACAAGGGAGATTACTCCTGAGTGGTACTTGACTCTTGGTTCTGTGGGTATCACTACTGTGATGAGGGAGATTACTTTGAGTGGTGCTTGACTCTTGGATCTCTGGGTATCACTACTGTGACAAGAGAGATTACTCCTGAGTGCTTATTGACACTTCTCTGGGAATCACTACTGTGATGAGGGAAATTACTCCTGAGTAGTTCTTGACTCTTGGTTCTATGGGTATTACTGTTGTGACAAGGGAGATTACTCCTGAGTACTTCTTGACTCTTGGTTCTCTGGGTATCACTACTGTGATGAGGGAGATTACTCCTAAGTGGTGCTTGACTCTTGGTTCTCTGGGTATCACTGCTGTGAAGAGGGAGATTACAACTGAGTGGTGCTTGACTCTTGGTTCTCTGGGTATCACTGCTGTGATGAGGGAGATTACTCCTGAGTGGTGCTTGACTATTGGTTCTCTGGGTATCACTGCTGTGACAAGGGAGTTTACTCCTGAGTGGTTCTTGACTCTTGGTTCTCTGGGTATTACTGTTGTGACAAGGGAGATTACTCCTGAGTGGTTCTTGACTCTTGGTTCTCTGGGTATCACTACTGTGATGAGTGAGATTACTCCTGAGTGGTGCTTGACTCTTGGTTCTCTGGGTATTACTGTTGTGACAAGGGAGATTACTCCTGAGTGGTGCTTGACTCTTGGTTCTGTGGGTATCACTACTGTGACGAGGGAGATTACTCCTGAGTTCTTCTTGACTCTTGGTTCTCTGTGTATCACTGCTGTGAAGAGGGAGATTACACCTGAGTAGTGCTTGACTCTTGGTTCTCTGGGTATCACTGCTGTAAAGAGGGAGAATACACCAGAGTGGTGCTTGACTCTTGGTTCTGTAGGTATCACTACTGTGATGAGGGAGATTTCTCCTGAGTGGTTCTTGACTCTTGGTTCTTTTGGTATCACTGCTGTGAAGAGGGAGATTACTCCTAAGTGGTGCTTGACTCTGGGTTCTCTGGGTATTACTGTTGTGACAAGGGAGATTACTCCTGAGTGGTTCTTGACTCTTGGTTCTCTGGGTATCACTACTGTGATGAGGGAGATTACTCCTGAGTGGGCTTGACTCTTGGTTCTCTGGGTATTACTACTGTGATGAGGGAGATTACTCCTGAGTAGTTCTTGACTCTTGGTTCTCTGGGTATTACTACTGTGATGAGGGAGATTACTCCTGAGTGGTGCTTGACTCTTGGTTCTCTGGGTATCACTACTGTGATGAGGGAGATTACTCCTGAGTGCTTCTTGACCCTTGGTTCTCTGGGTATCACTGCTGTGATGAGGGAGATTACTCCTGAGTGGTGCTTGACTCTTGGTTCTCTGGGTATCACTGCTGTGAAGAGGGAGATTACACCGGAGTGGTGCTTGCCTCTTGGTTCTGTAGGTATCACTACTGTGATGAGGGAGATTACTCCTGAGTGGTTCTTGACTCTTAGTTCTTTGGGTATCACTGCTGTGAAGAGGGAGATTACTCCTAAGTGGTGCTTGACTCTGGGTTCTCTGGGTATTACTGTTGTGACAAGGGAGATTATTCCTGAGTGGTTCTTGACTCTTGGTTCTCTGGGTATCACTGCAGTGACAACAGAGATTACTTCCAAGTGGTATTTGACTCTTGGTTCTCTGGGAATCACTGCTGTGAAAAGGGAGATTACACCTGAGTGGTGCTTGTCTCTTGGTTCTCTAGGTATCACTACTGTGATGAGGGAGATTACTCCTGAGTGGTGCTTGACTCTTGGTTCTCTGGGTATCATTGCAGTGACAACGGAGATTACTTCCAAGTGGTTTTTGACTCTTGGTTCTCTAGGTATCACTACTGTGATGAGGGAGATTACTCCTGAGTGGTGCTTGACTCTTGGTTCTCTGGGTATCATTGCAGTGACAACGGAGATTACTTCCAAGTGGTTTTTGACTCTTGGTTCTCTGGGAATCACTGTCGTGAAAAGGGAGATTACACTTGAGTGGTGCTTGACTCTTGGTTCTCTAGGTATCACTACTGTGATGAGGGAGATTACTCCTGAGTGGTGCTTGACTCTTGGTTCACTGGGTATCACTGCTGTGAAGAGGGAGATTACTCCTGAGTGATTCTTGACTCTTGGTTCTCTGGGTATCACTGTTGTGATGCGGGAGATTACTCCTGAGTGGTTCTTGACTCTTGGTGCTCTGGGTATTACTGTTGTGACAAGGGAGATTACTCCTGAGTGGTTCTTGACTCTTGGTTCTCTGGGTATCACTACTGTGATGAGGGAGATTACTCCTGAGTGGTGCTTGACTCTTGGTTCTCTGGGTATTACTGTTGTGACAAGGGAGATTACTCCTGAGTGGTGCTTGACTCTTGGTTCTGTGGGTATCACTACTGTGATGAGGGAGATTACTTTGAGTGGTGCTTGACTCTTGGTTCTCTGGGAATCACTGCTGTGAAGAGGGAGATTACACCTGAGTGGTGCTTGACTCTTGGTTCTCTGGGTATCACTGCTGTGATGAGGGAGATTACTCCTGAGTGGTGCTTGACTATTGGTTCTCTGGGTATCACTGCTGTGACAAGGGAGATTACTCCTGAGTGGTTCTTGACTCTTGGTGCTCTGGGTATTACTGTTGTGACAAGGGAGATTACTCCTGAGTGGTTCTTGACTCTTGGTTCTCTGGGTATCACTACTGTGATGAGGGAGATTACTCCTGAGTGGTGCTTGACTCTTGGTTCTCTGGGTATTACTGTTGTGACAAGGGAGATTACTCCTGAGTGGTGCTTGACTCTTGGTTCTGTGGGTATCACTACTGTGATGAGGGAGATTACTTTGAGTGGTGCTTGACTCTTGGATCTCTGGGTATCACTACTGTGACAAGAGAGATTACTCCTGAGTGCTTCTTGACACTTCTCTGGGAATCACTACTGTGATGAGGGAAATTACTCCTGAGTAGTTCTTGACTCTTGGTTCTATGGGTATTACTGTTGTGACAAGGGAGATTACTCCTGAGTACTTCTTGACTCTTGGTTCTCTGGGTATCACTACTGTGATGAGGGAGATTACTCCTGAGTGGTGCTTGACTCCTGGTTCTCTGGGTATTACTACTGTGATGAGGGAGATTACTCCTGAGTGGTGTTTGACTCTTGGTTCTCTGGGTATTACTACTGTGATGAGGGAGATTACTCCTGAGTAGTTCTTGACTCTTGGTTCTCTGGGTATTATTACTGTGATGAGGGAGATTACTCCTGAGTGGTGCTTGACTCTTGGTTCTCTGGGAATCACTACTCTGATGAGGGAGATTACTCCTGAGTAGTTCTTGACTCTTGGTTCTATAGGTATTACTGTTGTGACAAGGGAGATTACTCCTGAGTGGTGCTTGACTCTTGGTTCTCTGGGTATTACTGTTGTGATGAGGGAGATTACTCGTGAGTAGTTCTTGACTCTTGGTTCTCTGGGTATTACTGTTGTGTCGAGGGAGATTACTCCTGAGTTCTTCTTGACTCTTGGTTCTCTGGGTATCACTGCTGTGATGAGGGAGACTACTCCTAAGTGGTGCTTGACTCTTGGTTCTCTGGGTATCACTGCTGTGAAGAGGGAGATTACACCTGAGTGGTGCTTGACTCTTGGTTCTCTGGGTATCACTGCGGTGATGAGGGAGATTACTCCTGAGTGGTGCTTGACTATTGGTTCTCTGGGTATCACTGCTGTGACAAGGGGGATTACTCCTGAGTGGTTCTTGACTCTTGGTTCTCTGGGTATTACTGTTGTGACAAGGGAGATTACTCCTGAGTGGTTCTTGACTCTTGGTTCTCTGGGTATCACTACTGTGATGAGGGAGATTACTCCTGAGTGGTGCTTGACTCTTGGTTCTCTGGGTATTACGGTTGTGACAAGGGAGATTACTCCTGAGTGGTGCTTGACTCTTGGTTCTCTGGGTATCATTGCAGTGACAACAGAGATTACTTCCAAGTGGTTTTTGACTCTTGGTTCTCTGGGAATCACTGCTGTGAAAAGGGAGATTACACTTGAGTGGTGCTTGACTCTTGGTTCTCTAGGTATCACTACTGTGATGAGGGAGATTACTCCTGAGTGATTCTTGACTCTTGGTTCTCTGGGTATCACTGTTGTGATGAGGGAGATTACTCCTGAGTGGTGCTTGACTCTTGGTTCTCTGGGTATCACTGCTGTGATGAGGGAGATTACTCCTGAGTGGTGCTTGACTATTGGTTCTGTGGGTATCACTGCTGTGATGACGGAGATTTCACCTGAGTGGTGCTTGACTCTTGGTTCTCTGGGTATCACTGCTGTAAAGAGGGAGATTACACCTGAGTGGTGCTTGACTCTTGGTTCTCTGGGTATCACTGCTGTGATGAGGGAGATTACTCCTGAGTGGTGCTTGACTATTGGTTCTCTGGGTATCACTGCTGTGACAAGGGAGATTACTCCTGAGTGGTTCTTGATTCTTGGTGCTCTGGGTATTACTGTTGTGACAAGGGAGATTACTCCTGAGTGGTTCTTGACTCTTGGTTCTCTGGGTATCACTACTGAGATGAGGGAGATTACTCCTGAGTGGTGCTTGATTCTTGGTTCTCTGGGTATTACTGTTGTGACAAGGGAGATTACTCCTGAGTGGTGCTTGACTCTTGGTTCTGTGGGTATCACTACTGTGATGAGGGAGATTACTTTGAGTGGTGCTTGACTCTTGGATCTCTGGGTATCACTACTGTGACAAGAGAGATTACTCCTGAGTGCTTCTTGACACTTCTCTGGGAATCACTACTGTGATGAGGGAAATTACTCCTGAGTAGTTCTTGACTCTTGGTTCTATGGGTATTACTGTTGTGACAAGGGAGATTACTCCTGAGTACTTCTTGACTCTTGGTTCTCTGGGTATCACTACTGTGATGAGGGAGATTACTCCTGAGTGGTGCTTGACTCTTGGTTCTCTGGGTATTACTACTGTGATGAGGGAGATTACTCCTGAGTGGTGTTTGACTCTTGGTTCTCTGGGTATTACTACTGTGATGAGGGAGATTACTCCTGAGTAGTTCTTGACTCTTGGTTCTCTGGGTATTATTACTGTGATGAGGGAGATTACTCCTGAGTGGTGCTTGACTCTTGGTTCTCTGGGAATCACTACTCTGATGAGGGAGATTACTCCTGAGTAGTTCTTGACTCTTGGTTCTATGGGTATTACTGTTGTGACAAGGGAGATTACTCCTGAGTGGTGCTTGACTCTTGGTTCTCTGGGTATTACTGTTGTGATGAGGGAGATTACTCGTGAGTAGTTCTTGACTCTTGGTTCTCTGGGTATTACTGTTGTGTCGAGGGAGATTACTCCTGAGTTCTTCTTGACTCTTGGTTCTCTGGGTATCACTGCTGTGATGAGGGAGACTACTCCTAAGTGGTGCTTGACTCTTGGTTCTCTGGGTATCACTGCTGTGAAGAGGGAGATTACACCTGAGTGGTGCTTGACTCTTGGTTCTCTGGGTATCACTGCGGTGATGAGGAAGATTACTCCTGAGTGGTGCTTGACTATTGGTTCTCTGGGTATCACTGCTGTGACAAGGGGGATTACTCCTGAGTGGTTCTTGACTCTTGGTTCTCTGGGTATTACTGTTGTGACAAGGGAGATTACTCCTGAGTGGTTCTTGACTCTTGGTTCTCTGGGTATCACTACTGTGATGAGGGAGATTACTCCTGAGTGGTGCTTGACTCTTGGTTCTCTGGGTATTACGGTTGTGACAAGGGAGATTACTCCTGAGTGGTGCTTGACTCTTGGTTCTCTGGGTATCATTGCAGTGACAACGGAGATTACTTCCAAGTGGTTTTTGACTCTTGGTTCTCTGGGAATCACTGCTGTGAAAAGGGAGATTACACTTGAGTGGTGCTTGACTCTTGGTTCTCTAGGTATCACTACTGTGATGAGGGAGATTACTCCTGAGTGATTCTTGACTCTTGGTTCTCTGGGTATCACTGTTGTGATGAGGGAGATTACTCCTGAGTGGTGCTTGACTCTTGGTTCTCTGGGTATCACTGCTGTGATGAGGGAGATTACTCCTGAGTGGTGCTTGACTATTGGTTCTGTGGGTATCACTGCTGTGATGACGGAGATTTCACCTGAGTGGTGCTTGACTCTTGGTTCTCTGGGTATCACTGCTGTAAAGAGGGAGATTACACCTGAGTGGTGCTTGACTCTTGGTTCTCTGGGTATCACTGCTGTGATGAGGGAGATTACTCCTGAGTGGTGCTTGACTATTGGTTCTCTGGGTATCACTGCTGTGACAAGGGAGATTACTCCTGAGTGGTTCTTGATTCTTGGTGCTCTGGGTATTACTGTTGTGACAAGGGAGATTACTCCTGAGTGGTTCTTGACTCTTGGTTCTCTGGGTATCACTACTGAGATGAGGGAGATTACTCCTGAGTGGTGCTTGATTCTTGGTTCTCTGGGTATTACTGTTGTGACAAGGGAGATTACTCCTGAGTGGTGCTTGACTCTTGGTTCTGTGGGTATCACTACTGTGATGAGGGAGATTACTTTGAGTGGTGCTTGACTCTTGGATCTCTGGGTATCACTACTGTGACAAGAGAGATTACTCCTGAGTGCTTCTTGACACTTCTCTGGGAATCACTACTGTGATGAGGGAAATTACTCCTGAGTAGTTCTTGACTCTTGGTTCTATGGGTATTACTGTTGTGACAAGGGAGATTACTCCTGAGTACTTCTTGACTCTTGGTTCTCTGGGTATCACTACTGTGATGAGGGAGATTACTCCTGAGTGGTGCTTGACTCTTGGTTCTCTGGGTATTACTACTGTGATGAGGGAGATTACTCCTGAGTGGTGTTTGACTCTTGGTTCTCTGGGTATTACTACTGTGATGAGGGAGATTACTCCTGAGTAGTTCTTGACTCTTGGTTCTCTGGGTATTATTACTGTGATGAGGGAGATTACTCCTGAGTGGTGCTTGACTCTTGGTTCTCTGGGTATCACTGCTGTGAAGAGGGAGATTACTCCTGAGTGATTCTTGACACTTACTTCTCTGGGAATCACTACTCTGATGAGGGAGATTACTCCTGAGTAGTTCTTGACTCTTGGTTCTATGGGTATTACTGTTGTGACAAGGGAGATTACTCCTGAGTGGTGCTTGACTCTTGGTTCTCTGGGTATTACTGTTGTGACGAGGGAGATTACTCGTGAGTAGTTCTTGACTCTTGGTTCTCTGGGTATTACTATTGTGTCGAGGGAGATTACTCCTGAGTTCTTCTTGACTCTTGGTTCTCTGGGTATCACTGCTGTGATGAGGGAGACTACTCCTAAGTGGTGCTTGACTCTTGGTTCTCTGGGTATCACTGCTGTGAAGAGGGAGATTACACCTGAGTGGTGCTTGACTCTTGGTTCTCTGGGTATCACTGCGGTGATGAGGGAGATTACTCCTGAGTGGTGTTTGACTATTGGTTCTCTGGGTATCACTGCTGTGACAAGGGGGATTACTCCTGAGTCGTTCTTGACTCTTGGTTCTCTGGGTATTACTGTTGTGACAAGGGAGATTACTCCTGAGTGGTTCTTGACTCTTGGTTCTCTGGGTATCACTACTGTGATGAGGGAGATTACTCCTGAGTGGTTCTTGACTCTTGGTTCTCTGGGTATTACTGTTGTGACAAGGGAGATTACTCCTGAGTGGTGCTTGACTCTTGGTTCTCTGGGTATTACTGTTGTGACGAGGGAGATTACTTGTGAGTAGTTCTTGACTCTTGGTTCTCTGGGTATTACTGTTGTGACAAGGGAGATTACTCCTGAGTTCTTCTTGACTCTTGGTTCTCTGTGTATCACTGCTGTGAAGAGGGAGATTACTCCTGAGTAGTTCTTGACTCTTGGTTCTCTAGGTATTACTACTGTGATGAGGGAGATTACTCCTGAGTGGTCTTGACTCTTGGTTCTCTGGGTATTACTACTGTGATGAGGGAGATTACTCCTGAGCAGTTCCTGACTCTTGGTTCTCTGGGTATTACTACTGTGATGAGGGAGATTACTCCTGAGTGGTGCTTGACTATTGGTTCTCTGGGTATTACTGTTGTGACAAGGGAGATTACTCCTGAGTGGTTCTTGACTCTTGGTTCTCTGGGTATCACTACTGTGATGAGGGAGATTACTCCTGAGTGGTGCTTGACTCTTGGTTCTCTGGGTATTACTGTTTTGACAAGGGAGATTACTCCTGAGTGGTGCTTGACTCTTGGTTCTCTGGGTATCATTGCAGTGACAACGGAGATTACTTCCAAGTGGTTTTTGACTCTTGGTTCTCTGGGAATCACTGCTGTGAAAAGGGAGATTACACTTGAGTGGTGCTTGACTCTTGGTTCTCTAGGTATCACTACTGTGATGAGGGAGATTACTCGTGAGTGGTGCTTGACTCTTGGTTCACTGGGTATCACTGCTGTGAAGAGGGAGATTACTCCTGAGTGATTCTTGACTCTTGGTTCTCTGGGTATCACTGTTGTGATGAGGGAGATTACTCCTGAGTGCTTCTTGACTCTTGGTTCTGTGGGTATCACTGCTGTGATGACGGAGATTTCACCTGAGTGGTGCTTGACTCTTGGTTCTCTGGGTATCACTGCTGTGAAGAGGGAGATTACACCTGAGTGGTGCTTGACTCTTGGTTCTCTGGGTATCACTGCTGTGATGAGGGAGATTACTCCTGAGTGGTGCTTGACTATTGGTTCTCTGGATATCACTGCTGTGACAAGGGAGATTACTTCTGAGTGGTTCTTGACTCTTGGTGCTCTGGGTATTACTGTTGTGACAAGGGAGATTACTCCTGAGTGGTTCTTGACTCTTGGTTCTCTCGGTATCACTACTGTGATGAGGGAGATTACTCCTGAGTGGTGCTTGATTCTTGGTTCTCTGGGTATTACTGTTGTGACAAGTGAGATTACTCCTGAGTGGTGCTTGACTCTTGGTTCTGTGGGTATCACTACTGTGATGAGGGAGATTACTTTGAGTGGTGCTTGACTCTTGGATCACTGGGTATCACTACTGTGACAAGAGAGATTACTCCTGAGTGCTTCTTGACACTTCTCTGGGAATCACTACTGTGATGAGGGAAATTACTCCTGAGTAGTTCTTGACTCTTGGTTCTATGGGTATTACTGTTGTGACAAGGGAGATTACTCCTGAGTGGTGCTTGACTCTTGGTTCTCTGGGTATTACTACTGTGATGAGGGAGATTACTCCTGAGTGGTGTTTGACTCTTGGTTCTCTGGGTATTACTACTGTGATGAGGGAGATTACTCCTGAGTTGTTCTTGACTCTTGGTTCTCTGGGTATTATTACTGTGATGAGGGAGATTACTCCTGAGTGGTGCTTGACTCTTGGTTCTCTGGGTATCACTGCTGTGAAGAGGGAGATTACTCCTGAGTGATTCTTGACACTTACTTCTCTGGGAATCACTACTCTGATGAGGGAGATTACTCCTGAGTAGTTCTTGACTCTTGGTTCTATGGGTATTACTGTTGTGACAAGGGAGATTACTCCTGAGTGGTGCTTGACTCTTGGTTCTCTGGGTATTACTGTTGTGACGAGGGAGATTACTCGTGAGTAGTTCTTGACTCTTGGTTCTCTGGGTATCACTGTTGTGTCGAGGGAGATTACTCCTGAGTTCTTCTTGACTCTTGGTTCTCTGGGTATCACTGCTGTGATGAGGGAGACTACTCCTAAGTGGTGCTTGACTCTTGGTTCTCTGGGTATCACTGCTGTGAAGAGGGAGATTACACCTGAGTGGTGCTTGACTCTTGGTTCTCTGGGTATCACTGCGGTGATGAGGGAGATTACTCCTGAGTGGTGCTTGACTATTGGTTCTCTGGGTATCACTGCTGTGACAAGGGGGATTACTCCTGAGTGGTTCTTGACTCTTGGTTCTCTGGGTATTACTGTTGTGACAAGGGAGATTACTCCTGAGTGGTTCTTGACTCTTGGTTCTCTGGGTATCACTACTGTGATGAGGGAGATTACTCCTGAGTGGTGCTTGACTCTTGGTTCTCTGGGTATTACTGTTGTGACAAGGGAGATTACTCCTGAGTGGTGCTTGACTCTTGGTTCTCTGGGTATTACTGTTGTGACGAGGGAGATTACTTATGAGTAGTTCTTGACTCTTGGTTCTCTGGGTATTACTGTTGTGACAAGGGAGATTACTCCTGAGTTCTTCTTGACTCTTGGTTCTCTGTGTATCACTGCTGTGAAGAGGGAGATTACTCCTGAGTAGTTCTTGACTCTTGGTTCTCTAGGTATTACTACTGTGATGAGGGAGATTACTCCTGAGTGGGCTTGACTCTTGGTTCTCTGGGTATTACTACTGTGATGAGGGAGATTACTCCTGAGTAGTTCTTGACTCTTGGTTCTCTGGGTATTAATACTGTGATGAGGGAGATTACTCCTGAGTGGTGCTTGACTATTGGTTCTCTGGGTATCACTACTGTGATGAGGGAGATTACTCCTGAGTGGTGCTTGACTCTTGGTTCTCTGGGTACCACTGCAGTGACAACAGAGGTTACTCCCAAGTGGGTTTTGACTCTTGGTTCTCTGGGAATCACTGCTGTGAAAAGGGAGATTACACCTGAGTGGTGCTTGACTCTTGGTTCTCTAGGTATCACTACTGTGATGAGGGAGATTACTCCTGAGTGGTGCTTGACTCTTGGTTCACTGGGTATCACTGCTGTGAAGAGGGAGATTACTCCTGAGTGATTCTTGACACTTACTTCTCTGGGAATCACTACTCTGATGAGGGAGATTACTCCTGAGTAGTTCTTGACTCTTGGTTCTATGGGTATTACTGTTGTGACATGGGAGATTACTCCTGAGTAGTTCTTGACTCTTGGTTCTCTGTGTATCACTGCTGTGAAGAGGGAGATTGCTCCCGAGTAGTTCTTGACTCTTGGTTCCCTAGGTATTACTACTGTGATGAGGGAGATTACTCCTGAGTGGTGCTTGACTCTTGGTTCTCTGGGTATTACTACTGTTATGAGGGAGATTACTCCTGAGTAGTTCTTGACTCTTGGTTCTCTGGGTATTACTACTGTGATGAGGGAGATTACTCCTGAGTGGTGCTTGACTCTTGGTTCTCTGGGTATCACTGCTGTGAAGAGGGAGATTACTCCTGAGTGATTCTTGACTCTTGGTTCTCTGTGTATCACTATTGTGATGAGGGAGATTACTCCTGAGTGCTTCTTGACCCTTAGTTCTCTGGGTATCACTGCTGTGATGAGGGAGATTACTCCTGAGTGGTGCTTGACTCTTGGTTCTCTGGGTATCACTGCGGTGAAGAGGGAGATTTCACCTGAGTGGTGCTTGACTCTTGGTTCTCTAGGTATCACTACTGTGATGACGGAGATTACTCCTGAGTGGTTCTTGACTCTAGGTTCTTTGGGTATCACTGCTGTGAAGAGGGAGATTACTCCTAAGTGGTGCTTGACTCTGGGTTCTCTGGGTATTACTGTTGTGACAAGGGAGATTACTCCTGAGTGGTTCTTGACTCTTGGTTCTCTGGGTATCACTGCTGTGAAGAGGGAGATTACACCTGAGTGGTGCTTGACTCTTGGTTCTCTGGTTATCACTGCTGTGATGAGGGAGATTACTCCTGAGTGGTGCTTGACTATTGGTTCTCTGGGTATCACTGCTGTGACAAGGGAGATTACTCCTGAGTGTTTCTTGACTCTTGGTTCTCTGGGTATTACTGTTGTGACAAGGGAGATTACTCCTGAGTGGTTCTTGACTCTTGGTTCTCTGGGTATCACTACTGTGATGAGGGAGATTACTCCTGAGTGGTGCTTGACTCTTGGTTCTCTGGGTATTACTGTTGTGACAAGGGAGATTACTCCTGAGTGGTGCTTGACTCTTGGTTCTGTGGGTATCACTACTGTGATGAGGGAGATTACTTTGAGTGGTGCTTGACTCTTTGTTCTCTGGGTATTACTGTTGTGACAAGGGAGATTACTCCTGAGTGGTTCTTGACTCTTGGTTCTCTGGGTATTACTTTTGTGACAAGGGATATTACTCCTGAGTGGTGCTTGACTCTTGGTTCTCTGGGTATTACTGTTGTGACAAGGGAGATTACTCCTGAGTGTTGCTTGACTCTTGGTTCTCTGGGTATTACTGTTGTGACGAGGGAGATTACTCCTGAGTGGTTCTTGACTCTTGGTTCTCTGGGTATTACTGTTGTGACGAGGGAGATTACTCCTGAGTTCTTCTTGACTCTTGGTTCTCTGTGTATCACTGCTGTGAAGAGGGAGATTACTCCTGAGTAGTTCTTGACTCTTGGTTCTCTAGGTATTACTACTGTAATGAGGGAGATTACTCCTGAGTGGGCTTGACTATTGGTTCTCTGGGTATTACTACTGTGATGAGGGAGATTACTCCTGAGTGCTTCTTGACCCTTGGATCTCTGGGTATCACTGCTGTGATGAGGGAGATTACTCCTGAGTGGTGCTTGACTCTTGGTTCTCTGGGTATCACTGCTGTGAAGAGGGAGATTACACCTGAGTGGTGCTTGAATCTTGGTTCTCTAGGTATCACTACTGTGATGAGGGAGATTACTCCTGAGTGGTTCTTGACTCTTGGTTCTTTGGGTATCACTGCTGTGAAGAGGGACGTTACCCCTAAGTGGTAATTGACTCTGGGTTCTCTGGGTATTACTGTTGTGACAAGGGAGATTACTCCTGAGTGGTTCTTGACTATTGGTTCTCTGGGTATCACTACTGTGATAAGGGAGATTACTCCTGAGTGGTGCTTGACTCTTGGTTCTCTGGATATCACTGCAGTGACAACGGAGATTACTCCCAAGTGGGTTTAGACTCTTGGTTCTCTGGGAATCACTGCTGTGAAAAGGGAGATTATACCTGAGTGGTGCTTGACTCTTGGTTCTCTAGGTATCACTACTGTGATGAGGGAGATTACTCCTGAGTGGTGCTTGACTATTGGTTCTCTGGGTATCACTGCTGTGACAAGGGGGATTACTCCTGAGTGGTTCTTGACTCTTGGTTCTCTGGGTATTACTGTTGTGACAAGGGAGATTACTCCTGAGTGGTTCTTGACTCTTGGTTCTCTGGGTATCACTACTGTGATGAGGGAGATTACTCCTGAGTGGTGCTTGACTCTTGGTTCTCTGGGTATTACGGTTATGACAAGGGAGATTACTCCTGAGTGGTGCTTGACTCTTGGTTCTCTGGGTATCATTGCAGTGACAACGGAGATTACTTCCAAGTGGTTTTTGACTCTTGGTTCTCTGGGAATCACTGCTGTGAAAAGGGAGATTACACTTGAGTGGTGCTTGACTCTTGGTTCTCTAGGTATCACTACTGTGATGAGGGAGATTACTCCTGAGTGATTCTTGACTCTTGGTTCTCTGGGTATCACTGTTGTGATGAGGGAGATTACTCCTGAGTGGTGCTTGACTCTTGGTTCTCTGGGTATCACTGCTGTGATGAGGGAGATTACTCCTGAGTGGTGCTTGACTATTGGTTCTCTGGGTATCACTGCTGTGATGACGGAGATTTCACCTGAGTGGTGCTTGACTCTTGGTTCTCTGGGTATCACTGCTGTGAAGAGGGAGATTACACCTGAGTGGTGCTTGACTCTTGGTTCTCTGGGTATCACTGCTGTGATGAGGGAGATTACTCCTGAGTGGTGCTTGACTATTGGTTCTCTGGGTATCACTGCTGTGACAAGGGAGATTACTCCTGAGTGGTTCTTGACTCTTGGTGCTCTGGGTATTACTGTTGTGACAAGGGAGATTACTCCTGAGTGGTTCTTGACTCTTGGTTCTCTGGGTATCACTACTGTGATGAGGGAGATTACTCCTGAGTGGTGCTTGATTCTTGGTTCTCTGGGTATTACTGTTGTGACAAGGGAGATTACTCCTGAGTGGTGCTTGACTCTTGGTTCTGTGGGTATCACTACTGTGATGAGGGAGATTACTTTTAGTGGTGCTTGACTCTTGGATCTCTGGGTATCACTACTGTGACAAGAGAGATTACTCCTGAGTGCTTCTTGACACTTCTCTGGGAATCACTACTGTGATGAGGGAAATTACTCCTGAGTAGTTCTTGACTCTTGGTTCTATGGGTATTACTGTTGTGACAAGGGAGATTACTCCTGAGTACTTCTTGACTCTTGGTTCTCTGGGTATCACTACTGTGATGAGGGAGATTACTCCTGAGTGGTGCTTGACTCTTGGTTCTCTGGGTATTACTACTGTGATGAGGGAGTTTACTCCTGAGTGGTGTTTGACTCTTGGTTCTCTGGGTATTACTACTGTGATGAGGGAGATTACTCCTGAGTAGTTCTTGACTCTTGGTTCTCTGGGTATTATTACTGTGATGAGGTAGATTACTCCTGAGTGGTGCTTGACTCTTGGTTCTATGGGTATTACTGTTGTGACAAGGGAGATTACTCCTGAGTGGTGCTTGACTCTTGGTTCTCTGGGTATTACTGTTGTGACGAGGGAGATTACTCGTGAGTAGTTCTTGACTCTTGGTTCTCTGGGTATTACTGTTGTGTCGAGGGAGATTACTCCTGAGTTTTTCTTGACTCTTGGTTCTCTGGGTATCACTGCTGTGATGAGGGAGACTACTACTAAGTGGTGCTTGACTCTTGGTTCTCTGGGTATCACTGCTGTGAAGAGGGAGATTACACCTGAGTGGTGCTTGACACTTGGTTCTCTGGGTATCACTGCGGTGATGAGGGAGATTACTCCTGAGTGGTGCTTGACTATTGGTTCTCTGGGTATCACTGCTGTGACAAGGGGGATTACTCCTGAGTGGTTCTTGACTCTTGGTTCTCTGGGTATTACTGTTGTGACAAGGGAGATTACTCCTGAGTGGTTCTTGACTCTTGGTTCTCTGGGTATCACTACTGTGATGAGGGAGATTACTCCTGAGTGGTGCTTGACTCTTGGTTCTCTGGGTATTACTGTTTTGACAAGGGAGATTACTCCTGAGTGGTGCTTGACTCTTGGTTCTCTGGGTATTACTGTTGTGACGAGGGAGATTACTTGTGAGTAGTTCTTGACTCTTGGTTCTCTGGGTATTACTGTTGTGACAAGGGAGATTACTCCTGAGTTCTTCTTGACTCTTGGTTCTCTGTGTATCACTGCTGTGAAGAGGGAGATTACTCCTGAGTAGTTCTTGACTCTTGGTTCTCTAGGTATTACTACTGTGATGAGGGAGATTACTCCTGAGTGGGCTTGACTCTTGGTTCTCTGGGTATTACTACTGTGATGAGGGAGATTACTCCTGAGTAGTTCCTGACTCTTGGTTCTCTGGGTATTACTACTGTGATGAGGGAGATTACTCCTGAGTGGTGCTTGACTATTGGTTCTCTGGGTATTACTGTTGTGACAAGGGAGATTACTCCTGAGTGGTTCTTGACTCTTGGTTCTCTGGGTATCACTACTGTGATGAGGGAGATTACTCCTGAGTGGTGCTTGACTCTTGGTTCTCTGGGTATTACTGTTTTGACAAGGGAGATTACTCCTGAGTGGTGCTTGACTCTTGGTTCTCTGGGTATCACTGCAGTGACAACGGAGATTACTTCCAAGTGGTTTTTGACTCTTGGTTCTCTGGGAATCACTGCTGTGAAAAGGGAGATTACACTTGAGTGGTGCTTGACTCTTGGTTCTCTAGGTATCACTACTGTGATGAGGGAGATTACTCGTGAGTGGTGCTTGACTCTTGGTTCACTGGGTATCACTGCTGTGAAGAGGGAGATTACTCCTGAGTGATTCTTGACTCTTGGTTCTCTGGGTATCACTGTTGTGATGAGGGAGATTACTCCTGAGTGCTTCTTGACTCTTGGTTCTGTGGGTATCACTGCTGTGATGACAGAGATTTCACCTGAGTGGTGCTTGACTCTTGGTTCTCTGGGTATCACTGCTGTGAAGAGGGAGATTACACCTGAGTGGTGCTTGACTCTTGGTTCTCTGGGTATCACTGCTGTGATGAGGGAGATTACTCCTGAGTGGTGCTTGACTATTGGTTCTCTGGGTATCACTGCTGTGACAAGGGAGATTACTCCTGAGTGGTTCTTGACTCTTGGTGCTCTGGGTATTACTGTTGTGACAAGGGAGATTACTCCTGAGTGGTTCTTGACTCTTGGTTCTCTGGGTATCACTACTGTGATGAGGGAGATTACTCCTGAGTGGTGCTTGATTCTTGGTTCTCTGGGTATTACTGTTGTGACAAGGGAGATTACTCCTGAGTGGTGCTTGACTCTTGGTTCTGTGGGTATCACTACTGTGATGAGGGAGATTACTTTGAGTGGTGCTTGACTCTTGGATCACTGGGTATCACTACTGTGACAAGAGAGATTACTCCTGAGTGCTTCTTGACACTTCTCTGGGAATCACTACTGTGATGAGGGAAATTACTCCTGAGTAGTTCTTGACTCTTGGTTCTATGGGTATTACTGTTGTGACAAGGGAGATTACTCCTGAGTACTTCTTGACTCTTGGTTCTCTGGGTATCACTACTGTGATGAGGGAGATTACTCCTGAGTGGTGCTTGACTCTTGGTTCTCTGGGTATTACTACTGTGATGAGGGAGATTACTCCTGAGTGGTGTTTGACTCTTGGTTCTCTGGGTATTACTACTGTGATGAGGGAGATTACTCCTGAGTTGTTCTTGACTCTTGGTTCTCTGGGTATTATTACTGTGATGAGGGAGATTACTCCTGAGTGGTGCTTGACTCTTGGTTCTCTGGGTATCACTGCTGTGAAGAGGGAGATTACTCCTGAGTGATTCTTGACACTTACTTCTCTGGGAATCACTACTCTGATGAGGGAGATTACTCCTGAGTAGTTCTTGACTCTTGGTTCTATGGGTATTACTGTTGTGACAAGGGAGATTACTCCTGAGTGGTGCTTGACTCTTGGTTCTCTGGGTATTACTGTTGTGACGAGGGAGATTACTCGTGAGTAGTTCTTGACTCTTGGTTCTCTGGGTATTACTGTTGTGTCGAGGGAGATTACTCCTGAGTTCTTCTTGACTCTTGGTTCTCTGGGTATCACTGCTGTGATGAGGGAGACTACTCCTAAGTGGTGCTTGACTCTTGGTTCTCTGGGTATCACTGCTGTGAAGAGGGAGATTACACCTGAGTGGTGCTTGACTCTTGGTTCTCTGGGTATCACTGCGGTGATGAGGGAGATTACTCCTGAGTGGTGCTTGACTATTGGTTCTCTGGGTATCACTGCTGTGACAAGGGGGATTACTCCTGAGTGGTTCTTGACTCTTGGTTCTCTGGGTATTACTGTTGTGACAAGGGAGATTACTCCTGAGTGGTTCTTGACTCTTGGTTCTCTGGGTATCACTACTGTGATGAGGGAGATTACTCCTGAGTGGTGCTTGACTCTTGGTTCTCTGGGTATTACTGTTGTGACAAGGGAGATTACTCCTGAGTGGTGCTTGACTCTTGGTTCTCTGGGTATTACTGTTGTGACGAGGGAGATTACTTGTGAGTAGTTCTTGACTCTTGGTTCTCTGGGTATTACTGTTGTGACAAGGGAGATTACTCCTGAGTTCTTCTTGACTCTTGGTTCTCTGTGTATCACTGCTGTGAAGAGGGAGATTACTCCTGAGTAGTTCTTGACTCTTGGTTCTCTAGGTATTACTACTGTGATGAGGGAGATTACTCCTGAGTGGGCTTGACTCTTGGTTCTCTGGGTATTACTACTGTGATGAGGGAGATTACTCCTGAGTAGTTCTTGACTCTTGGTTATCTGGGTATTAATACTGTGATGAGGGAGATTACTCCTGAGTGGTGCTTGACTATTGGTTCTCTGGGTATCACTACTGTGATGAGGGAGATTACTCCTGAGTGTTGCTTGACTCTTGGTTCTCTGGGTACCACTGCAGTGACAACAGAGGTTACTCCCAAGTGGGTTTTGACTCTTGGTTCTCTGGGAATCACTGCTGTGAAAAGGGAGATTACACCTGAGTGGTGCTTGACTCTTGGTTCTCTAGGTATCACTACTGTGATGAGGGAGATTACTCCTGAGTGGTGCTTGACTCTTGGTTCACTGGGTATCACTGCTGTGAAGAGGGAGATTACTCCTGAGTGATTCTTGACACTTACTTCTCTGGGAATCACTACTCTGATGAGGGAGATTACTCCTGAGTAGTTCTTGACTCTTGGTTCTATGGGTATTACTGTTGTGACATGGGAGATTACTCCTGAGTAGTTCTTGACTCTTGGTTCTCTGTGTATCACTGCTGTGAAGAGGGAGATTGCTCCCGAGTAGTTCTTGACTCTTGGTTCTCTAGGTATTACTACTGTGATGAGGGAGATTACTCCTGAGTGGTGCTTGACTCTTGGTTCTCTGGGTATTACTACTGTTATGAGGGAGATTACTCCTGAGTAGTTCTTGACTCTTGGTTCTCTGGGTATTACTACTGTGATGAGGGAGATTACTCCTGAGTGGTGCTTGACTCTTGGTTCTCTGGGTATCACTGCTGTGAAGAGGGAGATTACTCCTGAGTGATTCTTGACTCTTGGTTCTCTGTGTATCACTATTGTGATGAGGGAGATTACTCCTGAGTGCTTCTTGACCCTTAGTTCTCTGGGTATCACTGCTGTGATGAGGGAGATTACTCCTGAGTGGTGCTTGACTCTTGGTTCTCTGGGTATCACTGCGGTGAAGAGGGAGATTTCACCTGAGTGGTGCTTGACTCTTGGTTCTCTAGGTATCACTACTGTGATCACGGAGATTACTCCTGAGTGGTTCTTGACTCTAGGTTCTTTGGGTATCACTGCTGTGAAGAGGGAGATTACTCCTAAGTGGTGCTTGACTCTGGGTTCTCTGGGTATTACTGTTGTGACAAGGGAGATTACTCCTGAGTGGTTCTTGACTCTTGGTTCTCTGGGTATCACTGCTGTGATGAGGGAGACTACTCCTAAGTGGTGCTTGACTCTTGGTTCTCTGGGTATCACTGCTGTGAAGAGGGAGATTACACCTGGGTGGTGCTTGACTCTTGGTTCTCTGGTTATCACTGCTGTGATGAGGGAGATTACTCCTGAGTGGTGCTTGACTATTGGTTCTCTGGGTATCACTGCTGTGACAAGGGAGATTACTCCTGAGTGGTTCTTGACTCTTGGTTCTCTGGGTATTACTGTTGTGACAAGGGAGATTACTCCTGAGTGGTTCTTGACTCTTGGTTCTCTGGGTATCACTACTGTGATGAGGGAGATTACTCCTGAGTGGTGCTTGACTCTTGGTTCTCTGGGTATTACTGTTGTGACAAGGGAGATTACTCCTGAGTGGTGCTTGACTCTTGGTTCTGTGGGTATCACTACTGTGATGAGGGTGATTACTTTGAGTGGTGCTTGACTCTTGGTTCTCTGGGTATTACTGTTGTGACAAGGGAGATTACTCCTGAGTGGTTCTTGACTCTTGGTTCTCTGGGTATTACTTTTGTGACAAGGGATATTACTCCTGAGTGGTGCTTGACTCTTGGTTCTCTGGGTATTACTGTTGTGACAAGGGAGATTACTCCTGAGTGGTGCTTGACTCTTGGTTCTCTGGGTATTACTGTTGTGACGAGGGAGATTACTCCTGAGTGGTTCTTGACTCTTGGTTCTCTGGGTATTACTGTTGTGACGAGGGAGATTACTCCTGAGTTCTTCTTGACTCTTGGTTCTCTGTGTATCACTGCTGTGAAGAGGGAGATTACTCCTGAGTAGTTCTTGACTCTTGGTTCTCTAGGTATTACTACTGTGATGAGGGAGATTACTCCTGAGTGGGCTTGACTATTGGTTCTCTGGGTATTACTACTGTGATGAGGGAGATTACTCCTGAGTGCTTCTTGACCCTTGGATCTCTGGGTATCACTGCTGTGATGAGGGAGATTACTCCTGAGTGGTGCTTGACTCTTGGTTCTCTGGGTATCACTGCTGTGAAGAGGGAGATTACACCTGAGTGGTGCTTGACTCTTGGTTCTCTAGGTATCACTACTGTGATGAGGGAGATTACTCCTGAGTGGTTCTTGACTCTTGGTTCTTTGGGTATCACTGCTGTGAAGAGGGACGTTACCCCTAAGTGGTAATTGACTCTGGGTTCTCTGGGTATTACTGTTGTGACAAGGGAGACTACTCCTGCTGAGTGGTTCTTGACTATTGGTTCTCTGGGTATCACTACTGTGATAAGGGAGATTACTCCTGAGTGGTGCTTGACTCTTGGTTCTCTGGATATCACTGCAGTGACAACGGAGATTACTCCCAAGTGGGTTTAGACTCTTGGTTCTCTGGGAATCACTGCTGTGAAAAGGGAGATTATACCTGAGTGGTGCTTGACTCTTGGTTCTCTAGGTATCACTACTGTGATGAGGGAGATTACTCCTGAGTGGTGCTTGACTCTTGGTTCACTGGGTATCACTGCTGTGAAGAGGGATATTACTCCTGAGTGATTCTTGACTCTTGGTTCTCTGGGTATCACTGTTGTGACAAGGGAAATTACTCCTGAGTAGTTCTTGACTCTTGGTTCTATGGGTATTACTGTTGTGACAAGGGAGATTACTCCTGAGTACTTCTTGACTCTTGGTTCTCTGGGTATCACTACTGTGATGAGGGAGATTACTCCTGAGTGGTGCTTGACTCTTGGTTCTCTGGGTATTACTACTGTGATGCGGGAGATTACTCCTGAGTGGTGTTTGACTCTTGGTTCTCTGGGTATTACTTTTGTGACAAGGGATATTACTCCTGAGTGGTGCTTGACTCTTGGTTCTCTGGGTATTACTACTGTGATGAGGGAGATTACTCCTGAGTAGTTCTTGACTCTTGGTTCTCTGGGTATTACTGTTGTGACGAGGGAGATTACTCCTGAGTTCTTCTTGACTCTTGGTTCTCTGGGTATCACTGCTGTGATGAGGGAGACTACTCCTAAGTGGTGCTTGACTCTTGGTTCTCTGGGTATCACTGCTGTGAAGAGGGAGATTACACCTGAGTGGTGCTTGACTCTTGGTTCTCTGGGTATCACTGCTGTGATGAGGGAGATTACTCCTGAGTGGTGCTTGACTATTGGTTCTCTGGGTATCACTGCTGTGACAAGGGAGATTACTCCTGAGTGGTTCTTGACTCTTGGTTCTCTGGGTATCACTACTGTGATGAGGGAGATTACTCCTGAGTGGTGCTTGACTCTTGGTTCTCTGGGTATTACTGTTGTGACAAGGGAGATTACTCCTGAGTGGTGCTTGACTCTTGGTTCTCTGGGTATTACTGTTGTGACGAGGGAGATTACTCGTGAGTAGTTCTTGACTCTTGGTTCTCTGGGTATTACTGTTGTGACGAGGGAGATTACTCCTGAGTTCTTCTTGACTCTTGGTTCTCTGTGTATCACTGCTGTGAAGAGGGAGATTACTCCTGAGTAGTTCTTGACTCTTGGTTCTCTAGGTATTACTACTGTGATGAGGCAGATTACTCCTGAGTGGGCTTGACTCTTGGTTCTCTGGGTATTACTACTGTGATGAGGGAGATTACTCCTGAGTAGTTCTTGACTCTTGGTTCTCTGGGTATTACTACTGTGATGAGGGAGATTACTCCTGAGTGGTGCTTGACTATTGGTTCTCTGGGTATCACTACTGTGATGAGGGAGATTACTCCTGAGTGGTGCTTGACTCTTGGTTCTCTGGGTATCACTGCAGTGACAACAGAGGTTACTCCCAAGTGGGTTTTGACTCTTGGTTCTCTGGGAATCACTGCTGTGACAAGAGAGATTACACCTGAGTGGTTCATGACTCTCGGTTCTCTAGGTATCACTACTGTGATGAACGAGATTACTCCTGAGTGGTGCTTGACTCTTGGTTCACTGGGTATCACTGCTGTGAAGAGGGAGATTACTCCTGAGTGATTCTTGACACTTACTTCTCTGGGAATCACTACTCTGATGAGGGAGATTACTCCTGAGTAGTTCTTGACTCTTGATTCTATGGGTATTACTGTTGTGACAAGGGAGATTACTCCTGAGTAGTTCTTGACTCTTGGTTCTCTGTGTATCACTGCTGTGAAGAGGGAGATTGCTCCTGAGTAGTTCTTGACTCTTGGTACTCTAGGTATTACTACTGTGATGAGGGAGATTACTCCTGAGTGGTGCTTGACTCTTGGTTCTCTGGGTATTACTACTGTTATGAGGGAGATTACTCCTGAGTAGTTCTTGACTCTTGGTTTTCTGGGTATTACCACTGTGATGAGGGAGATTACTCCTGAGTGGTGCTTGACTCTTGGTTCTCTGGCTATCACTGCTGTGAAGAGGGAGATTACTCCTGAGTGATTCTTGACTCTTGGTTCTCTGTGTATCACTATTGTGATGAGGGAGATTATTCCTGAGTGCTTCTTGACCCTTAGTTCTCTGGGTATCACTGCTGTGATGAGGGAGATTACTCCTGAGTGGTGCTTGACTCTTGGTTCTCTGGGTATCACTGCGGTGAAGAGGGAGATTTCACCTGAGTGGTGCTTGACTCTTGGTTCTCTAGGTATCACTACTGTGATGACGGAGATTACTCCTGAGTGGTTCTTGACTCTAGGTTCTTTGGGTATCACTGCTGTGAAGAGGGAGATTACTCCTAAGTGGTGCTTGACTCTTGGTTCTCTGGGTATCACTGTTGTGATGAGGGAGATTACTCCTGAGTGCTTCTTGACTCTTGGTTCTCTGGGTATCACTGCTGTGATGAGGGAGACTGCTCCTAAGTGGTGCTTGACTCTTGGTTCTCTGGGTATCACTACTGTGATGAGGGAGATTACTTTTAGTGGTGCTTGACTCTTGGTTCTCTGGGTATTACTGTTGTGACAACGGAGATTACTCCTGAGTGGTTCTTGACTCTTGGTTCTCTGGGTATTACTTTTGTGACAAGGGATATTACTCCTGAGTGGTGCTTGACTCTTGGTTCTCTGGGTATTACTGTTGTGACGAGGGAGATTACTCATGAGTAGTTCTTGACTCTTGGTTCTCTGGGTATTACTGTTGTGACGGGGGAGATTACTCCTGAGTGGTTCTTGACTCTTGGCTCTCTGGGTATTACTACTGTGATGAGGGAGATTACTCCTGAGTGCTTCTTGACACTTGGATCTCTGGGTATCACTGCTGTGATGAGGGAGATTACTCCTGAGTGGTGCTTGACTCTTGGTTCTCTGGGTAACACTGCTGTGAAGAGGGAGATTACACCTGAGTGGTGCTTGACTCTTGGTTCTCTAGGTATCACTACTGTGATGAGGGAGATTACTCCTGAGTGGTTCTTGACTCTTGGTTCCTTGGGTATCACTGCTGTGAAGAGGGAGATTACTCCTAAGTGGTGATTGACTCTGGGTTCTCTGGGTATTACTGTTGTGACAAGGGAGATTACTCCTGAGTGGTTCTTGACTATTGGTTCTCTGGGTATCACTACTGTGATAAGGGAGATTACTCCTGAGTGGTGCTTGACTCTTGGTTCTCTGGGTATCACTGCAGTGACAACGGAGATTACTCCCAAGTGGGTTTTGACTCTTGGTTCTCTGGGAATCACTGCTGTGAAAAGGGAGATTACTCCTGAGTGGTGCTTGACTCTTGGTTCTCTAGGTATCACTACTGTGATGAGGGAGATTACTCCTGAGTGGTGCTTGACTCTTAGTTCTCTGGGTATCACTGTTGTGATGAGAGAGATTACTCCTGAGTGCTTCCTGGCTCTTGGTTCTCTGGGTATCACTGCTGTGAAGAGGGAGATTACACCTGAGTGGTGCTTGACTCTTGGTTCTCTGGGTATTACTGTTGTGACCAGGGAGATTACTCCTGAGTGGTTCTTGACTCTTGGTTATCTGGGTATCACTACTGTGATGAGGGAGATTACTCCTGAGTGGTTCTTGACTCTTGGTTATCTGGGTATCACTACTGTGATGAGGGAGATTACACCTGAGTGGTGCTTGACTCTTGGTTCTCTGGGTATTACTGTTGTGACCAGGGAGATTACTCCTGAGTGGTTCTTGACTCTTGGTTCTCTGGGTATCACTACTGTGATGAGGGAGATTACTCCTGAGTGCTTCCTGGCTCTTGGTTCTCTGGGTAACACTGCTGTGAAGAGGGAGATTACACCTGAGTGGTGCTTGACTCTTGGTTCTCTGGGTATTACTGTTGTGACCAGGGAGATTACTCCTGAGTGGTTCTTGACTCTTGGTTCTCTGGGTATCACTACTGTGATGAGGGAGATTACTCCTGAGTGGTTCTTGACTCTTGGTTCTCTGGGTATCACTACTGTGATGAGGGAGATTACTCCTGAGTGGTGCTTGACTCTTGGTTCTCTGGGTATCACTGCAGTGACAACGGAGATTACTTCCAAGTGGTTTTTGACTCTTGGTTCTCTGGGAATCACTGCTGTGAAGAGGGAGATTACTCCTGAGTGGTTCTTGACTCTTGGTTCTTTGGGTATCACTGCTGTGAAGAGGGAGATTACTACTAAGTGGTGATTGACTCTGGGTTCTCTGGGTATTACTGTTGTGACAAGGGAGATTACTCCTGAGTGGTTCTTGACTATTGGTTCTCTGGGTATCACTACTGTGATGAGGGAGATTACTCCTGAGTGGTGCTTGACTCTTGGTTCTCTGGGTATCACTGCAGTGACAACAGAGATTACTCCCAAGTGGGTTTTGACTCTTGGTTCTCTGGGAATCACTGCTGTGAAAAGGGAGATTACACCTGAGTGGTGCTTGACTCTTGGTTCTCTAGATATCACTACTGTGATGAGGGAGATTACACCTGAGTGGTGCTTGACTCTTGGTTCTCTAGGTATCACTGCTGTGAAGAGGGAGATTACTCCTGAGTGATTCTTGACTCTTGGTTCTCTGGGTATCACTGCTGTGAAGAGGGAGATTACACCTGAGTGGTGCTTGACTCTTGGTTCTCTGGGTATCACTGCTGTGATGAGGGAGATTACTCCTGAGTGGTGCTTGACTCTTGGTTCTCTGGGTATTACTGTTGTGACAAGGGAGATTACTCCTGAGTGGTTCTTGACTCTTGGTTCTCTGGGTATTACTGTTGTGACAAGGGAGATTACTCCTGAGTGGTGCTTGACTCTTGGTTCTCTGGGTATTACTGTTGTGACAAGGGAGATTACTCCTGAGTGGTGCTTGACTCTTGGTTCTCTGGGTATTACTGTTGTGACGAGGGAGATTACTCGTGAGTAGTTCTTGACTCTTGGTTCTCTGGGTATTACTGTTGTGACGAGGGAGATTACTCCTGAGTTCTTCTTGACTCTTGGTTCTCTGTGTATCACTGCTGTGAAGAGGGAGATTACTCCTGAGTAGTTCTTGACTCTTGGTTCTCTAGGTATTACTACTGTGATGAGGGAGATTACTCCTGAGTGGGCTTGACTCTTGGTTCTCTGGGTATTACTACTGTGATGAGGGAGATTACTCCTGAGTGGTTCTTGACTATTGGTTCTCTGGGTATCACTACTGTGATAAGGGAGATTACTCCTGAGTGGTGCTTGACTCTTGGTTCTCTGGGTATCACTGCAGTGACAACGGAGATTACTCCCAAGTGGGTTTTGACTCTTGGTTCTCTGGGAATCACTGCTGTGAAAAGGGAGATTATACCTGAGTGGTGCTTGACTCTTGGTTCTCTAGGTATCACTACTGTGATGAGGGAGATTACTCCTGAGTGGTGCTTGACTCTTGGTTCACTGGGTATCACTGCTGTGAAGAGGGATATTACTCCTGAGTGATTCTTGACTCTTAGTTCTCTGGGTATCACTGTTGTGATGAGAGAGATTACTCCTGAGTGCTTCCTGGCTCTTGGTTCTCTGGGTATCACTGCTGTGAAGAGGGAGATTACACCTGAGTGGTGCTTGACTCTTGGTTCTCTGGGTATTACTGTTGTGACCAGGGAGATTACTCCTGAGTGGTTCTTGACTCTTGGTTATCTGGGTATCACTACTGTGATGAGGGAGATTACACCTGAGTGGTGCTTGACTCTTGGTTCTCTGGGTATTACTGTTGTGACCAGGGAGATTACTCCTGAGTGGTTCTTGACTCTTGGTTCTCTGGGTATCACTACTGTGATGAGGGAGATTACTCCTGAGTGCTTCCTGGCTCTTGGTTCTCTGGGTATCACTGCTGTGAAGAGGGAGATTACACCTGAGTGGTGCTTGACTCTTGGTTCTCTGGGTATTACTGTTGTGACCAGGGAGATTACTCCTGAGTGGTTCTTGACTCTTGGTTCTCTGGGTATCACTACTGTGATGAGGGAGATTACTCCTGAGTGGTTCTTGACTCTTGGTTCTCTGGGTATCACTACTGTGATGAGGGAGATTACTCCTGAGTGGTGCTTGACTCTTGGTTCTCTGGGTATCACTGCAGTGACAACGGAGATTACTTCCAAGTGGTTTTTGACTCTTGGTTCTCTGGGAATCACTGCTGTGAAGAGGGAGATTACTCCTGAGTGGTTCTTGACTCTTGGTTCTTTGGGTATCACTGCTGTGAAGAGGGAGATTACTACTAAGTGGTGATTGACTCTGGGTTCTCTGGGTATTACTGTTGTGACAAGGGAGATTACTCCTGAGTGGTTCTTGACTATTGGTTCTCTGGGTATCACTACTGTGATGAGGGAGATTACTCCTGAGTGGTGCTTGACTCTTGGTTCTCTGGGTATCACTGCAGTGACAACAGAGATTACTCCCAAGTGGGTTTTGACTCTTGGTTCTCTGGGAATCACTGCTGTGAAAAGGGAGATTACACCTGAGTGGTGCTTGACTCTTGGTTCTCTAGATATCACTACTGTGATGAGGGAGATTACACCTGAGTGGTGCTTGACTCTTGGTTCTCTAGGTATCACTGCTGTGAAGAGGGAGATTACTCCTGAGTGATTCTTGACTCTTGGTTCTCTGGGTATCACTGCTGTGAAGAGGGAGATTACACCTGAGTGGTGCTTGACTCTTGGTTCTCTGGGTATCACTGCTGTGATGAGGGAGATTACTCCTGAGTGGTGCTTGACTCTTGGTTCTCTGGGTATTACTGTTGTGACAAGGGAGATTACTCCTGAGTGGTTCTTGACTCTTGGTTCTCTGGGTATTACTGTTGTGACAAGGGAGATTACTCCTGAGTGGTGCTTGACTCTTGGTTCTCTGGGTATTACTGTTGTGACAAGGGAGATTACTCCTGAGTGGTGCTTGACTCTTGGTTCTCTGGGTATTACTGTTGTGACGAGGGAGATTACTCGTGAGTAGTTCTTGACTCTTGGTTCTCTGGGTATTACTGTTGTGACGAGGGAGATTACTCCTGAGTTCTTCTTGACTCTTGGTTCTCTGTGTATCACTGCTGTGAAGAGGGAGATTACTCCTGAGTAGTTCTTGACTCTTGGTTCTCTAGGTATTACTACTGTGATGAGGGAGATTACTCCTGAGTGGGCTTGACTCTTGGTTCTCTGGGTATTACTACTGTGATGAGGGAGATTACTCCTGAGTAGTTTTTGACTCTTGGTTCTCTGGGTATTACTACTGTAATGAGGGAGATTACTCCTGAGTGGTGCTTGACTATTGGTTCTCTGGGTATCACTACTGTGATGAGGGAGATTACTCCTGAGTGGTGCTTGACTCTTGGTTCTCTGGGTATCACTGCAGTGAGAACAGAGGTTACTCCCAAGTGGGTTTTGACTCTTGGTTCTCTGGGAATCACTGCTGTGAAAAGGGAGATTACACCTGGGTGGTGCTTGACTCTTGTTTCTCTAGGTATCACTACTGTGATGAGGGAGATTACTCCTGAGTGGTGCTTGACTCTTGGTTCACTGGGTATCACTGCTGTGAAGAGGGAGATTACTCCTGAGTGATTCTTGACTCTTGGTTCTCTGGGTATCACTGTTGTGATGATGGAGATTACTTCTGAGTGCTTCTTGACTCTTGGTTCTCTGGGTATCACTGCTGTGATGAGGGAGATTACTCCTAAATGGTGCTTGACTCTTGGTTCTCTGGGTATCACTGCTGTGAAGAGGGAGATTACACCTGAATGGTGCTTGACTCTTGGTTCTCTGGGTATCACTGCTGTGATGAGGGAGATTTCTCCTGAGTGGTGCTTGACTCTTGGTTCTCTGGGTATTACTGTTGTGACAAGGGAGATTACTCCTGAGTGGTTCTTGACTCTTGGTTCTCTGGGTATTACTGTTGTGACTAGGGAGATTACTCCTGGTGGTGCTTGACTCTTGGTTCTCTGGGTATTACTGTTGCGACAAGGGAGATTACTCCTGAGTGGTGCTTGACTCTTTGTTCTCTGGGTATCACTGCTGTGAAGAGGGAGATTACACCTGAGTGGTGCTTGACTCTTGGGTCTCTAGGTATCACTACTGTGATGAGGGAGATTACTCCTGAGTGGTTCTTGACTCTTGGTTCTTTGGGTATCACCGTTGTGAAGAGGGAGATTACTCCTAAGTGGTGATTGACTCTGGGTTCTCTGGGTATTACTGTTGTGACAAGGGAGATTACTCCTGAGTGGTTCTTGACTATTGGTTCTCTGGGTATCACTACTGTGATGAAGGAGATTACTCCTGAGTGGTGCTTGACTCTTGGTTCTCTGGGTATCACTGCAGTGACAACGGAGATTACTGCTGAGTGGTGCTTGACTCTTGGTTCTCTGGGTATTACTGTTGTGACAAGGGAGATTACTCCTGAGTGGTGCTTGACTCTTGGTTCTCTGGGTATTACTGTTGTGACGAGGGAGATTACTCGTGAGTAGTTCTTGACTCTTGGTTCTCTGGGTATTACTGTTGTGACGAGGGAGATTACTCCTGAGTTCTTCTTGACTCTTGGTTCTCTGTGTATCACTGCTGTGAAGAGGGAGATTACTCCTGAGTGGTGCTTGACTCTTGGTTCTCTGGGTATCACTGCAGTGACAACGGAGATTACTTCCAAGTGGTTTTTGACTCTTGGTTCTCTGGGAATCACTGCTGTGAAAAGGGAGATTACACCTGAGTGGTGCTTGACTCTTGGTTCTCTAGGTATCACTACTGTGATGAGGGAGATTACTCCTGAGTGGTGCTTGACTCTTGGTTCTCTGGGTATCACTGCAGTGACAACGGAGATTACTTCCAAGTGGTTTTTGACTCTTGGTTCTCTGGGAATCACTGCTGTGAAGAGGGAGATTACTCCTGAGTGGTTCTTGACTCTTGGTTCTTTGGGTATCACTGCTGTGAAGAGGGAGAGTACTACTAAGTGGTGATTGACTCTGGGTTCTCTGGGTATTACTGTTGTGACAAGGGAGATTACTCCTGAGTGGTTCTTGACTATTGGTTCTCTGGGTATCACTACTGTGATGAGGGAGATTACTCCTGAGTGGTGCTTGACTCTTGGTTCTCTGGGTATCACTGCAGTGACAACAGAGATTACTCCCAAGTGGGTTTTGACTCTTGGTTCTCTGGGAATCACTGCTGTGAAAAGGGAGATTACACCTGAGTGGTGCTTGACTCTTGGTTCTCTAGATATCACTACTGTGATGAGGGAGATTACACCTGAGTGGTGCTTGACTCTTGGTTCTCTAGGTATCACTGCTGTGAAGAGGGAGATTACTCCTGAGTGGTGCTTGACTCTTGGTTCTCTGGGTATCACTGCTGTGATGAGGGAGATTACTCCTGAGTGGTGCTTGACTCTTGGTTCTCTGGGTATTACTGTTGTGACAAGGGAGATTACTCCTGAGTGGTTCTTGACTCTTGGTTCTCTGGGTATTACTGTTGTGACAAGGGAGATTACTCCTGAGTGGTGCTTGACTCTTGGTTCTCTGGGTATTACTGTTGTGACAAGGGAGATTACTCCTGAGTGGTGCTTGACTCTTGGTTCTCTGGGTATTACTGTTGTGACGAGGGAGATTACTCGTGAGTAGTTCTTGACTCTTGGTTCTCTGGGTATTACTGTTGTGATGAGGGAGATTCCTCCTGAGTTCTTCTTGACTCTTGGTTCTCTGTGTATCACTGCTGTGAAGAGGGAGATTACTCCTGAGTAGTTCTTGACTCTTGGTTCTCTAGGTATTACTACTGTGATGAGGGAGATTACTCCTGAGTGGGCTTGACTCTTGGTTCTCTGGGTATTACTACTGTGATGAGGGAGATTACTCCTGAGTAGTTTTTGACTCTTGGTTCTCTGGGTATTACTACTGTGATGAGGGAGATTACTCCTGAGTGGTGCTTGACTATTGGTTCTCTGGGTATCACTACTGTGATGAGGGAGATTACTCCTGAGTGGTGCTTGACTCTTGGTTCTCTGGGTATCACTGCAGTGAGAACAGAGGTTACTCCCAAGTGGGTTTTGACTCTTGGTTCTCTGGGAATCACTGCTGTGAAGAAGGGAGATTACACCTGGGTGGTGCTTGACTCTTGTTTCTCTAGGTATCACTACTGTGATGAGGGAGATTACTCCTGAGTGGTGCTTGACTCTTGGTTCACTGGGTATCACTGCTGTGAAGAGGGAGATTACTCCTGAGTGATTCTTGACTCTTGGTTCTCTGGGTATCACTGTTGTGATGAGGGAGATTACTTCTGAGTGCTTCTTGACTCTTGGTTCTCTGGGTATCACTGCTGTGATGAGGGAGATTACTCCTAAATGGTGCTTGACTCTTGGTTCTCTGGGTATCACTGCTGTGAAGAGGGAGATTACACCTGAATGGTGCTTGACTCTTGGTTCTCTGGGTATCACTGCTGTGATGAGGGAGATTTCTCCTGAGTGGTGCTTGACTCTTGGTTCTCTGGGTATTACTGTTGTGACAAGGGAGATTACTCCTGAGTGGTTCTTGACTCTTGGTTCTCTGGGTATTACTGTTGTGACAAGGGAGATTACTCCTGGTGGTGCTTGACTCTTGGTTCTCTGGGTATTACTGTTGCGACAAGGGAGATTACTCCTGAGTGGTGCTTGACTCTTTGTTCTCTGGGTATCACTGCTGTGAAGAGGGAGATTACACCTGAGTGGTGCTTGACTCTTGGGTCTCTAGGTATCACTACTGTGATGAGGGAGATTACTCCTGAGTGGTTCTTGACTCTTGGTTCTTTGGGTATCACCGCTGTGAAGAGGGAGATTACTCCTAAGTGGTGATTGACTCTGGGTTCTCTGGGTATTACTGTTGTGACAAGGGAGATTACTCCTGAGTGGTTCTTGACTATTGGTTCTCTGGGTATCACTACTGTGATGAGGGAGATTACTCCTGAGTGGTGCTTGACTCTTGGTTCTCTGGGTATCACTGCAGTGACAACGGAGATTACTCCTAAGTGGTGATTGACTCTGGGTTCTCTGGGTATTACTGTTGTGACAAGGGAGATTACTCCTGAGTGGTTCTTGACTATTGGTTCTCTAGGTATCACTACTGTGATGAGGGAGATTACTCCTGAGTGGTTCTTGACTCTTGGTTCTTTGGGTATCACTGCTGTGAAGAGGGAGATTACTCCTAAGTGGTGATTGACTCTGGGTTCTCTGGGTATTACTGTTGTGACAAGGGAGATTACTCCTGAGTGGTTCTTGACTATTGGTTCTCTGGGTATCACTACTGTGATAAGGGAGATTACTCCTGAGTGGTGCTTGACTCTTGGTTCTCTGGGTATCACTGCAGTGACAACGGAGATTACTCCCAAGTGGGTTTTGACTCTTGGTTCTCTGGGAATCACTGCTGTGAAAAGGGAGATTATACCTGAGTGGTGCTTGACTCTTGGTTCTCTAGGTATCACTACTGTGATGAGGGAGATTACTCCTGAGTGGTGCTTGACTCTTGGTTCACTGGGTATCACTGCTGTGAAGAGGGATATTACTCCTGAGTGATTCTTGACTCTTAGTTCTCTGGGTATCACTGTTGTGATGAGAGAGATTACTCCTGAGTGCTTCCTGGCTCTTGGTTCTCTGGGTATCACTGCTGTGAAGAGGGAGATTACACCTGAGTGGTGCTTGACTCTTGGTTCTCTGGGTATTACTGTTGTGACCAGGGAGATTACTCCTGAGTGGTTCTTGACTCTTGGTTCTCTGGGTATCACTACTGTGATGAGGGAGATTACTCCTGAGTGCTTCCTGGCTCTTGGTTCTCTGGGTATTACTGTTGTGACAAGGGAGATTACACCTGAGTGGTGCTTGACTCTTGGTTCTCTGGGTATTACTGTTGTGACAAGGGAGATTACTCCTGAGTGGTGCTTGACTCTTGGTTCTCTGGGTATTACTGTTGTGACGAGGGAGATTACTCCTGAGTTCTTCTTGACTCTTGGTTCTCTGTGTATCACTGCTGTGAAGAGGGAGATTACTCCTGAGTAGTTCTTGACTCTTGGTTCTGTGGGTATCACTACTGTGATGAGGGAGATTACTTTGAGTGGTGCTTGACTCTTGGTTCTCTGGGTATTACTGTTGTGACAAGGGAGATTACTCCTGAGTGGTTCTTGACTCTTGGTTCTCTGGGTATTACTTTTGTGACAAGGGATATTACTCCTGAGTGGTGCTTGACTCTTGGTTCTCTGGGTATTACTGTTGTGACAAGGGAGATTACTCCTGAGTGGTGCTTGACTCTTGGTTCTCTGGGTATTACTGTTGTGACGAGGGAGATTACTCCTGAGTGGTTCTTGACTCTTGGTTCTCTGGGTATTACTGTTGTGACGAGGGAGATTACTCCTGAGTTCTTCTTGACTCTTGGTTCTCTGTGTATCACTGCTGTGAAGAGGGAGATTACTCCTGAGTAGTTCTTGACTCTTGGTTCTCTAGGTATTACTACTGTGATGAGGGAGATTACTCCTGAGTGGGCTTGACTATTGGTTCTCTGGGTATTACTACTGTGATGAGGGAGATTACTCCTGAGTGCTTCTTGACCCTTGGATCTCTGGGTATCACTGCTGTGATGAGGGAGATTACTCCTGAGTGGTGCTTGACTCTTGGTTCTCTGGGTATCACTGCTGTGAAGAGGGAGATTACACCTGAGTGGTGCTTGACTCTTGGTTCTCTAGGTATCACTACTGTGATGAGGGAGATTACTCCTGAGTGGTTCTTGACTCTTGGTTCTTTGGGTATCACTGCTGTGAAGAGGGACGTTACCCCTAAGTGGTAATTGACTCTGGGTTCTCTGGGTATTACTGTTGTGACAAGGGAGACTACTCCTGCTGAGTGGTTCTTGACTATTGGTTCTCTGGGTATCACTACTGTGATAAGGGAGATTACTCCTGAGTGGTGCTTGACTCTTGGTTCTCTGGATATCACTGCAGTGACAACGGAGATTACTCCCAAGTGGGTTTAGACTCTTGGTTCTCTGGGAATCACTGCTGTGAAAAGGGAGATTATACCTGAGTGGTGCTTGACTCTTGGTTCTCTAGGTATCACTACTGTGATGAGGGAGATTACTCCTGAGTGGTGCTTGACTCTTGGTTCACTGGGTATCACTGCTGTGAAGAGGGATATTACTCCTGAGTGATTCTTGACTCTTGGTTCTCTGGGTATCACTGTTGTGACAAGGGAAATTACTCCTGAGTAGTTCTTGACTCTTGGTTCTATGGGTATTACTGTTGTGACAAGGGAGATTACTCCTGAGTACTTCTTGACTCTTGGTTCTCTGGGTATCACTACTGTGATGAGGGAGATTACTCCTGAGTGGTGCTTGACTCTTGGTTCTCTGGGTATTACTACTGTGATGCGGGAGATTACTCCTGAGTGGTGTTTGACTCTTGGTTCTCTGGGTATTACTTTTGTGACAAGGGATATTACTCCTGAGTGGTGCTTGACTCTTGGTTCTCTGGGTATTACTACTGTGATGAGGGAGATTACTCCTGAGTAGTTCTTGACTCTTGGTTCTCTGGGTATTACTGTTGTGACAAGGGAGATTACTCCTGAGTTCTTCTTGACTCTTGGTTCTCTGGGTATCACTGCTGTGATGAGGGAGACTACTCCTAAGTGGTGCTTGACTCTTGGTTCTCTGGGTATCACTGCTGTGAAGAGGGAGATTACACCTGAATGGTGCTTGACTCTTGGTTCTCTGGGTATTACTACTGTGATGAGGGAGATTACTCCTGAGTAGTTTTTGACTCTTGGTTCTCTGGGTATTACTACTGTGATGAGGGAGATTACTCCTGAGTGGTGCTTGACTATTGGTTCTCTGGGTATCACTACTGTGATGAGGGAGATTACTCCTGAGTGGTGCTTGACTCTTGGTTCTCTGGGTATCACTGCAGTGAGAACAGAGGTTACTCCCAAGTGGGTTTTGACTCTTGGTTCTCTGGGAATCACTGCTGTGAAAAGGGAGATTACACCTGGGTGGTGCTTGACTCTTGTTTCTCTAGGTATCACTACTGTGATGAGGGAGATTACTCCTGAGTGGTGCTTGACTCTTGGTTCACTGGGTATCACTGCTGTGAAGAGGGAGATTACTCCTGAGTGATTCTTGACTCTTGGTTCTCTGGGTATCACTGTTGTGATGAGGGAGATTACTTCTGAGTGCTTCTTGACTCTTGGTTCTCTGGGTATCACTGCTGTGATGAGGGAGATTACTCCTAAATGGTGCTTGACTCTTGGTTCTCTGGGTATCACTGCTGTGAAGAGGGAGATTACACCTGAATGGTGCTTGACTCTTGGTTCTCTGGGTATCACTGCTGTGATGAGGGAGATTTCTCCTGAGTGGTGCTTGACTCTTGGTTCTCTGGGTATTACTGTTGTGACAAGGGAGATTACTCCTGAGTGGTTCTTGACTCTTGGTTCTCTGGGTATTACTGTTGTGACAAGGGAGATTACTCCTGGTGGTGCTTGACTCTTGGTTCTCTGGGTATTACTGTTGCGACAAGGGAGATTACTCCTGAGTGGTGCTTGACTCTTTGTTCTCTGGGTATCACTGCTGTGAAGAGGGAGATTACACCTGAGTGGTGCTTGACTCTTGGGTCTCTAGGTATCACTACTGTGATGAGGGAGATTACTCCTGAGTGGTTCTTGACTCTTGGTTCTTTGGGTATCACCGCTGTGAAGAGGGAGATTACTCCTAAGTGGTGATTGACTCTGGGTTCTCTGGGTATTACTGTTGTGACAAGGGAGATTACTCCTGAGTGGTTCTTGACTATTGGTTCTCTGGGTATCACTACTGTGATGAGGGAGATTACTCCTGAGTGGTGCTTGACTCTTGGTTCTCTGGGTATCACTGCAGTGACAACGGAGATTACTCCTAAGTGGTGATTGACTCTGGGTTCTCTGGGTATTACTGTTGTGACAAGGGAGATTACTCCTGAGTGGTTCTTGACTATTGGTTCTCTAGGTATCACTACTGTGATGAGGGAGATTACTCCTGAGTGGTTCTTGACTCTTGGTTCTTTGGGTATCACTGCTGTGAAGAGGGAGATTACTCCTAAGTGGTGATTGACTCTGGGTTCTCTGGGTATTACTGTTGTGACAAGGGAGATTACTCCTGAGTGGTTCTTGACTATTGGTTCTCTGGGTATCACTACTGTGATAAGGGAGATTACTCCTGAGTGGTGCTTGACTCTTGGTTCTCTGGGTATCACTGCAGTGACAACGGAGATTACTCCCAAGTGGGTTTTGACTCTTGGTTCTCTGGGAATCACTGCTGTGAAAAGGGAGATTATACCTGAGTGGTGCTTGACTCTTGGTTCTCTAGGTATCACTACTGTGATGAGGGAGATTACTCCTGAGTGGTGCTTGACTCTTGGTTCACTGGGTATCACTGCTGTGAAGAGGGATATTACTCCTGAGTGATTCTTGACTCTTAGTTCTCTGGGTATCACTGTTGTGATGAGAGAGATTACTCCTGAGTGCTTCCTGGCTCTTGGTTCTCTGGGTATCACTGCTGTGAAGAGGGAGATTACACCTGAGTGGTGCTTGACTCTTGGTTCTCTGGGTATTACTGTTGTGACCAGGGAGATTACTCCTGAGTGGTTCTTGACTCTTGGTTCTCTGGGAATCACTGCTGTGAAAAGGGAGATTACTCCTGAGTGGTGCTTGACTCTTGGTTCTCTAGGTATCACTACTGTGATGAGGGAGATTACTCCTGAGTGGTGCTTGACTCTTGGTTCTCTGGGTATCACTGCAGTGACAACGGAGATTACTTCCAAGTGGTTTTTGACTCTTGGTTCTCTGGGAATCACTGCTGTGAAGAGGGAGATTACTCCTGAGTGGTTCTTGACTCTTGGTTCTTTGGGTATCACTGCTGTGAAGAGGGAGATTACCACTAAGTGGTGATTGACTCTGGGTTCTCTGGGTATTACTGTTGTGACAAGGGAGATTACTCCTGAGTGGTTCTTGACTATTGGTTCTCTGGGTATCACTACTGTGATGAGGGAGATTACTCCTGAGTGGTGCTTGACTCTTGGTTCTCTGGGTATCACTGCAGTGACAACAGAGATTACTCCCAAGTGGGTTTTGACTCTTGGTTCTCTGGGAATCACTGCTGTGAAAAGGGAGATTACACCTGAGTGGTGCTTGACTCTTGGTTCTCTAGGTATCACTACTGTGATGAGGGAGATTACACCTGAGTGGTGCTTGACTCTTGGTTCTCTAGGTATCACTGCTGTGAAGAGGGAGATTACTCCTGAGTGATTCTTGACTCTTGGTTCTCTGGGTATCACTGCTGTGAAGAGGGAGATTACACCTGAGTGGTGCTTGACTCTTGGTTCTCTGGGTATCACTGCTGTGATGAGGGAGATTACTCCTGAGTGGTGCTTGACTCTTGGTTCTCTGGGTATTACTGTTGTGACAAGGGAGATTACTCCTGAGTGGTTCTTGACTCTTGGTTCTCTGGGTATTACTGTTGTGACAAGGGAGATTACTCCTGAGTGGTGCTTGACTCTTGGTTCTCTGGGTATTACTGTTGTGACAAGGGAGATTACTCCTGAGTGGTGCTTGACTCTTGGTTCTCTGGGTATTACTGTTGTGACGAGGGAGATTACTCCTGAGTTCTTCTTGACTCTTGGTTCTCTGTGTATCACTGCTGTGAAGAGGGAGATTACTCCTGAGTAGTTCTTGACTCTTGGTTCTGTGGGTATCACTACTGTGATGAGGGAGATTACTTTGAGTGGTGCTTGACTCTTGGTTCTCTGGGTATTACTGTTGTGACAAGGGAGATTACTCCTGAGTGGTTCTTGACTCTTGGTTCTCTGGGTATTACTTTTGTGACAAGGGATATTACTCCTGAGTGGTGCTTGACTCTTGGTTCTCTGGGTATTACTGTTGTGACAAGGGAGATTACTCCTGAGTGGTGCTTGACTCTTGGTTCTCTGGGTATTACTGTTGTGACGAGGGAGATTACTCCTGAGTGGTTCTTGACTCTTGGTTCTCTGGGTATTACTGTTGTGACGAGGGAGATTACTCCTGAGTTCTTCTTGACTCTTGGTTCTCTGTATATCACTGCTGTGAAGAGGGAGATTACTCCTGAGTAGTTCTTGACTCTTGGTTCTCTAGGTATTACTACTGTGATGAGGGAGATTACTCCTGAGTGGGCTTGACTATTGGTTCTCTGGGTATTACTACTGTGATGAGGGAGATTACTCCTGAGTGCTTCTTGACCCTTGGATCTCTGGGTATCACTGCTGTGATGAGGGAGATTACTCCTGAGTGGTGCTTGACTCTTGGTTCTCTGGGTATCACTGCTGTGAAGAGGGAGATTACACCTGAGTGGTGCTTGACTCTTGGTTCTCTAGGTATCACTACTGTGATGAGGGAGATTACTCCTGAGTGGTTCTTGACTCTTGGTTCTTTGGGTATCACTGCTGTGAAGAGGGACGTTACCCCTAAGTGGTAATTGACTCTGGGTTCTCTGGGTATTACTGTTGTGACAAGGGAGACTACTCCTGCTGAGTGGTTCTTGACTATTGGTTCTCTGGGTATCACTACTGTGATAAGGGAGATTACTCCTGAGTGGTGCTTGACTCTTGGTTCTCTGGATATCACTGCAGTGACAACGGAGATTACTCCCAAGTGGGTTTAGACTCTTGGTTCTCTGGGAATCACTGCTGTGAAAAGGGAGATTATACCTGAGTGGTGCTTGACTCTTGGTTCTCTAGGTATCACTACTGTGATGAGGGAGATTACTCCTGAGTGGTGCTTGACTCTTGGTTCACTGGGTATCACTGCTGTGAAGAGGGATATTACTCCTGAGTGATTCTTGACTCTTGGTTCTCTGGGTATCACTGTTGTGACAAGGGAAATTACTCCTGAGTAGTTCTTGACTCTTGGTTCTATGGGTATTACTGTTGTGACAAGGGAGATTACTCCTGAGTACTTCTTGACTCTTGGTTCTCTGGGTATCACTACTGTGATGAGGGAGATTACTCCTGAGTGGTGCTTGACTCTTGGTTCTCTGGGTATTACTACTGTGATGCGGGAGATTACTCCTGAGTGGTGTTTGACTCTTGGTTCTCTGGGTATTACTTTTGTGACAAGGGATATTACTCCTGAGTGGTGCTTGACTCTTGGTTCTCTGGGTATTACTACTGTGATGAGGGAGATTACTCCTGAGTAGTTCTTGACTCTTGGTTCTCTGGGTATTACTGTTGTGACGAGGGAGATTACTCCTGAGTTCTTCTTGACTCTTGGTTCTCTGGGTATCACTGCTGTGATGAGGGAGACTACTCCTAAGTGGTGCTTGACTCTTGGTTCTCTGGGTATCACTGCTGTGAAGAGGGAGATTACACCTGAATGGTGCTTGACTCTTGGTTCTCTGGGTATCACTGCTGTGATGAGGGAGATTTCTCCTGAGTGGTGCTTGACTATTGGTTCTCTGGGTATCACTGCTGTGACAAGGGAGATTACTCCTGAGTGGTTCTTGACTCTTGGTTCTCTGGGTATTACTGTTGTGACAAGGGAGATTACTCCTGAGTGGTTCTTGACTCTTGGTTCTCTGGGTATCACTACTGTGATGAGGGAGATTACTCCTGAGTGGTGCTTGACTCTTGGTTCTCTGGGTATTACTGTGTGACAAGGGAGATTACTCCTGAGTGGTGCTTGACTCTTGGTTCTCTGGGTATTACTGTTGTGACGAGGGAGATTACTCGTGAGTAGTTCTTGACTCTTGGTTCTCTGGGTATTACTGTTGTGACGAGGGAGATTACTCCTGAGTTCTTCTTGACTCTTGGTTCTCTGTGTATCACTGCTGTGAAGAGGGAGATTACTCCTGAGTAGTTCTTGACTCTTGGTTCTCTAGGTATTACTACTGTGATGAGGCAGATTACTCCTGAGTGGGCTTGACTCTTGGTTCTCTGGGTATTACTACTGTGATGAGGGAGATTACTCCTGAGTAGTTCTTGACTCTTGGTTCTCTGGGTATTACTACTGTGATGAGGGAGATTACTCCTGAGTGGTGCTTGACTATTGGTTCTCTGGGTATCACTACTGTGATGAGGGAGATTACTCCTGAGTGGTGCTTGACTCTTGGTTCTCTGGGTATCACTGCAGTGACAACAGAGGTTACTCCCAAGTGGGTTTTGACTCTTGGTTCTCTGGGAATCACTGCTGTGAAAAGAGAGATTACACCTGAGTGGTTCATGTCTCTCGGTTCTCTAGGTATCACTACTGTGATGAACGAGATTACTCCTGAGTGGTGCTTGACAATTGGTTCACTGGGTATCACTGCTGTGAAGAGGGAGATTACTCCTGAGTGATTCTTGACACTTACTTCTCTGGGAATCACTACTCTGATGAGGGAGATTACTCCTGAGTAGTTCTTGACTCTTGATTCTATGGGTATTACTGTTGTGACAAGGGAGATTACTCCTGAGTAGTTCTTGACTCTTGGTTCTCTGTGTATCACTGCTGTGAAGAGGGAGATTGCTCCTGAGTAGTTCTTGACTCTTGGTACTCTAGGTATTACTACTGTGATGAGGGAGATTACTCCTGAGTGGTGCTTGACTCTTGGTTCTCTGGGTATTACTACTGTTATGAGGGAGATTACTCCTGAGTAGTTCTTGACTCTTGGTTTTCTGGGTATTACTACTGTGATGAGGGAGATTACTCCTGAGTGGTGCTTGACTCTTGGTTCTCTGGCTATCACTGCTGTGAAGAGGGAGATTACTCCTGAGTGATTCTTGACTCTTGGTTCTCTGTGTATCACTATTGTGATGAGGGAGATTATTCCTGAGTGCTTCTTCTCTGGGTATCACTGCTGTGATGAGGGAGATTACTCCTGAGTGGTGCTTGACTCTTGGTTCTCTGGGTATCACTGCGGTGAAGAGGGAGATTTCACCTGAGTGGTGCTTGACTCTTGGTTCTCTAGGTATCACTACTGTGATGACGGAGATTACTCCTGAGTGGTTCTTGACTCTAGGTTCTTTGGGTATCACTGCTGTGAAGAGGGAGATTACTCCTAAGTGGTGCTTGACTCTTGGTTCTCTGGGTATCACTGTTGTGATGAGGGAGATTACTCCTGAGTGCTTCTTGACTCTTGGTTCTCTGGGTATCACTGCTGTGATGAGGGAGACTGCTCCTAAGTGGTGCTTGACTCTTAGTTCTCTGGGTATCACTGCTGTGAAGAGGGAGATTACACCTGAGTGGTGCTTGACTCTTGGTTCTCTGGGTATCACTGCTGTGATGAGGGAGATTACTCCTGAGTGGTGCTTGACTATTGGTTCTCTGGGTATCACTGCTGTGACAAGGGAGATTACTCCTGAGTGGTTCTTGACTCTTGGTTCTCTGGGTATTACTGTTGTGACAAGGGAGATTACTCCTGAGTGGTTCTTGACTCTTGGTTCTCTGGGTATCACTACTGTGATGAGGGAGATTACTCCTGAGTGGTGCTTGACTCTTGGTTCTCTGGGTATTACTGTTGTGACAAGGGAGATTACTCCTGAGTGGTGCTTGACTCTTGGTTCTGTGGGTATCACTACTGTGATGAGGGAGATTACTTTGAGTGGTGCTTGACTCTTGGTTCTCTGGGTATTACTGTTGTGACAACGGAGATTACTCCTGAGTGGTTCTTGACTCTTGGTTCTCTGGGTATTACTTTTGTGACAAGGGATATTACTCCTGAGTGGTGCTTGACTCTTGGTTCTCTGGGTATTACTGTTGTGACGAGGGAGATTACTCGTGAGTAGTTCTTGACTCTTGGTTCTCTGGGTATTACTGTTGTGACGGGGGAGATTACTCCTGAGTGGTTCTTGACTCTTGGTTCTCTGGGTATTACTGTTGTGACGAGGGAGATTACTCCTGAGTTCTTCTTGACTCTTGGTTCTCTGTGTATCACTGCTGTGAAGAGGGAGATTACTCCTGAGTAGTTCTTGACTCTTGGTTCTCTAGGTATTACTACTGTGATGAGGGAGATTACTCCTGAGTGGGCTTGACTCTTGGTTCTCTGGGTATTACTACTGTGATGAGGGAGATTACTCCTGAGTGCTTCTTGACCCTTGGATCTCTGGGTATCAGTGCTGTGATGAGGGAGATTACTCCTGAGTGGTGCTTGACTCTTGGTTCTCTGGGTAACACTGCTGTGAAGAGGGAGATTACACCTGAGTGGTGCTTGACTCTTGGTTCTCTAGGTATCACTACTGTGATGAGGGAGATTACTCCTGAGTGGTTCTTGACTCTTGGTTCTTTGGGTATCACTGCTGTGAAGAGGGAGATTACTCCTAAGTGGTGATTGACTCTGGGTTCTCTGGGTATTACTGTTGTGACAAGGGAGATTACTCCTGAGTGGTTCTTGACTATTGGTTCTCTGGGTATCACTACTGTGATAAGGGAGATTACTCCTGAGTGGTGCTTGACTCTTGGTTCTCTGGGTATCACTGCAGTGACAACGGAGATTACTCCCAAGTGGGTTTTGACTCTTGGTTCTCTGGGAATCACTGCTGTGAAAAGGGAGATTATACCTGAGTGGTGCTTGACTCTTGGTTCTCTAGGTATCACTACTGTGATGAGGGAGACTGCTCCTAAGTGGTGCTTGACTCTTGGTTCTCTGGGTATCACTGCTGTGAAAAGGGAGATTACTCCTGAGTGCTTCTTGACTCTTGGTTCTCTGGGTATCACTGCTGTGATGAGGGAGACTGCTCCTAAGTGGTGCTTGACTCTTGGTTCTCTGGGTATCACTGCTGTGAAGAGGGAGATTACACCTGAGTGGTGCTTGACTCTTGGTTCTCTGGGTATCACTGCTGTGATGAGGGAGATTACTCCTGAGTGGTGCTTGACTATTGGTTCTCTGGGTATCACTGCTGTGACAAGGGAGATTACTCCTGAGTGGTTCTTGACTCTTGGTTCTCTGGGTATTACTGTTGTGACAAGGGAGATTACTCCTGAGTGGTTCTTGACTCTTGGTTCTCTGGGTATCACTACTGTGATGAGGGAGATTACTCCTGAGTGGTGCTTGACTCTTGGTTCTCTGGGTATTACTGTTGTGACAAGGGAGATTACTCCTGAGTGGTGCTTGACTCTTGGTTCTGTGGGTATCACTACTGTGATGAGGGAGATTACTTTGAGTGGTGCTTGACTCTTGGTTCTCTGGGTATTACTGTTGTGACAACGGAGATTACTCCTGAGTGGTTCTTGACTCTTGGTTCTCTGGGTATTACTTTTGTGACAAGGGATATTACTCCTGAGTGGTGCTTGACTCTTGGTTCTCTGGGTATTACTGTTGTGACGAGGGAGATTACTCGTGAGTAGTTCTTGACTCTTGGTTCTCTGGGTATTACTGTTGTGACGGGGGAGATTACTCCTGAGTGGTTCTTGACTCTTGGTTCTCTGGGTATTACTGTTGTGACGAGGGAGATTACTCCTGAGTTCTTCTTGACTCTTGGTTCTCTGTGTATCACTGCTGTGAAGAGGGAGATTACTCCTGAGTAGTTCTTGACTCTTGGTTCTCTAGGTATTACTACTGTGATGAGGGAGATTACTCCTGAGTGGGCTTGACTCTTGGTTCTCTGGGTATTACTACTGTGATGAGGGAGATTACTCCTGAGTGCTTCTTGACCCTTGGATCTCTGGGTATCAGTGCTGTGATGAGGGAGATTACTCCTGAGTGGTGCTTGACTCTTGGTTCTCTGGGTAACACTGCTGTGAAGAGGGAGATTACACCTGAGTGGTGCTTGACTCTTGGTTCTCTAGGTATCACTACTGTGATGAGGGAGATTACTCCTGAGTGGTTCTTGACTCTTGGTTCTTTGGGTATCACTGCTGTGAAGAGGGAGATTACTCCTAAGTGGTGATTGACTCTGGGTTCTCTGGGTATTACTGTTGTGACAAGGGAGATTACTCCTGAGTGGTTCTTGACTATTGGTTCTCTGGGTATCACTACTGTGATAAGGGAGATTACTCCTGAGTGGTGCTTGACTCTTGGTTCTCTGGGTATCACTGCAGTGACAACGGAGATTACTCCCAAGTGGGTTTTGACTCTTGGTTCTCTGGGAATCACTGCTGTGAAAAGGGAGATTATACCTGAGTGGTGCTTGACTCTTGGTTCTCTAGGTATCACTACTGTGATGAGGGAGATTACTCCTGAGTGGTGCTTGACTCTTGGTTCACTGGGTATCACTGCTGTGAAGAGGGATATTACTCCTGAGTGATTCTTGACTCTTAGTTCTCTGGGTATCACTGTTGTGATGAGAGAGATTACTCCTGAGTGCTTCCTGGCTCTTGGTTCTCTGGGTATCACTGCTGTGAAGAGGGAGATTACACCTGAGTGGTGCTTGACTCTTGGTTCTCTGGGTATTACTGTTGTGACCAGGGAGATTACTCCTGAGTGGTTCTTGACTCTTGGTTCTCTGGGTATCACTACTGTGATGAGGGAGATTACTCCTGAGTGGTGCTTGACTCTTGGTTCTCTGGGTATCACTGCAGTGACAACGGAGATTACTTCCAAGTGGTTTTTGACTCTTGGTTCTCTGGGAATCACTGCTGTGAAAAGGGAGATTACACCTGAGTGGTGCTTGACTCTTGGTTCTCTAGGTATCACTACTGTGATGAGGGAGATTACTCCTGAGTGGTGCTTGACTCTTGGTTCTCTGGGTATCACTGCAGTGACAACGGAGATTACTTCCAAGTGGTTTTTGACTCTTGGTTCTCTGGGAATCACTGCTGTGAAGAGGGAGATTACTCCTGAGTGGTGCTTGACTCTTGGTTCTCTAGATATCACTACTGTGATGAGGGAGATTACACCTGAGTGGTGCTTGACTCTTGGTTCTCTAGGTATCACTGCTGTGAAGAGGGAGATTACTCCTGAGTGATTCTTGACTCTTGGTTCTCTGGGTATCACTGCTGTGAAGAGGGAGATTACACCTGAGTGGTGCTTGACTCTTGGTTCTCTGGGTATCACTGCTGTGATGAGGGAGATTACTCCTGAGTGGTGCTTGACTCTTGGTTCTCTGGGTATTACTGTTGTGACAAGGGAGATTACTCCTGAGTGGTTCTTGACTCTTGGTTCTCTGGGTATTACTGTTGTGACAAGGGAGATCACTCCTGAGTGGTGCTTGACTCTTGGTTCTCTGGGTATCACTACTGTGATGAGGGAGATTACTCCTGAGTGGTGCTTGACTCTTGGTTCTCTGGGTATCACTGCAGTGACAACAGAGATTACTCCCAAGTGGGTTTTGACTCTTGGTTCTCTGGGAATCACTGCTGTGAAAAGGGAGATTACACCTGAGTGGTGCTTGACTCTTGGTTCTCTAGATATCACTACTGTGATGAGGGAGATTACACCTGAGTGGTGCTTGACTCTTGGTTCTCTAGGTATCACTGCTGTGAAGAGGGAGATTACTCCTGAGTGATTCTTGACTCTTGGTTCTCTGGGTATCACTGCTGTGAAGAGGGAGATTACACCTGAGTGGTGCTTGACTCTTGGTTCTCTGGGTATCACTGCTGTGATGAGGGAGATTACTCCTGAGTGGTGCTTGACTCTTGGTTCTCTGGGTATTACTGTTGTGACAAGGGAGATTACTCCTGAGTGGTTCTTGACTCTTGGTTCTCTGGGTATTACTGTTGTGACAAGGGAGATTACTCCTGAGTGGTGCTTGACTCTTGGTTCTCTGGGTATTACTGTTGTGACGAGGGAGATTACGCGTGAGTAGTTCTTGACTCTTGGTTCTCTGGGTATTACTGTTGTGACGAGGGAGATTACTCCTGAGTTCTTCTTGACTCTTGGTTCTCTGTGTATCACTGCTGTGAAGAGGGAGATTACTCCTGAGTAGTTCTTGACTCTTGGTTCTCTAGGTATTACTACTGTGATGAGGGAGATTACTCCTGAGTGGGCTTGACTCTTGGTTCTCTGGGTATTACTACTGTGATGAGGGAGATTACTCCTGAGTAGTTTTTGACTCTTGGTTCTCTGGGTATTACTACTGTAATGAGGGAGATTACTCCTGAGTGGTGCTTGACTATTGGTTCTCTGGGTATCACTACTGTGATGAGGGAGATTACTCCTGAGTGGTGCTTGACTCTTGGTTCTCTGGGTATCACTGCAATGAGAACAGAGGTTACTCCCAAGTGGGTTTTGACTCTTGGTTCTCTGGGAATCACTGCTGTGAAAAAGGAGATTACACCTGGGTGGTGCTTGACTCTTGTTTCTCTAGGTATCACTACTGTGATGAGGGAGATTACTCCTGAGTGGTGCTTGACTCTTGGTTCACTGGGTATCACTGCTGTGAAGAGGGAGATTACTCCTGAGTGATTCTTGACTCTTGGTTCTCTGGGTATCACTGTTGTGATGAGAGAGATTACTTCTGAGTGCTTCTTGACTCTTGGTTCTCTGGGTATCACTGCTGTGATGAGGGAGATTACTCCTAAATGGTGCTTGACTCTTGGTTCTCTGGGTATCACTGCTGTGAAGAGGGAGATTACACCTGAATGGTGCTTGACTCTTGGTTCTCTGGGTATCACTGCTGTGATGAGGGAGATTTCTCCTGAGTGGTGCTTGACTCTTGGTTCTCTGGGTATTACTGTTGTGACAAGGGAGATTACTCCTGAGTGGTTCTTGACTCTTGGTTCTCTGGGTATTACTGTTGTGACAAGGGAGATTACTCCTGGTGGTGCTTGACTCTTGGTTCTCTGGGTATTACTGTTGCGACAAGGGAGATTACTCCTGAGTGGTGCTTGACTCTTTGTTCTCTGGGTATCACTGCTGTGAAGAGGGAGATTACACCTGAGTGGTGCTTGACTCTTGGGTCTCTAGGTATCACTACTGTGATGAGGGAGATTACTCCTGAGTGATTCTTGACTCTTGGTTCTTTGGGTATCACCGCTGTGAAGAGGGAGATTACTCCTAAGTGGTGATTGACTCTGGGTTCTCTGGGTATTACTGTTGTGACAAGGGAGATTACTCCTGAGTGGTTCTTGACTATTGGTTCTCTGGGTATCACTACTGTGATGAGGGAGATTACTCCTGAGTGGTGCTTGACTCTTGGTTCTCTGGGTATCACTGCAGTGACAACGGAGATTACTGCTGAGTGGTGCTTGACTCTTGGTTCTCTGGGTATTACTGTTGTGACAAGGGAGATTACTCCTGAGTGGTGCTTGACTCTTGGTTCTCTGGGTATTACTGTTGTGACGAGGGAGATTACTCGTGAGTAGTTCTTGACTCTTGGTTCTCTGGGTATTACTGTTGTGACGAGGGAGATTACTCCTGAGTTCTTCTTGACTCTTGGTTCTCTGTGTATCACTGCTGTGAAGAGGGAGATTACTCCTGAGTGGTGCTTGACTCTTGGTTCTCTGGGTATCACTGCAGTGACAACGGAGATTACTTCCAAGTGGTTTTTGACTCTTGGTTCTCTGGGAATCACTGCTGTGAAAAGGGAGATTACACCTGAGTGGTGCTTGACTCTTGGTTCTCTAGGTATCACTACTGTGATGAGGGAGATTACTCCTGAGTGGTGCTTGACTCTTGGTTCTCTGGGTATCACTGCAGTGACAACAGAGATTACTTCCAAGTGGTTTTTGACTCTTGGTTCTCTGGGAATCACTGCTGTGAAGAGGGAGATTACTCCTGAGTGGTTCTTGACTCTTGGTTCTTTGGGCGTCACTGCTGTGAAGAGGGAGATTACTACTAAGTGGTGATTGACTCTGGGTTCTCTGGGTATTACTGTTGTGACAAGGGAGATTACTCCTGAGTGGTTCTTGACTATTGGTTCTCTGGGTATCACTACTGTGATGAGGGAGATTACTCCTGAGTGGTGCTTGACTCTTGGTTCTCTGGGTATCACTGCAGTGACAACAGAGATTACTCCCAAGTGGGTTTTGACTCTTGGTTCTCTGGGAATCACTGCTGTGAAAAGGGAGATTACACCTGAGTGGTGCTTGACTCTTGGTTCTCTAGATATCACTACTGTGATGAGGGAGATTACACCTGAGTGGTGCTTGACTCTTGGTTCTCTAGGTATCACTGCTGTGAAGAGGGAGATTACTCCTGAGTGGCGCTTGACTCTTGGTTCTCTGGGTATCACTGCTGTGATGAGGGAGATTACTCCTGAGTGGTGCTTGACTCTTGGTTCTCTGGGTATTACTGTTGTGACAAGGGAGATTACTCCTGAGTGGTTCTTGACTCTTGGTTCTCTGGGTATTACTGTTGTGACAAGGGAGATTACTCCTGAGTGGTGCTTGACTCTTGGTTCTCTGGGTATTACTGTTGTGACAAGGGAGATTACTCCTGAGTGGTGCTTGACTCTTGGTTCTCTGGGTATTACTGTTGTGACGAGGGAGATTACTCGTGAGTAGTTCTTGACTCTTGGTTCTCTGGGTATTACTGTTGTGACGAGGGAGATTACTCCTGAGTTCTTCTTGACTCTTGGTTCTCTGTGTATCACTGCTGTGAAGAGGGAGATTACTCCTGAGTAGTTCTTGACTCTTGGTTCTCTAGGTATTACTACTGTGATGAGGGAGATTACTCCTGAGTGGGCTTGACTCTTGGTTCTCTGGGTATTACTACTGTGATGAGGGAGATTACTCCTGAGTAGTTTTTGACTCTTGGTTCTCTGGGTATTACTACTGTGATGAGGGAGATTACTCCTGAGTGGTGCTTGACTATTGGTTCTCTGGGTATCACTACTGTGATGAGGGAGATTACTCCTGAGTGGTGCTTGACTCTTGGTTCTCTGGGTATCACTGCAGTGAGAACAGAGGTTACTCCCAAGTGGGTTTTGACTCTTGGTTCTCTGGGAATCACTGCTGTGAAAAGGGAGATTACACCTGGGTGGTGCTTGACTCTTGTTTCTCTAGGTATCACTACTGTGATGAGGGAGATTACTCCTGGGTGGTGCTTGACTCTTGGTTCACTGGGTATCACTGCTGTGAAGAGGGAGATTACTCCTGAGTGATTCTTGACTCTTGGTTCTCTGGGTATCACTGTTGTGATGAGGGAGATTACTTCTGAGTGCTTCTTGACTCTTGGTTCTCTGGGTATCACTGCTGTGATGAGGGAGATTACTCCTAAATGGTGCTTGACTCTTGGTTCTCTGGGTATCACTGCTGTGAAGAGGGAGATTACACCTGAATGGTGCTTGACTCTTGGTTCTCTGGGTATCACTGCTGTGATGAGGGAGATTTCTCCTGAGTGGTGCTTGACTCTTGGTTCTCTGGGTATTACTGTTGTGACAAGGGAGATTACTCCTGAGTGGTTCTTGACTCTTGGTTCTCTGGGTATTACTGTTGTGACAAGGGAGATTACTCCTGGTGGTGCTTGACTCTTGGTTCTCTGGGTATTACTGTTGCGACAAGGGAGATTACTCCTGAGTGGTGCTTGACTCTTTGTTCTCTGGGTATCACTGCTGTGAAGAGGGAGATTACACCTGAGTGGTGCTTGACTCTTGGGTCTCTAGGTATCACTACTGTGATGAGGGAGATTACTCCTGAGTGGTTCTTGACTCTTGGTTCTTTGGGTATCACCGCTGTGAAGAGGGAGATTACTCCTAAGTGGTGATTGACTCTGGGTTCTCTGGGTATTACTGTTGTGACAAGGGAGATTACTCCTGAGTGGTTCTTGACTATTGGTTCTCTGGGTATCACTACTGTGATGAGGGAGATTACTCCTGAGTGGTGCTTGACTCTTGGTTCTCTGGGTATCACTGCAGTGACAACGGAGATTACTCCTAAGTGGTGATTGACTCTGGGTTCTCTGGGTATTACTGTTGTGACAAGGGAGATTACTCCTGAGTGGTTCTTGATTATTGGTTCTCTAGGTATCACTACTGTGATGAGGGAGATTACTCCTGAGTGGTTCTTGACTCTTGGTTCTTTGGGTATCACTGCTGTGAAGAGGGAGATTACTCCTAAGTGGTGATTGACTCTGGGTTCTCTGGGTATTACTGTTGTGACAAGGGAGATTACTCCTGAGTGGTTCTTGACTATTGGTTCTCTGGGTATCACTACTGTGATAAGGGAGATTACTCCTGAGTGGTGCTTGACTCTTGGTTCTCTGGGTATCACTGCAGTGACAACGGAGATTACTCCCAAGTGGGTTTTGACTCTTGGTTCTCTGGGAATCACTGCTGTGAAAAGGGAGATTATACCTGAGTGGTGCTTGACTCTTGGTTCTCTAGGTATCACTACTGTGATGAGGGAGATTACTCCTGAGTGGTGCTTGACTCTTGGTTCACTGGGTATCACTGCTGTGAAGAGGGATATTACTCCTGAGTGATTCTTGACTCTTAGTTCTCTGGGTATCACTGTTGTGATGAGAGAGATTACTCCTGAGTGCTTCCTGGCTCTTGGTTCTCTGGGTATCACTGCTGTGAAGAGGGAGATTACACCTGAGTGTTGCTTGACTCTTGGTTCTCTGGGTATTACTGTTGTGACCAGGGAGATTACTCCTGAGTGGTTCTTGACTCTTGGTTCTCTGGGAATCACTGCTGTGAAAAGGGAGATTACTCCTGAGTGGTGCTTGACTCTTGGTTCTCTAGGTATCACTACTGTGATGAGGGAGATTACTCCTGAGTGGTGCTTGACTCTTGGTTCTCTGGGTATCACTGCAGTGACAACGGAGATTACTTCCAAGTGGTTTTTGACTCTTGGTTCTCTGGGAATCACTGCTGTGAAGAGGGAGATTACTCCTGAGTGGTTCTTGACTCTTGGTTCTTTGGGTATCACTGCTGTGAAGAGGGAGATTACCACTAAGTGGTGATTGACTCTGGGTTCTCTGGGTATTACTGTTGTGACAAGGGAGATTACTCCTGAGTGGTTCTTGACTATTGGTTCTCTGGGTATCACTACTGTGATGAGGGAGATTACTCCTGAGTGGTGCTTGACTCTTGGTTCTCTGGGTATCACTGCAGTGACAACAGAGATTACTCCCAAGTGGGTTTTGACTCTTGGTTCTCTGGGAATCACTGCTGTGAAAAGGGAGATTACACCTGAGTGGTGCTTGACTCTTGGTTCTCTAGGTATCACTACTGTGATGAGGGAGATTACACCTGAGTGGTGCTTGACTCTTGGTTCTCTAGGTATCACTGCTGTGAAGAGGGAGATTACTCCTGAGTGATTCTTGACTCTTGGTTCTCTGGGTATCACTGCTGTGAAGAGGGAGATTACACCTGAGTGGTGCTTGACTCTTGGTTCTCTGGGTATCACTGCTGTGATGAGGGAGATTACTCCTGAGTGGTGCTTGACTCTTGGTTCTCTGGGTATTACTGTTGTGACAAGGGAGATTACTCCTGAGTGGTTCTTGACTCTTGGTTCTCTGGGTATTACTGTTGTGACAAGGGAGATTACTCCTGAGTGGTGCTTGACTCTTGGTTCTCTGGGTATTACTGTTGTGACAAGGGAGATTACTCCTGAGTGGTGCTTGACTCTTGGTTCTCTGGGTATTACTGTTGTGACGAGGGAGATTACTCCTGAGTTCTTCTTGACTCTTGGTTCTCTGTGTATCACTGCTGTGAAGAGGGAGATTACTCCTGAGTAGTTCTTGACTCTTGGTTCTGTGGGTATCACTACTGTGATGAGGGAGATTACTTTGAGTGGTGCTTGACTCTTGGTTCTCTGGGTATTACTGTTGTGACAAGGGAGATTACTCCTGAGTGGTTCTTGACTCTTGGTTCTCTGGGTATTACTTTTGTGACAAGGGATATTACTCCTGAGTGGTGCTTGACTCTTGGTTCTCTGGGTATTACTGTTGTGACAAGGGAGATTACTCCTGAGTGGTGCTTGACTCTTGGTTCTCTGGGTATTACTGTTGTGACGAGGGAGATTACTCCTGAGTGGTTCTTGACTCTTGGTTCTCTGGGTATTACTGTTGTGACGAGGGAGATTACTCCTGAGTTCTTCTTGACTCTTGGTTCTCTGTGTATCACTGCTGTGAAGAGGGAGATTACTCCTGAGTAGTTCTTGACTCTTGGTTCTCTAGGTATTACTACTGTGATGAGGGAGATTACTCCTGAGTGGGCTTGACTATTGGTTCTCTGGGTATTACTACTGTGATGAGGGAGATTACTCCTGAGTGCTTCTTGACCCTTGGATCTCTGGGTATCACTGCTGTGATGAGGGAGATTACTCCTGAGTGGTGCTTAACTCTTGGTTCTCTGGGTATCACTGCTGTGAAGAGGGAGATTACACCTGAGTGGTGCTTGACTCTTGGTTCTCTAGGTATCACTACTGTGATGAGGGAGATTACTCCTGAGTGGTTCTTGACTCTTGGTTCTTTGGGTATCACTGCTGTGAAGAGGGACGTTACCCCTAAGTGGTAATTGACTCTGGGTTCTCTGGGTATTACTGTTGTGACAAGGGAGACTACTCCTGCTGAGTGGTTCTTAACTATTGGTTCTCTGGGTATCACTACTGTGATAAGGGAGATTACTCCTGAGTGGTGCTTGACTCTTGGTTCTCTGGATATCACTGCAGTGACAACGGAGATTACTCCCAAGTGGGTTTAGACTCTTGGTTCTCTGGGAATCACTGCTGTGAAAAGGGAGATTATACCTGAGTGGTGCTTGACTCTTGGTTCTCTAGGTATCACTACTGTGATGAGGGAGATTACTCCTGAGTGGTGCTTGACTCTTGGTTCACTGGGTATCACTGCTGTGAAGAGGGATATTACTCCTGAGTGATTCTTGACTCTTGGTTCTCTGGGTATCACTGTTGTGACAAGGGAAATTACTCCTGAGTAGTTCTTGACTCTTGGTTCTATGGGTATTACTGTTGTGACAAGGGAGATTACTCCTGAGTACTTCTTGACTCTTGGTTCTCTGGGTATCACTACTGTGATGAGGGAGATTACTCCTGAGTGGTGCTTGACTCTTGGTTCTCTGGGTATTACTACTGTGATGCGGGAGATTACTCCTGAGTGGTGTTTGACTCTTGGTTCTCTGGGTATTACTTTTGTGACAAGGGATATTACTCCTGAGTGGTGCTTGACTCTTGGTTCTCTGGGTATTACTACTGTGATGAGGGAGATTACTCCTGAGTAGTTCTTGACTCTTGGTTCTCTGGGTATTACTGTTGTGACGAGGGAGATTACTCCTGAGTTCTTCTTGACTCTTGGTTCGCTGGGTATCACTGCTGTGATGAGGGAGACTACTCCTAAGTGGTGCTTGACTCTTGGTTCTCTGGGTATCACTGCTGTGAAGAGGGAGATTACACCTGAGTGGTGCTTGACTCTTGGTTCTCTGGGTATCACTGCTGTGATGAGGGAGATTACTCCTGAGTGGTGCTTGACTATTGGTTCTCTGGGTATCACTGCTGTGACAAGGGAGATTACTCCTGAGTGGTTCTTGACTCTTGGTTCTCTGGGTATTACTGTTGTGACAAGGGAGATTACTCCTGAGTGGTTCTTGACTCTTGGTTCTCTGGGTATCACTACTGTGATGAGGGAGATTACTCCTGAGTGGTGCTTGACTCTTGGTTCTCTGGGTATTACTACTGTTATGAGGGAGATTACTCCTGAGTAGTTCTTGACTCTTGGTTTTCTGGGTATTACTACTGTGATGAGGGAGATTACTCCTGAGTGGTGCTTGACTCTTGGTTCTCTGGCTATCACTGCTGTGAAGAGGGAGATTACTCCTGAGTGATTCTTGACTCTTGGTTCTCTGTGTATCACTATTGTGATGAGGGAGATTATTCCTGAGTGCTTCTTGACCCTTAGTTCTCTGGGTATCACTGCTGTGATGAGGGAGATTACTCCTGAGTGGTGCTTGACTCTTGGTTCTCTGGGTATCACTGCGGTGAAGAGGGAGATTTCACCTGAGTGGTGCTTGACTCTTGGTTCTCTAGGTATCACTACTGTGATGACGGAGATTACTCCTGAGTGGTTCTTGACTCTAGGTTCTTTGGGTATCACTGCTGTGAAGAGGGAGATTACTCCTAAGTGGTGCTTGACTCTTGGTTCTCTGGGTATCACTGTTGTGATGAGGGAGATTACTCCTGAGTGCTTCTTGACTCTTGGTTCTCTGGGTATCACTGCTGTGATGAGGGAGACTGCTCCTAAGTGGTGCTTGACTCTTGGTTCTCTGGGTATCACTGCTGTGAAGAGGGAGATTACACCTGAGTGGTGCTTGACTCTTGGTTCTCTGGGTATCACTGCTGTGATGAGGGAGATTACTCCTGAGTGGTGCTTGACTATTGGTTCTCTGGGTATCACTGCTGTGACAAGGGAGATTACTCCTGAGTGGTTCTTGACTCTTGGTTCTCTGGGTATTACTGTTGTGACAAGGGAGATTACTCCTGAGTGGTTCTTGACTCTTGGTTCTCTGGGTATCACTACTGTGATGAGGGAGATTACTCCTGAGTGGTGCTTGACTCTTGGTTCTCTGGGTATTACTGTTGTGACAAGGGAGATTACTCCTGAGTGGTGCTTGACTCTTGGTTCTGTGGGTATCACTACTGTGATGAGGGAGATTACTTTGAGTGGTGCTTGACTCTTGGTTCTCTGGGTATTACTGTTGTGACAACGGAGATTACTCCTGAGTGGTTCTTGACTCTTGGTTCTCTGGGTATTACTTTTGTGACAAGGGATATTACTCCTGAGTGGTGCTTGACTCTTGGTTCTCTGGGTATTACTGTTGTGACGAGGGAGATTACTCGTGAGTAGTTCTTGACTCTTGGTTCTCTGGGTATTACTGTTGTGACGGGGGAGATTACTCCTGAGTGGTTCTTGACTCTTGGTTCTCTGGGTATTACTGTTGTGACGAGGGAGATTACTCCTGAGTTCTTCTTGACTCTTGGTTCTCTGTTTATCACTGCTGTGAAGAGGGAGATTACTCCTGAGTAGTTCTTGACTCTTGGTTCTCTAGGTATTACTACTGTGATGAGGGAGATTACTCCTGAGTGGGCTTGACTCTTGGTTCTCTGGGTATTACTACTGTGATGAGGGAGATTACTCCTGAGTGCTTCTTGACCCTTGGATCTCTGGGTATCACTGCTGTGATGAGGGAGATTACTCCTGAGTGGTGCTTGACTCTTGGTTCTCTGGGTAACACTGCTGTGAAGAGGGAGATTACACCTGAGTGGTGCTTGACTCTTGGTTCTCTAGGTATCACTACTGTGATGAGGGAGATTACTCCTGAGTGGTTCTTGACTCTTGGTTCTTTGGGTATCACTGCTGTGAAGAGGGAGATTACTCCTAAGTGGTGATTGACTCTGGGTTCTCTGGGTATTACTGTTGTGACAAGGGAGATTACTCCTGAGTGGTTCTTGACTATTGGTTCTCTGGGTATCACTACTGTGATAAGGGAGATTACTCCTGAGTGGTGCTTGACTCTTGGTTCTCTGGGTATCACTGCAGTGACAACGGAGATTACTCCCAAGTGGGTTTTGACTCTTGGTTCTCTGGGAATCACTGCTGTGAAAAGGGAGATTATACCTGAGTGGTGCTTGACTCTTGGTTCTCTAGGTATCACTACTGTGATGAGGGAGATTACTCCTGAGTGGTGCTTGACTCTTGGTTCACTGGGTATCACTGCTGTGAAGAGGGATATTACTCCTGAGTGATTCTTGACTCTTAGTTCTCTGGGTATCACTGTTGTGATGAGAGAGATTACTCCTGAGTGCTTCCTGGCTCTTGGTTCTCTGGGTATCACTGCTGTGAAGAGGGAGATTACACCTGAGTGGTGCTTGACTCTTGGTTCTCTGGGTATTACTGTTGTGACCAGGGAGATTACTCCTGAGTGGTTCTTGACTCTTGGTTCTCTGGGTATCACTACTGTGATGAGGGAGATTAATCCTGAGTGGTGCTTGACTCTTGGTTCTCTGGGTATCACTACTGTGATGAGGGAGATTACTCCTGAGTGGTGCTTGACTCTTGGTTCTCTGGGTATCACTGCAGTGACAACGGAGATTACTTCCAAGTGGTTTTTGACTCTTGGTTCTCTGGGAATCACTGCTGTGAAAAGGGAGATTACACCTGAGTGGTGCTTGACTCTTGGTTCTCTAGGTATCACTACTGTGATGAGGGAGATTACTCCTGAGTGGTGCTTGACTCTTGGTTCTCTGGGTATCACTGCAGTGACAACGGAGATTACTTCCAAGTGGTTTTTGACTCTTGGTTCTCTGGGAATCACTGCTGTGAAGAGGGAGATTACTCCTGAGTGGTTCTTGACTCTTGGTTCTTTGGGTATCACTGCTGTGAAGAGGGAGATTACTACTAAGTGGTGATTGACTCTGGGTTCTCTGGGTATTACTGTTGTGACAAGGGAGATTACTCCTGAGTGGTTCTTGACTATTGGTTCTCTGGGTATCACTACTGTGATGAGGGAGATTACTCCTGAGTGGTGCTTGACTCTTGGTTCTCTGGGTATCACTGCAGTGACAACAGAGATTACTCCCAAGTGGGTTTTGACTCTTGGTTCTCTGGGAATCACTGCTGTGAAAAGGGAGATTACACCTGAGTGGTGCTTGACTCTTGGTTCTCTAGATATCACTACTGTGATGAGGGAGATTACACCTGAGTGGTGCTTGACTCTTGGTTCTCTAGGTATCACTGCTGTGAAGAGGGAGATTACGCCTGAGTGATTCTTGACTCTTGGTTCTCTGGATATCACTGCTGTGAAGAGGGAGATTACACCTGAGTGGTGCTTGACTCTTGGTTCTCTGGGTATCACTGCTGTGATGAGGGAGATTACTCCTGAGTGGTGCTTGACTCTTGGTTCTCTGGGTATTACTGTTGTGACAAGGGAGATTACTCCTGAGTGGTTCTTGACTCTTGGTTCTCTGGGTATTACTGTTGTGACAAGGGAGATTACTCCTGAGTGGTGCTTGACACTTGGTTCTCTGGGTATTACTGTTGTGACAAGGGAGATTACTCCTGAGTGGTGCTTGACTCTTGGTTCTCTGGGTATTACTGTTGTGACGAGGGAGATTACTCGTGAGTAGTTCTTGACTCTTGGTTCTCTGGGTATTACTGTTGTGACGAGGGAGATTACTCCTGAGTTCTTCTTGACTCTTGGTTCTCTGTGTATCACTGCTGTGAAGAGGGAGATTACTCCTGAGTAGTTCTTGACTCTTGGTTCTCTAGGTATTACTACTGTGATGAGGGAGATTACTCCTGAGTGGGCTTGACTCTTGGTTCTCTGGGTATTACTACTGTGATGAGGGAGATTACTCCTGAGTAGTTTTTGACTCTTGGTTCTCTGGGTATTACTACTGTAATGAGGGAGATTACTCCTGAGTGGTGCTTGACTATTGGTTCTCTGGGTATCACTACTGTGATGAGGGAGATTACTCCTGAGTGGTGCTTGACTCTTGGTTCTCTGGGTATCACTGCAGTGAGAACAGAGGTTACTCCCAAGTGGGTTTTGACTCTTGGTTCTCTGGGAATCACTGCTGTGAAAAGGGAGATTACACCTGGGTGGTGCTTGACTCTTGTTTCTCTAGGTATCACTACTGTGATGAGGGAGATTACTCCTGAGTGGTGCTTGACTCTTGGTTCACTGGGTATCACTGCTGTGAAGAGGGAGATTACTCCTGAGTGATTCTTGACTCTTGGTTCTCTGAGTATCACTGCTGTGATGACGGAGATTACACCTGAATGGTGCTTGACTCTTGGTTCTCTGGGTATCACCGCTGTGAAGAGGGAGATTACTCCTAAGTGGTGATTGACTCTGGGTTCTCTGGGTATTACTGTTGTGACAAGGGAGATTACTCCTGAGAGGTTCTTGACTATTGGTTCTCTGGGTATCACTACTGTGATGAGGGAGATTACTCCTGAGTGGTGCTTGACTCTTGGTTCTCTGGGTATCACTGCAGTGACAACGGAGATTACTGCTGAGTGGTGCTTGACTCTTGGTTCTCTGGGTATTACTGTTGTGACAAGGGAGATTACTCCTGAGTGGTGCTTGACTCTTGGTTCTCTGGGTATTACTGTTGTGACGAGGGAGATTACTCGTGAGTAGTTCTTGACTCTTGGTTCTCTGGGTATTACTGTTGTGACGAGGGAGATTACTCCTGAGTTCTTCTTGACTCTTGGTTCTCTGTGTATCACTGCTGTGAAGAGGGAGATTACTCCTGAGTGGTGCTTGACTCTTGGTTCTCTGGGTATCACTGCAGTGACAACGGAGATTACTTCCAAGTGGTTTTTGACTCTTGGTTCTCTGGGAATCACTGCTGTGAAAAGGGAGATTACACCTGAGTGGTGCTTGACTCTTGGTTCTCTAGGTATCACTACTGTGATGAGGGAGATTACTCCTGAGTGGTGCTTGACTCTTGGTTCTCTGGGTATCACTGCAGTGACAACGGAGATTACTTCCAAGTGGTTTTTGACTCTTGGTTCTCTGGGAATCATTGCTGTGAAGAGGGAGATTACTCCTGAGTGGTTCTTGACTCTTGGTTCTTTGGGTATCACTGCTGTGAAGAGGGAGATTACTACTAAGTGGTGATTGACTCTGGGTTCTCTGGGTATTACTGTTGTGACAAGGGAGATTACTCCTGAGTGGTTCTTGACTATTGGTTCTCTGGGTATCACTACTGTGATGAGGGAGATTACTCCTGAGTAGTGCTTGACTCTTGGTTCTCTGGGTATCACTGCAGTGACAACAGAGATTACTCCCAAGTGGGTTTTGACTCTTGGTTCTCTGGGAATCACTGCTGTGAAAAGGGAGATTACACCTGAGTGGTGCTTCACTCTTGGTTCTCTAGATATCACTACTGTGATGAGGGAGATTACACCTGAGTGGTGCTTGACTCTTGGTTCTCTAGGTATCACTGCTGTGAAGAGGGAGATTACTCCTGAGTGGTGCTTGACTCTTGGTTCTCTGGGTATCACTGCTGTGATGAGGGAGATTACTCCTGAGTGGTGCTTGACTCTTGGTTCTCTGGGTATTACTGTTGTGACAAGGGAGATTACTCCTGAGTGGTTCTTGACTCTTGGTTCTCTGGGTATTACCGTTGTGACAAGGGAGATTACTCCTGAGTGGTGCTTGACTCTTGGTTCTCTGGGTATTACTGTTGTGACAAGGGAGATTACTCCTGAGTGGTGCTTGACTCTTGGTTCTCTGGGTATTACTGTTGTGACGAGGGAGATTACTCGTGAGTAGTTCTTGACTCTTGGTTCTCTGGGTATTACTGTTGTGACGAGGGAGATTACTCCTGAGTTCTTCTTGACTCTTGGTTCTCTGTGTATCACTGCTGTGAAGAGGGAGATTACTCCTGAGTAGTTCTTGACTCTTGGTTCTCTAGGTATTACTACTGTGATGAGGGAGATTACTCCTGAGTGGGCTTGACTCTTGGTTCTCTGGGTATTACTACTGTGATGAGGGAGATTACTCCTAAGTAGTTTTTGACTCTTGGTTCTCTGGGTATTACTACTGTGATGAGGGAGATTACTCCTGAGTGGTGCTTGACTATTGGTTCTCTGGGTATCACTACTGTGATGAGGGAGATTACTCCTGAGTGGTGCTTGACTCTTGGTTCTCTGGGTATCACTGCAGTGAGAACAGAGGTTACTCCCAAGTGGGTTTTGACTCTTGGTTCTCTGGGAATCACTGCTGTGAAAAGGGAGATTACACCTGGGTGGTGCTTGACTCTTGTTTCTCTAGGTATCACTACTGTGATGAGGGAGATTACTCCTGAGTGGTGCTTGACTCTTGGTTCACTGGGTATCACTGCTGTGAAGAGGGAGATTACTCCTGAGTGATTCTTGACTCTTGGTTCTCTGGGTATCACTGTTGTGATGAGGGAGATTACTTCTGAGTGCTTCTTGACTCTTGGTTCTCTGGGTATCACTGCTGTGATGAGGGAGATTACTCCTAAATGGTGCTTGACTCTTGGTTCTCTGGGTATCACTGCTGTGAAGAGGGAGATTACACCTGAATGGTGCTTGACTCTTGGTTCTCTGGGTATCACTGCTGTGATGAGGGAGATTTCTCCTGAGTGGTGCTTGATTCTTGGTTCTCTGGGTATTACTGTTGTGACAAGGGAGATTACTCCTGAGTGGTTCTTGACTCTTGGTTCTCTGGGTATTACTGTTGTGACAAGGGAGATTACTCCTGGTGGTGATTGACTCTTGGTTCTCTGGGTATTACTGTTGCGACAAGGGAGATTACTCCTGAGTGGTGCTTGACTCTTTGTTCTCTGGGTATCACTGCTGTGAAGAGGGAGATTACACCTGAGTGGTGCTTGACTCTTGGGTCTCTAGGTATCACTACTGTGATGAGGGAGATTACTCCTGAGTGGTTCTTGACTCTTGGTTCTTTGGCTATCACCGCTGTGAAGAGGGAGATTACTCCTAAGTGGTGATTGACTCTGGGTTCTCTGGGTATTACTGTTGTGACAAGGGAGATTACTCCTGAGTGGTTCTTGACTATTGGTTCTCTGGGTATCACTACTGTGATGAGGGAGATTACTCCTGAGTGGTGCTTGACTCTTGGTTCTCTGGGTATCACTGCAGTGACAACGGAGATTACTCCTAAGTGGTGATTGACTCTGGGTTCTCTGGGTATTACTGTTGTGACAAGGGAGATTACTCCTGAGTGGTTCTTGACTATTGGTTCTCTAGGTATCACTACTGTGATGAGGGAGATTACTCCTGAGTGGTTCTTGACTCTTGGTTCTTTGGGTATCACTGCTGTGAAGAGGGAGATTACTCCTAAGTGGTGATTGACTCTGGGTTCTCTGGGTATTACTGTTGTGACAAGGGAGATTACTCCTGAGTGGTTCTTGACTATTGGTTCTCTGGGTATCACTACTGTGATAAGGGAGATTACTCCTGAGTGGTGCTTGACTCTTGGTTCTCTGGGTATCACTGCAGTGACAACGTAGATTACTCCCAAGTGGGTTTTGACTCTTGGTTCTCTGGGAATCACTGCTGTGAAAAGGGAGATTATACCTGAGTGGTGCTTGACTCTTGGTTCTCTAGGTATCACTACTGTGATGAGGGAGATTACTCCTGAGTGGTGCTTGACTCTTGGTTCACTGGGTATCACTGCTGTGAAGAGGGATATTACTCCTGAGTGATTCTTGACTCTTAGTTCTCTGGGTATCACTGTTGTGATGAGAGAGATTACTCCTGAGTGCTTCCTGGCTCTTGGTTCTCTGGGTATCACTGCTGTGAAGAGGGAGATTACACCTGAGTGGTGCTTGACTCTTGGTTCTCTGGGTATTACTGTTGTGACCAGGGAGATTACTCCTGAGTGGTTCTTGACTCTTGGTTCTCTGGGTATCACTACTGTGATGAGGGAGATTACTCCTGAGTGGTGCTTGACTCTTGGTTCTCTGGGTATCACTGCAGTGACAACGGAGATTACTTCCAAGTGGTTTTTGACTCTTGGTTCTCTGGGAATCACTGCTGTGAAAAGGGAGATTACACCTGAGTGGTGCTTGACTCTTGGTTCTCTAGGTATCACTACTGTGATGAGGGAGATTACTCCTGAGTGGTGCTTGACTCTTGGTTCTCTGGGTATCACTGCAGTGACAACGGAGATTACTTCCAAGTGGTGCTTGACTCTTGGTTCACTGGGTATCACTGCTGTGAAGAGGGATATTACTCCTGAGTGATTCTTGACTCTTAGTTCTCTGGGTATCACTGTTGTGATGAGAGATATTACTCCTGAGTGCTTCCTGGCTCTTGGTTCTCTGGGTATCACTGCTGTGAAGAGGGAGATTACACCTGAGTGGTGCTTGACTCTTGGTTCTCTGGGTATTACTGTTGTGACCAGGGAGATTACTCCTGAGTGGTTCTTGACTCTTGGTTCTCTGGGTATCACTACTGTGATGAGGGAGATTACTCCTGAGTGGTGCTTGACTCTTGGTTCTCTGGGTATCACTGCAGTGACAACGGAGATTACTTCCAAGTGGTTTTTGACTCTTGGTTCTCTGGGAATCACTGCTGTGAAAAGGGAGATTACACCTGAGTGGTGCTTGACTCTTGGTTCTCTAGGTATCACTACTGTGATGAGGGAGATTACTCCTGAGTGGTGCTTGACTCTTGGTTCTCTGGGTATCACTGCAGTGACAACGGAGATTACTTCCAAGTGGTTTTTGACTCTTGGTTCTCTGGGAACCACTGCTGTGAAGAGGGAGATTACTCCTGAGTGGTTCTTGACTCTTGGTTCTTTGGGTATCACTGCTGTGAAGAGGGAGATTACTACTAAGTGGTGATTGACTCTGGGTTCTCTGGGTATTACTGTTGTGACAAGGGAGATTACTCCTGAGTGGTTCTTGACTATTGGTTCTCTGGGTATCACTACTGTGATGAGGGAGATTACTCCTGAGTGGTGCTTGACTCTTGGTTCTCTGGGTATCACTGCAGTGACAACAGAGATTACTCCCAAGTGGGTTTTGACTCTTGGTTCTCTGGGAATCACTGCTGTGAAAAGGGAGATTACACCTGAGTGGTGCTTGACTCTTGGTTCTCTAGGTATCACTACTGTGATGAGGGAGATTACACCTGAGTGGTGCTTGACTCTTGGTTCTCTAGGTATCACTGCTGTGAAGAGGGAGATTACTCCTGAGTGATTCTTGACTCTTGGTTCTCTGGGTATCACTGCTGTGAAGAGGGAGATTAAACCTGAGTGGTGCTTGACTCTTGGTTCTCTCGGTATCACTGCTGTGATGAGGGAGATTACTCCTGAGTGGTGCTTGACTCTTGGTTCTCTGGGTATTACTGTTGTGACAAGGGAGATTACTCCTGAGTGGTTCTTGACTCTTGGTTCTCTGGGTATTACTGTTGTGACAAGGGAGATTACTCCTGAGTGGTGCTTCTTCTGGGTATTACTGTTGTGACAAGGGAGATTACTCCTGAGTGGTGCTTGACTCTTGGTTCTCTGGGTATTACTGTTGTGACGAGGGAGATTACTCGTGAGTAGTTCTTGACTCTTGGTTCTCTGGGTATTACTGTTGTGACGAGGGAGATTACTCCTGAGTTCTTCTTGACTCTTGGTTCTCTGTGTATCACTGCTGTGAAGAGGGAGATTACTCCTGAGTAGTTTTTGACTCTTGGTTCTCTGGGTATTACTACTGTGATGAGGGAGATTACTCCTGAGTGGTGCTTGACTATTGGTTCTCTGGGTATCACTACTGTGATGAGGGAGATTACTCCTGAGTGGTGCTTGACTCTTGGTTCTCTGGGTATCACTGCAGTGAGAACAGAGGTTACTCCCAAGTGGGTTTTGACTCTTGGTTCTCTGGGAATCACTGCTGTGAAAAGGGAGATTACACCTGGGTGGTGCTTGACTCTTGTTTCTCTAGGTATCACTACTGTGATGAGGGAGATTACTCCTGAGTGGTGCTTGACTCTTGGTTCACTGGGTATCACTGCTGTGAAGAGGGAGATTACTCCTGAGTGATTCTTGACTCTTGGTTCTCTGGGTATCACTGTTGTGATGAGGGAGATTACTTCTGAGTGCTTCTTGACTCTTGGTTCTCTGGGTATCACTGCTGTGATGAGGGAGATTACTCCTAAATGGTGCTTGACTCTTGGTTCTCTGGGTATCACTGCTGTGAAGAGGGAGATTACACCTGAATGGTGCTTGACTCTTGGTTCTCTGGGTATCACTGCTGTGATGAGGGAGATTTCTCCTGAGTGGTGCTTGATTCTTGGTTCTCTGGGTATTACTGTTGTGACAAGGGAGATTACTCCTGAGTGGTTCTTGACTCTTGTTTCTCTGGGTATTACTGTTGTGACAAGGGAGATTACTCCTGGTGGTGCTTGACTCTTGGTTCTCTGGGTATTACTGTTGCGACAAGGGAGATTACTCCTGAGTGGTGCTTGACTCTTTGTTCTCTGGGTATCACTGCTGTGAAGAGGGAGATTACACCTGAGTGGTGCTTGACTCTTGGGTCTCTAGGTATCACTACTGTGATGAGGGAGATTACTCCTGAGTGGTTCTTGACTCTTGGTTCTTTGGCTATCACCGCTGTGAAGAGGGAGATTACTCCTAAGTGGTGATTGACTCTGGGTTCTCTGGGTATTACTGTTGTGACAAGGGAGATTACTCCTGAGTGGTTCTTGACTATTGGTTCTCTGGGTATCACTACTGTCATGAGGGAGATTACTCCTGAGTGGTGCTTGACTCTTGGTTCTCTGGGTATCACTGCAGTGACAACGGAGATTACTCCTAAGTGGTGATTGACTCTGGGTTCTCTGGGTATTACTGTTGTGACAAGGGAGATTACTCCTGAGTGGTTCTTGACTATTGGTTCTCTAGGTATCACTACTGTGATGAGGGAGATTACTCCTGAGTGGTTCTTGACTCTTGGTTCTTTGGGTATCACTGCTGTGAAGAGGGAGATTACTCCTAAGTGGTGATTGACTCTGGGTTCTCTGGGTATTACTGTTGTGACAAGGGAGATTACTCCTGAGTGGTTCTTGACTATTGGTTCTCTGGGTATCACTACTGTGATAAGGGAGATTACTCCTGAGTGGTGCTTGACTCTTGGTTCTCTGGGTATCACTGCAGTGACAACGTAGATTACTCCCAAGTGGGTTTTGACTCTTGGTTCTCTGGGAATCACTGCTGTGAAAAGGGAGATTATACCTGAGTGGTGCTTGACTCTTGGTTCTCTAGGTATCACTACTGTGATGAGGGAGATTACTCCTGAGTGGTGCTTGACTCTTGGTTCACTGGGTATCACTGCTGTGAAGAGGGATATTACTCCTGAGTGATTCTTGACTCTTAGTTCTCTGGGTATCACTGTTGTGATGAGAGAGATTACTCCTGAGTGCTTCCTGGCTCTTGGTTCTCTGGGTATCACTGCTGTGAAGAGGGAGATTACACCTGAGTGGTGCTTGACTCTTGGTTCTCTGGGTATTACTGTTGTGACCAGGGAGATTACTCCTGAGTGGTTCTTGACTCTTGGTTCTCTGGGTATCACTACTGTGATGAGGGAGATTACTCCTGAGTGGTGCTTGACTCTTGGTTCTCTGGGTATCACTGCAGTGACAACGGAGATTACTTCCAAGTGGTTTTTGACTCTTGGTTCTCTGGGAATCACTGCTGTGAAAAGGGAGATTACACCTGAGTGGTGCTTGACTCTTGGTTCTCTAGGTATCACTACTGTGATGAGGGAGATTACTCCTGAGTGGTGCTTGACTCTTGGTTCTCTGGGTATCACTGCAGTGACAACGGAGATTACTTCCAAGTGGTGCTTGACTCTTGGTTCACTGGGTATCACTGCTGTGAAGAGGGATATTACTCCTGAGTGATTCTTGACTCTTAGTTCTCTGGGTATCACTGTTGTGATGAGAGATATTACTCCTGAGTGCTTCCTGGCTCTTGGTTCTCTGGTTATCACTGCTGTGAAGAGGGAGATTACACCTGAGTGGTGCTTGACTCTTGGTTCTCTGGGTATTACTGTTGTGACCAGGGAGATTACTCCTGAGTGGTTCTTGACTCTTGGTTCTCTGGGTATCACTACTGTGATGAGGGAGATTACTCCTGAGTGGTGCTTGACTCTTGGTTCTCTGGGTATCACTGCAGTGACAACGGAGATTACTTCCAAGTGGTTTTTGACTCTTGGTTCTCTGGGAATCACTGCTGTGAAAAGGGAGATTACACCTGAGTGGTGCTTGACTCTTGGTTCTCTAGGTATCACTACTGTGATGAGGGAGATTACTCCTGAGTGGTGCTTGACTCTTGGTTCTCTGGGTATCACTGCAGTGACAACGGAGATTACTTCCAAGTGGTTTTTGACTCTTGGTTCTCTGGGAATCACTGCTGTGAAGAGGGAGATTACTCCTGAGTGGTTCTTGACTCTTGGTTCTTTGGGTATCACTGCTGTGAAGAGGGAGATTACTACTAAGTGGTGATTGACTCTGGGTTCTCTGGGTATTACTGTTGTGACAAGGGAGATTACTCCTGAGTGGTTCTTGACTATTGGTTCTCTGGGTATCACTACTGTGATGAGGGAGATTACTCCTGAGTGGTGCTTGACTCTTGGTTCTCTGGGTATCACTGCAGTGACAACAGAGATTACTCCCAAGTGGGTTTTGACTCTTGGTTCTCTGGGAATCACTGCTGTGAAAAGGGAGATTACACCTGAGTGGTGCTTGACTCTTGGTTCTCTAGGTATCACTACTGTGATGAGGGAGATTACACCTGAGTGGTGCTTGACTCTTGGTTCTCTAGGTATCACTGCTGTGAAGAGGGAGATTACTCCTGAGTGATTCTTGACTCTTGGTTCTCTGGGTATCACTGCTGTGAAGAGGGAGATTACACCTGAGTGGTGCTTGACTCTTGGTTCTCTGGGTATCACTGCTGTGATGAGGGAGATTACTCCTGAGTGGTGCTTGACTCTTGGTTCTCTGGGTATTACTGTTGTGACAAGGGAGATTACTCCTGAGTGGTTCTTGACTCTTGGTTCTCTGGGTATTACTGTTGTGACAAGGGAGATTACTCCTGAGTGGTGCTTGACTCTTGGTTCTCTGGGTATTACTGTTGTGACAAGGGAGATTACTCCTGAGTGGTGCTTGACTCTTGGTTCTCTGGGTATTACTGTTGTGACGAGGGAGATTACTCGTGAGTAGTTCTTGACTCTTGGTTCTCTGGGTATTACTGTTGTGACGAGGGAGATTACTCCTGAGTTCTTCTTGACTCTTGGTTCTCTGTGTATCACTGCTGTGAAGAGGGAGATTACTCCTGAGTAGTTCTTGACTCTTGGTTCTCTAGGTATTACTACTGTGATGAGGGAGATTACTCCTGAGTGGGCTTGACTCTTGGTTCTCTGGGTATTACTACTGTGATGAGGGAGATTACTCCTGAGTAGTTTTTGACTCTTGGTTCTCTGGGTATTACTACTGTGATGAGGGAGATTACTCCTGAGTGGTGCTTGACTATTGGTTCTCTGGGTATCACTACTGTGATGAGGGAGATTACTCCTGAGTGGTGCTTGACTCTTGGTTCTCTGGGTATCACTGCAGTGACAACAGAGGTTACTCCCAAGTGGGTTTTGACTCTTGGTTCTCTGGGAATCACTGCTGTGAAAAGGGAGATTACACCTGGGTGGTGCTTGACTCTTGTTTCTCTAGGTATCACTACTGTGATGAGGGAGATTACTCCTGAGTGGTGCTTGACTCTTGGTTCACTGGGTATCACTGCTGTGAAGAGGGAGATTACTCCTGAGTGATTCTTGACTCTTGGTTCTCTGGGTATCACTGTTGTGATGAGGGAGATTACTTCTGAGTGCTTCTTGACTCTTGGTTCTCTGGGTATCACTGCTGTGATGAGGGAGATTACTCCTAAATGGTGCTTGACTCTTGGTTCTCTGGGTATCACTGCTGTGAAGAGGGAGATTACACCTGAATGGTGCTTGACTCTTGGTTCTCTGGGTATCACTGCTGTGATGAGGGAGATTTCTCCTGAGTGGTGCTTGACTCTTGGTTCTCTGGGTATTACTGTTGTGACAAGGGAGATTACTCCTGAGTGGTTCTTGACTCTTGGTTCTCTGGGTATTACTGTTGTGACAAGGGAGATTACTCCTGGTGGTGCTTGACTCTTGGTTCTCTGGGTATTACTGTTGCGACAAGGGAGATTACTCCTGAGTGGTGCTTGACTCTTTGTTCTCTGGGTATCACTGCTGTGAAGAGGGAGATTACACCTGAGTGGTGCTTGACTCTTGGGTCTCTAGGTATCACTACTGTGATGAGGGAGATTACTCCTGAGTGGTTCTTGACTCTTGGTTCTTTTGGTATCACCGCTGTGAAGAGGGAGATTACTCCTAAGTGGTGATTGACTCTGGGTTCTCTGGGTATTACTGTTGTGACAAGGGAGATTACTCCTGAGTGGTTCTTGACTATTGGTTCTCTGGGTATCACTACTGTGATGAGGGAGATTACTCCTGAGTGGTGCTTGACTCTTGGTTCTCTGGGTATCACTGCAGTGACAACGGAGATTACTGCTGAGTGGTGCTTGACTCTTGGTTCTCTGGGTATTACTGTTGTGACAAGGGAGATTACTCCTGAGTGGTGCTTGACTCTTGGTTCTCTGGGTATTACTGTTGTGACGAGGGAGATTACTCGTGAGTAGTTCTTGACTCTTGGTTCTCTGGGTATTACTGTTGTGACGAGGGAGATTACTCCTGAGTTCTTCTTGACTCTTGGTTCTCTGTGTATCACTGCTGTGAAGAGGGAGATTACTCCTGAGTGGTGCTTGACTCTTGGTTCTCTGGGTATCACTGCAGTGACAACGGAGATTACTTCCAAGTGGTTTTTGACTCTTGGTTCTCTGGGAATCACTGCTGTGAAAAGGGAGATTACACCTGAGTGGTGCTTGACTCTTGGTTCTCTAGGTATCACTACTGTGATGAGGGAGATTACTCCTGAGTGGTGCTTGACTCTTGGTTCTCTGGGTATCACTGCAGTGACAACGGAGATTACTTCCAAGTGGTTTTTGACTCTTGGTTCTCTGGGAATCACTGCTGTGAAGAGGGAGATTACTCCTGAGTGGTTCTTGACTCTTGGTTCTTTGGGTATCACTGCTGTGAAGAGGGAGATTACTACTAAGTGGTGATTGACTCTGGGTTCTCTGGGTATTACTGTTGTGACAAGGGAGATTACTCCTGAGTGGTTCTTGACTATTGGTTCTCTGGGTATCACTACTGTGATGAGGGAGATTACTCCTGAGTGGTGCTTGACTCTTGGTTCTCTGGGTATCACTGCAGTGACAACAGAGATTACTCCCAAGTGGGTTTTGACTCTTGGTTCTCTGGGAATCACTGCTGTGAAAAGGGAGATTACACCTGAGTGGTGCTTGACTCTTGGTTCTCTAGATATCACTACTGTGATGAGGGAGATTACACCTGAGTGGTGCTTGACTCTTGGTTCTCTAGGTATCACTGCTGTGAAGAGGGAGATTACTCCTGAGTGGTGCTTGACTCTTGGTTCTCTGGGTATCACTGCTGTGATGAGGGAGATTACTCCTGAGTGGTGCTTGACTCTTGGTTCTCTGGGTATTACTGTTGTGACAAGGGAGATTACTCCTGAGTGGTTCTTGACTCTTGGTTCTCTGGGTATTACTGTTGTGACAAGGGAGATTACTCCTGAGTGGTGCTTGACTCTTGGTTCTCTGGGTATTACTGTTGTGACAAGGGAGATTACTCCTGAGTGGTGCTTGACTCTTGGTTCTCTGGGTATTACTGTTGTGACGAGGGAGATTACTCGTGAGTAGTTCTTGACTCTTGGTTTTCTGGGTATTACTGTTGTGACGAGGGAGATTACTCCTGAGTTCTTCTTGACTCTTGGTTCTCTGTGTATCACTGCTGTGAAGAGGGAGATTACTCCTGAGTAGTTCTTGACTCTTGGTTCTCTAGGTATTACTACTGTGATGAGGGAGATTACTCCTGAGTGGGCTTGACTCTTGGTTCTCTGGGTATTACTACTGTGATGAGGGAGATTACTCCTGAGTAGTTTTTGACTCTTGGTTCTCTGGGTATTACTACTGTGATGAGGGAGATTACTCCTGAGTGGTGCTTGACTATTGGTTCTCTGGATATCACTACTGTGATGAGGGAGATTACTCCTGAGTGGTGCTTGACTCTTGGTTCTCTGGGTATCACTGCAGTGAGAACAGAGGTTACTCCCAAGTGGGTTTTGACTCTTGGTTCTCTGGGAATCACTGCTGTGAAAAGGGAGATTACACCTGGGTGGTGCTTGACTCTTGTTTCTCTAGGTATCACTACTGTGATGAGGGAGATTACTCCTGAGTGGTGCTTGACTCTTGGTTCACTGGGTATCACTGCTGTGAAGAGGGAGATTACTCCTGAGTGATTCTTGACTCTTGGTTCTCTGGGTATCACTGTTGTGATGAGGGAGATTACTTCTGAGTGCTTCTTGACTCTTGGTTCTCTGGGTATCACTGCTGTGATGAGGGAGATTACTCCTAAATGGTGCTTGACTCTTGGTTCTCTGGGTATCACTGCTGTGAAGAGGGAGATTACACCTGAATGGTGCTTGACTCTTGGTTCTCTGGGTATCACTGCTGTGATGAGGGAGATTTCTCCTGAGTGGTGCTTGACTCTTGGTTCTCTGGGTATTACTGTTGTGACAAGGGAGATTACTCCTGAGTGGTTCTTGACTCTTGGTTCTCTGGGTATTACTGTTGTGACAAGGGAGATTACTCCTGGTGGTGCTTGACTCTTGGTTCTCTGGGTATTACTGTTGCGACAAGGGAGATTACTCCTGAGTGGTGCTTGACTCTTTGTTCTCTGGGTATCACTGCTGTGAAGAGGGAGATTACACCTGAGTGGTGCTTGACTCTTGGGTCTCTAGGTATCACTACTGTGATGAGGGAGATTACTCCTGAGTGGTTCTTGACTCTTGGTTCTTTGGGTATCACCGCTGTGAAGAGGGAGATTACTCCTAAGTGGTGATTGACTCTGGGTTCTCTGGGTATTACTGTTGTGACAAGGGAGATTACTCCTGAGTGGTTCTTGACTATTGGTTCTCTGGGTATCACTACTGTGATGAGGGAGATTACTCCTGAGTGGTGCTTGACTCTTGGTTCTCTGGGTATCACTGCAGTGACAACGGAGATTACTCCTAAGTGGTGATTGACTCTGGGTTCTCTGGGTATTACTGTTGTGACAAGGGAGATTACTCCTGAGTGGTTCTTGACTATTGGTTCTCTAGGTATCACTACTGTGATGAGGGAGATTACTCCTGAGTGGTTCTTGACTCTTGGTTCTTTGGGTATCACTGCTGTGAAGAGGGAGATTACTCCTAAGTGGTGATTGACTCTGGGTTCTCTGGGTATTACTGTTGTGACAAGGGAGATTACTCCTGAGTGGTTCTTGACTATTGGTTCTCTGGGTATCACTACTGTGATAAGGGAGATTACTCCTGAGTGGTGCTTGACTCTTGGTTCTCTGGGTATCACTGCAGTGACAACGGAGATTACTCCCAAGTGGGTTTTGACTCTTGGTTCTCTGGGAATCACTGCTGTGAAAAGGGAGATTATACCTGAGTGGTGCTTGACTCTTGGTTCTCTAGGTATCACTACTGTGATGAGGGAGATTACTCCTGAGTGGTGCTTGACTCTTGGTTCACTGGGTATCACTGCTGTGAAGAGGGATATTACTCCTGAGTGATTCTTGACTCTTAGTTCTCTGGGTATCACTGTTGTGATGAGAGAGATTACTCCTGAGTGCTTCCTGGCTCTTGGTTCTCTGGGTATCACTGCTGTGAAGAGGGAGATTACACGTGAGTTTTGCTTGACTCTTGGTTCTCTGGGTATTACTGTTGTGACCAGGGAGATTACTCCTGAGTGGTTCTTGACTCTTGGTTCTCTGGGTATCACTACTGTGATGAGGGAGATTACTCCTGAGTGGTGCTTGACTCTTGGTTCTCTGGGTATCACTGCAGTGACAACGGAGATTACTTCCAAGTGGTTTTTGACTCTTGGTTCTCTGGGAATCACTGCTGTGAAAAGGGAGATTACACCTGAGTGGTGCTTGACTCTTGGTTCTCTAGGTATCACTACTGTGATGAGGGAGATTACTCCTGAGTGGTGCTTGACTCTTGGTTCTCTGGGTATCACTGCAGTGACAACGGAGATTACTTCCAAGTGGTTTTTGACTCTTGGTTCTCTGGGAATCACTGCTGTGAAGAGGGAGATTACTCCTGAGTGGTTCTTGACTCTTGGTTCTTTGGGTATCACTGCTGTGAAGAGGGAGATTACTACTAAGTGGTGATTGACTCTGGGTTATCTGGGTATTACTGTTGTGACAAGGGAGATTACTCCTGAGTGGTTCTTGACTATTGGTTCTCTGGGTATCACTACTGTGATGAGGGAGATTACTCCTGAGTGGTGCTTGACTCTTGGTTCTCTGGGTATCACTGCAGTGACAACAGAGATTACTCCCAAGTGGGTTTTGACTCTTGGTTCTCTGGGAATCACTGCTGTGAAAAGGGAGATTACACCTGAGTGGTGCTTGACTCTTGGTTCTCTAGGTATCACTACTGTGATGAGGGAGATTACACCTGAGTGGTGCTTGACTCTTGGTTCTCTAGGTATCACTGCTGTGAAGAGGGAGATTACTCCTGAGTGATTCTTGACTCTTGGTTCTCTGGGTATCACTGCTGTGAAGAGGGAGATTACACCTGAGTGGTGCTTGACTCTTGGTTCTCTGGGTATCACTGCTGTGATGAGGGAGATTACTCCTGAGTGGTGCTTGACTCTTGGTTCTCTGGGTATTACTGTTGTGACAAGGGAGATTACTCCTGAGTGGTTCTTGACTCTTGGTTCTCTGGGTATTACTGTTGTGACAAGGGAGATTACTCCTGAGTGGTGCTTGACTCTTGGTTCTCTGGGTATTACTGTTGTGATAAGGGAGATTACTCCTGAGTGGTGCTTGACTCTTGGTTCTCTGGGTATTACTGTTGTGACGAGGGAGATTACTCGTGAGTAGTTCTTGACTCTTGGTTCTCTGGGTATTACTGTTGTGACGAGGGAGATTACTCCTGAGTTCTTCTTGACTCTTGGTTCTCTGTGTATCACTGCTGTGAAGAGGGAGATTACTCCTGAGTAGTTCTTGACTCTTGGTTCTCTAGGTATTACTACTGTGATGAGGGAGATTACTCCTGAGTGGGCTTGACTCTTGGTTCTCTGGGTATTACTACTGTGATGAGGGAGATTACTCCTGAGTAGTTTTTGACTCTTGGTTCTCTGGGTATTACTACTGTGATGAGGGAGATTACTCCTGAGTGGTGCTTGACTATTGGTTCTCTGGGTATCACTACTGTGATGAGGGAGATTACTCCTGAGTGGTGCTTGACTCTTGGTTCTCTGGGTATCACTGCAGTGACAACAGAGGTTACTCCCAAGTGGGTTTTGACTCTTGGTTCTCTGGGAATCACTGCTGTGAAAAGGGAGATTACACCTGGGTGGTGCTTGACTCTTGTTTCTCTAGGTATCACTACTGTGATGAGGGAGATTACTCCTGAGTGGTGCTTGACTCTTGGTTCACTGGGTATCACTGCTGTGAAGAGGGAGATTACTCCTGAGTGATTCTTGACTCTTGGTTCTCTGGGTATCACTGTTGTGATGAGGGAGATTACTTCTGAGTGCTTCTTGACTCTTGGTTCTCTGGGTATCACTGCTGTGATGAGGGAGATTACTCCTAAATGGTGCTTGACTCTTGGTTCTCTGGGCATCACTGCTGTGAAGAGGGAGATTACACCTGAATGGTGCTTGACTCTTGGTTCTCTGGGTATCACTGCTGTGATGAGGGAGATTTCTCCTGAGTGGTGCTTGACTCTTGGTTCTCTGGGTATTACTGTTGTGACAAGGGAGATTACTCCTGAGTGGTTCTTGACTCTTGGTTCTCTGGGTATTACTGTTGTGACAAGGGAGATTACTCCTGGTGGTGCTTGACTCTTGGTTCTCTGGGTATTACTGTTGCGACAAGGGAGATTACTCCTGAGTGGTGCTTGACTCTTGGTTCTCTGGCTATCACTGCTGTGAAGAGGGAGATTACACCTGAGTGGTGCTTGACTCTTGGTTCTCTAGGTATCACTACTGTGATGAGGGAGATTACTCCTGAGTGGTTCTTGACTCTTGGTTCTTTGGGTATCACCGCTGTGAAGAGGGAGATTACTCCTAAGTGGTGATTGACTCTGGGTTCTCTGGGTATTACTGTTGTGACAAGGGAGATTACTCCTGAGTGGTTCTTGACTATTGGTTCTCTGGGTATCACTACTGTGATGAGGGAGATTACTCCTGAGTGGTGCTTGACTCTTGGTTCTCTGGGTATCACTGCAGTGACAACGGAGATTACTCCCAAGTGGGTTTTGACTCTTGGTTCTATGGGAATCACTGCTGTGAAAAGGGAGATTATACCTGAGTGGTGCTTGACTCTTGGTTCTCTAGGTATCACTACTGTGATGAGGGAGATTACTCCTGAGTGGTGCTTGACTCTTGGTTCACTGGGTATCACTGCTGTGAAGAGGGAGCTTACTCCTGAGTGATTCTTGACTCTTGGTTCTCTGGGTATCACTGTTGTGATGAGGGAGATTACTCCTGAGTGCTTCTTGACTCTTGGTTCTCTGGGTATCACTGCTGTGATGAGGGAGATTACTCCTAAATGGTGCTTGACTCTTGGTTCTCTGGGTATCACTGCTGTGAAGAGGGAGATTACACCTGAGTGGTGCTTGACTCTTGGTTCTCTGGGTATCACTGCTGCGATGAGGGAGATTACTCCTGAGTGGTGCTTGACTCTTGGTTCTCTGGGTATTACTGTTGTGACAAGGGAGATTACTCCTGAGTGGTTCTTGACTCTTGGTTCTCTGGGTATTACTGTTGTGACAAGGGAGATTACTCCTGAGTGGTGCTTGACTCTTGGTTCTAAGGGTATTACTGTTGTGACAAGGGAGATTACTCCTGAGTGGTGCTTGACTCTTGGTTCTCTGGGTATTACTGTTGTGACGAGGGAGATTACTCCTGAGTGGTTCTTGACTCTTGGTTCTCTGGGTATTACTGTTGTGACGAGGGAGATTACTCCTGAGTTCTTCTTGACTCTTGGTTCTCTGTGTATCACTGCTGTGAAGAGGGAGATTAATCCTGAGTAGTTCTTGACTCTTGGTTCTCTAGGTATTACTACTGTGATGAGGGAGATTACTCCTGAGTGGGCTTTACTCTTGGTTCTCTGGGTATTACTACTGTGATGAGGGAGATTACTCCTGAGTAGTTCTTGACTCTTGGTTCTCTGGGTATTACTACTGTGATGAGGGAGATTACTCCTGAGTGGTGCTTGACTCTTGGTTCTCTGGGTATCACTACTGTGATGAGGGAGATTACTCCTGAGTGGTTCTTGACTCTTGGTTCTTTGGGTATCACTGCTGTGAAGAGGGAGATTACTCCTAAGTGGTGCTTGACTCTGGGTTCTCTGGGTATTACTGTTGTGACAAGGGAGATTACTCCTGAGTGGTTCTTGACTCTTGGTTCTCTGGGTATCACTACTGTGATGAGGGAGATTACTCCTGAGTGGTGCTTGACTCTTGGTTCTCTGGGTATCACTGCAGTGACAACGGAGATTACTTCCAAGTGGTTTTTGACTCTTGGTTCTCTGGGTATTATTGTTGTGACAAGGGAGATTACTCCTGAGTGGTGCTTGACTCTTGGTTGTCTGGGTATTACTGTTGTGACGAGGGAGATTACTCCCGAGTAGTTCTTGACTCTTGGTTCTCTGGGTATTACTGTTGTGACGAGGGAGATTACTCCTGAGTTCTTCTTGACTCTTGGTTCTCTGGGTATCACTACTGTGATGAGGGAGATTACTCCTGAGTGGTGCTTGACTCTTGGTTCTCTGGGTATCACTGCAGTGACAACAGAGATTACTTCCAAGTGGTTTTTGACTCTTGGTTCTCTGGGAATCACTGCTGTGAAAAGGGAGATTACACCTGAGTGGTGCTTGACTCTTGGTTCTCTAGGTATCACTACTGTGATGAGGGAGATTACTCCTGAGTGGTGCTTGACTCTTGGTTCTCTGGGTATCACTGCAGTGACAACGGAGATTACTTCCAAGTGGTTTTTGACTCTTGGTTCTCTGGGAATCACTGCTGTGAAGAGGGAGATTACTCCTGAGTGGTTCTTGACTCTTGGTTCTTTGGGTATCACTGCTGTGAAGAGGGAGATTACTACTAAGTGGTGATTGACTCTGGGTTCTCTGGGTATTACTGTTGTGACGAGGGAGATTACTCCTGAGTGGTTCTTGACTATTGGTTCTCTGGGTATCACTACTGTGATGAGGGAGATTACTCCTGAGTGGTGCTTGACTCTTGGTTCTCTGGGTATCACTGCAGTGACAACAGAGATTACTCCCAAGTGGGTTTTGACTCTTGGTTCTCTGGGAATCACTGCTGTGAAAAGGGAGATTACACCTGAGTGGTGCTTGACTCTTGGTTCTCTAGATATCACTACTGTGATGAGGGAGATTACACCTGAGTGGTGCTTGACTCTTGGTTCTCTAGGTATCACTGCTGTGAAGAGGGAGATTACTCCTGAGTGATTCTTGACTCTTGGTTCTCTGGGTATCACTGCTGTGAAGAGGGATATTACACCTGAGTGGTGCTTGACTCTTGGTTCTCTGGGTATCACTGCTGTGATGAGGGAGATTACTCCTGAGTGGTGCTTGACTCTTGGTTCTCTGGGTATTACTGTTGTGACAAGGGAGATTACTCCTGAGTGGTTCTTGACTCTTGGTTCTCTGGGTATTACTGTTGTGACAAGGGAGATTACTCCTGAGTGGTGCTTGACTCTTGGTTCTCTGGGTATTACTGTTGTGACAAGGGAGATTACTCCTGAGTGGTGCTTGACTCTTGGTTCTCTGGGTATTACTGTTGTGACGAGGGAGATTACTCGTGAGTAGTTCTTGACTCTTGGTTCTCTGGGTATTACTGTTGTGACGAGGGAGATTACTCCTGAGTTCTTCTTGACCCTTGGTTCTCTGTGTATCACTGCTGTGAAGAGGGAGATTACTCCTGAGTAGTTCTTGACTCTTGGTTCTCTAGGTATTACTACTGTGATGAGGGAGATTACTCCTGAGTGGGCTTGACTCTTGGTTCTCTGGGTATTACTACTGTGATGAGGGAGATTACTCCTGAGTGGTGCTTGACTCTTGGTTCTCTGGGTATCACTGCAGTGAGAACAGAGGTTACTCCCAAGTGGGTTTTGACTCTTGGTTCTCTGGGAATCACTGCTGTGAAAAGGGAGATTACACCTGGGTGGTGCTTGACTCTTGTTTCTCTAGGTATCACTACTGTGATGAGGGAGATTACTCCTGAGTGGTGCTTGACTCTTGGTTCACTGGGTATCACTGCTGTGAAGAGGGAGATTACTCCTGAGTGATTCTTGACTCTTGGTTCTCTGGGTATCACTGTTATGATGAGGGAGATTACTTCTGAGTGCTTCTTGACTCTTGGTTCTCTGGGTATCACTGCTGTGATGAGGGAGATTACTCCTAAATGGTGCTTGACTCTTGGTTCTCTGGGTATCACTGCTGTGATGAGGGAGATTTCTCCTGAGTGGTGCTTGACTCTTGGTTCTCTGGGTATTACTGTTGTGACAAGGGAGATTACTCCTGAGTGGTTCTTGACTCTTGGTTCTCTGGGTATTACTGTTGTGACAAGGGAGATTACTCCTGGTGGTGCTTGACTCTTGGTTCTCTGGGTATTACTGTTGCGACAAGGGAGATTACTCCTGAGTGGTGCTTGACTCTTTGTTCTCTGGGTATCACTGCTGTGAAGAGGGAGATTACACCTGAGTGGTGCTTGACTCTTGGGTCTCTAGGTATCACTACTGTGATGAGGGAGATTACTCCTGAGTGATTCTTGACTCTTGGTTCTTTGGGTATCACCGCTGTGAAGAGGGAGATTACTCCTAAGTGGTGATTGACTCTGGGTTCTCTGGGTATTACTGTTGTGACAAGGGAGATTACTCCTGAGTGGTTCTTGACTATTGGTTCTCTGGGTATCACTACTGTGATGAGGGAGATTACTCCTGAGTGGTGCTTGACTCTTGGTTCTCTGGGTATCACTGCAGTGACAACGGAGATTACTGCTGAGTGGTGCTTGACTCTTGGTTCTCTGGGTATTACTGTTGTGACAAGGGAGATTACTCCTGAGTGGTGCTTGACTCTTGGTTCTCTGGGTATTACTGTTGTGACGAGGGAGATTACTCGTGAGTAGTTCTTGACTCTTGGTTCTCTGGGTATTACTGTTGTGACGAGGGAGATTACTCCTGAGTTCTTCTTGACTCTTGGTTCTCTGCGTATCACTGCTGTGAAGAGGGAGATTACTCCTGAGTGGTGCTTGACTCTTGGTTCTCTGGGTATCACTGCAGTGACAACGGAGATTACTTCCAAGTGGTTTTTGACTCTTGGTTCTCTGGGAATCACTGCTGTGAAAAGGGAGATTACACCTGAGTGGTGCTTGACTCTTGGTTCTCTAGGTATCACTACTGTGATGAGGGAGATTACTCCTGAGTGGTGCTTGACTCTTGGTTCTCTGGGTATCACTGCAGTGACAACGGAGATTACTTCCAAGTGGTTTTTGACTCTTGGTTCTCTGGGAATCACTGCTGTGAAGAGGGAGATTACTCCTGAGTGGTTCTTGACTCTTGGTTCTTTGGGTATCACTGCTGTGAAGAGGGAGATTACTACTAAGTGGTGATTGACTCTGGGTTCTCTGGGTATTACTGTTGTGACAAGGGAGATTACTCCTGAGTGGTTCTTGACTATTGGTTCTCTGGGTATCACTACTGTGATGAGGGAGATTACTCCTGAGTGGTGCTTGACTCTTGGTTCTCTGGGTATCACTGCAGTGACAACAGAGATTACTCCCAAGTGGGTTTTGACTCTTGGTTCTCTGGGAATCACTGCTGTGAAAAGGGAGATTACACCTGAGTGGTGCTTCACTCTTGGTTCTCTAGATATCACTACTGTGATGAGGGAGATTACACCTGAGTGGTGCTTGACTCTTGGTTCTCTAGGTATCACTGCTGTGAAGAGGGAGATTACTCCTGAGTGGTGCTTGACTCTTGGTTCTCTGGGTATCACTGCTGTGATGAGGGAGATTACTCCTGAGTGGTGCTTGACTCTTGGTTCTCTGGGTATTACTGTTGTGACAAGGGAGATTACTCCTGAGTGGTTCTTGACTCTTGGTTCTCTGGGTATTACTGTTGTGACAAGGGAGATTACTCCTGAGTGGTGCTTGACTCTTGGTTCTCTGTGTATTACTGTTGTGACAAGGGAGATTACTCCTGAGTGGTGCTTGACTCTTGGTTCTCTGGGTATTACTGTTGTGACGAGGGAGATTACTCGTGAGTAGTTCTTGACTCTTGGTTCTCTGGGTATTACTGTTGTGACGAGGGAGATTACTCCTGAGTTCTTCTTGACTCTTGGTTCTCTGTGTATCACTGCTGTGAAGAGGGAGATTACTCCTGAGTAGTTCTTGACTCTTGGTTCTCTAGGTATTACTACTGTGATGAGGGAGATTACTCCTGAGTGGGCTTGACTCTTGGTTCTCTGGGTATTACTACTGTGATGAGGGAGATTACTCCTGAGTAGTTTTTGACTCTTGGTTCTCTGGGTATTACTACTGTGATGAGGGAGATTACTCCTGAGTGGTGCTTGACTATTGGTTCTCTGGGTATCACTACTGTGATGAGGGAGATTACTCCTGAGTGGTGCTTGACTCTTGGTTCTCTGGGTATCACTGCAGTGAGAACAGAGGTTACTCCCAAGTGGGTTTTGACTCTTGGTTCTCTGGGAATCACTGCTGTGAAAAGGGAGATTACACCTGGGTGGTGCTTGACTCTTGTTTCTCTAGGTATCACTACTGTGATGAGGGAGATTACTCCTGAGTGGTGCTTGACTCTTGGTTCACTGGGTATCACTGCTGTGAAGAGGGAGATTACTCCTGAGTGATTCTTGACTCTTGGTTCTCTGGGTATCACTGTTGTGATGAGGGAGATTACTTCTGAGTGCTTCTTGACTCTTGGTTCTCTGGGTATCACTGCTGTGATGAGGGAGATTACTCCTAAATGGTGCTTGACTCTTGGTTCTCTGGGTATCACTGCTGTGAAGAGGGAGATTACACCTGAATGGTGCTTGACTCTTGGTTCTCTGGGTATCACTGCTGTGATGAGGGAGATTTCTCCTGAGTGGTGCTTGACTCTTGGTTCTCTGGGTATTACTGTTGTGACAAGGGAGATTACTCCTGAGTGGTTCTTGACTCTTGGTTCTCTGGGTATTACTGTTGTGACAAGGGAGATTACTCCTGGTGGTGCTTCACTCTTGGTTCTCTGGGTATTACTGTTGCGACAAGGGAGATTACTCCTGAGTGGTGCTTGACTCTTTGTTCTCTGGGTATCACTGCTGTGAAGAGGGAGATTACACCTGAGTGGTGCTTGACTCTTAAGTCTCTAGGTATCACTACTGTGATGAGGGAGATTACTCCTGAGTGGTTCTTGACTCTTGGTTCTTTGGGTATCACCGCTGTGAAGAGGGAGATTACTCCTAAGTGGTGATTGACTCTGGGTTCTCTGGGTATTACTGTTGTGACAAGGGAGATTACTCCTGAGTGGTTCTTGACTATTGGTTCTCTGGGTATCACTACTGTGATGAGGGAGATTACTCCTGAGTGGTGCTTGACTCTTGGTTCTCTGGGTATCACTGCAGTGACAACGGAGATTACTCCTAAGTGGTGATTGACTCTGGGTTCTCTGGGTATTACTGTTGTGACAAGGGAGATTACTCCTGAGTGGTTCTTGACTATTGGTTCTCTAGGTATCACTACTGTGATGAGGGAGATTACTCCTGAGTGGTTCTTGACTCTTGGTTCTTTGGGTATCACTGCTGTGAAGAGGGAGATTACTCCTAAGTGGTGATTGACTCTGGGTTCTCTGGGTATTACTGTTGTGACAAGGGAGATTACTCCTGAGTGGTTCTTGACTATTGGATCTCTGGGTATCACTACTGTGATAAGGGAGATTACTCCTGAGTGGTGCTTGACTCTTGGTTCTCTGGGTATCACTGCAGTGACAACGTAGATTACTCCCAAGTGGGTTTTGACTCTTGGTTCTCTGGGAATCACTGCTGTGAAAAGGGAGATTATACCTGAGTGGTGCTTGACTCTTGGTTCTCTAGGTATCACTACTGTGATGAGGGAGATTACTCCTGAGTGGTGCTTGACTCTTGGTTCACTGGGTATCACTGCTGTGAAGAGGGATATTACTCCTGAGTGATTCTTGACTCTTAGTTCTCTGGGTATCACTGTTGTGATGAGAGAGATTACTCCTGAGTGCTTCCTGGCTCTTGGTTCTCTGGGTATCACTGCTGTGAAGAGGGAGATTACACCTGAGTGGTGCTTGACTCTTGGTTCTCTGGGTATTACTGTTGTGACCAGGGAGATTACTCCTGAGTGGTTCTTGACTCTTGGTTCTCTGGGTATCACTACTGTGATGAGGGAGATTACTCCTGAGTGGTGCTTGACTCTTGGTTCTCTGGGTATCACTGCAGTGACAACGGAGATTACTTCCAAGTGGTTTTTGACTCTTGGTTCTCTGGGAATCACTGCTGTGAAAAGGGAGATTACACCTGAGTGGTGCTTGACTCTTGGTTCTCTAGGTATCACTACTGTGATGAGGGAGATTACTCCTGAGTGGTGCTTGACTCTTGGTTCTCTGGGTATCACTGCAGTGACAACGGAGATTACTTCCAAGTGGTGCTTGACTCTTGGTTCACTGGGTATCACTGCTGTGAAGAGGGATATTACTCCTGAGTGATTCTTGACTCTTAGTTCTCTGGGTATCACTGTTGTGATGAGAGATATTACTCCTGAGTGCTTCCTGGCTCTTGGTTCTCTGGGTATCACTGCTGTGAAGAGGGAGATTACACCTGAGTGGTGCTTGACTCTTGGTTCTCTGGGTATTACTGTTGTGACCAGGGAGATTACTCCTGAGTGGTTCTTGACTCTTGGTTCTCTGGGTATCACTACTGTGATGAGGGAGATTACTCCTGAGTGGTGCTTGACTCTTGGTTCTCTGGGTATCACTGCAGTGACAACGGAGATTACTTCCAAGTGGTTTTTGACTCTTGGTTCTCTGGGAATCACTGCTGTGAAAAGGGAGATTACACCTGAGTGGTGCTTGACTCTTGGTTCTCTAGGTATCACTACTGTGATGAGGGAGATTACTCCTGAGTGGTGCTTGACTCTTGGTTCTCTGGGTATCACTGCAGTGACAACGGAGATTACTTCCAAGTGGTTTTTGACTCTTGGTTCTTTGGGAATCACTGCTGTGAAGAGGGAGATTACTCCTGAGTGGTTCTTGACTCTTGGTTCTTTGGGTATCACTGCTGTGAAGAGGGAGATTACTACTAAGTGGTGATTGACTCTGGGTTCTCTGGGTATTACTGTTGTGACAAGGGAGATTACTCCTGAGTGGTTCTTGACTATTGGTTCTCTGGGTATCACTACTGTGATGAGGGAGATTACTCCTGAGTGGTGCTTGACTCTTGGTTCTCTGGGTATCACTGCAGTGACAACAGAGATTACTCCCAAGTGGGTTTTGACTCTTGGTTCTCTGGGAATCACTGCTGTGAAAAGGGAGATTACACCTGAGTGGTGCTTGACTCTTGGTTCTCTAGGTATCACTACTGTGATGAGGGAGATTACACCTGAGTGGTGCTTGACTCTTGGTTCTCTAGGTATCACTGCTGTGAAGAGGGAGATTACTCCTGAGTGATTCTTGACTCTTGGTTCTCTGGGTATCACTGCTGTGAAGAGGGAGATTACACCTGAGTGGTGCTTGACTCTTGGTTCTCTGGGTATCACTGCTGTGATGAGGGAGATTACTCCTGAGTGGTGCTTGACTCTTGGTTCTCTGGGTATTACTGTTGTGACAAGGGAGATTACTCCTGAGTGGTTCTTGACTCTTGGTTCTCTGGGTATTACTGTTGTGACAAGGGAGATTACTCCTGAGTGGTGCTTGACTCTTGGTTCTCTGGGTATTACTGTTGTGACAAGGGAGATTACTCCTGAGTGGTGCTTGACTCTTGGTTCTCTGGGTATTACTGTTGTGACGAGGGAGATTACTCGTGAGTAGTTCTTGACTCTTGGTTCTCTGGGTATTACTGTTGTGACGAGGGAGATTACTCCTGAGTTCTTCTTGACTCTTGGTTCTCTGTGTATCACTGCTGTGAAGAGGGAGATTACTCCTGAGTAGTTCTTGACTCTTGGTTCTCTAGGTATTACTACTGTGATGAGGGAGATTACTCCTGAGTGGGCTTGACTCTTGGTTCTCTGGGTATTACTACTGTGATGAGGGAGATTACTCCTGAGTAGTTTTTGACTCTTGGTTCTCTGGGTATTACTACTGTGATGAGGGAGATTACTCCTGAGTGGTGCTTGACTATTGGTTCTCTGGGTATCACTACTGTGATGAGGGAGATTACTCCTGAGTGGTGCTTGACTCTTGGTTCTCTGGGTATCACTGCAGTGACAACAGAGGTTACTCCCAAGTGGGTTTTGACTCTTGGTTCTCTGGGAATCACTGCTGTGAAAAGGGAGATTACACCTGGGTGGTGCTTGACTCTTGGTTCTCTGGGTATCACTGCTGTGATGAGGGAGATTACTCCTAAATGGTGCTTGACTCTTGGTTCTCTGGGTATCACTGCTGTGAAGAGGGAGATTACACCTGAGTGGTGCTTGACTCTTGGTTCTCTAGGTATCACTACTGTGATGAGGGAGATTACTCCTGAGTGGTTCTTGACTCTTGGTTCTTTGGGTATCACTGCTGTGAAGAGGGAGATTACTCCTAAGTGGTGATTGACTCTGGGTTCTCTGGGTATTACTGTTGTGACAAGGGAGATTACTCCTGAGTGGTTCTTGACTCTTGGTTCTCTGGGTATCACTACTGTGATGAGGGAGATTACTCCTGAGTGGGGCTTGACTCTTGGTTCTCTGGGTATCACTGCAGTGACAACGGAGATTACTCCCAAGTGGGTTTATACTCTTGGTTCTCTGTCAATCACTGCTGTGAAAAGGGAGATTACTCCTGAGTGGTGCTTGACTCTTGGTTCTCTAGGTATCACTACTGTGATGAGGGAGATTACTCCTGAGTGGTGCTTGACTCTTGTTTCTCTAGGTATCACTACTGTGATGAGGGAGATTACTCCTGAGTGGTGCTTGACTCTTGGTTCACTGGGTATCACTGCTGTGAAGAGGGAGATTACTCCTGAGTGATTCTTGACTCTTGGTTCTCTGGGTATCACTGTTGTGATGAGGGAGATTACTTCTGAGTGCTTCTTGACTCTTGGTTCTCTGGGTATCACTGCTGTGATGAGGGAGATTACTCCTAAATGGTGCTTGACTCTTGGTTCTCTGGGTATCACTGCTGTGAAGAGGGAGATTACACCTGAATGGTGCTTGACTCTTGGTTCTCTGGGTATCACTGCTGTGATGAGGGAGATTTCTCCTGAGTGGTGCTTGACTCTTGGTTCTCTGGGTATTACTGTTGTGACAAGGGAGATTACTCCTGAGTGGTTCTTGACTCTTGGTTCTCTGGGTATTACTGTTGTGACAAGGGAGATTACTCCTGGTGGTGCTTGACTCTTGGTTCTCTGGGTATTACTGTTGCGACAAGGGAGATTACTCCTGAGTGGTGCTTGACTCTTTGTTCTCTGGGTATCACTGCTGTGAAGAGGGAGATTACACCTGAGTGTGCTTGACTCTTGGGTCTCTAGGTATCACTACTGTGATGAGGGAGATTACTCCTGAGTGGTTCTTGACTCTTGGTTCTTTGGGTATCACCGCTGTGAAGAGGGAGATTACTCCTAAGTGGTGATTGACTCTGGGTTCTCTGGGTATTACTGTTGTGACAAGGGAGATTACTCCTGAGTGGTTCTTGACTATTGGTTCTCTGGGTATCACTACTGTGATGAGGGAGATTACTCCTGAGTGGTGCTTGACTCTTGGTTCTCTGGGTATCACTGCAGTGACAACGGAGATTACTGCTGAGTGGTGCTTGACTCTTGGTTCTCTGGGTATTACTGTTGTGACAAGGGAGATTACTCCTGAGTGGTGCTTGACTCTTGGTTCTCTGGGTATTACTGTTGTGACGAGGGAGATTACTCGTGAGTAGTTCTTGACTCTTGGTTCTCTGGGTATTACTGTTGTGACGAGGGAGATTACTCCTGAGTTCTTCTTGACTCTTGGTTCTCTGTGTATCACTGCTGTGAAGAGGGAGATTACTCCTGAGTGGTGCTTGACTCTTGGTTCTCTGGGTATCACTGCAGTGTCAACGGAGATTACTTCCAAGTGGTTTTTGACTCTTGGTTCTCTGGGAATCACTGCTGTGAAAAGGGAGATTACACCTGAGTGGTGCCTGACTCTTGGTTCTCTAGGTATCACTACTGTGATGAGGGAGATTACTCCTGAGTGGTGCTTGACTCTTGGTTCTCTGGGTATCACTGCAGTGACAACGGAGATTACTTCCAAGTGGTTTTTGACTCTTGGTTCTCTGGGAATCACTGCTGTGAAGAGGGAGATTACTCCTGAGTGGTTCTTGACTCTTGGTTCTTTGGGTATCACTGCTGTGAAGAGGGAGATTACTACTAAGTGGTGATTGACTCTGGGTTCTCTGGGTATTACTGTTGTGACAAGGGAGATTACTCCTGAGTGGTTCTTGACTATTGGTTCTCTGGGTATCACTACTGTGATGAGGGAGATTACTCCTGAGTGGTGCTTGACTCTTGGTTCTCTGGGTATCACTGCAGTGACAACAGAGATTACTCCCAAGTGGGTTTTGACTCTTGGTTCTCTGGGAATCACTGCTGTGAAAAGGGAGATTACACCTGAGTGGTGCTTGACTCTTGGTTCTCTAGATATCACTACTGTGATGAGGGAGATTACACCTGAGTGGTGCTTGACTCTTGGTTCTCTAGGTATCACTGCTGTGAAGAGGGAGATTACTCCTGAGTGGTGCTTGACTCTTGGTTCTCTGGGTATCACTGCTGTGATGAGGGAGATTACTCCTGAGTGGTGCTTGACTCTTGGTTCTCTGGGTATTACTGTTGTGACAAGGGAGATTACTCCTGAGTGGTTCTTGACTCTTGGTTCTCTGGGTATTACTGTTGTGACAAGGGAGATTACTCCTGAGTGGTGCTTGACTCTTGGTTCTCTGGGTATTACTGTTGTGACAAGGGAGATTACTCCCGAGTGGTGCTTGACTCTTGGTTCTCTGGGTATTACTGTTGTGACGAGGGAGATTACTCGTGAGTGGTTCTTGACTCTTGGTTCTCTGGGTATTACTGTTGTGACAAGGGAGATTACTCCTGGTGGTGCTTGACTCTTGGTTCTCTGGGTATTACTGTTGCGACAAGGGAGATTACTCCTGAGTAGTTCTTGACTCTTGGTTCTCTAGGTATTACTACTGTGATGAGGGAGATTACTCCTGAGTGGGCTTGACTCTTGGTTCTCTGGGTATTACTACTGTGATGAGGGAGATTACTCCTGAGTAGTTTTTGACTCTTGGTTCTCTGGGTATTACTACTGTGATGAGGGAGATTACTCCTGAGTGGTGCTTGACTATTGGTTCTCTGGGTATCACTACTGTGATGAGGGAGATTACTCCTGAGTGGTGCTTGACTCTTGGTTCTCTGGGTATCACTGCAGTGAGAACAGAGGTTACTCCCAAGTGGGTTTTGACTCTTGGTTCTCTGGGAATCACTGCTGTGAAAAGGGAGATTACACCTGGGTGGTGCTTGACTCTTGTTTCTCTAGGTATCACTACTGTGATGAGGGAGATTACTCCTGAGTGGTGCTTGACTCTTGGTTCACTGGGTATCACTGCTGTGAAGAGGGAGATTACTCCTGAGTGATTCTTGACTCTTGGTTCTCTGGGTATCACTGTTGTGATGAGGGAGATTACTTCTGAGTGCTTCTTGACTCTTGGTTCTCTGGGTATCACTGCTGTGATGAGGGAGATTACTCCTAAATGGTGCTTGACTCTTGGTTCTCTGGGTATCACTGCTGTGAAGAGGGAGATTACACCTGAATGGTGCTTGACTCTTGGTTCTCTGGGTATCACTGTTGTGATGAGGGAGATTTCTCCTGAGTGGTGCTTGACTCTTGGTTCTCTGGGTATTACTGTTGTGACAAGGGAGATTACTCCTGAGTGGTTCTTGACTCTTGGTTCTCTGGGTATTACTGTTGTGACAAGGGAGATTACTCCTGGTGGTGCTTGACTCTTGGTTCTCTGGGTATTACTGTTGCGACAAGGGAGATTACTCCTGAGTGGTACTTGACTCTTTGTTCTCTGGGTATCACTGCTGTGAAGAGGGAGATTACACCTGAGTGGTGCTTGACTCTTGGGTCTCTAGGTATCACTACTGTGATGAGGGAGATTACTCCTGAGTGGTTCTTGACTCTTGGTTCTTTGGGTATCACCGCTGTGAAGAGGGAGATTACTCCTAAGTGGTGATTGACTCTGGGTTCTCTGGGTATTACTGTTGTGACAAGGGAGATTACTCCTGAGTGGTTCTTGACTATTGGTTCTCTGGGTATCACTACTGTGATGAGGGAGATTACTCCTGAGTGGTGCTTGACTCTTGGTTCTCTGGGTATCACTGCAGTGACAACGGAGATTACTCCTAAGTGGTGATTGACTCTGGGTTCTCTGGGTATTACTGTTGTGACAAGGGAGATTACTCCTGAGTGGTTCTTGACTATTGGTTCTCTAGGTATCACTACTGTGATGAGGGAGATTACTCCTGAGTGGTTCTTGACTCTTGGTTCTTTGGGTATCACTGCTGTGAAGAGGGAGATTACTCCTAAGTGGTGATTGACTCTGGGTTCTCTGGGTATTACTGTTGTGACAAGGGAGATTACTCCTGAGTGGTTCTTGACTATTGGTTCTCTGGGTATCACTACTGTGATAAGGGAGATTACTCCTGAGTGGTGCTTGACTCTTGGTTCTCTGGGTATCACTGCAGTGACAACGGAGACTACTCCCAAGTGGGTTTTGACTCTTGGTTCTCTGGGAATCACTGCTGTGAAAAGGGAGATTATACCTGAGTGGTGCTTGACTCTTGGTTCTCTAGGTATCACTACTGTGATGAGGGAGATTACTCCTGAGTGGTGCTTGACTCTTGGTTCACTGGGTATCACTGCTGTGAAGAGGGATATTACTCCTGAGTGGTTCTTGACTATTGGTTCTCTGGGTATCACTACTGTGATGAGGGAGATTACTCCTGAGTGGTGCTTGACTCTTGGTTCTCTGGGTATCACTGCAGTGACAACGGAGATTACTCCTAAGTGGTGATTGACTCTGGGTTCTCTGGGTATTACTGTTGTGACAAGGGAGATTACTCCTGAGTGGTTCTTGACTATTGGTTCTCTAGGTATCACTACTGTGATGAGGGAGATTACTCCTGAGTGGTTCTTGACTCTTGGTTCTTTGGGTATCACTGCTGTGAAGAGGGAGATTACTCCTAAGTGGTGATTGACTCTGGGTTCTCTGGGTATTACTGTTGTGACAAGGGAGATTACTCCTGAGTGGTTCTTGACTATTGGTTCTCTGGGTATCACTGCAGTGACAACGGAGATTACTCCCAAGTGGGTTTTGACTCTTGGTTCTCTGGGAATCACTGCTGTGAAAAGGGAGATTATACCTGAGTGGTGCTTGACTCTTGGTTCTCTAGGTATCACTACTGTGATGAGGGAGATTACTCCTGAGTGGTGCTTGACTCTTGGTTCACTGGGTATCACTGCTGTGAAGAGGGATATTACTCCTGAGTGATTCTTGACTCTTAGTTCTCTGGGTATCACTGTTGTGATGAGAGAGATTACTCCTGAGTGCTTCCTGGCTCTTGGTTCTCTGGGTATCACTGCTGTGAAGAGGGAGATTACACCTGAGTGGTGCTTGACTCTTGGTTCTCTGGGTATTACTGTTGTGACCAGGGAGATTACTCCTGAGTGGTTCTTGACTCTTGGTTCTCTGGGTATCACTACTGTGATGAGGGAGATTACTCCTGAGTGGTGCTTGACTCTTGGTTCTCTGGGTATCACTGCAGTGACAACGGAGATTACTTCCAAGTGGTTTTTGACTCTTGGTTCTCTGGGAATCACTGCTGTGAAAAGGGAGATTACACCTGAGTGGTGCTTGACTCTTGGTTCTCTAGGTATCACTACTGTGATGAGGGAGATTACTCCTGAGTGGTGCTTGACTCTTGGTTCTCTGGGTATCACTGCAGTGACAACGGAGATTACTTCCAAGTGGTTTTTGACTCTTGGTTCTCTGGGAATCACTGCTGTGAAGAGGGAGATTACTCCTGAGTGGTTCTTGACTCTTGGTTCTTTGGGTATCACTGCTGTGAAGAGGGAGATTACTACTAAGTGGTGATTGACTCTGGGTTCTCTGGGTATTACTGTTGTGACAAGGGAGATTACTCCTGAGTGGTTCTTGACTATTGGTTCTCTGGGTATCACTACTGTGATGAGGGAGATTACTCCTGAGTGGTGCTTGACTCTTGGTTCTCTGGGTATCACTGCAGTGACAACAGAGATTACTCCCAAGTGGGTTTTGACTCTTGGTTCTCTGGGAATCACTGCTGTGAAAAGGGAGATTACACCTGAGTGGTGCTTGACTCTTGGTTCTCTAGGTATCACTACTGTGATGAGGGAGATTACACCTGAGTGGTGCTTGACTCTTGGTTCTCTAGGTATCACTGCTGTGAAGAGGGAGATTACTCTGGAGTGATTCTTGACTCTTGGTTCTCTGGGTATCACTGCTGTGAAGAGGGAGATTACACCTGAGTGGTGCTTGACTCTTGGTTCTCTGGGTATCACTGCTGTGATGAGGGAGATTACTCCTGAGTGGTGCTTGACTCTTGGTTCTCTGGGTATTACTGTTGTGACAAGGGAGATTACTCCTGAGTGGTTCTTGACTCTTGGTTCTCTGGGTATTACTGTTGTGACAAGGGAGATTACTCCTGAGTGGTGCTTGACTCTTGGTTCTCTGGGTATTACTGTTGTGACAAGGGAGATTACTCCTGAGTGGTGCTTGACTCTTGGTTCTCTGGGTATTACTGTTGTGACGAGGGAGATTACTCGTGAGTAGTTCTTGACTCTTGGTTCTCTGGGTATTACTGTTGTGACGAGGGAGATTACTCCTGAGTTCTTCTTGACTCTTGGTTCTCTGTGTATCACTGCTGTGAAGAGGGAGATTACTCCTGAGTAGTTCTTGACTCTTGGTTCTCTAGGTATTACTACTGTGATGAGGGAGATTACTCCTGAGTGGGCTTGACTCTTGGTTCTCTGGGTATTACTACTGTGATGAGGGAGATTCCTCCTGAGTAGTTTTTGACTCTTGGTTCTCTGGGTATTACTACTGTGATGAGGGAGATTACTCCTGAGTGGTGCTTGACTATTGGTTCTCTGGGTATCACTACTGTGATGAGGGAGATTACTCCTGAGTGGTGCTTGACTCTTGGTTCTCTGGGTATCACTGCAGTGACAACAGAGGTTACTCCCAAGTGGGTTTTGACTCTTGGTTCTCTGGGAATCACTGCTGTGAAAAGGGAGATTACACCTGGGTGGTGCTTGACTCTTGTTTCTCTAGGTATCACTACTGTGATGAGGGAGATTACTCCTGAGTGGTGCTTGACTCTTGGTTCACTGGGTATCACTGCTGTGAAGAGGGAGATTACTCCTGAGTGATTCTTGACTCTTGGTTCTCTGGGTATCACTGTTGTGATGAGGGAGATTACTTCTGAGTGCTTCTTGACTCTTGGTTCTCTGGGTATCACTGCTGTGATGAGGGAGATTACTCCTAAATGGTGCTTGACTCTTGGTTCTCTGGGCATCACTGCTGTGAAGAGGGAGATTACACCTGAATGGTGCTTGACTCTTGGTTCTCTGGGTATCACTGCTGTGATGAGGGAGATTTCTCCTGAGTGGTGCTTGACTCTTGGTTCTCTGGGTATTACTGTTGTGACAAGGGAGATTACTCCTGAGTGGTTCTTGACTCTTGGTTCTCTGGGTATTACTGTTGTGACAAGGGAGATTACTCCTGGTGGTGCTTGACTCTTGGTTCTCTGGGTATTACTGTTGCGACAAGGGAGATTACTCCTGAGTGGTGCTTGACTCTTGGTTCTCTGGCTATCACTGCTGTGAAGAGGGAGATTACACCTGAGTGGTGCTTGACTCTTGGTTCTCTAGGTATCACTACTGTGATGAGGGAGATTACTCCTGAGTGGTTCTTGACTCTTGGTTCTTTGGGTATCACCGCTGTGAAGAGGGAGATTACTCCTAAGTGGTGATTGACTCTGGGTTCTCTGGGTATTACTGTTGTGACAAGGGAGATTACTCCTGAGTGGTTCTTGACTATTGGTTCTCTGGGTATCACTACTGTGATGAGGGAGATTACTCCTGAGTGGTGCTTGACTCTTGGTTCTCTGGGTATCACTGCAGTGACAACGGAGATTACTCCCAAGTGGGTTTTGACTCTTGGTTCTATGGGAATCACTGCTGTGAAAAGGGAGATTATACCTGAGTGGTGCTTGACTCTTGGTTCTCTAGGTATCACTACTGTGATGAGGGAGATTACTCCTGAGTGGTGCTTGACTCTTGGTTCACTGGGTATCACTGCTGTGAAGAGGGAGCTTACTCCTGAGTGATTCTTGACTCTTGGTTCTCTGGGTATCACTGTTGTGATGAGGGAGATTACTCCTGAGTGCTTCTTGACTCTTGGTTCTCTGGGTATCACTGCTGTGATGAGGGAGATTACTCCTAAATGGTGCTTGACTCTTGGTTCTCTGGGTATCACTGCTGTGAAGAGGGAGATTACACCTGAGTGGTGCTTGACTCTTGGTTCTCTGGGTATCACTGCTGTGATGAGGGAGATTACTCCTGAGTGGTGCTTGACTCTTGGTTCTCTGGGTATTACTGTTGTGACAAGGGAGATTACTCCTGAGTGGTTCTTGACTCTTGGTTCTCTGGGTATTACTGTTGTGACAAGGGAGATTACTCCTGAGTGGTGCTTGACTCTTGGTTCTCTGGGTATTACTGTTGTGACAAGGGAGATTACTCCTGAGTGGTGCTTGACTCTTGGTTCTCTGGGTATTACTGTTGTGACGAGGGAGATTACTCCTGAGTGGTTCTTGACTCTTGGTTCTCTGGGTATTACTGTTGTGACGAGGGAGATTACTCCTGAGTTCTTCTTGACTCTTGGTTCTCTGTGTATCACTGCTGTGAAGAGGGAGATTAATCCTGAGTAGTTCTTGACTCTTGGTTCTCTAGGTATTACTACTGTGATGAGGGAGATTACTCCTGAGTGGGCTTTACTCTTGGTTCTCTGGGTATTACTACTGTGATGAGGGAGATTACTCCTGAGTAGTTCTTGACTCTTGGTTCTCTGGGTATTACTACTGTGATGAGGGAGATTACTCCTGAGTGGTGCTTGACTCTTGGTTCTCTGGGTATCACTACTATGATGAGGGAGATTACTCCTGAGTGGTTCTTTACTCTTGGTTCTTTGGGTATCACTGCTGTGAAGAGGGAGATTACTCCTAAGTGGTGCTTGACTCTGGGTTCTCTGGGTATTACTGTTGTGACAAGGGAGATTACTCCTGAGTGGTTCTTGACTCTTGGTTCTCTGGGTATCACTACTGTGATGAGGGAGATTACTCCTGAGTGGTGCTTGACTCTTGGTTCTCTGGGTATCACTGCTGTGACAACGGAGATTACTTCCAAGTGGTTTTTGACTCTTGGTTCTCTGGGTATTATTGTTGTGACAAGGGAGATTACTCCTGAGTGGTGCTTGACTCTTGGTTGTCTGGGTATTACTGTTGTGACGAGGGAGATTACTCCCGAGTAGTTCTTGACTCTTGGTTCTCTGGGTATTACTGTTGTGACGAGGGAGATTACTCCTGAGTTCTTCTTGACTCTTGGTTCTCTGGGTATCACTACTGTGATGAGGGAGATTACTCCTGAGTGGTGCTTGACTCTTGGTTCTCTGGGTATCACTGCAGTGACAACGGAGATTACTTCCAAGTGGTTTTTGACTCTTGGTTCTCTGGGAATCACTGCTGTGAAAAGGGAGATTACACCTGAGTGGTGCTTGACTCTTGGTTCTCTAGGTATCACTACTGTGATGAGGGAGATTACTCCTGAGTGGTGCTTGACTCTTGGTTCTCTGGGTATCACTGCAGTGACAACGGAGATTACTTCCAAGTGGTTTTTGACTCTTGGTTCTCTGGGAATCACTGCTGTGAAGAGGGAGATTACTCCTGAGTGGTTCTTGACTCTTGGTTCTTTGGGTATCACTGCTGTGAAGAGGGAGATTACTACTAAGTGGTGATTGACTCTGGGTTCTCTGGGTATTACTGTTGTGACAAGGGAGATTACTCCTGAGTGGTTCTTGACTATTGGTTCTCTGGGTATCACTACTGTGATGAGGGAGATTACTCCTGAGTGGTGCTTGACTCTTGGTTCTCTGGGTATCACTGCAGTGACAACAGAGATTACTCCCAAGTGGGTTTTGACTCTTGGTTCTCTGGGAATCACTGCTGTGAAAAGGGAGATTACACCTGAGTGGTGCTTGACTCTTGGTTCTCTAGATATCACTACTGTGATGAGGGAGATTACACCTGAGTGGTGCTTGACTCTTGGTTCTCTAGGTATCACTGCTGTGAAGAGGGAGATTACTCCTGAGTGATTCTTGACTCTTGGTTCTCTGGGTATCACTGCTGTGAAGAGGGAGATTACACCTGAGTGGTGCTTGACTCTTGGTTCTCTGGGTATCACTGATGTGATGAGGGAGATTACTCCTGAGTGGTGCTTGACTCTTGGTTCTCTGGGTATTACTGTTGTGACAAGGGAGATTACTCCTGAGTGGTTCTTGACTCTTGGTTCTCTGGGTATTACTGTTGTGACAAGGGAGATTACTCCTGAATGGTGCTTGACTCTTGGTTCTCTGGGTATTACTGTTGTGACAAGGGAGATTACTCCTGAGTGGTGCTTGACTCTTGGTTCTCTGGGTATTACTGTTGTGACGAGGGAGATTACTCGTGAGTAGTTCTTGACTCTTGGTTCTCTGGGTATTACTGTTGTGACGAGGGAGATTACTCCTGAGTTCTTCTTGACTCTTGGTTCTCTGTGTATCACTGCTGTGAAGAGGGAGATTACTCCTGAGTAGTTCTTGACTCTTGGTTCTCTAGGTATTACTACTGTGATGAGGGAGATTACTCCTGAGTGGGCTTGACTCTTGGTTCTCTGGGTATTACTACTGTGATGAGGGAGATTACTCCTGAGTAGTTTTTGACTCTTGGTTCTCTGGGTATTACTACTGTAATGAGGGAGATTACTCCTGAGTGGTGCTTGACTATTGGTTCTCTGGGTATCACTACTGTGATGAGGGAGATTACTCCTGAGTGGTGCTTGACTCTTGGTTCTCTGGGTATCACTGCAGTGAGAACAGAGGTTACTCCCAAGTGGGTTTTGACTCTTGGTTCTCTGGGAATCACTGCTGTGAAAAGGGAGATTACACCTGGGTGGTGCTTGACTCTTGTTTCTCTAGGTCTCACTACTGTGATGAGGGAGATTACTCCTGAGTGGTGCTTGACTCTTGGTTCACTGGGTATCACTGCTGTGAAGAGGGAGATTACTCCTGAGTGATTCTTGACTCTTGGTTCTCTGGGTATCACTGTTGTGATGAGGGAGATTACTTCTGAGTGCTTCTTGACTCTTGGTTCTCTGGGTATCACTGCTGTGATGAGGGAGATTACTCCTAAATGGTGCTTGACTCTTGGTTCTCTGGGTATCACTGCTGTGAAGAGGGAGATTACACCTGAATGGTGCTTGACTCTTGGTTCTCTGGGTATCACTGCTGTGATGAGGGAGATTTCTCCTGAGTGGTGCTTGACTCTTGGTTCTCTGGGTATTACTGTTGTGACAAGGGAGATTACTCCTGAGTGGTTCTTGACTCTTGGTTCTCTGGGTATTACTGTTGTGACAAGGGAGATTACTCCTGGTGGTGCTTGACTCTTGGTTCTCTGGGTATTACTGTTGCGACAAGGGAGATTACTCCTGAGTGGTGCTTGACTCTTTGTTCTCTGGGTATCACTGCTGTGAAGAGGGAGATTACACCTGAGTGGTGCTTGACTCTTGGGTCTCTAGGTATCACTACTGTGATGAGGGAGATTACTCCTGAGTGGTTCTTGACTCTTGGTTCTTTGGGTATCACCCCTGTGAAGAGGGAGATTACTCCTAAGTGGTGATTGACTCTGGGTTCTCTGGGTATTACTGTTGTGACAAGGGAGATTACTCCTGAGTGGTTCTTGACTATTGGTTCTCTGGGTATCACTACTGTGATGAGGGAGATTACTCCTGAGTGGTGCTTGACTCTTGGTTCTCTGGGTATCACTGCAGTGACAACGGAGATTACTGCTGAGTGGTGCTTGACTCTTGGTTCTCTGGGTATTACTGTTGTGACAAGGGAGATTACTCCTGAGTGGTGCTTGACTCTTGGTTCTCTGGGTATTACTGTTGTGACGAGGGAGATTACTCGTGAGTAGTTCTTGACTCTTGGTTCTCTGGGTATTACTGTTGTGACGAGGGAGATTACTCCTGAGTTCTTCTTGACTCTTGGTTCTCTGGGTATCACTGCAGTGAAAAGGGAGATTACACCTGAGTGGTGCTTCACTCTTGGTTCTCTAGATATCACTACTGTGATGAGGGAGATTACACCTGAGTGGTGCTTGACTCTTGGTTCTCTAGGTATCACTGCTGTGAAGAGGGAGATTACTCCTGAGTGGTGCTTGACTCTTGGTTCTCTGGGTATCACTGCTGTGATGAGGGAGATTACTCCTGAGTGGTGCTTGACTCTTGGTTCTCTGGGTATTACTGTTGTGACAAGGGAGATTACTCCTGAGTGGTTCTTGACTCTTGGTTCTCTGGGTATTACTGTTGTGACAAGGGAGATTACTCCTGAGTGGTGCTTGACTCTTGGTTCTCTGGGTATTACTGTTGTGACAAGGGAGATTACTCCTGAGTGGTGCTTGACTCTTGGTTCTCTGGGTATTACTGTTGTGACGAGGGAGATTACTCGTGAGTAGTTCTTGACTCTTGGTTCTCTGGGTATTACTGTTGTGACGAGGGAGATTACTCCTGAGTTCTTCTTGACTCTTGGTTCTCTGTGTATCACTGCTGTGAAGAGGGAGATTACTCCTGAGTAGTTCTTGACTCTTGGTTCTCTAGGTATTACTACTGTGATGAGGGAGATTACTCCTGAGTGGGCTTGACTCTTGGTTCTCTGGGTATTACTACTGTGATGAGGGAGATTACTCCTGAGTAGTTTTTGACTCTTGGTTCTCTGGGTATTACTACTGTGATGAGGGAGATTACTCCTGAGTGGTGCTTGACTATTGGTTCTCTGGGTATCACTACTGTGATGAGGGAGATTACTCCTGAGTGGTGCTTGACTCTTGGTTCTCTGGGTATCACTGCAGTGAGAACAGAGGTTACTCCCAAGTGGGTTTTGACTCTTGGTTCTCTGGGAATCACTGCTGTGAAAAGGGAGATTACACCTGGGTGGTGCTTGACTCTTGTTTCTCTAGGTATCACTACTGTGATGAGGGAGATTACTCCTGAGTGGTGCTTGACTCTTGGTTCACTGGGTATCACTGCTGTGAAGAGGGAGATTACTCCTGAGTGATTCTTGACTCTTGGTTCTCTGGGTATCACTGTTGTGATGAGGGAGATTACTTCTGAGTGCTTCTTGACTCTTGGTTCTCTGGGTATCACTGCTGTGATGAGGGAGATTACTCCTAAATGGTGCTTGACTCTTGGTTCTCTGGGTATTACTGCTGTGAAGAGGGAGATTACACCTGAATGGTGCTTGACTCTTGGTTCTCTGGGTATCACTGCTGTGATGAGGGAGATTTCTCCTGAGTGGTGCTTGACTCTTGGTTCTCTGGGTATTACTGTTGTGACAAGGGAGATTACTCCTGAGTGGTTCTTGACTCTTGGTTCTCTGGGTATTACTGTTGTGACAAGGGAGATTACTCCTGAGTGGTTCTTGACTCTTGGTTCTCTGGGTATTACTGTTGTGACAAGGGAGATTACACCTGAATGGTGCTTGACTCTTGGTTCTCTGGGTATCACTGCTGTGATGAGGGAGATTTCTCCTGAGTGGTGCTTGACTCTTGGTTCTCTGGGAATCACTGCTGTGAAAAGGGAGATTACACCTGAGTGGTGCTTGACTCTTGGTTCTCTGGGTATCACTGCAGTGACAACGGAGATTACTCCTAAGTGGTGATTGACTCTGGGTTCTCTGGGTATTACTGTTGTGACAAGGGAGATTACTCCTGAGTGGTTCTTGACTATTGGTTCTCTAGGTATCACTACGGTGATGAGGGAGATTACTCCTGAGTGGTTCTTGACTCTTGGTTCTTTGGGTATCACTGCTGTGAAGAGGGAGATTACTCCTAAGTGGTGATTGACTCTGGGTTCTCTGGGTATTACTGTTGTGACAAGGGAGATTACTCCTGAGTGGTTCTTGACTATTGGTTCTCTGGGTATCACTGCAGTGACAACGGAGATTACTCCCAAGTGGGTTTTGACTCTTGGTTCTCTGGGAATCACTGCTGTGAAAAGGGAGATTATACCTGAGTGGTGCTTGACTCTTGGTTCTCTAGGTATCACTACTGTGATGAGGGAGATTACTCCTGAGTGGTGCTTGACTCTTGGTTCACTGGGTATCACTGCTGTGAAGAGGGATATTACTCCTGAGTGATTCTTGACTCTTAGTTCTCTGGGTATCACTGTTGTGATGAGAGAGATTACTCCTGAGTGCTTCCTGGCTCTTGGTTCTCTGGGTATCACTGCTGTGAAGAGGGAGATTACACCTGAGTGGTGCTTGACTCTTGGTTCTCTGGGTATTACTGTTGTGACCAGGGAGATTACTCCTGAGTGGTTCTTGACTCTTGGTTCTCTGGGTATCACTACTGTGATGAGGGAGATTACTCCTGAGTGGTGCTTGACTCTTGGTTCTCTGGGTATCACTGCAGTGACAACGGAGATTACTTCCAAGTGGTTTTTGACTCTTGGTTCTCTGGGAATCACTGCTGTGAAAAGGGAGATTACACCTGAGTGGTGCTTGACTCTTGGTTCTCTAGGTATCACTACTGTGATGAGGGAGATTACTCCTGAGTGGTGCTTGACTCTTGGTTCTCTGGGTATCACTGCAGTGACAACGGAGATTACTTCCAAGTGGTTTTTGACTCTTGGTTCTCTGGGAATCACTGCTGTGAAGAGGGAGATTACTCCTGAGTGGTTCTTGACTCTTGGTTCTTTGGGTATCACTGCTGTGAAGAGGGAGATTACTACTAAGTGGTGATTGACTCTGGGTTCTCTGGGTATTACTGTTGTGACAAGGGAGATTACTCCTGAGTGGTTCTTGACTATTGGTTCTCTGGGTATCACTACTGTGATGAGGGAGATTACTCCTGAGTGGTGCTTGACTCTTGGTTCTCTGGGTATCACTGCAGTGACAACAGAGATTACTCCCAAGTGGGTTTTGACTCTTGGTTCTCTGGGAATCACTGCTGTGAAAAGGGAGATTACACCTGAGTGGTGCTTGACTCTTGGTTCTCTAGGTATCACTACTGTGATGAGGGAGATTACACCTGAGTGGTGCTTGACTCTTGGTTCTCTAGGTATCACTGCTGTGAAGAGGGAGATTACTCCGGAGTGATTCTTGACTCTTGGTTCTCTGGGTATCACTGCTGTGAAGAGGGAGATTACACCTGAGTGGTGCTTGACTCTTGGTTCTCTGGGTATCACTGCTGTGATGAGGGAGATTACTCCTGAGTGGTGCTTGACTCTTGGTTCTCTGGGTATTACTGTTGTGACAAGGGAGATTACTCCTGAGTGGTTCTTGACTCTTGGTTCTCTGGGTATTACTGTTGTGACAAGGGAGATTACTCCTGAGTGGTGCTTGACTCTTGGTTCTCTGGGTATTACTGTTGTGACAAGGGAGATTACTCCTGAGTGGTGCTTGACTCTTGGTTCTCTGGGTATTACTGTTGTGACGAGGGAGATTACTCGTGAGTAGTTCTTGACTCTTGGTTCTCTGGGTATTACTGTTGTGACGAGGGAGATTACTCCTGAGTTCTTCTTGACTCTTGGTTCTCTGTGTATCACTGCTGTGAAGAGGGAGATTACTCCTGAGTAGTTCTTGACTCTTGGTTCTCTAGGTATTACTACTGTGATGAGGGAGATTACTCCTGAGTGGGCTTGACTCTTGGTTCTCTGGGTATTACTACTGTGATGAGGGAGATTCCTCCTGAGTAGTTTTTGACTCTTGGTTCTCTGGGTATTACTACTGTGATGAGGGAGATTACTCCTGAGTGGTGCTTGACTATTGGTTCTCTGGGTATCACTACTGTGATGAGGGAGATTACTCCTGAGTGGTGCTTGACTCTTGGTTCTCTGGGTATCACTGCAGTGACAACAGAGGTTACTCCCAAGTGGGTTTTGACTCTTGGTTCTCTGGGAATCACTGCTGTGAAAAGGGAGATTACACCTGGGTGGTGCTTGACTCTTGTTTCTCTAGGTATCACTACTGTGATGAGGGAGATTACTCCTGAGTGGTGCTTGACTCTTGGTTCACTGGGTATCACTGCTGTGAAGAGGGAGATTACTCCTGAGTGATTCTTGACTCTTGGTTCTCTGGGTATCACTGTTGTGATGAGGGAGATTACTTCTGAGTGCTTCTTGACTCTTGGTTCTCTGGGTATCACTGCTGTGATGAGGGAGATTACTCCTAAATGGTGCTTGACTCTTGGTTCTCTGGGCATCACTGCTGTGAAGAGGGAGATTACACCTGAATGGTGCTTGACTCTTGGTTCTCTGGGTATCACTGCTGTGATGAGGGAGATTTCTCCTGAGTGGTGCTTGACTCTTGGTTCTCTGGGTATTACTGTTGTGACAAGGGAGATTACTCCTGAGTGGTTCTTGACTCTTGGTTCTCTGGGTATTACTGTTGTGACAAGGGAGATTACTCCTGGTGGTGCTTGACTCTTGGTTCTCTGGGTATTACTGTTGCGACAAGGGAGATTACTCCTGAGTGGTGCTTGACTCTTGGTTCTCTGGCTATCACTGCTGTGAAGAGGGAGATTACACCTGAGTGGTGCTTGACTCTTGGTTCTCTAGGTATCACTACTGTGATGAGGGAGATTACTCCTGAGTGGTTCTTGACTCTTGGTTCTTTGGGTATCACCGCTGTGAAGAGGGAGATTACTCCTAAGTGGTGATTGACTCTGGGTTCTCTGGGTATTACTGTTGTGACAAGGGAGATTACTCCTGAGTGGTTCTTGACTATTGGTTCTCTGGGTATCACTACTGTGATGAGGGAGATTACTCCTGAGTGGTGCTTGACTCTTGGTTCTCTGGGTATCACTGCAGTGACAACGGAGATTACTCCCAAGTGGGTTTTGACTCTTGGTTCTATGGGAATCACTGCTGTGAAAAGGGAGATTATACCTGAGTGGTGCTTGACTCTTGGTTCTCTAGGTATCACTACTGTGATGAGGGAGATTACTCCTGAGTGGTGCTTGACTCTTGGTTCACTGGGTATCACTGCTGTGAAGAGGGAGCTTACTCCTGAGTGATTCTTGACTCTTGGTTCTCTGGGTATCACTGTTGTGATGAGGGAGATTACTCCTGAGTGCTTCTTGACTCTTGGTTCTCTGGGTATCACTGCTGTGATGAGGGAGATTACTCCTAAATGGTGCTTGACTCTTGGTTCTCTGGGTATCACTGCTGTGAAGAGGGAGATTACACCTGAGTGGTGCTTGACTCTTGGTTCTCTGGGTATCACTGCTGTGATGAGGGAGATTACTCCTGAGTGGTGCTTGACTCTTGGTTCTCTGGGTATTACTGTTGTGACAAGGGAGATTACTCCTGAGTGGTTCTTGACTCTTGGTTCTCTGGGTATTACTGTTGTGACAAGGGAGATTACTCCTGAGTGGTGCTTGACTCTTGGTTCTCTGGGTATTACTGTTGTGACAAGGGAGATTACTCCTGAGTGGTGCTTGACTCTTGGTTCTCTGGGTATTACTGTTGTGACGAGGGAGATTACTCCTGAGTGGTTCTTGACTCTTGGTTCTCTGGGTATTACTGTTGTGACGAGGGAGATTACTCCTGAGTTCTTCTTGACTCTTGGTTCTCTGTGTATCACTGCTGTGAAGAGGGAGATTAATCCTGAGTAGTTCTTGACTCTTGGTTCTCTAGGTATTACTACTGTGATGAGGGAGATTACTCCTGAGTGGGCTTTACTCTTGGTTCTCTGGGTATTACTACTGTGATGAGGGAGATTACTCCTGAGTAGTTCTTGACTCTTGGTTCTCTGGGTATTACTACTGTGATGAGGGAGATTACTCCTGAGTGGTGCTTGACTCTTGGTTCTCTGGGTATCACTACTATGATGAGGGAGATTACTCCTGAGTGGTTCTTTACTCTTGGTTCTTTGGGTATCACTGCTGTGAAGAGGGAGATTACTCCTAAGTGGTGCTTGACTCTGGGTTCTCTGGGTATTACTGTTGTGACAAGGGAGATTACTCCTGAGTGGTTCTTGACTCTTGGTTCTCTGGGTATCACTACTGTGATGAGGGAGATTACTCCTGAGTGGTGCTTGACTCTTGGTTCTCTGGGTATCACTGCTGTGACAACGGAGATTACTTCCAAGTGGTTTTTGACTCTTGGTTCTCTGGGTATTATTGTTGTGACAAGGGAGATTACTCCTGAGTGGTGCTTGACTCTTGGTTGTCTGGGTATTACTGTTGTGACGAGGGAGATTACTCCCGAGTAGTTCTTGACTCTTGGTTCTCTGGGTATTACTGTTGTGACGAGGGAGATTACTCCTGAGTTCTTCTTGACTCTTGGTTCTCTGGGTATCACTACTGTGATGAGGGAGATTACTCCTGAGTGGTGCTTGACTCTTGGTTCTCTGGGTATCACTGCAGTGACAACGGAGATTACTTCCAAGTGGTTTTTGACTCTTGGTTCTCTGGGAATCACTGCTGTGAAAAGGGAGATTACACCTGAGTGGTGCTTGACTCTTGGTTCTCTAGGTATCACTACTGTGATGAGGGAGATTACTCCTGAGTGGTGCTTGACTCTTGGTTCTCTGGGTATCACTGCAGTGACAACGGAGATTACTTCCAAGTGGTTTTTGACTCTTGGTTCTCTGGGAATCACTGCTGTGAAGAGGGAGATTACTCCTGAGTGGTTCTTGACTCTTGGTTCTTTGGGTATCACTGCTGTGAAGAGGGAGATTACTACTAAGTGGTGATTGACTCTGGGTTCTCTGGGTATTACTGTTGTGACAAGGGAGATTACTCCTGAGTGGTTCTTGACTATTGGTTCTCTGGGTATCACTACTGTGATGAGGGAGATTACTCCTGAGTGGTGCTTGACTCTTGGTTCTCTGGGTATCACTGCAGTGACAACAGAGATTACTCCCAAGTGGGTTTTGACTCTTGGTTCTCTGGGAATCACTGCTGTGAAAAGGGAGATTACACCTGAGTGGTGCTTGACTCTTGGTTCTCTAGATATCACTACTGTGATGAGGGAGATTACACCTGAGTGGTGCTTGACTCTTGGTTCTCTAGGTATCACTGCTGTGAAGAGGGAGATTACTCCTGAGTGATTCTTGACTCTTGGTTCTCTGGGTATCACTGCTGTGAAGAGGGAGATTACACCTGAGTGGTGCTTGACTCTTGGTTCTCTGGGTATCACTGATGTGATGAGGGAGATTACTCCTGAGTGGTGCTTGACTCTTGGTTCTCTGGGTATTACTGTTGTGACAAGGGAGATTACTCCTGAGTGGTTCTTGACTCTTGGTTCTCTGGGTATTACTGTTGTGACAAGGGAGATTACTCCTGAATGGTGCTTGACTCTTGGTTCTCTGGGTATTACTGTTGTGACAAGGGAGATTACTCCTGAGTGGTGCTTGACTCTTGGTTCTCTGGGTATTACTGTTGTGACGAGGGAGATTACTCGTGAGTAGTTCTTGACTCTTGGTTCTCTGGGTATTACTGTTGTGACGAGGGAGATTACTCCTGAGTTCTTCTTGACTCTTGGTTCTCTGTGTATCACTGCTGTGAAGAGGGAGATTACTCCTGAGTAGTTCTTGACTCTTGGTTCTCTAGGTATTACTACTGTGATGAGGGAGATTACTCCTGAGTGGGCTTGACTCTTGGTTCTCTGGGTATTACTACTGTGATGAGGGAGATTACTCCTGAGTAGTTTTTGACTCTTGGTTCTCTGGGTATTACTACTGTAATGAGGGAGATTACTCCTGAGTGGTGCTTGACTATTGGTTCTCTGGGTATCACTACTGTGATGAGGGAGATTACTCCTGAGTGGTGCTTGACTCTTGGTTCTCTGGGTATCACTGCAGTGAGAACAGAGGTTACTCCCAAGTGGGTTTTGACTCTTGGTTCTCTGGGAATCACTGCTGTGAAAAGGGAGATTACACCTGGGTGGTGCTTGACTCTTGTTTCTCTAGGTCTCACTACTGTGATGAGGGAGATTACTCCTGAGTGGTGCTTGACTCTTGGTTCACTGGGTATCACTGCTGTGAAGAGGGAGATTACTCCTGAGTGATTCTTGACTCTTGGTTCTCTGGGTATCACTGTTGTGATGAGGGAGATTACTTCTGAGTGCTTCTTGACTCTTGGTTCTCTGGGTATCACTGCTGTGATGAGGGAGATTACTCCTAAATGGTGCTTGACTCTTGGTTCTCTGGGTATCACTGCTGTGAAGAGGGAGATTACACCTGAATGGTGCTTGACTCTTGGTTCTCTGGGTATCACTGCTGTGATGAGGGAGATTTCTCCTGAGTGGTGCTTGACTCTTGGTTCTCTGGGTATTACTGTTGTGACAAGGGAGATTACTCCTGAGTGGTTCTTGACTCTTGGTTCTCTGGGTATTACTGTTGTGACAAGGGAGATTACTCCTGGTGGTGCTTGACTCTTGGTTCTCTGGGTATTACTGTTGCGACAAGGGAGATTACTCCTGAGTGGTGCTTGACTCTTTGTTCTCTGGGTATCACTGCTGTGAAGAGGGAGATTACACCTGAGTGGTGCTTGACTCTTGGGTCTCTAGGTATCACTACTGTGATGAGGGAGATTACTCCTGAGTGGTTCTTGACTCTTGGTTCTTTGGGTATCACCCCTGTGAAGAGGGAGATTACTCCTAAGTGGTGATTGACTCTGGGTTCTCTGGGTATTACTGTTGTGACAAGGGAGATTACTCCTGAGTGGTTCTTGACTATTGGTTCTCTGGGTATCACTACTGTGATGAGGGAGATTACTCCTGAGTGGTGCTTGACTCTTGGTTCTCTGGGTATCACTGCAGTGACAACGGAGATTACTGCTGAGTGGTGCTTGACTCTTGGTTCTCTGGGTATTACTGTTGTGACAAGGGAGATTACTCCTGAGTGGTGCTTGACTCTTGGTTCTCTGGGTATTACTGTTGTGACGAGGGAGATTACTCGTGAGTAGTTCTTGACTCTTGGTTCTCTGGGTATTACTGTTGTGACGAGGGAGATTACTCCTGAGTTCTTCTTGACTCTTGGTTCTCTGTGTATCACTGCTGTGAAGAGGGAGATTACTCCTGAGTGGTGCTTGACTCTTGGTTCTCTGGGTATCACTGCAGTGACAACGGAGATTACTTCCAAGTGGTTTTTGACTCTTGGTTCTCTGGGAATCACTGCTGTGAAAAGGGAGATTACACCTGAGTGGTGCTTGACTCTTGGTTCTCTAGGTATCACTACTGTGATGAGGGAGATTACTCCTGAGTGGTGCTTGACTCTTGGTTCTCTGGGTATCACTGCAGTGACAACGGAGATTACTTCCAAGTGGTTTTTGACTCTTGGTTCTCTGGGAATCACTGCTGTGAAGAGGGAGATTACTCCTGAGTGGTTCTTGACTCTTGGTTCTTTGGGTATCACTGCTGTGAAGAGGGAGATTACTACTAAGTGGTGATTGACTCTGGGTTCTCTGGGTATTACTGTTGTGACAAGGGAGATTACTTCTGAGTGGTTCTTGACTATTGGTTCTCTGGGTATCACTACTGTGATGAGGGAGATTACTCCTGAGTGGTGCTTGACTCTTGGTTCTCTGGGTATCACTGCAGTGACAACAGAGATTACTCCCAAGTGGGTTTTGACTCTTGGTTCTCTGGGAATCACTGCTGTGAAAAGGGAGATTACACCTGAGTGGTGCTTCACTCTTGGTTCTCTAGATATCACTACTGTGATGAGGGAGATTACACCTGAGTGGTGCTTGACTCTTGGTTCTCTAGGTATCACTGCTGTGAAGAGGGAGATTACTCCTGAGTGGTGCTTGACTCTTGGTTCTCTGGGTATCACTGCTGTGATGAGGGAGATTACTCCTGAGTGGTGCTTGACTCTTGGTTCTCTGGGTATTACTGTTGTGACAAGGGAGATTACTCCTGAGTGGTTCTTGACTCTTGGTTCTCTGGGTATTACTGTTGTGACAAGGGAGATTACTCCTGAGTGGTGCTTGACTCTTGGTTCTCTGGGTATTACTGTTGTGACAAGGGAGATTACTCCTGAGTGGTGCTTGACTCTTGGTTCTCTGGGTATTACTGTTGTGACGAGGGAGATTACTCGTGAGTAGTTCTTGACTCTTGGTTCTCTGGGTATTACTGTTGTGACGAGGGAGATTACTCCTGAGTTCTTCTTGACTCTTGGTTCTCTGTGTATCACTGCTGTGAAGAGGGAGATTACTCCTGAGTAGTTCTTGACTCTTGGTTCTCTAGGTATTACTACTGTGATGAGGGAGATTACTCCTGAGTGGGCTTGACTCTTGGTTCTCTGGGTATTACTACTGTGATGAGGGAGATTACTCCTGAGTAGTTTTTGACTCTTGGTTCTCTGGGTATTACTACTGTGATGAGGGAGATTACTCCTGAGTGGTGCTTGACTATTGGTTCTCTGGGTATCACTACTGTGATGAGGGAGATTACTCCTGAGTGGTGCTTGACTCTTGGTTCTCTGGGTATCACTGCAGTGAGAACAGAGGTTACTCCCAAGTGGGTTTTGACTCTTGGTTCTCTGGGAATCACTGCTGTGAAAAGGGAGATTACACCTGGGTGGTGCTTGACTCTTGTTTCTCTAGGTATCACTACTGTGATGAGGGAGATTACTCCTGAGTGGTGCTTGACTCTTGGTTCACTGGGTATCACTGCTGTGAAGAGGGAGATTACTCCTGAGTGATTCTTGACTCTTGGTTCTCTGGGTATCACTGTTGTGATGAGGGAGATTACTTCTGAGTGCTTCTTGACTCTTGGTTCTCTGGGTATCACTGCTGTGATGAGGGAGATTACTCCTAAATGGTGCTTGACTCTTGGTTCTCTGGGTATTACTGCTGTGAAGAGGGAGATTACACCTGAATGGTGCTTGACTCTTGGTTCTCTGGGTATCACTGCTGTGATGAGGGAGATTTCTCCTGAGTGGTGCTTGACTCTTGGTTCTCTGGGTATTACTGTTGTGACAAGGGAGATTACTCCTGAGTGGTTCTTGACTCTTGGTTCTCTGGGTATTACTGTTGTGACAAGGGAGATTACTCCTGGTGGTGCTTGACTCTTGGTTCTCTGGGTATTACTGTTGCGACAAGGGAGATTACTCCTGAGTGGTGCTTGACTCTTTGTTCTCTGGGTATCACTGCTGTGAAGAGGGAGATTACACCTGAGTGGTGCTTGACTCTTGGGTCTCTAGGTATCACTACTGTGATGAGGGAGATTACTCCTGAGTGGTTCTTGACTCTTGGTTCTTTGGGTATCACCGCTGTGAAGAGGGAGATTACTCCTAAGTGGTGATTGACTCTGGGTTCTCTGGGTATTACTGTTGTGACAAGGGAGATTACTCCTGAGTGGTTCTTGACTATTGGTTCTCTGGGTATCACTACTGTGATGAGGGAGATTACTCCTGAGTGGTGCTTGACTCTTGGTTCTCTGGGTATCACTGCAGTGACAACGGAGATTACTCCTAAGTGGTGATTGACTCTGGGTTCTCTGGGTATTACTGTTGTGACAAGGGAGATTACTCCTGAGTGGTTCTTGACTATTGGTTCTCTAGGTATCACTACTGTGATGAGGGAGATTACTCCTGAGTGGTTCTTGACTCTTGGTTCTTTGGGTATCACTGCTGTTAAGAGGGAGATTACTCCTAAGTGGTGATTGACTCTGGTTTCTCTGGGTATTACTGTTGTGACAAGGGAGATTACTCCTGAGTGGTTCTTGACTATTGGTTCTCTGGGTATCACTACTGTGATAAGGGAGATTACTCCTGAGTGGTGCTTGACTCTTGGTTCTCTGGGTATCACTGCAGTGACAACGGAGATTACTCCCAAGTGGGTTTTGACTCTTGGTTCTCTGGGAATCACTGCTGTGAAAAGGGAGATTATACCTGAGTGGTGCTTGACTCTTGGTTCTCTAGGTATCACTACTGTGATGAGGGAGATTACTCCTGAGTGGTGCTTGACTCTTGGTTCACTGGGTATCACTGCTGTGAAGAGGGATATTACTCCTGAGTGATTCTTGACTCTTAGTTCTCTGGGTATCACTGTTGTGATGAGAGAGATTACTCCTGAGTGCTTCCTGGCTCTTGGTTCTCTGGGTATCACTGCTGTGAAGAGGGAGATTACACCTGAGTGGTGCTTGACTCTTGGTTCTCTGGGTATTACTGTTGTGACCAGGGAGATTACTCCTGAGTGGTTCTTGACTCTTGGTTCTCTGGGTATCACTACTGTGATGAGGGAGATTACTCCTGAGTGGTGCTTGACTCTTGGTTCTCTGGGTATCACTGCAGTGACAACGGAGATTACTTCCAAGTGGTTTTTGACTCTTGGTTCTCTGGGAATCACTGCTGTGAAAAGGGAGATTACACCTGAGTGGTGCTTGACTCTTGGTTCTCTAGGTATCACTACTGTGATGAGGGAGATTACTCCTGAGTGGTGCTTGACTCTTGGTTCTCTGGGTATCACTGCAGTGACAACGGAGATTACTTCCAAGTGGTTTTTGACTCTTGGTTCTCTGGGAATCACTGCTGTGAAGAGGGAGATTACTCCTGAGTGGTTCTTGACTCTTGGATCTCTGGGTATTACTGTTGTGACAAGGGAGATTACTCCTGGTGGTGCTTGACTCTTGGTTCTCTGGGTATTACTGTTGCGACAAGGGAGATTACTCCTGAGTGGTGCTTGACTCTTTGTTCTCTGGGTATCACTGCTGTGAAGAGGGAGATTACACCTGAGTGGTGCTTGACTCTTGGGTCTCTAGGTATCACTACTGTGATGAGGGAGATTACTCCTGAGTGGTTCTTGACTCTTGGTTCTTTGGGTATCACCGCTGTGAAGAGGGAGATTACTCCTAAGTGGTGATTGACTCTGGGTTCTCTGGGTATTACTGTTGTGACAAGGGAGATTACTCCTGAGTGGTTCTTGACTATTGGTTCTCTGGGTATCACTACTGTGATGAGGGAGATTACTCCTGAGTGGTGCTTGACTCTTGGTTCTCTGGGTATCACTGCAGTGACAACGGAGATTACTCCTAAGTGGTGATTGACTCTGGGTTCTCTGGGTATTACTGTTGTGACAAGGGAGATTACTCCTGAGTGGTTCTTGACTATTGGTTCTCTAGGTATCACTACTGTGATGAGGGAGATTACTCCTGAGTGGTTCTTGACTCTTGGTTCTTTGGGTATCACTGTTGTGACAAGGGAGATTACTCCTGAGTGGTTCTTGACTCTTGGTTCTCTGGGTATTACTGTTGTGACAAGGGAGATTACTCCTGAGTGGTGCTTGACTCTTGGTTCTCTGGGTATTACTGTTGTGACAAGGGAGATTACTCCTGAGTGGTGCTTGACTCTTGGTTCTCTGGGTATTACTGTTGTGACGAGGGAGATTACTCGTGAGTAGTTCTTGACTCTTGGTTCTCTGGGTATTACTGTTGTGACGAGGGAGATTACTCCTGAGTTCTTCTTGACTCTTGGTTCTCTGTGTATCACTGCTGTGAAGAGGGAGATTACTCCTGAGTAGTTCTTGACTCTTGGTTCTCTAGGTATTACTACTGTGATGAGGGAGATTACTCCTGAGTGGGCTTGACTCTTGGTTCTCTGGGTATTACTACTGTGATGAGGGAGATTACTCCTGAGTAGTTTTTGACTCTTGGTTCTCTGGGTATTACTACTGTGATGATGGAGATTACTCCAGAGTGGTGCTTGACTATTGGTTCTCTGGGTATCACTACTGTGATGAGGGAGATTACTCCTGAGTGGTGCTTGACTCTTGGTTCTCTGGGTATCACTGCAGTGAGAACAGAGGTTACTCCCAAGTGGGTTTTGACTCTTGGTTCTCTGGGAATCACTGCTGTGAAAAGGGAGATTACACCTGGGTGGTGCTTGAATCTTGTTTCTCTAGGTATCACTACTGTGATGAGGGAGATTACTCCTGAGTGGTGCTTGACTCTTGGTTCACTGGGTATCACTGCTGTGAAGAGGGAGATTACTCCTGAGTGATTCTTGACTCTTGGTTCTCTGGGTATCACTGTTGTGATGAGGGAGATTACTTCTGAGTGCTTCTTGACTCTTGGTTCTCTGGGTATCACTGCTGTGATGAGGGAGATTACTCCTAAATGGTGCTTGACTCTTGGTTCTCTGGGTATCACTGCTGTGAAGAGGGAGATTACACCTGAATGGTGCTTGACTCTTGGTTCTCTGGGTATCACTGCTGTGATGAGGGAGATTTATCCTGAGTGGTGCTTGACTCTTGGTTCTCTGGGTATTACTGTTGTGACAAGGGAGATTACTCCTGAGTGGTTCTTGACTCTTGGTTCTCTGGGTATTACTGTTGTGACAAGGGAGATTACTCCTGGTGGTGCTTGACTCTTGGTTCTCTGGGTATTACTGTTGCGACAAGGGAGATTACTCCTGAGTGGTGCTTGACTCTTTGTTCTCTGGGTATCACTGCTGTGAAGAGGGAGATTACACCTGAGTGGTGCTTGACTCTTGGGTCTCTAGGTATCACTACTGTGATGAGGGAGATTACTCCTGAGTGGTTCTTGACTCTTGGTTCTTTGGGTATCACCGCTGTGAAGAGGGAGATTACTCCTAAGTGGTGATTGACTCTGGGTTCTCTGGGTATTACTGTTGTGACAAGGGAGATTACTCCTGAGTGGTTCTTGACTATTGGTTCTCTGGGTATCACTACTGTGATGAGGGAGATTACTCCTGAGTGGTGCTTGACTCTTGGTTCTCTGGGTATCACTGCAGTGACAACGGAGATTACTCCTAAGTGGTGATTGACTCTGGGTTCTCTGGGTATTACTGTTGTGACAAGGGAGATTACTCCTGAGTGGTTCTTGACTATTGGTTCTCTAGGTATCACTACTGTGATGAGGGAGATTACTCCTGAGTGGTTCTTGACTCTTGGTTCTTTGGGTATCACTGCTGTGAAGAGGGAGATTACTACTAAGTGGTGATTGACTCTGGGTTCTCTGGGTATTACTGTTGTGACAAGGGAGATTACTCCTGAGTGGTTCTTGACTATTGGTTCTCTGGGTATCACTACTGTGATAAGGGAGATTACTCCTGAGTGGTGCTTGACTCTTGGTTCTCTGGGTATCACTGCAGTGACAACGGAGATTACTCCCAAGTGGGTTTTGACTCTTGGTTCTCTGGGAATCACTGCTGTGAAAAGGGAGATTATACCTGAGTGGTGCTTGACTCTTGGTTCTCTAGGTATCACTACTGTGATGAGGGAGATTACTCCTGAGTGGTGCTTGACTCTTGGTTCACTGGGTATCACTGCTGTGAAGAGGGATATTACTCCTGAGTGATTCTTGACTCTTAGTTCTCTGGGTATCACTGTTGTGATGAGAGAGATTACTCCTGAGTGCTTCCTGGCTCTTGGTTCTCTGGGTATCACTGCTGTGAAGAGGGAGATTACACCTGAGTGGTGCTTGACTCTTGGTTCTCTGGGTATTACTGTTGTGACCAGGGAGATTACTCCTGAGTGGTTCTTGACTCTTGGTTCTCTGGGTATCACTACTGTGATGAGGGAGATTACTCCTGAGTGGTGCTTGACTCTTGGTTCTCTGGGTATCACTGCAGTGACAACGGAGATTACTTCCAAGTGGTTTTTGACTCTTGGTTCTCTGGGAATCACTGCTGTGAAAAGGGAGATTACACCTGAGTGGTGCTTGACTCTTGGTTCTCTAGGTATCACTACTGTGATGAGGGAGATTACTCCTGAGTGGTGCTTGACTCTTGGTTCTCTGGGTATCACTGCAGTGACAACGGAGATTACTTCCAAGTGGTTTTTGACTCTTGGTTCTCTGGGAATCACTGCTGTGAAGAGGGAGATTACTCCTGAGTGGTTCTTGACTCTTGGATCTCTGGGTATTACTGTTGTGACAAGGGAGATTACTCCTGGTGGTGCTTGACTCTTGGTTCTCTGGGTATTACTGTTGCGACAAGGGAGATTACTCCTGAGTGGTGCTTGACTCTTTGTTCTCTGGGTATCACTGCTGTGAAGAGGGAGATTACACCTGAGTGGTGCTTGACTCTTGGGTCTCTAGGTATCACTACTGTGATGAGGGAGATTACTCCTGAGTGGTTCTTGACTCTTGGTTCTTTGGGTATCACCGCTGTGAAGAGGGAGATTACTCCTAAGTGGTGATTGACTCTGGGTTCTCTGGGTATTACTGTTGTGACAAGGGAGATTACTCCTGAGTGGTTCTTGACTATTGGTTCTCTGGGTATCACTACTGTGATGAGGGAGATTACTCCTGAGTGGTGCTTGACTCTTGGTTCTCTGGGTATCACTGCAGTGACAACGGAGATTACTCCTAAGTGGTGATTGACTCTGGGTTCTCTGGGTATTACTGTTGTGACAAGGGAGATTACTCCTGAGTGGTTCTTGACTATTGGTTCTCTAGGTATCACTACTGTGATGAGGGAGATTACTCCTGAGTGGTTCTTGACTCTTGGTTCTTTGGGTATCACTGTTGTGACAAGGGAGATTACTCCTGAGTGGTTCTTGACTCTTGGTTCTCTGGGTATTACTGTTGTGACAAGGGAGATTACTCCTGAGTGGTGCTTGACTCTTGGTTCTCTGGGTATTACTGTTGTGACAAGGGAGATTACTCCTGAGTGGTGCTTGACTCTTGGTTCTCTGGGTATTACTGTTGTGACGAGGGAGATTACTCGTGAGTAGTTCTTGACTCTTGGTTCTCTGGGTATTACTGTTGTGACGAGGGAGATTACTCCTGAGTTCTTCTTGACTCTTGGTTCTCTGTGTATCACTGCTGTGAAGAGGGAGATTACTCCTGAGTAGTTCTTGACTCTTGGTTCTCTAGGTATTACTACTGTGATGAGGGAGATTACTCCTGAGTGGGCTTGACTCTTGGTTCTCTGGGTATTACTACTGTGATGAGGGAGATTACTCCTGAGTAGTTTTTGACTCTTGGTTCTCTGGGTATTACTACTGTGATGAGGGAGATTACTCCTGAGTGGTGCTTGACTATTGGTTCTCTGGGTATCACTACTGTGATGAGGGAGATTACTCCTGAGTGGTGCTTGACTCTTGGTTCTCTGGGTATCACTGCAGTGAGAACAGAGGTTACTCCCAAGTGGGTTTTGACTCTTGGTTCTCTGGGAATCACTGCTGTGAAAAGGGAGATTACACCTGGGTGGTGCTTGAATCTTGTTTCTCTAGGTATCACTACTGTGATGAGGGAGATTACTCCTGAGTGGTGCTTGACTCTTGGTTCACTGGGTATCACTGCTGTGAAGAGGGAGATTACTCCTGAGTGATTCTTGACTCTTGGTTCTCTGGGTATCACTGTTGTGATGAGGGAGATTACTTCTGAGTGCTTCTTGACTCTTGGTTCTCTGGGTATCACTGCTGTGATGAGGGAGATTACTCCTAAATGGTGCTTGACTCTTGGTTCTCTGGGTATCACTGCTGTGAAGAGGGAGATTACACCTGAATGGTGCTTGACTCTTGGTTCTCTGGGTATCACTGCTGTGATGAGGGAGATTTCTCCTGAGTGGTGCTTGACTCTTGGTTCTCTGGGTATTACTGTTGTGACAAGGGAGATTACTCCTGAGTGGTTCTTGACTCTTGGTTCTCTGGGTATTACTGTTGTGACAAGGGAGATTACTCCTGGTGGTGCTTGACTCTTGGTTCTCTGGGTATTACTGTTGCGACAAGGGAGATTACTCCTGAGTGGTGCTTGACTCTTTGTTCTCTGGGTATCACTGCTGTGAAGAGGGAGATTACACCTGAGTGGTGCTTGACTCTTGGGTCTCTAGGTATCACTACTGTGATGAGGGAGATTACTCCTGAGTGGTTCTTGACTCTTGGTTCTTTGGGTATCACCGCTGTGAAGAGGGAGATTACTCCTAAGTGGTGATTGACTCTGGGTTCTCTGGGTATTACTGTTGTGACAAGGGAGATTACTCCTGAGTGGTTCTTGACTATTGGTTCTCTGGGTATCACTACTGTGATGAGGGAGATTACTCCTGAGTGGTGCTTGACTCTTGGTTCTCTGGGTATCACTGCAGTGACAACGGAGATTACTCCTAAGTGGTGATTGACTCTGGGTTCTCTGGGTATTACTGTTGTGACAAGGGAGATTACTCCTGAGTGGTTCTTGACTATTGGTTCTCTAGGTATCACTACTGTGATGAGGGAGATTACTCCTGAGTGGTTCTTGACTCTTGGTTCTTTGGGTATCACTGCTGTGAAGAGGGAGATTACTCCTAAGTGGTGATTGACTCTGGGTTCTCTGGGTATTACTGTTGTGACAAGGGAGATTACTCCTGAGTGGTTCTTGACTATTGGTTCTCTGGGTATCACTACTGTGATGAGGGAGATTACTCCTGAGTGGTTCTTGACTCTTGGTTCTTTGGGTATCACCGCTGTGAAGAGGGAGATTACTCCTAAGTGGTGATTGACTCTGGGTTCTCTGGGTATTACTGTTGTGACAAGGGAGATTACTCCTGAGTGGTTCTTGACTATTGGTTCTCTGGGTATCACTACTGTGATGAGGGAGATTACTCCTGAGTGGTGCTTGACTCTTGGTTCTCTGGGTATCACTGCAGTGACAACGGAGATTACTCCTAAGTGGTGATTGACTCTGGGTTCTCTGGGTATTACTGTTGTGACAAGGGAGATTACTCCTGAGTGGTTCTTGACTATTGGTTCTCTAGGTATCACTACTGTGATGAGGGAGATTACTCCTGAGTGGTTCTTGACTCTTGGTTCTTTGGGTATCACTGTTGTGACAAGGGAGATTACTCCTGAGTGGTTCTTGACTCTTGGTTCTTTGGGTATCACTGTTGTGACAAGGGAGATTACTCCTGAGTGGTGCTTGACTCTTGGTTCTCTGGGTATTACTGTTGTGACAAGGGAGATTACTCCTGAGTGGTGCTTGACTCTTGGTTCTCTGGGTATTACTGTTGTGACAAGGGAGATTACTCCTGAGTGGTGCTTGACTCTTGGTTCTCTGGGTATTACTGTTGTGACGAGGGAGATTACTCGTGAGTAGTTCTTGACTCTTGGTTCTCTGGGTATTACTGTTGTGACGAGGGAGATTACTCCTGAGTTCTTCTTGACTCTTGGTTCTCTGTGTATCACTGCTGTGAAGAGGGAGATTACTCCTGAGTAGTTCTTGACTCTTGGTTCTCTAGGTATTACTACTGTGATGAGGGAGATTACTCCTGAGTGGGCTTGACTCTTGGTTCTCTGGGTATTACTACTGTGATGAGGGAGATTACTCCTGAGTAGTTTTTGACTCTTGGTTCTCTGGGTATTACTACTGTGATGAGGGAGATTACTCCTGAGTGGTGCTTGACTATTGGTTCTCTGGGTATCACTACTGTGATGAGGGAGATTACTCCTGAGTGGTGCTTGACTCTTGGTTCTCTGGGTATCACTGCAGTGAGAACAGAGGTTACTCCCAAGTGGGTTTTGACTCTTGGTTCTCTGGGAATCACTGCTGTGAAAAGGGAGATTACACCTGGGTGGTGCTTGAATCTTGTTTCTCTAGGTATCACTACTGTGATGAGGGAGATTACTCCTGAGTGGTGCTTGACTCTTGGTTCACTGGGTATCACTGCTGTGAAGAGGGAGATTACTCCTGAGTGATTCTTGACTCTTGGTTCTCTGGGTATCACTGTTGTGATGAGGGAGATTACTTCTGAGTGCTTCTTGACTCTTGGTTCTCTGGGTATCACTGCTGTGATGAGGGAGATTACTCCTAAATGGTGCTTGACTCTTGGTTCTCTGGGTATCACTGCTGTGAAGAGGGAGATTACACCTGAATGGTGCTTGACTCTTGGTTCTCTGGGTATCACTGCTGTGATGAGGGAGATTTCTCCTGAGTGGTGCTTGACTCTTGGTTCTCTGGGTATTACTGTTGTGACAAGGGAGATTACTCCTGAGTGGTTCTTGACTCTTGGTTCTCTGGGTATTACTGTTGTGACAAGGGAGATTACTCCTGGTGGTGCTTGACTCTTGGTTCTCTGGGTATTACTGTTGCGACAAGGGAGATTACTCCTGAGTGGTGCTTGACTCTTTGTTCTCTGGGTATCACTGCTGTGAAGAGGGAGATTACACCTGAGTGGTGCTTGACTCTTGGGTCTCTAGGTATCACTACTGTGATGAGGGAGATTACTCCTGAGTGGTTCTTGACTCTTGGTTCTTTGGGTATCACCGCTGTGAAGAGGGAGATTACTCCTAAGTGGTGATTGACTCTGGGTTCTCTGGGTATTACTGTTGTGACAAGGGAGATTACTCCTGAGTGGTTCTTGACTATTGGTTCTCTGGGTATCACTACTGTGATGAGGGAGATTACTCCTGAGTGGTGCTTGACTCTTGGTTCTCTGGGTATCACTGCAGTGACAACGGAGATTACTCCTAAGTGGTGATTGACTCTGGGTTCTCTGGGTATTACTGTTGTGACAAGGGAGATTACTCCTGAGTGGTTCTTGACTATTGGTTCTCTAGGTATCACTACTGTGATGAGGGAGATTACTCCTGAGTGGTTCTTGACTCTTGGTTCTTTGGGTATCACTGCTGTGAAGAGGGAGATTACTCCTAAGTGGTGATTGACTCTGGGTTCTCTGGGTATTACTGTTGTGACAAGGGAGATTACTCCTGAGTGGTTCTTGACTATTGGTTCTCTGGGTATCACTACTGTGATAAGGGAGATTACTCCTGAGTGGTGCTTGACTCTTGGTTCTCTGGGTATCACTGCAGTGACAACTGAGATTACTCCCAAGTGGGTTTTGACTCTTGGTTCTCTGGGAATCACTGCTGTGAAAAGGGAGATTATACCTGAGTGGTGCTTGACTCTTGGTTCTCTAGGTATCACTACTGTGATGAGGGAGATTACTCCTGAGTGGTGCTTGACTCTTGGTTCACTGGGTATCACTGCTGTGAAGAGGGATATTACTCCTGAGTGATTCTTGACTCTTAGTTCTCTGGGTATCACTGTTGTGATGAGAGAGATTACTCCTGAGTGCTTCCTGGCTCTTGGTTCTCTGGGTATCACTGCTGTGAAGAGGGAGATTACACCTGAGTGGTGCTTGACTCTTGGTTCTCTGGGTATTACTGTTGTGACCAGGGAGATTACTCCTGAGTGGTTCTTGACTCTTGGTTCTCTGGGTATCACTACTGTGATGAGGGAGATTACTCCTGAGTGGTGCTTGACTCTTGGTTCTCTGGGTATCACTGCAGTGACAACGGAGATTACTTCCAAGTGGTTTTTGACTCTTGGTTCTCTTGGAATCACTGCTGTGAAGAGGGAGATTACTCCTGAGTGGTTCTTGACTCTTGGATCTCTGGGTATTACTGTTGTGACAAGGGAGATTACTCCTGGTGGTGCTTGACTCTTGGTTCTCTGGGTATTACTGTTGCGACAAGGGAGATTACTCCTGAGTGGTGCTTGACTCTTTGTTCTCTGGGTATCACTGCTGTGAAGAGGGAGATTACACCTGAGTGGTGCTTGACTCTTGGGTCTCTAGGTATCACTACTGTGATGAGGGAGATTACTCCTGAGTGGTTCTTGACTCTTGGTTCTTTGGGTATCACCGCTGTGAAGAGGGAGATTACTCCTAAGTGGTGATTGACTCTGGGTTCTCTGGGTATTACTGTTGTGACAAGGGAGATTACTCCTGAGTAGTTCTTGACTATTGGTTCTCTGGGTATCACTACTGTGATGAGGGAGATTACTCCTGAGTGGTGCTTGACTCTTGGTTCTCTGGGTATCACTGCAGTGACAACGGAGATTACTCCTAAGTGGTGATTGACTCTGGGTTCTCTGGGTATTACTGTTGTGACAAGGGAGATTACTCCTGAGTGGTTCTTGACTATTGGTTCTCTAGGTATCACTACTGTGATGAGGGAGATTACTCCTGAGTGGTTCTTGACTCTTGGTTCTTTGGGTATCACTGCTGTGAAGAGGGAGATTACTCCTAAGTGGTGATTGACTCTGGGTTCTCTGGGTATTACTGTTGTGACAAGGGAGATTACTCCTGAGTGGTTCTTGACTATTGGTTCTCTGGGTATCACTACTGTGATAAGGGAGATTACTCCTGAGTGGTGCTTGACTCTTGGTTCTCTGGGTATCACTGCAGTGACAACGGAGATTACTCCCAAGTGGGTTTTGACTCTTGGTTCTCTGGGAATCACTGCTGTGAAAAGGGAGATTATACCTGAGTGGTGCTTGACTCTTGGTTCTCTAGGTATCACTACTGTGATGAGGGAGATTACTCCTGAGTGGTGCTTGACTCTTGGTTCACTGGGTATCACTGCTGTGAAGAGGGATATTACTCCTGAGTGATTCTTGACTCTTAGTTCTCTGGGTATCACTGTTGTGATGAGAGAGATTACTCCTGAGTGCTTCCTGGCTCTTGGTTCTCTGGGTATCACTGCTGTGAAGAGGGAGATTACACCTGAGTGGTGCTTGACTCTTGGTTCTCTGGGTATTACTGTTGTGACCAGGGAGATTACTCCTGAGTGGTTCTTGACTCTTGGTTCTCTGGGTATCACTACTGTGATGAGGGAGATTACTCCTGAGTGGTGCTTGACTCTTGGTTCTCTGGGTATCACTGCAGTGACAACGGAGATTACTTCCAAGTGGTTTTTGACTCTTGGTTCTCTGGGAATCACTGCTGTGAAAAGGGAGATTACACCTGAGTGGTGCTTGACTCTTGGTTCTCTAGGTATCACTACTGTGATGAGGGAGATTACTCCTGAGTGGTGCTTGACTCTTGGTTCTCTGGGTATCACTGCAGTGACAACGGAGATTACTTCCAAGTGGTTTTTGACTCTTGGTTCTGTAGGTATCACTACTGTGAAGAGGGAGATTACTCCTGAGTGGTTCTTGACTCTTGGTTCTTTGGGTATCACTGCTGTGAAGAGGGAGATTACTACTAAGTGGTGATTGACTCTGGGTTCTCTGGGTATTACTGTTGTGACAAGGGAGATTACTCCTGAGTGGTTCTTGACTATTGGTTCTCTGGGTATCACTACTGTGATGAGGGAGATTACTCCTGAGTGGTGCTTGACTCTTGGTTCTCTGGGTATCACTACAGTGACAACAGAGATTACTCCCAAGTGGGTTTTGACTCTTGGTTCTCTGGGAATCACTGCTGTGAAAAGGGAGATTACACCTGAGTGGTGCTTGACTCTTGGTTCTCTAGGTATCACTACTGTGATGAGGGAGATTACACCTGAGTGGTGCTTGACTCTTGGTTCTCTAGGTATCACTGCTGTGAAGAGGGAGATTACTCCTGAGTGATTCTTGACTCTTGGTTCTCTGGGTATCACTGCTGTGAAGAGGGAGATTACACCTGAGTGGTGCTTGACTCTTGGTTCTCTGGGTATCACTGCTGTGATGAGGGAGATTACTCCTGAGTGGTGCTTGACTCTTGGTTCTCTGGGTATTACTGTTGTGACAAGGGAGATTACTCCTGAGTGGTTCTTGACTCTTGGTTCTCTGGGTATTACTGTTGTGACAAGGGAGATTACTCCTGAGTGGTGCTTGACTCTTGGTTCTCTGGGTATTACTGTTGTGACAAGGGAGATTACTCCTGAGTGGTGCTTGACTCTTGGTTCTCTGGGTATTACTGTTGTGACGAGGGAGATTACTCGTGAGTAGTTCTTGACTCTTGGTTCTCTGGGTATTACTGTTGTGACGAGGGAGATTACTCCTGAGTTCTTCTTGACTCTTGGTTCTCTGTGTATCACTGCTGTGAAGAGGGAGATTACTCCTGAGTAGTTCTTGACTCTTGGTTCTCTAGGTATTACTACTGTGATGAGGGAGATTACTCCTGAGTGGGCTTGACTCTTGGTTCTCTGGGTATTACTACTGTGATGAGGGAGATTACTCCTGAGTAGTTTTTGACTCTTGGTTCTCTGGGTATTACTACTGTGATGAGGGAGATTACTCCTGAGTGGTGCTTGACTATTGGTTCTCTGGGTATCACTACTGTGATGAGGGAGATTACTCCTGAGTGGTGCTTGACTCTTGGTTCTCTGGGTATCACTGCAGTGACAACAGAGGTTACTCCCAAGTGGGTTTTGACTCTTGGTTCTCTGGGAATCACTGCTGTGAAAAGGGAGATTACACCTGGGTGGTGCTTGACTCTTGTTTCTCTAGGTATCACTACTGTGATGAGGGAGATTACTCCTGAGTGGTGCTTGACTCTTGGTTCACTGGGTATCACTGCTGTGAAGAGGGAGATTACTCCTGAGTGATTCTTGACTCTTGGTTCTCTGGGTATCACTGTTGTGATGAGGGAGATTACTTCTGAGTGCTTCTTGACTCTTGGTTCTCTGGGTATCACTGCTGTGATGAGGGAGATTACTCCTAAATGGTGCTTGACTCTTGGTTCTCTGGGTATCACTGCTGTGAAGAGGGAGATTACACCTGAATGGTGCTTGACTCTTGGTTCTCTGGGTATCACTGCTGTGATGAGGGAGATTTCTCCTGAGTGGTGCTTGACTCTTGGTTCTCTGGGTATTACTGTTGTGACAAGGGAGATTACTCCTGAGTGGTTCTTGACTCTTGGTTCTCTGGGTATTACTGTTGTGACAAGGGAGATTACTCCTGGTGGTGCTTGACTCTTGGTTCTCTGGGTATTACTGTTGCGACAAGGGAGATTACTCCTGAGTGGTGCTTGACTCTTTGTTCTCTGGGTATCACTGCTGTGAAGAGGGAGATTACACCTGAGTGGTGCTTGACTCTTGGGTCTCTAGGTATCACTACTGTGATGAGGGAGATTACTCCTGAGTGGTTCTTGACTCTTGGTTCTTTGGGTATCACCGCTGTGAAGAGGGAGATTACTCCTAAGTGGTGATTGACTCTGGGTTCTCTGGGTATTACTGTTGTGACAAGGGAGATTACTCCTGAGTGGTTCTTGACTATTGGTTCTCTGGGTATCACTACTGTGATGAGGGAGATTACTCCTGAGTGGTGCTTGACTCTTGGTTCTCTGGGTATCACTGCAGTGACAACGGAGATTACTGCTGAGTGGTGCTTGACTCTTGGTTCTCTGGGTATTACTGTTGTGACAAGGGAGATTACTCCTGAGTGGTGCTTGACTCTTGGTTCTCTGGGTATTACTGTTGTGACGAGGGAGATTACTCGTGAGTAGTTCTTGACTCTTGGTTCTCTGTGTATCACTGCTGTGAAGAGGGAGATTACTCCTGAGTGGTGCTTGACTCTTGGTTCTCTGGGTATCACTGCAGTGACAACGGAGATTACTTCCAAGTGGTTTTTGACTCTTGGTTCTCTGGGAATCACTGCTGTGAAAAGGGAGATTACACCTGAGTGGTGCTTGACTCTTGGTTCTCTAGGTATCACTACTGTGATGAGGGAGATTACTCCTGAGTGGTGCTTGACTCTTGGTTCTCTGGGTATCACTGCAGTGACAACGGAGATTACTTCCAAGTGGTTTTTGACTCTTGGTTCTCTGGGAATCACTGCTGTGAAGAGGGAGATTACTCCTGAGTGGTTCTTGACTCTTGGTTCTTTGGGTATCACTGCTGTGAAGAGGGAGATTACTACTAAGTGGTGATTGACTCTGGGTTCTCTGGGTATTACTGTTGTGACAAGGGAGATTACTCCTGAGTGGTTCTTGACTATTGGTTCTCTGGGTATCACTACTGTGATGAGGGAGATTACTCCTGAGTGGTGCTTGACTCTTGGTTCTCTGGGTATCACTGCAGTGACAACAGAGATTACTCCCAAGTGGGTTTTGACTCTTGGTTCTCTGGGAATCACTGCTGTGAAAAGGGAGATTACACCTGAGTGGTGCTTGACTCTTGGTTCTCTAGATATCACTACTGTGATGAGGGAGATTACACCTGAGTGGTGCTTGACTCTTGGTTCTCTAGGTATCACTGCTGTGAAGAGGGAGATTACTCCTGAGTGGTGCTTGACTCTTGGTTCTCTGGGTATCACTGCTGTGATGAGGGAGATTACTCCTGAGTGGTGCTTGACTCTTGGTTCTCTGGGTATTACTGTTGTGACAAGGGAGATTACTCCTGAGTGGTTCTTGACTCTTGGTTCTCTGGGTATTACTGTTGTGACAAGGGAGATTACTCCTGAGTGGTGCTTGACTCTTGGTTCTCTGGGTATTACTGTTGTGACAAGGGAGATTACTCCTGAGTGGTGCTTGACTCTTGGTTCTCTGGGTATTACTGTTGTGACGAGGGAGATTACTCGTGAGTAGTTCTTGACTCTTGGTTCTCTGGGTATTACTGTTGTGACGAGGGAGATTACTCCTGAGTTCTTCTTGACTCTTGGTTCTCTGTGTATCACTGCTGTGAAGAGGGAGATTACTCCTGAGTAGTTCTTGACTCTTGGTTCTCTAGGTATTACTACTGTGATGAGGGAGATTACTCCTGAGTGGGCTTGACTCTTGGTTCTCTGGGTATTACTACTGTGATGAGGGAGATTACTCCTGAGTAGTTTTTGACTCTTGGTTCTCTGGGTATTACTACTGTGATGAGGGAGATTACTCCTGAGTGGTGCTTGACTATTGGTTCTCTGGGTATCACTACTGTGATGAGGGAGATTACTCCTGAGTGGTGCTTGACTCTTGGTTCTCTGGGTATCACTGCAGTGAGAACAGAGGTTACTCCCAAGTGGGTTTTGACTCTTGGTTCTCTGGGAATCACTGCTGTGAAAAGGGAGATTACACCTGGGTGGTGCTTGACTCTTGTTTCTCTAGGTATCACTACTGTGATGAGGGAGATTACTCCTGAGTGGTGCTTGACTCTTGGTTCACTGGGTATCACTGCTGTGAAGAGGGAGATTACTCCTGAGTGATTCTTGACTCTTGGTTCTCTGGGTATCACTGTTGTGATGAGGGAGATTACTTCTGAGTGCTTCTTGACTCTTGGTTCTCTGGGTATCACTGCTGTGATGAGGGAGATTACTCCTAAATGGTGCTTGACTCTTGGTTCTCTGGGTATCACTGCTGTGAAGAGGGAGATTACACCTGAATGGTGCTTGACTCTTGGTTCTCTGGGTATCACTGCTGTGATGAGGGAGATTTCTCCTGAGTGGTGCTTGACTCTTGGTTCTCTGGGTATTACTGTTGTGACAAGGGAGATTACTCCTGAGTGGTTCTTGACTCTTGGTTCTCTGGGTATTACTGTTGTGACAAGGGAGATTACTCCTGGTGGTGCTTGACTCTTGGTTCTCTGGGTATTACTGTTGCGACAAGGGAGATTACTCCTGAGTGGTGCTTGACTCTTTGTTCTCTGGGTATCACTGCTGTGAAGAGGGAGATTACACCTGAGTGGTGCTTGACTCTTGGGTCTCTAGGTATCACTACTGTGATGAGGGAGATTACTCCTGAGTGGTTCTTGACTCTTGGTTCTTTGGGTATCACCGCTGTGAAGAGGGAGATTACTCCTAAGTGGTGATTGACTCTGGGTTCTCTGGGTATTACTGTTGTGACAAGGGAGATTACTCCTGAGTGGTTCTTGACTATTGGTTCTCTGGGTATCACTACTGTGATGAGGGAGATTACTCCTGAGTGGTGCTTGACTCTTGGTTCTCTGGGTATCACTGCAGTGACAACGGAGATTACTCCTAAGTGGTGATTGACTCTGGGTTCTCTGGGTATTACTGTTGTGACAAGGGAGATTACTCCTGAGTGGTTCTTGACTATTGGTTCTCTAGGTATCACTACTGTGATGAGGGAGATTACTCCTGAGTGGTTCTTGACTCTTGGTTCTTTGGGTATCACTGCTGTGAAGAGGGAGATTACTCCTAAGTGGTGATTGACTCTGGGTTCTCTGGGTATTACTGTTGTGACAAGGGAGATTACTCCTGAGTGGTTCTTGACTATTGGTTCTCTGGGTATCACTACTGTGATAAGGGAGATTACTCCTGAGTGGTGCTTGACTCTTGGTTCTCTGGGTATCACTGCAGTGACAACGGAGATTACTCCCAAGTGGGTTTTGACTCTTGGTTCTCTGGGAATCACTGCTGTGAAAAGGGAGATTATACCTGAGTGGTGCTTGACTCTTGGTTCTCTAGGTATCACTACTGTGATGAGGGAGATTACTCCTGAGTGGTGCTTGACTCTTGGTTCACTGGGTATCACTGCTGTGAAGAGGGATATTACTCCTGAGTGATTCTTGACTCTTAGTTCTCTGGGTATCACTGTTGTGATGAGAGAGATTACTCCTGAGTGCTTCCTGGCTCTTGGTTCTCTGGGTATCACTGCTGTGAAGAGGGAGATTACACCTGAGTGGTGCTTGACTCTTGGTTCTCTGGGTATTACTGTTGTGACCAGGGAGATTACTCCTGAGTGGTTCTTGACTCTTGGTTCTCTGGGTATCACTACTGTGATGAGGGAGATTACTCCTGAGTGGTGCTTGACTCTTGGTTCTCTGGGTATCACTGCAGTGACAACGGAGATTACTTCCAAGTGGTTTTTGACTCTTGGTTCTCTGGGAATCACTGCTGTGAAAAGGGAGATTACACCTGAGTGGTGCTTGACTCTTGGTTCTCTAGGTATCACTACTGTGATGAGGGAGATTACTCCTGAGTGGTGCTTGACTCTTGGTTCTCTGGGTATCACTGCAGTGACAACGGAGATTACTTCCAAGTGGTTTTTGACTCTTGGTTCTCTGGGAATCACTGCTGTGAAGAGGGAGATTACACCTGAGTGGTGCTTGACTCTGGGTTCTCTGGGTATCACTGCTGTGATGAGGGAGATTACTCCTGAGTGGTTCTTGACTCTTGGTTCTTTGGGTATCACTGCTGTGAAGAGGGAGATTACTACTAAGTGGTGATTGACTCTGGGTTCTCTGGGTATTACTGTTGTGACAAGGGAGATTACTCCTGAGTGGTTCTTGACTATTGGTTCTCTGGGTATCACTACTGTGATGAGGGAGATTACTCCTGAGTGGTGCTTGACTCTTGGTTCTCTGGGTATCACTGCAGTGACAACAGAGATTACTCCCAAGTGGGTTTTGACTCTTGGTTCTCTGGGAATCACTGCTGTGAAAAGGGAGATTACACCTGAGTGGTGCTTGACTCTTGGTTCTCTAGGTATCACTACTGTGATGAGGGAGATTACACCTGAGTGGTGCTTGACTCTTGGTTCTCTAGGTATCACTGCTGTGAAGAGGGAGATTACTCCTGAGTGATTCTTGACTCTTGGTTCTCTGGGTATCACTGCTGTGAAGAGGGAGATTACACCTGAGTGGTGCTTGACTCTTGGTTCTCTGGGTATCACTGCTGTGATGAGGGAGATTACTCCTGAGTGGTGCTTGACTCTTGGTTCTCTGGGTATTACTGTTGTGACAAGGGAGATTACTCCTGAGTGGTTCTTGACTCTTGGTTCTCTGGGTATTACTGTTGTGACAAGGGAGATTACTCCTGAGTGGTGCTTGACTCTTGGTTCTCTGGGTATTACTGTTGTGACAAGGGAGATTACTCCTGAGTGGTGCTTGACTCTTGGTTCTCTGGGTATTACTGTTGTGACGAGGGAGATTACTCGTGAGTAGTTCTTGACTCTTGGTTCTCTGGGTATTACTGTTGTGACGAGGGAGATTACTCCTGAGTTCTTCTTGACTCTTGGTTCTCTGTGTATCACTGCTGTGAAGAGGGAGATTACTCCTGAGTAGTTCTTGACTCTTGGTTCTCTAGGTATTACTACTGTGATGAGGGAGATTACTCCTGAGTAGTTTTTGACTCTTGGTTCTCTGGGTATTACTACTGTGATGAGGGAGATTACTCCTGAGTGGTGCCTGACTATTGGTTCTCTGGGTATCACTACTGTGACGAGGGAGATTACTCCTGAGTGGTGCTTGACTCTTGGTTCTCTGGGTATCACTGCAGTGACAACAGAGGTTACTCCCAAGTGGGTTTTGACTCTTGGTTCTCTGGGAATCACTGCTGTGAAAAGGGAGATTACACCTGGGTGGTGCTTGACTCTTGTTTCTCTAGGTATCACTACTGTGATGAGGGAGATTACTCCTGAGTGGTGCTTGACTCTTGGTTCACTGGGTATCACTGCTGTGAAGAGGGAGATTACTCCTGAGTGATTCTTGACTCTTGGTTCTCTGGGTATCACTGTTGTGATGAGGGAGATTACTTCTGAGTGCTTCTTGACTCTTGGTTCTCTGGGTATCACTGCTGTGATGAGGGAGATTACTCCTAAATGGTGCTTGACTCTTGGTTCTCTGGGCATCACTGCTGTGAAGAGGGAGATTACACCTGAATGGTGCTTGACTCTTGGTTCTCTGGGTATCACTGCTGTGATGAGGGAGATTTCTCCTGAGTGGTGCTTGACTCTTGGTTCTCTGGGTATTACTGTTGTGACAAGGGAGATTACTCCTGAGTGGTTCTTGACTCTTGGTTCTCTGGGTATTACTGTTGTGACAAGGGAGATTACTCCTGGTGGTGCTTGACTCTTGGTTCTCTGGGTATTACTGTTGCGACAAGGGAGATTACTCCTGAGTGGTGCTTGACTCTTGGTTCTCTAGGTATCACTACTGTGATGAGGGAGATTACTCCTGAGTGGTTCTTGACTCTTGGTTCTTTGGGTATCACCGCTGTGAAGAGGGAGATTACTCCTAAGTGGTGATTGACTCTGGGTTCTCTGGGTATTACTGTTGTGACAAGGGAGATTACTCCTGAGTGGTTCTTGACTATTGGTTCTCTGGGTATCACTACTGTGATGAGGGAGATTACTCCTGAGTGGTGCTTGACTCTTGGTTCTCTGGGTATCACTGCAGTGACAACGGAGATTACTCCCAAGTGGGTTTTGACTCTTGGTTCTATGGGAATCACTGCTGTGAAAAGGGAGATTATACCTGAGTGGTGCTTGACTCTTGGTTCTCTAGGTATCACTACTGTGATGAGGGAGATTACTCCTGAGTGGTGCTTGACTCTTGGTTCACTGGGTATCACTGCTGTGAAGAGGGAGCTTACTCCTGAGTGATTCTTGACTCTTGGTTCTCTGGGTATCACTGTTGTGATGAGGGAGATTACTCCTGAGTGCTTCTTGACTCTTGGTTCTCTGGGTATCACTGCTGTGATGAGGGAGATTACTCCTAAATGGTGCTTGACTCTTGGTTCTCTGGGTATCACTGCTGTGAAGAGGGAGATTACACCTGAGTGGTGCTTGACTCTTGGTTCTCTGGGTATCACTGCTGTGATGAGGGAGATTACTCCTGAGTGGTGCTTGACTCTTGGTTCTCTGGGTATTACTGTTGTGACAAGGGAGATTACTCCTGAGTGGTTCTTGACTCTTGGTTCTCTGGGTATTACTGTTGTGACAAGGGAGATTACTCCTGAGTGGTGCTTGACTCTTGGTTCTCTGGGTATTACTGTTGTGACAAGGGAGATTACTCCTGAGTGGTGCTTGACTCTTGGTTCTCTGGGTATTACTGTTGTGACGAGGGAGATTACTCCTGAGTGGTTCTTGACTCTTGGTTCTCTGGGTATTACTGTTGTGACGAGGGAGATTACTCCTGAGTTCTTCTTGACTCTTGGTTCTCTGTGTATCACTGCTGTGAAGAGGGAGATTAATCCTGAGTAGTTCTTGACTCTTGGTTCTCTAGGTATTACTACTGTGATGAGGGAGATTACTCCTGAGTGGGCTTTACTCTTGGTTCTCTGGGTATTACTACTGTGATGAGGGAGATTACTCCTGAGTAGTTCTTGACTCTTGGTTCTTTGGGTATCACTGCTGTGAAGAGGGAGATTACTCCTAAGTGGTGCTTGACTCTGGGTTCTCTGGGTATTACTGTTGTGACAAGGGAGATTACTCCTGAGTGGTTCTTGACTCTTGGTTCTCTGGGTATCACTACTGTGATGAGGGAGATTACTCCTGAGTGGTGCTTGACTCTTGGTTCTCTGGGTATCACTGCAGTGACAACGGAGATTACTTCCAAGTGGTTTTTGACTCTTGGTTCTCTGGGTATTATTGTTGTGACAAGGGAGATTACTCCTGAGTGGTGCTTGACTCTTGGTTGTCTGGGTATTACTGTTGTGACGAGGGAGATTACTCCCGAGTAGTTCTTGACTCTTGGTTCTCTGGGTATTACTGTTGTGACGAGGGAGATTACTCCTGAGTTCTTCTTGACTCTTGGTTCTCTGTGTATCACTGCTGTGAAGAGGGAGATTACACCTGAGTGGTGCTTGACTCTTGGTTCTCTGGGTATCACTGCTGTGAAGAGGGAGATTACACCGGAGTGGTGCTTGACTCTTGGTTCTGCAGGTATCACTACTGTGATGAGGGAGATTACTCCTGAGTGGTTCTTGCCTCTTGGTTCTTTGGGTATCACTGCTGTGAAGAGGGAGATTACTCCTAAGTGGTGCTTGACTCTGGGTTCTCTGGGTATTACTGTTGTGACAAGGGAGATTACTCCTGGGTGGTTCTTGACTCTTGGTTCTCTGGGTGTCACTACTGTGATGAGGGAGATTACTCCTGAGTGGGCTTGACTCTTGGTTCTCTGGGTATTGCTACTGTGATGAGGGAGATTACTCCTGAGTAGTTCTTGACTCTGGTTCTCTGGGTATTACTACTGTGATGAGGGAGATTACTCCTGAGTGGCGCTTGACTCTTGGTTCTCTGGGTATCACTACTGTGATGAGGGAGATTACTCCTGAGTGCTTCTTGACCCTTGGTTCTCTGGGTATCACTGCTGTGATGAGGGAGATTACTCCTGAGTGGTGCTTGACTCTTGGTTCTCTGGGTATCACTGCTGTGAAGAGGGAGATTACACCGGAGTGGTGCTTGACTCTTGGTTCTGTAGGTATCACTACTGTGATGAGGGAGATTACTCCTGAGTGGTTCTTGATTCTTGGTTCTTTGGGTATCACTGCTGTGAAGAGGGAGATTACTCCTAAGAGGTGCTTGACTCTGGGTTCTCTGGGTATTACTGTTGTGACAAGGGAGATTACTCCTGAGTGGTTCTTGACTCTTGGTTCTCTGGGTATCACTACTGTGATGAGGGAGATTACTCCTGAGTGGTGCTTGACTCTTGGTTCTCTGGGTATTACTGTTGTGACAAGGGAGATTACTCCTGAGTGGTGCTTGACTCTTGGTTCTCTGGGTATTACTGTTGTGACGAGGGAGATTACTCGTGAGTAGTTCTTGACTCTTGGTTCTCTGGGTATTACTGTTGTGACGAGGGAGATTACTCCTGAGTTCTTCTTGACTCTTGGTTCTCTGTGTATCACTGCTGTGAAGAGGGAGATTACTCCTGAGTAGTTCTTGACTCTTGGTTCTCTAGGTATTACTACTGTGATGAGGCAGATTACTCCTGAGTGGGCTTGACTCTTGGTTCTCTGGGTATTACTACTGTGATGAGGGAGATTACTCCTGAGTAGTTCTTGACTCTTGGTCCTCTGGGTATTACTACTGTGATGAGGGAGATTACTCCTGAGTGGTGCTTGACTCTTGGTTCTCTGGGTATTACTACTGTGATGCGGGAGATTACTCCTGAGTGGTGTTTGACTCTTGGTTCTCTGGGTATTACTTTTGTGACAAGGGATATTACTCCTGAGTGGTGCTTGACTCTTGGTTCTCTGGGTATTACTACTGTGATGAGGGAGATTACTCCTGAGTAGTTCTTGACTCTTGGTTCTCTGGGTATTACTGTTGTGACGAGGGAGATTACTCCTGAGTTCTTCTTGACTCTTGGTTCTCTGGGTATCACTGCTGTGATGAGGGAGACTACTCCTAAGTGGTGCTTGACTCTTGGTTCTCTGGGTATCACTGCTGTGAAGAGGGAGATTACACCTGAGTGGTGCTTGACTCTTGGTTCTCTGGGTATCACTGCTGTGATGAGGGAGATTACTCCTGAGTGGTGCTTGACTATTGGTTCTCTGGGTATCACTGCTGTGACAAGGGAGATTACTCCTGAGTGGTTCTTGACTCTTGGTTCTCTGTGTATTACTGTTGTGACAAGGGAGATTACTCCTGAGTGGTTCTTGACTCTTGGTTCTCTGGGTATCACTACTGTGATGAGGGAGATTACTCCTGAGTGGTGCTTGACTCTTGGTTCTCTGGGTATTACTGTTGTGACAAGGGAGATTACTCCTGAGTGGTGCTTGACTCTTGGTTCTCTGGGTATTACTGTTGTGACGAGGGAGATTACTCGTGAGTAGTTCTTGACTCTTGGTTCTCTGGGTATTACTGTTGTGACGAGGGAGATTACTCCTGAGTTCTTCTTGACTCTTGGTTCTCTGTGTATCACTGCTGTGAAGAGGGAGATTACTCCTGAGTAGTTCTTGACTCTTGGTTCTCTAGGTATTACTACTGTGATGAGGCAGATTACTCCTGAGTGGGCTTGACTCTTGGTTCTCTGGGTATTACTACTGTGATGAGGGAGATTACTCCTGAGTAGTTCTTGACTCTTGGTTCTCTGGGTATTACTACTGTGATGAGGGAGATTACTCCTGAGTGGTGCTTGACTATTGGTTCTCTGGGTATCACTACTGTGATGAGGGAGATTACTCCTGAGTGGTGCTTGACTCTTGGTTCTCTGGGTATCACTGCAGTGACAACAGAGGTTACTCCCAAGTGGGTTTTGACTCTTGGTTCTCTGGGAATCACTGCTGTGAAAAGAGAGATTACACCTGAGTGGTTCATGACTCTCGGTTCTCTAGGTATCACTACTGTGATGAACGAGATTACTCCTGAGTGGTGCTTGACTCTTGGTTCACTGGGTATCACTGCTGTGAAGAGGGAGATTACTCCTGAGTGATTCTTGACACTTACTTCTCCTGGAATCACTACTCTGATGAGGGAGATTACTCCTGAGTAGTTCTTGACTCTTGATTCTCTGTGTATCACTGCTGTGAAGAGGGAGATTGCTCCTGAGTAGTTCTTGACTCTTGGTTCTCTAGGTATTACTACTGTGATGAGGGAGATTACTCCTGAGTGGTGCTTGACTCTTGGTTCTCTGGGTATTACTACTGTTATGAGGGAGATTACTCCTGAGTAGTTCTTGACTCTTGGTTCTCTGGGTATTACTACTGTGATGAGGGAGATTACTCCTGAGTGGTGCTTGACTCTTGGTTCTCTGGCTATCACTGCTGTGAAGAGGGAGATTACTCCTGAGTGATTCTTGACTCTTGGTTCTCTGTGTATCACTATTGTGATGAGGGAGATTATTCCTGAGTGCTTCTTGACCCTTAGTTCTCTGGGTATCACTGCTGTGATGAGGGAGATTACTCCTGAGTGGTGCTTGACTCTTGGTTCTCTGGGTATCACTGCGGTGAAGAGGGAGATTTCACCTGAGTTGTGCTTGACTCTTGGTTCTCTAGGTATCACTACTGTGATGGCGGAGATTACTCCTGAGTGGTTCTTGACTCTAGGTTCTTTGGGTATCACTGCTGTGAAGAGGGAGATTACTCCTAAGTGGTGCTTGACTCTTGGTTCTCTGGGTATCACTGTTGTGATGAGGGAGATTACTCCTGAGTGCTTCTTGACTCTTGGTTCTCTGGGTATCACTGCTGTGATGAGGGAGACTGCTCCTAAGTGGTGCTTGACTCTTGGTTCTCTGGGTATCACTGCTGTGAAGAGGGAGATTACACCTGAGTGGTGCTTGACTCTTGGTTCTCTGGGTATCACTGCTGTGATGAGGGAGATTACTCCTGAGTGGTGCTTGACTATTGGTTCTCTGGGTATCACTGCTGTGACAAGGGAGATTACTCCTGAGTGGTTCTTGACTCTTGGTTCTCTGGGTATTACTGTTGTGACAAGGGAGATTACTCCTGAGTGGTTCTTGACTCTTGGTTCTCTGGGTATCACTACTGTGATGAGGGAGATTACTCCTGAGTGGTGCTTAACTCTTGGTTCTCTGGGTATTACTGTTGTGACAAGGGAGATTACTCCTGAGTGGTGCTTGACTCTTGGTTCTGTGGGTATCACTACTGTGATGAGGGAGATTACTTTGAGTGGTGCTTGACTCTTGGTTCTCTGGGTATTACTGTTGTGACAACGGAGATTACTCCTGAGTGGTTCTTGACTCTTGGTTCTCTGGGTATTACTTTTGTGACAAGGGATATTACTCCTGAGTGGTGCTTGACTCTTGGTTCTCTGGGTATTACTGTTGTGACGAGGGAGATTACTCGTGAGTAGTTCTTGACTCTTGGTTCTCTGGGTATTACTGTTGTGACGGGGGAGATTACTCCTGAGTGGTTCTTGACTCTTGGTTCTCTGGGTATTACTGTTGTGACGAGGGAGATTACTCCTGAGTTCTTCTTGACTCTTGGTTCTCTGTGTATCACTGCTGTGAAGAGGGAGATTACTCCTGAGTAGTTCTTGACTCTTGGTTCTCTAGGTATTACTACTGTGATGAGGGAGATTACTCCTGAGTGGGCTTGACTCTTGGTTCTCTGGGTATTACTACTGTGATGAGGGAGATTACTCCTGAGTGCTTCTTGACCCTTGGATCTCTGGGTATCACTGCTGTGATGAGGGAGATTACTCCTGAGTGGTGCTTGACTCTTGGTTCTCTGGGTAACACTGCTGTGAAGAGGGAGATTACACCTGAGTGGTGCTTGACTCTTGGTTCTCTATGTATCACTACTGTGATGAGGGAGATTACTCCTGAGTGGTTCTTGACTCTTGGTTCTTTGGGTATCACTGCTGTGAAGAGGGAGATTACTCCTAAGTGGTGATTGACTCTGGGTTCTCTGGGTATTACTGTTGTGACAAGGGAGATTACTCCTGAGTGGTTCTTGACTATTGGTTCTCTGGGTATCACTACTGTGATAAGGGAGATTACTCCTGAGTGGTGCTTGACTCTTGGTTCTCTGGGTATCACTGCAGTGACAACCGAGATTACTCCCAAGTGGGTTTTGACTCTTGGTTCTCTGGGAATCACTGCTGTGAAAAGGGAGATTATACCTGAGTGGTGCTTGACTCTTGGTTCTCTAGGTATCACTACTGTGATGAGGGAGATTACTCCTGAGTGGTGCTTGACTCTTGGTTCACTGGGTATCACTGCTGTGAAGAGGGATATTACTCCTGAGTGATTCTTGACTCTTAGTTCTCTGGGTATCACTGTTGTGATGAGAGAGATTACTCCTGAGTGCTTCCTGGCTCTTGGATCTCTGGGTATCACTGCTGTGAAGAGGGAGATTACACCTGAGTGGTGCTTGACTCTTGGTTCTCTGGGTATTACTGTTGTGACCAGGGAGATTACTCCTGAGTGGTTCTTGACTCTTGGTTCTCTGGGTATCACTACTGTGATGAGGGAGATTACTCCTGAGTGGTGCTTGACTCTTGGTTCTCTGGGTATCACTGCAGTGACAACGGAGATTACTTCCAAGTGGTTTTTGACTCTTGGTTATCTGGGAATCACTGCTGTGAAAAGGGAGATTACACCTGAGTGGTGCTTGACTCTTGGTTCTCTAGGTATCACTACTGTGATGAGGGAGATTACTCCTGAGTGGTGCTTGACTCTTGGTTCTCTGGGTATCACTGCAGTGACAACGGAGATTACTTCCAAGTGGTTTTTGACTCTTGGTTCTCTGGGAATCACTGCTGTGAAGAGGGAGATTACTCCTGAGTGGTTCTTGACTCTTGGTTCTTTGGGTATCACTGCTGTGAAGAGGGAGATTACTACTAAGTGGTGATTGACTCTGGGTTCTCTGGGTATTACTGTTGTGACAAGGGAGATTACTCCTGAGTGGTTCTTGACTATTGGTTCTCTGGGTATCACTACTGTGATGAGGGAGATCACTCCTGAGTGGTGCTTGACTCTTGGTTCTCTGGGTATCACTGCAGTGACAACAGATATTACTCCCAAGTGGGTTTTGACTCTTGGTTCTCTGGGAATCACTGCTGTGAAAAGGGAGATTACACCTGAGTGGTGCTTGACTCTTGGTTCTCTAGATATCACTACTGTGATGAGGGAGATTACACCTGAGTGGTGCTTGACTCTTGGTTCTCTAGGTATCACTGCTGTGAAGAGGGAGATTACTCCTGAGTGATTCTTGACTCTTGGTTCTCTGGGTATCACTGCTGTGAAGAGGGAGATTACACCTGAGTGGTGCTTGACTCTTGGTTCTCTGGGTATCACTGCTGTGATGAGGGAGATTACTCCTGAGTGGTGCTTGACTCTTGGTTCTCTGGGTATTACTGTTGTGACAAGGGAGATTACTCCTGAGTGGTTCTTGACTCTTGGTTCTCTGTGTATTACTGTTGTGACAAGGGAGATTACTCCTGAGTGGTGCTTGACTCTTGGTTCTCTGGGTATTACTGTTGTGACAAGGGAGATTACTCCTGAGTGGTGCTTGACTCTTGGTTCTCTGGGTATTACTGTTGTGACGAGGGAGATTACTCGTGAGTAGTTCTTGACTCTTGGTTCTCTGGGTATTACTGTTGTGACGAGGGAGATTACTCCTGAGTTCTTCCTGACTCTTGGTTCTCTGTGTATCACTGCTGTGAAGAGGGAGATTACTCCTGAGTAGTTCTTGACTCTTGGTTCTCTAGGTATTACTACTGTGATGAGGGAGATTACTCCTGAGTGGGCTTGACTCTTGGTTCTCTGGGTATTACTACTGTGATGAGGGAGATTACTCCTGAGTAGTTTTTGACTCTTGGTTCTCTGGGTATTACTACTGTGATGAGGGAGATTACTCCTGAGTGGTGCTTGACTATTGGTTCTCTGGGTATCACTACTGTGATGAGGGAGATTACTCCTGAGTGGTGCTTGACTCTTGGTTCTCTGGGTATCACTGCAGTGAGAACAGAGGTTACTCCCAAGTGGGTTTTGACTCTTGGTTCTCTGGGAATCACTGCTGTGAAAAGGGAGATTACACCTGGGTGGTGCTTGACTCTTGTTTCTCTAGGTATCACTACTGTGATGAGGGAGATTACTCCTGAGTGGTGCTTGACTCTTGGTTCACTGGGTATCACTGCTGTGAAGAGGGAGATTACTCCTGAGTGATTCTTGACTCTTGGTTCTCTGGGTATCACTGTTGTGATGAGGGAGATTACTTCTGAGTGCTTCTTGACTCTTGGTTCTCTGGGTATCACTGCTGTGATGAGGGAGATTACTCCTAAATGGTGCTTGACTCTTGGTTCTCTGGGTATCACTGCTGTGAAGAGGGAGATTACACCTGAATGGTGCTTGACTCTTGGTTCTCTGGGTATCACTGCTGTGATGAGGGAGATTTCTCCTGAGTGGTGCTTGACTCTTGGTTCTCTGGGTATTACTGTTGTGACAAGGGAGATTACTCCTGAGTGGTTCTTGACTCTTGGTTCTCTGGGTATTACTGTTGTGACAAGGGAGATTACTCCTGGTGGTGCTTGACTCTTGGTTCTCTGGGTATTACTGTTGCGACAAGGGAGATTACTCCTGAGTGGTGCTTGACTCTTTGTTCTCTGGGTATCACTGCTGTGAAGAGGGAGATTACACCTGAGTGGTGCTTGACTCTTGGGTCTCTAGGTATCACTACTGTGATGAGGGAGATTACTCCTGAGTGGTTCTTGACTCTTGGTTCTTTGGGTATCACCGCTGTGAAGAGGGAGATTACTCCTAAGTGGTGATTGACTCTGGGTTCTCTGGGTATTACTGTTGTGACAAGGGAGATTACTCCTGAGTGGTTCTTGACTATTGGTTCTCTGGGTATCACTACTGTGATGAGGGAGATTACTCCTGAGTGGTGCTTGACTCTTGGTTCTCTGGGTATCACTGCAGTGACAACGGAGATTACTCCTAAGTGGTGATTGACTCTGGGTTCTCTGGGTATTACTGTTGTGACAAGGGAGATTACTCCTGAGTGGTTCTTGACTATTGGTTCTCTAGGTATTACTACTGTGATGAGGGAGATTACTCCTGAGTGGTTCTTGACTCTTGGTTCTTTGGGTATCACTGCTGTGAAGAGGGAGATTACTCCTAAGTGGTGATTGACTCTGGGTTCTCTGGGTATTACTGTTGTGACAAGGGAGATTACTCCTGAGTGGTTCTTGACTATTGGTTCTCTGGGTATCACTACTGTGATAAGGGAGATTACTCCTGAGTGGTGCTTGACTCTTGGTTCTCTGGGTATCACTGCAGTGACAACGGAGATTACTCCCAAGTGGGTTTTGACTCTTGGTTCTCTGGGAATCACTGCTGTGAAAAAGGAGATTATACCTGAGTGGTGCTTGACTCTTGGTTCTCTAGGTATCACTACTGTGATGAGGGAGATTACTCCTGAGTGGTGCTTGACTCTTGGTTCACTGGGTATCACTGCTGTGAAGAGGGATATTACTCCTGAGTGATTCTTGACTCTTAGTTCTCTGGGTATCACTGTTGTGATGAGAGAGATTACTCCTGAGTGCTTCCTGGCTCTTGGTTCTCTGGGTATCACTGCTGTGAAGAGGGAGATTAAACCTGAGTGGTGCTTGACTCTTGGTTCTCTGGGTATTACTGTTGTGACCAGGGAGATTACTCCTGAGTGGTTCTTGACTCTTGGTTCTCTGGGTATCACTACTGTGATGAGGGAGATTACTCCTGAGTGGTGCTTGACTCTTGGTTCTCTGGGTATCACTGCAGTGACAACAGAGATTACTCCCAAGTGGGTTTTGACTCTTGGTTCTCTGGGAAGCACTGCTGTGAAAAGGGAGATTACACCTGAGTGGTGCTTGACTCTTGGTTCTCTAGGTATCACTACTGTGATGAGGGAGATTACACCTGAGTGGTGCTTGACTCTTGGTTCTCTAGGTATCACTGCTGTGAAGAGGGAGATTACTCCTGAGTGATTCTTGACTCTTGGTTCTCTGGGTATCACTGCTGTGAAGAGGGAGATTACACCTGAGTGGTGCTTGACTCTTGGTTCTCTGGGTATCACTGCTGTGATGAGGGAGATTACTCCTGAGTGGTGCTTGACTCTTGGTTCTCTGGGTATTACTGTTGTGACAAGGGAGATTACTCCTGAGTGGTTCTTGACTCTTGGTTCTCTGGGTATTACTGTTGTGACAAGGGAGATTACTCCTGAGTGGTGCTTGACTCTTGGTTCTCTGGGTATTACTGTTGTGACAAGGGAGATTACTCCTGAGTGGTGCTTGACTCTTGGTTCTCTGGGTATTACTGTTGTGACGAGGGAGATTACTCGTGAGTAGTTCTTGACTCTTGGTTCTCTGGGTATTACTGTTGTGACGAGGGAGATTACTCCTGAGTTCTTCTTGACTCTTGGTTCTCTGTGTATCACTGCTGTGAAGAGGGAGATTACTCCTGAGTAGTTCTTGACTCTTGGTTCTCTAGGTATTACTACTGTGATGAGGGAGATTACTCCTGAGTGGGCTTGACTCTTGGTTCTCTGGGTATTACTACTGTGATGAGGGAGATTACTCCTGAGTAGTTTTTGACTCTTGGTTCTCTGGGTATTACTACTGTGATGAGGGAGATTACTCCTGAGTGGTGCTTGACTATTGGTTCTCTGGGTATCACTACTGTAATGAGGGAGATTACTCCTGAGTGGTGCTTGACTCTTGGTTCTCTGGGTATCACTGCAGTGACAACAGAGGTTACTCCCAAGTGGGTTTTGACTCTTGGTTCTCTGGGAATCACTGCTGTGAAAAGGGAGATTACACCTGGGTGGTGCTTGACTCTTGTTTCTCTAGGTATCACTACTGTGATGAGGGAGATTACTCCTGAGTGGTGCTTGACTCTTGGTTCACTGGGTATCACTGCTGTGAAGAGGGAGATTACTCCTGAGTGATTCTTGACTCTTGGTTCTCTGGGTATCACTGTTGTGATGAGGGAGATTACTTCTGAGTGCTTCTTGACTCTTGGTTCTCTGGGTATCACTGCTGTGATGAGGGAGATTACTCCTAAATGGTGCTTGACTCTTGGTTCTCTGGGCATCACTGCTGTGAAGAGGGAGATTACACCTGAATGGTGCTTGACTCTTGGTTCTCTGGGTATCACTGCTGTGATGAGGGAGATTTCTCCTGAGTGGTGCTTGACTCTTGGTTCTCTGGGTATTACTGTTGTGACAAGGGAGATTACTCCTGAGTGGTTCTTGACTCTTGGTTCTCTGGGTATTACTGTTGTGACAAGGGAGATTACTCCTGGTGGTGCTTGACTCTTGGTTCTCTGGGTATTACTGTTGCGACAAGGGAGATTACTCCTGAGTGGTGCTTGACTCTTGGTTCTCTGGCTATCACTGCTGTGAAGAGGGAGATTACACCTGAGTGGTGCTTGACTCTTGGTTCTCTAGGTATAACTACTGTGATGAGGGAGATTACTCCTGAGTGGTTCTTGACTCTTGGTTCTTTGGGTATCACCGCTGTGAAGAGGGAGATTACTCCTAAGTGGTGATTGACTCTGGGTTCTCTGGGTATTACTGTTGTGACAAGGGAGATTACTCCTGAGTGGTTCTTGACTATTGGTTCTCTGGGTATCACTACTGTGATGAGGGAGATTACTCCTGAGTGGTGCTTGACTCTTGGTTCTCTGGGTATCACTGCAGTGACAACGGAGATTACTCCCAAGTGGGTTTTGACTCTTGGTTCTATGGGAATCACTGCTGTGAAAAGGGAGATTATACCTGAGTGGTGCTTGTCTCTTGGTTCTCTAGGTATCACTACTGTGATGAGGGAGATTACTCCTGAGTGGTGCTTGACTCTTGGTTCACTGGGTATCACTGCTGTGAAGAGGGAGCTTACTCCTGAGTGATTCTTGACTCTTGGTTCTCTGGGTATCACTGTTGTGATGAGGGAGATTACTCCTGAGTGCTTCTTGACTCTTGGTTCTCTGGGTATCACTGCTGTGATGAGGGAGATTACTCCTAAATGGTGCTTGACTCTTGGTTCTCTGGGTATCACTGCTGTGAAGAGGGAAATTACACCTGAGTGGTGCTTGACTCTTGGTTCTCTGGGTATCACTGCTGTGATGAGGGAGATTACTCCTGAGTGGTGCTTGACTCTTGGTTCTCTGGGTATTACTGTTGTGACAAGGGAGATTACTCCTGAGTGGTTCTTGACTCTTGGTTCTCTGGGTATTACTGTTGTGACAAGGGAGATTACTCCTGAGTGGTGCTTGACTCTTGGTTCTCTGGGTATTACTGTTGTGACAAGGGAGATTACTCCTGAGTGGTGCTTGACTCTTGGTTCTCTGGGTATTACTGTTGTGACGAGGGAGATTACTCCTGAGTGGTTCTTGACTCTTGGTTCTCTGGGTATTACTGTTGTGACGAGGGAGATTACTCCTGAGTTCTTCTTGACTCTTGGTTCTCTGTGTATCACTGCTGTGAAGAGGGAGATTAATCCTGAGTAGTTCTTGACTCTTGGTTCTCTAGGTATTACTACTGTGATGAGGGAGATCACTCCTGAGTGGGCTTTACTCTTGGTTCTCTGGGTATTACTACTGTGATGAGGGAGATTACTCCTGAGTAGTTCTTGACTCTTGGTTCTCTGGGTATTACTACTGTGATGAGGGAGATTACTCCTGAGTGGTGCTTGACTCTTGGTTCTCTGGGTATCACTACTGTGATGAGGGAGATTACTCCTGAGTGGTTCTTGACTCTTGGTTCTTTGGGTATCACTGCTGTGAAGAGGGAGATTACTCCTAAGTGGTGCTTGACTCTGGGTTCTCTGGGTATTACTGTTGTGACAAGGGAGATTACTCCTGAGTGGTTCTTGACTCTTGGTTCTCTGGGTATCACTACTGTGATGAGGGAGATTACTCCTGAGTGGTGCTTGACTCTTGGTTCTTTGGGTATCACTGCAGTGACAACGGAGATTACTTCCAAGTGGTTTTTGACTCTTGGTTCTCTGGGTATTATTGTTGTGACAAGGGAGATTACTCCTGAGTGGTGCTTGACTCTTGGTTCTCTGGGTATTACTGTTGTGACAAGGGAGATTACTCCTGAGTGGTTCTTGACTATTGGTTCTCTGGGTATCACTACTGTGATAAGGGAGATTACTCCTGAGTGGTGCTTGACTCTTGGTTCTCTGGGTATCACTGCAGTGACAACGGAGATTACTCCCAAGTGGGTTTTGACTCTTGGTTCTCTGGGAATCACTGCTGTGAAAAAGGAGATTATACCTGAGTGGTGCTTGACTCTTGGTTCTCTAGGTATCACTACTGTGATGAGGGAGATTACTCCTGAGTGGTGCTTGACTCTTGGTTCACTGGGTATCACTGCTGTGAAGAGGGATATTACTCCTGAGTGATTCTTGACTCTTAGTTCTCTGGGTATCACTGTTGTGATGAGAGAGATTACTCCTGAGTGCTTCCTGGCTCTTGGTTCTCTGGGTATCACTGCTGTGAAGAGGGAGATTAAACCTGAGTGGTGCTTGACTCTTGGTTCTCTGGGTATTACTGTTGTGACCAGGGAGATTACTCCTGAGTGGTTCTTGACTCTTGGTTCTCTGGGTATCACTACTGTGATGAGGGAGATTACTCCTGAGTGGTGCTTGACTCTTGGTTCTCTGGGTATCACTGCAGTGACAACAGAGATTACTCCCAAGTGGGTTTTGACTCTTGGTTCTCTGGGAAGCACTGCTGTGAAAAGGGAGATTACACCTGAGTGGTGCTTGACTCTTGGTTCTCTAGGTATCACTACTGTGATGAGGGAGATTACACCTGAGTGGTGCTTGACTCTTGGTTCTCTAGGTATCACTGCTGTGAAGAGGGAGATTACTCCTGAGTGATTCTTGACTCTTGGTTCTCTGGGTATCACTGCTGTGAAGAGGGAGATTACACCTGAGTGGTGCTTGACTCTTGGTTCTCTGGGTATCACTGCTGTGATGAGGGAGATTACTCCTGAGTGGTGCTTGACTCTTGGTTCTCTGGGTATTACTGTTGTGACAAGGGAGATTACTCCTGAGTGGTTCTTGACTCTTGGTTCTCTGGGTATTACTGTTGTGACAAGGGAGATTACTCCTGAGTGGTGCTTGACTCTTGGTTCTCTGGGTATTACTGTTGTGACAAGGGAGATTACTCCTGAGTGGTGCTTGACTCTTGGTTCTCTGGGTATTACTGTTGTGACGAGGGAGATTACTCGTGAGTAGTTCTTGACTCTTGGTTCTCTGGGTATTACTGTTGTGACGAGGGAGATTACTCCTGAGTTCTTCTTGACTCTTGGTTCTCTGTGTATCACTGCTGTGAAGAGGGAGATTACTCCTGAGTAGTTCTTGACTCTTGGTTCTCTAGGTATTACTACTGTGATGAGGGAGATTACTCCTGAGTGGGCTTGACTCTTGGTTCTCTGGGTATTACTACTGTGATGAGGGAGATTACTCCTGAGTAGTTTTTGACTCTTGGTTCTCTGGGTATTACTACTGTGATGAGGGAGATTACTCCTGAGTGGTGCTTGACTATTGGTTCTCTGGGTATCACTACTGTAATGAGGGAGATTACTCCTGAGTGGTGCTTGACTCTTGGTTCTCTGGGTATCACTGCAGTGACAACAGAGGTTACTCCCAAGTGGGTTTTGACTCTTGGTTCTCTGGGAATCACTGCTGTGAAAAGGGAGATTACACCTGGGTGGTGCTTGACTCTTGTTTCTCTAGGTATCACTACTGTGATGAGGGAGATTACTCCTGAGTGGTGCTTGACTCTTGGTTCACTGGGTATCACTGCTGTGAAGAGGGAGATTACTCCTGAGTGATTCTTGACTCTTGGTTCTCTGGGTATCACTGTTGTGATGAGGGAGATTACTTCTGAGTGCTTCTTGACTCTTGGTTCTCTGGGTATCACTGCTGTGATGAGGGAGATTACTCCTAAATGGTGCTTGACTCTTGGTTCTCTGGGCATCACTGCTGTGAAGAGGGAGATTACACCTGAATGGTGCTTGACTCTTGGTTCTCTGGGTATCACTGCTGTGATGAGGGAGATTTCTCCTGAGTGGTGCTTGACTCTTGGTTCTCTGGGTATTACTGTTGTGACAAGGGAGATTACTCCTGAGTGGTTCTTGACTCTTGGTTCTCTGGGTATTACTGTTGTGACAAGGGAGATTACTCCTGGTGGTGCTTGACTCTTGGTTCTCTGGGTATTACTGTTGCGACAAGGGAGATTACTCCTGAGTGGTGCTTGACTCTTGGTTCTCTGGCTATCACTGCTGTGAAGAGGGAGATTACACCTGAGTGGTGCTTGACTCTTGGTTCTCTAGGTATAACTACTGTGATGAGGGAGATTACTCCTGAGTGGTTCTTGACTCTTGGTTCTTTGGGTATCACCGCTGTGAAGAGGGAGATTACTCCTAAGTGGTGATTGACTCTGGGTTCTCTGGGTATTACTGTTGTGACAAGGGAGATTACTCCTGAGTGGTTCTTGACTATTGGTTCTCTGGGTATCACTACTGTGATGAGGGAGATTACTCCTGAGTGGTGCTTGACTCTTGGTTCTCTGGGTATCACTGCAGTGACAACGGAGATTACTCCCAAGTGGGTTTTGACTCTTGGTTCTATGGGAATCACTGCTGTGAAAAGGGAGATTATACCTGAGTGGTGCTTGACTCTTGGTTCTCTAGGTATCACTACTGTGATGAGGGAGATTACTCCTGAGTGGTGCTTGACTCTTGGTTCACTGGGTATCACTGCTGTGAAGAGGGAGCTTACTCCTGAGTGATTCTTGACTCTTGGTTCTCTGGGTATCACTGTTGTGATGAGGGAGATTACTCCTGAGTGCTTCTTGACTCTTGGTTCTCTGGGTATCACTGCTGTGATGAGGGAGATTACTCCTAAATGGTGCTTGACTCTTGGTTCTCTGGGTATCACTGCTGTGAAGAGGGAAATTACACCTGAGTGGTGCTTGACTCTTGGTTCTCTGGGTATCACTGCTGTGATGAGGGAGATTACTCCTGAGTGGTGCTTGACTCTTGGTTCTCTGGGTATTACTGTTGTGACAAGGGAGATTACTCCTGAGTGGTTCTTGACTCTTGGTTCTCTGGGTATTACTGTTGTGACAAGGGAGATTACTCCTGAGTGGTGCTTGACTCTTGGTTCTCTGGGTATTACTGTTGTGACAAGGGAGATTACTCCTGAGTGGTGCTTGACTCTTGGTTCTCTGGGTATTACTGTTGTGACGAGGGAGATTACTCCTGAGTGGTTCTTGACTCTTGGTTCTCTGGGTATTACTGTTGTGACGAGGGAGATTACTCCTGAGTTCTTCTTGACTCTTGGTTCTCTGTGTATCACTGCTGTGAAGAGGGAGATTAATCCTGAGTAGTTCTTGACTCTTGGTTCTCTAGGTATTACTACTGTGATGAGGGAGATCACTCCTGAGTGGGCTTTACTCTTGGTTCTCTGGGTATTACTACTGTGATGAGGGAGATTACTCCTGAGTAGTTCTTGACTCTTGGTTCTCTGGGTATTACTACTGTGATGAGGGAGATTACTCCTGAGTGGTGCTTGACTCTTGGTTCTCTGGGTATCACTACTGTGATGAGGGAGATTACTCCTGAGTGGTTCTTGACTCTTGGTTCTTTGGGTATCACTGCTGTGAAGAGGGAGATTACTCCTAAGTGGTGCTTGACTCTGGGTTCTCTGGGTATTACTGTTGTGACAAGGGAGATTACTCCTGAGTGGTTCTTGACTCTTGGTTCTCTGGGTATCACTACTGTGATGAGGGAGATTACTCCTGAGTGGTGCTTGACTCTTGGTTCTTTGGGTATCACTGCAGTGACAACGGAGATTACTTCCAAGTGGTTTTTGACTCTTGGTTGTCTGGGTATTATTGTTGTGACATGGGAGATTACTCCTGAGTGCTGCTTGACTCTTGGTTCTCTGGGTATTACTGTTGTGACGAGGGAGATTACTCCCGAGTAGTTCTTGACTCTTGGTTCTCTGGGTATTACTGTTGTGACGAGGAAGATTACTCCTGAGTTCTTCATGACTCTTGGTTCTCTGTGTATCAATGCTGTGAAGAGGGAGATTACACCTGAGTGGTGGTTGACTCTTGGTTCTCTGGGTATCACTGCTGTGAAGAGGGAGATTACACCAGAGTGGTGCTTGACTCTTGGTTCTGTAGGTATCACTACTGTGATGAGGGAGATTACTCCTGAGTGGTTCTTGCCTCTTGGTTCTTTGGGTATCACTGCTGTGAAGAGGGAGATTACTCCTGAGTGGTTCTTGACTCTTGGTTCTCTGGGTATCACTACTGTGATGAGGGAGATTACTCCTGAGTGGGCTTGACTCTTGGTTCTCTGGGTATTACTACTGTGATGAGGGAGATTACTCCTGAGTAGTTCTTGACTCTTGGTTCTCTGGGTATTACTACTGTGATGAGGGAGATTACTCCTGAGTGGTGCTTGACTCTTGGTTCTCTGGGTATCACTGCTGTGATGAGGGAGATTACTCCTGAGTGGTGTTTGACTATTGGTTCTCTGGGTATCACTGCTGTGACAAGGGAGATTACTCCTGAGTGGTTCTTGACTCTTGGTTCTCTGGGTATTACTGTTGTGACAAGGGAGATTACTCCTGAGTGGTTCTTGACTCTTGGTTCTCTGGGTATCACTACTGTGATGAGGGAGATTACTCCTGAGTGGTGCTTGACTCTTGGTTCTCTGGGTATTACTGTTGTGACAAGGGAGATTACTCCTGAGTGGTGTTTGACTCTTGGTTCTGTGGGTATCACTACTGTGATGAGGGAGATTACTTTGAGTGGTGCTTGACTCTTGGTTCTCTGGGTATTACTGTTGTGACAACGGAGATTACTCTTGAGTGGTTCTTGACTCTTGGTTCTCTGGGTATTACTTTTGTGACAAGGGATATTACTCCTGAGTGGTGCTTGACTCTTGGTTCTCTGGGTATTACTGTTGTGACGAGGGAGATTACTCGTGAGTAGGTCTTAACTCTTGGTTCTCTGGGTATTACTGTTGTGACGGGGGAGATTACTCCTGAGTGGTTCTTGACTCTTGGTTCTCTGGGTATTACTGTTGTGACGAGGGAGATTACTCCTGAGTTCTTCTTGACTCTTGGTTCTCTGTGTATCACTGCTGTGAAGAGGGAGATTACTCCTGAGTAGTTCTTGACTCTTGGTTCTCTAGGTATTACTACTGTGATGAGGGAGATTACTCCTGAGTGGGCTTGACTCTTGGTTCTCTGGGTATTACTACTGTGATGAGGGAGATTACTCCTGAGTGCTTCTTGACCCTTGGATCTCTGGGTATCACTGCTGTGATGAGGGAGATTACTCCTGAGTGGTGCTTGACTCTTGGTTCTCTGGGTAACACTGCTGTGAAGAGGGAGATTACACCTGAGTGGTGCTTGACTCTTGGTTCTCTAGGTATCACTACTGTGATGAGGGAGATTACTCCTGAGTGGTTCTTGACTCTTGGTTCTTTGGGTATCACTGCTGTGAAGAGGGAGATTACTCCTAAGTGGTGATTGACTCTGGGTTCTCTGGGTATTACTGTTGTGACAAGGGAGATTACTCCTGAGAGGTTCTTGACTATTGGTTCTCTGGGTATCACTACTGTGATAAGGGAGATTACTCCTGAGTGGTGCTTGACTCTTGGTTCTCTGGGTATCACTGCAGTGACAACGGAGATTACTCCCAAGTGGGTTTTGACTCTTGGTTCTCTGGGAATCACTGCTGTGAAAAGGGAGATTATACCTGAGTGGTGCTTGACTCTTGGTTCTCTAGGTATCACTACTGTGATGAGGGAGATTACTCCTGAGTGGTGCTTGACTCTTGGTTCACTGGGTATCACTGCTGTGAAGAGGGATATTACTCCTGAGTGATTCTTGACTCTTAGTTCTCTGGGTATCACTGTTGTGATGAGAGAGATTACTCCTGAGTGCTTCCTGGCTCTTGGTTCTCTGGGTATCACTGCTGTGAAGAGGGAGATTACACCTGAGTGGTGCTTGACTCTTGGTTCTCTGGGTATTACTGTTGTGACCAGGGAGATTACTCCTGAGTGGTTCTTGACTCTTGGTTCTCTGGGTATCACTACTGTGATGAGGGAGATTACTCCTGAGTGGTGCTTGACTCTTGGTTCTCTGGGTATCACTGCAGTGACAATGGAGATTACTTCCAAGTGGTTTTTGACTCTTGGTTCTCTGGGAATCACTGCTGTGAAAAGGGAGATTACACCTGAGTGGTGCTTGACTCTTGGTTCTCTAGGTATCACTACTGTGATGAGGGAGATTACTCCTGAGTGGTGCTTGACTCTTGGTTCTCTGGGTATCACTGCAGTGACAACGGAGATTACTTCCAAGTGGTTTTTGACTCTTGGTTCTCTGGGAATCACTGCTGTGAAGAGGGAGATTACTCCTGAGTGGTTCTTGACTCTTGGTTCTTTGGGTATCACTGCTGTGAAGAGGGAGATTACTACTAAGTGGTGATTGACTCTGGGTTCTCTGGGTATTACTGTTGTGACAAGGGAGATTACTCCTGAGTGGTTCTTGACTATTTGTTCTCTGGGTATCACTACTGTGATGAGGGAGATTACTCCTGAGTGGTGCTTGACTCTTGGTTCTCTGGGTATCACTGCAGTGACAACAGAGATTACTCCCAAGTGGGTTTTGACTCTTGGTTCTCTGGGAATCACTGCTGTGAAAAGGGAGATTACACCTGAGTGGTGCTTGACTCTTGGTTCTCTAGATATCACTACTGTGATGAGGGAGATTACACCTGAGTGGTGCTTGACTCTTGGTTCTCTAGGTATCACTGCTGTGAAGAGGGAGATTACTCCTGAGTGATTCTTGACTCTTGGTTCTCTGGGTATCACTGCTGTGAAGAGGGATATTACACCTGAGTGGTGCTTGACTCTTGGTTCTCTGGGTATCACTGCTGTGATGAGGGAGATTACTCCTGAGTGGTGCTTGACTCTTGGTTCTCTGGGTATTACTGTTGTGACAAGGGAGATTACTCCTGAGTGGTTCTTGACTCTTGGTTCTCTGGGTATTACTGTTGTGACAAGGGAGATTACTCCTGAGTGGTGCTTGACTCTTGGTTCTCTGGGTATTACTGTTGTGACAAGGGAGATTACTCCTGAGTGGTGCTTGACTCTTGGTTCTCTGGGTATTACTGTTGTGACGAGGGAGATTACTCGTGAGTAGTTCTTGACTCTTGGTTCTCTGGGTATTACTGTTGTGACGAGGGAGATTACTCCTGAGTTCTTCTTGACTCTTGGTTCTCTGTGTATCACTGCTGTGAAGAGGGAGATTACTCCTGAGTAGTTCTTGACTCTTGGTTCTCTAGGTATTACTACTGTGATGAGGAGATTACTCCTGAGTGGGCTTGACTATTGGTTCTCTGGGTATTACTACTGTGATGAGAGAGATTACTCCTGAGTGCTTCTTGACCCTTGGATCTCTGGGTATCACTGCTGTGATGAGGGAGATTACTCCTGAGTGGTGCTTGACTCTTGGTTCTCTGGGTATCACTGCTGTGAAGAGGGAGATTACACCTGAGTGGTGCTTGACTCTTGGTTCTCTAGGTATCACTACTGTGATGAGGGAGATTACTCCTGAGTGGTTCTTGACTCTTGGTTCTTTGGGTATCACTGCTGTGAAGAGGGACGTTACCCCTAAGTGGTAATTGACTCTGGGTTCTCTGGGTATTACTGTTGTGACAAGGGAGATTACTCCTGAGTGGTTCTTGACTATTGGTTCTCTGGGTATCACTACTGTGATAAGGGAGATTACTCCTGAGTGGTGCTTGACTCTTGGTTCTCTGGATATCACTGCAGTGACAACGGAGATTACTCCCAAGTGGGTTTAGACTCTTGGTTCTCTGGGAATCACTGCTGTGAAAAGGGAGATTATACCTGAGTGGTGCTTGACTCTTGGTTCTCTAGGTATCACTACTGTGATGAGGGAGATTACTCCTGAGTGGTGCTTGACTCTTGGTTCACTGGGTATCACTGCTGTGAAGAGGGATATTACTCCTGAGTGATTCTTGACTCTTGGTTCTCTGGGTATCACTGTTGTGACAAGGGAAATTACTCCTGAGTAGTTCTTGACTCTTGGTTCTATGGGTATTACTGTTGTGACAAGGGAGATTACTCCTGAGTACTTCTTGACTCTTGGTTCTCTGGGTATCACTACTGTGATGAGGGAGATTACTCCTGAGTGGTGCTTGACTCTTGGTTCTCTGGGTATTACTACTGTGATGCGGGAGATTACTCCTGAGTGGTGTTTGACTCTTGGTTCTCTGGGTATTACTTTTGTGACAAGGGATATTACTCTTGAGTGGTGCTTGACTCTTGGTTCTCTGGGTATTACTACTGTGATGAGGGAGATTACTCCTGAGTAGTTCTTGACTCTTGGTTCTCTGGGTATTACTGTTGTGATGAGGGAGATTACTCGTGAGTAGTTCTTGACTCTTGGTTCTCTGGGTATTACTGTTGTGACGAGGGAGATTACTCCTGAGTTCTTCTTGACTCTTGGTTCTCTGGGTATCACTGCTGTGATGAGGGAGACTACTCCTAAGTGGTGCTTGACTCTTGGTTCTCTGGGTATCACTGCTGTGAAGAGGGAGATTACACCTGAGTGGTGCTTGACTCTTGGTTCTCTGGGTATCACTGCTGTGATGAGGGAGATTACTCCTGAGTGGTGCTTGACTATTGGTTCTCTGGGTATCACTGCTGTGACAAGGGAGATTACTCCTGAGTGGCTCTTGACTCTTGGTTCTCTGGGTATTACTGTTGTGACAAGGGAGATTACTCCTGAGTGGTTCTTGACTCTTGGTTCTCTGGGTATCACTACTGTGATGAGGGAGATTACTCCTGAGTGGTGCTTGACTCTTGGTTCTCTGGGTATTACTGTTGTGACAAGGGAGATTACTCCTGAGTGGTGCTTGACTCTTGGTTCTCTGGGTATTACTGTTGTGACGAGGGAGATTACTCGTGAGTAGTTCTTGACTCTTGGTTCTCTGGGTATTACTGTTGTGACGAGGGAGATTACTCCTGAGTTCTTCTTGACTCTTGGTTCTCTGTGTATCACTGCTGTGAAGAGGGAGATTACTCCTGAGTAGTTCTTGACTCTTGGTTCTCTAGGTATTACTACTGTGATGAGGAGATTACTCCTGAGTGGGCTTGACTATTGGTTCTCTGGGTATTACTACTGTGATGAGAGAGATTACTCCTGAGTGCTTCTTGACCCTTGGATCTCTGGGTATCACTGCTGTGATGAGGGAGATTACTCCTGAGTGGTGCTTGACTCTTGGTTCTCTGGGTATCACTGCTGTGAAGAGGGAGATTACACCTGAGTGGTGCTTGACTCTTGGTTCTCTAGGTATCACTACTGTGATGAGGGAGATTACTCCTGAGTGGTTCTTGACTCTTGGTTCTTTGGGTATCACTGCTGTGAAGAGGGACGTTACCCCTAAGTGGTAATTGACTCTGGGTTCTCTGGGTATTACTGTTGTGACAAGGGAGATTACTCCTGAGTGGTTCTTGACTATTGGTTCTCTGGGTATCACTACTGTGATAAGGGAGATTACTCCTGAGTGGTGCTTGACTCTTGGTTCTCTGGATATCACTGCAGTGACAACGGAGATTACTCCCAAGTGGGTTTAGACTCTTGGTTCTCTGGGAATCACTGCTGTGAAAAGGGAGATTATACCTGAGTGGTGCTTGACTCTTGGTTCTCTAGGTATCACTACTGTGATGAGGGAGATTACTCCTGAGTGGTGCTTGACTCTTGGTTCACTGGGTATCACTGCTGTGAAGAGGGATATTACTCCTGAGTGATTCTTGACTCTTGGTTCTCTGGGTATCACTGTTGTGACAAGGGAAATTACTCCTGAGTAGTTCTTGACTCTTGGTTCTATGGGTATTACTGTTGTGACAAGGGAGATTACTCCTGAGTACTTCTTGACTCTTGGTTCTCTGGGTATCACTACTGTGATGAGGGAGATTACTCCTGAGTGGTGCTTGACTCTTGGTTCTCTGGGTATTACTACTGTGATGCGGGAGATTACTCCTGAGTGGTGTTTGACTCTTGGTTCTCTGGGTATTACTTTTGTGACAAGGGATATTACTCTTGAGTGGTGCTTGACTCTTGGTTCTCTGGGTATTACTACTGTGATGAGGGAGATTACTCCTGAGTAGTTCTTGACTCTTGGTTCTCTGGGTATTACTGTTGTGATGAGGGAGATTACTCGTGAGTAGTTCTTGACTCTTGGTTCTCTGGGTATTACTGTTGTGACGAGGGAGATTACTCCTGAGTTCTTCTTGACTCTTGGTTCTCTGGGTATCACTGCTGTGATGAGGGAGACTACTCCTAAGTGGTGCTTGACTCTTGGTTCTCTGGGTATCACTGCTGTGAAGAGGGAGATTACACCTGAGTGGTGCTTGACTCTTGGTTCTCTGGGTATCACTGCTGTGATGAGGGAGATTACTCCTGAGTGGTGCTTGACTATTGGTTCTCTGGGTATCACTGCTGTGACAAGGGAGATTACTCCTGAGTGGCTCTTGACTCTTGGTTCTCTGGGTATTACTGTTGTGACAAGGGAGATTACTCCTGAGTGGTTCTTGACTCTTGGTTCTCTGGGTATCACTACTGTGATGAGGGAGATTACTCCTGAGTGGTGCTTGACTCTTGGTTCTCTGGGTATTACTGTTGTGACAAGGGAGATTACTCCTGAGTGGTGCTTGACTCTTGGTTCTCTGGGTATTACTGTTGTGACGAGGGAGATTACTCGTGAGTAGTTCTTGACTCTTGGTTCTCTGGGTATTACTGTTGTGACGAGGGAGATTACTCCTGAGTTCTTCTTGACTCTTGGTTCTCTGTGTATCACTGCTGTGAAGAGAGAGATTACTCCTGAGTAGTTCTTGACTCTTGGTTCTCTAGGTATTTCTACTGTGATGAGGGAGATTACTCCTGAGTGGGCTTGACTCTTGGTTCTCTGGGTATTACTACTGTGATGAGGGAGATTACTCCTGAGTAGTTCTTCACTCTTGGTTCTCTGGGTATTACTACTGTGATGAGGGAGATTACTCCTGAGTGGTGCTTGACTATTGGTTCTCTGGGTATCACTACTGTGATGAGGGAGATTACTCCTGAGTGGTGCTTGACTCTTGGTTCTCTGGGTATCACTGCAGTGACAACAGAGGTTACTCCCAAGTGGGTTTTGACTCTTGGTTCTCTGGGAATCACTGCTGTGAAAAGGGAGATTACACCTGAGTGGTTCATGACTCTCGGTTCTCTAGGTATCACTACTGTGATGAACGAGATTACTCCTGAGTGGTGCTTGACTCTTGGTTCACTGGGTATCACTGCTGTGAAGAGGGAGATTACTCCTGAGTGATTCTTGACACTTACTTCTCTGGGAATCACTACTCTGATGAGGGAGATTACTCCTGAGTAGTTCTTGACTCTTGATTCTATGGGTATTACTGTTGTGACAAGGGAGATTACTCCTGAGTAGTTCTTGACTCTTGGTTCTCTGTGTATCACTGCTGTGAAGAGGGAGATTGCTCCTGAGTAGTTCTTGACTCTTGGTACTCTAGGTATTACTACTGTGATGAGGGAGATTACTCCTGAGTGGTGCTTGACTCTTGGTTCTCTGGGTATTAATACTGTTATGAGGGAGATTACTCCTGAGTAGTTCTTGACTCTTGGTTCTCTGGGTATTACTACTGTGATGAGGGAGATTACTCCTGAGTGGTGCTTGACTCTTGGTTCTCTGGCTATCACTGCTGTGAAGAGGGAGATTACTCCTGAGTGATTCTTGACTCTTGGTTCTCTGTGTATCACTATTGTGATGAAGGAGATTATTCCTGAGTGCTTCTTGACCCTTAGTTCTCTGGGTATCACTGCTGTGATGAGGGAGATTACTCCTGAGTGGTGCTTGACTCTTGGTTCTCTGGGTATCACTGCGGTGAAGAGGGAGATTTCACCTGAGTGGTGCTTGACTCTTGGTTCTCTAGGTATCACTACTGTGATGACGGAGATTACTCCTGAGTGGTTCTTGACTCTAGGTTCTTTGGGTATCACTGCTGTGAAGAGGGAGATTACTCCTAAGTGGTACTTGACTCTTGGTTCTCTGGGTATCACTGTTGTGATGAGGGAGATTACTCCTGAGTGCTTCTTGACTCTTGGTTCTCTGGGTATCACTGCTGTGATGAGGGAGACTGCTCCTAAGTGGTGCTTGACTCTTGGTTCTCTGGGTATCACTGCTGTGAAGAGGGAGATTACACCTGAGTGGTGCTTGACTCTTGGTTCTCTGGGTATCACTGCTGTGATGAGGGAGATTACTCCTGAGTGGTGCTTGACTATTGGTTCTCTGGGTATCACTGCTGTGACAAGGGAGATTACTCCTGAGTGGTTCTTGACTCTTGGTTCTCTGGGTATTACTGTTGTGACAAGGGAGATTACTCCTGAGTGGTTCTTGACTCTTGGTTCTCTGGGTATCACTACTGTGATGAGGGAGATTACTCCTGAGTGGTGCTTGACTCTTGGTTCTCTGGGTATTACTGTTGTGACAAGGGAGATTACTCCTGAGTGGTGCTTGACTCTTGGTTCTGTGGGTATTACTGTTGTGACAACGGAGATTACTCCTGAGTGGTTCTTGACTCTTGGTTCTCTGGGTATTACTTTTGTGACAAGGGATATTACTCCTGAGTGGTGCTTGACTCTTGGTTCTCTGGGTATTACTGTTGTGACGAGGGAGATTACTCGTGAGTAGTTCTTGACTCTTGGTTCTCTGGGTATTACTGTTGTGACGGGGGAGATTACTCCTGAGTGGTTCTTGACTCTTGGTTCTCTGGGTATTACTGTTGTGACGAGGGAGATTACTCCTGAGTTCTTCTTGACTCTTGGTTCTCTGTGTATCACTGCTGTGAAGATTGAGATTACTCCTGAGTAGTTCTTGACTCTTGGTTCTCTAGGTATTACTACTGTGATGAGGGAGATTACTCCTGAGTGGGCTTGACTCTTGGTTCTCTGGGTATTACTACTGTGATGAGGGAGATTACTCCTGAGTGCTTCTTGACCCTTGGATCTCTGGGTATCACTGCTGTGATGAGGGAGATTACTCCTGAGTGGTGCTTGACTCTTGGTTCTCTGGGTAACACTGCTGTGAAGAGGGAGATTACACCTGAGTGGTGCTTGACTCTTGGTTCTCTAGGTATCACTACTGTGATGAGGGAGATTACTCCTGAGTGGTTCTTGACTCTTGGTTCTTTGGGTATCACTGCTGTGAAGAGGGAGATTACTCCTAAGTGGTGATTGACTCTGGGTTCTCTGGGTATTACTGTTGTGACAAGGGAGATTACTCCTGAGTGGTTCTTGACTATTGGTTCTCTGGGTATCACTACTGTGATAAGGGAGATTACTCCTGAGTGGTGCTTGACTCTTGGTTCTCTGGGTATCACTGCAGTGACAACGGAGATTACTCCCAAGTGGGTTTTGACCCTTGGTTCTCTGGGAATCACTGCTGTGAAAAGGGAGATTATACCTGAGTGGTGCTTGACTCTTGTTTCTCTAGGTATCACTACTGTGATGAGGGAGATTACTCCTGAGTGGTGCTTGACTCTTGGTTCACTGGGTATCACTGCTGTGAAGAGGGATATTACTCCTGAGTGATTCTTGACTCTTAGTTCTCTGGGTATCACTGTTGTGATGAGAGAGATTACTCCTGAGTGCTTCCTGGCTCTTGGTTCTCTGGGTATCACTGCTGTGAAGAGGGAGATTACACCTGAGTGGTGCTTGACTCTTGGTTCTCTGGGTATTACTGTTGTGACCAGGGAGATTACTCCTGAGTGGTTCTTGACTCTTGGTTCTCTGGGTATCACTACTGTGATGAGGGAGATTACTCCTGAGTGGTGCTTGACTCTTGGTTCTCTGGGTATCACTGCAGTGACAACGGAGATTACTTCCAAGTGGTTTTTGACTCTTGGTTCTCTGGGAATCACTGCTGTGAAAAGGGAGATTACACCTGAGTGGTGCTTGACTCTTGGTTCTCTAGGTATCACTACTGTGATGAGGGAGATTACTCCTGAGTGGTGCTTGACTCTTGGTTCTCTGGGTATCACTGCAGTGACAACGGAGATTACTTCCAAGTGGTTTTTGACTCTTGGTTCTCTGGGAATCACTGCTGTGAAGAGGGAGATTACTCCTGAGTGGTTCTTGACTCTTGGTTCTTTGGGTATCACTGCTGTGAAGAGGGAGATTACTACTAAGTGGTGATTGACTCTGGGTTCTCTGGGTATTACTGTTGTGACAAGGGAGATTACTCCTGAGTGGTTCTTGACTATTGGTTCTCTGGGTATCACTACTGTGATGAGGGAGATTACTCCTGAGTGGTGCTTGACTCTTGGTTCTCTGGGTATCACTGCAGTGACAACAGAGATTACTCCCAAGTGGGTTTTGACTCTTGGTTCTCTGGGAATCACTGCTGTGAAAAGGGAGATTACACCTGAGTGGTGCTTGACTCTTGGTTCTCTAGATATCACTACTGTGATGAGGGAGATTACACCTGAGTGGTGCTTGACTCTTGGTTCTCTAGGTATCACTGCTGTGAAGAGGGAGATTACTCCTGAGTGATTCCTGACTCTTGGTTCACTGGGTATCACTGTTGTGATGAGAGAGATTACTCTTGAGTGCTTCCTGGCTCTTGGTTCTCTGGGTATCACTGCTGTGAAGAGGGAGATTACACCTGAGTGGTGCTTGACTCTTGGTTCTCTGGGTATTACTGTTGTGACCAGGGAGATTACTCCTGAGTGGTTCTTGACTCTTGGTTCTCTGGGTATCACTGCTGTGAAAAGGGAGATTACACCTGAGTGGTGCTTGACTCTTGGTTCTCTAGGTATCACTACTGTGATGAGGGAGATTACTCCTGAGTGGTGCTTGACTCTTGGTTCTCTGGGTATCACTGCAGTGACAACGGAGATTACTTCCAAGTGGTTTTTGACTCTTGGTTCTCTGGGAATCACTGCTGTGAAGAGGGAGATTACTCCTGAGTGGTTCTTGACTCTTGGTTCTTTGGGTATCACTGCTGTGAAGAGGGAGATTACTACTAAGTGGTGATTGACTCTGGGTTCTCTGGGTATTACTGTTGTGACAAGGGAGATTACTCCTGAGTGGTTCTTGACTATTGGTTCTCTGGGTATCACTACTGTGATGAGGGAGATTACTCCTGAGTGGTGCTTGACTCTTGGTTCTCTGGGTATCACTGCAGTAACAACAGAGATTACTCCCAAGTGGGTTTTGACTCTTGGTTCTCTGGGAATCACTGCTGTGAAAAGGGAGATTACACCTGAGTGGTGCTTGACTCTTGGTTCTCTAGATATCACTACTGTGATGAGGGAGATTACACCTGAGTGGTGCTTGACTCTTGGTTCTCTAGGTATCACTGCTGTGAATAGGGAGATTACTCCTGAGTGATTCTTGACTCTTGGTTCTCTGGGTATCACTGCTGTGAAGAGGGAGATTACACCTGAGTGGTGCTTGACTCTTGGTTCTCTGGGTATCACTGCTGTGATGAGGGAGATTACTCCTGAGTGGTGCTTGACTCTTGGTTCTCTGGGTATTACTGTTGTGACAAGGGAGATTACTCCTGAGTGGTTCTTGACTCTTGGTTCTCTGGGTATTACTGTTGTGACAAGGGAGATTACTCCTGAGTGGTGCTTGACTCTTGGTTCTCTGGGTATTACTGTTGTGACAAGGGAGATTACTTCTGAGTGGTGCTTGACTCTTGGTTCTCTGGGTATTACTGTTGTGACGAGGGAGATTACTCGTGAGTAGTTCTTGACTCTTGGTTCTCTGGGTATTACTGTTGTGATGAGGGAGATTACTCCTGAGTTCTTCTTGACTCTTGGTTCTCTGTGTATCACTGCTGTGAAGAGGGAGATTACTCCTGAGTAGTTCTTGACTCTTGGTTCTCTAGGTATTACTACTGTGATGAGGGAGATTACTCCTGAGTGGGCTTGACTCTTGGTTCTCTGGGTATTACTACTGTGATGAGGGAGATTACTCCTGAGTAGTTTTTGACTCTTGGTTCTCTGGGTATTACTACTGTGATGAGGGAGATTACTCCTGAGTGGTGCTTGACTATTGGTTCTCTGGGTATCACTACTGTGATGAGGGAGATTACTCCTGAGTGGTGCTTGACTCTTGGTTCTCTGGGTATCACTGCAGTGACAACAGAGGTTACTCCCAAGTGGGTTTTGACTCTTGGTTCTCTGGGAATCACTGCTGTGAAAAGGGAGATTACACCTGGGTGGTGCTTGACTCTTGTTTCTCTAGGTATCACTACTGTGATGAGGGAGATTACTCCTGAGTGGTGCTTGACTCTTGGTTCACTGGGTATCACTGCGGTGAAGAGGGAGATTACTCCTGAGTGATTCTTGACTCTTGGTTCTCTGGGTATCACTGTTGTGATGAGGGAGATTACTTCTGAGTGCTTCTTGACTCTTGGTTCTCTGGGTATCACTGCTGTGATGAGGGAGATTACTCCTAAATGGTGCTTGACTCTTGGTTCTCTGGGTATCACTGCTGTGAAGAGGGAGATTACACCTGAATGGTGCTTGACTCTTGGTTCTCTGGGTATCACTGCTGTGATGAGGGAGATTTCTCCTGAGTGGTGCTTGACTCTTGGTTCTCTGGGTATTACTGTTGTGACAAGGGAGATTACTCCTGAGTGGTTCTTGACTCTTGGTTCTCTGGGTATTACTGTTGTGACAAGGGAGATTACTCCTGGTGGTGCTTGACTCTTGGTTCTCTGGGTATTACTGTTGCGACAAGGGAGATTACTCCTGAGTGGTGCTTGACTCTTGGTTCTCTGGGTATCACTGGGAGATTACACCTGAGTGGTGCTTGACTCTTGGTTCTCTAGGTATCACTACTGTGATGAGGGAGATTACTCCTGAGTGGTTCTTGACTCTTAGTTCTTTGGGTATCACCGCTCTGAAGAGGGAGATTACTCCTAAGTGGTGATTGACTCTGGGTTCTCTGGGTATTACTGTTGTGACAAGGGAGATTACTCTTGAGTGGTTCTTGACTATTGGTTCTCTGGGTATCACTACTGTGATGAGGGAGATTACTCCTGAGTGGTGCTTGACTCTTGGTTCTCTGGGTATCACTGCAGTGACAACGGAGATTACTCCTAAGTGGTGATTGACTCTGGGTTCTCTGGGTATTACTGTTGTGACAAGGGAGATTACTCCTGAGTGGTTCTTGACTATTGGTTCTCTAGGTATCACTACTGTGATGAGGGAGATTACTCCTGAGTGGTTCTTGACTCTTGGTTCTTTGGGTATCACTGCTGTGAAGAGGGAGATTACTCCTAAGTGGTGATTGACTCTGGGTTCTCTGGGTATTACTGTTGTGACAAGGGAGATTACTCCTGAGTGGTTCTTGACTATTGGTTCTCTGGGTATCACTACTGTGATAAGGGAGATTACTCCTGAGTGGTGCTTGACTCTTGGTTCTCTGGGTATCACTGCAGTGACAACGGAGATTACTCCCAAGTGGGTTTTGACTCTTGGTTCTCTGGGAATCACTGCTGTGAAAAGGGAGATTATACCTGAGTGGTGCTTGACTCTTGGTTCTCTAGGTATCACTACTGTGATGAGGGAGATTACTCCTGAGTGGTGCTTGACTCTTGGTTCACTGGGTATCACTGCTGTGAAGAGGGATATTACTCCTGAGTGATTCTTGACTCTTAGTTCTCTGGGTATCACTGTTGTGATGAGAGAGATTACTCCTGAGTGCTTCCTGGCTCTTGGTTCTCTGGGTATCACTGCTGTGAAGAGGGAGATTACACCTGAGTGGTGCTTGACTCTTGGTTCTCTGGGTATTACTGTTGTGACCAGGGAGATTACTCCTGAGTGGTTCTTGACTCTTGGTTCTCTGGGTATCACTACTGTGATGAGGGAGATTACTCCTGAGTGGTGCTTGACTCTTGGTTCTCTGGGTATCACTGCAGTGACAACGGAGATTACTCCTGAGTGGTTCTTGACTCTTGGTTCTCTAGGTATCACTACTGTGATGAGGGAGATTACTCCTGAGTGGTGCTTGACTCTTGGTTCTCTGGGTATCACTGCAGTGACAACGGAGATTACTTCCAAGTGGTTTTTGACTCTTGGTTCTCTGGGAATCACTGCTGTGAAGAGGGAGATTACTCCTGAGTGGTTCTTGACTCTTGGTTCTTTGGGTATCACTGCTGTGAAGAGGGAGATTACTACTAAGTGGTGATTGACTCTGGGTTCTCTGGGTATTACTGTTGTGACAAGGGAGATTACTCCTGAGTGGTTCTTGACTATTGGTTCTCTAGGTATCACTACTGTGATGAGGGAGATTACTCCTGAGTGGTGCTTGACTCTTGGTTCTCTGGGTATCACTGCAGTGACAACGGAGATTACTTCCAAGTGGTTTTTGACTCTTGGTTCTCTGGGAATCACTGCTGTGAAAAGGGAGATTACACCTGAGTGGTGCTTGACTCTTGGTTCTCTAGGTATCACTACTGTGATGAGGGAGATTACTCCTGAGTGGTGCTTGACTCTTGGTTCTCTGGGTATCACTGCAGTGACAACGGAGATTACTTCCAAGTGGTTTTTGACTCTTGGTTCTCTGGGAATCACTGCTGTGAAGAGGGAGATTACTCCTGAGTGGTTCTTGACTCTTGGTTCTTTGGGTATCACTGCTGTGAAGAGGGAGATTACTACTAAGTGGTGATTGACTCTGGGTTCTCTGGGTATTACTGTTGTGACAAGGGAGATTACTCCTGAGTGGTTCTTGACTATTGGTTCTCTGGGTATCACTACTGTGATGAGGGAGATTACTCCTGAGTGGTGCTTGACTCTTGGTTCTCTGGGTATCACTGCAGTGACAACGGAGATTACTTCCAAGTGGTTTTTGACTCTTGGTTCTCTGGGAATCACTGCTGTGAAAAGGGAGATTACACCTGAGTGGTGCTTGACTCTTGGTTCTCTGGGTATCACTACTGTGATGAGGGAGATTACTCCTGAGTGGTGCTTGACTCTTGGTTCTCTGGGTATCACTGCAGTGACAACGGAGATTACTTACAAGTGGTTTTTGACTCTTGGTTCTCTGGGAATCACTGCTGTGAAGAGGGAGATTACTCCTGAGTGGTTCTTGACTCTTGGTTCTTTGGGTATCACTGCTGTGAAGAGGGAGATTACTACTAAGTGGTGATTGACTCTGGGTTCTCTGGGTATTACTGTTGTGACAAGGGAGATTACTCCTGAGTGGTTCTTGACTATTGGTTCTCTGGGTATCACTACTGTGATTAGGGAGATTACTCCTGAGTGATGCTTGACTCTTGGTTCTCTGGGTATCACTGCAGTGACAACAGAGATTACTCCCAAGTGGGTTTTGACTCTTGGTTCTCTGGGAATCACTGCTGTGAAAAGGGAGATTACACCTGAGTGGTGCTTGACTCTTGGTTCTCTAGATATCACTACTGTGATGAGGGAGATTACACCTGAGTGGTGCTTGACTCTTGGTTCTCTAGGTATCACTGCTGTGAAGAGGGAGATTACTCCTGAGTGATTCTTGACTCTTGGTTCACTGGGTATCACTGCTGTGAAGAGGGATATTACTCCTGAGTGATTCTTGACTCTTAGTTCTCTGGGTATCACTGTTGTGATGAGAGAGATTACTCTTGAGTGCTTCCTGGCTCTTGGTTCTCTGGATATCACTGCTGTGAAGAGGGAGATTACACCTGAGTGGTGCTTGACTCTTGGTTCTCTGGGTATTACTGTTGTGACCAGGGAGATTACTCCTGAGTGGTTCTTGACTCTTGGTTCTCTGGGTATCACTACTGTGATGAGGGAGATTACTCCTGAGTGGTGCTTGACTCTTGGTTCTCTGGGTATCACTGCAGTGACAACGGAGATTACTTCCAAGTGGTTTTTGACTCTTGGTTCTCTGGGAATCACTGCTGTGAAGAGGGAGATTACTCCTGAGTGGTTCTTGACTCTTGGTTCTTTGGGTATCACTGCTGTGAAGAGGGAGATTACTACTAAGTGGTGATTGACTCTGGGTTCTCTGGGTATTACTGTTGTGATGAGAGAGATTACTCTTGAGTGCTTCCTGGCTCTTGGTTCTCTGGGTATTACTGCTGTGAAGAGGGAGATTACACCTGAGTGGTGCTTGACTCTTGGTTCTCTGGGTATTACTGTTGTGACCAGGGAGATTACTCCTGAGTGGTTCTTGACTCTTGGTTCTCTGGGTATCACTACTGTGATGAGGGAGATTACTCCTGAGTGGTGCTTGACTCTTGGTTCTCTGGGTATCACTGCAGTGACAACGGAGATTACTTCCAAGTGGTTTTTGACTCTTGGTTCTCTGGGAATCACTGCTGTGAAGAGGGAGATTACTCCTGAGTGGTTCTTGACTCTTGGTTCTTTGGGTATCACTGCTGTGAAGAGGGAGATTACTACTAAGTGGTGATTGACTCTGGGTTCTCTGGGTATTACTGTTGTGACAAGGGAGATTACTCCTGAGTGGTTCTTGACTATTGGTTCTCTGGGTATCACTACTGTGATGAGGGAGATTACTCCTGAGTGGTGCTTGACTCTTGGTTCTCTGGGTATCACTGCAGTGACAACAGAGATTACTCCCAAGTGGGTTTTGACTCTTGGTTCTCTGGGAATCACTGCTGTGAAAAGGGAGATTACACCTGAGTGGTGCTTGACTCTTGGTTCTCTAGATATCACTACTGTGATGAGGGAGATTACACCTGAGTGGTGCTTGACTCTTGGTTCTCTAGGTATCACTGCTGTGAAGAGGGAGATTACTCCTGAGTGATTCTTGACTCTTGGTTCTCTGGGTATCACTGCTGTGAAGAGGGAGATTACACCTGAGTGGTGCTTGACTCTTGGTTCTCTGGGTATCACTGCTGTGATGAGGGAGATTACTCCTGAGTGGTGCTTGACTCTTGGTTCTCTGGGTATTACTGTTGTGACAAGGGAGATTACTCCTGAGTGGTTCTTGACTCTTGGTTCTCTGGGTATTACTGTTGTGACAAGGGAGATTACTCCTGAGTGGTGCTTGACTCTTGGTTCTCTGGGTATTACTGTTGTGACAAGGGAGATTACTTCTGAGTGGTGCTTGACTCTTGGTTCTCTGGGTATTACTGTTGTGACGAGGGAGATTACTCGTGAGTAGTTCTTGACTCTTGGTTCTCTGGGTATTACTGTTGTGACGAGGGAGATTACTCCTGAGTTCTTCTTGACTCTTGGTTCTCTGTGTATCACTGCTGTGAAGAGGGAGATTACTCCTGAGTAGTTCTTGACTCTTGGTTCTCTAGGTATTACTACTGTGATGAGGGAGATTACTCCTGAGTGGGCTTGACTCTTGGTTCTCTGGGTATTACTACTGTGATGAGGGAGATTACTCCTGAGTAGTTTTTGACTCTTGGTTCTCTGGGTATTACTACTGTGATGAGGGAGATTACTCCTGAGTGGTGCTTGACTATTGGTTCTCTGGGTATCACTACTGTGATGAGGGAGATTACTCCTGAGTGGTGCTTGACTCTTGGTTCTCTGGGTATGACTGCAGTGACAACAGAGGTTACTCCCAAGTGGGTTTTGACTCTTGGTTCTCTGGGAATCACTGCTGTGAAAAGGGAGATTACACCTGGGTGGTGCTTGACTCTTGTTTCTCTAGGTATCACTACTGTGATGAGGGAGATTACTCCTGAGTGGTGCTTGACTCTTGGTTCACTGGGTATCACTGCGGTGAAGAGGGAGATTACTCCTGAGTGCTTCTTGACTCTTGGTTCTCTGGGTATCACTGCTGTGATGAGGGAGATTACTCCTAAATGGTGCTTGACTCTTGGTTCTCTGGGTATCACTGCTGTGAAGAGGGAGATTACACCTGAATGGTGCTTGACTCTTGGTTCTCTGGGTATCACTGCTGTGATGAGGGAGATTTCTCCTGAGTGGTGCTTGACTCTTGGTTCTCTGGGTATTACTGTTGTGACAAGGGATATTACTCCTGAGTGGTTCTTGACTCTTGGTTCTCTGGGTATTACTGTTGTGACAAGGGAGATTACTCCTGGTGGTGCTTGACTCTTGGTTCTCTGGGTATTACTGTTGCGACAAGGGAGATTACTCCTGGGTGGTGCTTGACTCTTGGTTCTCTGGGTATCACTGCTGTGAAGAGGGAGATTACACCTGAGTGGTGCCTGACTCTTGGTTCTCTAGGTATCACTACTGTGATGAGGGAGATTACTCCTGAGTGGTTCTTGACTCTTGGTTCTTTGGGTATCACCGCTGTGAAGAGGGAGATTACTCCTAAGTGGTGATTGACTCTGGGTTCTCTGGGTATTACTGTTGTGACAAGGGAGATTACTCTTGAGTGGTTCTTGACTATTGGTTCTCTGGGTATCACTACTGTGATGAGGGAGATTACTCCTGAGTGGTGCTTGACTCTTGGTTCTCTGGGTATCACTGCAGTGACAACGGAGATTACTCCTAAGTGGTGATTGACTCTGGGTTCTCTGGGTATTACTGTTGTGACAAGGGAGATTACTCCTGAGTGGTTCTTGACTATTGGTTCTCTAGGTATCACTACTGTGATGAGGGAGATTACTCCTGAGTGGTTCTTGACTCTTGGTTCTTTGGGTATCACTGCTGTGAAGAGGGAGATTACTCCTAAGTGGTGATTGACTCTGGGTTCTCTGGGTATTACTGTTGTGACAAGGGAGATTACTCCTGAGTGGTGCTTGACTCTTGGTTCTCTGGGTATCACTGCAGTGACAACGGAGATTACTCCCAAGTGGGTTTTGACTCTTGGTTCTCTGGGAATCACTGCTGTGAAAAGGGAGATTATACCTGAGTGGTGCTTGACTCTTGGTTCTCTAGGTATCACTACTGTGATGAGGGAGATTACTCCTGAGTGGTGCTTGACTCTTGGTTCACTGGGTATCACTGCTGTGAAGAGGGATATTACTCCTGAGTGATTCTTGACTCTTAGTTCTCTGGGTATCACTGTTGTGATGAGAGAGATTACTCCTGAGTGCTTCCTGGCTCTTGGTTCTCTGGGTATCACTGCTGTGAAGAGGGAGATTACACCTGAGTGGTGCTTGACTCTTGGTTCTCTGGGTATTACTGTTGTGACCAGGGAGATTACTCCTGAGTGGTTCTTGACTCTTGGTTCTCTGGGTATCACTACTGTGATGAGGGAGATTACTCCTGAGTGGTGCTTGACTCTTGGTTCTCTGGGTATCACTGCAGTGACAACGGAGATTACTTCCAAGTGGTTTTTGACTCTTGGTTCTCTGGGAATCACTGCTGTGAAAAGGGAGATTACACCTGAGTGGTGCTTGACTCTTGGTTCTCTAGGTATCACTACTGTGATGAGGGAGATTACTCCTGAGTGGTGCTTGACTCTTGGTTCTCTGGGTATCACTGCAGTGACAACGGAGATTACTTCCAAGTGGTTTTTGACTCTTGGTTCTCTGGGAATCACTGCTGTGAAGAGGGAGATTACTCCTGAGTGGTTCTTGACTCTTGGTTCTTTGGGTATCACTGCTGTGAAGAGGGAGATTACTACTAAGTGGTGATTGACTCTGGGTTCTCTGGGTATTACTGTTGTGACAAGGGAGATTACTCCTGAGTGGTTCTTGACTTTGGTTCTCTGGGTATCACTACTGTGATGAGGGAGATTACTCCTGAGTGGTGCTTGACTCTTGGTTCTCTGGGTATCACTGCAGTGACAACAGAGATTACTCCCAAGTGGGTTTTGACTCTTGGTTCTCTGGGAATCACTGCTGTGAAAAGGGAGATTACACCTGAGTGGTGCTTGACTCTTGGTTCTCTAGGTATCACTACTGTGATGAGGGAGATTACACCTGAGTGGTGCTTGACTCTTGGTTCTCTAGGTATCACTGCTGTGAAGAGGGAGATTACTCCTGAGTGATTCTTGACTCTTGGTTCTCTGGGTATCACTGCTGTGAAGAGGGAGATTACACCTGAGTGGTGCTTGACTCTTGGTTCTCTGGGTATCACTGCTGTGATGAGGGAGATTACTCCTGAGTGGTGCTTGACTCTTGGTTCTCTGGGTATTACTGTTGTGACAAGGGAGATTACTCCTGAGTGGTTCTTGACTCTTGGTTCTCTGGGTATTACTGTTGTGACAAGGGAGATTACTCCTGAGTGGTGCTTGACTCTTGGTTCTCTGGGTATTACTGTTGTGACAAGGGAGATTACTCCTGAGTGGTGCTTGACTCTTGGTTCTCTGGGTATTACTGTTGTGACGAGGGAGATTACTCCTGAGTTCTTCTTGACTCTTGGTTCTCTGTGTATCACTGCTGTGAAGAGGGAGATTACTCCTGAGTAGTTCTTGACTCTTGGTTCTCTAGGTATTACTACTGTGATGAGGGAGATTACTCCTGAGTGGGCTTGACTCTTGGTTCTCTGGGTATTACTACTGTGATGAGGGATATTACTCCTGAGTAGTTTTTGACTCTTGGTTCTCTGGGTATTACTACTGTGATGAGGGAGATTACTCCTGAGTGGTGCTTGACTATTGGTTCTCTGGGTATCACTACTGTGATGAGGGAGATTACTCCTGAGTGGTGCTTGACTCTTGGTTCTCTGGGTATCACTGCAGTGACAACATAGGTTACTCCCAAGTGGGTTTTGACTCTTGGTTCTCTGGGAATCACTGCTGTGAAAAGGGAGATTACACCTGGGTGGTGCTTGACTCTTGTTTCTCTAGGTATCACTACTGTGATGAGGGAGATTACTCCTGAGTGGTGCTTGACTCTTGGTTCACTGGGTATCACTGCTGTGAAGAGGGAGATTACTCCTGAGTGATTCTTGACTCTTGGTTCTCTGGGTATCACTGTTGTGATGAGGGAGATTACTTCTGAGTGCTTCTTGACTCTTGGTTCTCTGGGTATCACTGCTGTGATGAGGGAGATTACTCCTAAATGGTGCTTGACTCTTGGTTCTCTGGGTATCACTGCTGTGAAGAGGGAGATTACACCTGAATGGTGCTTGACTTTTGGTTCTCTGGGTATCACTGCTGTGATGAGGGAGATTTCTCCTGAGTGGTGCTTGACTCTTGGTTCTCTGGGTATTACTGTTGTGACAAGGGAGATTACTCCTGAGTGGTTCTTGACTCTTGGTTCTCTGGGTATTACTGTTGTGACAAGAGAGATTACTCCTGGTGGTGCTTGACTCTGGGTTCTCTGGGTATTACTGTTGCGACAAGGGAGATTACTCCTGAGTGGTGCTTGACTCTTGGTTCTCTGGGTATCACTGCTGTGAAGAGGGAGATTACACCTGAGTGGTGCTTGACTCTTGGTTCTCTAGGTATCACTACTGTGATGAGGGAGATTACTCCTGAGTGGTTCTTGACTCTTGGTTCTTTGGGTATCACCGCTGTGAAGAGGGAGATTACCCCTAAGTGGTGATTGACTCTGGGTTCTCTGGGTATTACTGTTGTGACAAGGGAGATTACTCCTGAGTGGTTCTTGACTATTGGTTCTCTGGGTATCACTACTGTGATGAGGGAGATTACTCCTGAGTGGTGCTTGACTCTTGGTTCTCTGGGTATCACTGCAGTGACAACGGAGATTACTCCCAAGTGGGTTTTGACTCTTGGTTCTATGGGAATCACTGCTGTGAAAAGGGAGATTATACCTGAGTGGTGCTTGACTCTTGGTTCTCTAGGTATCACTACTGTGATGAGGGAGATTACTCCTGAGTGGTGCTTGACTCTTGGTTCACTGGGTATCACTGCTGTGAAGAGGGAGCTTACTCCTGAGTGATTCTTGACTCTTGGTTCTCTGGGTATCACTGTTGTGATGAGGGAGATTACTCCTGAGTGCTTCTTGACTCTTGGTTCTCTGGGTATCACTGCTGTGATGAGGGAGATTACTCCTAAATGGTGCTTGACTCTTGGTTCTCTGGGTATCACTGCTGTGAAGAGGGAGATTACACCTGAGTGGTGCTTGACTCTTGGTTCTCTGGGTATCACTGCTGTGATGAGGGAGATTACTCCTGAGTGGTGCTTGACTCTTGGTTCTCTGGGTATTACTGTTGTGACAAGGGAGATTACTCCTGAGTGGTTCTTGACTCTTGGTTCTCTGGGTATTACTGTTGTGACAAGGGAGATTACTCCTGAGTGGTGCTTGACTCTTGGTTCTCTGGGTATTACTGTTGTGACAAGGGAGATTACTCCTGAGTGGTGCTTGACTCTTGGTTCTCTGGGTATTACTGTTGTGACGAGGGAGATTACTCCTGAGTGGTTCTTGACTCTTGGTTTTCTGGGTATTACTGTTGTGACGAGGGAGATTACTCCTGAGTTCTTCTTGACTCTTGGTTCTCTGTGTATCACTGCTGTGAAGAGGGAGATTAATCCTGAGTAGTTCTTGACTCTTGGTTCTCTAGGTGTTACTACTGTGATGAGGGAGATTACTCCTGAGTGGGCTTTACTCTTGGTTCTCTGGGTATTACTACTGTGATGAGGGAGATTACTCCTGAGTAGTTCTTGACTCTTGGTTCTCTGGGTATTACTACTGTGATGAGGGAGATTACTCCTGAGTGGTGCTTGACTCTTGGTTCTCTGGGTATCACTACTGTGATGAGGGAGATTACTCCTGAGTGGTTCTTGACTCTTGGTTCTTTGGGTATCACTGCTGTGAAGAGGGAGATTACTCCTAAGTGGTGCTTGACTCTGGGTTCTCTGGGTATTACTGTTGTGACAAGGGAGATTACTCCTGAGTGGTTCTTGACTCTTGGTTCTCTGGGTATCACTACTGTGATGAGGGAGATTACTCCTGAGTGGTGCTTGACTCTTGGTTCTCTGGGTATCACTGCAGTGACAACGGAGATTACTTCCAAGTGGTTTTTGACTCTTGGTTCTCTGGGTATTATTGTTGTGACAAGGGAGATTACTCCTGAGTGGTGCTTGACTCTTGGTTGTCTGGGTATTACTGTTGTGACGAGGGAGATTACTCCCGAGTAGCTCTTGACTCTTGGTTCTCTGGGTATTACTGTTGTGACGAGGGAGATTACTCCTGAGTTCTTCTTGACTCTTGGTTCTCTGTGTATCACTGCTGTGAAGAGGGAGATTACACCTGAGTGGTGCTTGACTCTTGGTTCTCTGGGTATCACTGCTGTGAAGAGGGAGATTACACCGGAGTGGTGCTTGACTCTTGGTTCTGCAGGTATCACTACTGTGATGAGGGAGATTACTCCTGAGTGGTTCTTGCCTCTTGGTTCTTTGGGTATCACTGCTGTGAAGAGGGAGATTACTCCTAAGTGGTGCTTGACTCTGGGTTCTCTGGGTATTACTGTTGTGACAAGGGAGATTACTCCTGGGTGGTTCTTGACTCTTGGTTCTCTGGGTGTCACTACTGTGATGAGGGAGATTACTCCTGAGTGGGCTTGACTCTTGGTTCTCTGGGTATTGCTACTGTGATGAGGGAGATTACTCCTGAGTAGTTCTTGACTCTGGTTCTCTGGGTATCACTACTGTGATGAGGGAGATTACTCCTGAGTGCTTCTTGACCCTTGGTTCTCTGGGTATCACTGCCGTGATGAGGGAGATTACTCCTAAGTGGTGCTTGACTCTTGGTTCTCTGGGTATCACTGCTGTGAAGAGGGAGATTACACCGGAGTGGTGCTTGACTCTTGGTTCTGTAGGTATCACTACTGTGATGAGGGAGATTAATCCTGAGTGGTTCTTGATTCTTGGTTCTTTGGGTATCACTGCTGTGAAGAGGGAGATTACTCCTAAGAGGTGCTTGACTCTGGGTTCTCTGGGTATTACTGTTGTGACAAGGGAGATTACTCCTGAGTGGTTCTTGACTCTTGGTTCTCTGGGTATCACTACTGTGATGAGGGAGATTACTCCTGAGTGGTGCTTGACTCTTGGTTCTCTGGGTATCACTGCAGTGACAACAGAGATTACTTCCAAGTGGTTTTTGACTCTTGGTTCTCTGGGAATCACTGCTGTGAGAAGGGAGATTACACCTGAGTGGTGCTTGACTCTTGGTTCTCTAGGTATCACTACTGTGATGAGGGAGATTACTCCTGAGTGGTGCTTGACTCTTGGTTCACTGGGTATCACTGCTGTGAAGAGGGAGCTTACTCCTGAGTGATTCTTGACTCTTGATTCTCTGGGTATCACTGTTGTGATGAGGGAGATTACTCCTGAGTGCATCTCGACCCCTGGTTCTCTGGGTATCACTGCTGTGATGAGGGAGATTACTCCTGAGTGGTGGTTGACTCTTGGTTCTCTGGGTATCACTGCTGTGAAGAGGGAGATTACACCTGAGTGGTGCTTGACTCTTGGTTCTCTAGGTATCACTACTGTGATGAGGGAGATTACTCCTGAGTGGTTCTTGACTCTTGGTTCTTTGGGTATCACTGCTGTGAAGAGGGAGATTACTCCTAAGTGGTGCTTGACTCTGGGTTCTCTGGGTATTACTGTTGTGACAAGGGAGATTACTCCTGAGTGGTTCTTGACTCTTGGTTCTCTGGGTATCACTACTGTGATGAGGGAGATTACCCCTGAGTGGTGCTTGACTCTTGGTTCTCTGGGTATCACTGCAGTGACAACGGAGATTACTTCCAAGTGGTTTTTGACTCTTGGTTCTCTGGGAATCACTGCTGTGAAAAGGGCGATTACACCTGAGTGGTGCTTGCTCTTGGTTCTCTAGGTATCACTACTGTGATGAGGGAGATGACTCCTGAGTGGTGCTTGACTCTTGGTTCTCTAGGTATCACTGCTGTGAAGAGGGAGATTACTCCTGAGTGATTCTTGACTCTTGGTTCTCTGGGTATCACTGCTGTGAAGAGGGAGATTACACCTGAGTGGTGCTTGACGCTTGGTTCTCTGGGTATTATTGCTGTGATGAGGGAGATTACTCCTGAGTGGTGCTTGACTCTTGGTTCTCTGGGTATTACTGTTGTGACAAGGGAGATTACTCCTGAGTGGTGCTTGACTCTTGGTTCTCTGGGTATTACTGTTGTGACGAGGGAGATTACTCCTGAGTGGTGCTTGACTCTTGGTTCTCTGGGTATTACTGTTGTGACGAGGGAGATTACTCCTGAGTGGTTCTTGACTCTTGGTTCTCTGGGTATTACTGTTGTGACGAGGGAGATTACTCCGGAGTTCTTCTTGACTCTTGGTTCTCTGTGTATCACTGCTGTGAAGAGGGAGATTACTCCTGAGTAGTTCTTGACTCTTGGTTCTCTAGGTATTACTACTGTGATGAGGGAGATTACTCCTGAGTGGGCTTGACTCTTGGTTCTCTGGGTATTACTACTGTGATGAGGGAGATTACACCTGAGTAGTTCTTGACTCTTGGTTCTCTGGGTATTACTACTGTGATGAGGGAGATTACTCCTGAGTGGTGCTTGATTCTTGGTTCTCTGGGTATCACTACTGTGATGAGGGAGATTACTCCTGAGTGCTTCTTGACCCTTGGTTCTCTGGGTATCACTGCTGTGATGAGGGAGATTACTCCTGAGTGGTGCTTGACTCTTGGTTCTCTGGGTATCACTGCTGTGAAGAGGGCGATTACACAGGAGTGGTGCTTGACTCTTGGTTCTGTAGGTATCACTACTGTGATGAGGGAGATTACTCCTGAGTGGTCATTGACTCTTGGTTCTTTGGGTATCACTGCTGTGAAGAGGGAGATTACTCCTAAGTGGTGCTTGACTCTGGGTTCTCTGGGTATTACTGTTGTGACAAGGGAGATTACTCCTGAGTGGTTCTTGACTCTTGGTTCTCTGGATATCACTACTGTGATGAGGGAGATTACTCCTGAGTGGTGCTTGATTCTTGGTTCTCTGGGTATCACTGCAGTGACAACGGAGATTATTTCCAAGTGGTTTTTGACTCTTGGTTCTCTGGGTATTATTGTTGTGACAAGGGAGATTACTCCTGAGTGCTGCTTGACTCTTGGTTCTCTGGGTATTACTGTTGTGACGAGGGAGATTACTCCCGAGTAGTTCTTGACTCTTGGTTCTCTGGGTATTACTGTTGTGACGAGGAAGATTACTCCTGAGTTCTTCTTGACTCTTGGTTCTCTGTGTATCAATGCTGTGAAGAGGGAGATTACACCTGAGTGGTGGTTGACTCTTGGTTCTCTGGGTATCACTGCTGTGAAGAGGGAGATTACACCAGAGTGGTGCTTGACTCTTGGTTCTGTAGGTATCACTACTGTGATGAGGGAGATTACTCCTGAGTGGTTCTTGCCTCTTGGTTCTTTGAGTATCACTGCTGTGAAGAGGGAGATTACTCCTGAGTGGTTCTTGACTCTTGGTTCTCTGGGTATCACTACTGTGATGAGGGAGATTACTCCTGAGTGGGCTTGACTCTTGGTTCTCTGGGTATTACTACTGTGATGAGGGAGATTACTCCTGAGTAGTTCTTGACTCTTGGTTCTCTGGGTATTACTACTGTGATGAGGGAGATTACTCCTGAGTGGTGCTTGACTCTTGGTTCTCTGGGTATCACTGCTGTGATGAGGGAGATTACTCCTGAGTGGTGCTTGACTATTGGTTCTCTGGGTATCACTGCTGTGACAAGGGAGATTACTCCTGAGTGGTTCTTGACTCTTGGTTCTCTGGGTATTACTGTTGTGACAAGGGAGATTACTCCTGAGTGGTTCTTGACTCTTGGTTCTCTGGGTATCACTACTGTGATGAGGGAGATTACTCCTGAGTGGTGCTTGACTCTTGGTTCTCTGGGTATTACTGTTGTGACAAGGGAGATTACTCCTGAGTGGTGCTTGACTCTTGGTTCTGTGGGTATCACTACTGTGATGAGGGAGATTACTTTGAGTGGTGCTTGACTCTTGGTTCTCTGGGTATTACTGTTGTGACAACGGAGATTACTCCTGAGTGGTTCTTGACTCTTGGTTCTCTGGGTATTACTTTTGTGACAAGGGATATTATTCCTGAGTGGTGCTTGACTCTTGGTTCTCTGGGTATTACTGTTGTGACGAGGGAGATTACTCGTGAGTAGTTCTTGACTCTTGGTTCTCTGGGTATTACTGTTGTGACGGGGGAGATTACTCCTGAGTGGTTCTTGACTCTTGGTTCTCTGGGTATTACTGTTGTGACGATGGAGATTACTCCTGAGTTCTTCTTGACTCTTGGTTCTCTGTGTATCACTGCTGTGAAGAGGGAGATTACTCCTGAGTAGTTCTTGACTCTTGGTTCTCTAGGTATTACTACTGTGATGAGGGAGATTACTCCTGAGTGGGCTTGACTCTTGGTTCTCTGGGTATTACTACTGTGATGAGGGAGATTACTCCTGAGTGCTTCTTGACCCTTGGATCTCTGGGTATCACTGCTGTGATGAGGGAGATTACTCCTGAGTGGTGCTTGACTCTTGGTTCTCTGGGTAACACTGCTGTGAAGAGGGAGATTACACCTGAGTGGTGCTTGACTCTTGGTTCTCTAGGTATCACTACTGTGATGAGGGAGATTACTCCTGAGTGGTTCTTGACTCTTGGTTCTTTGGGTATCACTGCTGTGAAGAGGGAGATTACTCCTAAGTGGTGATTGACTCTGGGTTCTCTGGGTATTACTGTTGTGACAAGGGAGATTACTCCTGAGTGGTTCTTGACTATTGGTTCTCTGGGTATCACTACTGTGATAAGGGAGATTACTCCTGAGTGGTGCTTGACTCTTGGTTCTCTGGGTATCACTGCAGTGACAACGGAGATTACTCCCAAGTGGGTTTTGACTCTTGGTTCTCTGGGAATCACTGCTGTGAAAAGGGAGATTATACCTGAGTGGTGCTTGACTCTTGGTTCTCTAGGTATCACTACTGTGATGAGGGAGATTACTCCTGAGTGGTGCTTGACTCTTGGTTCACTGGGTATCACTGCTGTGAAGAGGGATATTACTCCTGAGTGATTCTTGACTCTTAGTTCTCTGGGTATCACTGTTGTGATGAGAGAGATTACTCCTGAGTGCTTCCTGGCTCTTGGTTCTCTGGGTATCACTGCTGTGAAGAGGGAGATTACACCTCAGTGGTGCTTGACTCTTGGTTCTCTGGGTATTACTGTTGTGACCAGGGAGATTACTCCTGAGTGGTTCTTGACTCTTGGTTCTCTGGGTATCACTACTGTGATGAGGGAGATTACTCCTGAGTGGTGCTTGACTCTTGGTTCTCTGGGTATCACTGCAGTGACAACGGAGATTACTTCCAAGTGGTTTTTGACTCTTGGTTCTCTGGGAATCACTGCTGTGAAAAGGGAGATTACACCTGAGTGGTGCTTGACTCTTGGTTCTCTAGGTATCACTACTGTGATGAGGGAGATTACTCCTGAGTGGTGCTTGACTCTTGGTTCTCTGGGTATCACTGCAGTGACAACGGAGATTACTTCCAAGTGGTTTTTGACTCTTGGTTCTCTGGGAATCACTGCTGTGAAGAGGGAGATTACTCCTGAGTGGTTCTTGACTCTTGGTTCTTTGGGTATCACTGCTGTGAAGAGGGAGATTACTACTAAGTGGTGATTGACTCTGGGTTCTCTGGGTATTACTGTTGTGACAAGGGAGATTACTCCTGAGTGGTTCTTGACTATTGGTTCTCTGGGTATCACTACTGTGATGAGGGAGATTACTCCTGAGTGTTGCTTGACTCTTGGTTCTCTGGGTATCACTGCAGTGACAACAGAGATTACTCCCAAGTGGGTTTTGACTCTTGGTTCTCTGGGAATCACTGCTGTGAAAAGGGAGATTACACCTGAGTGGTGCTTGACTCTTGGTTCTCTAGATATCACTACTGTGATGAGGGAGATTACACCTGAGTGGTGCTTGACTCTTGGTTCTCTAGGTATCACTGCTGTGAAGAGGGAGATTACTCCTGAGTGATTCTTGACTCTTGGTTCTCTGGGTATCACTGCTGTGAAGAGGGAGATTACACCTGAGTGGTGCTTGACTCTTGGTTCTCTGGGTATCACTGCTGTGATGAGGGAGATTACTCCTGAGTGGTGCTTGACTCTTGGTTCTCTGGGTATTACTGTTGTGACAAGGGAGATTACTCCTGAGTGGTTCTTGACTCTTGGTTCTCTGGGTATTACTGTTGTGACAAGGGAGAATACTCCTGAGTGGTGCTTTACTCTTGGTTCTCTGGGTATTACTGTTGTGACAAGGGAGATTACTCCTGAGTGGTGCTTGACTCTTGGTTCTCTGGGTATTACTGTTGTGACGAGGGAGATTACTCGTGAGTAGTTCTTGACTCTTGGTTCTCTGGGTATTACTGTTGTGACGAGGGAGATTACTCCTGAGTTCTTCTTGACTCTTGGTTCTCTGTGTATCACTGCTGTGAAGAGGGATATTACTCCTGAGTAGTTCTTGACTCTTGGTTCTCTAGGTATTACTACTGTGATGAGGGAGATTACTCCTGAGTGGGCTTGACTCTTGGTTCTCTGGGTATTACTACTGTGATGAGGGAGATTACTCCTGAGTAGTTTTTGACTCTTGGTTCTCTGGGTATTACTACTGTGATGAGGGAGATTACTCCTGAGTGGTGCTTGACTATTGGTTCTCTGGGTATCACTACTGTGATGAGTGAGATTACTCCTGAGTGGTGCTTGACTCTTGGTTCTCTGGGTATCACTGCAGTGACAACAGAGGTTACTCCCAAGTGGGTTTTGACTCTTGGTTCTCTGGGAATCACTGCTGTGAAAAGGGAGATTACACCTGGGTGGTGCTTGACTCTTGTTTCTATAGGTATCACTACTGTGATGAGGGAGATTACTCCTGAGTGGTGCTTGACTCTTGGTTCACTGGGTATCACTGCTGTGAAGAGGGAGATTACTCCTGAGTGATTCTTGACTCTTGGTTCTCTGGGTATCACTGTTGTGATGAGGGAGATTACTTCTGAGTGCTTCTTGACTCTTGGTTCTCTGGGTATCACTGCTGTGATGAGGGAGATTACTCCTAAATGGTGCTTGACTCTTGGTTCTCTGGGTATCACTGCTGTGAAGAGGGAGATTACACCTGAATGGTGCTTGACTCTTGGTTCTCTGGGTATCACTGCTGTGATGAGGGAGATTTCTCCTGAGTGGTGCTTGACTCTTGGTTCTCTGGGTATTACTGTTGTGACAAGGGAGATTACTCCTGAGTGGTTCTTGACTCTTGGTTCTCTGGGTATTACTGTTGTGACAAGGGAGATTACTCCTGGTGGTGCTTGACTCTTGGTTCTCTGGGTATTACTGTTGCGACAAGGGAGATTACTCCTGAGTGGTGCTTGACTCTTGGTTCTCTGGGTATCACTGCTCTGAAGAGGGAGATTACACCTGAGTGGTGCTTGACTCTTGGTTCTCTAGGTATCACTACTGTGATGAGGGAGATTACTCCTGAGTGGTTCTTGACTCTTGGTTCTTTGGGTATCACCGCTGTGAAGAGGGAGATTACTCCTAAGTGGTGATTGACTCTGGGTTCTCTGGGTATTACTGTTGTGACAAGGGAGATTACTCCTGAGTGGTTCTTGACTATTGGTTCTCTGGGTATCACTACTGTGATGAGGGAGATTACTCCTGAGTGGTGCTTGACTCTTGGTTCTCTGGGTATCACTGCAGTGACAACGGAGATTACTCCTAAGTGGTGATTGACTCTGGGTTCTCTGGGTATTACTGTTGTGACAAGGGAGATTACTCCTGAGTGGTTCTTGACTATTGGTTCTCTAGGTATCACTACTGTGATGAGGGAGATTACTCCTGAGTGGTTCTTGACTCTTGGTTCTTTGGGTATCACTGCTGTGAAGAGGGAGATTACTCCTAAGTGGTGATTGACTCTGGGTTCTCTGGGTATTACTGTTGTGACAAGGGAGATTACTCCTGAGTGGTTCTTGACTATTGGTTCTCTGGGTATCACTACTGTGATAAGGGAGATTACTCCTGAGTGGTGCTTGACTCTTGGTTCTCTGGGTATCACTGCAGTGACAACAGAGATTACTCCCAAGTGGGTTTTGACTCTTGGTTCTCTGGGAATCACTGCTGTGAAAAGGGAGATTATACCTGAGTGGTGCTTGACTCTTGGTTCTCTAGGTATCACTACTGTGATGAGAGAGATTACTCCTGAGTGGTGCTTGACTCTTGGTTCACTGGGTATCACTGCTGTGAAGAGGGATATTACACCTGAGTGATTCTTGACTCTTAGTTCTCTAGGTATCACTACTGTGATGAGAGAGATTACTCCTGAGTGCTTCCTGGCTCTTGGTTCTCTGGGTATCACTGCTGTGAAGAGGGAGATTACACCTGAGTGGTGCTTGACTCTTGGTTCTCTGGGTATTACTGTTGTGACCAGGGAGATTACTCCTGAGTGGTGCTTGACTCTTGGTTCTCTGGGTATCACTACTGTGATGAGGGAGATTACTCCTGAGTGGTGCTTGACTCTTGGTTCTCTGGGTATCACTGCAGTGACAACGGAGATTACTTCCAAGTGGTTTTTGACTCTTGGTTCTCTGGGAATCACTGCTGTGAAAAGGGAGATTACACCTGAGTGGTGCTTGACTCTTGGTTCTCTAGGTATCACTACTGTGATGAGGGAGATTACTCCTGAGTGGTGCTTGACTCTTGGTTCTCTGGGTATCACTGCAGTGACAACGGAGATTACTTCCAAGTGGTTTTTGACTCTTGGTTCTCTGGGAATCACTGCTGTGAAGAGGGAGATTACTCCTGAGTGGTTCTTGACTCTTGGTTCTTTGGGTATCACTGCTGTGAAGAGGGAGATTACTACTAAGTGGTGATTGACTCTGGGTTCTCTGGGTATTACTGTTGTGACAAGGGAGATTACTCCTGAGTGGTTCTTGACTATTGGTTCTCTGGGTATCACTACTGTGATGAGGGAGATTACTCCTGAGTGGTGCTTGACTCTTGGTTCTCTGGGTATCACTGTAGTGACAACAGAGATTACTCCCAAGTGGGTTTTGACTCTTGGTTCTCTGGGAATCACTGCTGTGAAAAGGGAGATTACACCTGAGTGGTGCTTGACTCTTGGTTCTCTAGGTATCACTACTGTGATGAGGGAGATTACACCTGAGTGGTGCTTGACTCTTGGTTCTCTAGGTATCACTGCTGTGAAGAGGGAGATTACTCCTGAGTGATTCTTGACTCTTGGTTCTCTGGGTATCACTGCTGTGAAGAGGGAGATTACACCTGAGTGGTGCTTGACTCTTGGTTCTCTGGGTATCACTGCTGTGATGAGGGAGATTACTCCTGAGTGGTGCTTGACTCTTGGTTCTCTGGGTATTACTGTTGTGACAAGGGAGATTACTCCTGAGTGGTTCTTGACTCTTGGTTCTCTGGGTATTACTGTTGTGACAAGGGAGATTACTCCTGAGTGGTGCTTGACTCTTGGTTCTCTGGGTATTACTGTTGTGACAAGGGAGATTACTCCTGAGTGGTGCTTGACTCTTGGTTCTCTGGGTATTACTGTTGTGACGAGGGAGATTACTCGTGAGTAGTTCTTGACTCTTGGTTCTCTGGGTATTACTGTTGTGACGAGGGAGATTACTCCTGAGTTCTTCTTGACTCTTGGTTCTCTGTGTATCACTGCTGTGAAGAGGGAGATTACTCCTGAGTAGTTCTTGACTCTTGGTTCTCTAGGTATTACTACTGTGATGAGGGAGATTACTCCTGAGTGGGCTTGACTCTTGGTTCTCTGGGTATTACTACTGTGATGAGGGAGATTACTCCTGAGTAGTTTTTGACTCTTGGTTCTCTGGGTATTACTACTGTGATGAGGGAGATTACTCCTGAGTGGTGCTTGACTATTGGTTCTCTGGGTATCACTACTGTGATGAGGGAGATTACTCCTGAGTGGTGCTTGACTCTTGGTTCTCTGGGTATCACTGCAGTGACAACAGAGGTTACTCCCAAGTGGGTTTTGACTCTTGGTTCTCTGGGAATCACTGCTGTGAAAAGGGAGATTACACCTGGGTGGTGCTTGACTCTTGTTTCTCTAGGTATCACTACTGTGATGAGGGAGATTACTCCTGAGTGGTGCTTGACTCTTGGTTCACTGGGTATCACTGCTGTGAAGAGGGAGATTACTCCTGAGTGATTCTTGACTCTTGGTTCTCTGGGTATCACTGTTGTGATGAGGGAGATTACTTCTGAGTGCTTCTTGACTCTTGGTTCTCTGGGTATCACTGCTGTGATGAGGGAGATTACTCTTAAATGGTGTGTGACTCTTGGTTCTCTGGGTATCACTGCTGTGAAGAGGGAGATTAAACCTGAATGGTGCTTGACTCTGGGTTCTCTGGGTATCACTGCTGTGATGAGGGAGATTTCTCCTGAGTGGTGCTTGACTCTTGGTTCTCTGGGTATTACTGTTGTGACAAGGGAGATTACTCCTGAGTGGTTCTTGACTCTTGGTTCTCTTGGTATTACTGTTGTGACAAGGGAGATTACTCCTGGTGGTGCTTGACTCTTGGTTCTCTGGGTATTACTGTTGCGACAAGGGAGATTACTCCTGAGTGGTGCTTGACTCTTGGTTCTCTGGGTATCACTGCTGTGAAGAGGGAGATTACACCTGAGTGGTGCTTGACTCTTGGTTCTCTAGGTATCACTACTGTGATGAGGGAGATTACTCCTGAGTGGTTCTTGACTCTTGGTTCTTTGGGTATCACCGCTGTGAAGAGGGAGATTACTCCTAAGTGGTGATTGACTCTGGGTTCTCTGGGTATTACTGTTGTGACAAGGGAGATTACTCCTGAGTGGTTCTTGACTATTGGTTCTCTGGGTATCACTACTGTGATGAGGGAGATTACTCCTGAGTGGTGCTTGACTCTTGGTTCTCTGGGTATCACTGCAGTGACAACGGAGATTACTCCCAAGTGGGTTTTGACTCTTGGTTCTATGGGAATCACTGCTGTGAAAAGGGAGATTATACCTGAGTGGTGCTTGACTCTTGGTTCTCTAGGTATCACTACTGTGATGAGGGAGATTACTCCTGAGTGGTGCTTGACTCTTGGTTCACTGGGTATCACTGCTGTGAAGAGGGAGCTTACTCCTGAGTGATTCTTGACTCTTGGTTCTCTGGGTATCACTGTTGTGATGAGGGAGATTACTCCTGAGTGCTTCTTGACTCTTGGTTCTCTGGGTATCACTGCTGTGATGAGGGAGATTACTCCTAAATGGTGCTTGACTCTTGGTTCTCTGGGTATCACTGCTGTGAAGAGGGAGATTACACCTGAGTGGTGCTTGACTCTTGGTTCTCTGGGTATCACTGCTGTGATGAGGGAGATTACTCCTGAGTGGTGCTTGACTCTTGGTTCTCTGGGTATTACTGTTGTGACAAGGGAGATTACTCCTGAGTGGTTCTTGACTCTTGGTTCTCTGGGTATTACTGTTGTGACAAGGGAGATTACTCCTGAGTGGTGCTTGACTCTTGGTTCTCTGGGTATTACTGTTGTGACAAGGGAGATTACTCCTGAGTGGTGCTTGACTCTTGGTTCTCTGGGTATTACTGTTGTGACGAGGGAGATTACTCCTGAGTGGTTCTTGACTCTTGGTTCTCTGGGTATTACTGTTGTGACGAGGGAGATTACTCCTGAGTTCTTCTTGACTCTTGGTTCTCTGTGTATCACTGCTGTGAAGAGGGAGATTAATCCTGAGTAGTTCTTGACTCTTGGTTCTCTAGGTATTACTACTGTGATGAGGGAGATTACTCCTGAGTGGGCTTTACTCTTGGTTCTCTGGGTATTACTACTGTGATGAGGGAGATTACTCCTGAGTAGTTCTTGACTCTTGGTTCTCTGGGTATTACTACTGTGATGAGGGAGATTACTCCTGAGTGGTGCTTGACTCTTGGTTCTCTGGGTATCACTATTGTGATGAGGGAGATTACTCCTGAGTGGTTCTTGACTCTTGGTTCTTTGGGTATCACTGCTGTGAAGAGGGAGATTACTCCTAAGTGGTGCTTGACTCTGGGTTCTCTGGGTATTACTGTTGTGACAAGGGAGATTACTCCTGAGTGGTTCTTGACTATTGGTTCTCTGGGTATCACTACTGTGATGAGGGAGATTACTCCTGAGTGGTGCTTGACTCTTGGTTCTCTGGGTATCACTGCAGTGACAACAGAGATTACTTCCAAGTGGTTTTTGACTCTTGGTTCTCTGGGTATTATTGTTGTGACAAGGGAGATTACTCCTGAGTGGTGCTTGACTCTTGGTTGTCTGGGTATTACTGTTGTGACGAGGGAGATTACTCCCGAGTAGTTCTTGACTCTTGGTTCTCTGGGTATTACTGTTGTGACAAGGGAGATTACTCCTGAGTTCTTCTTGACTCTTGGTTCTCTGTGTATCACTGCTGTGAAGAGGGAGATTACACCTGAGTGGTGCTTGACTCTTGGTTCTCTGGGTATCACTGCTGTGAAGAGGGAGATTACACCGGAGTGGTGCTTGACTCTTGGTTCTGCAGGTATCACTACTGTGATGAGGGAGATTACTCCTGAGTGGTTCTTGCCTCTTGGTTCTTTGGGTATCACTGCTGTGATGAGGGAGATTACTCCTGAGTGGTGCTTGACTCTGGGTTCTCTGGGTATTACTGTTGTGACAAGGGAGATTACTCCTGGGTGGTTCTTGACTCTTGGTTCTCTGGGTGTCACTACTGTGATGAGGGAGATTACTCCTGAGTCGGCTTGACTCTTGGTTCTCTGGGTATTGCTACTGTGATGAGGGAGATTACTCCTGAGTAGTTCTTGACTCTGGTTCTCTGGGTATTACTACTGTGATGAGGGAGATTACTCCTGAGTGGCGCTTGACTCTTGGTTCTCTGGGTATCACTACTGTGATGAGGGAGATTACTCCTGAGTGCTTCTTGACCCTTGGTTCTCTGGGTATCACTGCTGTGATGAGGGAGATTACTCCTGAGTGGTGCTTGACTCTTGGTTCTCTGGGTATCACTGCTGTGAAGAGGGAGATTACACCGGAGTGGTGCTTGACTCTTGGTTCTGTAGGTATCACTACTGTGATGAGGGAGATTACTCCTGAGTGGTTCTTGATTCTTGGTTCTTTGGGTATCACTGCTGTGAAGAGGGAGATTACTCCTAAGAGGTGCTTGACTCTGGGTTCTCTGGGTATTACTGTTGTGACAAGGGAGATTACTCCTGAGTGATTCTTGACTCTTGGTTCTCTGGGTATCACTACTGTGATGAGGGAGATTACTCCTGAGTGGTGCTTGACTCTTGGTTCTCTAGGTATCACTGCAGTGACAACAGAGATTACTTCCAAGTGGTTTTTGACTCTTGGTTCTCTGGGAATCACTGCTGTGAGAAGGGAGATTACACCTGAGTGGTGCTTGACTCTTGGTTCTCTAGGTATCACTACTGTGATGAGGGAGATTACTCCTGAGTGGTGCTTGACTCTTGGTTCACTGGGTATCACTGCTGTGAAGAGGGAGCTTACTCCTGAGTGATTCTTGACTCTTGATTCTCTGGGTATCACCGTTGTGATGAGGGAGATTACTCCTGAGTGCATCTCGACCCCTGGTTCTCTGGGTATCACTGCTATGATGAGGGAGATTACTCCTGAGTGGTGGTTGACTCTTGGTTCTCTGGGTATCACTGCTGTGAAGAGGGAGATTACACCTGAGTGGTGCTTGACTCTTGGTTCTCTAGGCATCACTACTGTGATGAGGGAGATTACTCCTGAGTGGTTCTTGCCTCTTGGTTCTTTGGGTATCACTGCTGTGAAGAGGGAGATTACTCCTGAGTGGTTCTTGACTCTTGGTTCTCTGGGTATCACTACTGTGATGAGGGAGATTACTCCTGAGTGGGCTTGACTCTTGGTTCTCTGGGTATCACTGCAGTGACAACGGAGATTACTCCCAAGTGGGTTTTGACTCTTGGTTCTATGGGAATCACTGCTGTGAAAAGGGAGATTATACCTGAGTGGTGCTTGACTCTTGGTTCTCTAGGTATCACTACTGTGATGAGGGAGATTACTCCTGAGTGGTGCTTGACTCTTGGTTCTCTGGGTATCACTGCAGTGACAACGGAGATTACTTCCAAGTGGTTTTTGACTCTTGGTTCTCTGGGTATTATTGTTGTGACAAGGGAGATTACTCCTGAGTGCTGCTTGACTCTTGGTTCTCTGGGTATTACTGTTGTGACGAGGGAGATTACTCCCGAGTAGTTCTTGACTCTTGGTTCTCTGGGTATTACTGTTGTGACGAGGAAGATTACTCCTGAGTTCTTCTTGACTCTTGGTTCTCTGTGTATCAATGCTGTGAAGAGGGAGATTACACCTGAGTGGTGGTTGACTCTTGGTTCTCTGGGTATCACTGCTGTGAAGAGGGAGATTACACCAGAGTGGTGCTTGACTCTTGGTTCTGTAGGTATCACTACTGTGATGAGGGAGATTACTCCTGAGTGGTTCTTGCCTCTTGGTTCTTTGGGTATCACTGCTGTGAAGAGGGAGATTACTCCTGAGTGGTTCTTGACTCTTGGTTCTCTGGGTATCACTACTGTGATGAGGGAGATTACTCCTGAGTGGGCTTGACTATTGGTTCTCTGTGTATTACTACTGTGATGAGGGAGATTACTCCTGAGTAGTTCTTGACTCTTGGTTCTCTGGGTATTACTACTGTGATGAGGGAGATTGCTCCTGAGTGGTGCTTGACTCTTGGTTCTCTGGGTATCACTGCTGTGATGAGGGAGATTACTCCTGAGTGGTGCTTGACTATTGGTTCTCTGGGTATCACTGCTGTGACAAGGGAGATTACTCCTGAGTGGTTCTTGACTCTTGGTTCTCTGGGTATTACTGTTGTGACAAGGGAGATTACTCCTGAGTGGTTCTTGACTCTTGGTTCTCTGGGTATCACTACTGTGATGAGGGAGATTACTCCTGAGTGGTGCTTGACTCTTGGTTCTCTGGGTATTACTGTTGTGACAAGGGAGATTACTCCTGAGTGGTGCTTGACTCTTGGTTCTGTGGGTATCACTACTGTGATGAGGGAGATTACTTTGAGTGGTGCTTGACTCTTGGTTCTCTGGGTATTACTGTTGTGACAACGGAGATTACTCCTGAGTGGTTCTTGACTCTTGGTTCTCTGGGTATTACTTTTGTGACAAGGGATATTATTCCTGAGTGGTGCTTGACTCTTGGTTCTCTGGGTATTACTGTTGTGACGAGGGAGATTACTCGTGAGTAGTTCTTGACTCTTGGTTCTCTGGGTATTACTGTTGTGACGGGGGAGATTACTCCTGAGTGGTTCTTGACTCTTGGTTCTCTGGGTATTACTGTTGTGACGAGGGAGATTACTCCTGAGTTCTTCTTGACTCTTGGTTCTCTGTGTATCACTGCTGTGAAGAGGGAGATTACTCCTGAGTAGTTCTTGACTCTTGGTTCTCTAGGTATTACTACTGTGATGAGGGAGATTACTCCTGAGTGGGCTTGACTCTTGGTTCTCTGGGTATTACTACTCTGATGAGGGAAATTACTCCTGAGTGCTTCTTGACCCTTGGATCTCTGGGTATCACTGCTGTGATGAGGGAGATTACTCCTGAGTGGTGCTTGACTCTTGGTTCTCTGGGTAACACTGCTGTGAAGAGGGAGATTACACCTGAGTGGTGCTTGACTCTTGGTTCTCTAGGTATCACTACTGTGATGAGGGAGATTACTCCTGAGTGGTTCTTGACTCTTGGTTCTTTGGGTATCACTGCTGTGAAGAGGGAGATTACTCCTAAGTGGTGATTGACTCTGGGTTCTCTGGGTATTACTGTTGTGACAAGGGAGATTACTCCTGAGTGGTTCTTGACTATTGGTTCTCTGGGTATCACTACTGTGATAAGGGAGATTACTCCTGAGTGGTGCTTGACTCTTGGTTCTCTGGGTATCACTGCAGTGACAACGGAGATTACTCCCAAGTGGGTTTTGACTCTTGGTTCTCTGGGAATCACTGCTGTGAAAAGGGAGATTATACCTGAGTGGTGCTTGACTCTTGGTTCTCTAGGTATCACTACTGTGATGAGGGAGATTACTCCTGAGTGGTGCTTGACTCTTGGTTCACTGGGTATCACTGCTGTGAAGAGGGATATTACTCCTGAGTGATTCTTGACTCTTAGTTCTCTGGGTATCACTGTTGTGATGAGAGAGATTACTCCTGAGTGCTTCCTGGCTCTTGGTTCTCTGGGTATCACTGCTGTGAAGAGGGAGATTACACCTGAGTGGTGCTTGACTCTTGGTTCTCTGGGTATTACTGTTGTGACCAGGGAGATTACTCCTGAGTGGTTCTTGACTCTTGGTTCTCTGGGTATCACTACTGTGATGAGGGAGATTACTCCTGAGTGGTGCTTGACTCTGGGTTCTCTGGGTATTACTGTTGTGACAAGGGAGATTACTCCTGAGTGGTTCTTGACTCTTGGTTCTCTGGGTATCACTACTGTGATGAGGGAGATTACTCCTGAGTGGTGCTTGACTCTTGGTTCTCTGGGTATCACTGCAGTGACAACGGAGATTACTTCCAAGTGGTTTTTGACTCTTGGTTCTCTGGGAATCACTGCTGTGAAAAGGGAGATTACACCTGAGTGGTGCTTGACTCTTGGTTCTCTAGGTATCACTACTGTGATGAGGGAGATTACTCCTGAGTGGTGCTTGACTCTTGGTTCTTTGGGTATCACTGCTGTGAAGAGGGAGATTACTACTAAGTGGTGATTGACTCTGGGTTCTCTGGGTATTACTGTTGTGACAAGGGAGATTACTCCTGAGTGGTTCTTGACTATTGGTTCTCTGGGTATCACTACTGTGATGAGGGAGATTACTCCTGAGTGGTGCTTGACTCTTGGTTCTCTGGGTATCACTGCAGTGACAACAGAGATTACTCCCAAGTGGATTTTGACTCTTGGTTCTCTGGGAATCACTGCTGTGAAAAGGGAGATTACACCTGAGTTGTGCTTGACTCTTGGTTCTCTAGATATCACTACTGTGATGAGGGAGATTACACCTGAGTGGTGCTTGACTCTTGGTTCTCTAGGTATCACTGCTGTGAAGAGGGAGATTACTCCTGAGTGATTCTTGACTCTTGGTTCTCTGGGTATCACTGCTGTGATGAGGGAGATTACACCTGAGTGGTGCTTGACTCTTGGTTCTCTAGGTATCACTGCTGTGAAGAGGGAGATTACTCCTGAGTGATTCTTGACTCTTGGTTCTCTGGGTATCACTGCTGTGAAGAGGGAGATTACTCCTGAGTGGTGCTTGACTCTTGGTTCTCTGGGTATCACTGCTGTGATGAGGGAGATTACTCCTGAGTGGTGCTTGACTCTTGGTTCTCTGGGTATTACTGTTGTGACAAGGGAGATTACTCCTGAGTGGTTCTTGACTCTTGGTTCTCTGGGTATTACTGTTGTGACAAGGGAGAATACTCCTGAGTGGTGCTTGACTCTTGGTTCTCTGGGTATTACTGTTGTGACAAGGGAGATTACTCCTGAGTGGTGCTTGACTCTTGGTTCTCTGGGTATTACTGTTGTGACGAGGGAGATTACTCGTGAGTAGTTCTTGACTCTTGGTTCTCTGGGTATTACTGTTGTGATGAGGGAGATTACTCCTGAGTTCTTCTTGACTCTTGGTTCTCTGTGTATCACTGCTGTGAAGAGGGATATTACTCCTGAGTAGTTCTTGACTCTTGGTTCTCTAGGTATTACTACTGTGATGAGGGAGATTACTCCTGAGTGGGCTTGACTCTTGGTTCTCTGGGTATTACTACTGTGATGAGGGAGATTACTCCTGAGTAGTTTTTGACTCTTGGTTCTCTGGGTATTACTACTGTGATGAGGGAGATTACTCCTGAGTGGTGCTTGACTATTGGTTCTCTGGGTATCACTACTGTGATGAGTGAGATTACTCCTGAGCGGTGCTTGACTCTTGGTTCTCTGGGTATCACTGCAGTGACAACAGAGGTTACTCCCAAGTGGGTTTTGACTCTTGGTTCTCTGGGAATCACTGCTGTGAAAAGGGAGATTACACCTGGGTGGTGCTTGACTCTTGTTTCTCTAGGTATCACTACTGTGATGAGGGAGATTACTCCTGAGTGGTGCTTGACTCTTGGTTCACTGGGTATCACTGCTGTGAAGAGGGAGATTACTCCTGAGTGATTCTTGACTCTTGGTTCTCTGGGTATCACTGTTGTGATGAGGGAGATTACTTCTGAGTGCTTCTTGACTCTTGGTTCTCTGGGTATCACTGCTGTGATGAGGGAGATTACTCCTAAATGGTGCTTGACTCTTGGTTCTCTGGGTATCACTGCTGTGAAGAGGGAGATTACACCTGAATGGTGCTTGACTCTTGGTTCTCTGGGTATCACTGCTGTGATGAGGGAGATTTCTCCTGAGTGGTGCTTGACTCTTGGTTCTCTGGGTATTACTGTTGTGACAAGGGAGATTACTCCTGAGTGGTTCTTGACTCTTGGTTCTCTGGGTATTACTGTTGTGACAAGGGAGATTACTCCTGGTGGTGCTTGACTCTTGGTTCTCTGGGTATTACTGTTGCGACAAGGGAGATTACTCCTGAGTGGTGCTTGACTCTTGGTTCTCTGGGTATCACTGCTCTGAAGAGGGAGATTACACCTGAGTGGTGCTTGACTCTTGGTTCTCTAGGTATCACTACTGTGATGAGGGAGATTACTCCTGAGTGGTTTTTGACTCTTTGTTCTTTGGGTATCACCGCTGTGAAGAGGGAGATTACTCCTAAGTGGTGATTGACTCTGGGTTCTCTGGGTATTACTGTTGTGACAAGGGAGATTACTCCTGAGTGGTTCTTGACTATTGGTTCTCTGGGTATCACTACTGTGATGAGGGAGATTACTCCTGAGTGGTGCTTGACTCTTGGTTCTCTGGGTATCACTGCAGTGACAACGGAGATTACTCCTAAGTGGTGATTGACTCTGGGTTCTCTGGGTATTACTGTTGTGACAAGGGAGATTACTCCTGAGTGGTTCTTGACTATTGGTTCTCTAGGTATCACTACTGTGATGAGGGAGATTACTCCTGAGTGGTTCTTGACTCTTGGTTCTTTGGGTATCACTGCTGTGAAGAGGGAGATTACTCCTAAGTGGTGATTGACTCTGGGTTCTCTGGGTATTACTGTTGTGACAAGGGAGATTACTCCTGAGTGGTTCTTGACTATTGGTTCTCTGGGTATCACTACTGTGATAAGGGAGATTACTCCTGAGTGGTGCTTGACTCTTGGTTCTCTGGGTATCACTGCAGTGACAACAAAGATTACTCCCAAGTGGGTTTTGACTCTTGGTTCTCTGGGAATCACTGCTGTGAAAAGGGAGATTATACCTGAGTGGTGCTTGACTCTTGGTTCTCTAGGTATCACGACTGTGATGAGGGAGATTACTCCTGAGTGGTGCTTGACTCTTGGTTCACTGGGTATCACTGCTGTGAAGAGGGATATTACTCCTGAGTGATTCTTGACTCTTAGTTCTCTGGGTATCACTGTTGTGATGAGAGAGATTACTCCTGAGTGCTTCCTGGCTCTTGGTTCTCTGGGTATCACTGCTGTGAAGAGGGAGATTACACCTGAGTGGTGCTTGACTCTTGGTTCTCTGGGTATTACTGTTGTGACCAGGGAGATTACTCCTGAGTGGTGCTTGACTCTTGGTTCTCTGGGTATCACTACTGTGATGAGGGAGATTACTCCTGAGTGGTGCTTGACTCTTGGTTCTCTGGGTATCACTGCAGTGACAACGGAGATTACTTCCAAGTGGTTTTTGACTCTTGGTTCTCTGGGAATCACTGCTGTGAAAAGGGAGATTACACCTGAGTGGTGCTTGACTCTTGGTTCTCTAGGTATCACTACTGTGATGAGGGAGATTACTCCTGAGTGGTGCTTGACTCTTGGTTCTCTGGGTATCACTGCGGTGACAACGGAGATTACTTCCAAGTGGTTTTTGACTCTTGGTTCTCTGGGAATCACTGCTGTGAAGAGGGAGATTACTCCTGAGTGGTTCTTGACTCTTGGTTCTTTGGGTATCACTGCTGTGAAGAGGGAGATTACTACTAAGTGGTGATTGACTCTGGGTTCTCTGGGTATTACTGTTGTGACAAGGGAGATTACTCCTGAGTGGTTCTTGACTATTGGTTCTCTGGGTATCACTACTGTGATGAGGGAGATTACTCCTGAGTGGTGCTTGACTCTTGGTTCTCTGGGTATCACTGCAGTGACAACAGAGATTACTCCCAAGTGGGTTTTGACTCTTGGTTCTCTGGGAATCACTGCTGTGAAAAGGGAGATTACACCTGAGTGGTGCTTGACTCTTGGTTCTCTAGGTATCACTACTGTGATGAGGGAGATTACACCTGAGTGGTGCTTGACTCTTGGTTCTCTAGGTATCACTGCTGTGAAGAGGGAGATTACTCCTGAGTGATTCTTGACTCTTGGTTCTCTGGGTATCACTGCTGTGAAGAGGGAGATTACACCTGAGTGGTGCTTGACTCTTGGTTCTCTGGGTATCACTGCTGTGATGAGGGAGATTACTCCTGAGTGGTGCTTGACTCTTGGTTCTCTGGGTATTACTGTTGTGACAAGGGAGATTACTCCCGAGTGGTTCTTGACTCTTGGTTCTCTGGGTATTACTGTTGTGACAAGGGAGATTACTCCTGAGTGGTGCTTGACTCTTGGTTCTCTGGGTATTACTGTTGTGACAAGGGAGATTACTCCTGAGTGGTGCTTGACTCTTGGTTCTCTGTGTATCACTGCTGTGAAGAGGGAGATTACTCCTGAGTAGTTCTTGACTCTTGGTTCTCTAGGTATTACTACTGTGATGAGGGAGATTACTCCTGAGTTGGCTTGACTCTTGGTTCTCTGGGTATTACTACTGTGATGAGGGAGATTACTCCTGAGTAGTTTTTGACTCTTGGTTCTCTGGGTATTACTACTGTGATGAGGGAGATTACTCCTGAGTGGTGCTTGACTATTGGTTCTCTGGGTATCACTACTGTGATGAGGGAGATTACTCCTGAGTGGTGCTTGACTCTTGGTTCTCTGGGTATCACTGCAGTGACAACAGAGGTTACTCCCAAGTGGGTTTTGACTCTTGGTTCTCTGGGAATCACTGCTGTGAAAAGGGAGATTACACCTGGGTGGTGCTTGACTCTTGTTTCTCTAGGTATCACTACTGTGATGAGGGAGATTACTCCTGAGTGGTGCTTGACTCTTGGTTCACTGGGTATCACTGCTGTGAAGAGGGAGATTACTCCTGAGTGATTCTTGACTCTTGGTTCTCTGGGTATCACTGTTGTGATGAGGGAGATTACTTCTGAGTGCTTCTTGACTCTTGGTTCTCTGGGTATCACTGCTGTGATGAGGGAGATTACTCTTAAATGGTGCGTGACTCTTGGTTCTCTGGGTATCACTGCTGTGAAGAGGGAGATTAAACCTGAATGGTGCTTGACTCTGGGTTCTCTGGGTATCACTGCTGTGATGAGGGAGATTTCTTCTGAGTGGTGCTTGACTCTTGGTTCTCTGGGTATTACTGTTGTGACAAGGGAGATTACTCCTGAGTGGTTCTTGACTCTTGGTTCTCTGGGTATTACTGTTGTGACAAGGGAGATTACTCCTGGTGGTGCTTGACTCTTGGTTCTCTGGGTATTACTGTTGCGACAAGTGAGATTACTCCTGAGTGGTGCTTGACTCTTGGTTCTCTGGGTATCACTGCTGTGAAGAGGGAGATTACACCTGAGTGGTGCTTGACTCTTGGTTCTCTAGGTATCACTACTGTGATGAGGGAGATTACTCCTGAGTGGTTCTTGACTCTTGGTTCTTTGGGTATCACCGCTGTGAAGAGGGAGATTACTCCTAAGTGGTGATTGACTCTGGGTTCTCTGGGTATTACTGTTGTGACAAGGGAGATTACTCCTGAGTGGTTCTTGACTATTGGTTCTCTGGGTATCACTACTGTGATGAGGGAGATTACTCCTGAGTGGTGCTTGACTCTTGGTTCTCTGGGTATCACTGCAGTGACAACGGAGATTACTCCCAAGTGGGTTTTGACTCTTGGTTCTATGGGAATCACTGCTGTGAAAAGGGAGATTATACCTGAGTGGTGCTTGACTCTTGGTTCTCTAGGTATCACTACTGTGATGAGGGAGATTACTCCTGAGTGGTGCTTGACTCTTGGTTCACTGGGTATCACTGCTGTGAAGAGGGAGCTTACTCCTGAGTGATTCTTGACTCTTGGTTCTCTGGGTATCACTGTTGTGATGAGGGAGATTACTCCTGAGTGCTTCTTGACTCTTGGTTCTCTGGGTATCACTGCTGTGATGAGGGAGATTACTCCTAAATGGTGCTTGACTCTTGGTTCTCTGGGTATCACTGCTGTGAAGAGGGAGATTACACCTGAGTGGTGCTTGACTCTTGGTTCTCTGGGTATCACTGCTGTGATGAGGGAGATTACTCCTGAGTGGTGCTTGACTCTTGGTTCTCTGGGTATTACTGTTGTGACAAGGGAGATTACTCCTGAGTGGTTCTTGACTCTTGGTTCTCTGGGTATTACTGTTGTGACAAGGGAGATTACTCCTGAGTGGTGCTTGACTCTTGGTTCTCTGGGTATTACTGTTGTGACAAGGGAGATTACTCCTGAGTGGTGCTTGACTCTTGGTTCTCTGGGTATTACTGTTGTGACGAGGGAGATTACTCCTGAGTGGTTCTTGACTCTTGGTTCTCTGGGTATTACTGTTGTGACGAGGGAGATTACTCCTGAGTTCTTCTTGACTCTTGGTTCTCTGTGTATCACTGCTGTGAAGAGGGAGATTAATCCTGAGTAGTTCTTGACTCTTGGTTCTCTAGGTATTACTACTGTGATGAGGGAGATTACTCCTGAGTGGGCTTTACTCTTGGTTCTCTGGGTATTACTACTGTGATGAGGGAGATTACTCCTGAGTAGTTCTTCACTCTTGGTTCTCTGGGTATTACTACTGTGATGAGGGAGATTACTCCTGAGTGGTGCTTGACTCTTGGTTCTCTGGGTATCACTATTGTGATGAGGGAGATTACTCCTGAGTGGTTCTTGACTCTTGGTTCTTTGGGTATCACTGCTGTGAAGAGGGAGATTACTCCTAAGTGGTGCTTGACTCTGGGTTCTCTGGGTATTACTGTTGTGACAAGGGAGATTACTCCTGAGTGGTTCTTGACTCTTGGTTCTCTGGGTATCACTGCAGTGACAACAGAGATTACTTCCAAGTGGTTTTTGACTCTTGGTTCTCTGGGTATTATTGTTGTGACAAGGGAGATTACTCCTGAGTGGTGCTTGACTCTTGGTTGTCTGGGTATTACTGTTGTGACGAGGGAGATTACTCCCGAGTAGTTCTTGACTCTTGGTTCTCTGGGTATTACTGTTGTGACGAGGGAGATTACTCCTGAGTTCTTCTTGACTCTTGGTTCTCTGTGTATCACTGCTGTGAAGAGGGAGATTACACCTGAGTGGTGCTTGACTCTTGGTTCTCTGGGTATCACTGCTGTGAAGAGGGAGATTACACCGGAGTGGTGCTTGACTCTTGGTTCTGCAGGTATCACTACTGTGATGAGGGAGATTACTCCTGAGTGGTTCTTGCCTCTTGGTTCTTTGGGTATCACTGCTGTGAAGAGGGAGATTACTCCTAAGTGGTGCTTGACTCTGGGTTCTCTGGGTATTACTGTTGTGACAAGGGAGATTACTCCTGGGTGGTTCTTGACTCTTGGTTCTCTGGGTGTCACTACTGTGATGAGGGAGATTACTCCTGAGTGGGCTTGACTCTTGGTTCTCTGGGTCTTGCTACTGTGATGAGGGAGATTACTCCTGAGTAGTTCTTGACTCTGGTTCTCTGGGTATTACTACTGTGATGAGGGAGATTACTCCTGAGTGGCGCTTGACTCTTGGTTCTCTGGGTATCACTACTGTGATGAGGGAGATTACTCCTGAGTGCTTCTTGACCCTTGGTTCTCTAGGTATCACTACTGTGATGAGGGAGATTACTCCTGAGTGGTTCTTGACTCTTGGTTCTTTGGGTATCACCGCTGTGAAGAGGGAGATTACTCCTAAGTGGTGATTGACTCTGGGTTCTCTGGGTATTACTGTTGTGACAAGGGAGATTACTCCTGAGTGGTTCTTGACTATTGGTTCTCTGGGTATCACTACTGTGATGAGGGAGATTACTCCTGAGTGGTGCTTGACTCTTGGTTCTCTGGGTATCACTGCAGTGACAACGGAGATTACTCCTAAGTGGTGATTGACTCTGGGTTCTCTGGGTATTACTGTTGTGACAAGGGAGATTACTCCTGAGTGGTTCTTGACTATTGGTTCTCTAGGTATCACTACTGTGATGAGGGAGATTACTCCTGAGTGGTTCTTGACTCTTGGTTCTTTGGGTATCACTGCTGTGAAGAGGGAGATTACTCCTAAGTGGTGATTGACTCTGGGTTCTCTGGGTATTACTGTTGTGACAAGGGAGATTACTCCTGAGTGGTTCTTGACTATTGGTTCTCTGGGTATCACTACTGTGATAAGGGAGATTACTCCTGAGTGGTGCTTGACTCTTGGTTCTCTGGGTATCACTGCAGTGACAACAGAGATTACTCCCAAGTGGGTTTTGACTCTTGGTTCTCTGGAAATCACTGCTGTGAAAAGGGAGATTATACCTGAGTGGTGCTTGACTCTTGGTTCTCTAGGTATCACTACTGTGATGAGGGAGATTACTCCTGAGTGGTGCTTGACTCTTGGTTCACTGGGTATCACTGCTGTGAAGAGGGATATTACTCCTGAGTGATTCTTGACTCTTAGTTCTCTGGGTATCACTGTTGTGATGAGAGAGATTACTCCTGAGTGCTTCCTGGCTCTTGGTTCTCTGGGTATCACTGCTGTGAAGAGGGAGATTACACCTGAGTGGTGCTTGACTCTTGGTTCTCTGGGTATTACTGTTGTGACCAGGGAGATTACTCCTGAGTGGTGCTTGACTCTTGGTTCTCTGGGTATCACTACTGTGATGAGGGAGATTACTCCTGAGTGGTGCTTGACTCTTGGTTCTCTGGGTATCACTGCAGTGACAACGGAGATTGCTTCCAAGTGGTTTTTGACTCTTGGTTCTCTGGGAATCACTGCTGTGAAAAGGGAGATTACACCTGAGTGGTGCTTGACTCTTGGTTCTCTAGGTATCACTACTGTGATGAGGGAGATTACTCCTGAGTGGTGCTTGACTCTTGGTTCTCTGGGTATCACTGCAGTGACAACGGAGATTACTTCCAAGTGGTTTTTGACTCTTGGTTCTCTGGGAATCACTGCTGTGAAGAGGGAGATTACTCCTGAGTGGTTCTTGACTCTTGGTTCTTTGGGTATCACTGCTGTGAAGAGGGAGATTACTACTAAGTGGTGATTGACTCTGGGTTCTCTGGGTATTACTGTTGTGACAAGGGAGATTACTCCTGAGTGGTTCTTGACTATTGGTTCTCTGGGTATCACTACTGTGATGAGGGAGATTACTCCTGAGTGGTGCTTGACTCTTGGTTCTCTGGGTATCACTGCAGTGACAACAGAGATTACTCCCAAGTGGGTTTTGACTCTTGGTTCTCTGGGAATCACTGCTGTGAAAAGGGAGATTACACCTGAGTGGTGCTTGACTCTTGGTTCTCTAGGTATCACTACTGTGATGAGGGAGATTACACCTGAGTGGTGCTTGACTCTTGTTTCTCTAGGTATCACTGCTGTGAAGAGGGAGATTACTCCTGAGTGATTCTTGACTCTTGGTTCTCTGGGTATCACTGCTGTGAAGAGGGAGATTACACCTGAGTGGTGCTTGACTCTTGGTTCTCTGGGTATCACTGCTGTGATGAGGGAGATTACTCCTGAGTGGTGCTTGACTCTTGGTTCTCTGGGTATTACTGTTGTGACAAGGGAGATTACTCCTGAGTGGTTCTTGACTCTTGGTTCTCTGGGTATTACTGTTGTGACAAGGGAGATTACTCCTGAGTGGTGCTTGACTCTTGGTTCTCTGGGTATTACTGTTGTGACAAGGGAGATTACTCCTGAGTGGTGCTTGACTCTTGGTTCTCTGGGTATTACTGTTGTGACGAGGGAGATTACTCGTGAGTAGTTCTTGACTCTTGGTTCTCTGGGTATTACTGTTGTGACGAGGGAGATTACTCCTGAGTTCTTCTTGACTCTTGGTTCTCTGTGTATCACTGCTGTGAAGAGGGAGATTACTCCTGAGTAGTTCTTGACTCTTGGTTCTCTAGGTATTACTACTGTGATGAGGGAGATTACTCCTGAGTGGGCTTGACTCTTGGTTCTCTGGGTATTACTACTGTGATGAGGGAGATTACTCCTGAGTAGTTTTTGACTCTTGGTTCTCTGGGTATTACTACTGTGATGAGGGAGATTACTCCTGAGTGGTGCTTGACTATTGGTTCTCTGGGTATCACTACTGTGATGAGGGAGATTACTCCTGAGTGGTGCTTGACTCTTGGTTCTCTGGGTATCACTGCAGTGACAACAGAGGTTACTCCCAAGTGGGTTTTGACTCTTGGTTCTCTGGGAATCACTGCTGTGAAAAGGGAGATTACACCTGGGTGGTGCTTGACTCTTGTTTCTCTAGGTATCACTACTGTGATGAGGGAGATTACTCCTGAGTGGTGCTTGACTCTTGGTTCACTGGGTATCACTGCTGTGAAGAGGGAGATTACTCCTGAGTGATTCTTGACTCTTGGTTCTCTGGGTATTACTACTGTGATGAGTGAGATTACTCCTGAGTAGTTTTTGACTCTTGGTTCTCTGGGTATTACTACTGTGATGAGGGAGATTACTCTTAAATGGTGCGTGACTCTTGGTTCTCTGGGTATCACTGCTGTAAAGAGGGAGATTAAACCTGAATGGTGCTTGACTCTGGGTTCTCTGGGTATCACTGCTGTGATGAGGGAGATTTCTCCTGAGTGGTGCTTGACTCTTGGTTCTCTGGGTATTACTGTTGTGACAAGGGAGATTACTCCTGAGTGGTTCTTGACTCTTGGTTCTCTGGGTATTACTGTTGTGACAAGGGAGATTACTCCTGGTGGTGCTTGACTCTTGGTTCTCTGGGTATTACTGTTGCGACAAGGGAGATTACTCCTGAGTGGTGCTTGACTCTTGGTTCTCTGGGTATCACTGCTGTGAAGAGGGAGATTACACCTGAGTGGTGCTTGACTCTTGGTTCTCTAGGTATCACTACTGTGATGAGGGAGATTACTCCTGAGTGGTTCTTGACTCTTGGTTCTTTGGGTATCACCGCTGTGAAGAGGGAGATTACTCCTAAGTGGTGATTGACTCTGGGTTCTCTGGGTATTACTGTTGTGACAAGGGAGATTACTCCTGAGTGGTTCTTGACTATTGGTTCTCTGGGTATCACTACTGTGATGAGGGAGATTACTCCTGAGTGGTGCTTGACTCTTGGTTCTCTGGGTATCACTGCAGTGACAACGGAGATTACTCCCAAGTGGGTTTTGACTCTTGGTTCTATGGGAATCACTGCTGTGAAAAGGGAGATTATACCTGAGTGGTGCTTGACTCTTGGTTCTCTAGGTATCACTACTGTGATGAGGGAGATTACTCCTGAGTGGTGCTTGACTCTTGGTTCACTGGGTATCACTGCTGTGAAGAGGGAGCTTACTCCTGAGTGATTCTTGACTCTTGGTTCTCTGGGTATCACTGTTGTGATGAGGGAGATTACTCCTGAGTGCTTCTTGACTCTTGGTTCTCTGGGTATCACTGCTGTGATGAGGGAGATTTCTCCTGAGTGGTGCTTGACTCTTGGTTCTCTGGGTATTACTGTTGTGACAAGGGAGATTACTCCTGAGTGGTTCTTGACTCTTGGTTCTCTGGGTATTACTGTTGTGACAAGGGAGATTACTCCTGGTGGTGCTTGACTCTTGGTTCTCTGGGTATTACTGTTGCGACAAGGGAGATTACTCCTGAGTGGTGCTTGACTCTTGGTTCTCTGGGTATCACTGCTGTGAAGAGGGAGATTACACCTGAGTGGTGCTTGACTCTTGGTTCTCTAGGTATCACTACTGTGATGAGGGAGATTACTCCTGAGTGGTTCTTGACTCTTGGTTCTTTGGGTATCACCGCTGTGAAGAGGGAGATTACTCCTAAGTGGTGATTGACTCTGGGTTCTCTGGGTATTACTGTTGTGACAAGGGAGATTACTCCTGAGTGGTTCTTGACTATTGGTTCTCTGGGTATCACTACTGTGATGAGGGAGATTACTCCTGAGTGGTGCTTGACTCTTGGTTCTCTGGGTATCACTGCAGTGACAACGGAGATTACTCCCAAGTGGGTTTTGACTCTTGGTTCTATGGGAATCACTGCTGTGAAAAGGGAGATTATACCTGAGTGGTGCTTGACTCTTGGTTCTCTAGGTATCACTACTGTGATGAGGGAGATTACTCCTGAGTGGTGCTTGACTCTTGGTTCACTGGGTATCACTGCTGTGAAGAGGGAGCTTACTCCTGAGTGATTCTTGACTCTTGGTTCTCTGGGTATCACTGTTGTGATGAGGGAGATTACTCCTGAGTGCTTCTTGACTCTTGGTTCTCTGGGTATCACTGCTGTGATGAGGGAGATTACTCCTAAATGGTGCTTGACTCTTGGTTCTCTGGGTATCACTGCTGTGAAGAGGGAGATTACACCTGAGTGGTGCTTGACTCTTGGTTCTCTGGGTATCACTGCTGTGATGAGGGAGATTACTCCTGAGTGGTGCTTGACTCTTGGTTCTCTGGGTATTACTGTTGTGACAAGGGAGATTACTCCTGAGTGGTTCTTGACTCTTGGTTCTCTGGGTATTACTGTTGTGACAAGGGAGATTACTCCTGAGTGGTGCTTGACTCTTGGTTCTCTGGGTATTACTGTTGTGACAAGGGAGATTACTCCTGAGTGGTGCTTGACTCTTGGTTCTCTGGGTATTACTGTTGTGACGAGGGAGATTACTCCTGAGTGGTTCTTGACTCTTGGTTCTCTGGGTATTACTGTTGTGACGAGGGAGATTACTCCTGAGTTCTTCTTGACTCTTGGTTCTCTGTGTATCACTGCTGTGAAGAGGGAGATTAATCCTGAGTAGTTCTTGACTCTTGGTTCTCTAGGTATTACTACTGTGATGAGGGAGATTACTCCTGAGTGGGCTTTACTCTTGGTTCTCTGGGTATTACTACTGTGATGAGGGAGATTACTCCTGAGTAGTTCTTGACTCTTGGTTCTCTGGGTATTACTACTGTGATGAGGGAGATTACTCCTGAGTGGTGCTTGACTCTTGGTTCTCTGGGTATCACTATTGTGATGAGGGAGATTACTCCTGAGTGGTTCTTGACTCTTGGTTCTTTGAGTATCACTGCTGTGAAGAGGGAGATTACTCCTAAGTGGTGCTTGACTCTGGGTTCTCTGGGTATTACTGTTGTGACAAGGGAGATTACTCCTGAGTGGTTCTTGACTCTTGGTTCTCTGGGTATCACTACTGTGATGAGGGAGATTACTCCTGAGTGGTGCTTGACTCTTGGTTCTCTGGGTATCACTGCAGTGACAACAGAGATTACTTCCAAGTGGTTTTTGACTCTTGGTTCTCTGGGTATTATTGTTGTGACAAGGGAGATTACTCCTGAGTGGTGCTTGACTCTTGGTTGTCTGGTTATTACTGTTGTGACGAGGGAGATTACTCCCGAGTAGTTCTTGACTCTTGGTTCTCTGAGTATTACTGTTGTGACGAGGGAGATTACTCCTGAGTTCTTCTTGACTCTTGGTTCTCTGTGTATCACTGCTGTGAAGAGGGAGATTACACCTGAGTGGTGCTTGACTCTTGGTTCTCTGGGTATCACTGCTGTGAAGAGGGAGATTACACCGGAGTGGTGCTTGACACTTGGTTCTGCAGGTATCACTACTGTGATGAGGGAGATAACTCCTGAGTGGTTCTTGCCTCTTGGTTCTTTGGGTATCACTGCTGTGAAGAGGGAGATTACTCCTAAGTGGTGCTTGACTCTGGGTTCTCTGGGTATTACTGTTGTGACAAGGGAGATTACTCCTGGGTGGTTCTTGACTCTTGGTTCTCTGGGTGTCACTACTGTGATGAGGGAGATTACTCCTGAGTGGGCTTGACTCTTGGTTCTCTGGGTATTGCTACTGTGATGAGGGAGATTACTCCTGAGTAGTTCTTGACTCTGGTTCTCTGGGTATTACTACTGTGATGAGGGAGATTACTCCTGAGTGGCGCTTGACTCTTGGTTCTCTGGGTATCACTACTGTGATGAGGGAGATTACTCCTGAGTGCTTCTTGACCCTTGGTTCTCTGGGTATCACTGCTGTGATGAGGGAGATTACTCCTGAGTGGTGCTTGACTCTTGGTTCTCTGGGTATCACTGCTGTGAAGAGGGAGATTACACCGGAGTGGTGCTTGACTCTTGGTTCTGTAGGTATCACGACTGTGATGAGGGAGATTACTCCTGAGTGGTTCTTGATTCTTGGTTCTTTGGGTATCACTGCTGTGAAGAGGGAGATTACTCCTAAGAGGTGCTTGACTCTGGGTTCTCTGGGTATTACTGTTGTGACAAGGGAGATTACTCCTGAGTGATTCTTGACTCTTGGTTCTCTGGGTATCACTACTGTGATGAGGGAGATTACTCCTGAGTGGTGCTTGACTCTTGGTTCTCTAGGTATCACTACTGTGATGAGGGAGATTACTCCTGAGTGGTTCTTGACTCTTGGTTCTTTGGGTATCACCGCTGTGAAGAGGGAGATTACTCCTAAGTGGTGATTGACTCTGGGTTCTCTGGGTATTACTGTTGTGACAAGGGAGATTACTCCTGAGTGGTTCTTGACTATTGGTTCTCTGGGTATCACTACTGTGATGAGGGAGATTACTCCTGAGTGGTGCTTGACTCTTGGTTCTCTGGGTATCACTGCTGTGAAGAGGGAGATTACTCCTAAGTGGTGATTGACTCTGGGTTCTCTGGGTATTACTGTTGTGACAAGGGAGATTACTCCTGAGTGGTTCTTGACTATTGGTTCTCTAGGTATCACTACTGTGATGAGGGAGATTACTCCTGAGTGGTTCTTGACTCTTGGTTCTTTGGGTATCACTGCTGTGAAGAGGGAGATTACTCCTAAGTGGTGATTGACTCTGGGTTCTCTGGGTATTACTGTTGTGACAAGGGAGATTACTCCTGAGTGGTTCTTGACTATTGGTTCTCTGGGTACCACTACTGTGATAAGGGAGATTACTCCTGAGTGGTGCTTGACTCTTGGTTCTCTGGGTATCACTGCAGTGACAACAGAGATTACTCCCAAGTGGGTTTTGACTCTTGGTTCTCTGGGAATCACTGCTGTGAAAAGGGAGATTATACCTGAGTGGTGCTTGACTCTTGGTTCTCTAGGTATCACTACTGTGATGAGGGAGATTACTCCTGAGTAGTGCTTGACTCTTGGTTCACTGGGTATCACTGCTGTGAAGAGGGATATTACTCCTGAGTGATTCTTGACTCTTAGTTCTCTGGGTATCACTGTTGTGATGAGAGAGATTACTCCTGAGTGCTTCCTGGCTCTTGGTTCTCTGGGTATCACTGCTGTGAAGAGGGAGATTACACCTGAGTGGTGCTTGACTCTTGGTTCTCTGGGTATTACTGTTGTGACCAGGGAGATTACTCCTGAGTGGTGCTTGACTCTTGGTTCTCTGGGTATCACTACTGTGATGAGGGAGATTACTCCTGAGTGGTGCTTGACTCTTGGTTCTCTGGGTATCACTGCAGTGACAACGGAGATTACTTCCAAGTGGTTTTTGACTCTTGGTTCTCTGGGAATCACTGCTGTGAAAAGGGAGATTACACCTGAGTGGTGCTTGACTCTTGGTTCTCTAGGTATCACTACTGTGATGAGGGAGATTACTCCTGAGTGGTGCTTGACTCTTGGTTCTCTGGGTATCACTGCAGTGACAACAGAGATTACTTCCAAGTGGTTTTTGACTCTTGGTTCTCTGGGAATCACTGCTGTGAAGAGGGAGATTACTCCTGAGTGGTTCTTGACTCTTGGTTCTTTGGGTATCACTGCTGTGAAGAGGGAGATTACTACTAAGTGGTGATTGACTCTGGGTTCTCTGGGTATTACTGTTGTGACAAGGGAGATTACTCCTGAGTGGTTCTTGACTATTGGTTCACTCCTGAGTGGTTCTTGACTATTGGTTCTCTGGGTATCACTACTGTGATGAGGGAGATTACTCCTGAGTGGTGCTTGACTCTTGGTTCTCTGGGTATCACTGCAGTGACAACAGAGATTACTCCCAAGTGGGTTTTGACTCTTGGTTCTCTGGGAATCACTGCTGTGAAAAGGGAGATTACACCTGAGTGGTGCTTGACTCTTGGTTCTCTAGGTATCACTACTGTGATGAGGGAGATTACACCTGAGTGGTGCTTGACTCTTGGTTCTCTAGGTATCACTGCTGTGAAGAGGGAGATTACTCCTGAGTGATTCTTGACTCTTGGTTCTCTGGGTATCACTGCTGTGAAGAGGGAGATTACACCTGAGTGGTGCTTGACTCTTGGTTCTCTGGGTATCACTGCTGTGATGAGGGAGATTACTCCTGAGTGGTGCTTGACTCTTGGTTCTCTGGGTATTACTGTTGTGACAAGGGAGATTACTCCTGAGTGGTTCTTGACTCTTGGTTCTCTGGGTATTACTGTTGTGACAAGGGAGATTACTCCTGAGTGGTGCTTGACTCTTGGTTCTCTGGGTATTACTGTTGTGACAAGGGAGATTACTCCTGAGTGGTGCTTGACTCTTGGTTCTCTGGGTATTACTGTTGTGACGAGGGAGATTACTCGTGAGTAGTTCTTGACTCTTGGTTCTCTGGGTATTACTGTTGTGACGAGGGAGATTACTCCTGAGTTCTTCTTGACTCTTGGTTCTCTGTGTATCACTGCTGTGAAGAGGGAGATTACTCCTGAGTAGTTCTTGACTCTTGGTTCTCTAGGTATTACTACTGTGATGAGGGAGATTACTCCTGAGTGGGCTTGACTCTTGGTTCTCTGGGTATTACTACTGTGATGAGGGAGATTACTCCTGAGTAGTTTTTGACTCTTGGTTCTCTGGGTATTACTACTGTGATGAGGGAGATTACTCCTGAGTGGTGCTTGACTATTGGTTCTCTGGGTATCACTACTGTGATGAGGGAGATTACTCCTGAGTGGTGCTTGACTCTTGGTTCTCTGGGTATCACTGCAGTGACAACAGAGGTTACTCCCAAGTGGGTTTTGACTCTTGGTTCTCTGGGAATCACTGCTGTGAAAAGGGAGATTACACCTGGGTGGTGCTTGACTCTTGTTTCTCTAGGTATCACTACTGTGATGAGGGAGATTACTCCTGAGTGGTGCTTGACTCTTGGTTCACTGGGTATCACTGCTGTGAAGAGGGAGATTACTCCTGAGTGATTCTTGACTCTTGGTTCTCTGGGTATCACTGTTGTGATGAGGGAGATTACTTCTGAGTGCTTCTTGACTCTTGGTTCTCTGGGTATCACTGCTGTGATGAGGGAGATTACTCTTAAATGGTGCGTGACTCTTGGTTCTCTGGGTATCACTGCTGTGAAGAGGGAGATTAAACCTGAATGGTGCTTGACTCTGGGTTCTCTGGGTATCACTGCTGTGATGAGGGAGATTTCTCCTGAGTGGTGCTTGACTCTTGGTTCTCTGGGTATTACTGTTGTGACAAGGGAGATTACTCCTGAGTGGTTCTTGACTCTTGGTTCTCTGGGTATTACTGTTGTGACAAGGGAGATTACTCCTGGTGGTGCTTGACTCTTGGTTCTCTGGGTATTACTGTTGCGACAAGGGAGATTACTCCTGAGTGGTGCTTGACTCTTGGTTCTCTGGGTATCACTGCTGTGAAGAGGGAGATTACACCTGAGTGGTGCTTGACTCTTGGTTCTCTAGGTATCACTACTGTGATGAGGGAGATTACTCCTGAGTGGTTCTTGACTCTTGGTTCTTTGGGTATCACCGCTGTGAAGAGGGAGATTACTCCTAAGTGGTGATTGACTCTGGGTTCTCTGGGTATTACTGTTGTGACAAGGGAGATTACTCCTGAGTGGTTCTTGACTATTGGTTCTCTGGGTATCACTACTGTGATGAGGGAGATTACTCCTGAGTGGTGCTTGACTCTTGGTTCTCTGGGTATCACTGCAGTGACAACGGAGATTACTCCCAAGTGGGTTTTGACTCTTGGTTCTATGGGAATCACTGCTGTGAAAAGGGAGATTATACCTGAGTGGTGCTTGACTCTTGGTTCTCTAGGTATCACTACTGTGATGAGGGAGATTACTCCTGAGTGGTGCTTGACTCTTGGTTCACTGGGTATCACTGCTGTGAAGAGGGAGCTTACTCCTGAGTGATTCTTGACTCTTGGTTCTCTGGGTATCACTGTTGTGATGAGGGAGATTACTCCTGAGTGCTTCTTGACTCTTGGTTCTCTGGGTATCACTGCTGTGATGAGGGAGATTACTCCTAAATGGTGCTTGACTCTTGGTTCTCTGGGTATCACTGCTGTGAAGAGGGAGATTACACCTGAGTGGTGCTTGACTCTTGGTTCTCTGGGTATCACTGCTGTGATGAGGGAGATTACTCCTGAGTGGTGCTTGACTCTTGGTTCTCTGGGTATTACTGTTGTGACAAGGGAGATTACTCCTGAGTGGTTCTTGACTCTTGGTTCTCTGGGTATTACTGTTGTGACAAGGGAGATTACTCCTGAGTGGTGCTTGACTCTTGGTTCTCTGGGTATTACTGTTGTGACAAGGGAGATTACTCCTGAGTGGTGCTTGACTCTTGGTTCTCTGGGTATTACTGTTGTGACGAGGGAGATTACTCCTGAGTGGTTCTTGACTCTTGGTTCTCTGGGTATTACTGTTGTGACGAGGGAGATTACTCCTGAGTTCTTCTTGACTCTTGGTTCTCTGTGTATCACTGCTGTGAAGAGGGAGATTAATCCTGAGTAGTTCTTGACTCTTGGTTCTCTAGGTATTACTACTGTGATGAGGGAGATTACTCCTGAGTGGGCTTTACTCTTGGTTCTCTGGGTATTACTACTGTGATGAGGGAGATTACTCCTGAGTAGTTCTTGACTCTTGGTTCTCTGGGTATTACTACTGTGATGAGGGAGATTACTCCTGAGTGGTGCTTGACTCTTGGTTCTCTGGGTATCACTATTGTGATGAGGGAGATTACTCCTGAGTGGTTCTTGACTCTTGGTTCTTTGGGTATCACTGCTGTGAAGAGGGAGATTACTCCTAAGTGGTGCTTGACTCTGGGTTCTCTGGGTATTACTGTTGTGACAAGGGAGATTACTCCTGAGTGGTTCTTGACTCTTGGTTCTCTGGGTATCACTACTGTGATGAGGGAGATTACTCCTGAGTGGTGCTTGACTCTTGGTTCTCTGGGTATCACTGCAGTGACAACAGAGATTACTCCCAAGTGGTTTTTGACTCTTGGTTCTCTGGGTATTATTGTTGTGACAAGGGAGATTACTCCTGAGTGGTGCTTGACTCTTGGTTGTCTGGGTATTACTGTTGTGACGAGGGAGATTACTCCCGAGTAGTTCTTGACTCTTGGTTCTCTGGGTATTACTGTTGTGACGAGGGAGATTACGCCTGAGTTCTTCTTGACTCTTGGTTCTCTGTGTATCACTGCTGTGAAGAGGGAGATTACACCTGAGTGGTGCTTGACTCTTGGTTCTCTGGGTATCACTGCTGTGAAGAGGGAGATTACACCGGAGTGGTGCTTGACTCTTGGTTCTGCAGGTATCACTACTGTGATGAGGGAGATTACTCCTGAGTGGTTCTTGCCTCTTGGTTCTTTGGGTATCACTGCTGTGAAGAGGGAGATTACTCCTAAGTGGTGCTTGACTCTGGGTTCTCTGGGTATTACTGTTGTGACAAGGGAGATTACTCCTGGGTGGTTCTTGACTCTTGGTTCTCTGGGTGTCACTACTGTGATGAGGGAGATTACTCCTGAGTGGGCTTGACTCTTGGTTCTCTGGGTATTGCTACTGTGATGAGGGAGATTACTCCTGAGTAGTTCTTGACTCTGGTTCTCTGGGTATTACTACTGTGATGAGGGAGATTACTCCTGAGTGGCGCTTGACTCTTGGTTCTCTGGGTATCACTACTGTGATGAGGGAGATTACTCCTGAGTGCTTCTTGACCCTTGGTTCTCTGGGTATCACTGCTGTGATGAGGGAGATTACTCCTGAGTGGTGCTTGACTCTTGGTTCTCTGGGTATCACTGCTGTGAAGAGGGAGATTACACCGGAGTGGTGCTTGACTCTTGGTTCTGTAGGTATCACTACTGTGATGAGGGAGATTACTCCTGAGTGGTTCTTGATTCTTGGTTCTTTGGGTATCACTGCTGTGAAGAGGGAGATTACTCCTAAGAGGTGCTTGACTCTGGGTTCTCTGGGTATTACTGTTGTGACAAGGGAGATTACTCCTGAGTGATTCTTGACTCTTGGTTCTCTGGGTATCACTACTGTGATGAGGGAGATTACTCCTGAGTGGTGCTTGACTCTTGGTTCTCTGGGTATCACTGCAGTGACAACAGAGATTACTTCCAAGTGGTTTTTGACTCTTGGTTCTCTGGGAATCACTGCTGTGAGAAGGGAGATTACACCTGAGTGGTGCTTGACTCTTGGTTCTCTAGGTATCACTACTGTGATGAGGGAGATTACTCCTGAGTGGTGCTTGACTCTTGGTTCACTGGGTATCACTGCTGTGAAGAGGGAGCTTACTCCTGAGTGATTCTTGACTCTTGATTCTCTGGGTATCACTGTTGTGATGAGGGAGATTACTCCTGAGTGCATCTCGACCCCTGGTTCTCTGGGTATCACTGCTGTGATGAGGGAGATTACTCCTGAGTGGTGGTTGACTCTTGGTTCTCTGGGTATCACTGCTGTGAAGAGGGAGATTACACCTGAGTGGTGCTTGACTCTTGGTTCTCTAGGTATCACTACTGTGATGAGGGAGATTACTCCTGAGTGGTGCTTGACTCTTGGTTCACTGGGTATCACTGCTGTGAAGAGGGAGCTTACTCCTGAGTGATTCTTGACTCTTGATTCTCTGGGTATCACTGTTGTGATGAGGGAGATTACTCCTGAGTGCATCTCGACCCCTGGTTCTCTGGGTATCACTGCTGTGATGAGGGAGATTACTCCTGAGTGGTGGTTGACTCTTGGTTCTCTGGGTATCACTGCTGTGAAGAGGGAGATTACTCCTGAGTGGTGGTTGACTCTTGGTTCTCTGGGTATCACTGCTGTGAAGAGGGAGATTACACCTGAGTGGTGCTTGACTCTTGGTTCTCTAGGTATCACTGCAGTGACAACGGCGATTACTTCCAAGTGGTTTTTGACTCTTGGTTCTCTGGGAATCACTGCTGTGAAAAGGGCGATTACACCTGAGTGGTGCTTGCTCTTGGTTCTCTAGGTATCACTACTGTGATGAGGGAGATTACTCTTAAATGGTGCTTGACTCTGGGTTCTCTGGGTATTACTGTTGTGACAAGGGAGATTACTCCTGAGTGGTTCTTGACTCTTGGTTCTCTGGGTATCACTACTGTGATGAGGGAGATTACTCCTGAGTGGTGCTTGACTCTTGGTTCTCTGGGTATCACTGCAGTGACAACGGAGATTACTTCCAAGTGGTTTTTGACTCTTGGTTCTCTGGGAATCACTGCTGTGAAAAGGGTGATTACACCTGAGTGGTGCTTGCTCTTGGTTCTCTAGGTATCACTACTGTGATGAGGGAGATTACTCTTAAATGGTGCGTGACTCTTGGTTCTCTGGGTATCACTGCTGTGAAGAGGGAGATTAAACCTGAATGGTGCTTGACTCTGGGTTCTCTGGGTATCACTGCTGTGATGAGGGAGATTTCTCCTGAGTGGTGCTTGACTCTTGGTTCTCTGGGTATTACTGTTGTGACAAGGGAGATTACTCCTGAGTGGTTCTTGACTCTTGGTTCTCTGGGTATTACTGTTGTGACAAGGGAGATTACTCCTGGTGGTGCTTGACTCTTGGTTCTCTGGGTATTACTGTTGCGACAAGGGAGATTACTCCTGAGTGGTGCTTGACTCTTGGTTCTCTGGGTATCACTGCTGTGAAGAGGGAGATTACACCTGAGTGGTGCTTGACTCTTGGTTCTCTAGGTATCACTACTGTGATGAGGGAGATTACTCCTGAGTGGTTCTTGACTCTTGGTTCTTTGGGTATCACCGCTGTGAAGAGGGAGATTACTCCTAAGTGGTGATTGACTCTGGGTTCTCTGGGTATTACTGTTGTGACAAGGGAGATTACTCCTGAGTGGTTCTTGACTATTGGTTCTCTGGGTATCACTACTGTGATGAGGGAGATTACTCCTGAGTGGTGCTTGACTCTTGGTTCTCTGGGTATCACTGCAGTGACAACGGAGATTACTCCCAAGTGGGTTTTGACTCTTGGTTCTATGGGAATCACTGCTGTGAAAAGGGAGATTATACCTGAGTGGTGCTTGACTCTTGGTTCTCTAGGTATCACTACTGTGATGAGGGAGATTACTCCTGAGTGGTGCTTGACTCTTGGTTCACTGGGTATCACTGCTGTGAAGAGGGAGCTTACTCCTGAGTGATTCTTGACTCTTGGTTCTCTGGGTATCACTGTTGTGATGAGGGAGATTACTCCTGAGTGCTTCTTGACTCTTGGTTCTCTGGGTATCACTGCTGTGATGAGGGAGATTACTCCTAAATCGTGCTTGACTCTTGGTTCTCTGGGTATCACTGCTGTGAAGAGGGAGATTACACCTGAGTGGTGCTTGACTCTTGGTTCTCTGGGTATCACTGCTGTGATGAGGGAGATTACTCCTGAGTGGTGCTTGACTCTTGGTTCTCTGGGTATTACTGTTGTGACAAGGGAGATTACTCCTGAGTGGTTCTTGACTCTTGGTTCTCTGGGTATTACTGTTGTGACAAGGGAGATTACTCCTGAGTGGTGCTTGACTCTTGGTTCTCTGGGTATTACTGTTGTGACAAGGGAGATTACTCCTGAGTGGTGCTTGACTCTTGGTTCTCTGGGTATTACTGTTGTGACGAGGGAGATTACTCCTGAGTGGTTCTTGACTCTTGGTTCTCTGGGTATTACTGTTGTGACGAGGGAGATTACTCCTGAGTTCTTCTTGACTCTTGGTTCTCTGTGTATCACTGCTGTGAAGAGGGAGATTAATCCTGAGTAGTTCTTGACTCTTGGTTCTCTAGGTATTACTACTGTGATGAGGGAGATTACTCCTGAGTGGGCTTTACTCTTGGTTCTCTGGGTATTACTACTGTGATGAGGGAGATTACTCCTGAGTAGTTCTTGACTCTTGGTTCTCTGGGTTTTACTACTGTGATGAGGGAGATTACTCCTGAGTGGTGCTTGACTCTTGGTTCTCTGGGTATCACTACTGTGATGAGGGAGATTACTCCTGAGTGGTTCTTGACTCTTGGTTCTTTGGGTATCACTGCTGTGAAGAGGGAGATTACTCCTAAGTGGTGCTTGACTCTGGGTTCTCTGGGTATTACTGTTGTGACAAGGGAGATTACTCCTGAGTGGTTCTTGACTCTTGGTTCTCTGGGTATCACTACTGTGATGAGGGAGATTACTCCTGAGTGGTGCTTGACTCTTGGTTCTCTGGGTATCACTGCAGTGACAACAGAGATTACTTCCAAGTGGTTTTTGACTCTTGGTTCTCTGGGTATTATTGTTGTGACAAGGGAGATTACTCCTGAGTGGTGCTTGACACTTGGTTGTCTGGGTATTACTGTTGTGACGAGGGAGATTACTCCCGAGTAGTTCTTGACTCTTGGTTCTCTGGGTATTACTGTTGTGACGAGGGAGATTACTCCTGAGTTCTTCTTGACTCTTGGTTCTCTGTGTATCACTGCTGTGAAGAGGGAGATTACACCTGAGTGGTGCTTGACTCTTGGTTCTCTGGGTATCACTGCTGTGAAGAGGGAGATTACACCGGAGTGGTGCTTGACTCTTGGTTCTGCAGGTATCACTACTGTGATGAGGGAGATTACTCCTGAGTGGTTCTTGCCTCTTGGTTCTTTGGGTATCACTGCTGTGAAGAGGGAGATTACTCCTAAGTGGTGCTTGACTCTGGGTTCTCTGGGTATTACTGTTGTGACAAGGGAGATTACTCCTGGGTGGTTCTTGACTCTTGGTTCTCTGGGTGTCACTACTGTGATGAGGGAGATTACTCCTGAGTGGGCTTGACTCTTGGTTCTCTGGGTATTGCTACTGTGATGAGGGAGATTACTCCTGAGTAGTTCTTGACTCTGGTTCTCTGGGTATTACTACTGTGATGAGGGAGATTACTCCTGAGTAGCGCTTGACTCTTGGTTCTCTGGGTATCACTACTGTGATGAGGAAGATTACTCCTGAGTGCTTCTTGACCCTTGGTTCTCTGGGTATCACTGCTGTGATGAGGGAGATTACTCCTGAGTGGTGCTTGACTCTTGGTTCTCTGGGTATCACTGCTGTGAAGAGGGAGATTACACCGGAGTGGTGCTTGACTCTTGGTTCTGTAGGTATCACTACTGTGATGAGGGAGATTACTCCTGAGTGGTTCTTGATTCTTGGTTCTTTTGGTATCACTGCTGTGAAGAGGGAGATTACTCCTAAGAGGTGCTTGACTCTTAGTTCTCTGGGTATTACTGTTGTGACAAGGGAGATTACTCCTGAGTGATTCTTGACTCTTGGTTCTCTGGGTATCACTACTGTGATGAGGGAGATTACTCCTGAGTGGTGCTTGACTCTTGGTTCTCTGGGTATCACTGCAGTGACAACAGAGATTACTTCCAAGTGGTTTTTGACTCTTGGTTCTCTGGGAATCACTGCTGTGAGAAGGGAGATTACACCTGAGTGGTGCTTGACTCTTGGTTCTCTAGGTATCACTACTGTGATGAGGGAGATTACTCCTGAGTGGTGCTTGACTCTTGGTTCACTGGGTATCACTGCTGTGAAGAGGGAGCTTACTCCTGAGTGATTCTTGACTCTTGATTCTCTGGGTATCACTGTTGTGATGAGGGAGATTACTCCTGAGTGCATCTCGACCCCTGGTTCTCTGGGTATCACTGCTGTGATGAGGGAGATTACTCCTGAGTGGTGGTTGACTCTTGGTTCTCTGGGTATCACTGCTGTGAAGAGGGAGATTACACCTGAGTGGTGCTTGACTCTTGGTTCTCTAGGTATCACTACTGTGATGAGGGAGATTACTCCTGAGTGGTTCTTGACTCTTGGTTCTCTGGGTATCACTACTGTGATGAGGGAGATTACTCCTGAGTGGTGCTTGACTCTTGGTATCACTGCAGTGACAACGGAGATTACTTCCAAGTGGTTTTTGACTCTTCGTTCTCTGGGAATCACTGCTGTGAAAAGGGCGATTACACCTGAGTGGTGCTTGCTCTTGGTTCTCTAGGTATCACTACTGTGATGAGGGAGATTACTCCTGAGTGGTGCTTGACTCTTGGTTCTCTAGGTATCACTGCTGTGAAGAGGGAGATTACTCCTGAGTGATTCTTGACTCTTGGTTCTCTGGGTATCACTGCTGTGAAGAGGGAGATTACACCTGAGTGGTGCTTGACGCTTGGTTCTCTGGGTATTACTGCTGTGATGAGGGAGATTACTCCTGAGTGGTGCTTGACTCTTGGTTCTCTGGGTATTACTGTTGTGACAAGGGAGATTACTCCTGAGTGGTGCTTGACTCTTGGTTCTCTGGGTATTACTGTTGTGACAAGGGAGATTACTCCTGAGTGGTGCTTGACTCTTGGTTCTCTGGGTATTACTGTTGTGACGAGGGAGATTACTCCTGAGTGGTTCTTGACTCTTGGTTCTCTGGGTATTACTGTTGTGACGAGGGAGATTACTCCTGAGTTCTTCTTGACTCTTGGTTCTCTGTGTATCACTGCTGTGAAGAGGGAGATTACTCCTGAGTAGTTCTTGACTCTTGGTTCTCTAGGTATTACTACTGTGATGAGGGAGATTACTCCTGAGTGGGCTTGACTCTTGGTTCTCTGGGTATTACTACTGTGATGAGGGAGATTACACCTGAGTAGTTCTTGACTCTTGGTTCGCTGGGTATTACTACTGTGATGAGGGAGATTACTCCTGAGTGGTGCTTGATTCTTGGTTCTCTGGGTATCACTACTGTGATGAGGGAGATTACTCCTGAGTGCTTCTTGACCCTTGGTTCTCTGGGTATCACTGATGTGATGAGGGAGATTACTCCTGAGTGGTGCTTGACTCTTGGTTCTCTGGGTATCACTGCTGTGAAGAGGGCGATTACACAGGAGTGGTGCTTGACTCTTGGTTCTGTAGGTATCACTACTGTGATGAGGGAGATTACTCCTGAGTGGTCATTGACTCTTGGTTCTTTGGGTATCACTGCTGTGAAGAGGGAGATTACTCCTAAGTGGTGCTTGACTCTGGGTTCTCTGGGTATTACTGTTGTGACAAGGGAGATTACTCCTGAGTGGTTCTTGACTCTTGGTTCTCTGGATATCACTACTGTGATGAGGGAGATTACTCCTGAGTGGTGCTTGACTCTTGGTTCTCTGGGTATCACTGCAGTGACAACGGAGATTACTTCCAAGTGGTTTTTGACTCTTGGTTCTCTGGGTATTATTGTTGTGACAAGGGAGATTACTCCTGAGTGCTGCTTGACTCTTGGTTCTCTGGGTATTACTGTTGTGACGAGGGAGATTACTCCCGAGTAGTTCTTGACTCTTGGTTCTCTGGGTATTACTGTTGTGACGAGGAAGATTACTCCTGAGTTCTTCTTGACTCTTGGTTCTCTGTGTATCAATGCTGTGAAGAGGGAGATTACACCTGAGTGGTGGTTGACTCTTGGTTCTCTGGGTATCACTGCTGTGAAGAGGGAGATTACACCAGAGTGGTGCTTGACTCTTGGTTCTGTAGGTATCACTACTGTGATGAGGGAGATTACTCCTGAGTGGTTCTTGCCTCTTGGTTCTTTGGGTATCACTGCTGTGAAGAGGGAGATTACTCCTGAGTGGTTCTTGACTCTTGGTTCTCTGGGTATCACTACTGTGATGAGGGAGATTACTCCTGAGTGGGCTTGACTCTTGGTTCTCTGGGTATTACTACTGTGATGAGGGAGATTACTCCTAAGTAGTTCTTGACTCTTGGTTCTCTGGGTATTACTACTGTGATGAGGGAGATTACTCCTGAGTGGTGCTTGACTCTTGGTTCTCTGGGTATCACTACTGTGATGAGGGAGATTACTCCTGAGTGCTTCTTGACCCTTGGTTCTCTTGGTATCACTGCTGTGATGAGGGAGATTACTCCTGAGTGGTGCTTGACTCTTGGTTCTCTGGGTATCACTGCTGTGAAGAGGGAGATTACACCGGAGTGGTGCTTGACTCTTGGTTCTGTAGGTATCACTACTGTGATGAGGGAGATTACTCCTGAGTGGTTCTTGACTCTTGGTTCTTTGGGTATCACTGCTGTGAAGAGGGAGATTACTCCTAAGTGGTGCTTGACTCTGGGTTCTCTGGGTATTACTGTTGTGACAAGGGAGATTACTCCTGAGTGGTTCTTAACTCTTGGTTCTCTGGGTATCACTACTGTGATGAGGGAGATTACTCCTGAGTGGTGCTTGACTCTTGGTTCTCTGGGTATCACTGCAGTGACAACGGAGATTACTTCCAAGTGGTTTTTGACTCTTGGTTCTCTGGGAATCACTGCTGTGAAAAGGGAGATTACACCTGAGTGGTGCTTGACTCTTGGTTCTCTAGGTATCACTACTGTGATGAGGGAGATTACTCCTGAGTGGTGCTTGACTCTTGGTTCACTGGGTATCACTGCTGTGAAGAGGGAGCTTACTCCTGAGTGATTCTTGACTCTTGGTTCTCTGGGTGTCACTGTTGTGATGAGGGAGATTACTCCTGAGTGCATCTTGACCCTTGGTTCTCTGGGTATCACTGCTGTGATGAGGGAGATTACTCCTGAGTGGTGGTTGACTCTTGGTTCTCTGAGTATCACTGCTGTGAAGAGGGAGATTACACCTGAGTGGTGCTTGACTCTTGGTTCTCTAGGTATCACTACTGTGATGAGGGAGAATACTCCTGAGTGGTTCTTGACTCTTGGTTCTTTGGGTATCACTGCTGTGAAGAGGGAGATTACTCCTAAGTGGTGCTTGACTCTGGGTTCTCTGGGTATTACTGTTGTGACAAGGGAGATTACTCCTGAGTGGTTCTTGACTATTGGTTCTCTGGGTATCACTACTGTGATGAGGGAGATTACTCCTGAGTGGTGCTTGACTCTTGGTTCTCTGGGAATCACTGCTGTGAAAAGGGAGATTACACCTGAGTGCTGCTTGACTCTTGGTTCTCTAGGTATCACTACTCTGATGAGGGAGATTACTCCTGAGTGGTGCTTGACTCTTGGTTCTCTGGGTATCACTGCTGTGAAGAGGGAGATTACACCTGAGTGGTGCTTGACTCTTGGTTCTCTAGGTATCACTACTGTGATGAGGGAGATTACTCCTGAGTGGTTCTTGACTCTTGGTTCTTTGGGTATCACTGCTGTGAAGAGGGAGATTACTCCTAAGTGGTGATTGACTCTGGGTTCTCTGGGTATTACTGTTGTGACAAGGGAGATTACTCCTGAGTGATTCTTGACTATTGGTTCTCTGGGTATCAATACTGTGATGAGGGAGATTACTCCTGAGTGGTGCTTGACTCTTGGTTCTCTGGGTATCACTGCAGTGACAACAGAGATTACTTCCAAGTGGTTTTTGACTCTTGGTTCTCTGGGAATCACTGCTGTGAAAATGGAGATTACACCTGAGTGGTGCTTGACTCTTGGTTCTCTAGGTATCACTACTGTGATGAGGGAGATTACTCCTGAGTGGTGCTTGACTCTTGGTTCACTGGGTATCACTGCTGTGAAGAGGGAGATTACTCCTGAGTGATTCTTGACTCTTGGTTCTCTGGGTATCACTGTTGTGATGAGGGAGATTACTCCTGAGTGGTTTTTGACTCTTGGTTCTCTGGGTATCACTGCTGTGATGAGGGAGATTACTCCTAAGTGGTGCTTGACTCTTGGTTCCCTGGGTATCACTGCTGTGATGAGGGAGATTACTCCTGAGTGGTGCTTGACTCTTGGTTCTCTGGGTATCACTGCTGTGAAGAGGGAGATTACTTCTGAGTGATTCTTGACTCTTGGTTCTCTGGGTATCACTACTGTGATGAGGGAGATTACTCCTGAGTGCTTCTTGACCCTTGGATCTCTGGGTATCACTGCTGTGATGAGGGAGATTACTCCTGAGTGGTGCTTGACTCTTGGTTCTCTGGGTATCACTGCTGTGAATAGGGAGATTACACCTGAGTGGTGCTTGACTCTTGGTTCTCTAGGTATCACTACTGTGATGAGGGAGATTACTCCTGAGTGGTTCTTGGCTCTTGGTTCTTTGGGTATCACTGCTGTGAAGAGGGAGATTACTCCTAAGTGGTGATTGACTCTGGGTTCTCTGGGTATTACTGTTGTGACAAGGGAGATTACTCCTGAGTGGTTCTTGACTCTTGGTTCTCTGGGTATCACTACTGTGATGAGGGAGATTACTCCTGAGTGGTGCTTGACTCTTGGTTCTCTGGGTATCACTGCAGTGACAACGGAGATTACTCCCAAGTGGGTTTATACTCTTGGTTCTCTGTCAATCACTGCTGTGAAAAGGGAGATTACACCTGAGTGGTGCTTGACTCTTGGTTCTCTAGGTATCACTACTGTGATGAGGGAGATTACTCCTGAGTGGTGCTTGACTCTTGGTTCACTGGGTATCACTGCTGTCAAGAGGGAGATTACTCCTGAGTGATTCTTGACTCTTGGTTCTCTGGGTATCACTGTTGTGATGAGGGAGATTACTCCTGAGTGCTTCTTGACTCTTGGTTCTCTGGGTATCACTGCTGTGATGAGGGAGATTACTCTTAAATGGTGCTTGACTCTTGGTTCTCTGGGTATCACTGCTGTGAAGAGGGAGATTACACCTGAGTGGTGCTTGACTCTTGGTTCTCTGGGTATCACTGCTGTGATGAGGGAGATTACTCCTGAGTGGTGCTTGACTCTTGGTTCTCTGGGTATTACTGTTGTGACAAGGGAGATTACTCCTGAGTGGTTCTTGACTCTTGGTTCTCTGGGTATTACTGTTGTGACAAGGGAGATTACTCCTGAGTGGTGCTTGACTCTTGGTTCTCTGGGTATTACTGTTGTGACAAGGGAGAATACTCCTGAGTGGTGCTTGACGCTTGGTTCTCTGGGTATTACTGTTGTGACGAGGGAGATTACTCCTGAGTGGTTCTTGACTCTTGGTTCTCTGGGTATTACTGTTGTGACGAGGGAGATTACTCCTGAGTTCTTCTTGACTCTTGGTTCTCTGTGTATCACTGCTGTGAAGAGGGAGATTACTCCTGAATAGTTCTTGACTCTTGGTTCTCTAGGTATTACTACTGTGATGAGGGAGATTACTCCTGAGTGGGCTTGACTCTTGGTTCTCTGGGTATTACTACTGTGTTGAGGGAGATTACTCCTGGGTAGTTCTTGACTCTTGGTTCTCTGGGTATTACTTTTGTGACAAGGGAGATTACTCCTGAGTGGTTCTTGACTCTTGGTTCTCTGGGTATCACTACTGTGATGAGGAAGATTACTCCTGAGTGGTGCTTGACTCTTGGTTCTCTGGGTATCACTGCAGTGACAACGGAGATTACTTCCAAGTGGTTTTTGACTCTTGGTTCTCTGGGTATTACTGTTGTGACAAGGGAGATTACTCCTGAGTGGTGCTTGACTCTTGGTTCTCTGGGTATTACTGTTGTGATGAGGGAGATTACTCCTGAGTGGTTCTTGACTCTTGGTTCTCTGGGTATTACTGTTGTGACGAGGGAGATTACTCCTGAGTTCTTCTTGACTCTTGGTTCTCTGTGTATCACTTCTGTGAAGAGGGAGATTACTCCTGAGTAGTTCTTGACTCTTGGTTCTCTAGGTATTACTACTGTGATGAGGGAGATTACTCCTGAGTGGGCTTGACTCTTGGTTCTCTGGGTATTACTACTGTGATGAGGGAGATTGCTCCTGAGTAGTTCTTGACTCTTAGTTCTCTGGGTGTTACTACTGTGATGAAGGAGATTACTCCTGAGTGGTGCTTGACTCTTGGTTCTCTGGGTATCACTGCAGTGACAACGGAGATTACTCCCAAGTGGGTTTATACTCTTGGTTCTCTGTCAATCACTGCTGTGAAAAGGGAGATTACACCTGAGTGGTGCTTGACTCTTGGTTCTCTAGGTATCACTACTGTGATGAGGGAGATTACTCCTGAGTGGTGCTTGACTCTTGGTTCACTGGGTATCACTGCTGTCAAGAGGGAGATTACTCCTGAGTGATTCTTGACTCTTGGTTCTCTGGGTATCACTGTTGTGATGAGGGAGATTACTCCTGAGTGCTTCTTGACTCTTGGTTCTCTGGGTATCACTGCTGTGATGAGGGAGATTACTCTTAAATGGTGCTTGACTCTTGGTTCTCTGGGTATCACTGCTGTGAAGAGGGAGATTACACCTGAGTGGTGCTTGACTCTTGGTTCTCTGGGTATCACTGCTGTGATGAGGGAGATTACTCCTGAGTGGTGCTTGACTCTTGGTTCTCTGGGTATTACTGTTGTGACAAGGGAGATTACTCCTGAGTGGTTCTTGACTCTTGGTTCTCTGGGTATTACTGTTGTGACAAGGGAGATTACTCCTGAGTGGTGCTTGACTCTTGGTTCTCTGGGTATTACTGTTGTGACAAGGGAGAATACTCCTGAGTGGTGCTTGACGCTTGGTTCTCTGGGTATTACTGTTGTGACGAGGGAGATTACTCCTGAGTGGTTCTTGACTCTTGGTTCTCTGGGTATTACTGTTGTGACGAGGGAGATTACTCCTGAGTTCTTCTTGACTCTTGGTTCTCTGTGTATCACTGCTGTGAAGAGGGAGATTACTCCTGAATAGTTCTTGACTCTTGGTTCTCTAGGTATTACTACTGTGATGAGGGAGATTACTCCTGAGTGGGCTTGACTCTTGGTTCTCTGGGTATTACTACTGTGATGAGGGAGATTACTCCTGGGTAGTTCTTGACTCTTGGTTCTCTGGGTATTACTTTTGTGACAAGGGAGATTACTCCTGAGTGGTTCTTGACTCTTGGTTCTCTGGGTATCACTACTGTGATGAGGAAGATTACTCCTGAGTGGTGCTTGACTCTTGGTTCTCTGGGTATCACTGCAGTGACAACGGAGATTACTTCCAAGTGGTTTTTGACTCTTGGTTCTCTGGGTATTACTGTTGTGACAAGGGAGATTACTCCTGAGTGGTGCTTGACTCTTGGTTCTCTGGGTATTACTGTTGTGATGAGGGAGATTACTCCTGAGTGGTTCTTGACTCTTGGTTCTCTGGGTATTACTGTTGTGACGAGGGAGATTACTCCTGAGTTCTTCTTGACTCTTGGTTCTCTGTGTATCACTTCTGTGAAGAGGGAGATTACTCCTGAGTAGTTCTTGACTCTTGGTTCTCTAGGTATTACTACTGTGATGAGGGAGATTACTCCTGAGTGGGCTTGACTCTTGGTTCTCTGGGTATTACTACTGTGATGAGGGAGATTGCTCCTGAGTAGTTCTTGACTCTTAGTTCTCTGGGTGTTACTACTGTGATGAAGGAGATTACTCCTGAGTGGTGCTTGACTCTTGGTTCTCTGGGTATCACTACTGTGATGAGGGAGATTACTCCTGAGTGCTTCTTGACCCTTGGTTCTCTGGGTATCACTGCTGTGATGAGGGAGATTACTCCTGAGTGGTGCTTGACTCTTGGTTCTCTGGGTATCACTGCTGTGAAGAGGGAGATTACACCGGAGTGGTGCTTGACTCTTGGTTCTGTAGGTGTCACTACTGTGATGAGGGAGATTACTCCTGAGTGGTGCTTGACTCTTGGTTCTCTGGGTATTACTGTTGTGATGAGGGAGATTACTCCTGAGTGGTTCTTGACTCTTGGTTCTCTGGGTATTACTGTTGTGACGAGGGAGATTACTCCTGAGTTCTTCTTGACTCTTGGTTCTCTGTGTATCACTGCTGTGAAGAGGGAGATTACTCCTGAGTAGTTCTTGACTCTTGGTTCTCTAGGTATTACTACTGTGATGAGGGAGATTACTCCTGAGTGGGCTTGACTCTTGGTTCTCTGGGTATTACTACTGTGATGAGGGAGATTGCTCCTGAGTAGTTCTTGACTCTTAGTTCTCTGGGTGTTACTACTGTGATGAGGGAGATTACTCCTGAGTGGTGCTTGACTCTTGGTTCTCAGGGTATCACTACTGTGATGAGGGAGATTACTCCTGAGTGCTTCTTGACCCTTGGTTCTCTGGGTATCACTGCTGTGATGAGGGAGATTACTCCTGAGTGGTGCTTGACACTTACTTCTCTGGGAATCACTACTCTGATGAGGGAGATTACTCCTGAGTGGTGCTTGACTCTTGGTTCTCTGGGTATCACTGCTGTGATGAGGGAGATTACTCCTGAGTGGTGCTTGACTCTTGGTTCTCTGGGTATCACTGCTGTGAAGAGGGAGATTACACCTGAGTGGTGCTTGACTCTTGGTTCTCTAGGTATCACTACTGTGATGAGGGAGATTACTCCTGAGTGGTTCTTGACTCTTGGTTCTTTCGGTCTCACTGCTGTGAAGAGGGAGATTACTCCTAAGTGGTGCTTGACTCTGGGTTCTCTGGGTATTACTGTTGTGACAAGGGAGATTACTCCTGAGTGGTTCTTGACTCTTGGTTCTCTGGGTATCACTACTGTGATGAGGGAGATTACTCCTGAGTGGTGCTTGACTCTTGGTTCTCTGGGTATCACTGCAGTGACAACAGAGATTACTTCCAAGTGGTTTTTGACTCTTGGTTCTCTGGGAATCACTGCTGTGAAAAGGGAGATTACACCTGAGTGGTGCTTGACTCTTGGTTCTCTAGGTATCACTACTGTGATGAGGGAGATTACTCCTGAGTGGTGCTTGACTCTTGGTTCACTGGGTATCACTGCTGTGAAGAGGGAGATTACTCCTGAGTGATTCTTAACTCTTGGTTCTCTGGGTATCACTGTTGTGATGAGGGAGATTACTCCTGAGTGGTTCGTGACTCTTGGTTCTCTGGGTATCACTGCTGTGATGAGGGAGATTACTCCTAAGTGGTGCTTGACTCTTGGTTCTCTGGGTATCACTGCTGTGATGAGGGAGATTACTCCTGAGTGGTGCTTGACTCTTGGTTCTCTGGGTATCACTGCTGTGAAGAGGGAGATTACTTCTGAGTGATTCTTGACTCTTGGTTCTCTGGGTATCACTACTGTGATGAGGGAGATTACTCCTGAGTGCTTCTTGACCCTTGGATCTCTGGGTATCACTGCTGTGATGAGGGAGATTACTCCTGAGTGGTGCTTGACTCTTGGTTCTCTGGGTATCACTGCTGTGAATAGGGAGATTACACCTGAGTGGTGCTTGACTCTTGGTTCTCTAGGTATCACTACTGTGATGAGGGAGATTACTCCTGAGTGGTTCTTGACTCTTGGTTCTTTGGGTATCACTGCTGTGAAGAGGGAGATTACTCCTAAGTGGTGATTGACTCTGGGTTCTCTGGGTATTACTGTTGTGACAAGGGAGATTACTCCTGAGTGGTTCTTGACTCTTGGTTCTCTGGGTATTACTGTTGTGACAAGGGAGATTACTCCTGAGTGGTTCTTGACTCTTGGTTCTCTGGGTATCACTGCAGTGACAACGGAGATTACTCCCAAGTGGGTTTATACTCTTGGTTCTCTGTCAATCACTGCTGTGAAAAGGGAGATTACACCTGAGTGGTGCTTGACTCTTGGTTCTCTAGGTATCACTACTGTGATGAGGGAGATTACTCCTGAGTGGTGCTTGACACTTGGTTCACTGGGTATCACTGCTGTGAAGAGGGAGATTACTCCTGAGTGATTCTTGACTCTTGGTTCTCTGGGTATCACTGTTGTGATGAGCGAGATTACTTCTGAGTGCTTCTTGACTCTTGGTTCTCTGGGTATCACTGCTGTGATGAGGGAGATTACTCCTAAATGGTGCTTGACTCTTGGTTCTCTGGGTATCACTGCTGTGAAGAGGGAGATTACACCTGAGTGGTGCTTGACTCTTGGTTCTCTGGGTATCACTGCTGTGATGATGGAGATTACTCCTGAGTGGTGCTTGACTCTTGGTTCTCTGGGTATTACTGTTGTGACAAGTGAGATTACTCCTGAGTGGTGCTTGACTCTTGGTTCTCTGGGTATTACTGTTGTGACAAGGGAGATTACTCCTGAGTGGTGCTTGACGCTTGGTTCTCTGGGTATTACTGTTGTGACGAGGGAGATTACTCCTGAGTGGTTCTTGACTCTTGGTTCTCTGGGTATTACTGTTGTGACAAGGGAGATTACTCCTGAGTTCTTCTTGACTCTTGGTTCTCTGTGTAGCACTGCTGTGAAGAGGGAGATTACTCCTGAATAGTTCTTGACTCTTGGTTCTCTAGGTATTACTACTGTGATGAGGGAGATTACTCCTGAGTGGGCTTGACTCTTGGTTCTCTGGGTATTACTACTGTGATGAGGGAGATTACTCCTGGGTAGTTCTTGACTCTTGGATCTCTGGGTATTACTGTTGTGACAAGGGAGATTACTCCTGAGTGGTTCTTGACTCTTGGTTCTCTGGGTATCACTACTGTGATGAGGGAGATTACTCCTGAGTGGTGCTTGACTCTTGGTTCTCTGGGTATCACTGCAGTGACAACGGAGATTACTTCCAAGTGGTTTTTGACTCTTGGTTCTCTGGGTATTACTGTTGTGACAAGGGAGATTACTCCTGAGTGGTGCTTGACTCTTGGTTCTCTGGGTATTACTGTTGTGATGAGGGAGATTACTCCTGAGTGGTTCTTGACTCTTGGTTCTCTGGGTATTACTGTTGTGACGAGGGAGATTACTCCTGAGTTCTTCTTGACTCTTGGTTCTCTGTGTATCACTGCTGTGAAGAGGGAGATTACTCCTGAGTAGTTCTTGACTCTTGGTTCTCTAGGTATTACTACTGTGATGATGGAGATTACTCCTGAGTGGGCTTGACTCTTGGTTCTCTGGGTATTACTACTGTGATGAGGGAGATTGCTCCTGAGTAGTTCTTGACTCTTAGTTCTCTGGGTGTTACTACTGTGATGAGGGAGATTACTCCTGAGTGGTGCTTGACTCTTGGTTCTCTGGGTATTACTACTGTGATGAGGGAGATTACACCTGAGTGCTTCTTGACTCTTGGTTCTCTGGGTGTCACTACTGTGATGAGGGAGATTACTCCTGAGTGCTTCTTGGCTCTTGGTTCTCTGGGTATCACTGCTGTGATGAGGGAGATTACTCCTGAGTGGTGCTTGACTCTTGGTTCTCTGGGTATCGCTACTGTGATGAGGGTGATTACTCCTGAGTGGTGCTTGACTCTTGGTTCTCTGGGTATCACTGCTGTGAAAAGGGAGATTAGACCTGAGTGGTTCTTGACTCTTGGTTCTCTGGGTATCACTGCTGTGACAAGGGAGATTACACCTGAGTGGTTCTTGACTCTTGGTTCTCTGGGTATCACTGCTGTGAAGAGGGAGATTACTCCTGAGTGGTTCTTGACTCTTGGATCTCTGGGTATCACTGCTGTGTCGAGGGAGATTACTCCTGAGTGGTTCTTGACATTTGGTTCTCTGGGTATCACTACTGTGATGAGGGAGATTACTCCCGAGTGGTTCTTGACTCTTGGTTCTCTGGGTATCACTACTTTGATGAGGGAGATTACTCCCGAGTGCTTCTTGACTCTTGGTTCTCTGGGTATCACTACTGTGATGAGGGAGATTACTCCCGAGTGGTTCTTGACTCTTGGTTCTCTGGGTATCACTACTGTGATGAGGGAGATTACTCCTGAGTGGTGCTTGACTCTTGGTTCTCTGGGTATCACTGCAGTGACAACGGAGATTACTTCCAAGTGGTTTTTGACTCTTGGTTCTCTGGGTATTACTGTTGTGACAAGGGAGATTACTCCTGAGTGGTGCTTGACTCTTGGTTCTCTGGGTATTACTGTTGTGATGAGGGAGATTACTCCTGAGTGGTTCTTGACTCTTGGTTCTCTGGGTATTACTGTTGTGACGAGGGAGATTACTCCTGAGTTCTTCTTGACTCTTGGTTCTCTGTGTATCACTGCTGTGAAGAGGGAGATTACTCCTGAGTAGTTCTTGACTCTTGGTTCTCTAGGTATTACTACTGTGATGATGGAGATTACTCCTGAGTGGGCTTGACTCTTGGTTCTCTGGGTATTACTACTGTGATGAGGGAGATTGCTCCTGAGTAGTTCTTGACTCTTAGTTCTCTGGGTGTTACTACTGTGATGAGGGAGATTACTCCTGAGTGGTGCTTGACTCTTGGTTCTCTGGGTATTACTACTGTGATGAGGGAGATTACACCTGAGTGCTTCTTGACTCTTGGTTCTCTGGGTGTCACTACTGTGATGAGGGAGATTACTCCTGAGTGCTTCTTGGCTCTTGGTTCTCTGGGTATCACTGCTGTGATGAGGGAGATTACTCCTGAGTGGTGCTTGACTCTTGGTTCTCTGGGTATCGCTACTGTGATGAGGGTGATTACTCCTGAGTGGTGCTTGACTCTTGGTTCTCTGGGTATCACTGCTGTGAAAAGGGAGATTAGACCTGAGTGGTTCTTGACTCTTGGTTCTCTGGGTATCACTGCTGTGACAAGGGAGATTACACCTGAGTGGTTCTTGACTCTTGGTTCTCTGGGTATCACTGCTGTGAAGAGGGAGATTACTCCTGAGTGGTTCTTGACTCTTGGATCTCTGGGTATCACTGCTGTGTCGAGGGAGATTACTCCTGAGTGGTTCTTGACATTTGGTTCTCTGGGTATCACTACTGTGATGAGGGAGATTACTCCCGAGTGGTTCTTGACTCTTGGTTCTCTGGGTATCACTACTTTGATGAGGGAGATTACTCCTGAGTGCTTCTTGACTCTTGGTTCTCTGGGTATCACTACTGTGATGAGGGAGATTACTCCCGAGTGGTTCTTGACTCTTGGTTCTCTGGGTATCACTACTGTGATGAGGGAGATTACTCCTGAGTGCTTCTTGACTCTTGGTTCTCTGGGAATCACTACTGTAATGATGGATATTACTCCTGAGTGCTTCTTGACACTTACTTCTCTGGGTATCACTGCTGTGATGAGGGAGATTACTCCCGAGTGGTTCTTGACTCTTGGTTCTCTGGGTATCACTGCTGTGACGAGGGAGATTACTCCCGAGTGCTTCTTGACTCTTGGTTCTCTGGGTATCACTACTGTGATGAGGGAGATTACTCATGAGTGCTTCTTGACTCTTGCTTCCCTGGGTACCACTGCTGTGATGAGGGAGATTATTCCTGAGTGCTTCTTGACTCTTGGTTCTCTGGGTATCACTGCTGTGATGAGAGAGATTACTCCTGAGTGGTGCTTGACTCTTGGTTCTCTGGGTATCACTGCTGTTAAGAGGGAGATTACACCTGAGTGGTGCTTGACACTTGGTTCTCTGGGTATCACTGCTGTGATGAGGTAGATTACTCCTGAGTGGTGCTTGACTCTTGGTTCTCTGGGTATTACTGTTGTGACAAGGGAGATTACTCCTGAGTGGTTCTTGACTCTTGGTTCTCTGGGTATTACTGTTGTGACGAGGGAGATTACTCCTGAGTGGTTCTTAACTCTTGGTTCTCTGGGTATTACTGTTGTGACGAGGGAGATTACTACTGAGTGCTTCTTGACTCTTGGTTCTCTGTGTATCACTGCTGTGAAGAGGGAGATTACTCCTGAGTAGTTCTTGACTCTTGGTTCTCTAGGTATTACTACTGTGATGAGGGAGATTACTCCTGAGTGGTGCTTGACTCTTGGTTCTCTGTGTATTACTACTGTGATGAGGGAGATTACTCCTGAGTAGTTCTTGACTCTTGGTTCTCTGGGTATTACTACTGTGATGAGGGAGATTACTCCTGAGTGGTGCTTGACTCTTGGTTCTCTGGGTATCACTGCTGTGAAGAGGAAGATTACTCGTGAGTGATTCTTGACTCTTGGTTCTCTGGGTATCACTACTGTGATGAGGGGGATTACTCCTGAGTGCTTCTTGACCCTTGGATCTCTGGGTATCACTGCTGTGATGAGGGAGATTACTCCTGAGTGGTGCTTGACTATTGGTTCTCTGGGTATCACTGCTGTGACAAGGGAGATTACTCCTGAGTGGTTCTTGACTCTTGGTGCTCTGGGTATTACTGTTGTGACAAGGGAGATTACTCCTGAGTGGTTCTTGACTCTTGGTTCTCTGGGTATCACTACTGTGATGAGGGAGATTACTCCTGAGTGGTGCTTGACTTTTGGTTCTCTGGGTATTACTGTTGTGACGAGGGAGATTACTCCTGAGTGCTTCTTGACTCTTGGTTCTCTGTGTATCACTGCTGTGAAGAGGGAGATTACTCCTGAGTATTTCTTGACTCTTGGTTCTCTAGGTATTACTACTGTGATGAGGGAGATTACTCCTGAGTGGTGCTTGACTCTTGGTTCTCTGGGTATTACTACTGTGATGAGGGAGATTACTCCTGAGTAGTTCTTGACTCTTGGTTCTCTGGTTATTACTACTGTGATGAGGGAGATTACTCCTGAGTGGTGCTTGACTCTTGGTTCTCTGGGTATCACTGCTGTGAAGAGGGAGATTACTCCTGAGTGATTCTTGACTCTTTGTTCTCTGGGTATCACTACTGTGATGAGGGAGATTACTCCTGAGTGCTTCTTGACCCTTGGATCTCTGGGTATCACTGCTGTGATGAGGGAGATTACTCCTGAGTGGTGCTTGACTCTTGGTTCTCTGGATATCACTGCTGTGAATAGGGAGATTACACCTGAGTGGTACTTGACTCTTGGTTCTCTAGATATCACTACTGTGATGAGGGAGATTACTCCTGAGTGGTTCTTGACTCTTGGTTCTTTGGGTATCACTGCTGTGAAGAGGGAGATTACTCCTAAGTGGTGATTGACTCTGGGTTCTCTGGGTATTACTGTTGTAACAAGGGAGATTACTCCTGAGTGGTTCTTGACTCTTGGTTCTCTGGGTATCACTGCTGTGTCAAGGGAGATTACACCTGAGTGGTTCTTGACTCTTGGTTCTCTGGTATCACTGCTGTGAAGAGGGAGATTACTCCTGAGTGGTTCTTGACTCTTGGATCTCTGGGTATCACTGCTGTGACGAGGGAGATTACTCCTGAGCGGTTCTTGACATTTGGTTCTCTGGGTATCACTACTGTGATGAGGGAGATTACTCCCGAGTGGTTCTTGACTCTTGGTTCTCTGGGTATCACTACTGTGATGAGGGAGATTACTCCTGAGTGGTGCTTGACTCTTGGTTCTCTGGGTATCACTGTAGTGACAACGGAGATTACTCCCAAGTGGGTTTATACTCTTGGTTCTCTGTCAATCACTGCTGTGAAAAGCGAGATTACACCTGAGTGGTGCTTGACTCTTGGTTCTCTAGGTATCACTACTGTGATGAGGGAGATTACTCCTGAGTGGTGCTTGACTCTTGGTTCACTGGGTATCACTGCTGTGAAGAGGGAGATTACTCCTGAGTGATTCTTGACTCTTGGTTCTCTGGGTATCACTGTTGTGATGAGGGAGATTACTCCTGAGTGCTTCTTGACTCTTGGTTCTCTGGGTATCACTGCTGTGATGAGGGAGATTACTCCTAAATGGTGCTTGACTCTTGGTTCTCTGGGTATCACTGCTGTGAAGAGGGAGATTACACCTGAGTGGTGCGTGACTCTTGGTTCTCTGGGTATCACTGCTGTGATGATGGAGATTACTCCTGAGTGGTGCTTGACTCTTGGTTCTCTGGGTATTACTGTTGTGACAAGGGAGATTACTCCTGAGTGGTGCTTGACTCTTGGTTCTCTGGGTATTACTGTTGTGACAAGGGAGATTACTCCTGAGTGGTGCTTGACGCTTGGTTCTCTGGGTATTACTGTTGTGACGAGGGAGATTACTCCTGAGTGGTTCTTGACTCTTGGTTCTCTGGGTATTACTGTTGTGACGAGGGAGATTACTCCTGAGTTCTTCTTGACTCTTGGTTCTCTGTGTATCACTGCTGTGAAGAGGGAGATTACTCCTGAATAGTTCTTGACTCTTGGTTCTCTAGGTATTACTACTGTGATGAGGGAGATTACTCCTGAGTGGGCTTGACTCTTGGTTCTCTGGGTATTACTACTGTGATGAGGGAGATTACTCCTGGGTAGTTCTTGACTCTTGGATCTCTGGGTATTACTGTTGTGACAAGGGAGATTTCTCCTGAGTGGTTCTTGACTCTTGGTTCTCTGGGTATCACTACTGTGATGAGGGAGATTACTCCTGAGTGGTGCTTGACTCTTGGTTCTCTGGGTATCACTGCAGTGACAACGGAGATTACTTCCAAGTGGTTTTTGACTCTTGGTTCTCTGGGTATTACTGTTGTGACAAGGGAGATTACTCCTGAGTGGTGCTTGACTCTTGGTTCTCTGGGTATTACTGTTGTGATGAGGGAGATTACTCCTGAGTGGTTCTTGACTCTTGGTTCTCTGGGTATTACTGTTGTGACGAGGGAGATTACTCCTGAGTTCTTCTTGACTCTTGGTTCTCTGTGTATCACTGCTGTGAAGAGGGAGATTACTCCTGAGTAGTTCTTGACTCTTGGTTCTCTAGGTATTACTACTGTGATGAGGGAGATTACTCCTGAGTGGGCTTGACTCTTGGTTCTCTGGGTATTACTACTGTGATGAGGGAGATTGCTCCTGAGTAGTTCTTGACTCTTAGTTCTCTGGGTGTTACTACTGTGATGAGGGAGATTACTCCTGAGTGGTGCTTGACTCTTGGTTCTCTGGGTATCACTACTGTGATGAGGGAGATTACTCCTGAGTGCTTCTTGACCCTTGGTTCTCTGGGTATCACTGCTGTGATGAGGGAGATTACTCGTGAGTGGTGCTTGACTCTTGGTTCTCTGGGTATCACTGCTGTGAAGAGGGAGATTACACCGGAGTGGTGCTTGACTCTTGGTTCTGTAGGTGTCACTACTGTGATGAGGGAGATTACTCCTGAGTGGTTCTTGACTCTTGGTTCTTTGGGTATCACTGCTGTGAAGAGCGAGATTACTCCTAAGTGGTGCTTGACTCTGGGTTCTCTGGGTATTACTGTTGTGACAAGGGAGATTACTCCTGAGTGGTTCTTGACTCTTGGTTCTCTGGGTATCACTACTGTGATGAGGGAGATTACTCCTGAGTGGTGCTTGACTCTTGGTTCTCTGGGTATCACTGCTGTGATGAGGGAGATTACTCCTGAGTGGTGCTTGACTCTTGGTTCTCTGGGTATCACTGCTGTAAAGAGGGAGATTACACCTGAGTGGTGCTTGACTCTTAGTTCTCTAGGTATCACTACTGTGATGAGGGAGATTACTCCTGAGTGGTTCTTGACTCTTGGTTCTTTGGGTATCACTGCTGTGAAGAGGGAGATTACTCCTGAGTGGTGCTTGACTCTGGGTTCTCTGGGTATTACTGTTGTGACAACAGAGATTACTTCCAAGTGGTTTTTGACTCTTGGTTCTCTGGGAATCACTGCTGTGAAAAGGGAGATTACACCTGAGTGGTGCTTGACTCTAGGTTCTCTAGGTATCACTACTGTGATGAGGGAGATTACTCCTGAGTGGTGCTTGACTCTTGGTTCTCTGGGTATCACTGCTGTGAAGAGGGAGATTACACCTGAGTGGTGCTTGACTCTAGGTTGTCTAGGTATCACTACTGTAATGAGGGAGATTACTCCTGAGTGGTGCTTGACTCTTGGTTCTCTGGGTATCACTGCTGTGAAGAGGGAGATTACACCTGAGTGGTGCTTGACTCTAGGTTCTCTAGGTATCACTACTGTGATGAGGGAGATTACTCCTGAGTGGTGCTTGACTCTTGGTTCTCTGGGTATCACTGCTGTGAAGAGGGAGATTACTCCTGAGTGGTGCTTGACTCTGGGTTCTCTGGGTATTACTGTTGTGACAACAGAGATTACTTCCAAGTGGTTTTTGACTCTTGGTTCTCTGTGAATCACTGCTGTGAAAAGGGAGATTACACCTGAGTGGTGCTTGACTCTAGGTTCTCTAGGTATCACTACTGTGATGAGGGAGATTACTCCTGAGTGGTGCTTGACTCTTGGTTCTCTGGGTATCACTGCTGTGAAGAGGGAGATTACTCCTAAGTGGTGCTTGACTCTGGGTTCTCTGGGTATTACTGCTGTGATGAGGGAGATTACTCCTAAATGGTGCTTGACTCTTGGTTCTCTAGGTATCACTACTGTGATGAGGGAGATTACTCCTGAGTGGTGCTTGACTCTTGGTTCACTGGGTATCACTGCTGTGAAGAGGGAGATTACTCCTGAGTGATTCTTGACTCTTGGTTCTCTGGGTATCACTGTTGTGATGAGGGAGATTACTCCTGAGTGGTTCTTGACTCTTGGTTCTCTGGGTATCACTGCTGTGATGAGGGAGATTACTCCTAAGTGGTGCTTGACTCTTGGTTCTCTGGGTATCACTGCTGTGATGAGGGAGATTACTCCTGAATGGTGCTTGACTATTGGTTCTCTGTGTATCACTGCTGTGACAAGGGAGATTACTCTTGAGTGGTTCTTGACTCTTGGTTCTCTGGGTATTACTGTTGTGACAAGGGAGATTACTCCTGAGTGGTTCTTGACTCTTGGTTCTCTGGGTATCACTACTGTGATGAGGGAGATTACTCCTGAGTGGTGCTTGACTCTTGGTTCTCTGGGTATTACTGTTGTGACAAGGGAGATTACTCCTGAGTGGTGCTTGACTCTTGGTTCTCTGGGTATCACTACTGTGATGAGGGAGATTACTCCTGAGTGGTGCTTGACTCTTGGTTCTCTGGGTATCACTGCAGTGACAACAGAGATTACTTCCAAGTGGTTTTTGACTCTTGGTTCTCTGGGAATCACTGCTGTGAAAAGGGAGATTACACCTGAGTGGTGCTTGACTCTTGGTTCTCTAGGTATCACTACTGTGATGAGGGAGATTACTCCTGAGTGGTGCTTGACTCTTGGTTCACTGGGTATCACTGCTGTGAAGAGGGAGATTACTCCTGAGTGATTCTTGACTCTTGGTTCTCTGGGTATCACTGTTGTGATGAGGGAGATTACTCCTGAGTGGTTCTTGACTCTTGGTTCTCTGGGTATCACTGCTGTGATGAGGGAGATTACTCCTAAGTGGTGCTTGACTCTTGGTTCTCTGGGTATCACTGCTGTGATGAGGGAGATTACTCCTGAATGGTGCTTGACTATTGGTTCTCTGTGTATCACTGCTGTGACAAGGGAGATTACTCTTGAGTGGTTCTTGACTCTTGGTTCTCTGGGTATTACTGTTGTGACAAGGGAGATTACTCCTGAGTGGTTCTTGACTCTTGGTTCTCTGGGTATCACTACTGTGATGAGGGAGATTACTCCTGAGTGGTGCTTGACTCTTGGTTCTCTGGGTATCACTGCTGTGATGAGGGAGATTACTCCTGAGTGGTGCTTGACTCTTGGTTCTCTGGGTATCACTGCTGTGAAGAGGGAGATTACACCGGAGTGGTGCTTGACTCTTGGTTCTGTAGGTATCACTACTGTGATGAGGGAGATTACTCCTGAGTGGTTCTTGACTCTTGGTTCTTTGGGTATCACTGCTGTGAAGAGGGAGATTACTCCTAAGTGGTGCTTGACTCTGGGTTCTCTGGGTATTACTGTTGTGACAAGGGAGATTACTCCTGAGTGGTTCTTAACTCTTGGTTCTCTGGGTATCACTACTGTGATGAGGGAGATTACTCCTGAGTGGTGCTTGACTCTTGGTTCTCTGGGTATCACTGCAGTGACAACGGAGATTACTTCCAAGTGGTTTTTGACTCTTGGTTCTCTGGGAATCACTGCTGTGAAAAGGGAGATTACACCTGAGTGGTGCTTGACTCTTGGTTCTCTAGGTATCACTACTGTGATGAGGGAGATTACTCCTGAGTGGTGCTTGACTCTTGGTTCACTGGGTATCACTGCTGTGAAGAGGGAGCTTACTCCTGAGTGATTCTTGACTCTTGGTTCTCTGGGTGTCACTGTTGTGATGAGGGAGATTACTCCTGAGTGCATCTTGACCCTTGGTTCTCTGGGTATCACTGCTGTGATGAGGGAGATTACTCCTGAGTGGTGGTTGACTCTTGGTTCTCTGAGTATCACTGCTGTGAAGAGGGAGATTACACCTGAGTGGTGCTTGACTCTTGGTTCTCTAGGTATCACTACTGTGATGAGGGAGAATACTCCTGAGTGGTTCTTGACTCTTGGTTCTTTGGGTATCACTGCTGTGAAGAGGGAGATTACTCCTAAGTGGTGCTTGACTCTGGGTTCTCTGGGTATTACTGTTGTGACAAGGGAGATTACTCCTGAGTGGTTCTTGACTATTGGTTCTCTGGGTATCACTACTGTGATGAGGGAGATTACTCCTGAGTGGTGCTTGACTCTTGGTTCTCTGGGAATCACTGCTGTGAAAAGGGAGATTACACCTGAGTGCTGCTTGACTCTTGGTTCTCTAGGTATCACTACTCTGATGAGGGAGATTACTCCTGAGTGGTGCTTGACTCTTGGTTCTCTGGGTATCACTGCTGTGAAGAGGGAGATTACACCTGAGTGGTGCTTGACTCTTGGTTCTCTAGGTATCACTACTGTGATGAGGGAGATTACTCCTGAGTGGTTCTTGACTCTTGGTTCTTTGGGTATCACTGCTGTGAAGAGGGAGATTACTCCTAAGTGGTGATTGACTCTGGGTTCTCTGGGTATTACTGTTGTGACAAGGGAGATTACTCCTGAGTGATTCTTGACTATTGGTTCTCTGGGTATCAATACTGTGATGAGGGAGATTACTCCTGAGTGGTGCTTGACTCTTGGTTCTCTGGGTATCACTGCAGTGACAACAGAGATTACTTCCAAGTGGTTTTTGACTCTTGGTTCTCTGGGAATCACTGCTGTGAAAATGGAGATTACACCTGAGTGGTGCTTGACTCTTGGTTCTCTAGGTATCACTACTGTGATGAGGGAGATTACTCCTGAGTGGTGCTTGACTCTTGGTTCACTGGGTATCACTGCTGTGAAGAGGGAGATTACTCCTGAGTGATTCTTGACTCTTGGTTCTCTGGGTATCACTGTTGTGATGAGGGAGATTACTCCTGAGTGGTTTTTGACTCTTGGTTCTCTGGGTATCACTGCTGTGATGAGGGAGATTACTCCTAAGTGGTGCTTGACTCTTGGTTCCCTGGGTATCACTGCTGTGATGAGGGAGATTACTCCTGAGTGGTGCTTGACTCTTGGTTCTCTGGGTATCACTGCTGTGAAGAGGGAGATTACTTCTGAGTGATTCTTGACTCTTGGTTCTCTGGGTATCACTACTGTGATGAGGGAGATTACTCCTGAGTGCTTCTTGACCCTTGGATCTCTGGGTATCACTGCTGTGATGAGGGAGATTACTCCTGAGTGGTGCTTGACTCTTGGTTCTCTGGGTATCACTGCTGTGAATAGGGAGATTACACCTGAGTGGTGCTTGACTCTTGGTTCTCTAGGTATCACTACTGTGATGAGGGAGATTACTCCTGAGTGGTTCTTGGCTCTTGGTTCTTTGGGTATCACTGCTGTGAAGAGGGAGATTACTCCTAAGTGGTGATTGACTCTGGGTTCTCTGGGTATTACTGTTGTGACAAGGGAGATTACTCCTGAGTGGTTCTTGACTCTTGGTTCTCTGGGTATCACTACTGTGATGAGGGAGATTACTCCTGAGTGGTGCTTGACTCTTGGTTCTCTGGGTATCACTGCAGTGACAACGGAGATTACTCCCAAGTGGGTTTATACTCTTGGTTCTCTGTCAATCACTGCTGTGAAAAGGGAGATTACACCTGAGTGGTGCTTGACTCTTGGTTCTCTAGGTATCACTACTGTGATGAGGGAGATTACTCCTGAGTGGTGCTTGACTCTTGGTTCACTGGGTATCACTGCTGTCAAGAGGGAGATTACTCCTGAGTGATTCTTGACTCTTGGTTCTCTGGGTATCACTGTTGTGATGAGGGAGATTACTCCTGAGTGCTTCTTGACTCTTGGTTCTCTGGGTATCACTGCTGTGATGAGGGAGATTACTCTTAAATGGTGCTTGACTCTTGGTTCTCTGGGTATCACTGCTGTGAAGAGGGAGATTACACCTGAGTGGTGCTTGACTCTTGGTTCTCTGGGTATCACTGCTGTGATGAGGGAGATTACTCCTGAGTGGTGCTTGACTCTTGGTTCTCTGGGTATTACTGTTGTGACAAGGGAGATTACTCCTGAGTGGTTCTTGACTCTTGGTTCTCTGGGTATTACTGTTGTGACAAGGGAGATTACTCCTGAGTGGTGCTTGACTCTTGGTTCTCTGGGTATTACTGTTGTGACAAGGGAGAATACTCCTGAGTGGTGCTTGACGCTTGGTTCTCTGGGTATTACTGTTGTGACGAGGGAGATTACTCCTGAGTGGTTCTTGACTCTTGGTTCTCTGGGTATTACTGTTGTGACGAGGGAGATTACTCCTGAGTTCTTCTTGACTCTTGGTTCTCTGTGTATCACTGCTGTGAAGAGGGAGATTACTCCTGAATAGTTCTTGACTCTTGGTTCTCTAGGTATTACTACTGTGATGAGGGAGATTACTCCTGAGTGGGCTTGACTCTTGGTTCTCTGGGTATTACTACTGTGTTGAGGGAGATTACTCCTGGGTAGTTCTTGACTCTTGGTTCTCTGGGTATTACTTTTGTGACAAGGGAGATTACTCCTGAGTGGTTCTTGACTCTTGGTTCTCTGGGTATCACTACTGTGATGAGGAAGATTACTCCTGAGTGGTGCTTGACTCTTGGTTCTCTGGGTATCACTGCAGTGACAACGGAGATTACTTCCAAGTGGTTTTTGACTCTTGGTTCTCTGGGTATTACTGTTGTGACAAGGGAGATTACTCCTGAGTGGTGCTTGACTCTTGGTTCTCTGGGTATTACTGTTGTGATGAGGGAGATTACTCCTGAGTGGTTCTTGACTCTTGGTTCTCTGGGTATTACTGTTGTGACGAGGGAGATTACTCCTGAGTTCTTCTTGACTCTTGGTTCTCTGTGTATCACTTCTGTGAAGAGGGAGATTACTCCTGAGTAGTTCTTGACTCTTGGTTCTCTAGGTATTACTACTGTGATGAGGGAGATTACTCCTGAGTGGGCTTGACTCTTGGTTCTCTGGGTATTACTACTGTGATGAGGGAGATTGCTCCTGAGTAGTTCTTGACTCTTAGTTCTCTGGGTGTTACTACTGTGATGAAGGAGATTACTCCTGAGTGGTGCTTGACTCTTGGTTCTCTGGGTATCACTGCAGTGACAACGGAGATTACTCCCAAGTGGGTTTATACTCTTGGTTCTCTGTCAATCACTGCTGTGAAAAGGGAGATTACACCTGAGTGGTGCTTGACTCTTGGTTCTCTAGGTATCACTACTGTGATGAGGGAGATTACTCCTGAGTGGTGCTTGACTCTTGGTTCACTGGGTATCACTGCTGTCAAGAGGGAGATTACTCCTGAGTGATTCTTGACTCTTGGTTCTCTGGGTATCACTGTTGTGATGAGGGAGATTACTCCTGAGTGCTTCTTGACTCTTGGTTCTCTGGGTATCACTGCTGTGATGAGGGAGATTACTCTTAAATGGTGCTTGACTCTTGGTTCTCTGGGTATCACTGCTGTGAAGAGGGAGATTACACCTGAGTGGTGCTTGACTCTTGGTTCTCTGGGTATCACTGCTGTGATGAGGGAGATTACTCCTGAGTGGTGCTTGACTCTTGGTTCTCTGGGTATTACTGTTGTGACAAGGGAGATTACTCCTGAGTGGTTCTTGACTCTTGGTTCTCTGGGTATTACTGTTGTGACAAGGGAGATTACTCCTGAGTGGTGCTTGACTCTTGGTTCTCTGGGTATTACTGTTGTGACAAGGGAGAATACTCCTGAGTGGTGCTTGACGCTTGGTTCTCTGGGTATTACTGTTGTGACGAGGGAGATTACTCCTGAGTGGTTCTTGACTCTTGGTTCTCTGGGTATTACTGTTGTGACGAGGGAGATTACTCCTGAGTTCTTCTTGACTCTTGGTTCTCTGTGTATCACTGCTGTGAAGAGGGAGATTACTCCTGAATAGTTCTTGACTCTTGGTTCTCTAGGTATTACTACTGTGATGAGGGAGATTACTCCTGAGTGGGCTTGACTCTTGGTTCTCTGGGTATTACTACTGTGATGAGGGAGATTACTCCTGGGTAGTTCTTGACTCTTGGTTCTCTGGGTATTACTTTTGTGACAAGGGAGATTACTCCTGAGTGGTTCTTGACTCTTGGTTCTCTGGGTATCACTACTGTGATGAGGAAGATTACTCCTGAGTGGTGCTTGACTCTTGGTTCTCTGGGTATCACTGCAGTGACAACGGAGATTACTTCCAAGTGGTTTTTGACTCTTGGTTCTCTGGGTATTACTGTTGTGACAAGGGAGATTACTCCTGAGTGGTGCTTGACTCTTGGTTCTCTGGGTATTACTGTTGTGATGAGGGAGATTACTCCTGAGTGGTTCTTGACTCTTGGTTCTCTGGGTATTACTGTTGTGACGAGGGAGATTACTCCTGAGTTCTTCTTGACTCTTGGTTCTCTGTGTATCACTTCTGTGAAGAGGGAGATTACTCCTGAGTAGTTCTTGACTCTTGGTTCTCTAGGTATTACTACTGTGATGAGGGAGATTACTCCTGAGTGGGCTTGACTCTTGGTTCTCTGGGTATTACTACTGTGATGAGGGAGATTGCTCCTGAGTAGTTCTTGACTCTTAGTTCTCTGGGTGTTACTACTGTGATGAAGGAGATTACTCCTGAGTGGTGCTTGACTCTTGGTTCTCTGGGTATCACTACTGTGATGAGGGAGATTACTCCTGAGTGCTTCTTGACCCTTGGTTCTCTGGGTATCACTGCTGTGATGAGGGAGATTACTCCTGAGTGGTGCTTGACTCTTGGTTCTCTGGGTATCACTGCTGTGAAGAGGGAGATTACACCGGAGTGGTGCTTGACTCTTGGTTCTGTAGGTGTCACTACTGTGATGAGGGAGATTACTCCTGAGTGGTGCTTGACTCTTGGTTCTCTGGGTATTACTGTTGTGATGAGGGAGATTACTCCTGAGTGGTTCTTGACTCTTGGTTCTCTGGGTATTACTGTTGTGACGAGGGAGATTACTCCTGAGTTCTTCTTGACTCTTGGTTCTCTGTGTATCACTGCTGTGAAGAGGGAGATTACTCCTGAGTAGTTCTTGACTCTTGGTTCTCTAGGTATTACTACTGTGATGAGGGAGATTACTCCTGAGTGGGCTTGACTCTTGGTTCTCTGGGTATTACTACTGTGATGAGGGAGATTGCTCCTGAGTAGTTCTTGACTCTTAGTTCTCTGGGTGTTACTACTGTGATGAGGGAGATTACTCCTGAGTGGTGCTTGACTCTTGGTTCTCAGGGTATCACTACTGTGATGAGGGAGATTACTCCTGAGTGCTTCTTGACCCTTGGTTCTCTGGGTATCACTGCTGTGATGAGGGAGATTACTCCTGAGTGGTGCTTGACACTTACTTCTCTGGGAATCACTACTCTGATGAGGGAGATTACTCCTGAGTGGTGCTTGACTCTTGGTTCTCTGGGTATCACTGCTGTGATGAGGGAGATTACTCCTGAGTGGTGCTTGACTCTTGGTTCTCTGGGTATCACTGCTGTGAAGAGGGAGATTACACCTGAGTGGTGCTTGACTCTTGGTTCTCTAGGTATCACTACTGTGATGAGGGAGATTACTCCTGAGTGGTTCTTGACTCTTGGTTCTTTCGGTCTCACTGCTGTGAAGAGGGAGATTACTCCTAAGTGGTGCTTGACTCTGGGTTCTCTGGGTATTACTGTTGTGACAAGGGAGATTACTCCTGAGTGGTTCTTGACTCTTGGTTCTCTGGGTATCACTACTGTGATGAGGGAGATTACTCCTGAGTGGTGCTTGACTCTTGGTTCTCTGGGTATCACTGCAGTGACAACAGAGATTACTTCCAAGTGGTTTTTGACTCTTGGTTCTCTGGGAATCACTGCTGTGAAAAGGGAGATTACACCTGAGTGGTGCTTGACTCTTGGTTCTCTAGGTATCACTACTGTGATGAGGGAGATTACTCCTGAGTGGTGCTTGACTCTTGGTTCACTGGGTATCACTGCTGTGAAGAGGGAGATTACTCCTGAGTGATTCTTAACTCTTGGTTCTCTGGGTATCACTGTTGTGATGAGGGAGATTACTCCTGAGTGGTTCGTGACTCTTGGTTCTCTGGGTATCACTGCTGTGATGAGGGAGATTACTCCTAAGTGGTGCTTGACTCTTGGTTCTCTGGGTATCACTGCTGTGATGAGGGAGATTACTCCTGAGTGGTGCTTGACTCTTGGTTCTCTGGGTATCACTGCTGTGAAGAGGGAGATTACTTCTGAGTGATTCTTGACTCTTGGTTCTCTGGGTATCACTACTGTGATGAGGGAGATTACTCCTGAGTGCTTCTTGACCCTTGGATCTCTGGGTATCACTGCTGTGATGAGGGAGATTACTCCTGAGTGGTGCTTGACTCTTGGTTCTCTGGGTATCACTGCTGTGAATAGGGAGATTACACCTGAGTGGTGCTTGACTCTTGGTTCTCTAGGTATCACTACTGTGATGAGGGAGATTACTCCTGAGTGGTTCTTGACTCTTGGTTCTTTGGGTATCACTGCTGTGAAGAGGGAGATTACTCCTAAGTGGTGATTGACTCTGGGTTCTCTGGGTATTACTGTTGTGACAAGGGAGATTACTCCTGAGTGGTTCTTGACTCTTGGTTCTCTGGGTATTACTGTTGTGACAAGGGAGATTACTCCTGAGTGGTTCTTGACTCTTGGTTCTCTGGGTATCACTGCAGTGACAACGGAGATTACTCCCAAGTGGGTTTATACTCTTGGTTCTCTGTCAATCACTGCTGTGAAAAGGGAGATTACACCTGAGTGGTGCTTGACTCTTGGTTCTCTAGGTATCACTACTGTGATGAGGGAGATTACTCCTGAGTGGTGCTTGACACTTGGTTCACTGGGTATCACTGCTGTGAAGAGGGAGATTACTCCTGAGTGATTCTTGACTCTTGGTTCTCTGGGTATCACTGTTGTGATGAGCGAGATTACTTCTGAGTGCTTCTTGACTCTTGGTTCTCTGGGTATCACTGCTGTGATGAGGGAGATTACTCCTAAATGGTGCTTGACTCTTGGTTCTCTGGGTATCACTGCTGTGAAGAGGGAGATTACACCTGAGTGGTGCTTGACTCTTGGTTCTCTGGGTATCACTGCTGTGATGATGGAGATTACTCCTGAGTGGTGCTTGACTCTTGGTTCTCTGGGTATTACTGTTGTGACAAGTGAGATTACTCCTGAGTGGTGCTTGACTCTTGGTTCTCTGGGTATTACTGTTGTGACAAGGGAGATTACTCCTGAGTGGTGCTTGACGCTTGGTTCTCTGGGTATTACTGTTGTGACGAGGGAGATTACTCCTGAGTGGTTCTTGACTCTTGGTTCTCTGGGTATTACTGTTGTGACAAGGGAGATTACTCCTGAGTTCTTCTTGACTCTTGGTTCTCTGTGTAGCACTGCTGTGAAGAGGGAGATTACTCCTGAATAGTTCTTGACTCTTGGTTCTCTAGGTATTACTACTGTGATGAGGGAGATTACTCCTGAGTGGGCTTGACTCTTGGTTCTCTGGGTATTACTACTGTGATGAGGGAGATTACTCCTGGGTAGTTCTTGACTCTTGGATCTCTGGGTATTACTGTTGTGACAAGGGAGATTACTCCTGAGTGGTTCTTGACTCTTGGTTCTCTGGGTATCACTACTGTGATGAGGGAGATTACTCCTGAGTGGTGCTTGACTCTTGGTTCTCTGGGTATCACTGCAGTGACAACGGAGATTACTTCCAAGTGGTTTTTGACTCTTGGTTCTCTGGGTATTACTGTTGTGACAAGGGAGATTACTCCTGAGTGGTGCTTGACTCTTGGTTCTCTGGGTATTACTGTTGTGATGAGGGAGATTACTCCTGAGTGGTTCTTGACTCTTGGTTCTCTGGGTATTACTGTTGTGACGAGGGAGATTACTCCTGAGTTCTTCTTGACTCTTGGTTCTCTGTGTATCACTGCTGTGAAGAGGGAGATTACTCCTGAGTAGTTCTTGACTCTTGGTTCTCTAGGTATTACTACTGTGATGATGGAGATTACTCCTGAGTGGGCTTGACTCTTGGTTCTCTGGGTATTACTACTGTGATGAGGGAGATTGCTCCTGAGTAGTTCTTGACTCTTAGTTCTCTGGGTGTTACTACTGTGATGAGGGAGATTACTCCTGAGTGGTGCTTGACTCTTGGTTCTCTGGGTATTACTACTGTGATGAGGGAGATTACACCTGAGTGCTTCTTGACTCTTGGTTCTCTGGGTGTCACTACTGTGATGAGGGAGATTACTCCTGAGTGCTTCTTGGCTCTTGGTTCTCTGGGTATCACTGCTGTGATGAGGGAGATTACTCCTGAGTGGTGCTTGACTCTTGGTTCTCTGGGTATCGCTACTGTGATGAGGGTGATTACTCCTGAGTGGTGCTTGACTCTTGGTTCTCTGGGTATCACTGCTGTGAAAAGGGAGATTAGACCTGAGTGGTTCTTGACTCTTGGTTCTCTGGGTATCACTGCTGTGACAAGGGAGATTACACCTGAGTGGTTCTTGACTCTTGGTTCTCTGGGTATCACTGCTGTGAAGAGGGAGATTACTCCTGAGTGGTTCTTGACTCTTGGATCTCTGGGTATCACTGCTGTGTCGAGGGAGATTACTCCTGAGTGGTTCTTGACATTTGGTTCTCTGGGTATCACTACTGTGATGAGGGAGATTACTCCCGAGTGGTTCTTGACTCTTGGTTCTCTGGGTATCACTACTTTGATGAGGGAGATTACTCCCGAGTGCTTCTTGACTCTTGGTTCTCTGGGTATCACTACTGTGATGAGGGAGATTACTCCCGAGTGGTTCTTGACTCTTGGTTCTCTGGGTATCACTACTGTGATGAGGGAGATTACTCCTGAGTGGTGCTTGACTCTTGGTTCTCTGGGTATCACTGCAGTGACAACGGAGATTACTTCCAAGTGGTTTTTGACTCTTGGTTCTCTGGGTATTACTGTTGTGACAAGGGAGATTACTCCTGAGTGGTGCTTGACTCTTGGTTCTCTGGGTATTACTGTTGTGATGAGGGAGATTACTCCTGAGTGGTTCTTGACTCTTGGTTCTCTGGGTATTACTGTTGTGACGAGGGAGATTACTCCTGAGTTCTTCTTGACTCTTGGTTCTCTGTGTATCACTGCTGTGAAGAGGGAGATTACTCCTGAGTAGTTCTTGACTCTTGGTTCTCTAGGTATTACTACTGTGATGATGGAGATTACTCCTGAGTGGGCTTGACTCTTGGTTCTCTGGGTATTACTACTGTGATGAGGGAGATTGCTCCTGAGTAGTTCTTGACTCTTAGTTCTCTGGGTGTTACTACTGTGATGAGGGAGATTACTCCTGAGTGGTGCTTGACTCTTGGTTCTCTGGGTATTACTACTGTGATGAGGGAGATTACACCTGAGTGCTTCTTGACTCTTGGTTCTCTGGGTGTCACTACTGTGATGAGGGAGATTACTCCTGAGTGCTTCTTGGCTCTTGGTTCTCTGGGTATCACTGCTGTGATGAGGGAGATTACTCCTGAGTGGTGCTTGACTCTTGGTTCTCTGGGTATCGCTACTGTGATGAGGGTGATTACTCCTGAGTGGTGCTTGACTCTTGGTTCTCTGGGTATCACTGCTGTGAAAAGGGAGATTAGACCTGAGTGGTTCTTGACTCTTGGTTCTCTGGGTATCACTGCTGTGACAAGGGAGATTACACCTGAGTGGTTCTTGACTCTTGGTTCTCTGGGTATCACTGCTGTGAAGAGGCAGATTACTCCTGAGTGGTTCTTGACTCTTGGATCTCTGGGTATCACTGCTGTGTCGAGGGAGATTACTCCTGAGTGGTTCTTGACATTTGGTTCTCTGGGTATCACTACTGTGATGAGGGAGATTACTCCCGAGTGGTTCTTGACTCTTGGTTCTCTGGGTATCACTACTTTGATGAGGGAGATTACTCCTGAGTGCTTCTTGACTCTTGGTTCTCTGGGTATCACTACTGTGATGAGGGAGATTACTCCCGAGTGGTTCTTGACTCTTGGTTCTCTGGGTATCACTACTGTGATGAGGGAGATTACTCCTGAGTGCTTCTTGACTCTTGGTTCTCTGGGAATCACTACTGTAATGATGGATATTACTCCTGAGTGCTTCTTGACACTTACTTCTCTGGGTATCACTGCTGTGATGAGGGAGATTACTCCCGAGTGGTTCTTGACTCTTGGTTCTCTGGGTATCACTGCTGTGACGAGGGAGATTACTCCCGAGTGCTTCTTGACTCTTGGTTCTCTGGGTATCACTACTGTGATGAGGGAGATTACTCATGAGTGCTTCTTGACTCTTGCTTCCCTGGGTACCACTGCTGTGATGAGGGAGATTATTCCTGAGTGCTTCTTGACTCTTGGTTCTCTGGGTATCACTGCTGTGATGAGAGAGATTACTCCTGAGTGGTGCTTGACTCTTGGTTCTCTGGGTATCACTGCTGTTAAGAGGGAGATTACACCTGAGTGGTGCTTGACACTTGGTTCTCTGGGTATCACTGCTGTGATGAGGTAGATTACTCCTGAGTGGTGCTTGACTCTTGGTTCTCTGGGTATTACTGTTGTGACAAGGGAGATTACTCCTGAGTGGTTCTTGACTCTTGGTTCTCTGGGTATTACTGTTGTGACGAGGGAGATTACTCCTGAGTGGTTCTTAACTCTTGGTTCTCTGGGTATTACTGTTGTGACGAGGGAGATTACTACTGAGTGCTTCTTGACTCTTGGTTCTCTGTGTATCACTGCTGTGAAGAGGGAGATTACTCCTGAGTAGTTCTTGACTCTTGGTTCTCTAGGTATTACTACTGTGATGAGGGAGATTACTCCTGAGTGGTGCTTGACTCTTGGTTCTCTGTGTATTACTACTGTGATGAGGGAGATTACTCCTGAGTAGTTCTTGACTCTTGGTTCTCTGGGTATTACTACTGTGATGAGGGAGATTACTCCTGAGTGGTGCTTGACTCTTGGTTCTCTGGGTATCACTGCTGTGAAGAGGAAGATTACTCGTGAGTGATTCTTGACTCTTGGTTCTCTGGGTATCACTACTGTGATGAGGGGGATTACTCCTGAGTGCTTCTTGACCCTTGGATCTCTGGGTATCACTGCTGTGATGAGGGAGATTACTCCTGAGTGGTGCTTGACTATTGGTTCTCTGGGTATCACTGCTGTGACAAGGGAGATTACTCCTGAGTGGTTCTTGACTCTTGGTGCTCTGGGTATTACTGTTGTGACAAGGGAGATTACTCCTGAGTGGTTCTTGACTCTTGGTTCTCTGGGTATCACTACTGTGATGAGGGAGATTACTCCTGAGTGGTGCTTGACTTTTGGTTCTCTGGGTATTACTGTTGTGACGAGGGAGATTACTCCTGAGTGCTTCTTGACTCTTGGTTCTCTGTGTATCACTGCTGTGATGAGGGAGATTACTCCTGAGTGGTGCTTGACTCTTGGTTCTCTGGGTATCACTGCTGTGAAGAGGGAGATTACTCCTGAGTGATTCTTGACTCTTTGTTCTCTGGGTATCACTACTGTGATGAGGGAGATTACTCCTGAGTGCTTCTTGACCCTTGGATCTCTGGGTATCACTGCTGTGATGAGGGAGATTACTCCTGAGTGGTGCTTGACTCTTGGTTCTCTGGATATCACTGCTGTGAATAGGGAGATTACACCTGAGTGGTACTTGACTCTTGGTTCTCTAGATATCACTACTGTGATGAGGGAGATTACTCCTGAGTGGTTCTTGACTCTTGGTTCTTTGGGTATCACTGCTGTGAAGAGGGAGATTACTCCTAAGTGGTGATTGACTCTGGGTTCTCTGGGTATTACTGTTGTAACAAGGGAGATTACTCCTGAGTGGTTCTTGACTCTTGGTTCTCTGGGTATCACTGCTGTGTCAAGGGAGATTACACCTGAGTGGTTCTTGACTCTTGGTTCTCTGGTATCACTGCTGTGAAGAGGGAGATTACTCCTGAGTGGTTCTTGACTCTTGGATCTCTGGGTATCACTGCTGTGACGAGGGAGATTACTCCTGAGCGGTTCTTGACATTTGGTTCTCTGGGTATCACTACTGTGATGAGGGAGATTACTCCCGAGTGGTTCTTGACTCTTGGTTCTCTGGGTATCACTACTGTGATGAGGGAGATTACTCCTGAGTGGTGCTTGACTCTTGGTTCTCTGGGTATCACTGTAGTGACAACGGAGATTACTCCCAAGTGGGTTTATACTCTTGGTTCTCTGTCAATCACTGCTGTGAAAAGCGAGATTACACCTGAGTGGTGCTTGACTCTTGGTTCTCTAGGTATCACTACTGTGATGAGGGAGATTACTCCTGAGTGGTGCTTGACTCTTGGTTCACTGGGTATCACTGCTGTGAAGAGGGAGATTACTCCTGAGTGATTCTTGACTCTTGGTTCTCTGGGTATCACTGTTGTGATGAGGGAGATTACTCCTGAGTGCTTCTTGACTCTTGGTTCTCTGGGTATCACTGCTGTGATGAGGGAGATTACTCCTAAATGGTGCTTGACTCTTGGTTCTCTGGGTATCACTGCTGTGAAGAGGGAGATTACACCTGAGTGGTGCGTGACTCTTGGTTCTCTGGGTATCACTGCTGTGATGATGGAGATTACTCCTGAGTGGTGCTTGACTCTTGGTTCTCTGGGTATTACTGTTGTGACAAGGGAGATTACTCCTGAGTGGTGCTTGACTCTTGGTTCTCTGGGTATTACTGTTGTGACAAGGGAGATTACTCCTGAGTGGTGCTTGACGCTTGGTTCTCTGGGTATTACTGTTGTGACGAGGGAGATTACTCCTGAGTGGTTCTTGACTCTTGGTTCTCTGGGTATTACTGTTGTGACGAGGGAGATTACTCCTGAGTTCTTCTTGACTCTTGGTTCTCTGTGTATCACTGCTGTGAAGAGGGAGATTACTCCTGAATAGTTCTTGACTCTTGGTTCTCTAGGTATTACTACTGTGATGAGGGAGATTACTCCTGAGTGGGCTTGACTCTTGGTTCTCTGGGTATTACTACTGTGATGAGGGAGATTACTCCTGGGTAGTTCTTGACTCTTGGATCTCTGGGTATTACTGTTGTGACAAGGGAGATTTCTCCTGAGTGGTTCTTGACTCTTGGTTCTCTGGGTATCACTACTGTGATGAGGGAGATTACTCCTGAGTGGTGCTTGACTCTTGGTTCTCTGGGTATCACTGCAGTGACAACGGAGATTACTTCCAAGTGGTTTTTGACTCTTGGTTCTCTGGGTATTACTGTTGTGACAAGGGAGATTACTCCTGAGTGGTGCTTGACTCTTGGTTCTCTGGGTATTACTGTTGTGATGAGGGAGATTACTCCTGAGTGGTTCTTGACTCTTGGTTCTCTGGGTATTACTGTTGTGACGAGGGAGATTACTCCTGAGTTCTTCTTGACTCTTGGTTCTCTGTGTATCACTGCTGTGAAGAGGGAGATTACTCCTGAGTAGTTCTTGACTCTTGGTTCTCTAGGTATTACTACTGTGATGAGGGAGATTACTCCTGAGTGGGCTTGACTCTTGGTTCTCTGGGTATTACTACTGTGATGAGGGAGATTGCTCCTGAGTAGTTCTTGACTCTTAGTTCTCTGGGTGTTACTACTGTGATGAGGGAGATTACTCCTGAGTGGTGCTTGACTCTTGGTTCTCTGGGTATCACTACTGTGATGAGGGAGATTACTCCTGAGTGCTTCTTGACCCTTGGTTCTCTGGGTATCACTGCTGTGATGAGGGAGATTACTCGTGAGTGGTGCTTGACTCTTGGTTCTCTGGGTATCACTGCTGTGAAGAGGGAGATTACACCGGAGTGGTGCTTGACTCTTGGTTCTGTAGGTGTCACTACTGTGATGAGGGAGATTACTCCTGAGTGGTTCTTGACTCTTGGTTCTTTGGGTATCACTGCTGTGAAGAGCGAGATTACTCCTAAGTGGTGCTTGACTCTGGGTTCTCTGGGTATTACTGTTGTGACAAGGGAGATTACTCCTGAGTGGTTCTTGACTCTTGGTTCTCTGGGTATCACTACTGTGATGAGGGAGATTACTCCTGAGTGGTGCTTGACTCTTGGTTCTCTGGGTATCACTGCTGTGATGAGGGAGATTACTCCTGAGTGGTGCTTGACTCTTGGTTCTCTGGGTATCACTGCTGTAAAGAGGGAGATTACACCTGAGTGGTGCTTGACTCTTAGTTCTCTAGGTATCACTACTGTGATGAGGGAGATTACTCCTGAGTGGTTCTTGACTCTTGGTTCTTTGGGTATCACTGCTGTGAAGAGGGAGATTACTCCTGAGTGGTGCTTGACTCTGGGTTCTCTGGGTATTACTGTTGTGACAACAGAGATTACTTCCAAGTGGTTTTTGACTCTTGGTTCTCTGGGAATCACTGCTGTGAAAAGGGAGATTACACCTGAGTGGTGCTTGACTCTAGGTTCTCTAGGTATCACTACTGTGATGAGGGAGATTACTCCTGAGTGGTGCTTGACTCTTGGTTCTCTGGGTATCACTGCTGTGAAGAGGGAGATTACACCTGAGTGGTGCTTGACTCTAGGTTGTCTAGGTATCACTACTGTAATGAGGGAGATTACTCCTGAGTGGTGCTTGACTCTTGGTTCTCTGGGTATCACTGCTGTGAAGAGGGAGATTACACCTGAGTGGTGCTTGACTCTAGGTTCTCTAGGTATCACTACTGTGATGAGGGAGATTACTCCTGAGTGGTGCTTGACTCTTGGTTCTCTGGGTATCACTGCTGTGAAGAGGGAGATTACTCCTGAGTGGTGCTTGACTCTGGGTTCTCTGGGTATTACTGTTGTGACAACAGAGATTACTTCCAAGTGGTTTTTGACTCTTGGTTCTCTGTGAATCACTGCTGTGAAAAGGGAGATTACACCTGAGTGGTGCTTGACTCTAGGTTCTCTAGGTATCACTACTGTGATGAGGGAGATTACTCCTGAGTGGTGCTTGACTCTTGGTTCTCTGGGTATCACTGCTGTGAAGAGGGAGATTACTCCTAAGTGGTGCTTGACTCTGGGTTCTCTGGGTATTACTGCTGTGATGAGGGAGATTACTCCTAAATGGTGCTTGACTCTTGGTTCTCTAGGTATCACTACTGTGATGAGGGAGATTACTCCTGAGTGGTGCTTGACTCTTGGTTCACTGGGTATCACTGCTGTGAAGAGGGAGATTACTCCTGAGTGATTCTTGACTCTTGGTTCTCTGGGTATCACTGTTGTGATGAGGGAGATTACTCCTGAGTGGTTCTTGACTCTTGGTTCTCTGGGTATCACTGCTGTGATGAGGGAGATTACTCCTAAGTGGTGCTTGACTCTTGGTTCTCTGGGTATCACTGCTGTGATGAGGGAGATTACTCCTGAATGGTGCTTGACTATTGGTTCTCTGTGTATCACTGCTGTGACAAGGGAGATTACTCTTGAGTGGTTCTTGACTCTTGGTTCTCTGGGTATTACTGTTGTGACAAGGGAGATTACTCCTGAGTGGTTCTTGACTCTTGGTTCTCTGGGTATCACTACTGTGATGAGGGAGATTACTCCTGAGTGGTGCTTGACTCTTGGTTCTCTGGGTATTACTGTTGTGACAAGGGAGATTACTCCTGAGTGGTGCTTGACTCTTGGTTCTCTGGGTATCACTACTGTGATGAGGGAGATTACTCCTGAGTGGTGCTTGACTCTTGGTTCTCTGGGTATCACTGCAGTGACAACAGAGATTACTTCCAAGTGGTTTTTGACTCTTGGTTCTCTGGGAATCACTGCTGTGAAAAGGGAGATTACACCTGAGTGGTGCTTGACTCTTGGTTCTCTAGGTATCACTACTGTGATGAGGGAGATTACTCCTGAGTGGTGCTTGACTCTTGGTTCACTGGGTATCACTGCTGTGAAGAGGGAGATTACTCCTGAGTGATTCTTGACTCTTGGTTCTCTGGGTATCACTGTTGTGATGAGGGAGATTACTCCTGAGTGGTTCTTGACTCTTGGTTCTCTGGGTATCACTGCTGTGATGAGGGAGATTACTCCTAAGTGGTGCTTGACTCTTGGTTCTCTGGGTATCACTGCTGTGATGAGGGAGATTACTCCTGAATGGTGCTTGACTATTGGTTCTCTGTGTATCACTGCTGTGACAAGGGAGATTACTCTTGAGTGGTTCTTGACTCTTGGTTCTCTGGGTATTACTGTTGTGACAAGGGAGATTACTCCTGAGTGGTTCTTGACTCTTGGTTCTCTGGGTATCACTACTGTGATGAGGGAGATTACTCCTGAGTGGTGCTTGACTCTTGGTTCTCTGGGTATTACTGTTGTGACAAGGGAGATTACTCCTGAGTGGTGCTTTCCTCTTGGTTCTGTGGGTATCACTACTGTGATGAGGGAGATTACTTTGAGTGGTGCTTGACTCTTGGTTCTCTGGGCATCACTGCTGTGACAAGAGAGATTACTCCTGAGTGCTTCTTGACACTTACTTCTCTGGGAATCACTACTGTGATGAGGGAGATTACTCCTGAGTAGTTCTTGACTCTTGGTTCTATGGGTATTACTGTTGTGACAAGGGAGATTACTCCTGAGTAGTTCTTGACTCTTGGTTCTCTGGGTATCACTACTGTGATGAGGGAGATTACTCCTGAGTGGTGCTTGACTCTTGGTTCTCTGCGTATTACTACTGTGATGAGGGAGATTACTCCTGAGTGGTGCTTGACTCTTGGTTCTCTGGGTATTACTACTATGATGAGGGAGATTACTCCTGAGTAGTTCTTGACTCTTGGTTCTCTGGGTATTATTACTGTGATGAGGGAGATTACTCCTGAGAGGTGCTTGACTCTTGGTTCTCTGGGTATCACTGCTGTGAATAGGGAGATTACACCTGAGTGGTGCTTGACTCTTGGTTCTCTAGGTATCACTACTGTGATGAGGGAGATTACTCCTGAGTGGTTCTTGACTCTTAGTTCTTTGGGTATCACTGCTGTGAAGAGGGAGATTACTCCTAAGTGGTGATTGACTCTGGGTTCTCTGGGTATTACTGTTGTGACAAGGGAGATTACTCCTGAGTGGTTCTTGACTCTTGGTTCTCTGGGTATCACTACTGTGATGAGGGAGATTACTCCTGAGTGGTGCTTGACTCTTGGTTCTCTGGGTATCACTGCAGTGACAACGGAGATTACTCCCAAGTGGGTTTATACTCTTGGTTCTCTGTCAATCACTGCTGTGAAAAGGGAGATTACACCTGAGTGGTGCTTGACTCTTGGTTCTCTGGGTATCACTGCTGTGATGAGGGAGATTACTCCTAAGTGGTGCTTGACTCTTGGTTCTCTGGGTATCACTGCTGTGATGAGGGAGATTACTCCTGAATGGTGCTTGACTATTGGTTCTCTGTGTATCACTGCTGTGACAAGGGAGATTACTCTTGAGTGGTTCTTGACTCTTGGTTCTCTGGGTATTACTGTTGTGACAAGGGAGATTACTCCTGAGTGGTTCTTGACTCTTGGTTCTCTGGGTATCACTACTGTGATGAGGGAGATTACTCCTGAGTGGTGCTTGACTCTTGGTTCTCTGGGTATTACTGTTGTGACAAGGGAGATTACTCCTGAGTGGTGCTTTCCTCTTGGTTCTGTGGGTATCACTACTGTGATGAGGGAGATTACTTTGAGTGGTGCTTGACTCTTGGTTCTCTGGGCATCACTGCTGTGACAAGAGAGATTACTCCTGAGTGCTTCTTGACACTTACTTCTCTGGGAATCACTACTGTGATGAGGGAGATTACTCCTGAGTAGTTCTTGACTCTTGGTTCTATGGGTATTACTGTTGTGACAAGGGAGATTACTCCTGAGTAGTTCTTGACTCTTGGTTCTCTGGGTATCACTACTGTGATGAGGGAGATTACTCCTGAGTGGTGCTTGACTCTTGGTTCTCTGCGTATTACTACTGTGATGAGGGAGATTACTCCTGAGTGGTGCTTGACTCTTGGTTCTCTGGGTATTACTACTATGATGAGGGAGATTACTCCTGAGTAGTTCTTGACTCTTGGTTCTCTGGGTATTATTACTGTGATGAGGGAGATTACTCCTGAGAGGTGCTTGACTCTTGGTTCTCTGGGTATCACCGCTGTGAATAGGGAGATTACACCTGAGTGGTGCTTGACTCTTGGTTCTCTAGGTATCACTACTGTGATGAGGGAGATTACTCCTGAGTGGTTCTTGACTCTTAGTTCTTTGGGTATCACTGCTGTGAAGAGGGAGATTACTCCTAAGTGGTGATTGACTCTGGGTTCTCTGGGTATTACTGTTGTGACAAGGGAGATTACTCCTGAGTGGTTCTTGACTCTTGGTTCTCTGGGTATCACTACTGTGATGAGGGAGATTACTCCTGAGTGGTGCTTGACTCTTGGTTCTCTGGGTATCACTGCAGTGACAACGGAGATTACTCCCAAGTGGGTTTATACTCTTGGTTCTCTGTCAATCACTGCTGTGAAAAGGGAGATTACACCTGAGTGGTGCTTGACTCTTGGTTCTCTAGGTATCACTACTGTGATGAGGGAGATTACTCCTGAGTGGTGCTTGACTCTTGGTTCACTGGGTATCACTGCTGTGAAGAGGGAGATTACTCCTGAGTGATTCTTGACTCTTGGTTCTCTGGGTATCACTGTTGTGATGAGGGAGATTACTCCTGAGTGCTTCTTGACTCTTGGTTCTCTGGGTATCACTGCTGTGATGAGGGAGATTACTCCTAAATGGTGCTTGACTCTTGGTTCTCTGGGTATCACTGCTGTGAAGAGGGAGATTACACCTGAGTGGTGCTTGACTCTTGGTTCTCTGGGTATCACTGCTGTGAAGAGGGAGATTACTCCTGAATAGTTCTTGACTCTTGGTTCTCTAGGTATTACTACTGTGATGAGGGAGATTACTCCTGAGTGGGCTTGACTCTTGGTTCTCTGGGTATTACTACTGTGATGAGGGAGATTACTCCTGAGTAGTTCTTGACTCTTGGTTCTCTGGTTATTACTACTGTGATGAGGGAGATTACTCCTGAGTGGTGCTTGACTCTTGGTTCTCTGGGTATTACTACTGTGATGAGGGAGATTACTCCTGAGTAGTTCTTGACTCTTGGTTCTCTGGTTATTACTACTGTGATGAGGGAGATTACTCCTGAGTGGTGCTTGACTCTTGGTTCTCTGGGTATCACTGCTGTGAAGAGGGAGATTACTCCTGAGTGGTGCTTGACTTTTGGTTCTCTGGGTATTACTGTTGTGACGAGGGAGATTACTCCTGAGTGCTTCTTGACTCTTGGTTCTCTGTGTATCACTGCTGTGAAGAGGGAGATTACTCCTGAGTATTTCTTGACTCTTGGTTCTCTAGGTATTACTACTGTGATGAGGGAGATTACTCCTGAGTGGTGCTTGACTCTTGGTTCTCTGGGTATTACTACTGTGATGAGGGAGATTACTCCTGAGTAGTTCTTGACTCTTGGTTCTCTGGTTATTACTACTGTGATGAGGGAGATTACTCCTGAGTGGTGCTTGACTCTTGGTTCTCTGGGTATCACTGCTGTGAAGAGGGAGATTACTCCTGAGTGATTCTTGACTCTTGGTTCTCTGGGTATCACTACTGTGATGAGGGAGATTACTCCTGAGTGCTTCTTGACCCTTGGATCTCTGGGTATCACTGCTGTGATGAGGGAGATTACTCCTGAGTGGTGCTTGACTCTTGGTTCTCTGGATATCACTGCTGTGAATAGGGAGATTACACCTGAGTGGTACTTGACTCTTGGTTCTCTAGATATCACTACTGTGATGAGGGAGATTACTCCTGAGTGGTTCTTGACTCTTGGTTCTTTGGGTATCACTGCTGTGAAGAGGGAGATTACTCCTAAGTGGTGATTGACTCTGGGTTCTCTGGGTATTACTGTTGTAACAAGGGAGATTACTCCTGAGTGGTTCTTGACTCTTGGTTCTCTGGGTATCACTGCTGTGTCAAGGGAGATTACACCTGAGTGGTTCTTGACTCTTGGTTCTCTGGTATCACTGCTGTGAAGAGGGAGATTACTCCTGAGTAGTTCTTGACTCTTGGATCTCTGGGTATCACTGCTGTGACGAGGGAGATTACTCCTGAGCGGTTCTTGACATTTGGTTCTCTGGGTATCACTACTGTGATGAGGGAGATTACTCCCGAGTGGTTCTTGACTCTTGGTTCTCTGGGTATCACTACTGTGATGAGGGAGATTACTCCTGAGTGGTGCTTGACTCTTGGTTCTCTGGGTATCACTGCAGTGACAACGGAGATTACTCCCAAGTGGGTTTATACTCTTGGTTCTCTGTCAATCACTGCTGTGAAAAGCGAGATTACACCTGAGTGGTGCTTGACTCTTGGTTCTCTAGGTATCACTACTGTGATGAGGGAGATTACTCCTGAGTGGTGCTTGACTCTTGGTTCACTGGGTATCACTGCTGTGAAGAGGGAGATTACTCCTGAGTGATTCTTGACTCTTGGTTCTCTGGGTATCACTGTTGTGATGAGGGAGATTACTCCTGAGTGCTTCTTGACTCTTGGTTCTCTGGGTATCACTGCTGTGATGAGGGAGATTACTCCTAAATGGTGCTTGACTCTTGGTTCTCTGGGTATCACTGCTGTGAAGAGGGAGATTACACCTGAGTGGTGCGTGACTCTTGGTTCTCTGGGTATCACTGCTGTGATGATGGAGATTACTCCTGAGTGGTGCTTGACTCTTGGTTCTCTGGGTATTACTGTTGTGACAAGGGAGATTACTCCTGAGTGGTGCTTGACTCTTGGTTCTCTGGGTATTACTGTTGTGACAAGGGAGATTACTCCTGAGTGGTGCTTGACGCTTGGTTCTCTGGGTATTACTGTTGTGACGAGGGAGATTACTCCTGAGTGGTTCTTGACTCTTGGTTCTCTGGGTATTACTGTTGTGACGAGGGAGATTACTCCTGAGTTCTTCCTGACTCTTGGTTCTCTGTGTATCACTGCTGTGAAGAGGGAGATTACTCCTGAATAGTTCTTGACTCTTGGTTCTCTAGGTATTACTACTGTGATGAGGGAGATTACTCCTGAGTGGGCTTGACTCTTGGTTCTCTGGGTATTACTACTGTGATGAGGGAGATTACTCCTGGGTAGTTCTTGACTCTTGGATCTCTGGGTATTACTGTTGTGACAAGGGAGATTTCTCCTGAGTGGTTCTTGACTCTTGGTTCTCTGGGTATCACTACTGTGATGAGGGAGATTACTCCTGAGTGGTGCTTGACTCTTGGTTCTCTGGGTATCACTGCAGTGACAACGGAGATTACTTCCAAGTGGTTTTTGACTCTTGGTTCTCTGGGTATTACTGTTGTGACAAGGGAGATTACTCCTGAGTGGTGCTTGACTCTTGGTTCTCTGGGTATTACTGTTGTGATGAGGGAGATTACTCCTGAGTGGTTCTTGACTCTTGGTTCTCTGGGTATTACTGTTGTGACGAGGGAGATTACTCCTGAGTTCTTCTTGACTCTTGGTTCTCTGTGTATCACTGCTGTGAAGAGGGAGATTACTCCTGAGTAGTTCTTGACTCTTGGTTCTCTAGGTATTACTACTGTGATGAGGGAGATTACTCCTGAGTGGGCTTGACTCTTGGTTCTCTGGGTATTACTACTGTGATGAGGGAGATTGCTCCTGAGTAGTTCTTGACTCTTAGTTCTCTGGGTGTTACTACTGTGATGAGGGAGATTACTCCTGAGTGGTGCTTGACTCTTGGTTCTCTGGGTATCACTACTGTGATGAGGGAGATTACTCCTGAGTGCTTCTTGACCCTTGGTTCTCTGGGTATCACTGCTGTGATGAGGGAGATTACTCGTGAGTGGTGCTTGACTCTTGGTTCTCTGGGTATCACTGCTGTGAAGAGGGAGATTACACCGGAGTGGTGCTTGACTCTTGGTTCTGTAGGTGTCACTACTGTGATGAGGGAGATTACTCCTGAGTGGTTCTTGACTCTTGGTTCTTTGGGTATCACTGCTGTGAAGAGCGAGATTACTCCTAAGTGGTGCTTGACTCTGGGTTCTCTGGGTATTACTGTTGTGACAAGGGAGATTACTCCTGAGTGGTTCTTGACTCTTGGTTCTCTGGGTATCACTACTGTGATGAGGGAGATTACTCCTGAGTGGTGCTTGACTCTTGGTTCTCTGGGTATCACTGCTGTGATGAGGGAGATTACTCCTGAGTGGTGCTTGACTCTTGGTTCTCTGGGTATCACTGCTGTGAAGAGGGAGATTACACCTGAGTGGTGCTTGACTCTTAGTTCTCTAGGTATCACTACTGTGATGAGGGAGATTACTCCTGAGTGGTTCTTGACTCTTGGTTCTTTGGGTATCACTGCTGTGAAGAGGGAGATTACTCCTGAGTGGTGCTTGACTCTGGGTTCTCTGGGTATTACTGTTGTGACAACAGAGATTACTTCCAAGTGGTTTTTGACTCTTGGTTCTCTGGGAATCACTGCTGTGAAAAGGGAGATTACACCTGAGTGGTGCTTGACTCTAGGTTCTCTAGGTATCACTACTGTGATGAGGGAGATTACTCCTGAGTGGTGCTTGACTCTTGGTTCTCTGGGTATCACTGCTGTGAAGAGGGAGATTACACCTGAGTGGTGCTTGACTCTAGGTTCTCTAGGTATCACTACTGTAATGAGGGAGATTACTCCTGAGTGGTGCTTGACTCTTGGTTCTCTGGGTATCACTGCTGTGAAGAGGGAGATTACACCTGAGTGGTGCTTGACTCTAGGTTCTCTAGGTATCACTACTGTGATGAGGGAGATTACTCCTGAGTGGTGCTTGACTCTTGGTTCTCTGGGTATCACTGCTGTGAAGAGGGAGATTACTCCTGAGTGGTGCTTGACTCTGGGTTCTCTGGGTATTACTGTTGTGACAACAGAGATTACTTCCAAGTGGTTTTTGACTCTTGGTTCTCTGTGAATCACTGCTGTGAAAAGGGAGATTACACCTGAGTGGTGCTTGACTCTAGGTTCTCTAGGTATCACTACTGTGATGAGGGAGATTACTCCTGAGTGGTGCTTGACTCTTGGTTCTCTGGGTATCACTGCTGTGAAGAGGGAGATTACTCCTAAGTGGTGCTTGACTCTGGGTTCTCTGGGTATTACTGCTGTGATGAGGGAGATTACTCCTAAATGGTGCTTGACTCTTGGTTCTCTAGGTATCACTACTGTGATGAGGGAGATTACTCCTGAGTGGTGCTTGACTCTTGGTTCACTGGGTATCACTGCTGTGAAGAGGGAGATTACTCCTGAGTGATTCTTGACTCTTGGTTCTCTGGGTATCACTGTTGTGATGAGGGAGATTACTCCTGAGTGGTTCTTGACTCTTGGTTCTCTGGGTATCACTGCTGTGATGAGGGAGATTACTCCTAAGTGGTGCTTGACTCTTGGTTCTCTGGGTATCACTGCTGTGATGAGGGAGATTACTCCTGAATGGTGCTTGACTATTGGTTCTCTGTGTATCACTGCTGTGACAAGGGAGATTACTCTTGAGTGGTTCTTGACTCTTGGTTCTCTGGGTATTACTGTTGTGACAAGGGAGATTACTCCTGAGTGGTTCTTGACTCTTGGTTCTCTGGGTATCACTACTGTGATGAGGGAGATTACTCCTGAGTGGTGCTTGACTCTTGGTTCTCTGGGTATTACTGTTGTGACAAGGGAGATTACTCCTGAGTGGTGCTTGACTCTTGGTTCTCTGGGTATCACTACTGTGATGAGGGAGATTACTCCTGAGTGGTGCTTGACTCTTGGTTCTCTGGGTATCACTGCAGTGACAACAGAGATTACTTCCAAGTGGTTTTTGACTCTTGGTTCTCTGGGAATCACTGCTGTGAAAAGGGAGATTACACCTGAGTGGTGCTTGACTCTTGGTTCTCTAGGTATCACTACTGTGATGAGGGAGATTACTCCTGAGTGGTGCTTGACTCTTGGTTCACTGGGTATCACTGCTGTGAAGAGGGAGATTACTCCTGAGTGATTCTTGACTCTTGGTTCTCTGGGTATCACTGTTGTGATGAGGGAGATTACTCCTGAGTGGTTCTTGACTCTTGGTTCTCTGGGTATCACTGCTGTGATGAGGGAGATTACTCCTAAGTGGTGCTTGACTCTTGGTTCTCTGGGTATCACTGCTGTGATGAGGGAGATTACTCCTGAATGGTGCTTGACTATTGGTTCTCTGTGTATCACTGCTGTGACAAGGGAGATTACTCTTGAGTGGTTCTTGACTCTTGGTTCTCTGGGTATTACTGTTGTGACAAGGGAGATTACTCCTGAGTGGTTCTTGACTCTTGGTTCTCTGGGTATCACTACTGTGATGAGGGAGATTACTCCTGAGTGGTGCTTGACTCTTGGTTCTCTGGGTATTACTGTTGTGACAAGGGAGATTACTCCTGAGTGGTGCTTTCCTCTTGGTTCTGTGGGTATCACTACTGTGATGAGGGAGATTACTTTGAGTGGTGCTTGACTCTTGGTTCTCTGGGCATCACTGCTGTGACAAGAGAGATTACTCCTGAGTGCTTCTTGACACTTACTTCTCTGGGAATCACTACTGTGATGAGGGAGATTACTCCTGAGTAGTTCTTGACTCTTGGTTCTATGGGTATTACTGTTGTGACAAGGGAGATTACTCCTGAGTAGTTCTTGACTCTTGGTTCTCTGGGTATCACTACTGTGATGAGGGAGATTACTCCTGAGTGGTGCTTGACTCTTGGTTCTCTGCGTATTACTACTGTGATGAGGGAGATTACTCCTGAGTAGTTCTTGACTCTTGGTTCTATGGGTATTACTGTTGTGACAAGGGAGATTACTCCTGAGTAGTTCTTGACTCTTGGTTCTCTGGGTATCACTACTGTGATGAGGGAGATTACTCCTGAGTGGTGCTTGACTCTTGGTTCTCTGCGTATTACTACTGTGATGAGGGAGATTACTCCTGAGTGGTGCTTGACTCTTGGTTCTCTGGGTATTAATACTATGATGAGGGAGATTACTCCTGAGTAGTTCTTGACTCTTGGTTCTCTGGGTATTATTACTGTGATGAGGGAGATTACTCCTGAGAGGTGCTTGACTCTTGGTTCTCTGGGTATCACTGCTGTGAATAGGGAGATTACACCTGAGTGGTGCTTGACTCTTGGTTCTCTAGGTATCACTACTGTGATGAGGGAGATTACTCCTGAGTGGTGCTTGACTCTTGGTTCACTGGGTATCACTGCTGTGAAGAGGGAGATTACTCCTGAGTGATTCTTGACTCTTGGTTCTCTGGGTATCACTGTTGTGATGAGGGAGATTACTCCTGAGTGGTTCTTGACTCTTGGTTCTCTGGGTATCACTGCTGTGATGAGGGAGATTACTCCTAAGTGGTGCTTGACTCTTGGTTCTCTGGGTATCACTGCTGTGATGAGGGAGATTACTCCTGAATGGTGCTTGACTATTGGTTCTCTGTGTATCACTGCTGTGACAAGGGAGATTACTCTTGAGTGGTTCTTGACTCTTGGTTCTCTGGGTATTACTGTTGTGACAAGGGAGATTACTCCTGAGTGGTTCTTGACTCTTGGTTCTCTGGGTATCACTACTGTGATGAGGGAGATTACTCCTGAGTGGTGCTTGACTCTTGGTTCTCTGGGTATTACTGTTGTGACAAGGGAGATTACTCCTGAGTGGTGCTTTCCTCTTGGTTCTGTGGGTATCACTACTGTGATGAGGGAGATTACTTTGAGTGGTGCTTGACTCTTGGTTCTCTGGGCATCACTGCTGTGACAAGAGAGATTACTCCTGAGTGCTTCTTGACACTTACTTCTCTGGGAATCACTACTGTGATGAGGGAGATTACTCCTGAGTAGTTCTTGACTCTTGGTTCTATGGGTATTACTGTTGTGACAAGGGAGATTACTCCTGAGTAGTTCTTGACTCTTGGTTCTCTGGGTATCACTACTGTGATGAGGGAGATTACTCCTGAGTGGTGCTTGACTCTTGGTTCTCTGCGTATTACTACTGTGATGAGGGAGATTACTCCTGAGTGGTGCTTGACTCTTGGTTCTCTGGGTATTAATACTATGATGAGGGAGATTACTCCTGAGTAGTTCTTGACTCTTGGTTCTCTGGGTATTATTACTGTGATGAGGGAGATTACTCCTGAGAGGTGCTTGACTCTTGGTTCTCTGGGTATCACTGCTGTGAATAGGGAGATTACACCTGAGTGGTGCTTGACTCTTGGTTCTCTAGGTATCACTACTGTGATGAGGGAGATTACTCCTGAGTGGTTCTTGACTCTTAGTTCTTTGGGTATCACTGCTGTGAAGAGGGAGATTACTCCTAAGTGGTGATTGACTCTGGGTTCTCTGGGTATTACTGTTGTGACAAGGGAGATTACTCCTGAGTGGTTCTTGACTCTTGGTTCTCTGGGTATCACTACTGTGATGAGGGAGATTACTCCTGAGTGGTGCTTGACTCTTGGTTCTCTGGGTATCACTGCAGTGACAACGGAGATTACTCCCAAGTGGGTTTATACTCTTGGTTCTCTGTCAATCACTGCTGTGAAAAGGGAGATTACACCTGAGTGGTGCTTGACTCTTGGTTCTCTGGGTATCACTGCTGTGATGAGGGAGATTACTCCTAAGTGGTGCTTGACTCTTGGTTCTCTGGGTATCACTGCTGTGATGAGGGAGATTACTCCTGAATGGTGCTTGACTATTGGTTCTCTGTGTATCACTGCTGTGACAAGGGAGATTACTCTTGAGTGGTTCTTGACTCTTGGTTCTCTGGGTATTACTGTTGTGACAAGGGAGATTACTCCTGAGTGGTTCTTGACTCTTGGTTCTCTGGGTATCACTACTGTGATGAGGGAGATTACTCCTGAGTGGTGCTTGACTCTTGGTTCTCTGGGTATTACTGTTGTGACAAGGGAGATTACTCCTGAGTGGTGCTTTCCTCTTGGTTCTGTGGGTATCACTACTGTGATGAGGGAGATTACTTTGAGTGGTGCTTGACTCTTGGTTCTCTGGGCATCACTGCTGTGACAAGAGAGATTACTCCTGAGTGCTTCTTGACACTTACTTCTCTGGGAATCACTACTGTGATGAGGGAGATTACTCCTGAGTAGTTCTTGACTCTTGGTTCTATGGGTATTACTGTTGTGACAAGGGAGATTACTCCTGAGTAGTTCTTGACTCTTGGTTCTCTGGGTATCACTACTGTGATGAGGGAGATTACTCCTGAGTGGTGCTTGACTCTTGGTTCTCTGCGTATTACTACTGTGATGAGGGAGATTACTCCTGAGTAGTTCTTGACTCTTGGTTCTCTGGGTATTATTACTGTGATGAGGGAGATTACTCCTGAGAGGTGCTTGACTCTTGGTTCTCTGGGTATCACCGCTGTGAATAGGGAGATTACACCTGAGTGGTGCTTGACTCTTGGTTCTCTAGGTATCACTACTGTGATGAGGGAGATTACTCCTGAGTGGTTCTTGACTCTTAGTTCTTTGGGTATCACTGCTGTGAAGAGGGAGATTACTCCTAAGTGGTGATTGACTCTGGGTTCTCTGGGTATTACTGTTGTGACAAGGGAGATTACTCCTGAGTGGTTCTTGACTCTTGGTTCTCTGGGTATCACTACTGTGATGAGGGAGATTACTCCTGAGTGGTGCTTGACTCTTGGTTCTCTGGGTATCACTGCAGTGACAACGGAGATTACTCCCAAGTGGGTTTATACTCTTGGTTCTCTGTCAATCACTGCTGTGAAAAGGGAGATTACACCTGAGTGGTGCTTGACTCTTGGTTCTCTAGGTATCACTACTGTGATGAGGGAGATTACTCCTGAGTGGTGCTTGACTCTTGGTTCACTGGGTATCACTGCTGTGAAGAGGGAGATTACTCCTGAGTGATTCTTGACTCTTGGTTCTCTGGGTATCACTGTTGTGATGAGGGAGATTACTCCTGAGTGCTTCTTGACTCTTGGTTCTCTGGGTATCACTGCTGTGATGAGGGAGATTACTCCTAAATGGTGCTTGACTCTTGGTTCTCTGGGTATCACTGCTGTGAAGAGGGAGATTACACCTGAGTGGTGCTTGACTCTTGGTTCTCTGGGTATCACTGCTGTGAAGAGGGAGATTACTCCTGAATAGTTCTTGACTCTTGGTTCTCTAGGTATTACTACTGTGATGAGGGAGATTACTCCTGAGTGGGCTTGACTCTTGGTTCTCTGGGTATTACTACTGTGATGAGGGAGGTTGCTCCTGAGTAGTTCTTGACTCTTAGTTCTCTGGGTCTTACTACTGTGATGAGGGAGATTACTCCTGAGTGGTGCTTGACTCTTGGTTCTCTGGGTATCACTATGTGATCAGGGAGATTACTCCTGAGTGCTTCTTGACCCTTGGTTCTCTGGGTATCACTACTGTGATGAGGGAGATTACTCCTGAGTGGTGCTTGACTCTTGGTTCTCTGGGTATCACTACTGTGAAGAGGGGTATTACACCGGAGTGGTTCTTGACTCTTGGTTCTGTAGGTGTCACTACTGTGATGAGGGAGATTACTCCTGAGTGGTTCTTGACTCTTGGTTCTTTGGGTATCACTGCTGTGAAGAGGGAGATTACTCCTAAGTGGTGCTTGACTCTGGGTTCTCTGGGTATTACTGTTGTGACAAGGGAGATTACTCCTGAGTGGTTCTTGACTCTTGGTTCTCTGGGTATCACTACTGTGATGAGGGAGATTACTCCTGAGTGGTGCTTGACTCTTGGTTCTCTGGGTATCACTGCTGTGATGAGGGAGATTACCCCTGAGTGGTGCTTGACTCTTGGTTCTCTGGGTATCACTGCTGTGAAGAGGGAGATTACACCTGAGTGGTGCTTGACTCTTGGTTCTCTAGGTATCACTACTGTGATGAGGGAGATTACTCCTGAGTGGTTCTTGACTCTTGGTTCTTTGGGTATCACTGCTGTGAAGAGGGAGATTACTCCTAAGTGGTGCTTGACGCTGGGTTCTCTGGGTATTACTGTTGTGACAAGGGAGATTACTCCTGAGTGGTTCTTGACTCTTGGTTCTCTGGGTATCACTACTGTGATGAGGGAGATTACTCTTGAGTGGTGCTTGACTCTTGGTTCTCTGAGTATCACTGCAGTGACAACAGAGATTACTTCCAAGTGGTTTTTGACTCTTGGTTCTCTGGGAATCACTGCTGTGAAAAGGGAGATTACACCTGAGTGGTGCTTGACTCTTGGTTCTCTAGGTATCACTACTGTGATGAGGGAGATTACTCCTGAGTGGTGCTTGACTCTTGGTTCACTGGGTATCACTGCTTCGAAGAGGGAGATTACTCCTGAGTGATTCTTGACTCTTGGTTCTCTGGGTATCACTGTTGTGATGAGGGAGATTACTCCTGAGTGGTTCTTGACTCTTGGTTCTCTGGGTTTCACTGCTGTGAATAGGGAGATTACACCTGAGTGGTACTTGACTCTTAGTTCTCTAGGTATCACTACTGTGATGAGGGAGATTACTCCTGAGTGGTTCTTGACTCTTGGTTCTTTGGGTATCACTGCTGTGAAGAGGGAGATTACTCCTAAGTGGTGATTGACTCTGGGTTCTCTGGGTATTACTGTTGTGACAAGGGAGATTACTCCTGAGTGGTTCTTGACTCTTGGTTCTCTGGGTATCACTGCTGTGTCAAGGGAGATTACACCTGAGTGGTTCTTGACTCTTGGTTCTCTGGGTATCACTGCTGTGAAGAGGGAGATTACTCCTTAGTGGTTCTTGACTCTTGGATCTCTGGGTATCACTGCTGTGACGAGGGAGATTACTCCTGAGTGGTTCTTGACATTTGGTTCTCTGGGTATCACTACTGTGATGAGGGAGATTACTCCCGAGTGGTTCTTGACTCTTGGTTCTCTGGGTATCGCTACTGTGATGAGGGAGATTACTCCTGAGTGGTGCTTGACTCTTGGTTCTCTGGGTATCACTGCAGTGACAACGGAGATTACTCCCAAGTGGGTTTAAACTCTTGGTTCTCTGTCAATCACTGCTGTGAAAAGGGAGATTACACCTGAGTGGTGCTTGACTCTTGGTTCTCTAGGTATCACTACTGTGATGAGGGAGATTACTCCTGAGTGGTGCTTGACTCTTGGTTCACTGGGTATCACTGCTGTGAAGAGGGAGATTACTCCTGAGTGATTCTTGACTCTTGGTTCTCTGGGTATCACTGTTGTGATGAGGGAGATTAATCCTGAGTACTTCTTGACTCTTGGTTCTCTGGGTATCACTACTGTGATGAGGGAGATTACTCCTGAGTGGTGCTTGACTCTTGGTTCTCTGGGTATCACTGCAGTGACAACGGAGATTACTCCCAAGTGGGTTTATACTCTTGGTTCTCTGTCAATCACTGCTGTGAAAAGGGAGATTACACCTGAGTGGTGCTTGACTCTTGGTTCTCTAGGTATCACTACTGTGATGAGGGAGATTACTCCTGAGTGGTGCTTGACTCTTGGTTCACTGGGTATCACTGCTGTGAAGAGGGAGATTACTCCTGAGTGATTCTTGACTCTTGGTTCTCTGGGTATCACTGCTGTGAAGAGGGAGATTACACCTGAGTGGTGCTTGACTCTTGGTTCTCTGGGTATCACTGCTGTGATGAGGGAGATTACTCCTGAGTGGTGCTTGACTCTTGGTTCTCTGGGTATTACTGTTGTGACAAGGGAGATTACTCCTGAGTGGTGCTTGACTCTTGGTTCTCTGGGTATTACTGTTGTGACGAGGGAGATTACTCCTGAGTGGTGCTTGACGCTTGGTTCTCTGGGTATTACTGTTGTGACGAGGGAGATTACTCCTGAGTGGTTCTTGACTCTTGGTTCTCTGGGTATTACTGTTGTGACGAGGGAGATTACTCCTGAGTTCTTCTTGACTCTTGGTTCTCTGTGTATCACTGCTGTGAAGAGGGAGATTACTCCTGAATAGTTCTTGACTCTTGGTTCTCTAGGTATTACTACTGTGATGAGGGAGATTACTCCTGAGTGGGCTTGACTCTTGGTTCTCTGGGTATTACTACTGTGATGAGGGAGATTACTCCTGGGTAGTTCTTGACTCTTGGTTCTCTGGGTATTACTGTTGTGACAAGGGAGATTACTCCTGAGTGGTTCTTGACTCTTGGTTCTCTGGGTATCACTACTGTGATGAGGGAGATTACTCCTGAGTGGTGCTTGACTCTTGGTTCTCTGGGTATCACTGCAGTGACAACGGAGATTACTTCCAAGTGGTTTTTGACTCTTGGTTCTCTGGGTATTACTGTTGTGACAAGGGAGATTACTCCTGAGTGGTGCTTGACTCTTGGTTCTCTGGGTATTACTGTTGTGATGAGGGAGATTACTCCTGAGTGGTTCTTGACTCTTGGTTTTCTGGGTATTACTGTTGTGACGAGGGAGATTACTCCTGAGTTCTTCTTGACTCTTGGTTCTCTGTGTATCACTGCTGTGAAGAGGGAGATTACTCCTGAGTAGTTCTTGACTCTTGGTTCTCTAAGTATTACTACTGTGATGAGGGAGATTACTCCTGAGTGGGCTTGACTCTTGGTTCTCTGGGTATTACTACTGTGATGAGGGAGATTGCTCCTGAGTAGTTCTTGACTCTTAGTTCTCTGGGTGTTACTACTGTGATGAGGGAGATTACTCCTGAGTGGTGCTTGACTCTTGGTTCTCTGGGTATCACTACTGTGATGAGGGAGATTACTCCTGAGTGCTTCTTGACCCTTGGTTCTCTGGGTATCACTCCTGTGATGAGGGAGATTACTCGTGAGTGGTGCTTGACTCTTGGTTCTCTGGGTATCACTGCTGTGAAGAGGGAGATTACACCGGAGTGGTGCTTGACTCTTGGTTCTGTAGGTGTCACTACTGTGATGAGGGAGATTACTCCTGAGTGGTTCTTGACTCTTGGTTCTTTGGGTATCACTGCTGTGAAGAGGGATATTACTCCTAAGTGGTGCTTGACTCTGGGTTCTCTGGGTATTACTGTTGTGACAAGGGAGATTACTCCTGAGTGGTTCTTGACTCTTGGTTCTCTGGGTATCACTACTGTGATGAGGGAGATTACTCCTGAGTGGTGCTTGACTCTTGGTTCTCTGGGTATCACTGCTGTGATGAGGGAGATTACTCCTGAGTGGTGCTTGACTCTTGGTTCTCTGGGTATCACTGCTGTGAAGAGGGAGATTACACCTGAGTGGTGCTTGACTCTTAGTTCTCTAGGTATCACTACTGTGATGAGGGAGATTACTCCTGAGTGGTTCTTGACTCTTGGTTCTTTGGGTATCACTGCTGTGAAGAGGGAGATTACTCCTAAGTGGTGCTTGACTCTGGGTTCTCTGGGTATTACTGTTGTGACAAGGGAGATTACTCCTGAGTGGTTCTTGACTCTTGGTTCTCTGGGTATCACTACTGTGATGAGGGAGATTACTCCTGAGTGGTGCTTGACTCTTGGTTCTCTGGGTATCACTGCAGTGACAACAGAGATTACTTCCAAGTGGTTTTTGACTCTTGGTTCTCTGGGAATCACTGCTGTGAAAAGGGAGATTACACCTGAGTGGTGCTTGACTCTAGGTTCTCTAGGTATCACTACTGTGATGAGGGAGATTACTCCTGAGTGGTGCTTGACTCTTGGTTCACTGGGTATCACTGCTGTGAAGAGGGAGATTACTCCTGAGTGATTCTTGACTCTTGGTTCTCTGGGTATCACTGTTGTGATGAGGGAGATTACTCCTGAGTGGTTCTTGACTCTTGGTTCTCTGGGTATCACTGCTGTGATGAGGGAGATTACTCCTAAGTGGTGCTTGACTCTTGGTTCTCTGGGTATCACTGCTGTGATGAGGGAGATTACTCCTGAATGGTGCTTGACTATTGGTTCTCTGTGTATCACTGCTGTGACAAGGGAGATTACTCTTGAGTGGTTCTTGACTCTTGGTTCTCTGGGTATTACTGTTGTGACAAGGGAGATTACTCCTGAGTGGTTCTTGACTCTTGGTTCTCTGGGTATCACTACTGTGATGAGGGAGATTACTCCTGAGTGGTGCTTGACTCTTGGTTCTCTGGGTATTACTGTTGTGACAAGGGAGATTACTCCTGAGTGGTGCTTTCCTCTTGGTTCTGTGGGTATCACTACTGTGATGAGGGAGATTACTTTGAGTGGTGCTTGACTCTTGGTTCTCTGGGCATCACTGCTGTGACAAGAGAGATTACTCCTGAGTGCTTCTTGACACTTACTTCTCTGGGAATCACTACTGTGATGAGGGAGATTACTCCTGAGTAGTTCTTGACTCTTGGTTCTATGGGTATTACTGTTGTGACAAGGGAGATTACTCCTGAGTAGTTCTTGACTCTTGGTTCTCTGGGTATCACTACTGTGATGAGGGAGATTACTCCTGAGTGGTGCTTGACTCTTGGTTCTCTGGGTATTACTACTGTGATGAGGGAGATTACTCCTGAGTGGTGCTTGACTCTTGGTTCTCTGGGTATTACTACTATGATGAGGGAGATTACTCCTGAGTAGTTCTTGACTCTTGGTTCTCTGGGTATTATTACTGTGATGAGGGAGATTACTCCTGAAAGGTGCTTGACTTTTGGTTCTCTGGGTATCACTGCTGTGAATAGGGAGATTACACCTGAGTGGTGCTTGACTCTTGGTTCTCTAGGTATCACTACTGTGATGAGGGAGATTACTCCTGAGTGGTTCTTGACTCTTGGTTCTTTGGGTATCACTGCTGTGAAGAGGGAGATTACTCCTAAGTGGTGATTGACTCTGGGTTCTCTGGGTATTACTGTTGTGACAAGGGAGATTACTCCTGAGTGGTTCTTGACTCTTGGTTCTCTGGGTATCACTACTGTGATGAGGGAGATTACTCCTGAGTGGTGCTTGACTCTTGGTTCTCTGGGTATCACTGCAGTGACAACGGAGATTACTCCCAAGTGGGTTTATACTCTTGGTTCTCTGTCAATCACTGCTGTGAAAAGGGAGATTACACCTGAGTGGTGCTTGACTCTTGGTTCTCTAGGTATCACTACTGTGATGAGGGAGATTACTCCTGAGTGGTGCTTGACTCTTGGTTCACTGGGTATCACTGCTGTGAAGAGGGAGATTACTCCTGAGTGATTCTTGACTCTTGGTTCTCTGGGTATCACTGTTGTGATGAGGGAGATTACTCCTGAGTGCTTCTTGACTCTTGGTTCTCTGGGTATCACTGCTGTGATGAGGAAGATTACTCCTAAATGGTGCTTGACTCTTGGTTCTCTGGGTATCACTGCTGTGAAGAGGGAGATTACACCTGAGTGGTGCTTGACTGTTGGTTCTCTGGGTATCACTGCTGTGAAGAGGGAGATTACTCCTGAATAGTTCTTGACTCTTGGTTCTCTAGGTATTACTACTGTGATGAGGGAGATTACTCCTGAGTGGGCTTGACTCTTGGTTCTCTGGGTATTACTACTGTGACGAGGGAGATTACTCCTGGGTAGTTCTTGGTTCTCTGGGTATTACTGTTGTGACAAGGGAGATTACTCCTGAGTGGTTCTTGACTCTTGGTTCTCTGGGTATCACTACTGTGATGAGGGAGATTACTCCTGAGTGGTGCTTGACTCTTGGTTCTCTGGGTATCACTGCAGTGACAACGGAGATTACTTCCAAGTGGTTTTTGACTCTTGGTTCTCTGGGTATTACTGTTGTGACAAGGTTGATTACTCCTGAGTGGTGCTTGACTCTTGGTTCTCTGGGTATTACTGTTGTGATGAGGGAGATTACTCCTGAGTGGTTCTTGACTCTTGGTTCTCTGGGTATTACTGTTGTGATGAGGGAGATTACTCCTGAGTTCTTCTTGACTCTTGGTTCTCTGTGTATCACTGCTGTGAAGAGGGAGATTACTCCTGAGTAGTTCTTGACTCTTGGTTCTCGAGGTATTACTACTGTGATGAGGGAGATTACTGGTGAGTGGGCTTGACTCTTGGTTCTCTGGGTATTACTACTGTGATGAGGGAGATTGCTCCTGAGTAGTTCTTGACTCTTAGTTCTCTGGGTCTTACTACTGTGATGAGGGAGATTACTCCTGAGTGGTGCTTGACTCTTGGTTCTCTGGGTATCACTACTGTGATGAGGGAGATTACTCCTGAGTGCTTCTTGACCCTTGGTTCTCTGGGTATCACTGCTGTGATGAGGGAGATTACTCCTGAGTGGTGCTTGACTCTTGGTTCTCTGGGTATCACTACTGTGAAGAGGGGTATTACACCGGAGTGGTTCTTGACTCTTGGTTCTGTAGGTGTCACTACTGTGATGAGGGAGATTACTCCTGAGTGGTTCTTGACTCTTGGTTCTTTGGGTATCACTGCTGTGAAGAGGGAGATTACTCCTAAGTGGTGCTTGACTCTGGGTTCTCTGGGTATTACTGTTGTGACAAGGGAGATTACTCCTGAGTGGTTCTTGACTCTTGGTTCTCTGGGTATCACTACTGTGATGAGGGAGATTACTCCTGAGTGGTGCTTGACTCTTGGTTCTCTGGGTATCACTGCTGTGATGAGGGAGATTACTCCTGAGTGGTGCTTGACTCTTGGTTCTCTGGGTATCACTGCTGTGAAGAGGGAGATTACACCTGAGTGGTGCTTGACTCTTGGTTCTCTAGGTATCACTACTGTGATGAGGGAGATTACTCCTGAGTGGTTCTTGACTCTTGGTTCTTTGGGTATCACTGCTGTGAAGAGGGAGATTACTCCTAAGTGGTGCTTGACGCTGGGTTCTCTGGGTATTACTGTTGTGACAAGGGAGATTACTCCTGAGTGGTTCTTGACTCTTGGTTCTCTGGGTATCACTACTGTGATGAGGGAGATTACTCCTGAGTGGTGCTTGACTCTTGGTTCTCTGGGTATCACTGCAGTGACAACAGAGATTACTTCCAAGTGGTTTTTGACTCTTGGTTCTCTGGGAATCACTGCTGTGAAAAGGGAGATTACACCTGAGTGGTGCTTGACTCTTGGTTCTCTAGGTATCACTACTGTGATGAGGGAGATTACTCCTGAGTGGTGCTTGACTCTTGGTTCACTGGGTATCACTGCTGTGAAGAGGGAGATTACTCCTGAGTGATTCTTGACTCTTGGTTCTCTGGGTATCACTGTTGTGATGAGGGAGATTACTCCTGAGCGGTTCTTGACTCTTGGTTCTCTGGGTATCACTGCTGTGATGAGGGAGATTACTCCTAAGTGGTGCTTGACTCTTGGTTCTCTGGGTATCACTGCTGTGATGAGGGAGATTACCCCTGAATGGTGCTTGACTATTGGTTCTCTGGGTATCACTGCTGTGACAAGGGAGATTACTCTTGAGTGGTTCTTGACTCTTGGTTCTCTGGGTATTACTGTTGTGACAAGGGAGATTACTCCTGAGTGGTTCTTGACTCTTGATTCTCTGGGTATCACTACTGTGATGAGGGAGATTACTCCTGAGTGGTGCTTGACTCTTGGTTCTCTGGGTATTACTGTTGTGACAAGGGAGATTACTCCTGAGTGGTTCTTGACTCTTGGTTCTCTAGGTATCACTACTGTGATGAGGGAGATTACTCCTGAGTGGTTCTTGACTCTTGGTTCTTTGGGTATCACTGCTGTGAAGAGGGAGATTACTCCTAAGTGGTGCTTGACTCTGGGTTCTCTGGGTATTACTGTTGTGACAAGGGAGATTACTCCTGAGTGGTTCTTGACTCTTGGTTCTCTGGGTATCACTACTGTGATGAGGGAGATTACTCCTGAGTGGTGCTTGACTCTTGGTTCTGTGGGTATCACTACTGTGATGAGGGAGATTGCTTTGAGTGGTGCTTGACTCTTGGTTCTCTGGGCATCACTGCTGTGACAAGAGAGATTACTCCTGAGTGCTTCTTGACACTTACTTCTCTGGGAATCACTACTGTGATGAGGGAGATTACTCCTGAGTAGTTCTTGACTCTTGGTTCTATGGGTATTACTTACAAGAGAGAACGAACTGAAAACTGTGCAGCTCCCGTGTCCTGGAAGCCTCTGTGCCTGTGCCTGGAGTAAGCGCTGGGAGTTTCCTTCACTCGCGCTACCACCCGCAGGCAGTTGCAGGCAACTACTCAGCTTCCTGGAGGAGGCGGAGTTTTGTGACTCACGTGACCGCTCACGTGACATCCTCTGCCACGATAGCAGAGACAGCGCACCCTCGCGGCGTTGAGCCCGATAGGAGTAGAGGGCGTTGGCTGTTGTGCGGCTGTTAGGCGCTGGTGGCGTACTATCAAGCCGGGAGTCTGTGATCCCTGACAAAGACATGGCCGCTAGGGCAGTAAGACCAAATAGAAAAACTGAGACCAGCGAATCCCCCCCAGAAGAAGAAGAAGGTAGGTGCCTGAGAAGCATGAAAATGACCCAAAAACAACAGGGGAGCACCTCAAGGGGTCATGAGAGAACACCGACACATAGTCCAAAGAGAAACGAAAATGACAAAATCAGTGAATGGGGTCTGCTAGACAAGGGTGGCCAACAGATTTTACATCAGACTTTGGCTCCGCAACCAGAACAAAATGTACAAATACAACAAACAGACCCCTCAAACTCATTGCTGTCTCCAATAGGGGTGTTTCCGCAAAATACAACGAAAAAACCACAACCGCAGCCATCGCCACCATTGCAACTACTACCCGAGCTCGATCCGGACCCCGTTGTGGAGCAGGTCGCGATGGACCTGGGTGACCAGCGCAGGGATTCCTCGGCTGAGACACCGGGGACTCACAGAGTCGGCCCCTTAGCTACGAGTGGGGTGGAGAATGGCCAGGAAGGCGGGGGATGGGTGGACGCCGTAGAGACCACAAAACACACACCATCGGGCGAGTCTAGCCGAGCACCTCCCAGCACGGCCCATCAGGGGGAGTTGACGTCGGGCCAAATCCAAGTGGTGGTGGCAATCCACGCAGAGGCAGAAGACAGCACAGACGACAAGGACAATCAAATAGACATGGAAGAAGTTCTTACGGCCAGTGAAGGCAGTAAAACAACTAACAGCAAAAAAAGGCAAAGGCAAATGGTTAAAATCACCACAAAAAGAAACAAGGGTGGTAAACATCTCAACAAAAATAGGACAACAACAAATGAAAAAAATCCAATGACAAACTACTTCACGTCTCGATCTAACACAAAAGGGATAAATAGACATCACATGGAGCTATCAGACATGGAGATACTCGATGCTTTAAATGAATGCTTACCCCCTTTCAAACTACGAAGGTTACACTGTAAAAAGAGTGGAAAACCAGGAGCGAAGGACGTTTTAACATTGGAGGAGGAAGAGGGATCATTGAATCAGTTAGAAGAAAGAGAAAGTGAAGAGCCCGCAACACTTAAGACACTTCTCCCCCCAAAGGCCTTGCAAGAAATAGAGACACTCAATGGCGACCTGCATCTACAAATCAACACAAAAACAACAGAAGAAAGGGAGAAACGGGACAACTTAAGGGCCAGGGAACAGGAGAAACCAAAACACCAACAGGAAAGGGAAAGTCTATTTGAAAAACCAGATACCGGTGAGAAAGAAGAAACCTTGGGTGGTATACAAACAGGGATGGATAAGATAAACAAAACACTGCGGGAAATAGATACTACACTAGTTTCAAATTTGGAGAAAGGAGATACGTCTGAATCAGACAACATAACATCCATAAATCCACTTCTGGAGCCCGACCCGATAGTAAACGACGAGACTATACGGGAACGACATCTGAGCAAAATGGAGGAAAACACACACTCAGTTGATCAACCAATCCCGTCCAAAGCGCCAACTCCAGTTCAGGCCCAAATGAAAAAACACGGACAGAATCACCATCAAAACCAGTGGGGCCATGAACCACTTAGTCCTCGACCAGATACGACGGATCATCGAAGTCGCTTACTTGACACGGTTGCACCATCACAAAATCTGGGGGGAAACAAGACAACAATTATAATTGACGCCCCTTTAAGGAGAACTTCAACGCAGCAATATTCTTCGAGCTCAGCGGAACACTTAAACAAAAAGACTGACCTACTTTCCATCATGTCATCTGTAAATATAGCACTCGCTCCATTCATGAAGCTCTATGAAGCCATCGCTGACTCACTGAAGGATCACACCAGTATCCAAGCAATGATGTACAGCAAAGTCATCTTTTTAGAAGCATATATCATGGCTTTGGAAGCCAGGAAAAAAAACAACCAAGAAGCGAACCAAGATACATCAGCCATGCCCAACCAAACATGTGGGAAAGATGAGGCTCACGCAACGATGACAAAAACTATAGAAACTCAAACAATTATCACGATAGACTTAACAGAGAGCAAATTATCCACAGAAAAAGTCACTAAAGTAGTTCAGATGAATACCCGTCTAGGACAATCAGAGTGTACACTGAACTCAAACAAACCAGAAATCACAACTGAAGTACCTGGAGACCAACTTCAGGGAGGAGAAATCGTTCAAAAAAAAAAAGAGGGAACAAAAAAATCGTTACCCAAGCTGCCTAAGACACGTACAGAATCAGTAGAGGCGATTTTTCAAGTCTTTAAGCGGCCTGCAAGCCACAAAGATAAAGTACGCATGGAGGAGAGCTTGGATATAAATATAGAACCCATGAACAAACAGGAAAACTCGGAAACGAATAAGACAGCACCACCGAAGATAACTTATGACTTTCTGGAAAACGATGAACTAATGAACCTGAGTCAATACGTGTCAGAAGACTCTATCTCAGATTCAAGCCCAAAGAAAACCTCCAAAAGTCTGTATTCACAATTGGCCGGTAAAAGCAATAAAGCAGACAACAAAGTAGAGGTAAACTCACAACGGACCGAACAACGCCAAAAACAAAAATTGGTAAAGACACGTAGCAGAGACAAAAACGAAATCAAGGTCACTGAAACGTTGAGACAAAAAACTCTGAAACAAATGATGGATACAAAAAAGGAGAGAGAAAGGGCGAGATCAAGAACACCAGATCAACGGAGTGGCAGAACTCTAAAGAAGGTAGACCACCATTCCCGCGCAAGACAAGAGGCCCGCGAGGGAGAACGCTCAAATCTAACACAGCAAGTCGATTTTCAGTATCGCCAAGACGAGCAAGAGAGCGAAAGCAAAAACTTAAGAGGATATACGCCAACGAGCAAGGACATGAAATATAAACATGACAAACGCGGGAAAAATGAAAAGATCATCACAACTTCATCACGTGGCTACGGAGAACTGAGTCCACAGCATAGAGACAGGACCAAGTGGCCCAACCCAAAGCCTAGGAAATGGGACCAAGCGAAATGGCAGATTAAAATAACGCAAGTAGAAGAAAACGAGGACAAAGTAATACTAAATAGAAATTCGGTATTAAAGTTGTTCAAATACATCCGAAACCTAAAATATATCAAATCAGAAGATTTATTAGTGGTAGAACCAAGTCATAGAAACACCAAGGCCAGAACTTACTTGCATATAGCATCAACGAAGATAAAAAACAACCTCCTTGAAAATAAAAGAGAACTAGAAAACATGGGATACGACTTAAGAGTCTACCAAGTGACGCAGACAAAGCAAAAATATGACAACAATGATCGGAAGAGGAAAGAATCTTCAGACAAAAACTTAAATAAACAGAGTAACTCCAATTTACAAACAAAGAAAAGTTACACAAGTTTCGGAGTTAAGGAAAAGACGGAAGAAATGATAAAGCGTGAAGGTCAAAAATCATTGAAGTTAAAGGAAAACATCCAGTATGGAAGAAACCAGACAGAAGACAAGAGACTCAGCCATAGTGACATGGAAACATCCTCGCGAAAACAGGAACGAAAACAAGAAGATCCAAGAAACATTCACAGAGCCAGGGAAACAGCGACTCGCAGGGAACAAAATCAGGAGCAACAACAAAATAAAACTGAGAGCGAACCTTCACTAAAATGTGCCCCAATGAAAGGAATATGGTCTTGGCTGCCAAAAGCACTAACAGAAAAGAAGCAAAAATAGCAGTTTCCTGGAGTCGAGCACATTCAACGAGGGAAATGCAAGGGAGGAGAACAGAAGCAGACAATAAAAATGTGCTCGTGGAATACGAGAGGACATCTTCACCTCCTATCGGCTAGCGACATGACTTTAGGAGCATATGATTTAATATGCCTCCAAGAAACCTGGCTGTGTGAACCACCCTCTATGCGAGGATTCGATTTAATCTTGGCACCCGCAAATAAGGGCCGTCTGGGAAGACCATCTTCAGGGCTCCTGATCGCCTGCAAAAACGGAAGTGGGATAACACTGGACAAGACATTGATTAGTAACCTGGAAATACTGATGGTGAAAGCCTCATGGACTCGTAAGACAAATAACAAAGAAAGCTATGGAAAAACACCATTAATTATAGCAAATGTCTATTGGAATCCAGCATCTACAGAAACAACTACCTTCCTGGAGAAAGTTGAAGAAGCACTGGATATAGCCATGGCGGAACACTTAGTAAACCACTTCATGATCTGCGGAGATCTAAACGCAATATGCTCTACAGATCCAGAGAAAGGAAGCAGTCAAGTAAACAGACAGCGGGGAGAACAGCGCGGAATACTATGGACCCGTCTGATGAAATCAAGAAATCTGCACAATTTACAAGAAGCCTTCCCAGACCCAAAGCATCTGCCAACATGGGAAAGAAATAATTCAAAGGCAACAATAGATTACATGTTCGTCACAGAACCGATCTTGGCTATAACAAAAGACTTTGGAATAATTAGAACAAGGGCCAGTGATCACAATTTGCTCTCAACTTCTTGGGAGGCATCAAGCCCCCCGAATGACTACATGAAAGCCGATATCATAGTCAACGGACAAGGCAATCGATTAAAACTATCAAAGGAGCACATTGTGGAACTAGAAAATCGATTTAATTCCATGACGGAAATAGCGGAGGAGAACAAAACTAACTATATCCCTCTTCTAACAAAGTACAAAAAAACTACATTTGTAAAAAAATTTGGTGGAAACCCACCTAAACATGTGTTCGATAAACCTTTGGTGGAGAAACGCCGCATCCTTCGCAAAATCCAACGAAGAGCAAAAATTAATGATACACCGGCAGCATACGAAGAAGCAGCGGCGGCAGCAAAGCACTACAAAGCCTGGGTTAGAGAACACAGGTTAAAACTCTACCAACAAGACTCGGAAAACATCTTGAAAATGATTAGTGGGAGAAACACAAGAGAATTTTGGAGCACCTTGAGAGCCACGACGGACGTTCAAGAAAAATCATTAATAAATGAGGTGGGAGAAACAACATGGGTAAAACACTTTGAAACAATGTACTTGGCTCCAACGAAACCCTCTAACGAACCCGTTGGACACGAGCAAGGCCCATGGCTAAAAGTAGACGACTCCGAGGAGATCCGACTAAAGATATTAAGTCTAAAGAACTCAAGAGCCCCGGGGCCCGACGGGGTCACAAATGTGGACTTAAAAACAAATCCCGAAGAGTGGGCAAGTCTTCTGAGTAAAATCTTCAGAAAATGTGCGGATTTGAGAACTATACCGTCGTCCTGGAAATCAGCAACAGTGGTACCCATTTTCAAAAAAGGTGACAAAAAGAATCCAATGAACTATAGACCAATTGCGCTCCTCGATGTCATAGGGAAAGTGTTTGGAGCAATGTTACTAGACCACTTTAAGCGATGGGCAGCAAAAGCTCCTTGTGAAGACCCATTTCAAACGGGATTTAAGAAAAACATGGGCACGACGGCCAATATTCTACTCCTTTCTGTCCTGAAAAATAAAGTCCTGGAAGGGGGCCCTAGCATCTTTGTGGCTTTCATCGACCTGACCCAGGCCTTTGATCGTATAGACAGGGCAAGGCTCTGGTCTAAACTGGAGGAATGGGACTGTCCTGCAACCTTGCTGAACCCAATTAAGGCACTATACACAGACACCAGCATGCGGATCCGTTTGGACCAAAACGGCTTATTATCAAACCAGATACCAACAGCTAGAGGTGTGAAACAGGGGTGCCCACTGGCCCCGGCCTTATTCTTAGCATTTATTGGTGATATAAATGGCTCAGACACAACTATACGATCTTTTCCACCGAAAATTTGTAAAACACCAATAACGAGGCTCTTATATGCGGACGACCTAGTACTTTTGGACCACACTCCCGTGGGACTACAGCGACAAATGGCAAGTCTGCAGAAGTATATGCAAGAAAACCGGCTAGAAATCAACATCAAAAAAACCAAATTGCTGAGATTCGGGAAGGCGACTAGAAAAAGCAAAGGACCGAGCTTAAATCTGGAGGGCGAACCAATTGATACAGTCTTGGTCTTTAAATACCTAGGAGTCACATTAGACAGTACAAAACAAGACAAAGCCATGCAAATAGCACTAACAACGAAAGTAAACCTAATGGCAGCCCAAGCCAGGGCAATAGATAGAAAGTTTGGCAGATACTCGCTGATACCAGTGCGAGAATTTTACAAGAAAAAAGTTATGCCAACTCTATCATATGGAGGCGATGTCATGATAAACCTGCCTTTAGATATCTGGGCAAAAATGGAGTCAAAGTTTTGGAGAAAAGTCCTCATGCTGCCTAACTCAACATCAGGTGCCTCGATTCGTAAAGAGCTCAGCTTGCCGTCCCTTAAAAGCTCTGTTGAACAGGCAAAATTGATGCTTTATAGGAAATGCCGGATGGCGGAGCCTCCATCAATTTACAATTTGATAAATCAGGAACTCGAACGAACCAATACTGGAAGCCTAATGAAATGGAAAAACGACAACATCCAGGTGTTGGAACAAATTCAGGAGAACGAAGAAACACTAACCACCAACCCGAAATTAGTCCTTAAAAAACTAAGAGAATACGATTGGATACGAACTCTGGAAATTGCAGAAAAAAACAAGTTAACCGCACATCTGCCTCCAAACGTAAAAAGACTAAACGAACTACAAGAATTCATCAAAAAATTCCCTTGTAGGAAGGGAAGAGACATGTTACTACGTGCTCGCCTCAATCTCTTGCCAACAAACGAGATCCTGGCAATAAGAGGCAAAACTGAATCCAATTTCTGTCGTTTTTGCAATACACAAGAAATAGAGTCAATACGTCATTTATTGCTAAAATGTGCTGCAAACCAACAAGTAAGAAGCCGTTACCTGAGACATATTTTTTCGGACTTTACTATAGCTGACGAAGACACTTGTTGGGCTCGCTTAATGGGAGGAGACAAGACAAAATGGCAGATAGCTACGTACAAAATACTAGAATCACTAAATCTGCCACGGGCATAGTCCGCGAGGACGGCACATTTTAAGCAACATTTTAAAGCAACACTTTTAGCGACAGCACCAGCTTTATGCGAATTTTACGACAAAAAAAATCATTTTTGTAAAAATCTGTTGATTAAATACAAAAAAAAAAAAAAAAATTACTGTTGTGACAAGGGAGATTACTCCTGAGTAGTTCTTGACTCTTGGTTCTCTGGGTATTATTACTGTGATGAGGGAGATTACTCCTGAGAGGTGCTTGACTCTTGGTTCTCTGGGTATCACTGCTGTGAAGAGGGAGATTACTCCTGAGTGATTCTTGACTCTTATTTCTCTGGGTATCACTACTGTGATGAGGGAGATTACTCCTGAGTGCTTCTTGACCCTTGGATCTCTGGGTATCACTGCTGTGATGAGGGAGATTACTCCTGAGTGGTGCTTGACTATTGGTTCTCTGGGTATCACTGCTGTGACAAGGGAGATTACTCCTGAGTGGTTCTTGACTCTTGGTGCTCTGGGTATTACTGTTGTGACAAGGGAGATTACTCCTGAGTGGTTCTTGACTCTTGGTTCTCTGGGTATCACTACTGTGATGAGGGAGATTACTCCTGAGTGGTGCTTGACTCTTGGTTCTCTGGGTATTACTACTGTGATGAGGGAGATTACTCCTGAGTAGTTCCTGACTCTTGGTTCTCTGGGTATTACTACTGTGATGAGGGAGATTACTCCTGAGTGGTGCTTGACTCTTGGTTCTCTGGGTATCACTGCTGTGAAGAGGGAGATTACTCCTGAGTGATTCTTGACTCTTGGTTCTCTGGGTATCACTACTGTGATGAGGGAGATTACTCACGAGTGCTTCTTGACCCTTGGATCTCTGGGTATCACTGCTGTGATGAGGGAGATTACTCCTGAGTGGTGCTTGACTCTTGGTTCTCTGGGTATCACTGCTGTGAATAGGGAGATTACACCTGAGTGGTGCTTGACTCTTGGTTCTCTAGGTATCACTACTGTGATGAGGGAGATTACTCCTGAGTGGTTCTTGACTCTTGGTTCTTTGGGTATCACTGCTGTGAAGAGGGAGATTACTCCTAAGTGGTGATTGACTCTGGGTTCTCTGGGTATTACTGTTGTGACAAGGGAGATTACTCCTGAGTGGTTCTTGACTCTTGGTTCTCTGGGTATCACTGCAGTGACAACGGAGATTACTCCCAAGTGGGTTTATACTCTTGGTTCTCTGTCAATCACTGCTGTGAAAAGGGAGATTACACCTGAGTGGTCCTTGACTCTTGGTTCTCTAGGTATCACTACTGTGATGAGGGAGATTACTCCTGAGTGGTGCTTGACTCTTGGTTCACTGGGTATCACTGCTGTGAAGAGGGAGATTACTCCTGAGTGATTCTTGACTCTTGGTTCTCTGGGTATCACTGTTGTGATGAGGGAGATTACTCCTGAGTGCTTCTTGACTCTTGGTTCTCTGGGTATCACTGCTGTGATGAGGGAGATTACTCCTAAATGGTGCTTGACTCTTGGTTCTCTGGGTATCACTGCTGTGAAGAGGGAGATTACACCTGAGTGGTGCTTGACTCTTGGTTCTCTGGGTATCACTGCTGTGAAGAGGGAGATTACTCCTGAATAGTTCTTGACTCTTGGTTCTCTGGGTATTACTAGTGTGATGAGGGAGATTACTCCTGAGTGGGCTTGACTCTTGGTTCTCTGGGTATTACTACTGTGATGAGGGAGATTACTCCTGAGTGGTGCTTGACTCTTGGTTCTCTGGGTATCACTGCAGTGACAACGGAGATTACTTCCAAGTGGTTTTTGACTCTTGGTTCTCTGGGTATTACTGTTGTGACAAGGGAGATTACTCCTGAGTGGTGCTTGACTCTTGGTTCACTGGGTATCACTGCTGTGAAGAGGGAGATTACTCCTGAGTGATTCTTGACTCTTGGTTCTCTGGGTATCACTGTTGTGATGAGGGAGATTACTCCTGAGCGGTTCTTGACTCTTGATTCTCTGGGTATCACTGCTGTGATGAGGGAGATTACTCCTAAGTGGTGCTTGACTCTTGGTTCTCTGGGTATCACTGCTGTGATGAGGGAGATTACCCCTGAATGGTGCTTGACTATTGGTTCTCTGGGTATCACTGCTGTGAAAAGGGAGATTACTCTTGAGTGGTTCTTGACTCTTGGTTCTCTGGGTATTACTGTTGTGACAAGGGAGATTACTCCTGAGTGGTTCTTGACTCTTGGTTCTCTGGGTATCACTACTGTGATGAGGGAGATTACTCCTGAGTGGTGCTTGACTCTTGGTTCTCTGGGTATTACTGTTGTGACAAGGGAGATTACTCCTGAGTGGTTCTTGACTCTTGGTTCTCTAGGTATCACTACTGTGATGAGGGAGATTACTCCTGAGTGGTTCTTGACTCTTGGTTCTTTGGGTATCACTGCTGTGAAGAGGGAGATTACTCCTAAGTGGTGCTTGACTCTGGGTTCTCTGGGTATTACTGTTGTGACAAGGGAGATTACTCCTGAGTGGTTCTTGACTCTTGGTTCTCTGGGTATCACTACTGTGATGAGGGAGATTACTCCTGAGTGGTGCTTATCTCTTGGTTCTGTGGGTATCACTACTGTGATGAGGGAGATTACTTTGAGTGGTGCTTGACTCTTGGTTCTCTGGGCATCACTGCTGTGACAAGAGAGATTACTCCTGAGTGCTTCTTGACACTTACTTCTCTGGGAATCACTACTGTGATGAGGGAGATTACTCCTGAGTAGTTCTTGACTCTTGGTTCTTTGGGTATCACTGCTGTGAAGAGGGAGATTACTCCTAAGTGGTGCTTGACTCTGGGTTCTCTGGGTATTACTGTTGTGACAAGGGAGATTACTCCTGAGTGGTGCTTGACTCTTGGTTCACTGGGTATCACTGCTGTGAAGAGGGAGATTACTCCTGAGTGATTCTTGACTCTTGGTTCTCTGGGTATCACTGTTGTGATGAGGGAGATTACCCCTGAGTGGTTCTTGACTCTTGGTTCTCTGGGTATCACTGCTGTGATGAGGGAGATTACTCCTAAGTGGTGCTTGACTCTTGGTTCTCTGGGTATACTGCTGTGATGAGGGAGATTACCCCTGAATGGTGCTTGACTATTGGTTCTCTGGGTATCACTGCTGTGACAAGGGAGATTACTCCCGAGTGGATCTTGACTCTTGGTTCTCTAGGTATCACTACTGTGATGAGGGAGATTACTCCTGAGTGGTTCTTGACTCTTGGTTCTTTGGGTATCACTGCTGTGAAGAGGGAGATTACTCCTAAGTGGTGCTTGACTCTGGGTTCTCTGGGTATTACTGTTGTGACAAGGGAGATTACTCCTGAGTGGTTCTTGACTCTTGGTTCTCTGGGTATCACTACTGTGATGAGGGAGATTACTCCTGAGTGGTGCTTGACTCTTGGTTCTCTGGGTATCACTGCAGTGACAACAGAGATTACTTCCAAGTGGTTTTTGACTCTTGATTCTCTGGGAATCACTGCTGTGAAAAGGGAGATTACTCCTGAGTGGTTCTTGACTATTGGTTCTCTGGGTATCACTACTGTGATGAGGGAGATTACTCCTGAGTGGTGCTTGACTCTTGGTTCTCTGGGTATCACTGCAGTGACAACAGAGATTACTTCCAAGTGGTTTTTGACTCTTGTTTCTCTGGGAATCACTGCTGTGAAAAGGGAAATTACACCTGAGTGGTGCTTGACTCTTGGTTCTCTAGGTATCACTACTGTGATGAGGGAGATTACTCCTGAGTGGTGCTTGACTCTTGGTTCACTGGGTATCACTGCTGTGAAGAGGGAGATTACTCCTGAGTGATTCTTGACTCTTGGTTCTCTGGGTATCACTGTTGTGATGAGGGAGATTACTCCTGAGTGCTTCTTGACTCTTGGTTCTCTGGGTATCACTGCTGTGATGAGGGAGATTACTCCTAAGTGGTGCTTGACTCTTGGTTCTCTGGGTATCACTGCTGTGAAGAGGGAGATTACACCTGAGTGGTGCTTGACTCTTGGTTCTCTGCGTATCACTGTTGTGATGAGGGAGATTACTCCTGAATGGTGCTTGACTATTGGTTCTCTGGGTATCACTGCTGTGATGAGGGAGATTACTCCTAAATGGTGCTTGACTCTTGGTTCTCTGGGTATCACTGCTGTGAAGAGGGAGATTACACCTGAGTGGTGCTTGACTGTTGGTTCTCTGGGTATCACTGCAGTGACAACGGAGATTACTCCCAAGTGGGTTTATACTCTTGGTTCTCTGTCAATCACTGCTGTGAAAAGGGAGATTACACCTGAGTGGTGCTTGACTCTTGGTTCTCTAGGTATCACTACTGTGATGAGGGAGATTACTCCTGAGTGGTGCTTGACTCTTGGTTCACTGGGTATCACTGCTGTGAAGAGGGAGATTACTCCTGAGTGGTTCTTGACTCTTGGTTCTCTGGGTATCACTACTGTGATGAGGGAGATTACTCCTGAGTGGTGCTTGACTCTTGGTTCTCTGGGTATCACTGCAGTGACAACGGAGATTACTCCCAAGTAGGTTTATACTCTTGGTTCTCTGTCAATCACTGCTGTGAAAAGGGAGATTACACCTGAGTGGTGCTTGACTCTTGGTTCTCTAGGTATCACTACTGTGATGAGGGAGATTACTCCTGAGTGGTGCTTGACTCTTGGTTCACTGGGTATCACTGCTGTGAAGAGGGAGATTACTCCTGAGTGATTCTTGACTCTTGGTTCTCTGGGTATCACTGCTGTGATGAGGGAGATTACTCCTAAATGGTGCTTGACTCTTGGTTCTCTGGGTATCACTGCTGTGAAGAGGGAGATTACACCTGAGTGGTGCTTGACTGTTGGTTCTCTGGGTATCACTGCTGTGAAGAGGGAGATTACTCCTGAATAGTTCTTGACTCTTGGTTCTCTAGGTATTACTACTGTGATGAGGGAGATTACTCCTGAGTGGGCTTGACTCTTGGTTCTCTGGGTATTACTACTGTGATGAGGGAGATTACTCCTGAGTGGTGCTTGACTCTTGGTTCTCTGGGTATCACTGCAGTGACAACGGAGATTACTTCCAAGTGGTTTTTGACTCTTGGTTCTCTGGGTATTACTGTTGTGACAAGGGAGATTACTCCTGAGTGGTGCTTGACTCTTGGTTCACTGGGTATCACTACTGTGAAGAGGGAGATTACTCCTGAGTGATTCTTGACTCTTGGTTCTCTGGGTATCACTGTTGTGATGAGGGAGATTACTCCTGAGCGGTTCTTGACTCTTGATTCTCTGGGTATCACTGCTGTGATGAGGGAGATTACTCCTAAGTGGTGCTTGACTCTTGGTTCTCTGGGTATCACTGCTGTGATGAGGGAGATTACCCCTGAATGGTGCTTGACTATTGGTTCTCTGGGTATCACTGCTGTGAAAAGGGAGATTACTCTTGAGTGGTTCTTGACTCTTGGTTCTCTGGGTATTACTGTTGTGACAAGGGAGATTACTCCTGAGTGGTTCTTGACTCTTGGTTCTCTGGGTATCACTACTGTGATGAGGGAGATTACTCCTGAGTGGTGCTTGACTCTTGGTTCTCTGGGTATTACAGTTGTGACAAGGGAGATTGCTCCTGAGTGGTTCTTGACTCTTGGTTCTCTAGGTATCACTACTGTGATGAGGGAGATTACTCCTGAGTGGTTCTTGACTCTTGGTTCTTTGGGTATCACTGCTGTGAAGAGGGAGATTACTCCTAAGTGGTGCTTGACTCTGGGTTCTCTGGGTATTACTGTTGTGACAAGGGAGATTACTCCTGAGTGGTTCTTGACTCTTGGTTCTCTGGGTATCACTACTGTGATGAGGGAGATTACTCCTGAGTGGTGCTTATCTCTTGGTTCTGTGGGTATCACTACTGTGATGAGGGAGATTACTTTGAGTGGTGCTTGACTCTTGGTTCTCTGGGCATCACTGCTGTGACAAGAGAGATTACTCCTGAGTGCTTCTTGACACTTACTTCTCTGGGAATCACTACTGTGATGAGGGAGATTACTCCTGAGTAGTTCTTGACTCTTGGTTCTTTGGGTATCACTGCTGTGAAGAGGGAGATTACTCCTAAGTGGTGCTTGACTCTGGGTTCTCTGGGTATTACTGTTGTGACAAGGGAGATTACTCCTGAGTGGTGCTTGACTCTTGGTTCACTGGGTATCACTGCTGTGAAGAGGGAGATTACTCCTGAGTGATTCTTGACTCTTGGTTCTCTGGGTATCACTGTTGTGATGAGGGAGATTACCCCTGAGTGGTTCTTGACTCTTGGTTCGCTGGGTATCACTGCTGTGATGAGGGAGATTACTCCTAAGTGGTGCTTGACTCTTGGTTCTCTGGGTATACTGCTGTGATGAGGGAGATTACCCCTGAATGGTGCTTGACTATTGGTTCTCTGGGTATCACTGCTGTGACAAGGGAGATTACTCCCGAGTGGATCTTGACTCTTGGTTCTCTAGGTATCACTACTGTGATGAGGGAGATTACTCCTGAGTGGTTCTTGACTCTTGGTTCTTTGGGTATCACTGCTGTGAAGAGGGAGATTACTCCTAAGTGGTGCTTGACTCTGGGTTCTCTGGGTATTACTGTTGTGACAAGGGAGATTACTCCTGAGTGGTTCTTGACTCTTGGTTCTCTGGGTATCACTACTGTGATGAGGGAGATTACTCCTGAGTGGTGCTTGACTCTTGGTTCTCTGGGTATCACTGCAGTGACAACAGAGATTACTTCCAAGTGGTTTTTGACTCTTGATTCTCTGGGAATCACTGCTGTGAAAAGGGAGATTACTCCTGAGTGGTTCTTGACTATTGGTTCTCTGGGTATCACTACTGTGATGAGGGAGATTACTCCTGAGTGGTGCTTGACTCTTGGTTCTCTGGGTATCACTGCAGTGACAACAGAGATTACTTCCAAGTGGTTTTTGACTCTTGTTTCTCTGGGAATCACTGCTGTGAAAAGGGAGATTACACCTGAGTGCTGCTTGACTCTTGGTTCTCTAGGTATCACTACTGTGATGAGGGAGATTACTCCTGAGTGGTGCTTGACTCTTGGTTCACTGGGTATCACTGCTGTGAAGAGGGAGATTACTCCTGAGTGATTCTTGACTCTTGGTTCTCTGGGTATCACTGTTGTGATGAGGGAGATTACTCCTGAGTGCTTCTTGACTCTTGGTTCTCTGGGTATCACTGCTGTGATGAGGGAGATTACTCCTAAGAGGTGCTTGACTCTTGGTTCTCTGGGTATCACTGCTGTGAAGAGGGAGATTACACCTGAGTGGTGCTTGACTCTTGGTTCTCTGCGTATCACTGTTGTGATGAGGGAGATTACTCCTGAATGGTGCTTGACTATTGGTTCTCTGGGTATCACTGCTGTGATGAGGGAGATTACTCCTAAATGGTGCTTGACTCTTGGTTCTCTGGGTATCACTGCTGTGAAGAGGGAGATTACACCTGAGTGGTGCTTGACTGTTGGTTCTCTGGGTATCACTGCAGTGACAACGGAGATTACTCCCAAGTGGGTTTATACTCTTGGTTCTCTGTCAATCACTGCTGTGAAAAGGGAGATTACACCTGAGTGGTGCTTGACTCTTGGTTCTCTAGGTATCACTACTGTGATGAGGGAGATTACTCCTGAGTGGTGCTTGACTCTTGGTTCACTGGGTATCACTGCTGTGAAGAGGGAGATTACTCCTGAATGGTTCTTGACTCTTGGTTCTCTGGGTATCACTACTGTGATGAGGGAGATTACTCCTGAGTGGTGCTTGACTCTTGGTTCTCTGGGTATCACTGCAGTGACAACGGAGATTACTCCCAAGTAGGTTTATACTCTTGGTTCTCTGTCAATCACTGCTGTGAAAAGGGAGATTACACCTGAGTGGTGCTTGACTCTTGGTTCTCTAGGTATCACTACTGTGATGAGGGAGATTACTCCTGAGTGGTGCTTGACTCTTGGTTCACTGGGTATCACTGCTGTGAAGAGGGAGATTACTCCTGAGTGATTCTTGACTCTTGGTTCTCTGGGTATCACTGTTGTGATGAGGGAGATTACTCCTGAGTGCTTCTTGACTCTTGGTTCTCTGGGTATCACTGCTGTGATGAGGGAGATTACTCCTAAATGGTGCTTGACTCTTGGTTCTCTGGGTATCACTGCTGTGAAGAGGGAGATTACACCTGAGTGGTGCTTGACTGTTGGTTCTCTGGGTATCACTGCTGTGAAGAGGGAGATTACTCCTGAATAGTTCTTGACTCTTGGTTCTCTAGGTATTACTACTGTGATGAGGGAGATTACTCCTGAGTGGGCTTGACTCTTGGTTCTCTGGGTATTACTACTGTGATGAGGGAGATTACTCCTGGGTAGTTCTTGGTTCTCTGGGTATTACTGTTGTGACAAGGGAGATTACTCCTGAGTGGTTCTTGACTCTTGGTTCTCTGGGTATCACTACTGTGATGAGGGAGATTACTCCTGAGTGGTGCTTGACTCTTGGTTCTCTGGGTATCACTGCAGTGACAACGGAGATTACTTCCAAGTGGTTTTTGACTCTTGGTTCTCTGGGTATTACTGTTGTGACAAGGTTGATTACTCCTGAGTGGTGCTTGACTCTTGGTTCTCTGAGTATTACTGTTGTGATGAGGGAGATTACTCCTGAGTGGTTCTTGACTCTTGGTTCTCTGGGTATTACTGTTGTGACGAGGGAGATTACTCCTGAGTTCTTCTTGACTCTTGGTTCTCTGTGTATCACTGCTGTGAAGAGGGAGATTACTCCTGAATAGTTCTTGACTCTTGGTTCTCTAGGTATTACTACTGTGATGAGGGAGATTACTCCTGAGTGGGCTTGACTCTTGGTTCTCTGGGTATTACTACTGTGATGAGGGAGATTGCTCCTGAGTAGTTCTTGACTCTTAGTTCTCTGGGTCTTACTACTGTGATGAGGGAGATTACTCCTGAGTGGTGCTTGACTCTTGGTTCTCTGGGTATCACTACTGTGATGAGGGAGATTACTCCTGAGTGCTTCTTGACCCTTGGTTCTCTGGGTATCACTGCTGTGATGAGGGAGATTACTCCTGAGTGGTGCTTGACTCTTGGTTCTCTGGGTATCACTACTGTGAAGAGGGGTATTACACCGGAGTGGTTATTGACTCTTGGTTCTGTAGGTGTCACTACTGTGATGAGGGAGATTACTCCTGAGTGGTTCTTGACGCTTGGTTCTTTGGGTATCACTGCTGTGAAGAGGGAGATTACTCCTAAGTGGTGCTTGGCTCTGGGTTCTCTGGGTATTACTGTTGTGACAAGGGAGATTACTCCTGAGTGGTTCTTGACTCTTGGTTCTCTGGGTATCACTACTGTGATGAGGGAGATTACTCCTGAGTGGTGCTTGACTCTTGGTTCTCTGGGTATCACTGCTGTGATGAGGGAGATTACTCCTGAGTGGTGCTTGACTCTTGGTTCTCTGGGTATCACTGCTTTGAAGAGGGAGATTACACCTGAGTGGTGCTTGACTCTTGGTTCTCTAGGTATCACTACTGTGATGAGGGAGATTACTCCTGAGTGGTTCTTGACTCTTGGTTCTTTGGGTATCACTGCTGTGAAGAGGGAGATTACTCCTAAGTGGTGCTTGACGCTGGGTTCTCTGGGTATTACTGTTGTGACAAGGGAGATTACTCCTGAGTGGTTCTTGACTCTTGGTTCTCTGGGTATCACTACTGTGATGAGGGAGATTACTCCTGAGTGGTGCTTGACTCTTGGTTCTCTGGGTATCACTACTGTGATGAGGGAGATTACTCCTGAGTGGTGCTTGACTCTTGGTTCTCTGGGTATCACTGCAGTGACAACAGAGATTACTTCCAAGTGGTTTTTGACTCTTGGTTCTCTGCGAATCACTGCTGTGAAAAGGGAGATTACACCTGAGTGGTGCTTGACTCTTGGTTCTCTAGGTATCACTACTGTGATGAGGGAGATTACTCCTGAGTGGTGCTTGACTCATGGTTCACTGGGTATCACTGCTGTGAAGAGGGAGATTACTCCTGAGTGATTCTTGACTCTTGGTTCTCTGGGTATCACTGTTGTGATATGAGGGAGATTACTCCTGTGCGGTTCTTGACTCTTGGTTCTCTGGGTATCACTGCTGTGATGAGGGAGATTACTCCTAAGTGGTGCTTGACTCTTGGTTCTCTGGGTATCACTGCTGTGATGAGGGAGATTACCCCTGAATGGTGCTTGACTATTGGTTCTCTGGGTATCACTGCTGTGACAAGGGAGATTACTCTTGAGTGGTTCTTGACTCTTGGTTCTCTGGGTATTACTGTTGTGACAAGGGAGATTACTCCTGAGTGGTTCTTGACTCTTGGTTCTCTGGGTATCACTACTGTGATGAGGGAGATTACTCCTGAGTGGTGCTTGACTCTTGGTTCTCTGGGTATTACTGTTGTGACAAGGGAGATTACTCCTGAGTGGTTCTTGACTCTTGGTTCTCTAGGTATCACTACTGTGATGAGGGAGATTACTCCTGAGTGGTTCTTGACTCTTGGTTCTTTGGTTATCACTGCTGTGAAGAGTGAGATTACTCCTAAGTGGTGCTTGACTCTGGGTTCTCTGGGTATTACTGTTGTGACAAGGGAGATTACTCCTGAGTGGTTCTTGACTCTTGGTTCTCTGGGTATCACTACTGTGATGAGGGAGATTACTCCTGAGTGGTGCTTGACTCTTGGTTCTGTGGGTATCACTACTGTGATGAGGGAGATTACTTTGAGTGGTGCTTGACTCTTGGTTCTCTGGGCATCACTGCTGTGACAAGAGAGATTACTCCTGAGTGCTTCTTGACACTTACTTCTCTGGGAATCACTACTGTGATGAGGGAGATTACTCCTGAGTAGTTCTTGACTCTTGGTTCTATGGGTATTACTGTTGTGACAAGGGAGATTACTCCTGAGTAGTTCTTGACTCTTGGTTCTCTGGGTATCACTACTGTGATGAGGGAGATTACTCCTGAGTGGTGCTTGACTCTTGGTTCTCTGGGTATTACTACTGTGATGAGGGAGATTACTCCTGAGTGGTGCTTGACTCTTGGTTCTCTGGGTATTACTACTATGATGAGGGAGATTACTCCTGAGTAGTTCTTGACTCTTGGTTCTCTGGGTATTATTACTGTGATGAGGGAGATTACTCCTGAGAGGTGCTTGACTCTTGGTTCTCTGGGTATCACTGCTGTGAAGAGGGAGATTACTCCTGAGTGATTCTTGACTCTTATTTCTCTGGGTATCACTACTGTGATGAGGGAGATTACTCCTGAGTGCTTCTTGACCCTTGGATCTCTGGGTATCACTGCTGTGATGAGGGAGATTACTCCTGAGTGGTGCTTGACTATTGGTTCTTTGGGTATCACTGCTGTGACAAGGGAGATTACTCCTGAGTGGTTCTTGACTCTTGGTGCTCTGGGTATTACTGTTGTGACAAGGGAGATTACTCCTGAGTGGTTCTTGACTCTTGGTTCTCTGGGTATCACTACTGTGATGAGGGAGATTACTCCTGAGTGGTGCTTGACTCTTGGTTCTCTGGGTATTACTGTTGTGACGAGGGAGATTACTCCTGAGTGCTTCTTGACTCTTGGTTCTCTGTGTATCACTGCTGTGAAGAGGGAGATTACTCCTGAGTAGTTCTACTCTTGGTTCTCTAGGTATTACTACTGTGATGAGGGAGATTACTCCTGAGTAGTGCTTGACTCTTGGTTCTCTGGGTATTACTACTGTGATGAGGGAGATTACTCCTGAGTAGTGCCTGACTCTTGGTTCTCTGGGTATTACTACTGTGATGAGGGAGATTACTCCTGAGTGGTGCTTGACTCTTGGTTCTCTGGGTATCACTGCTGTGAAGAGGGAGATTACTCCTGAGTGATTCTTGACTCTTGGTTCTCTGGGTATCACTACTGTGATGAGGGAGATTACTCACGAGTGCTTCTTGACCCTTGGATCTCTGGGTATCACTGCTGTGATGAGGGAGATTACTCCTGAGTGGTGCTTGACTCTTGGTTCTCTGGGTATCACTGCTGTGAATAGGGAGATTACACCTGAGTGGTGCTTGACTCTTGGTTCTCTAGGTATCACTACTGTGATGAGGGAGATTACTCCTGAGTGGTTCTTGACTCTTGGTTCTTTGGGTATCACTGCTGTGAAGAGGGAGATTACTCCTAAGTGGTGATTGACTCTGGGTTCTCTGGGTATTACTGTTGTGACAAGAGAGATTACTCCTGAGTGGTTCTTGACTCTTGGTTCTCTGGGTATCACTGCAGTGACAACGGAGATTACTCCCAAGTGGGTTTATACTCTTGGTTCTCTGTCAATCACTGCTGTGAAAAGGGAGATTACACCTGAGTGGTCCTTGACTCTTGGTTCTCTAGGTATCACTACTGTGATGAGGGAGATTACTCCTGAGTGGTGCTTGACTCTTGGTTCACTGGGTATCACTGCTGTGAAGAGGGAGATTACTCCTGAGTGATTCTTGACTCTTGGTTCTCTGGGTATCACTGTTGTGATGAGGGAGTTTACTCCTGAGTGCTTCTTGACTCTTGGTTCTCTGGGTATCACTGCTGTGATGAGGGAGATTACTCCTAAATGGTGCTTGACTCTTGGTTCTCTGGGTATCACTGCTGTGAAGAGGGAGATTACACCTGAGTGGTGCTTGACTCTTGGTTCTCTGGGTATCACTGCTGTGAAGAGGGAGATTACTCCTGAATAGTTCTTGACTCTTGGTTCTCTAGGTATTACTAGTGTGATGAGGGAGATTACTCCTGAGTGGGCTTGACTCTTGGTTCTCTGGGTATTACTACTGTGATGAGGGAGATTACTCCTGGGTAGTTCTTGGTTCTCTGGGTATTACTGTTGTGACAAGGGAGATTACTCCTGAGTGGTTCTTGACTCTTGGTTCTCTGGGAATCACTACTGTGATGAGGGAGATTACTCCTGAGTGGTGCTTGACTCTTGGTTCTCTGGGTATCACTGCAGTGACAACGGAGATTACTTCCAAGTGGTTTTTGACTCTTGGTTCTCTGGGTATTACTGTTGTGACAAGGGAGATTACTCCTGAGTGGTGCTTGACTCTTGGTTCTCTGGGTATTACTGTTGTGATGAGGGAGATTACTCCTGAGTGGTTCTTGACTCTTGGTTCTCTGGGTATTACTGTTGTGACGAGGGAGATTACTCCTGAGTTCTTCTTGACTCTTGGTTCTCTGTGTATCACTGCTGTGAAGAGGGAGATTACTCCTGAGTAGTTCTTGACTCTTGGTTCTCTAGGTATTACTACTGTGATGAGGGAGATTACTCCTGAGTGGGCTTGACTCTTGGTTCTCTGGGTATTACCACTGTGATGAGGGAGATTGCTCCTGAGTAGTTCTTGACTCTTAGTTCTCTGGGTCTTACTACTGTGATGAGGGAGATTACTCCTGAGTGGTGCTTGACTCTTGGTTCTCTGGGTATCACTACTGTTATGAGGGAGATTACTCCTGAGTGCTTCTTGACCCTTGGTTCTCTGGGTATCACTGCTGTGATGAGGGAGATTACTCCTGAGTGGTGCTTGACTCTTGGTTCTCTGGGTATCACTACTGTGAAGAGGGGGATTACACCGGAGTGGTTCTTGACTCTTTGTTCTGTAGGTGTCACTACTGTGATGAGGGAGATTACTCCTGAGTGGTTCTTGACTCTTGGTTCTTTGAGTATCACTGCTGTGAAGAGGGAGATTACTCCTAAGTGGTGCTTGACTCTGGGTTCTCTGGGTATTACTGTTGTGACAAGGGAGATTACTCCTGAGTGGTTCTTGACTCTTGGTTCTCTGGGTATCACTACTGTGATGAGGGAGATTACTCCTGAGTGGTGCTTGACTCTTGGTTCTCTGGGTATCACTGCTGTGATGAGGGAGATTACTCCTGAGTGGTGCTTGACTCTTGGTTCTCTGGGTATCACTGCTGTGAAGAGGGAGATTACACCTGAGTGGTGCTTGACTCTTGGTTCTCTAGGTATCAATACTGTGATGAGGGAGATTACTCCTGAGTGGTTCTTGACTCTTGGTTCTTTGGGTATCACTGCTGTGAAGAGGGAGATTACTCCTGAGTGGTGCTTGACTCTTGGTTCTCTGGGTATCACTGCTGTGATGAGGGAGATTACTCCTGAGTGGTTCTTGACTCTTGGTTCTCTGGGTATCACTACTGTGATGAGGGAGATTACTCCTGAGTGGTGCTTGACTCTTGGTTCTCTGGGTATCACTGCTGTGATGAGGGAGATTACTCCTGAGTGGTGCTTGACTCTTGGTTCTCTGGGTATCACTGCTGTGAAGAGGGAGATTACACCTGAGTGGTGCTTGACTCTTGGTTCTCTAGGTATCACTACTGTGATGAGGGAGATTACTCCTGAGTGGTTCTTGACTCTTGGTTCTTTGGGTATCACTGCTGTGAAGAGGGAGATTACTCCTAAGTGGTGCTTGACTCTGGGTTCTCTGGGTATTACTGTTGTGACAAGGGAGATTACTCCTGAGTGGTGCTTGACTCTTGGTTCACTGGGTATCACTGCTGTGAAGAGGGAGATTACTCCTGAGTGATTCTTGACTCTTGGTTCTCTGGGTATCACTGTTGTGATGAGGGAGATTACCCCTGAGTGGTTCTTGACTCTTGGTTCTCTGGGTATCACTGCTGTGATGAGGGAGATTACTCCTAAGTGGTGCTTGACTCTTGGTTCTCTGGGTATCACTGCTGTGATGAGGGAGATTACCCCTGAATGGTGCTTGACTATTGGTTCTCTGGGTATCACTGCTGTGACAAGGGAGATTACTCCCGAGTGGTTCTTGACTCTTGGTTCTCTAGGTATCACTACTGTGATGAGGGAGATTACTCCTGAGTGGTTCTTGACTCTTGGTTCTTTGGGTATCACTGCTGTGAAGAGGGAGATTACTCCTAAGTGGTGCTTGACTCTGGGTTCTCTGGGTATTACTGTTGTGACAAGGGAGATTACTCCTGAGTGGTTCTTGACTCTTGGTTCTCTGGGTATTACTACTGTGATGAGGGAGATTACACCTGAGTGGTTTTTGACTCTTGGTTCTCTGGGAATCACTGCTGTGATGAGGGAGATTACCCCTGAATGGTGCTTGACTATTGGTTCTCTGGGTATCACTGCTGTGACAAGGGAGATTACTCTTGAGTGGTTCTTGACTCTTGGTTCTCTGGGTATTACTGTTGTGACAAGGGAGATTACTCCTGAGTGGTTCTTGACTCTTGGTTCTCTAGGTATCACTACTGTGATGAGGGAGATTACTCCTGAGTGGTTCTTGACTCTTGGTTCTTTGGGTATCACTGCTGTGAAGAGGGAGATTACTCCTAAGTGGTGCTTGACTCTGGGTTCTCTGGGTATTACTGTTGTGACAAGGGAGATTACTCCTGAGTGGTTCTTGACTCTTGGTTCTCTGGGTATCACTACTGTGATGAGGGAGATTACTCCTGAGTGGTGCTTGACTCTTGGTTCTCTGGGTATCACTGCAGTGACAACAGAGATTACTTCCAAGTGGTTTTTGACTCTTGGTTCTCTGGGAATCACTGCTGTGAAAAGGGAGATTACACCTGAGTGGTGCTTGACTCTTGGTTCTCTAGGTATCACTACTGTGATGAGGGAGATTACTCCTGAGTGGTGCTTGACTCTTGGTTCACTGGGTATCACTGCTGTGAAGAGGGAGATTTCTCCTGAGTGATTCTTGACTCTTGGTTCTCTGGGTATCACTGTTGTGATGAGGGAGATTACTCCTGAGTGCTTCTTGACTCTTGGTTCTCTGGGTATCACTGCTGTGATGAGGGAGATTACTCCTAAGTGGTGCTTGACTATTGGTTCTCTGGGTATCACTGCTGTGAAGAGGGAGATTACACCTGAGTGGTGCTTGACTCTTGGTTCTCTGGGTATCACTGCTGTGATGAGGGAGATTACTCCTGAATGGTGCTTGACTATTGGTTCTCTGGGTATCACTGCTGTGACAAGGGAGATTACTCCTGAGTGGTTCTTGACTCTTGGTTCTCTGGGTATTACTGTTGTGACAAGGGAGATTACTCCTGAGTGGTTCTTGACTCTTGGTTCTCTAGGTATCACTACTGTGATGAGGGAGATTACTCCTGAGTGGTGCTTGACTCTTGGTTCTCTGGGTATTACTGTTGTGACAAGGGAGATTACTCCTGAGTGGTGCTTTCCTCTTGGTTCTGTGGGTATCACTACTGTGATGAGGGAGATTACTTTGAGTGGTGCTTGACTCTTGGTTCTCTGGGCATCACTGCTGTGACAAGAGAGATTACTCCTGAGTGCTTCTTGACACTTACTTCTCTAGGAATCACTACTGTGATGTGGGAGATTACTCCTGAGTAGTTCTTGACTGTTGGTTCTATGGGTATTACTGTTGTGAAAAGGGAGATTACTCCTGAGTAGTTCTTGACTCTTGGTTCTCTGGGTATCACTACTGTGATGAGGGAGATTACTCCTGAGTGGTGCTTGAATCTTGGTTCTCTGGGTATTACTACTGTGATGAGGGAGATTACTCCTGAGTGGTGCTTGACTCTTGGTTCTCTGGGTATTACTACTATGATGAGGGAGATTACTCCTGAGTAGTTCTTGACTCTTGGTTCTCTGGGTATTATTACTGTGATGAGGGAGATTACTCCTGAGTGATTCTTGACACTTACTTCTCTGAGAATCACTACTGTGATGAGGGAGATTACTCCTGAGTGGTGCTTGACTCTTGGTTCTCTGGGTATTACTACTATGATGGGGGAGATTACTCCTGAGTGGTGCTTGACTCTTGGTTCTCTGGGTATCACTGCTGTGAATAGGGAGATTACTCCTGAGTGATTCTTGACACTTACTTCTCTGAGAATCACTACTGTGATGAGGGAGATTACTCCTGAGTAGTTCTTGACTCTTGGTTCTATGGGTATTACTGTTGTGACAAGGGAGATTACTCCTGAGTAGTTCTTGACTCTTGGTTCTCTGTGTATCACTGCTGTGAAGAGGGAGATTACTCCCGAGTAGTTCTTGACTCTTGGTTCTCTAGGTATTACTACTGTGATGAGGGAGATTACTCCTGAGTGGTGCTTGACTCTTGGTTCTCTGGGTATTACTACTGTGATGAGGGAGATTACTCCTGAGTAGTTCTTGACTCTTGGTTCTCTGGGTATTACTACTGTGATGAGGGAGATTACTCCTGAGTGGTGCTTGACTCTTGGTTCTCGGGGTATCACTGCTGTGAAGAGGGAGATTACTCCTGAGTGATTCTTGACTCTTGGTTCTCTGTGTATCACTATTGTGATGAGGGAGATTACTCCTGAGTGTTTCTTGACCCTTAGTTCTCTGGGTATCACTGCTGTGATGAGGGAGGTTACTCCTGAGTGATTCTTGACTCTTGGTTCTTTGGGTATCACTGCTGTAAAAAGGGAGATTACTTCTTAGTTCTCTAGGTATCACTACTGTAATGAGGGAGATTACTCATGAGTGCTTCTTGACACTTAGTTCTCTGGGTATCACTACTTTGATGACAGAGATTACTCCTGAGTGCTTTGTTGTCTGGATATCACTGCTGTGACAAGGGAGATTACTCCTGAGTGGTGCTTGACTCTTGGTTCTCTGGGTATTACTGCTGTGACAAGGGAGATTACTCCTGAGTGGTTCTTGACTCTTGGTTCTCTGGGTATTACTGTTGTGACAAGGGAGATTACTCCTGAGTGGTTCTTGACTCTTGGTTCTCTGGGTATCACTACTGTGATGAGGGAGATTACTCCTGAGTGGTGCTCGACTCTTGGTTCTCTGGGTATTACTGTTGTGACAAGGGAGATTACTCCTGAGTGGTGCTTGACTCTTGGTTCTGTGGGTATCACTACTGTAATGAGGGAGATTACTCCTGAGTGGTTCTTGACTCTTGGTTCTCTGGGTATCACTACTGTGATGAGGGAGATTACTCCTGAGTGGTGCTTGACTCTTGGTTCTCTGGGTATTACTGTTGTGACAAGGGAGATTACTCCTGAGTGGTGCTTGACTCTGGGTTCTGTGGGTATCACTACTGTGATGAGGGAGATTACTTTGAGTGGTGCTTGACTCTTGGTTCTCTGGGCATCACTGCTGTGACAAGAGAGATTACTCCTGAGTGCTTCTTGACACTTACTTCTCTGGGAATCACTACTGTGATGAGGGAGATTACTCCTGAGTAGTTCTTGACTCTTGGTTCTATGGGTATTACTGTTGTGACAAAGGAGATTACTCCTGAGTAGTTCTTGACTCTTGGTTCTCTGGGTATCACTACTGTGATGAGGGAGATTACTCCTGAGTGGTGCTTGACTCTTGGTTCTCTGGGTATTACTACTGTGATGAGGGAGATTACTCCTGAGTGGTGCTTGACTCTTGGTTCTCTGGGTATTACTACTATGATGAGGGAGATTACTCCTGAGTAGTTCTTGACTCTTGGTTCTCTGGGTATTATTACTGTGATGAGGGAGATTACTCCTGAGAGATGCTTGACTCTTGGTTCTCTGGGTATCACTGCTGTGAATAGGGAGATTACACCTGAGTGGTGCTTGACTCTTGGTTCTCTAGGTATCACTACTGTGATGAGGGAGATTACTCCTGAGTGGTTCTTGACTCTTGGTTCTTTGGGTATCACTGCTGTGAAGAGGGAGATTACTCCTAAGTGGTGATTGACTCTGGGTTCTCTGGGTATTACTGTTGTGACAAGGGAGATTACTCCTGAGTGGTTCTTGACTCTTGGTTCTCTGGGTATCACTACTGTGATGAGGGAGATTACTCCTGAGTGGTGCTTGACTCTTGGTTCTCTGGGTATCACTGCAGTGACAACGGAGATTACTCCCAAGTGGGTTTATACTCTTGGTTCTCTGTCAATCACTGCTGTGAAAAGGGAGATTACACCTGAGTGGTGCTTGACTCTTGGTTCTCTAGGTATCACTACTGTGATGAGGGAGATTACTCCTGAGTGGTGCTTGACTCTTGGTTCACTGGGTATCACTGCTGTGAAGAGGGAGATTACTCCTGAGTGATTCTTGACTCTTGGTTCTCTGGGTATCATTGTTGTGATGAGGGAGATTACTCCTGAGTGCTTCTTGACTCTTGGTTCTCTAGGTATCACTACTGTGATGAGGGAGATTACTCCTGAGTGGTGCTTGACTCTGGGTTCTCTGGGTATTACTGTTGTGACAAGGGAGATTACTCCTGAGTGGTTCTTGACTCTTGGTTCTCTGGGTATCACTACTGTGATGAGGGAGATTACACCTGAGTGGTGCTTGACTCTTGGTTCTCTGGGTATCACTGCAGTGACAACAGAGATTACTTCCAAGTGGTTTTTGACTCTTGGTTCTCTGGGAATCACTGCTGTGAAAAGGGAGATTACACCTGAGTGGTGCTTGCTCTTGGTTCTCTAGGTATCACTACTGTGATGAGGGAGATTACTCCTGAGTGGTGCTTGACTCTTGGTTCTCTGGGTATCACTGCTGTGAAGAGGGAGATTACACCTGAGTGGTGTTTGACTCTTGGTTCTCTAGGTATCACTACTGTGATGAGGGAGAAAACTCCTGAGTGCTTCTTGACCCTTGGTTCTCTGGGAATCACTGCTGTGAAAAGGGAGATTACACCTGAGTGGTGCTTGTCTCTTGGTTCTCTAGGTATCACTACTGTGATGAGGGAGATTACTCCTGAGTGGTGCTTGACTCTTGGTTCTCTAGGTATCACTACTGTGATGAGGGAGATTACTCCTGAGTGGTGCTTGACTCTTGGTTCTCTGGGTATCACTGCAGTGACAACAGAGATTACTTCCAAGTGGTTTTTGACTCTTGGTTCTCTGGGAATCACTGCTGTGAAAAGGGAGATTACACCTGAGTGGTGCTTGCTCTTGGTTCTCTAGGTATCACTACTGTGATGAGGGAGATTACTCCTGAGTGGTGCTTGACTCTTGGTTCTCTGGGTATCACTGCAGTGACAACAGAGATTACTTCCAAGTGGTTTTTGACTCTTGGTTCTCTGGGAATCACTGCTGTGAAAAGGGAGATTACACCTGAGTGGTGCTTGACTCTTGGTTCTCTAGGTATCACTACTGTGATGAGGGAGATTACTCCTGAGTGGTGCTTGACTCTTGGTTCACTGGGTATCACTGCTGTGAAGAGGGAGATTTCTCCTGAGTGATTCTTGACTCTTGGTTCTCTGGGTATCACTGTTGTGATGAGGGAGATTACTCCTGAGTGCTTCTTGACTCTTGGTTCTCTGGGTATCACTGCTGTGATGAGGGAGATTACTCCTAAGTGGTGCTTGACTCTTGGTTCTCTGGGTATCACTGCTGTGAAGAGGGAGATTACACCTGAGTGGTGCTTGACTCTTGGTTCTCTGCGTATCACTGCTGTGATGAGGGAGATTACTCCTGAATGGTGCTTGACTATTGGTTCTCTGGGTATCACTGCTGTGACAAGGGAGATTACTCCTGAGTGGTTCTTGACTCTTGGTTCTCTGGGTATTACTGTTGTGACAAGGGAGATTACTCCTGAGTGGTTCTTGACTCTTGGTTCTCTAGGTATCACTACTGTGATGAGGGAGATTACTCCTGAGTGGTGCTTGACTCTTGGTTCTCTGGGTATTACTGTTGTGACAAGGGAGATTACTCCTGAGTGGTGCTTTCCTCTTGGTTCTGTGGGTATCACTACTGTGATGAGGGAGATTACTTTGAGTGGTGCTTGACTCTTGGTTCTCTGGGCATCACTGCTGTGACAAGAGAGATTACTCCTGAGTGCTTCTTGACACTTACTTCTCTAGGAATCACTACTGTGATGTGGGAGATTACTCCTGAGTAGTTCTTGACTGTTGGTTCTATGGGTATTACTGTTGTGAAAAGGGAGATTACTCCTGAGTAGTTCTTGACTCTTGGTTCTCTGGGTATCACTACTGTGATGAGGGAGATTACTCCTGAGTGGTGCTTGACTCTTGGTTCTCTGGGTATTACTACTATGATGAGGGAGATTACTCCTGAGTGGTGCTTGACTCTTGGTTCTCTGGGTATCACTGCTGTGAATAGGGAGATTACTCCTGAGTGATTCTTGACACTTACTTCTCTGAGAATCACTACTGTGATGAGGGAGATTACTCCTGAGTAGTTCTTGACTCTTGGTTCTATGGGTATTACTGTTGTGACAAGGGAGATTACTCCTGAGTAGTTCTTGACTCTTGGTTCTCTGTGTATCACTGCTGTGAAGAGGGAGATTACTCCTGAGTAGTTCTTGACTCTTGGTTCTCTAGGTATTACTACTGTGATGAGGGAGATTACTCCTGAGTGGTGCTTGACTCTTGGTTCTCTGGGTATTACTACTGTGATGAGGGAGATTACTCCTGAGTAGTTCTTGACTCTTGGTTCTCTGGGTATTACTACTGTGATGAGGGAGATTACTCCTGAGTGGTGCTTGACTCTTGGTTCTCGGGGTATCACTGCTGTGAAGAGGGAGATTACTCCTGAGTGATTCTTGACTCTTGGTTCTCTGTGTATCACTATTGTGATGAGGGAGATTACTCCTGAGTGTTTCTTGACCCTTAGTTCTCTGGGTATCACTGCTGTGATGAGGGAGGTTACTCCTGAGTGATTCTTGACTCTTGGTTCTTTGGGTATCACTGCTGTAAAAAGGGAGATTACTTCTTAGTTCTCTAGGTATCACTACTGTAATGAGGGAGATTACTCCTGAGTGCTTCTTGACACTTAGTTCTCTGGGTATCACTACTTTGATGACAGAGATTACTCCTGAGTGCTTTGTTGTCTGTATATCACTGCTGTGACAAGGGAGATTACTCCTGAGTGGTGCTTGACTCTTGGTTCTCTGGGTATTACTGCTGTGACAAGGGAGATTACTCCTGAGTGGTTCTTGACTCTTGGTTCTCTGGGTATTACTGTTGTGACAAGGGAGATTACTCCTGAGTGGTTCTTGACTCTTGGTTCTCTGGGTATCACTACTGTGATGAGGGAGATTACTCCTGAGTGGTGCTTGACTCTTGGTTCTCTGGGTATTACTGTTGTGACAAGGGAGATTACTCCTGAGTGGTGCTTGACTCTTGGTTCTGTGGGTATCACTACTGTAATGAGGGAGATTACTCCTGAGTGGTTCTTGACTCTTGGTTCTCTGGGTATCACTACTGTGATGAGGGAGATTACTCCTGAGTGGTGCTTGACTCTTGGTTCTCTGGGTATTACTGTTGTGACAAGGGAGATTACTCCTGAGTGGTGCTTGACTCTGGGTTCTGTGGGTATCACTACTGTGATGAGGGAGATTACTTTGAGTGGTGCTTGACTCTTGGTTCTCTGGGCATCACTGCTGTGACAAGAGAGATTACTCCTGAGTGCTTCTTGACACTTACTTCTCTGGGAATCACTACTGTGATGAGGGAGATTACTCCTGAGTAGTTCTTGACTCTTGGTTCTATGGGTATTACTGTTGTGACAAGGGAGATTACTCCTGAGTAGTTCTTGACTCTTGGTTCTCTGGGTATCACTACTGTGATGAGGGAGATTACTCCTGAGTGGTGCTTGACTCTTGGTTCTCTGGGTATTACTACTGTGATGAGGGAGATTACTCCTGAGTGGTGCTTGACTCTTGGTTCTCTGGGTATTACTACTATGATGAGGGAGATCACTCCTGAGTAGTTCTTGACTCTTGGTTCTCTGGGTATTATTACTGTGATGAGGGAGATTACTCCTGAGAGATGCTTGACTCTTGGTTCTCTGGGTATCACTGCTGTGAATAGGGAGATTACACCTGAGTGGTGCTTGACTCTTGGTTCTCTAGGTATCACTACTGTGATGAGGGAGATTACTCCTGAGTGGTTCTTGACTCTTGGTTCTTTGGGTATCACTGCTGTGAAGAGGGAGATTACTCCTAAGTGGTGATTGACTCTGGGTTCTCTGGGTATTACTGTTGTGACAAGGGAGATTACTCCTGAGTGGTTCTTGACTCTTGGTTCTCTGGGTATCACTACTGTGATGAGGGAGATTACTCCTGGTTCTCTGGGTATCACTGCAGTGACAACGGAGATTACTCCCAAGTGGGTTTATACTCTTGGTTCTCTGTCAATCACTGCTGTGAAAAGGGAGATTACACCTGAGTGGTGCTTGACTCTTGGTTCTCTAGGTATCACTACTGTGATGAGGGAGATTACTCCTGAGTGGTGCTTGACTCTTGGTTCACTGGGTATCACTGCTGTGAAGAGGGAGATTACTCCTGAGTGATTCTTGACTCTTGGTTCTCTGGGTATCATTGTTGTGATGAGGGAGATTACTCCTGAGTGCTTCTTGACTCTTGGTTCTCTGGGTATCACTGCTGTGATGAGGGAGATTACTCCTAAATGGTGCTTGACTCTTGGTTCTCTGGGTATCACTGCTGTGAAGAGGGAGATTACACCTGAGTGGTGCTTCACTCTTGGTTCTCTGGGTATCACTGCTGTGAAGAGGGAGATTACTCCTGAATAGTTCTTGACTCTTGGTTCTCTAGGTATTACTACTGTGATGAGGGAGATTACTCCTGAGTGGGCTTGACTCTTGGTTCTCTGGGTATTACTACTGTGATGAGGGATATTACTCCTGGGTAGTTCTTGGTTCTCTGGGTATTACTGTTGTGACAAGGGAGATTACTCCTGAGTGGTTCTTGACTCTTGGTTCTCTGGGTATCACTACTGTGATGAGGGAGATTACTCCTGAGTGGTGCTTGACTCTTGGTTCTCTGGGTATCACTGCAGTGACAACGGAGATTACTTCCAAGTGGTTTTTGACTCTTGGTTCTCTGGGTATTACTGTTGTGACAAGGGAGATTACTCCTGAGTGGTGCTTGACTCTTGGTTCTCTGGGTATTACTGTTGTGATGAGGGAGATTACTCCTGAGTGGTTCTTGACTCTTGGTTCTCTGGGTATTACTGTTGTGACGAGGGAGATTACTCCTGAGTTCTTCTTGACTCTTGGTTCTCTGTGTATCACTGCTGTGAAGAGGGAGATTACTCCTGAGTAGTTCTTGACTCTTGGTTCTCTAGGTATTACTACTGTGATGAGGGAGATTACTCCTGAGTGGGCTTGACTCTTGGTTCTCTGGGTATTACTACTGTGATGAGGGAGATTACTCCTGAGTGGTGCTTGACTCTTGGTTCTCTGGGTATCACTGCAGTGACAACAGAGATTACTTCCAAGTGGTTTTTGACTCTTGGTTCTCTGGGAATCACTGCTGTGAAAAGGGAGATTACACCTGAGTGGTGCTTGCTCTTGGTTCTCTAGGTATCACTACTGTGATGAGGGAGATTACTCCTGAGTGGTGCTTGACTCTTGGTTCTCTGGGTATCACTGCTGTGAAGAGGGAGATTACACCTGAGTGGTGTTTGACTCTTGGTTCTCTAGGTATCACTACTGTGATGAGGGAGAAAACTCCTGAGTGCTTCTTGACCCTTGGTTCTCTGGGAATCACTGCTGTGAAAAGGGAGATTACACCTGAGTGGTGCTTGTCTCTTGGTTCTCTAGGTATCACTACTGTGATGAGGGAGATTACTCCTGAGTGGTGCTTGACTCTTGGTTCTCTAGGTATCACTACTGTGATGAGGGAGATTACTCCTGAGTGGTGCTTGACTCTTGGTTCTCTGGGTATCACTGCAGTGACAACAGAGATTACTTCCAAGTGGTTTTTGACTCTTGGTTCTCTGGGAATCACTGCTGTGAAAAGGGAGATTACACCTGAGTGGTGCTTGCTCTTGGTTCTCTAGGTATCACTACTGTGATGAGGGAGATTACTCCTGAGTGGTGCTTGACTCTTGGTTCTCTGGGTATCACTGCAGTGACAACAGAGATTACTTCCAAGTGGTTTTTGACTCTTGGTTCTCTGGGAATCACTGCTGTGAAAAGGGAGATTACACCTGAGTGGTGCTTGACTCTTGGTTCTCTAGGTATCACTACTGTGATGAGGGAGATTACTCCTGAGTGGTGCTTGACTCTTGGTTCACTGGGTATCACTGCTGTGAAGAGGGAGATTTCTCCTGAGTGATTCTTGACTCTTGGTTCTCTGGGTATCACTGTTGTGATGAGGGAGATTACTCCTGAGTGCTTCTTGACTCTTGGTTCTCTGGGTATCACTGCTGTGATGAGGGAGATTACTCCTAAGTGGTGCTTGACTCTTGGTTCTCTGGGTATCACTGCTGTGAAGAGGGAGATTACACCTGAGTGGTGCTTGACTCTTGGTTCTCTGCGTATCACTGCTGTGATGAGGGAGATTACTCCTGAATGGTGCTTGACTATTGGTTCTCTGGGTATCACTGCTGTGACAAGGGAGATTACTCCTGAGTGGTTCTTGACTCTTGGTTCTCTGGGTATTACTGTTGTGACAAGGGAGATTACTCCTGAGTGGTTCTTGACTCTTGGTTCTCTAGGTATCACTACTGTGATGAGGGAGATTACTCCTGAGTGGTGCTTGACTCTTGGTTCTCTGGGTATTACTGTTGTGACAAGGGAGATTACTCCTGAGTGGTGCTTTCCTCTTGGTTCTGTGGGTATCACTACTGTGATGAGGGAGATTACTTTGAGTGGTGCTTGACTCTTGGTTCTCTGGGCATCACTGCTGTGACAAGAGAGATTACTCCTGAGTGCTTCTTGACACTTACTTCTCTAGGAATCACTACTGTGATGTGGGAGATTACTCCTGAGTAGTTCTTGACTGTTGGTTCTATGGGTATTACTGTTGTGAAAAGGGAGATTACTCCTGAGTAGTTCTTGACTCTTGGTTCTCTGGGTATCACTACTGTGATGAGGGAGATTACTCCTGAGTGGTGCTTGACTCTTGGTTCTCTGGGTATTACTACTATGATGAGGGAGATTACTCCTGAGTGGTGCTTGACTCTTGGTTCTCTGGGTATCACTGCTGTGAATAGGGAGATTACTCCTGAGTGATTCTTGACACTTACTTCTCTGAGAATCACTACTGTGATGAGGGAGATTACTCCTGAGTAGTTCTTGACTCTTGGTTCTATGGGTATTACTGTTGTGACAAGGGAGATTACTCCTGAGTAGTTCTTGACTCTTGGTTCTCTGTGTATCACTGCTGTGAAGAGGGAGATTACTCCTGAGTAGTTCTTGACTCTTGGTTCTCTAGGTATTACTACTGTGATGAGGGAGATTACTCCTGAGTGGTGCTTGACTCTTGGTTCTCTGGGTATTACTACTGTGATGAGGGAGATTACTCCTGAGTAGTTCTTGACTCTTGGTTCTCTGGGTATTACTACTGTGATGAGGGAGATTACTCCTGAGTGGTGCTTGACTCTTGGTTCTCGGGGTATCACTGCTGTGAAGAGGGAGATTACTCCTGAGTGATTCTTGACTTTTGGTTCTCTGTGTATCACTATTGTGATGAGGGAGATTACTCCTGAGTGTTTCTTGACCCTTAGTTCTCTGGGTATCACTGCTGTGATGAGGGAGGTTACTCCTGAGTGATTCTTGACTCTTGGTTCTTTGGGTATCACTGCTGTAAAAAGGGAGATTACTTCTTAGTTCTCTAGGTATCACTACTGTAATGAGGGAGATTACTCCTGAGTGCTTCTTGACACTTAGTTCTCTGGGTATCACTACTTTGATGACAGAGATTACTCCTGAGTGCTTTGTTGTCTGTATATCACTGCTGTGACAAGGGAGATTACTCCTGAGTGGTGCTTGACTCTTGGTTCTCTGGGTATTACTGCTGTGACAAGGGAGATTACTCCTGAGTGGTTCTTGACTCTTGGTTCTCTGGGTATTACTGTTGTGACAAGGGAGATTACTCCTGAGTGGTTCTTGACTCTTGGTTCTCTGGGTATCACTACTGTGATGAGGGAGATTACTCCTGAGTGGTGCTTGACTCTTGGTTCTCTGGGTATTACTGTTGTGACAAGGGAGATTACTCCTGAGTGGTGCTTGACTCTTGGTTCTGTGGGTATCACTACTGTAATGAGGGAGATTACTCCTGAGTGGTTCTTGACTCTTGGTTCTCTGGGTATCACTACTGTGATGAGGGAGATTACTCCTGAGTGGTGCTTGACTCTTGGTTCTCTGGGTATTACTGTTGTGACAAGGGAGATTACTCCTGAGTGGTGCTTGACTCTGGGTTCTGTGGGTATCACTACTGTGATGAGGGAGATTACTTTGAGTGGTGCTTGACTCTTGGTTCTCTGGGCATCACTGCTGTGACAAGAGAGATTACTCCTGAGTGCTTCTTGACACTTACTTCTCTGGGAATCACTACTGTGATGAGGGAGATTACTCCTGAGTAGTTCTTGACTCTTGGTTCTATGGGTATTACTGTTGTGACAAGGGAGATTACTCCTGAGTAGTTCTTGACTCTTGGTTCTCTGGGTATCACTACTGTGATGAGGGAGATTACTCCTGAGTGGTGCTTGACTCTTGGTTCTCTGGGTATTACTACTGTGATGAGGGAGATTACTCCTGAGTGGTGCTTGACTCTTGGTTCTCTGGGTATTACTACTATGATGAGGGAGATTACTCCTGAGTAGTTCTTGACTCTTGGTTCTCTGGGTATTATTACTGTGATGAGGGAGATTACTCCTGAGAGATGCTTGACTCTTGGTTCTCTGGGTATCACTGCTGTGAATAGGGAGATTACACCTGAGTGGTGCTTGACTCTTGGTTCTCTAGGTATCACTACTGTGATGAGGGAGATTACTCCTGAGTGGTTCTTGACTCTTGGTTCTTTGGGTATCACTGCTGTGAAGAGGGAGATTACTCCTAAGTGGTGATTGACTCTGGGTTCTCTGGGTATTACTGTTGTGACAAGGGAGATTACTCCTGAGTGGTTCTTGACTCTTGGTTCTCTGGGTATCACTACTGTGATGAGGGAGATTACTCCTGGTTCTCTGGGTATCACTGCAGTGACAACGGAGATTACTCCCAAGTGGGTTTATACTCTTGGTTCTCTGTCAATCACTGCTGTGAAAAGGGAGATTACACCTGAGTGGTGCTTGACTCTTGGTTCTCTAGGTATCACTACTGTGATGAGGGAGATTACTCCTGAGTGGTGCTTGACTCTTGGTTCACTGGGTATCACTGCTGTGAAGAGGGAGATTACTCCTGAGTGATTCTTGACTCTTGGTTCTCTGGGTATCATTGTTGTGATGAGGGAGATTACTCCTGAGTGCTTCTTGACTCTTGGTTCTCTGGGTATCACTGCTGTGATGAGGGAGATTACTCCTAAATGGTGCTTGACTCTTGGTTCTCTGGGTATCACTGCTGTGAAGAGGGAGATTACACCTGAGTGGTGCTTCACTCTTGGTTCTCTGGGTATCACTGCTGTGAAGAGGGAGATTACTCCTGAATAGTTCTTGACTCTTGGTTCTCTAGGTATTACTACTGTGATGAGGGAGATTACTCCTGAGTGGGCTTGACTCTTGGTTCTCTGGGTATTACTACTGTGATGAGGGATATTACTCCTGGGTAGTTCTTGGTTCTCTGGGTATTACTGTTGTGACAAGGGAGATTACTCCTGAGTGGTTCTTGACTCTTGGTTCTCTGGGTATCACTACTGTGATGAGGGAGATTACTCCTGAGTGGTGCTTGACTCTTGGTTCTCTGGGTATCACTGCAGTGACAACGGAGATTACTTCCAAGTGGTTTTTGACTCTTGGTTCTCTGGGTATTACTGTTGTGACAAGGGAGATTACTCCTGAGTGGTGCTTGACTCTTGGTTCTCTGGGTATTACTGTTGTGATGAGGGAGATTACTCCTGAGTGGTTCTTGACTCTTGGTTCTCTGGGTATTACTGTTGTGACGAGGGAGATTACTCCTGAGTTCTTCTTGACTCTTGGTTCTCTGTGTATCACTGCTGTGAAGAGGGAGATTACTCCTGAGTAGTTCTTGACTCTTGGTTCTCTAGGTATTACTACTGTGATGAGGGAGATTACTCCTGAGTGGGCTTGACTCTTGGTTCTCTGGGTATTACTACTGTGATGAGGGAGATTGCTCCTGAGTAGTTCTTGACTCTTAGTTCTCTGGGTCTTACTACTGTGATGAGGGAGATTACTCCTGAGTGGTGCTTGACTCTTGGTTCTCTGGGTATCACTACTGTGATGAGGGAGATTACTCCTGAGTGCTTCTTGACCCTTGGTTCTCTGGGTATCACTGCTGTGATGAGGGAGATTACTCCTGAGTGGTGCTTGACTCTTGGTTCTCTGGGTATCACTACTGTGAAGAGGGGGATTACACCGGAGTGGTTCTTGACTCTTGGTTCTGTAGGTGTCACTACTGTGATGAGGGAGATTACTCCTGAGTGGTTCTTGACTCTTGGTTCTTTGGGTATCACTGCTGTGAAGAGGGAGATTACTCCTAAGTGGTTCTTGACTCTGGGTTCTCTGGGTATTACTGTTGTGACAAGGGAGATTACTCCTGAGTGGTTCTTGACTCTTGGTTCTCTGGGTATCACTACTGTGATGAGGGAGATTACTCCTGAGTGGTGCTTGACTCTTGGTTCTCTGGGTATCACTGCTGTGATGAGGGAGATTACTCCTGAGTGGTGCTTGACTCTTGGTTCTCTGGGTATCACTGCTGTGAAGAGGGAGATTACACCTGAGTGGTGCTTGACACTTGGTTTTCTAGGTATCACTACTGTGATGAGGGAGATTACTCCTGAGTGGTTCTTGACTCTTGATTCTTTGGGTATCACTGCTGTGAAGAGGGAGATTACTCCTAAGTGGTGCTTGATGCTGGGTTCTCTGGGTATTACTGTTGTGACAAGGGAGATTACTCCTGAGTGGTTCTTGACTCTTGGTTCTCTGGGTATCACTACTGTGATGAGGGAGATTACTCCTGAGTGGTGCTTGACTCTTGGTTCTCTGGGTATCACTGCAGTGACAACAGAGATTACTTCCAAGTGGTTTTTGACTCTTGGTTCTCTGGGAATCACTGCTGTGAAAAGGGAGATTACACCTGAGTGGTGCTTGACTCTTGGTTCTCTAGGTATCACTACTGTGATGAGGGAGATTACTCCTGAGTGGTGCTTGACTCTTGGTTCACTGGGTATCACTGCTGTGAAGAGGGAGATTACTCCTGAGTGATTCTTGACTCTTGGTTCTCTGGGTATCACTGTTGTGATGAGGGAGATTACTCCTGAGTGGTTCTTGACTCTTGGTCTCTGGGTATCAGTGCTGTGATGAGGGAGATTACTCCTAAGTGGTGCTTGACTCTTGGTTCTCTGGGTATCACTGCTGTGATGAGGGAGATTACCCCTGAATGGTGCTTGACTATTGGTTCTCTGGGTATCACTGCTGTGACAAGGGAGATTACTCTTGAGTGGTTCTTGACTCTTGGTTCTCTGGGTATCACTACTGTGATGAGGGAGATTACTCCTGAGTGGTGCTTGACTCTTGGTTCTCTGGGTATCACTGCAGTGACAACAGAGATTACTTCCAAGTGGTTTTTGACTCTTGGTTCTCTGGGAATCACTGCTGTGAAAAGGGAGATTACACCTGAGTGGTGCTTGACTCTTGGTTCTCTAGGTATCACTACTGTGATGAGGGAGATTACTCCTGAGTGGTGCTTGACTCTTGGTTCACTGGGTATCACTGCTGTGATGAGGGAGATTACTCCTGAGTGGTGCTTGACTCTTGGTTCTCTGGGTATTACTGTTGTGACAAGGGAGATTACTCCTGAGTGGTTCTTGACTCTTGGTTCTCTAGGTATCACTACTGTGATGAGGGAGATTACTCCTGAGTGGTTCTTGACTCTTGGTTCTTTGGGTATCACTGCTGTGAAGAGGGAGATTACTCCTAAGTGGTGCTTGACTCTGGGTTCTCTGGGTATTACTGTTGTGACAAGGGAGATTACTCCTGAGTGGTTCTTGACTCTTGGTTCTCTGGGTATCACTACTGTGATGAGGGAGATTACTCCTGAGTGGTGCTTGACTCTTGGTTCTGTGGGTATCACTACTGTGATGACGGAGATTACTTTGAGTGGTGCTTGACTCTTGGTTCTCTGGGCATCACTGCTGTGACAAGAGAGATTACTCCTGAGTGCTTCTTGACACTTACTTCTCTGGGAATCACTACTGTGATGAGGGAGATTACTCCTGAGTAGTTCTTGACTCTTGGTTCTATGGGTATTACTGTTGTGACAAGGGAGATTACTCCTGAGTAGTTCTTTACTCTTGGTTCTCTGGGTATCACTACTGTGATGAGGGAGATTACTCCTGAGTGGTGCTTGACTCTTGGTTCTCTGGGTATTACTACTGTGATGAGGGAGATTACTCCTGAGTGGTGCTTGACTCTTGGTTCTCTGGGTATTACTACTATGATGAGGGAGATTACTCCTGAGTAGTTCTTGACTCTTGGTTCTCTGGGTATTATTACTGTGATGAGGGAGATTACTCATGAGAGGTGCTTGACTCTTGGTTCTCTGGGTATCACTGCTGTGAAGAGGGAGATTACTCCTGAGTGATTCTTGACTCTTATTTCTCTGGGTATCACTACTGTGATGAGGGAGATTACTCCTGAGTGCTTCTTGACCCTTGGATCTCTGGGTATCACTGCTGTGATGAGGGAGATTACTCCTGAGTGGTGCTTGACTATTGGTTCTCTGGGTATCACTGCTGTGACAAGGGAGATTACTCCTGAGTGGTTCTTGACTCTTGGTGCTCTGGGTATTACTGTTGTGACAAGGGAGATTACTCCTGAGTGGTTCTTGACTCTTGGTTCTCTGGGTATCACTACTGTGATGAGGGAGATTACTCCTGAGTGGTGCTTGACTCTTGGTTCTCTGGGTATTACTGTTGTGACGAGGGAGATTACTCCTGAGTGCTTCTTGACTCTTGGTTCTCTGTGTATCACTGCTGTGAAGAGGGAGATTACTCCTGAGTAGTTCTTGACTCTTGGTTCTCTAGGTATTACTACTGTGATGAGGGAGATTACTCCTGAGTGGTGCTTGACTCTTGGTTCTCTGGGTATTACTACTGTGATGAGGGAGATTACTCCTGAGTAGTTCCTGACTCTTGGTTCTCTGGGTATTACTACTGTGATGAGGGAGATTACTCCTGAGTGGTGCTTGACTCTTGGTTCTCTGGGTATCACTGCTGTGAAGAGTGAGATTACTCCTGAGTGATTCTTGACTCTTGGTTCTCTGGGTATCACTACTGTGATGAGGGAGATTACTCACGAGTGCTTCTTGACCCTTGGATCTCTGGGTATCACTGCTGTGATGAGGGAGATTACTCCTGAGTGGTGCTTGACTCTTGGTTCTCTGGGTATCACTGCTGTGAATAGGGAGATTACACCTGAGTGGTGCTTGACTCTTGGTTCTCTAGGTATCACTACTGTGATGAGGGAGATTACTCCTGAGTGGTTCTTGACTCTTGGTTCTCTGGGTATCACTACTGTGATGAGGGAGATTACTCCTGAGTGGTGCTTGACTCTTGGTTCTCTGGGTATCACTGCAGTGACAACGGAGATTACTCCCAAGTGGGTTTATACTCTTGGTTCTCTGTCAATCACTGCTGTGAAAAGGGAGATTACACCTGAGTGGTGCTTGACTCTTGGTTCTCTAGGTATCACTACTGTGATGAGGGAGATTACTCCTGAGTGATGCTTGACTCTTGGTTCACTGGGTATCACTGCTGTGAAGAGGGAGATTACTCCTGAGTGATTCTTGACTCTTGGTTCTCTGGGTATCACTGTTGTGATGAGGGAGATTACTCCTGAGTGCTTCTTGACTCTTGGTTCTCTGGGTATCACTGCTGTGATGAGGGAGATTACTCCTAAATGGTGCTTGACTCTTGGTTCTCTGGGTGTCACTGCTGTGAAGAGGGAGATTACACCTGAGTGGTGCTTGACTCTTGGTTCTCTAGGTATCACTACTGTGATGAGGGAGATTACTCCTGAGTGGTTCTTGACTCTTGGTTCTTTGGGTATCACTGCTGTGAAGAGGGAGATTACTCCTAAGTGGTGATTGACTCTGGGTTCTCTGGGTATTACTGTTGTGACAAGGGAGATTACTCCTGAGTGGTTCTTGACTCTTGGTTCTCTGGGTATCACTACTGTGATGAGGGAGATTACTCCTGAGTGGTGCTTGACTCTTGGTTCTCTGGGTATCACTGCAGTGACAACGGAGATTACTCCCAAGTGGGTTTATACTCTTGGTTCTCTGTCAATCACTGCTGTGAAAAGGGAGATTACACCTGAGTGGTGCTTGACTCTTGGTTCTCTAGGTATCACTACTGTGATGAGGGAGATTACTCCTGAGTGATGCTTGACTCTTGGTTCACTGGGTATCACTGCTGTGAAGAGGGAGATTACTCCTGAGTGATTCTTGACTCTTGGTTCTCTGGGTATCACTGTTGTGATGAGGGAGATTACTCCTGAGTGCTTCTTGACTCTTGGTTCTCTGGGTATCACTGCTGTGATGAGGGAGATTACTCCTAAATGGTGCTTGACTCTTGGTTCTCTGGGTATCACTGCTGTGAAGAGGGAGATTACACCTGAGTGGTGCTTGACTCTTGGTTCTCTAGGTATCACTACTGTGATGAGGGAGATTACTCCTGAGTGGTTCTTGACTCTTGGTTCTTTGGGTATCACTGCTGTGAAGAGGGAGATTACTCCTAAGTGGTGATTGACTCTGGGTTCTCTGGGTATTACTGTTGTGACAAGGGAGATTACTCCTGAGTGGTTCTTGACTCTTGGTTCTCTGGGTATCACTACTGTGATGAGGGAGATTACTCCTGAGTGGTGCTTGACTCTTGGTTCTCTGGGTATCACTGCAGTGACAACGGAGATTACTCCCAAGTGGGTTTATACTCTTGGTTCTCTGTCAATCACTGCTGTGAAAAGGGAGATTACTCCTGAGTGGTGCTTGACTCTTGGTTCTCTAGGTATCACTACTGTGATGAGGGAGATTACTCCTGAGTGGTGCTTGACTCTTGGTTCTCTGGGTATTACTGTTGTGATGAGGGAGATTACTCCTGAGTGGTTCTTGACTCTTGGTTCTCTGGGTATTACTGTTGTGACGAGGGAGATTACTCCTGAGTTCTTCTTGACTCTTGGTTCTCTGTGTATCACTGCTGTGAAGAGGGAGATTACTCCTGAGTAGTTCTTGACTCTTGGTTCTCTAGGTATTACTACTGTGATGAGGGAGATTACTCCTGAGTGGGCTTGACTCTTGGTTCTCTGGGTATCACTACTGTGATGAGGGAGATTGCTCCTGAGTAGTTCTTGACTCTTAGTTCTCTGGGTCTTACTACTGTGATGAGGGAGATTACTCCTGAGTGGTGCTTGACTCTTGGTTCTCTGGGTATCACCACTGTGATGAGGGAGATTACTCCTGAGTGCTTCTTGACCCTTGGTTCTCTGGGTATCACTGCTGTGATGAGGGAGATTACTCCTGAGTGGTGCTTGACTCTTGGTTCTGTGGGTATCACTACTGTGAAGAGGGGGATTACACCGGAGTGGTTCTTGACTCTTGGTTCTGTAGGTGTCACTACTGTGATGAGGGAGATTACTCCTGAGTGGTTCTTGACTCTTGGTTCTTTGGGTATCACTGCTGTGAAGAGGGAGATTACTCCTAAGTGGTGCTTGACTCTGGGTTCTCTGGGCATTACTGTTGTGACAAGGGAGATTACTCCTGAGTGGTTCTTGACTCTTGGTTCTCTGGGTATCACTACTGTGATGAGGGAGATTACTCCTGAGTGGTGCTTGACTCTTGGTTCTCTGGGTATCACTGCTGTGATGAGGGAGATTACTCCTGAGTGGTGCTTGACTCTTGGTTCTCTGGGTATCACTGCTGTGAAGAGGGAGATTACACCTGAGTGGTGCTTGACTCTTGGTTCTCTAGGTATCACTACTGTGATGAGGGAGATTACTCCTGAGTGGTTCTTGACTCTTGGTTCTTTGGGTATCACTACTGTGATGAGGGAGATTGCTCCTGAGTAGTTCTTGACTCTTAGTTCTCTGGGTCTTACTACTGTGATGAGGGAGATTACTCCTGAGTGGTGCTTGACTCTTGGTTCTCTGGGTATCACCACTGTGATGAGGGAGATTACTCCTGAGTGCTTCTTGACCCTTGGTTCTCTGGGTATCACTGCTGTGATGAGGGAGATTACTCCTGAGTGGTGCTTGACTCTTGGTTCTGTGGGTATCACTACTGTGAAGAGGGGGATTACACCGGAGTGGTTCTTGACTCTTGGTTCTGTAGGTGTCACTACTGTGATGTGGGAGATTACTCCTGAGTAGTTCTTGACTGTTGGTTCTATGGGTATTACTGTTGTGAAAAGGGAGATTACTCCTGAGTAGTTCTTGACTCTTGGTTCTCTGGGTATCACTACTGTGATGAGGGAGATTACTCCTGAGTGGTGCTTGAATCTTGGTTCTCTGGGTATTACTACTGTGATGAGGGAGATTACTCCTGAGTGGTGCTTGACTCTTGGTTCTCTGGGTATTACTACTATGATGAGGGAGATTACTCCTGAGTAGTTCTTGACTCTTGGTTCTCTGGGTATTATTACTGTGATGAGGGAGATTACTCCTGAGTGATTCTTGACACTTACTTCTCTGAGAATCACTACTGTGATGAGGGAGATTACTCCTGAGTGGTGCTTGACTCTTGGTTCTCTGGGTATTACTACTATGATGAGGGAGATTACTCCTGAGTGGTGCTTGACTCTTGGTTCTCTGGGTATCACTGCTGTGAATAGGGAGATTACTCCTGAGTGATTCTTGACACTTACTTCTCTGAGAATCACTACTGTGATGAGGGAGATTACTCCTGAGTAGTTCTTGACTCTTGGTTCTATGGGTATTACTGTTGTGACAAGGGAGATTACTCCTGAGTAGTTCTTGACTCTTGGTTCTCTGTGTATCACTGCTGTGAAGAGGGAGATTACTCCTGAGTAGTTCTTGACTCTTGGTTCTCTAGGTATTACTACTGTGATGAGGGAGATTACTCCTGAGTGGTGCTTGACTCTTGGTTCTCTGGGTATTACTACTGTGATGAGGGAGATTACTCCTGAGTAGTTCTTGACTCTTGGTTCTCTGGGTATTACTACTGTGATGAGGGAGATTACTCCTGAGTGGTGCTTGACTCTTGGTTCACGGGGTATCACTGCTGTGAAGAGGGAGATTACTCCTGAGTGATTCTTGACTCTTGGTTCTCTGTATATCACTATTGTGATGAGGGAGATTACTCCTGAGTGTTTCTTGACCCTTAGTTCTCTGGATATCACTGCTGTGATGAGGGAGGTTACTCCTGAGTGATTCTTGACTCTTGGTTCTTTGGGTATCACTGCTGTAAAAAGGGAGATTACTTCTTAGTTCTCTAGGTATCACTACTGTAATGAGGGAGATTACTCCTGAGTGCTTCTTGACACTTAGTTCTCTGGGTATCACTACTTTGATGACAGAGATTACTCCTGAGTGCTTTGTTGTCTGGATATCACTGCTGTGACAAGGGAGATTACTCCTGAGTGGTGCTTGACTCTTGGTTCTCTGGGTATTACTGCTGTGACAAGGGAGATTACTCCTGAGTGGTTCTTGACTCTTGGTTCTCTGGGTATTACTGTTGTGACAAGGGAGATTACTCCTGAGTGGTTCTTGACTCTTGGTTCTCTGGGTATCACTACTGTGATGAAGGAGATTACTCCTGAGTGGTGCTTGACTCTTGGTTCTCTGGGTATTACTGTTGTGACAAGGGAGATTACTCCTGAGTGGTGCTTGACTCTTGGTTCTGTGGGTATCACTACTGTAATGAGGGAGATTACTCCTGAGTGGTTCTTGACTCTTGGTTCTCTGGGTATCACTACTGTGATGAGGGAGATTACTCCTGAGTGGTGCTTGACTCTTGGTTCTCTGGGTATTACTGTTGTGACAAGGGAGATTACTCCTGAGTGGTGCTTGACTCTTGGTTCTGTGGGTATCACTACTGTAATGAGGGAGATTACTCCTGAGTGGTGCTTGACTCTGGGTTCTGTGGGTATCCCTACTGTGATGAGGGAGATTACTTTGAGTGGTGCTTGACTCTTGGTTCTCTGGGCATCACTGCTGTGACAAGAGAGATTACTCCTGAGTGCTTCTTGACACTTACTTCTCTGGGAATCACTACTGTGATGAGGGAGATTACTCCTGAGTAGTTCTTGACTCTTGGTTCTATGGGTATTACTGTTGTGACAAGGGAGATTACTCCTGAGTAGTTCTTGACTCTTGGTTCTCTGGGTATCACTACTGTGATGAGGGAGATTACTCCTGAGTGGTGCTTGACTCTTGGTTCTCTGGGTATTACTACTGTGATGAGGGAGATTACTCCTGAGTGGTGCTTGACTCTTGGTTCTCTGGGTATTACTACTATGATGAGGGAGATTACTCCTGAGTAGTTCTTGACTCTTGGTTCTCTGGGTATTATTACTGTGATGAGGGAGATTACTCCTGAGAGATGCTTGACTCTTGGTTCTCTGGGTATCACTGCTGTGAATAGGGAGATTACACCTGAGTGGTGCTTGACTCTTGGTTCTCTAGGTATCACTACTGTGATGAGGGAGATTACTCCTGAGTGGTTCTTGACTCTTGGTTCTTTGGGTATCACTGCTGTGAAGAGGGAGATTACTCCTAAGTGGTGATTGACTCTGGGTTCTCTGGGTATTACTGTTGTGACAAGGGAGATTACTCCTGAGTGGTTCTTGACTCTTGGTTCTCTGGGTATCACTACTGTGATGAGGGAGATTACTCCTGAGTGGTGCTTGACTCTTGGTTCTCTGGGTATCACTGCAGTGACAACGGAGATTACTCCCAAGTGGGTTTATACTCTTGGTTCTCTGTCAATCACTGCTGTGAAAAGGGAGATTACACCTGAGTGGTGCTTGACTCTTGGTTCTCTAGGTATCACTACTGTGATGAGGGAGATTACTCCTGAGTGGTGCTTGACTCTTGGTTCACTGGGTATCACTGCTGTGAAGAGGGAGATTACTCCTGAGTGATTCTTGACTCTTGGTTCTCTGGGTATCATTGTTGTGATGAGGGAGATTACTCCTGAGTGCTTCTTGACTCTTGGTTCTCTAGGTATCACTACTGTGATGAGGGAGATTACTCCTGAGTGGTGCTTGACTCTGGGTTCTCTGGGTATTACTGTTGTGACAAGGGAGATTACTCCTGAGTGGTTCTTGACTCTTGGTTCTCTGGGTATCACTGTTGTGATGAGGGAGATTACTCCTGAGTGCTTCTTGACTCTTGGTTCTCTGGGTATCACTGCTGTGATGAGGGAGATTACTCCTAAGTGGTGCTTGACTCTTGGTTCTCTGGGTATCACTGCTGTGAAGAGGGAGATTACACCTGAGTGGTGCTTGACTCTTGGTTCTCTGCGTATCACTGCTGTGATGAGGGAGATTACTCCTGAATGGTGCTTGACTATTGGTTCTCTGGGTATCACTGCTGTGACAAGGGAGATTACTCCTGAGTGGTTCTTGACTCTTGGTTCTCTGGGTATTACTGTTGTGACAAGGGAGATTACTCCTGAGTGGTTCTTGACTCTTGGTTCTCTAGGTATCACTACTGTGATGAGGGAGATTACTCCTGAGTGGTGCTTGACTCTTGGTTCTCTGGGTATTACTGTTGTGACAAGGGAGATTACTCCTGAGTGGTGCTTTCCTCTTGGTTCTGTGGGTATCACTACTGTGATGAGGGAGATTACTTTGAGTGGTGCTTGACTCTTGGTTCTCTGGGCATCACTGCTGTGACAAGAGAGATTACTCCTGAGTGCTTCTTGACACTTACTTCTCTAGGAATCACTACTGTGATGTGGGAGATTACTCCTGAGTAGTTCTTGACTCTTGGTTCTCTGGGTATCACTACTGTGATGAGGGAGATTACTCCTGAGTGGTGCTTGAATCTTGGTTCTCTGGGTATTACTACTGTGATGAGGGAGATTACTCCTGAGTGGTGCTTGACTCTTGGTTCTCTGGGTATTACTACTATGATGAGGGAGATTACTCCTGAGTAGTTCTTGACTCTTGGTTCTCTGGGTATTATTACTGTGATGAGGGAGATTACTCCTGAGTGATTCTTGACACTTACTTCTCTGAGAATCACTACTGTGATGAGGGAGATTACTCCTGAGTGGTGCTTGACTCCTGGTTCTCTGGGTATTACTACTATGATGAGGGAGATTACTCCTGAGTGGTGCTTGACTCTTGGTTCTCTGGGTATCACTGCTGTGAATAGGGAGATTACTCCTGAGTGATTCTTGACACTTACTTCTCTGAGAATCACTACTGTGATGAGGGAGATTACTCCTGAGTAGTTCTTGACTCTTGGTTCTATGGGTATTACTGTTGTGACAAGGGAGATTACTCCTGAGTAGTTCTTGACTCTTGGTTCTCTGTGTATCACTGCTGTGAAGAGGGAGATTACTCCTGAGTAGTTCTTGACTCTTGGTTCTCTAGGTATTACTACTGTGATGAGGGAGATTACTCCTGAGTGGTGCTTGACTCTTGGTTCTCTGGGTATTACTACTGTGATGAGGGAGATTACTCCTGAGTAGTTCTTGACTCTTGGTTCTCTGGGTATTACTACTGTGATGAGGGAGATTACTCCTGAGTGGTGCTTGACTCTTGGTTCTCGGGGTATCACTGCTGTGAAGAGGGAGATTACTCCTGAGTGATTCTTGACTCTTGGTTCTCTGTGTATCACTATTGTGATGAGGGAGATTACTCCTGAGTGTTTCTTGACCCTTAGTTCTCTGGGTATCACTGCTGTGATGAGGGAGGTTACTCCTGAGTGATTCTTGACTCTTGGTTCTTTGGGTATCACTGCTGTAAAAAGGGAGATTACTTCTTAGTTCTCTAGGTATCACTACTGTAATGAGGGAGATTACTCCTGAGTGCTTCTTGACACTTAGTTCTCTGGGTATCACTACTTTGATGACAGAGATTACTCCTGAGTGCTTTGTTGTCTGGATATCACTGCTGTGACAAGGGAGATTACTCCTGAGTGGTGCTTGACTCTTGGTTCTCTGGGTATTACTGCTGTGACAAGGGAGATTACTCCTGAGTGGTTCTTGACTCTTGGTTCTCTGGGTATTACTGTTGTGACAAGGGAGATTACTCCTGAGTGGTTCTTGACTCTTGGTTCTCTGGGTATCACTACTGTGATGAGGGATATTACTCCTGAGTGGTGCTTGACTCTTGGTTCTCTGGGTATTACTGTTGTGACAAGGGAGATTACTCCTGAGTGGTGCTTGACTCTTGGTTCTGTGGGTATCACTACTGTAATGAGGGAGATTACTCCTGAGTGGTTCTTGACTCTTGGTTCTCTGGGTATCACTACTGTGATGAGGGAGATTACTCCTGAGTGGTGCTTGACTCTTGGTTCTCTGGGTATTACTGTTGTGACAAGGGAGATTACTCCTGAGTGGTGCTTGACTCTGGGTTCTGTGGGTATCACTACTGTGATGAGGGAGATTACTTTGAGTGGTGCTTGACTCTTGGTTCTCTGGGCATCACTGCTGTGACAAGAGAGATTACTCCTGAGTGCTTCTTGACACTTACTTCTCTGGGAATCACTACTGTGATGAGGGAGATTACTCCTGAGTAGTTCTTGACTCTTGGTTCTATGGGTATTACTGTTGTGACAAGGGAGATTACTCCTGAGTAGTTCTTGACTCTTGGTTCTCTGGGTATCACTACTGTGATGAGGGAGATTACTCCTGAGTGGTGCTTGACTCTTGGTTCTCTGGGTATTACTACTGTGATGAGGGAGATTACTCCTGAGTGGTGCTTGACTCTTGGTTCTCTGGGTATTACTGTTGTGACGAGGGAGATTACTCCTGAGTGCTTCTTGACTCTTGGTTCTCTGTGTATCACTGCTGTGAAGAGGGAGATTACTCCTGAGTAGTTCTTGACTCTTGGTTCTCTAGGTATTACTACTGTGATGAGGGAGATTACTCCTGAGTGGTGCTTGACTCTTGGTTCTCTGGGTATTACTACTGTGATGAGGGAGATTACTCCTGAGTAGTTCCTGACTCTTGGTTCTCTGGGTATTACTACTGTGATGAGGGAGATTACTCCTGAGTGGTGCTTGACTCTTGGTTCTCTGGGTATCACTGCTGTGAAGAGGGAGATTACTCCTGAGTGATTCTTGACTCTTGGTTCTCTGGGTATCACTACTGTGATGAGGGAGATTACTCACGAGTGCTTCTTGACCCTTGGATCTCTGGGTATCACTGCTGTGATGAGGGAGATTACTCCTGAGTGGTGCTTGACTCTTGGTTCTCTGGGTATCACTGCTGTGAATAGGGAGATTACACCTGAGTGGTGCTTGACTCTTGGTTCTCTAGGTATCACTACTGTGATGAGGGAGATTACTCCTGAGTGGTTCTTGACTCTTGGTTCTCTGGGTATCACTACTGTGATGAGGGAGATTACTCCTGAGTGGTGCTTGACTCTTGGTTCTCTGGGTATCACTACAGTGACAACGGAGATTACTCCCAAGTGGGTTTATACTCTTGGTTCTCTGTCAATCACTGCTGTGAAAAGGGAGATTACACCTGAGTGGTGCTTGACTCTTGGTTCTCTAGGTATCACTACTGTGATGAGGGAGATTACTCCTGAGTGATGCTTGACTCTTGGTTCACTGGGTATCACTGCTGTGAAGAGGGAGATTACTCCTGAGTGATTCTTGACTCTTGGTTCTCTGGGTATCACTGTTGTGATGAGGGAGATTACTCCTGAGTGCTTCTTGACTCTTGGTTCTCTGGGTATCACTGCTGTGATGAGGGAGATTACTCCTAAATGGTGCTTGACTCTTGGTTCTCTGGGTATCACTGCTGTGAAGAGGGAGATTACACCTGAGTGGTGCTTGACTCTTGGTTCTCTAGGTATCACTACTGTGATGAGGGAGATTACTCCTGAGTGGTTCTTGACTCTTGGTTCTTTGGGTATCACTGCTGTGAAGAGGGAGATTACTCCTAAGTGGTGATTGACTCTGGGTTCTCTGGGTATTACTGTTGTGACAAGGGAGATTACTCCTGAGTGGTTCTTGACTCTTGGTTCTCTGGGTATCACTACTGTGATGAGGGAGATTACTCCTGAGTGGTGCTTGACTCTTGGTTCTCTGGGTATCACTGCAGTGACAACGGAGATTACTCCCAAGTGGGTTTATACTCTTGGTTCTCTGTCAATCACTGCTGTGAAAAGGGAGATTACTCCTGAGTGGTGCTTGACTCTTGGTTCTCTAGGTATCACTACTGTGATGAGGGAGATTACTCCTGAGTGGTGCTTGACTCTTGGTTCTCTGGGTATTACTGTTGTGATGAGGGAGATTACTCCTGAGTGGTTCTTGACTCTTGGTTCTCTGGGTATTACTGTTGTGACGAGGGAGATTACTCCTGAGTTCTTCTTGACTCTTGGTTCTCTGTGTATCACTGCTGTGAAGAGGGAGATTACTCCTGAGTAGTTCTTGACTCTTGGTTCTCTAGGTATTACTACTGTGATGAGGGAGATTACTCCTGAGTGGGCTTGACTCTTGGTTCTCTGGGTATCACTACTGTGATGAGGGAGATTGCTCCTGAGTAGTTCTTGACTCTTAGTTCTCTGGGTCTTACTACTGTGATGAGGGAGATTACTCCTGAGTGGTGCTTGACTCTTGGTTCTCTGGGTATCACCACTGTGATGAGGGAGATTACTCTTGAGTGCTTCTTGACCCTTGGTTCTCTGGGTATCACTGCTGTGATGAGGGAGATTACTCCTGAGTGGTGCTTGACTCTTGGTTCTGTGGGTATCACTACTGTGAAGAGGGGGATTACACCGGAGTGGTTCTTGACTCTTGGTTCTGTAGGTGTCACTACTGTGATGAGGGAGATTACTCCTGAGTGGTTCTTGACTCTTGGTTCTTTGGGTATCACTGCTGTGAAGAGGGAGATTACTCCTAAGTGGTGCTTGACTCTGGGTTCTCTGGGCATTACTGTTGTGACAAGGGAGATTACTCCTGAGTGGTTCTTGACTCTTGGTTCTCTGGGTATCACTACTGTGATGAGGGAGATTACTCCTGAGTGGTGCTTGACTCTTGGTTCTCTGGGTATCACTGCTGTGATGAGGGAGATTACTCCTGAGTGGTGCTTGACTCTTGGTTCTCTGGGTATCACTGCTGTGAAGAGGGAGATTACACCTGAGTGGTGCTTGACTCTTGGTTCTCTAGGTATCACTACTGTGATGAGGGAGATTACTCCTGAGTGGTTCTTGACTCTTGGTTCTTTGGGTATCACTACTGTGATGAGGGAGATTGCTCCTGAGTAGTTCTTGACTCTTAGTTCTCTGGGTCTTACTACTGTGATGAGGGAGATTACTCCTGAGTGGTGCTTGACTCTTGGTTCTCTGGGTATCACCACTGTGATGAGGGAGATTACTCCTGAGTGCTTCTTGACCCTTGGTTCTCTGGGTATCACTGCTGTGATGAGGGAGATTACTCCTGAGTGGTGCTTGACTCTTGGTTCTGTGGGTATCACTACTGTGAAGAGGGGGATTACACCGGAGTGGTTCTTGACTCTTGGTTCTGTAGGTGTCACTACTGTGATGTGGGAGATTACTCCTGAGTAGTTCTTGACTGTTGGTTCTATGGGTATTACTGTTGTGAAAAGGGAGATTACTCCTGAGTAGTTCTTGACTCTTGGTTCTCTGGGTATCACTACTGTGATGAGGGAGATTACTCCTGAGTGGTGCTTGAATCTTGGTTCTCTGGGTATTACTACTGTGATGAGGGAGATTACTCCTGAGTGGTGCTTGACTCTTGGTTCTCTGGGTATTACTACTATGATGAGGGAGATTACTCCTGAGTAGTTCTTGACTCTTGGTTCTCTGGGTATTATTACTGTGATGAGGGAGATTACTCCTGAGTGATTCTTGACACTTACTTCTCTGAGAATCACTACTGTGATGAGGGAGATTACTCCTGAGTGGTGCTTGACTCTTGGTTCTCTGGGTATTACTACTATGATGAGGGAGATTACTCCTGAGTGGTGCTTGACTCTTGGTTCTCTGGGTATCACTGCTGTGAATAGGGAGATTACTCCTGAGTGATTCTTGACACTTACTTCTCTGAGAATCACTACTGTGATGAGGGAGATTACTCCTGAGTAGTTCTTGACTCTTGGTTCTATGGGTATTACTGTTGTGACAAGGGAGATTACTCCTGAGTAGTTCTTGACTCTTGGTTCTCTGTGTATCACTGCTGTGAAGAGGGAGATTACTCCTGAGTAGTTCTTGACTCTTGGTTCTCTAGGTATTACTACTGTGATGAGGGAGATTACTCCTGAGTGGTGCTTGACTCTTGGTTCTCTGGGTATTACTACTGTGATGAGGGAGATTACTCCTGAGTAGTTCTTGACTCTTGGTTCTCTGGGTATTACTACTGTGATGAGGGAGATTACTCCTGAGTGGTGCTTGACTCTTGGTTCACGGGGTATCACTGCTGTGAAGAGGGAGATTACTCCCGAGTGATTCTTGACTCTTGGTTCTCTGTGTATCACTATTGTGATGAGGGAGATTACTCCTGAGTGTTTCTTGACCCTTAGTTCTCTGGGTATCACTGCTGTGATGAGGGAGGTTACTCCTGAGTGATTCTTGACTCTTGGTTCTTTGGGTATCACTGCTGTAAAAAGGGAGATTACTTCTTAGTTCTCTAGGTATCACTACTGTAATGAGGGAGATTACTCCTGAGTGCTTCTTGACACTTAGTTCTCTGGGTATCACTACTTTGATGACAGAGATTACTCCTGAGTGCTTTGTTGTCTGGATATCACTGCTGTGACAAGGGAGATTACTCCTGAGTGGTGCTTGACTCTTGGTTCTCTGGGTATTACTGCTGTGACAAGGGAGATTACTCCTGAGTGGTTCTTGACTCTTGGTTCTCTGAGTATTACTGTTGTGACAAGGGAGATTACTCCTGAGTGGTTCTTGACTCTTGGTTCTCTGGGTATCACTACTGTGATGAAGGAGATTACTCCTGAGTGGTGCTTGACTCTTGGTTCTCTGGGTATTACTGTTGTGACAAGGGAGATTACTCCTGAGTGGTGCTTGACTCTTGGTTCTGTGGGTATCACTACTGTAATGAGGGAGATTACTCCTGAGTGGTTCTTGACTCTTGGTTCTCTGGGTATCACTACTGTGATGAGGGAGATTACTCCTGAGTGGTGCTTGACTCTTGGTTCTCTGGGTATTACTGTTGTGACAAGGGAGATTACTCCTGAGTGGTGCTTGACTCTGGGTTCTGTGGGTATCCCTACTGTGATGAGGGAGATTACTTTGAGTGGTGCTTGACTCTTGGTTCTCTGGGCATCACTGCTGTGACAAGAGAGATTACTCCTGAGTGCTTCTTGACACTTACTTCTCTGGGAATCACTACTGTGATGAGGGAGATTACTCCTGAGTAGTTCTTGACTCTTGGTTCTATGGGTATTACTGTTGTGACAAGGGAGATTACTCCTGAGTAGTTCTTGACTCTTGGTTCTCTGGGTATCACTACTGTGATGAGGGAGATTACTCCTGAGTGGTGCTTGACTCTTGGTTCTCTGGGTATTACTACTGTGATGAGGGAGATTACTCCTGAGTGGTGCTTGACTCTTGGTTCTCTGGGTATTACTACTATGATGAGGGAGATTACTCCTGAGTAGTTCTTGACTCTTGGTTCTCTGGGTATTATTACTGTGATGAGGGAGATTACTCCTGAGAGATGCTTGACTCTTGGTTCTCTGGGTATCACTGCTGTGAATAGGGAGATTACACCTGAGTGGTGCTTGACTCTTGGTTCTCTAGGTATCACTACTGTGATGAGGGAGATTACTCCTGAGTGGTTCTTGACTCTTGGTTCTTTGGGTATCACTGCTGTGAAGAGGGAGATTACTCCTAAGTGGTGATTGACTCTGGGTTCTCTGGGTATTACTGTTGTGACAAGGGAGATTACTCCTGAGTGGTTCTTGACTCTTGGTTCTCTGGGTATCACTACTGTGATGAGGGAGATTACTCCTGAGTGGTGCTTGACTCTTGGTTCTCTGGGTATCACTGCAGTGACAACGGAGATTACTCCCAAGTGGGTTTATACTCTTGGTTCTCTGTCAATCACTGCTGTGAAAAGGGAGATTACACCTGAGTGGTGCTTGACTCTTGGTTCTCTAGGTATCACTACTGTAATGAGGGAGATTACTCCTGAGTGGTGCTTGACTCTTGGTTCACTGGGTATCACTGCTGTGAAGAGGGAGATTACTCCTGAGTGATTCTTGACTCTTGGTTCTCTGGGTATCATTGTTGTGATGAGGGAGATTACTCCTGAGTGCTTCTTGACTCTTGGTTCTCTAGGTATCACTACTGTGATGAGGGAGATTACTCCTGAGTGGTGCTTGACTCTGGGTTCTCTGGGTATTACTGTTGTGACAAGGGAGATTACTCCTGAGTGGTTCTTGACTCTTGGTTCTCTGGGTATCACTGTTGTGATGAGGGAGATTACTCCTGAGTGCTTCTTGACTCTTGGTTCTCTGGGTATCACTGCTGTGATGAGGGAGATTACTCCTAAGTGGTGCTTGACTCTTGGTTCTCTGGGTATCACTGCTGTGAAGAGGGAGATTACACCTGAGTGGTGCTTGACTCTTGGTTCTCTGCGTATCACTGCTGTGATGAGGGAGATTACTCCTGAATGGTGCTTGACTATTGGTTCTCTGGGTATCACTGCTGTGACAAGGGAGATTACTCCTGAGTGGTTCTTGACTCTTGGTTCTCTGGGTATTACTGTTGTGACAAGGGAGATTACTCCTGAGTGGTTCTTGACTCTTGGTTCTCTAGGTATCACTACTGTGATGAGGGAGATTACTCCTGAGTGGTGCTTGACTCTTGGTTCTCTGGGTATTACTGTTGTGACAAGGGAGATTACTCCTGAGTGGTGCTTTCCTCTTGGTTCTGTGGGTATCACTACTGTGATGAGGGAGATTACTTTGAGTGGTGCTTGACTCTTGGTTCTCTGGGCATCACTGCTGTGACAAGAGAGATTACTCCTGAGTGCTTCTTGACACTTACTTCTCTAGGAATCACTACTGTGATGTGGGAGATTACTCCTGAGTAGTTCTTGACTCTTGGTTCTCTGGGTATCACTACTGTGATGAGGGAGATTACTCCTGAGTGGTGCTTGAATCTTGGTTCTCTGGGTATTACTACTGTGATGAGGGAGATTACTCCTGAGTGGTGCTTGACTCTTGGTTCTCTGGGTATTACTACTATGATGAGGGAGATTACTCCTGAGTAGTTCTTGACTCTTGGTTCTCTGGGTATTATTACTGTGATGAGGGAGATTACTCCTGAGTGATTCTTGACACTTACTTCTCTGAGAATCACTACTGTGATGAGGGAGATTACTCCTGAGTGGTGCTTGACTCCTGGTTCTCTGGGTATTACTACTATGATGAGGGAGATTACTCCTGAGTGGTGCTTGACTCTTGGTTCTCTGGGTATCACTGCTGTGAATAGGGAGATTACTCCTGAGTGATTCTTGACACTTACTTCTCTGAGAATCACTACTGTGATGAGGGAGATTACTCCTGAGTAGTTCTTGACTCTTGGTTCTATGGGTATTACTGTTGTGACAAGGGAGATTACTCCTGAGTAGTTCTTGACTCTTGGTTCTCTGTGTATCACTGCTGTGAAGAGGGAGATTACTCCTGAGTAGTTCTTGACTCTTGGTTCTCTAGGTATTACTACTGTGATGAGGGAGATTACTCCTGAGTGGTGCTTGACTCTTGGTTCTCTGGGTATTACTACTGTGATGAGGGAGATTACTCCTGAGTAGTTCTTGACTCTTGGTTCTCTGGGTATTACTACTGTGATGAGGGAGATTACTCCTGAGTGGTGCTTGACTCTTGGTTCTCGGGGTATCACTGCTGTGAAGAGGGAGATTACTCCTGAGTGATTCTTGACTCTTGGTTCTCTGTGTATCACTATTGTGATGAGGGAGATTACTCCTGAGTGTTTCTTGACCCTTAGTTCTCTGGGTATCACTGCTGTGATGAGGGAGGTTACTCCTGAGTGATTCTTGACTCTTGGTTCTTTGGGTATCACTGCTGTAAAAAGGGAGATTACTTCTTAGTTCTCTAGGTATCACTACTGTAATGAGGGAGATTACTCCTGAGTGCTTCTTGACACTTAGTTCTCTGGGTATCACTACTTTGATGACAGAGATTACTCCTGAGTGCTTTGTTGTCTGGATATCACTGCTGTGACAAGGGAGATTACTCCTGAGTGGTGCTTGACTCTTGGTTCTCTGGGTATTACTGCTGTGACAAGGGAGATTACTCCTGAGTGGTTCTTGACTCTTGGTTCTCTGGGTATTACTGTTGTGACAAGGGAGATTACTCCTGAGTGGTTCTTGACTCTTGGTTCTCTGGGTATCACTACTGTGATGAGGGATATTACTCCTGAGTGGTGCTTGACTCTTGGTTCTCTGGGTATTACTGTTGTGACAAGGGAGATTACTCCTGAGTGGTGCTTGACTCTTGGTTCTGTGGGTATCACTACTGTAATGAGGGAGATTACTCCTGAGTGGTTCTTGACTCTTGGTTCTCTGGGTATCACTACTGTGATGAGGGAGATTACTCCTGAGTGGTGCTTGACTCTTGGTTCTCTGGGTATTACTGTTGTGACAAGGGAGATTACTCCTGAGTGGTGCTTGACTCTGGGTTCTGTGGGTATCACTACTGTGATGAGGGAGATTACTTTGAGTGGTGCTTGACTCTTGGTTCTCTGGGCATCACTGCTGTGACAAGAGAGATTACTCCTGAGTGCTTCTTGACACTTACTTCTCTGGGAATCACTACTGTGATGAGGGAGATTACTCCTGAGTAGTTCTTGACTCTTGGTTCTATGGGTATTACTGTTGTGACAAGGGAGATTACTCCTGAGTAGTTCTTGACTCTTGGTTCTCTGGGTATCACTACTGTGATGAGGGAGATTACTCCTGAGTGGTGCTTGACTCTTGGTTCTCTGGGTATTACTACTGTGATGAGGGAGATTACTCCTGAGTGGTGCTTGACTCTTGGTTCTCTGGGTATTACTACTATGATGAGGGAGATTACTCCTGAGTAGTTCTTGACTCTTGGTTCTCTGGGTATTATTACTGTGATGAGGGAGATTACTCCTGAGAGATGCTTGACTCTTGGTTCTCTGGGTATCACTGCTGTGAATAGGGAGATTACACCTGAGTGGTGCTTGACTCTTGGTTCTCTAGGTATCACTACTGTGATGAGGGAGATTACTCCTGAGTGGTTCTTGACTCTTGGTTCTTTGGGTATCACTGCTGTGAAGAGGGAGATTACTCCTAAGTGGTGATTGACTCTGGGTTCTCTGGGTATTACTGTTGTGACAAGGGAGATTACTCCTGAGTGGTTCTTGACTCTTGGTTCTCTGGGTATCACTACTGTGATGAGGGAGATTACTCCTGAGTGGTGCTTGACTCTTGGTTCTCTGGGTATCACTGCAGTGACAACGGAGATTACTCCCAAGTGGGTTTATACTCTTGGTTCTCTGTCAATCACTGCTGTGAAAAGGGAGATTACACCTGAGTGGTGCTTGACTCTTGGTTCTCTAGGTATCACTACTGTGATGAGGGAGATTACTCCTGAGTGGTGCTTGACTCTTGGTTCACTGGGTATCACTGCTGTGAAGAGGGAAATTACTCCTGAGTGATTCTTGACTCTTGGTTCTCTGGGTATCATTGTTGTGATGAGGGAGATTACTCCTGAGTGCTTCTTGACTCTTGGTTCTCTGGGTATCACTGCTGTGATGAGGGAGATTACTCCTAAATGGTGCTTGACTCTTGGTTCTCTGGGTATCACTGCTGTGAAGAGGGAGATTACACCTGAGTGGTGCTTGACTCTTGGTTCTCTGGGTATCACTGCTGTGAAGAGGGAGATTACTCCTGAATAGTTCTTGACTCTTGGTTCTCTAGGTATTACTACTGTGATGAGGGAGATTACTCCTGAGTGGGCTTGACTCTTGGTTCTCTGGGTATTACTACTGTGATGAGGGAGATTACTCCTGGGTAGTTCTTGGTTCTCTGGGTATTACTGTTGTGACAAGGGAGATTACTCCTGAGTGGTTCTTGACTCTTGGTTCTCTGGGTATCACTACTGTGATGAGGGAGATTACTCCTGAGTGGTGCTTGACTCTTGGTTCTCTGGGTATCACTGCAGTGACAACGGAGATTACTTCCAAGTGGTTTTTGACTCTTGGTTCTCTGGGTATTACTGTTGTGACAAGGGAGATTACTCCTGAGTGGTGCTTGACTCTTGGTTCTCTGGGTATTACTGTTGTGATGAGGGAGATTACTCCTGAGTGGTTCTTGACTCTTGGTTCTCTGGGTATTACTGTTGTGACGAGGGAGATTACTCCTGAGTTCTTCTTGACTCTTGGTTCTCTGTGTATCACTGCTGTGAAGAGGGAGATTACTCCTGAGTAGTTCTTGACTCTTGGTTCTCTAGGTATTACTACTGTGATGAGGGAGATTACTCCTGAGTGGGCTTGACTCTTGGTTCTCTGGGTATTACTACTGTGATGAGGGAGATTGCTCCTGAGTAGTTCTTGACTCTTAGTTCTCTGGGTCTTACTACTGTGATGAGGGAGATTACTCCTGAGTGGTGCTTGACTCTTGGTTCTCTGGGTATCACTACTGTGATGAGGGAGATTACTCCTGAGTGCTTCTTGACCCTTGGTTCTCTGGGTATCACTGCTGTGATGAGGGAGATTACTCCTGAGTGGTGCTTGACTCTTGGTTCTCTGGGTATCACTACTGTGAAGAGGGGGATTACACCGGAGTGGTTCTTGACTCTTGGTTCTGTAGGTGTCACTACTGTGATGAGGGAGATTACTCCTGAGTGGTTCTTGACTCTTGGTTCTTTGGGTATCACTGCTGTGAAGAGGGAGATTACTCCTAAGTGGTTCTTGACTCTGGGTTCTCTGGGTATTACTGTTGTGACAAGGGAGATTACTCCTGAGTGGTTCTTGACTCTTGGTTCTCTGGGTATCACTACTGTGATGAGGGAGATTACTCCTGAGTGGTGCTTGACTCTTGGTTCTCTGGGTATCACTGCTGTGATGAGGGAGATTACTCCTGAGTGGTGCTTGACTCTTGGTTCTCTGGGTATCACTGCTGTGAAGAGGGAGATTACACCTGAGTGGTGCTTGACTCTTGGTTCTCTAGGTATCACTACTGTGATGAGGGAGATTACTCCTGAGTGGTTCTTGACTCTTGATTCTTTGGGTATCTCTGCTGTGAAGAGGGAGATTACTCCTAAGTGGTGCTTGACGCTGGGTTCTCTGGGTATTACTGTTGTGACAAGGGAGATTACTCCTGAGTGGTTCTTGACTCTTGGTTCTCTGGGTATCACTACTGTGATGAGGGAGATTACTCCTGAGTGGTGCTTGACTCTTGGTTCTCTGGGTATCACTGCTGTGATGAGGGAGATTACTCCTGAGTGGTGCTTGACTCTTGGTTCTTTGGGTATCACTGCTGTGAAGAGGGAGATTACACCTGAGTGGTGCTTGACTCTTGGTTCTCTGGGTATCACTGCTGTGAAGAGGGAGATTACTCCTGAGTGATTCTTGACTCTTGGTTCTCTGGGTATCACAGTTGTGATGAGGGAGATTACTCCTGAGTGGTTCTTGACTCTTGGTCTCTGGGTATCACTGCTGTGATGAGGGAGATTACTCCTAAGTGGTGCTTGACTCTTGGTTCTCTGGGTATCTCTGCTGTGATGAGGGAGATTACCCCTGAATGGTGCTTGACTATTGGTTCTCTGGGTATCACTGCTGTGACAAGGGAGATTACTCTTGAGTGGTTCTTGACTCTTGGTTCTCTGGGTATTACTGTTGTGACAAGGGAGATTACTCCTGAGTGGTTCTTGACTCTTGGTTCTCTGGGTATCACTACTGTGATGAGGGAGATTACTCCTGAGTGGTGCTTGACTCTTGGTTCTCTGGGTATTACTGTTGTGACAAGGGAGATTACTCCTGAGTGGTTCTTGACTCTTGGTTCTCTAGGTATCACTACTGTGATGAGGGAGATTACTCCTGAGTGGTTCTTGACTCTTGGTTCTTTGGGTATCACTGCTGTGAAGAGGGAGATTACTCCTAAGTGGTGCTTGACTCTGGGTTCTCTGGGTATTACTGTTGTGACAAGGGAGATTACTCCTGAGTGGTTCTTGACTCTTGGTTCTCTGGGTATCACTACTGTGATGAGGGAGATTACTCCTGAGTGGTGCTTGACTCTTGGTTCTGTGGGTATCACTACTGTGATGACGGAGATTACTTTGAGTGGTGCTTGACTCTTGGTTCTCTGGGCATCACTGCTGTGACAATTGAGATTACTCCTGAGTGCTTCTTGACACTTACTTCTCTCGGAATCACTACTGTGATGAGGGAGATTACTCCTGAGTAGTTCTTGACTCTTGGTTCTATGGGTATTACTGTTGTGACAAGGGAGATTACTCCTGAGTAGTTCTTTACTCTTGGTTCTCTGGGTATTACTACTGTGATGAGGGAGATTACTCCTGAGTGGTGCTTGACTCTTGGTTCTCTGGGTATTACTACTATGATGAGGGAGATTACTCCTGAGTAGTTCTTGACTCTTGGTTCTCTGGGTATTATTACTGTGATGAGGGAGATTACTCCTGAGAGGTGCTTGACTCTTGGTTCTCTGGGTATCACTGCTGTGAAGAGGGAGATTACTCCTGAGTGATTCTTGACTCTTATTTCTCTGGGTATCACTACTGTGATGAGGGAGATTACTCCTGAGTGCTTCTTGACCCTTGGATCTCTGGGTATCACTGCTGTGATGAGGGAGATTACTCCTGAGTGGTGCTTGACTATTGGTTCTCTGGGTATCACTGCTGTGACAAGGGAGATTACTCCTGAGTGGTTCTTGACTCTTGGTGCTCTGGGTATTACTGTTGCGACAAGGGAGATTACTCCTGAGTGGTTCTTGACTCTTGGTTCTCTGGGTATCACTACTGTGATGAGGGAGATTACTCCTGAGTGGTGCTTGACTCTTGGTTCTCTGGGTATTACTGTTGTGACGAGGGAGATTACTCCTGAGTGCTTCTTGACTCTTGGTTCTCTGTGTATCACTGCTGTGAAGAGGGAGATTACTCCTGAGTAGTTCTTGACTCTTGGTTCTCTGGGTATTACTACTGTGATGAGGGAGATTACTCCTGAGTGGTGCTTGACTCTTGGTTCTCTGGGTATCACTGCTGTGAAGAGGGAGATTACTCCTGAGTGATTCTTGACTCTTGGTTCTCTGGGTATCACTACTGTGATGAGGGAGATTACTCACGAGTGCTTCTTGACCCTTGGATCTCTGGGTATCACTGCTGTGATGAGGGAGATTACTCCTGAGTGGTGCTTGACTCTTGGTTCTCTGGGTATCACTGCTGTGAATAGGGAGATTACACCTGAGTGGTGCTTGACTCTTGGTTCTCTAGGTATCACTACTGTGATGAGGGAGATTACTCCTGAGTGGTTCTTGACTCTTGGTTCTCTGGGTATCACTACTGTGATGAGGGAGATTACTCCTGAGTGGTGCTTGACTCTTGGTTCTCTGGGTATCACTGCAGTGACAACGGAGATTACTCCCAAGTGGGTTTATACTCTTGGTTCTCTGTCAATCACTGCTGTGAAAAGGGAGATTACACCTGAGTGGTGCTTGACTCTTGGTTCTCTAGGTATCACTACTGTGATGAGGGAGATTACTCCTGAGTGATGCTTGACTCTTGGTTCACTGGGTATCACTGCTGTGAAGAGGGAGATTACTCCTGAGTGATTCTTGACTCTTGGTTCTCTGGGTATCACTGTTGTGATGAGGGAGATTACTCCTGAGTGCTTCTTGACTCTTGGTTCTCTGGGTATCACTGCTGTGATGAGGGAGATTACTCCTAAATGGTGCTTGACTCTTGGTTCTCTGGGTATCACTGCTGTGAAGAGGGAGATTACACCTGAGTGGTGCTTGACTCTTGGTTCTCTAGGTATCACTACTGTGATGAGGGAGATTACTCCTGAGTGGTTCTTGACTCTTGGTTCTTTGGGTATCACTGCTGTGAAGAGGGAGATTACTCCTAAGTGGTGATTGACTCTGGGTTCTCTGGGTATTACTGTTGTGACAAGGGAGATTACTCCTGAGTGGTTCTTGACTCTTGGTTCTCTGGGTATCACTACTGTGATGAGGGAGATTACTCCTGAGTGGTGCTTGACTCTTGGTTCTCTGGGTATCACTGCAGTGACAACGGAGATTACTCCCAAGTGGGTTTATACTCTTGGTTCTCTGTCAATCACTGCTGTGAAAAGGGAGATTACACCTGAGTGGTGCTTGACTCTTGGTTCTCTAGGTATCACTACTGTGATGAGGGAGATTACTCCTGAGTGATGCTTGACTCTTGGTTCACTGGGTATCACTGCTGTGAAGAGGGAGATTACTCCTGAGTGATTCTTGACTCTTGGTTCTCTGGGTATCACTGTTGTGATGAGGGAGATTACTCCTGAGTGCTTCTTGACTCTTGGTTCTCTGGGTATCACTGCTGTGATGAGGGAGATTACTCCTAAATGGTGCTTGACTCTTGGTTCTCTGGGTATCACTGCTGTGAAGAGGGAGATTACACCTGAGTGGTGCTTGACTCTTGGTTCTCTAGGTATCACTACTGTGATGAGGGAGATTATTCCTGAGTGGTTCTTGACTCTTGGTTCTTTGGGTATCACTGCTGTGAAGAGGGAGATTACTCCTAAGTGGTGATTGACTCTGGGTTCTCTGGGTATTACTGTTGTGACAAGGGAGATTACTCCTGAGTGGTTCTTGACTCTTGGTTCTCTGGGTATCACTACTGTGATGAGGGAGATTACTCCTGAGTGGGGCTTGACTCTTGGTTCTCTGGGTATCACTGCAGTGACAACGGAGATTACTCCCAAGTGGGTTTATACTCTTGGTTCTCTGTCAATCACTGCTGTGAAAAGGGAGATTACTCCTGAGTGGTGCTTGACTCTTGGTTCTCTAGGTATCACTACTGTGATGAGGGAGATTACTCCTGAGTGGTGCTTGACTCTTGGTTCTCTGGGTATTACTGTTGTGATGAGGGAGATTACTCCTGAGTGGTTCTTGACTCTTGGTTCTCTGGGTATTACTGTTGTGACGAGGGAGATTACTCCTGAGTTCTTCTTGACTCTTGGTTCTCTGTGTATCACTGCTGTGAAGAGGGAGATTACTCCTGAGTAGTTCTTGACTCTTGGTTCTCTAGGTATTACTACTGTGATGAGGGAGATTACTCCTGAGTGGGCTTGACTCTTGGTTCTCTGGGTATCACTACTGTGATGAGGGAGATTGCTCCTGAGTAGTTCTTGACTCTTAGTTCTCTGGGTCTTACTACTGTGATGAGGGAGATTACTCCTGAGTGGTGCTTGACTCTTGGTTCTCTGGGTATCACCACTGTGATGAGGGAGATTACTCCTGAGTGCTTCTTGACCCTTGGTTCTCTGGGTATCACTGCTGTGATGAGGGAGATTACTCCTGAGTGGTGCTTGACTCTTGGTTCTGTGGGTATCACTACTGTGAAGAGGGGGATTACACCGGAGTGGTTCTTGACTCTTGGTTCTGTAGGTGTCACTACTGTGATGAGGGAGATTACTCCTGAGTGGTTCTTGACTCTTGGTTCTTTGGGTATCACTGCTGTGAAGAGGGAGATTACTCCTAAGTGGTGCTTGACTCTGGGTTCTCTGGGTATTACTGTTGTGACAAGGGAGATTACTCCTGAGTGGTTCTTGACTCTTGGTTCTCTGGGTATCACTACTGTGATGAGGGAGATTACTCCTGAGTGGTGCTTGACTCTTGGTTCTCTGGGTATCACTGCTGTGATGAGGGAGATTACTCCTGAGTGGTGCTTGACTCTTGGTTCTCTGGGTATCACTGCTGTGAAGAGGGAGATTACACCTGAGTGGTGCTTGACTCTTGGTTCTCTAGGTATCACTACTGTGATGAGGGAGATTTCTCCTGAGTGGTTCTTGACTCTTGGTTCTTTGGGTATCACTGCTGTGAAGAGGGAGATTACTCCTAAGTGGTGCTTGACTCTGGGTTCTCTGGGTATTACTGTTGTGACAAGGGAGATTACTCCTGAGTGGTTCTTGACTCTTGGTTCTCTGGGTATCACTACTGTGATGAGGGAGATTACTCCTGAGTGGTTCTTGACTCTTGGTTCTCTGGGTATCACTACTGTAATGAGGGAGATTACTCCTGAGTGGTGCTTGACTCTTGGTTCTCTGGGTATTACTGCTGTGATGAGGGAGATTACTCCTGAGTGGTGCTTGACTCTTGGTTCTCTGGGTATCACTGCTGTGAAGAGGGAGATTACACCTGAGTGGTGCTTGACTCTTGGTTCTCTAGGTATCACTACTGTGATGAGGGAGATTACTCCTGAGTGGTTCTTGACTCTTGGTTCTTTGGGTATCACTGCTGTGAAGAGGGAGATTACTCCTAAGTGGTGCTTGACTCTGGGTTCTCTGGGTATTACTGTTGTGACAAGGGAGATTACTCCTGAGTGGTGCTTGACTCTTGGTTCACTGGGTATCACTGCTGTGAAGAGGGAGATTACTCCTGAGTGATTCTTGACTCTTGGTTCTCTGGGTATCACTGTTGTGATGAGGGAGATTACCCCTGAGTGGTTCTTGACTCTTGGTTCTCTGGGTATCACTGCTGTGATGAGGGAGATTACTCCTAAGTGGTGCTTGACTCTTGGTTCTCTGGGTATCACTGCTGTGATGAGGGAGATTACCCCTGAATGGTGCTTGACTATTGGTTCTCTGGGTATCACTGCTGTGACAAGGGAGATTACTCCTGAGTGGTTCTTGACTCTTGGTTCTCTAGGTATCACTACTGTGATGAGGGAGATTACTCCTGAGTGGTTCTTGACTCTTGGTTCTTTGGGTATCACTGCTGTGAAGAGGGAGATTACTCCTAAGTGGTGCTTGACTCTGGGTTCTCTGGGTATTACTGTTGTGACAAGGGAGATTACTCCTGAGTGGTTCTTGACTCTTGGTTCTCTGGGTATCACTACTGTGATGAGGGAGATTACTCCTGAGTGGTGCTTGACTCTTGGTTCTCTGGGTATCACTGCAGTGACAACAGAGATTACTTCCAAGTGGTTTTTGACTCTTGGTTCTTTGGGAATCACTGCTGTGAAAAGGGAGATTACACCTGAGTGGTGCTTGACTCTTGGTTCTCTGGGTATCACTGCTGTGACAAGGGAGATTACTCTTGAGTGGTTCTTGACTCTTGGTTCTCTGGGTATTACTGTTGTGACAAGGGAGATTACTCCTGAGTGGTTCTTGACTCTTGGTTCTCTAGGTATCACTACTGTGATGAGGGAGATTACTCCTGAGTGGTTCTTGACTCTTGGTTCTTTGGGTATCACTGCTGTGAAGAGGGAGATTACTCCTAAGTGGTGCTTGACTCTGGGTTTTCTGGGTATTACTGTTGTGACAAGGGAGATTACTCCTGAGTGGTTCTTGACTCTTGGTTCTCTGGGTATCACTACTGTGATGAGGGAGATTACTCCTGAGTGGTGCTTGACTCTTGGTTCTCTGGGTATCACTGCAGTGACAACAGAGATTACTTCCAAGTGGTTTTTGACTCTTGTTTCTCTGGGAATCACTGCTGTGAAAAGGGAGATTACACCTGAGTGGTGCTTGACTCTTGGTTCTCTAGGTATCACTACTGTGATGAGGGAGATTACTCCTGAGTGGTGCTTGACTCTTGGTTCACTGGGTATCACTGCTGTGAAGAGGGAGATTTCTCCTGAGTGATTCTTGACTCTTGGTTCTCTGGGTATCACTGTTGTGATGAGGGAGATTACTCCTGAGTGCTTCTTGACTCTTGGTTCTCTGGGTATCACTGCTGTGATGAGGGAGATTACTCCTAAGTGGTGCTTGACTCTTGGTTCTCTGGGTATCACTGCTGTGAAGAGGGAGATTACTCCTGAGTGGTGCTTGACTCTTGGTTCACTGGGTATCACTGCTGTGAAGAGGGAGATTACTCCTGAGTGATTCTTGACTCTTGGTTCTCTGGGTATCACTGTTGTGATGAGGGAGATTACCCCTGAGTGGTTCTTGACTCTTGGTTCTCTGGGTATCACTGCTGTGATGAGGGAGATTACTCCTAAGTGGTGCTTGACTCTTGGTTCTCTGGGTATCACTGCTGTGATGAGGGAGATTACCCCTGAATGGTGCTTGACTATTGGTTCTCTGGGTATCACTGCTGTGACAAGGGAGATTACTCCTGAGTGGTTCTTGACTCTTGGTTCTCTAGGTATCACTACTGTGATGAGGGAGATTACTCCTGAGTGGTTCTTGACTCTTGGTTCTTTGGGTATCACTGCTGTGAAGAGGGAGATTACTCCTAAGTGGTGCTTGACTCTGGGTTCTCTGGGTATTACTGTTGTGACAAGGGAGATTACTCCTGAGTGGTTCTTGACTCTTGGTTCTCTGGGTATCACTACTGTGATGAGGGAGATTACTCCTGAGTGGTGCTTGACTCTTGGTTCTCTGGGTATCACTGCAGTGACAACAGAGATTACTTCCAAGTGGTTTTTGACTCTTGGTTCTTTGGGAATCACTGCTGTGAAAAGGGAGATTACACCTGAGTGGTGCTTGACTCTTGGTTCTCTGGGTATCACTGCTGTGACAAGGGAGATTACTCTTGAGTGGTTCTTGACTCTTGGTTCTCTGGGTATTACTGTTGTGACAAGGGAGATTACTCCTGAGTGGTTCTTGACTCTTGGTTCTCTAGGTATCACTACTGTGATGAGGGAGATTACTCCTGAGTGGTTCTTGACTCTTGGTTCTTTGGGTATCACTGCTGTGAAGAGGGAGATTACTCCTAAGTGGTGCTTGACTCTGGGTTTTCTGGGTATTACTGTTGTGACAAGGGAGATTACTCCTGAGTGGTTCTTGACTCTTGGTTCTCTGGGTATCACTACTGTGATGAGGGAGATTACTCCTGAGTGGTGCTTGACTCTTGGTTCTCTGGGTATCACTGCAGTGACAACAGAGATTACTTCCAAGTGGTTTTTGACTCTTGTTTCTCTGGGAATCACTGCTGTGAAAAGGGAGATTACACCTGAGTGGTGCTTGACTCTTGGTTCTCTAGGTATCACTACTGTGATGAGGGAGATTACTCCTGAGTGGTGCTTGACTCTTGGTTCACTGGGTATCACTGCTGTGAAGAGGGAGATTTCTCCTGAGTGATTCTTGACTCTTGGTTCTCTGGGTATCACTGTTGTGATGAGGGAGATTACTCCTGAGTGCTTCTTGACTCTTGGTTCTCTGGGTATCACTGCTGTGATGAGGGAGATTACTCCTAAGTGGTGCTTGACTCTTGGTTCTCTGGGTATCACTGCTGTGAAGAGGGAGATTACACCTGAGTGGTGCTTGACTCTTGGTTCTCTGCGTATCACTGCTGTGATGAGGGAGATTACTCCTGAATGGTGCTTGACTATTGGTTCTCTGGGTATCACTGCTGTGACAAGGGAGATTACTCCTGAGTGGTTCTTGACTCTTGGTTCTCTGGGTATTACTGTTGTGACAAGGGAGATTACTCCTGAGTGGTTCTTGACTCTTGGTTCTCTAGATATCACTACTGTGATGAGGGAGATTACTCCTGAGTGGTGCTTGACTCTTGGTTCTCTGGGTATTACTGTTGTGACAAGGGAGATTACTCCTGAGTGGTGCTTTCCTCTTGGTTCTGTGGGTATCACTACTGTGATGAGGGAGATTACTTTGAGTGGTGCTTGACTCTTGGTTCTCTGGGCATCACTGCTGTGACAAGAGAGATTACTCCTGAGTGCTTCTTGACACTTACTTCTCTAGGAATCACTACTGTGATGTGGGAGATTACTCCTGAGTAGTTCTTGACTGTTGGTTCTCTGGGTATCACTGCTGTGACAAGGGAGATTACTCCTGAGTGGTTCCTGACTCTTGGTGCTCTGGGTATTACTGTTGTGACAAGGGAGATTACTCCTGAGTGGTTCTTGACTCTTGGTTCTCTGGGTATCACTACTGTGATGAGGGAGATTACTCCTGAGTGGTGCTTGACTCTTGGTTCTCTGGGTATTACTGTTGTGACGAGGGAGATTACTCCTGAGTGCTTCTTGACTCTTGGTTCTCTGTGTATCACTGCTGTGAAGAGGGAGATTACTCCTGAGTAGTTCTTGACTCTTGGTTCTCTAGGTATTACTACTGTGATGAGGGAGATTACTCCTGAGTGGTGCTTGACTCTTGGTTCTCTGGGTATTACTACTGTGATGAGGGAGATTACTCCTGAGTAGTTCCTGACTCTTGGTTCTCTGGGTATTACTACTGTGATGAGGGAGATTACTCCTGAGTGGTGCTTGACTCTTGGTTCTCTGGGTATCACTGCTGTGAAGAGGGAGATTACTCCTGAGTGATTCTTGACTCTTGGTTCTCTGGGTATCACTACTGTGATGAGGGAGATTACTCACGAGTGCTTCTTGACCCTTGGATCTCTGGGTATCACTGCTGTGATGAGGGAGATTACTCCTGAGTGGTGCTTGACTCTTGGTTCTCTGGGTATCACTGCTGTGAATAGGGAGATTACACCTGAGTGGTGCTTGACTCTTGGTTCTCTAGGTATCACTACTGTGATGAGGGAGATTACTCCTGAGTGGTTCTTGACTCTTGGTTCTCTGGGTATCACTACTGTGATGAGGGAGATTACTCCTGAGTGGTGCTTGACTCTTGGTTCTCTGGGTATCACTGCAGTGACAACGGAGATTACTCCCAAGTGGGTTTATACTCTTGGTTCTCTGTCAATCACTGCTGTGAACAGGGAGATTACACCTGAGTGGTGCTTGACTCTTGGTTCTCTAGGTATCACTACTGTGATGAGGGAGATTACTCCTGAGTGATGCTTGACTCTTGGTTCACTGGGTATCACTGCTGTGAAGAGGGAGATTACTCCTGAGTGATTCTTGACTCTTGGTTCTCTGGGTATCACTGTTGTGATGAGGGAGATTACTCCTGAGTGCTTCTTGACTCTTGGTTCTCTGGGTATCACTGCTGTGATGAGGGAGATTACTCCTAAATGGTGCTTGACTCTTGGTTCTCTGGGTATCACTGCTGTGAAGAGGGAGATTACACCTGAGTGGTGCTTGACTCTTGGTTCTCTAGGTATCACTACTGTGATGAGGGAGATTACTCCTGAGTGGTTCTTGACTCTTGGTTCTTTGGGTTTCACTGCTGTGAAGAGGGAGATTACTCCTAAGTGGTGATTGACTCTGGGTTCTCTGGGTATTACTGTTGTGACAAGGGAGATTACTCCTGAGTGGTTCTTGACTCTTGGTTCTCTGGGTATCACTACTGTGATGAGGGAGATTACTCCTGAGTGGTGCTTGACTCTTGGTTCTCTGGGTATCACTGCAGTGACAACGGAGATTACTCCCAAGTGGGTTTATACTCTTGGTTCTCTGTCAATCACTGCTGTGAAAAGGGAGATTACACCTGAGTGGTGCTTGACTCTTGGTTCTCTAGGTATCACTACTGTGATGAGGGAGATTACTCCTGAGTGATGCTTGACTCTTGGTTCACTGGGTATCACTGCTGTGAAGAGGGAGATTACTCCTGAGTGATTCTTGACTCTTGGTTCTCTGGGTATCACTGTTGTGATGAGGGAGATTACTCCTGAGTGCTTCTTGACTCTTGGTTCTCTGGGTATCACTGCTGTGATGAGGGAGATTACTCCTAAATGGTGCTTGACTCTTGGTTCTCTGGGTATCACTGCTGTGAAGAGGGAGATTACACCTGAGTGGTTCTTGACTCTTGGTTCTTTGGGTATCACTGCTGTGAAGAGGGAGATTACTCCTAAGTGGTGATTGACTCTGGGTTCTCTGGGTATTACTGTTGTGACAAGGGAGATTACTCCTGAGTGGTTCTTGACTCTTGGTTCTCTGGGTATCACTACTGTGATGAGGGAGATTACTCCTGAGTGGTGCTTGACTCTTGGTTCTCTGGGTATCACTGCAGTGACAACGGAGATTACTCCCAAGTGGGTTTATACTCTTGGTTCTCTGTCAATCACTGCTGTGAAAAGGGAGATTACTCCTGAGTGGTGCTTGACTCTTGGTTCTCTAGGTATCACTACTGTGATGAGGGAGATTACTCCTGAGTGGTGCTTGACTCTTGGTTCTCTGGGTATTACTGTTGTGATGAGGGAGATTACTCCTGAGTGGTTCTTGACTCTTGGTTCTCTGGGTATTACTGTTGTGACGAGGGAGATTACTCCTGAGTTCTTCTTGACTCTTGGTTCTCTGTGTATCACTGCTGTGAAGAGGGAGATTACTTCTGAGTAGTTCTTGACTCTTGGTTCTCTAGGTATTACTACTGTGATGAGGGAGATTACTCCTGAGTGGGCTTGACTCTTGGTTCTCTGGGTATCACTACTGTGATGAGGGAGATTGCTCCTGAGTAGTTCTTGACTCTTAGTTCTCTGGGTCTTACTACTGTGATGAGGGAGATTGCTCCTGAGTGGTGCTTGACTCTTGGTTCTCTGGGTATCACCACTGTGATGAGGGAGATTACTCCTGAGTGCTTCTTGACCCTTGGTTCTCTGGGTATCACTGCTGTGATGAGGGAGATTACTCCTGAGTGGTGCTTGACTCTTGGTTCTCTGGGTATCACCACTGTGATGAGGGAGATTACTCCTGAGTGCTTCTTGACCCTTGGTTCTCTGGGTATCACTGCTGTGATGAGGGAGATTACTCCTGAGTGGTGCTTGACTCTTGGTTCTGTGGGTATCACTACTGTGAAGAGGGGGATTACACCGGAGTGGTTCTTGACTCTTGGTTCTGTAGGTGTCACTACTGTGATGAGGGAGATTACTCCTGAGTGGTTCTTGACTCTTGGTTCTTTGGGTATCACTGCTGTGAAGAGGGAGATTACTCCTAAGTGGTGCTTGACTCTGGGTTCTCTGGGTATTACTGTTGTGACAAGGGAGATTACTCCTGAGTGGTTCTTGACTCTTGGTTCTCTGGGTATCACTACTGTTATGAGGGAGATTACTCCTGAGTGGTGCTTGACTCTTGGTTCTCTGGGTATCACTGCTGTGATGAGGGAGATTACTCCTGAGTGGTGCTTGACTCTTGGTTCTCTGGGTATCACTGCTGTGAAGAGGGAGATTACACCTGAGTGGTGCTTGACTCTTGGTTCTCTAGGTATCACTACTGTGATGAGGGAGATTACTCCTGAGTGGTTCTTGACTCTTGGTTCTTTGGGTATCACTGCTGTGAAGAGGGAGATTACTCCTAAGTGGTGCTTGACTCTGGGTTCTCTGGGTATTACTGTTGTGACAAGGGAGATTACTCCTGAGTGGTTCTTGACTCTTGGTTCTCTGGGTATCACTACTGTAATGAGGGAGATTACTCCTGAGTGGTGCTTGACTCTTGGTTCTCTGGGTATCACTGCTGTGATGAGGGAGATTACTCCTAAGTGGTGCTTGACTCTGGGTTCTCTGGGTATTACTGTTGTGACAAGGGAGATTACTCCTGAGTGGTTCTTGACTCTTGGTTCTCTGGGTATCACTACTGTAATGAGGGAGATTACTCCTGAGTGGTGCTTGACTCTTGGTTCTCTGGGTATCACTGCTGTGATGAGGGAGATTACTCCTGAGTGGTGCTTGACTCTTGGTTCTCTGGGTATCACTGCTGTGAAGAGGGAGATTACACCTGAGTGGTGCTTGACTCTTGGTTCTCTAGGTATCACTACTGTGATGAGGGAGATTACTCCTGAGTGGTTCTTGACTCTTGGTTCTTTGGGTATCACTGCTGTGAAGAGGGAGATTACTCCTAAGTGGTGCTTGACTCTGGGTTCTCTGGGTATTACTGTTGTGACAAGGGAGATTACTCCTGAGTGGTGCTTGACTCTTGGTTCACTGGGTATCACTGCTGTGAAGAGGGAGATTACTCCTGAGTGATTCTTGACTCTTGGTTCTCTGGGTATCACTGTTGTGATGAGGGAGATTACCCCTGAGTGGTTCTTGACTCTTGGTTCTCTGGGTATCACTGCTGTGATGAGGGAGATTACTCCTAAGTGGTGCTTGACTCTTGGTTCTCTGGGTATCACTGCTGTGATGAGGGAGATTACCCCTGAATGGTGCTTGACTATTGGTTCTCTGGGTATCACTGCTGTGACAAGGGAGATTACTCCTGAGTGGTTCTTGACTCTTGGTTCTCTAGGTATCACTACTGTGATGAGGGAGATTACTCCTGAGTGGTTCTTGACTCTTGGTTCTTTGGGTATCACTGCTGTGAAGAGGGAGATTACTCCGAAGTGGTGCTTGACTCTGGGTTCTCTGGGTATTACTGTTGTGACAAGGGAGATTACTCCTGAGTGGTTCTTGACTCTTGGTTCTCTGGGTATCACTACTGTGATGAGGGAGATTACTCCTGAGTGGTGCTTGACTCTTGGTTCTCTGGGTATCACTGCAGTGACAACAGAGATTACTTCCAAGTGGTTTTTGACTCTTGGTTCTTTGGGAATCACTGCTGTGAAAAGGGAGATTACACCTGAGTGGTGCTTGACTCTTGGTTCTCTGGGTATCACTGCTGTGACAAGGGAGATTACTCTTGAGTGGTTCTTGACTCTTGGTTCTCTGGGTATTACTGTTGTGACAAGGGAGATTACTCCTGAGTGGTTCTTGACTCTTGGTTCTCTAGGTATCACTACTGTGATGAGGGAGATTACTCCTGAGTGGTTCTTGACTCTTGGTTCTTTGGGTATCACTGCTGTGAAGAGGGAGATTACTCCTAAGTGGTGCTTGACTCTGGGTTTTCTGGGTATTACTGTTGTGACAAGGGAGATTACTCTTGAGTGGTTCTTGACTCTTGGTTCTCTGGGTATCACTACTGTGATGAGGGAGATTACTCCTGAGTGGTGCTTGACTCTTGGTTCTCTGGGTATCACTGCAGTGACAACAGAGATTACTTCCAAGTGGTTTTTGACTCTTGTTTCTCTGGGAATCACTGCTGTGAAAAGGGAGATTACACCTGAGTGGTGCTTGACTCTTGGTTCTCTAGGTATCACTACTGTGATGAGGGAGATTACTCCTGAGTGGTGCTTGACTCTTGGTTCACTGGGTATCACTGCTGTGAAGAGGGAGATTTCTCCTGAGTGATTCTTGACTCTTGGTTCTCTGGGTATCACTGTTGTGATGAGGGAGATTACTCCTGAGTGCTTCTTGACTCTTGGTTCTCTGGGTATCACTGCTGTGATGAGGGAGATTACTCCTAAGTGGTGCTTGACTCTTGGTTCTCTGGGTATCACTGCTGTGAAGAGGGAGATTACACCTGAGTGGTGCTTGACTCTTGGTTCTCTGCGTATCACTGCTGTGATGAGGGAGATTACTCCTGAATGGTGCTTGACTATTGGTTCTCTGGGTATCACTGCTGTGACAAGGGAGATTACTCCTGAGTGGTTCTTGACTCTTGGTTCTCTGGGTATTACTGTTGTGACAAGGGAGATTACTCCTGAGTGGTTCTTGACTCTTGGTTCTCTAGGTATCACTACTGTGATGAGGGAGATTACTCCTGAGTGGTGCTTGACTCTTGGTTCTCTGGGTATTACTGTTGTGACAAGGGAGATTACTCCTGAGTGGTGCTTTCCTCTTGGTTCTCTGGGTATCACTACTGTGATGAGGGAGATTACTTTGAGTGGTGCTTGACTCTTGGTTCTCTGGGCATCACTGCTGTGACAAGAGAGATTACTCCTGAGTGCTTCTTGACACTTACTTCTCTAGGAATCACTACTGTGATGTGGGAGATTACTCCTGAGTAGTTCTTGACTGTTGGTTCTATGGGTATTACTGTTGTGAAAAGGGAGATTACTCCTGAGTAGTTCTCGACTCTTGGTTCTCTGGGTATCACTACTGTGATGAGGGAGATTACTCCTGAGTGGTGCTTGAATCTTGGTTCTCTGGGTATTACTACTGTGATGAGGGAGATTACTCCTGAGTGGTGCTTGACTCTTGGTTCTCTGGGTATTACTACTATGATGAGGGAGATTACTCCTGAGTAGTTCTTGACTCTTGGTTCTCTGGGTATTATTACTGTGATGAGGGAGATTACTCCTGAGTGATTCTTGACACTTACTTCTCTGAGAATCACTACTGTGATGAGGGAGATTACTCCTGAGTGGTGCTTGACTCTTGGTTCTCTGGGTATTACTACTATGATGAGGGAGATTACTCCTGAGTGGTGCTTGACTCTTGGTTCTCTGGGTATCACTGCTGTGAATAGGGAGATTACTCCTGAGTGATTCTTGACACTTACTTCTCTGAGAATCACTACTGTGATGAGGGAGATTACTCCTGAGTAGTTCTTGACTCTTGGTTCTATGGGTATTACTGTTGTGACAAGGGAGATTACTCCTGAGTAGTTCTTGACTCTTGGTTCTCTGTGTATCACTGCTGTGAAGAGGGAGATTACTCCTGAGTAGTTCTTGACTCTTGGTTCTCTAGGTATTACTACTGTGATGAGGGAGATTACTCCTGAGTGGTGCTTGACTCTTGGTTCTCTGGGTATTACTACTGTGATGAGGGAGATTACTCCTGAGTAGTTCTTGACTCTTGGTTCTCTGGGTATTACTACTGTGATGAGGGAGATTACTCCTGAGTGGTGCTTGACTCTTGGTTCTCGGGGTATCACTGCTGTGAAGAGGGAGATTACTCCTGAGTGATTCTTGACTCTTGGTTCTCTGTGTATCACTATTGTGATGAGGGAGATTACTCCTGAGTGTTTCTTAACCCTTAGTTCTCTGGGTATCACTGCTGTGATGAGGGAGGTTACTCCTGAGTGATTCTTGACTCTTGGTTCTTTGGGTATCACTGCTGTAAAAAGGGAGATTACTTCTTAGTTCTCTAGGTATCACTACTGTAATGAGGGAGATTACTCCTGAGTGCTTCTTGACACTTAGTTCTCTGGGTATCACTACTTTGATGACAGAGATTACTCCTGAGTGCTTTGTTGTCTGGATATCACTGCTGTGACAAGGGAGATTACTCCTGAGTGGTGCTTGACTCTTGGTTCTCTGGGTATTACTGCTGTGACAAGGGAGATTACTCCTGAGTGGTTCTTGACTCTTGGTTCTCTGGGTATTACTGTTGTGACAAGGGAGATTACTCCTGAGTGGTTCTTGACTCTTGGTTCTCTGGGTATCACTACTGTGATGAGGGAGATTACTCCTGAGTGGTGCTTGACTCTTGGTTCTCTGGGTATTACTGTTGTGACAAGGGAGATTACTCCTGAGTGGTGCTTGACTCTTGGTTCTGTGGGTATCACAACTGTAATGAGGGAGATTACTCCTGAGTGGTTCTTGACTCTTGGTTCTCTGGGTATCACTACTGTGATGAGGGAGATTACTCCTGAGTGGTGCTTGACTCTTGGTTCTCTGGGTATTACTGTTGTGACAAGGGAGATTACTCCTGAGTGGTGCTTGACTCTGGGTTCTGTGGGTATCACTACTGTGATGAGGGAGATTACTTTGAGTGGTGCTTGACTCTTGGTTCTCTGGGCATCACTGCTGTGACAAGAGAGATTACTACTTACTTCTCTGGGAATCACTACTGTGATGAGGGAGATTACTCCTGAGTAGTTCTTGACTCTTGGTTCTATGGGTATTACTGTTGTGACAAGGGAGATTACTCCTGAGTAGTTCTTGACTCTTGGTTCTCTGGGTATCACTACTGTGATGAGGGAGATTACTCCTGAGTGGTGCTTGACTCTTGGTTCTCTGGGTATTACTACTGTGATGAGGGAGATTACTCCTGAGTGGTGCTTGACTCTTGGTTCTCTGGGTATTACTACTATGATGAGGGAGATTACTCCTGAGTAGTTCTTGACTCTTGGTTCTCTGGGTATTATTACTGTGATGAGGGAGATTACTCCTGAGAGATGCTTGACTCTTGGTTCTCTGGGTATCACTGCTGTGAATAGGGAGATTACACCTGAGTGGTGCTTGACTCTTGGTTCTCTAGGTATCACTACTGTGATGAGGGAGATTACTCCTGAGTGGTTCTTGACTCTTGGTTCTTTGGGTATCACTGCTGTGAAGAGGGAGATTACTCCTAAGTGGTGATTGACTCTGGGTTCTCTGGGTATTACTGTTGTGACAAGGGAGATTACTCCTGAGTGGTTCTTGACTCTTGGTTCTCTGGGTATCACTACTGTGATGAGGGAGATTACTCCTGAGTGGTGCTTGACTCTTGGTTCTCTGGGTATCACTGCAGTGACAACGGAGATTACTCCCAAGTGGGTTTATACTCTTGGTTCTCTGTCAATCACTGCTGTGAAAAGGGAGATTACACCTGAGTGGTGCTTGACTCTTGGTTCTCTAGGTATCACTACTGTGATGAGGGAGATTACTCCTGAGTGGTGCTTGACTCTTGGTTCACTGGGTATCACTGCTGTGAAGAGGGAGATTACTCCTGAGTGATTCTTGACTCTTGGTTCTCTGGGTATCATTGTTGTGATGAGGGAGATTACTCCTGAGTGCTTCTTGACTCTTGGTTCTCTGGGTATCACTGCTGTGATGAGGGAGATTACTCCTAAATGGTGCTTGACTCTTGGTTCTCTGGGTATCACTGCTGTGAAGAGGGAGATTACACCTGAGTGGTGCTTGACTCTTGGTTCTCTGGGTATCACTGCTGTGAAGAGGGAGATTACTCCTGAATAGTTCTTGACTCTTGGTTCTCTAGGTATTACTACTGTGATGAGGGAGATTACTCCTGAGTGGGCTTGACTCTTGGTTCTCTGGGTATTACTACTGTGATGAGGGAGATTACTCCTGGGTAGTTCTTGGTTCTCTGGGTATTACTGTTGTGACAAGGGAGATTACTCCTGAGTGGTTCTTGACTCTTGGTTCTCTGGGTATCACTACTGTGATGAGGGAGATTACTCCTGAGTGGTGCTTGACTCTTGGTTCTCTGGGTATCACTGCAGTGACAACGGAGATTACTTCCAAGTGGTTTTTGACTCTTGGTTCTCTGGGTATTACTGTTGTGACAAGGGAGATTACTCCTGAGTGGTGCTTGACTCTTGGTTCTCTGGGTATTACTGTTGTGATGAGGGAGATTACTCCTGAGTGGTTCTTGACTCTTGGTTCTCTGGGTATTACTGTTGTGACGAGGGAGATTACTCCTGAGTTCTTCTTGACTCTTGGTTCTCTGTGTATCACTGCTGTGAAGAGGGAGATTACTCCTGAGTAGTTCTTGACTCTTGGTTCTCTAGGTATTACTACTGTGATGAGGGAGATTACTCCTGAGTGGGCTTGACTCTTGGTTCTCTGGGTATTACTACTGTGATGAGGGAGATTGCTCCTGAGTAGTTCTTGACTCTTAGTTCTCTGGGTCTTACTACTGTGATGAGGGAGATTACTCCTGAGTGGTGCTTGACTCTTGGTTCTCTGGGTATCACTACTGTGATGAGGGAGATTACTCCTGAGTGCTTCTTGACCCTTGGTTCTCTGGGTATCACTGCTGTGATGAGGGAGATTACTCCTGAGTGGTGCTTGACTCTTGGTTCTCTGGGTATCACTTTTTTTTTTTTGGATAACGGAAAGACATCCAAAGGAAACGATTCAAGAAGTATGGTATCAAGGATTTTATTGAACCTGATATTAATTTAATATATCAACCAAATCGTGATTAAATCTGCACTTGTGAAAACAATTTACATAGCAGGAAACAACTTTTATTAAAAAGAACACATCTATATAATAAAATTCATCTTATTCACTCATCCAAGCATACAACCTCATCCATCCATTAGACAAACCACTCATACTAAACACCAATCAATATACAATGTAAAATCTATAAGGAATTCATCACAGTTAATTCATCTGAAATATTTATAAAAAAGAGTATGAAATCAGAGCCACAACAGGTAACATCAGTGGCATAAGTGATTGAGATGGGTCCCAGAATTTTTTGACCACGACCTCATCTTAGTCCAAACTCAACCGGTTTCGACGTATATACTTTAGTGTAGTGACGTCTTCATCAGGAGTACAAAAGTATATTCTAACATAAGGAAAAGAAAGAAACACAGATGGGACACATCAATATATGAAACCCCTAAACTTGGAAAGAGAACATATAACATCAATAATAAAATTGATATATATAATGAAAAAATTAAAAAATTAAATAAAACAATGGGTAATCATGTACAAGAGCCTGCTGCCACCCCGTGGTAACTCTGGGATGGGCCTGAGGTGTCTGATAGAAAGTAGTGCTACCCTCTTATATTGGTGTCTCTGGGAGGCAGATACGATGTAAAACCAGGTCATAAGCAGAGTCACAGATATACACACAAATGACAAGGCCAATGTATAAAACCTTCACTATTGCGGCCCGTGAATAGAACACAAAAGTCACATACTTAAGATTGTACCAGTGGTGTAAGGGCATGACCGCAAAGAATATAAGTATAAACTAACCTTCATTCATATAGTAAAAGGCTGTACGTCTTTGCCTTTAATTAAACACTGGGTCCACTTGTATACTCTAGATAACAACGTCCCAGTCGAAGTTCCTGCAGTTATTTTAAGTGCGTGAACACCAAAGTTCTTCTCTGCAAAGTGTAAACAAACATTTACACAATTGGCTCCCACTGTACAGATCATAAATTAAAATGTACAAGGGTGAGCTAACAGGTCTTACCAGGAATGTCCAAACACTCGTTGAGCCCGCCGCCATAGATGTGAAGATGAATCCCCGGATCCAGGGAGGGCTGCGCCTGATATTATATGGGCCTAAACACGACACAAACATTTAAGTGTGTGAAAAAGTACCCAATTGTTCTTACAATTATATCATTCACTAGACTCAAACGGAAGCTACTGCAAATTAATAAATTAAGTGCATAAACCAAAACCAGCTAATATGTGCAATATCTAATTATGGTTAATCGAATTTAGCTTACTGAAAAGATTACTTTTTTGGAAATTTAAACTAAAATTGCTCAATCTATCTGACTTCACACGAATTTACTTTGCTGGGGTATCGCCTATAGAAGACCCAAAGATATGGGGCTCCTTTCTGTATGTAGTAAAGGCAAAAAACGATTCGAAAGAACACCCATGCAGCTGAGTATTTACCTTAAGCGAAGGAACTCTCCGGTTCTCGCGGCAACTAGTCACCCGTATAGCAGCTGGGTCCAATTGAAAGTAGCGTGCAACAGAGTATCACCGTTTCAAAGATGTTAATATACGCGTGGAAAGCATCATGTGATCACGTAGTCAACCACGTGACCACAAACTGAACTGGTCTACGTGCTGCGTGGCCATACGATCTTAGAAGAAAGACACGCAAAATTGAGCAACAAAATGGTGTACTACACGACATGTCCACACGATCGTGAGGAAAAGACCGTAATTAGAGCATGACAGATATGGAAATAACGCACACTGTGGCAAAACATTTAGAAAAAGACGATCTCTGTCATGTATGGGCAAGATTTTAGTTTATGCACATTATAATGAGTGCTGAAAATATTGTAAAAACAACATTTAATGCCTTTCTTAAGATAAGAACGGTCCAAATATGTCAGATATTGTGGCGAGTAGTGTTTAGTTACTCAAGTTCCATGGTTCCAGGGTATTAAGGCCCAATGTTAGTGTTTTTAGATTAAATATCCACATTTGTTCTTTGTAATCTAAGTTTTTTAATAGTTGGGATTGATTTTGTGCATATACTTTTTCTATGCAAAACCATTCCACCTGGTCAGCCGTATGACCCATCTCAATAAAATGGATTACCATTGGAGCATTGAGGTTTCGAGTTCTAATCTTAGAACGGTGTTCGTTAATGCGGGTACTCACTTCTCTAGTTGTTTTGCCTACATAAAACAACTGACATGGGCAGCGAATGGCATAAATGACATTCTTACTTTTACAAGTGGTAAAAGTGCGGAGGGTCCACTTTCTAGTCTGTGATTCAAATGACATAGTTTTTTTAGAAAACTTACATGCGACACATGAAGTACAAGGGTAGTGTCCCACCACTGGGTTGGAATTAGTATCGCGAATTGTATGCACTTTAGGAAAAGTTCTACTGGCACGAGTAATCTTTTGCTTCAAATTTTTACCTTTTTTGAAAGCAAATAGAGGTCTGGGTATAGATGTTCCTGAAGTGTTAAGGATTCGCCAGTTTTTTAGAATAATACCTCTAATAGCATTGCTATGTTGACAAAAGGTTGAGACACATACTAGTTCATCTTTCTTTTCAATGTCTCGCTTAGGTGTCAATAGAAGATCTCGGTTGGTATATCGAGCTCTCTTTTTGGAATTTTTTATAAGTTTCTTTGGATATCCCCGTTCTAATAGTCTTTTTTCCAAAATCGCTGCATGTTTAGCAAAATCTGCGATATCTGTGCAATTACGGCGCAGCCGTAAGAACATCCCATATGGTAAGTTACAAAGTAAACTAGCTGGATGTTGGCTCTCGTATTTCAACGTAGTATTTCTCTCTGTGGGTTTTCTATGTAATTCTGTACAGAGATGCCCTTCTTTGACAAAGATAGATAAATCCAAGAAAGGAATTCTGTATACTGAATATTCAAAAGTAAAATGAATATCTAAGTCTATCTCATTAAGCCATTGAACAAATGAAGTCAATGATGTTGATGAGCCTTCCCAAATCATAAATATGTCGTCGATATATCGACGATATACCTTGATTTGACCCCTAAATGGGTTGAATGTTGACAGAATTTTTTCTTCCTCCAAAAGTGCCATGAAAATAATGGCAAGGTTGGGTGCAAAAGTACACCCCATTGCTGTCCCTTTACATTGCAAGAAGAATTCCTCCTTAAATTTAAAGAAACTATTCTTAAGAACTAACTCTGCTGCTTTACATAGGAATTCTGTGGGAACCAAGTGTGGTTGCACGCGCCGGTCTAGCATTATGCGCAGGCTCTCCACCGCTCTATCCTGAGGGATATTTGTATAAAGCGCTTCAATATCAAGCGTGACTAGAATTTGAGTGCTGGGATCAAATGCTTTTGTTTCCACCAAATTAATAACATCTCTTGAGTCAAGGAGAAAAGTGGGCGTGGCCATCGCCAGTGGTTTAATGAAAAAATCAATATATTTCGACAGGGGTTCAAGTAATGAACCACATCCCGAGACTATAGGTCGTCCTGGGGGGTTCTCAATGTCTTTATGTATTTTAGGCATAATGTAAAATAAAGGTATGCGATCTTCCGAGAGGTTGATGAATTCAACCTCTTTAGTGGAAAGGAACCCCAATTGGTTTCCTTCCTCGGTGAGTTTAAGTACCTTTAATTTAATCATTTCTGATGGATCTTTCATTAAATTAGAATAGTGCCCAGGGATGTGTAGAAGTCTCAGGGCTTCTTGATCATAGCGATCAGCATCCCAGACAACTATCCCACCACCCTTATCTGCAGCCTTGATGACTATGGACTGATCCGAGGCTAATCTCTCAATAGCTTCGAACTCGGAAAGCCTCAAATTGGGTCCTTGTCGGTTTCTTGGGTGGCGGATAACTTTTTCTATTTCTTTGAGAACTAATTTTTCAAAGATCAAAACCTCTGAGGGCAGATCATTAGAGTTGGGGGTAAAAGTGGAAGGTCTTGAAAAGCCTGAGATATTAGGTTCTCTAGGAATCATATTATTCGAAAAGAAGAACTTTAATCTCACTTTACGCAAAAAACCTTTTACTTCACTTATGATTGACATTGCGCTTGGATTTTGAGTAGGAACAAAAGATAGACCACATTTAAGAATTGATGTTTCCGCAGGTGTTAATGTACGGGAGGATAAATTAAAGATTGGCATTGTTTCATTTACCACCTGTACGCTCGATTCCGGGTCTGGAAATCCCGGTGCATCATCCCTTGTCCCGGAGTGCTCTGCATCGGCATGTTGTGTGTCATTTGACCTTGGGAGATATTTCTGCGGCCTCTTCGGCCGCCCCTTCCTCGAAAAGGGTGGTTACCCGAGGCTTGATTGCTCGATTCCTCATTGCCTGAATTACTGGAAGAAGTATCTGAAAATGTCACCCATCTTTTTTTATTTGTATTATTGGGTCCCATATTCCAATTAGTATTAGTTTTCCAAGCCGTCTGGGGATTAAAATCTTCTGCTAGATAGGGATACACCAATTCTTTCTTAAATAATGAAATATCCTTTTTAAGTTTATTAGTCTTTTTTTCAATAGTAAGCTTCTTGAATGCCTGAAAAGATTTTTCAATCTGTTCAAACTTTTGTTTAGATTCCACAATCAAAGTGTTTGTCAAAAAAGATTTTTCTTGCTCAGCCAACGTTTCTTGTATCTTCCCACTAACTCTTTGGGCTGTAGTTATGGTTAATACTAGTAAATCACGGCTGCATTTGGTCGCAACTTGACTGAAAGCCACTTTATAGTCATTATCATCCAGAAAAAGGCATGGGATAATTTTAACCTGTAGACCTTGTGGAATAATGCTGGATCTCAAATATTCCTTAAGTATATGGCCATGCATTTCTGTGCGGAATTGCTTCTTCTTTAAATTCAGAAGGGCATCTCCTGTGGCGCCTTGATTTGATATTGGTAATTGTAAATTTTCAAAGAATGATGGACCTTGAATAAGTTCTGTTATCTGTGCCTCCGAAAAGGAGATGGTATCTGTTTCTGCCATGACCTGGGTATCACTACTGTGAAGAGGGGGATTACACCGGAGTGGTTCTTGACTCTTGGTTCTGTAGGTGTCACTACTGTGATGAGGGAGATTACTCCTGAGTGGTTCTTGACTCTTGGTTCTTTGGGTATCACTGCTGTGAAGAGGGAGATTACTCCTAAGTGGTTCTTGACTCTGGGTTCTCTGGGTATTACTGTTGTGACAAGGGAGATTACTCCTGAGTGGTTCTTGACTCTTGGTTCTCTGGGTATCACTACTGTGATGAGGGAGATTACTCCTGAGTGGTGCTTGACTCTTGGTTCTCTGGGTATCACTGCTGTGATGAGGGAGATTACTCCTGAGTGGTGCTTGACTCTTGGTTCTCTGGGTATCACTGCTGTGAAGAGGGAGATTACACCTGAGTGGTGCTTGACTCTTGGTTCTCTAGGTATCACTACTGTGATGAGGGAGATTACTCCTGAGTGGTTGGTTCTCTGGGTATCACTGCAGTGACAACAGAGATTACTTCCAAGTGGTTTTTGACTCTTGGTTCTCTGGGAATCACTGCTGTGAAAAGGGAGATTACACCTGAGTGGTGCTTGACTCTTGGTTCTCTAGGTATCACTACTGTGATGAGGGAGATTACTCCTGAGTGGTGCTTGACTCTTGGTTCACTGGGTATCACTGCTGTGAAGAGGGAGATTACTCCTGAGTGATTCTTGACTCTTGGTTCTCTGGGTATCACTGTTGTGATGAGGGAGATTACTCCTGAGTGGTTCTTGACTCTTGGTCTCTGGGTATCACTGCTGTGATGAGGGAGATTACTCCTAAGTGGTGCTTGACTCTTGGTTCTCTGGGTATCACTGCTGTGATGAGGGAGATTACCCCTGAATGGTGCTTGACTATTGGTTCTCTGGGTATCACTGCTGTGACAAGGGAGATTACTCTTGAGTGGTTCTTGACTCTTGGTTCTCTGGGTATTACTGTTGTGACAAGGGAGATTACTCCTGAGTGGTTCTTGACTCTTGGTTCTCTGTGTATCACTACTGTGATGAGGGAGATTACTCCTGAGTGGTGCTTGACTCTTGGTTCTCTGGGTATTACTGTTGTGACAAGGGAGATTACTCCTGAGTGGTTCTTGACTCTTGGTTCTCTAGGTATCACTACTGTGATGAGTGAGATTACTCCTGAGTGGTGCTTGACTCTTGGTTCTTTGGGTATCACTGCTGTGAAGAGGGAGATTACTCCTAAGTGGTGCTTGACTCTGGGTTCTCTGGGTATTACTGTTGTGACAAGGGAGATTACTCCTGAGTGGTTCTTGACTCTTGGTTCTCTGGGTATCACTACTGTGATGAGGGAGATTACTCCTGAGTGGTGCTTGACTCTTGGTTCTGTGGGTATCACTACTGTGATGACGGAGATTACTTTGAGTGGTGCTTGACTCTTGGTTCTCTGGGCATCACTGCTGTGACAAGAGAGATTACTCCTGAGTGCTTCTTGACACTTACTTCTCTGGGAATCACTACTGTGATGAGGGAGATTACTCCTGAGTAGTTCTTGACTCTTGGTTCTATGGGTATTACTGTTGTGACAAGGGAGATTACTCCTGAGTAGTTCTTTACTCTTGGTTCTCTGGGTATCACTACTGTGATGAGGGAGATTACTCCTGAGTGGTGCTTGACTCTTGGTTCTCTGGGTATTACTACTGTGATGAGGGAGATTACTCCTGAGTGGTGCTTGACTCTTGGTTCTCTGGGTATTACTACTATGATGAGGGAGATTACTCCTGAGTAGTTCTTGACTCTTGGTTCTCTGGGTATTATTACTGTGATGAGGGAGATTACTCCTGAGAGGTGCTTGACTCTTGGTTCTCTGGGTATCACTGCTGTGAAGAGGGAGATTACTCCTGAGTGATTCTTGACTCTTTTTTCTCTGTGTATCACTACTGTGATGAGGGAGATTACTCCTGAGTGCTTCTTGACCCTTGGATCTCTGGGTATCACTGCTGTGATGAGGGAGATTACTCCTGAGTGGTGCTTGACTATTGGTTCTCTGGGTATCACTGCTGTGACAAGGGAGATTACTCCTGAGTGCTTCTTGACTCTTGGTGCTCTGGGTATTACTGTTGTGACAAGGGAGATTACTCCTGAGTGGTTCTTGACTCTTGGTTCTCTGGGTATCACTACTGTGATGAGGGAGATTACTCCTGAGTGGTGCTTGACTCTTGGTTCTCTGGGTATTACTGTTGTGACGAGGGAGATTACTCCTGAGTGCTTCTTGACTCTTGGTTCTCTGTGTATCACTGCTGTGAAGAGGGAGATTACTCCTGAGTGGTGCTTGACTCTTGGTTCTCTGGGTATTACTACTGTGATGAGGGAGATTACTCCTGAGTAGTTCCTGACTCTTGGTTCTCTGGGTATTACTACTGTGATGAGGGAGATTACTCCTGAGTGGTGCTTGACTCTTGGTTCTCTGGGTATCACTGCTGTGAAGAGGGAGATTACTCCTGAGTGATTCTTGACTCTTGGTTCTCTGGGTATCACTACTGTGATGAGGGAGATTACTCACGAGTGCTTCTTGACCCTTGGATCTCTGGGTATCACTGCTGTGATGAGGGAGATTACTCCTGAGTGGTGCTTGACTCTTGGTTCTCTGGGTATCACTGCTGTGAATAGGGAGATTACACCTGAGTGGTGCTTGACTCTTGGTTCTCTAGGTATCACTACTGTGATGAGGGAGATTACTCCTGAGTGGTTCTTGACTCTTGGTTCTCTGGGTATCACTACTGTGATGAGGGAGATTACTCCTGAGTGGTGCTTGACTCTTGGTTCTCTGGGTATCACTGCAGTGACAACGGAGATTACTCCCAAGTGGGTTTATACTCTTGGTTCTCTGTCAATCACTGCTGTGAAAAGGGAGATTACACCTGAGTGGTGCTTGACTCTTGGTTCTCTAGGTATCACTACTGTGATGAGGGAGATTACTCCTGAGTGATGCTTGACTCTTGGTTCACTGGGTATCACTGCTGTGAAGAGGGAGATTACTCCTGAGTGATTCTTGACTCTTGGTTCTCTGGGTATCACTGTTGTGATGAGGGAGATTACTCCTGAGTGGTTCTTGACTCTTGGTTCTCTGGGTATCACTACTGTGATGAGGGATATTACTCCTGAGTGGTGCTTGACTCTTGGTTCTCTGGGTATTACTGTTGTGACAAGGGAGATTACTCCTGAGTGGTGCTTGACTCTTGGTTCTGTGGGTATCACTACTGTAATGAGGGAGATTACTCCTGAGTGGTTCTTGACTCTTGGTTCTCTGGGTATCACTACTGTGATGAGGGAGATTACTCCTGAGTGGTGCTTGACTCTTGGTTCTCTGGGTATTACTGTTGTGACAAGGGAGATTACTCCTGAGTGGTGCTTGACTCTGGGTTCTGTGGGTATCACTACTGTGATGAGGGAGATTACTTTGAGTGGTGCTTGACTCTTGGTTCTCTGGGCATCACTGCTGTGACAAGAGAGATTACTCCTGAGTGCTTCTTGACACTTACTTCTCTGGGAATCACTACTGTGATGAGGGAGATTACTCCTGAGTAGTTCTTGACTCTTGGTTCTATGGGTATTACTGTTGTGACAAGGGAGATTACTCCTGAGTAGTTCTTGACTCTTGGTTCTCTGGGTATCACTACTGTGATGAGGGAGATTACTCCTGAGTGGTGCTTGACTCTTGGTTCTCTGGGTATTACTACTGTGATGAGGGAGATTACTCCTGAGTGGTGCTTGACTCTTGGTTCTCTGGGTATTACTACTATGATGAGGGAGATTACTCCTGAGTAGTTCTTGACTCTTGGTTCTCTGGGTATTATTACTGTGATGAGGGAGATTACTCCTGAGAGATGCTTGACTCTTGGTTCTCTGGGTATCACTGCTGTGAATAGGGAGATTACACCTGAGTGGTGCTTGACTCTTGGTTCTCTAGGTATCACTACTGTGATGAGGGAGATTACTCCTGAGTGGTTCTTGACTCTTGGTTCTTTGGGTATCACTGCTGTGAAGAGGGAGATTACTCCTAAGTGGTGATTGACTCTGGGTTCTCTGGGTATTACTGTTGTGACAAGGGAGATTACTCCTGAGTGGTTCTTGACTCTTGGTTCTCTGGGTATCACTACTGTGATGAGGGAGATTACTCCTGAGTGGTGCTTGACTCTTGGTTCTCTGGGTATCACTGCAGTGACAACGGAGATTACTCCCAAGTGGGTTTATACTCTTGGTTCTCTGTCAATCACTGCTGTGAAAAGGGAGATTACACCTGAGTGGTGCTTGACTCTTGGTTCTCTAGGTATCACTACTGTGATGAGGGAGATTACTCCTGAGTGGTGCTTGACTCTTGGTTCACTGGGTATCACTGCTGTGAAGAGGGAAATTACTCCTGAGTGATTCTTGACTCTTGGTTCTCTGGGTATCATTGTTGTGATGAGGGAGATTACTCCTGAGTGCTTCTTGACTCTTGGTTCTCTGGGTATCACTGCTGTGATGAGGGAGATTACTCCTAAATGGTGCTTGACTCTTGGTTCTCTGGGTATCACTGCTGTGAAGAGGGAGATTACACCTGAGTGGTGCTTGACTCTTGGTTCTCTGGGTATCACTGCTGTGAAGAGGGAGATTACTCCTGAATAGTTCTTGACTCTTGGTTCTCTAGGTATTACTACTGTGATGAGGGAGATTACTCCTGAGTGGGCTTGACTCTTGGTTCTCTGGGTATTACTACTGTGATGAGGGAGATTACTCCTGGGTAGTTCTTGGTTCTCTGGGTATTACTGTTGTGACAAGGGAGATTACTCCTGAGTGGTTCTTGACTCTTGGTTCTCTGGGTATCACTACTGTGATGAGGGAGATTACTCCTGAGTGGTGCTTGACTCTTGGTTCTCTGGGTATCACTGCAGTGACAACGGAGATTACTTCCAAGTGGTTTTTGACTCTTGGTTCTCTGGGTATTACTGTTGTGACAAGGGAGATTACTCCTGAGTGGTGCTTGACTCTTGGTTCTCTGGGTATTACTGTTGTGATGAGGGAGATTACTCCTGAGTGGTTCTTGACTCTTGGTTCTCTGGGTATTACTGTTGTGACGAGGGAGATTACTCCTGAGTTCTTCTTGACTCTTGGTTCTCTGTGTATCACTGCTGTGAAGAGGGAGATTACTCCTGAGTAGTTCTTGACTCTTGGTTCTCTAGGTATTACTACTGTGATGAGGGAGATTACTCCTGAGTGGGCTTGACTCTTGGTTCTCTGGGTATTACTACTGTGATGAGGGAGATTGCTCCTGAGTAGTTCTTGACTCTTAGTTCTCTGGGTCTTACTACTGTGATGAGGGAGATTACTCCTGAGTGGTGCTTGACTCTTGGTTCTCTGGGTATCACTACTGTGATGAGGGAGATTACTCCTGAGTGCTTCTTGACCCTTGGTTCTCTGGGTATCACTGCTGTGATGAGGGAGATTACTCCTGAGTGGTGCTTGACTCTTGGTTCTCTGGGTATCACTACTGTGAAGAGGGGGATTACACCGGAGTGGTTCTTGACTCTTGGTTCTGTAGGTGTCACTACTGTGATGAGGGAGATTACTCCTGAGTGGTTCTTGACTCTTGGTTCTTTGGGTATCACTGCTGTGAAGAGGGAGATTACTCCTAAGTGGTTCTTGACTCTGGGTTCTCTGGGTATTACTGTTGTGACAAGGGAGATTACTCCTGAGTGGTTCTTGACTCTTGGTTCTCTGGGTATCACTACTGTGATGAGGGAGATTACTCCTGAGTGGTGCTTGACTCTTGGTTCTCTGGGTATCACTGCTGTGATGAGGGAGATTACTCCTGAGTGGTGCTTGACTCTTGGTTCTCTGGGTATCACTGCTGTGAAGAGGGAGATTACACCTGAGTGGTGCTTGACTCTTGGTTCTCTAGGTATCACTACTGTGATGAGGGAGATTACTCCTGAGTGGTTCTTGACTCTTGATTCTTTGGGTATCTCTGCTGTGAAGAGGGAGATTACTCCTAAGTGGTGCTTGACGCTGGGTTCTCTGGGTATTACTGTTGTGACAAGGGAGATTACTCCTGAGTGGTTCTTGACTCTTGGTTCTCTGGGTATCACTACTGTGATGAGGGAGATTACTCCTGAGTGGTGCTTGACTCTTGGTTCTCTGGGTATCACTGCTGTGATGAGGGAGATTACTCCTGAGTGGTGCTTGACTCTTGGTTCTTTGGGTATCACTGCTGTGAAGAGGGAGATTACACCTGAGTGGTGCTTGACTCTTGGTTCTCTGGGTATCACTGCTGTGAAGAGGGAGATTACTCCTGAGTGATTCTTGACTCTTGGTTCTCTGGGTATCACAGTTGTGATGAGGGAGATTACTCCTGAGTGGTTCTTGACTCTTGGTCTCTGGGTATCACTGCTGTGATGAGGGAGATTACTCCTAAGTGGTGCTTGACTCTTGGTTCTCTGGGTATCTCTGCTGTGATGAGGGAGATTACCCCTGAATGGTGCTTGACTATTGGTTCTCTGGGTATCACTGCTGTGACAAGGGAGATTACTCTTGAGTGGTTCTTGACTCTTGGTTCTCTGGGTATTACTGTTGTGACAAGGGAGATTACTCCTGAGTGGTTCTTGACTCTTGGTTCTCTGGGTATCACTACTGTGATGAGGGAGATTACTCCTGAGTGGTGCTTGACTCTTGGTTCTCTGGGTATTACTGTTGTGACAAGGGAGATTACTCCTGAGTGGTTCTTGACTCTTGGTTCTCTAGGTATCACTACTGTGATGAGGGAGATTACTCCTGAGTGGTTCTTGACTCTTGGTTCTTTGGGTATCACTGCTGTGAAGAGGGAGATTACTCCTAAGTGGTGCTTGACTCTGGGTTCTCTGGGTATTACTGTTGTGACAAGGGAGATTACTCCTGAGTGGTTCTTGACTCTTGGTTCTCTGGGTATCACTACTGTGATGAGGGAGATTACTCCTGAGTGGTGCTTGACTCTTGGTTCTGTGGGTATCACTACTGTGATGACGGAGATTACTTTGAGTGGTGCTTGACTCTTGGTTCTCTGGGCATCACTGCTGTGACAATTGAGATTACTCCTGAGTGCTTCTTGACACTTACTTCTCTCGGAATCACTACTGTGATGAGGGAGATTACTCCTGAGTAGTTCTTGACTCTTGGTTCTATGGGTATTACTGTTGTGACAAGGGAGATTACTCCTGAGTAGTTCTTTACTCTTGGTTCTCTGGGTATTACTACTGTGATGAGGGAGATTACTCCTGAGTGGTGCTTGACTCTTGGTTCTCTGGGTATTACTACTATGATGAGGGAGATTACTCCTGAGTAGTTCTTGACTCTTGGTTCTCTGGGTATTATTACTGTGATGAGGGAGATTACTCCTGAGAGGTGCTTGACTCTTGGTTCTCTGGGTATCACTGCTGTGAAGAGGGAGATTACTCCTGAGTGATTCTTGACTCTTATTTCTCTGGGTATCACTACTGTGATGAGGGAGATTACTCCTGAGTGCTTCTTGACCCTTGGATCTCTGGGTATCACTGCTGTGATGAGGGAGATTACTCCTGAGTGGTGCTTGACTATTGGTTCTCTGGGTATCACTGCTGTGACAAGGGAGATTACTCCTGAGTGGTTCTTGACTCTTGGTGCTCTGGGTATTACTGTTGCGACAAGGGAGATTACTCCTGAGTGGTTCTTGACTCTTGGTTCTCTGGGTATCACTACTGTGATGAGGGAGATTACTCCTGAGTGGTGCTTGACTCTTGGTTCTCTGGGTATTACTGTTGTGACGAGGGAGATTACTCCTGAGTGCTTCTTGACTCTTGGTTCTCTGTGTATCACTGCTGTGAAGAGGGAGATTACTCCTGAGTAGTTCTTGACTCTTGGTTCTCTGGGTATTACTACTGTGATGAGGGAGATTACTCCTGAGTGGTGCTTGACTCTTGGTTCTCTGGGTATCACTGCTGTGAAGAGGGAGATTACTCCTGAGTGATTCTTGACTCTTGGTTCTCTGGGTATCACTACTGTGATGAGGGAGATTACTCACGAGTGCTTCTTGACCCTTGGATCTCTGGGTATCACTGCTGTGATGAGGGAGATTACTCCTGAGTGGTGCTTGACTCTTGGTTCTCTGGGTATCACTGCTGTGAATAGGGAGATTACACCTGAGTGGTGCTTGACTCTTGGTTCTCTAGGTATCACTACTGTGATGAGGGAGATTACTCCTGAGTGGTTCTTGACTCTTGGTTCTCTGGGTATCACTACTGTGATGAGGGAGATTACTCCTGAGTGGTGCTTGACTCTTGGTTCTCTGGGTATCACTGCAGTGACAACGGAGATTACTCCCAAGTGGGTTTATACTCTTGGTTCTCTGTCAATCACTGCTGTGAAAAGGGAGATTACACCTGAGTGGTGCTTGACTCTTGGTTCTCTAGGTATCACTACTGTGATGAGGGAGATTACTCCTGAGTGATGCTTGACTCTTGGTTCACTGGGTATCACTGCTGTGAAGAGGGAGATTACTCCTGAGTGATTCTTGACTCTTGGTTCTCTGGGTATCACTGTTGTGATGAGGGAGATTACTCCTGAGTGCTTCTTGACTCTTGGTTCTCTGGGTATCACTGCTGTGATGAGGGAGATTACTCCTAAATGGTGCTTGACTCTTGGTTCTCTGGGTATCACTGCTGTGAAGAGGGAGATTACACCTGAGTGGTGCTTGACTCTTGGTTCTCTAGGTATCACTACTGTGATGAGGGAGATTACTCCTGAGTGGTTCTTGACTCTTGGTTCTTTGGGTATCACTGCTGTGAAGAGGGAGATTACTCCTAAGTGGTGATTGACTCTGGGTTCTCTGGGTATTACTGTTGTGACAAGGGAGATTACTCCTGAGTGGTTCTTGACTCTTGGTTCTCTGGGTATCACTACTGTGATGAGGGAGATTACTCCTGAGTGGTGCTTGACTCTTGGTTCTCTGGGTATCACTGCAGTGACAACGGAGATTACTCCCAAGTGGGTTTATACTCTTGGTTCTCTGTCAATCACTGCTGTGAAAAGGGAGATTACACCTGAGTGGTGCTTGACTCTTGGTTCTCTAGGTATCACTACTGTGATGAGGGAGATTACTCCTGAGTGATGCTTGACTCTTGGTTCACTGGGTATCACTGCTGTGAAGAGGGAGATTACTCCTGAGTGATTCTTGACTCTTGGTTCTCTGGGTATCACTGTTGTGATGAGGGAGATTACTCCTGAGTGCTTCTTGACTCTTGGTTCTCTGGGTATCACTGCTGTGATGAGGGAGATTACTCCTAAATGGTGCTTGACTCTTGGTTCTCTGGGTATCACTGCTGTGAAGAGGGAGATTACACCTGAGTGGTGCTTGACTCTTGGTTCTCTAGGTATCACTACTGTGATGAGGGAGATTATTCCTGAGTGGTTCTTGACTCTTGGTTCTTTGGGTATCACTGCTGTGAAGAGGGAGATTACTCCTAAGTGGTGATTGACTCTGGGTTCTCTGGGTATTACTGTTGTGACAAGGGAGATTACTCCTGAGTGGTTCTTGACTCTTGGTTCTCTGGGTATCACTACTGTGATGAGGGAGATTACTCCTGAGTGGGGCTTGACTCTTGGTTCTCTGGGTATCACTGCAGTGACAACGGAGATTACTCCCAAGTGGGTTTATACTCTTGGTTCTCTGTCAATCACTGCTGTGAAAAGGGAGATTACTCCTGAGTGGTGCTTGACTCTTGGTTCTCTAGGTATCACTACTGTGATGAGGGAGATTACTCCTGAGTGGTGCTTGACTCTTGGTTCTCTGGGTATTACTGTTGTGATGAGGGAGATTACTCCTGAGTGGTTCTTGACTCTTGGTTCTCTGGGTATTACTGTTGTGACGAGGGAGATTACTCCTGAGTTCTTCTTGACTCTTGGTTCTCTGTGTATCACTGCTGTGAAGAGGGAGATTACTCCTGAGTAGTTCTTGACTCTTGGTTCTCTAGGTATTACTACTGTGATGAGGGAGATTACTCCTGAGTGGGCTTGACTCTTGGTTCTCTGGGTATCACTACTGTGATGAGGGAGATTGCTCCTGAGTAGTTCTTGACTCTTAGTTCTCTGGGTCTTACTACTGTGATGAGGGAGATTACTCCTGAGTGGTGCTTGACTCTTGGTTCTCTGGGTATCACCACTGTGATGAGGGAGATTACTCCTGAGTGCTTCTTGACCCTTGGTTCTCTGGGTATCACTGCTGTGATGAGGGAGATTACTCCTGAGTGGTGCTTGACTCTTGGTTCTGTGGGTATCACTACTGTGAAGAGGGGGATTACACCGGAGTGGTTCTTGACTCTTGGTTCTGTAGGTGTCACTACTGTGATGAGGGAGATTACTCCTGAGTGGTTCTTGACTCTTGGTTCTTTGGGTATCACTGCTGTGAAGAGGGAGATTACTCCTAAGTGGTGCTTGACTCTGGGTTCTCTGGGTATTACTGTTGTGACAAGGGAGATTACTCCTGAGTGGTTCTTGACTCTTGGTTCTCTGGGTATCACTACTGTGATGAGGGAGATTACTCCTGAGTGGTGCTTGACTCTTGGTTCTCTGGGTATCACTGCTGTGATGAGGGAGATTACTCCTGAGTGGTGCTTGACTCTTGGTTCTCTGGGTATCACTGCTGTGAAGAGGGAGATTACACCTGAGTGGTGCTTGACTCTTGGTTCTCTAGGTATCACTACTGTGATGAGGGAGATTTCTCCTGAGTGGTTCTTGACTCTTGGTTCTTTGGGTATCACTGCTGTGAAGAGGGAGATTACTCCTAAGTGGTGCTTGACTCTGGGTTCTCTGGGTATTACTGTTGTGACAAGGGAGATTACTCCTGAGTGGTTCTTGACTCTTGGTTCTCTGGGTATCACTACTGTGATGAGGGAGATTACTCCTGAGTGGTTCTTGACTCTTGGTTCTCTGGGTATCACTACTGTAATGAGGGAGATTACTCCTGAGTGGTGCTTGACTCTTGGTTCTCTGGGTATTACTGCTGTGATGAGGGAGATTACTCCTGAGTGGTGCTTGACTCTTGGTTCTCTGGGTATCACTGCTGTGAAGAGGGAGATTACACCTGAGTGGTGCTTGACTCTTGGTTCTCTAGGTATCACTACTGTGATGAGGGAGATTACTCCTGAGTGGTTCTTGACTCTTGGTTCTTTGGGTATCACTGCTGTGAAGAGGGAGATTACTCCTAAGTGGTGCTTGACTCTGGGTTCTCTGGGTATTACTGTTGTGACAAGGGAGATTACTCCTGAGTGGTGCTTGACTCTTGGTTCACTGGGTATCACTGCTGTGAAGAGGGAGATTACTCCTGAGTGATTCTTGACTCTTGGTTCTCTGGGTATCACTGTTGTGATGAGGGAGATTACCCCTGAGTGGTTCTTGACTCTTGGTTCTCTGGGTATCACTGCTGTGATGAGGGAGATTACTCCTAAGTGGTGCTTGACTCTTGGTTCTCTGGGTATCACTGCTGTGATGAGGGAGATTACCCCTGAATGGTGCTTGACTATTGGTTCTCTGGGTATCACTGCTGTGACAAGGGAGATTACTCCTGAGTGGTTCTTGACTCTTGGTTCTCTAGGTATCACTACTGTGATGAGGGAGATTACTCCTGAGTGGTTCTTGACTCTTGGTTCTTTGGGTATCACTGCTGTGAAGAGGGAGATTACTCCTAAGTGGTGCTTGACTCTGGGTTCTCTGGGTATTACTGTTGTGACAAGGGAGATTACTCCTGAGTGGTTCTTGACTCTTGGTTCTCTGGGTATCACTACTGTGATGAGGGAGATTACTCCTGAGTGGTGCTTGACTCTTGGTTCTCTGGGTATCACTGCAGTGACAACAGAGATTACTTCCAAGTGGTTTTTGACTCTTGGTTCTTTGGGAATCACTGCTGTGAAAAGGGAGATTACACCTGAGTGGTGCTTGACTCTTGGTTCTCTGGGTATCACTGCTGTGACAAGGGAGATTACTCTTGAGTGGTTCTTGACTCTTGGTTCTCTGGGTATTACTGTTGTGACAAGGGAGATTACTCCTGAGTGGTTCTTGACTCTTGGTTCTCTAGGTATCACTACTGTGATGAGGGAGATTACTCCTGAGTGGTTCTTGACTCTTGGTTCTTTGGGTATCACTGCTGTGAAGAGGGAGATTACTCCTAAGTGGTGCTTGACTCTGGGTTTTCTGGGTATTACTGTTGTGACAAGGGAGATTACTCCTGAGTGGTTCTTGACTCTTGGTTCTCTGGGTATCACTACTGTGATGAGGGAGATTACTCCTGAGTGGTGCTTGACTCTTGGTTCTCTGGGTATCACTGCAGTGACAACAGAGATTACTTCCAAGTGGTTTTTGACTCTTGTTTCTCTGGGAATCACTGCTGTGAAAAGGGAGATTACACCTGAGTGGTGCTTGACTCTTGGTTCTCTAGGTATCACTACTGTGATGAGGGAGATTACTCCTGAGTGGTGCTTGACTCTTGGTTCACTGGGTATCACTGCTGTGAAGAGGGAGATTTCTCCTGAGTGATTCTTGACTCTTGGTTCTCTGGGTATCACTGTTGTGATGAGGGAGATTACTCCTGAGTGCTTCTTGACTCTTGGTTCTCTGGGTATCACTGCTGTGATGAGGGAGATTACTCCTAAGTGGTGCTTGACTCTTGGTTCTCTGGGTATCACTGCTGTGAAGAGGGAGATTACTCCTGAGTGGTGCTTGACTCTTGGTTCACTGGGTATCACTGCTGTGAAGAGGGAGATTACTCCTGAGTGATTCTTGACTCTTGGTTCTCTGGGTATCACTGTTGTGATGAGGGAGATTACCCCTGAGTGGTTCTTGACTCTTGGTTCTCTGGGTATCACTGCTGTGATGAGGGAGATTACTCCTAAGTGGTGCTTGACTCTTGGTTCTCTGGGTATCACTGCTGTGATGAGGGAGATTACCCCTGAATGGTGCTTGACTATTGGTTCTCTGGGTATCACTGCTGTGACAAGGGAGATTACTCCTGAGTGGTTCTTGACTCTTGGTTCTCTAGGTATCACTACTGTGATGAGGGAGATTACTCCTGAGTGGTTCTTGACTCTTGGTTCTTTGGGTATCACTGCTGTGAAGAGGGAGATTACTCCTAAGTGGTGCTTGACTCTGGGTTCTCTGGGTATTACTGTTGTGACAAGGGAGATTACTCCTGAGTGGTTCTTGACTCTTGGTTCTCTGGGTATCACTACTGTGATGAGGGAGATTACTCCTGAGTGGTGCTTGACTCTTGGTTCTCTGGGTATCACTGCAGTGACAACAGAGATTACTTCCAAGTGGTTTTTGACTCTTGGTTCTTTGGGAATCACTGCTGTGAAAAGGGAGATTACACCTGAGTGGTGCTTGACTCTTGGTTCTCTGGGTATCACTGCTGTGACAAGGGAGATTACTCTTGAGTGGTTCTTGACTCTTGGTTCTCTGGGTATTACTGTTGTGACAAGGGAGATTACTCCTGAGTGGTTCTTGACTCTTGGTTCTCTAGGTATCACTACTGTGATGAGGGAGATTACTCCTGAGTGGTTCTTGACTCTTGGTTCTTTGGGTATCACTGCTGTGAAGAGGGAGATTACTCCTAAGTGGTGCTTGACTCTGGGTTTTCTGGGTATTACTGTTGTGACAAGGGAGATTACTCCTGAGTGGTTCTTGACTCTTGGTTCTCTGGGTATCACTACTGTGATGAGGGAGATTACTCCTGAGTGGTGCTTGACTCTTGGTTCTCTGGGTATCACTGCAGTGACAACAGAGATTACTTCCAAGTGGTTTTTGACTCTTGTTTCTCTGGGAATCACTGCTGTGAAAAGGGAGATTACACCTGAGTGGTGCTTGACTCTTGGTTCTCTAGGTATCACTACTGTGATGAGGGAGATTACTCCTGAGTGGTGCTTGACTCTTGGTTCACTGGGTATCACTGCTGTGAAGAGGGAGATTTCTCCTGAGTGATTCTTGACTCTTGGTTCTCTGGGTATCACTGTTGTGATGAGGGAGATTACTCCTGAGTGCTTCTTGACTCTTGGTTCTCTGGGTATCACTGCTGTGATGAGGGAGATTACTCCTAAGTGGTGCTTGACTCTTGGTTCTCTGGGTATCACTGCTGTGAAGAGGGAGATTACACCTGAGTGGTGCTTGACTCTTGGTTCTCTGCGTATCACTGCTGTGATGAGGGAGATTACTCCTGAATGGTGCTTGACTATTGGTTCTCTGGGTATCACTGCTGTGACAAGGGAGATTACTCCTGAGTGGTTCTTGACTCTTGGTTCTCTGGGTATTACTGTTGTGACAAGGGAGATTACTCCTGAGTGGTTCTTGACTCTTGGTTCTCTAGATATCACTACTGTGATGAGGGAGATTACTCCTGAGTGGTGCTTGACTCTTGGTTCTCTGGGTATTACTGTTGTGACAAGGGAGATTACTCCTGAGTGGTGCTTTCCTCTTGGTTCTGTGGGTATCACTACTGTGATGAGGGAGATTACTTTGAGTGGTGCTTGACTCTTGGTTCTCTGGGCATCACTGCTGTGACAAGAGAGATTACTCCTGAGTGCTTCTTGACACTTACTTCTCTAGGAATCACTACTGTGATGTGGGAGATTACTCCTGAGTAGTTCTTGACTGTTGGTTCTCTGGGTATCACTGCTGTGACAAGGGAGATTACTCCTGAGTGGTTCCTGACTCTTGGTGCTCTGGGTATTACTGTTGTGACAAGGGAGATTACTCCTGAGTGGTTCTTGACTCTTGGTTCTCTGGGTATCACTACTGTGATGAGGGAGATTACTCCTGAGTGGTGCTTGACTCTTGGTTCTCTGGGTATTACTGTTGTGACGAGGGAGATTACTCCTGAGTGCTTCTTGACTCTTGGTTCTCTGTGTATCACTGCTGTGAAGAGGGAGATTACTCCTGAGTAGTTCTTGACTCTTGGTTCTCTAGGTATTACTACTGTGATGAGGGAGATTACTCCTGAGTGGTGCTTGACTCTTGGTTCTCTGGGTATTACTACTGTGATGAGGGAGATTACTCCTGAGTAGTTCCTGACTCTTGGTTCTCTGGGTATTACTACTGTGATGAGGGAGATTACTCCTGAGTGGTGCTTGACTCTTGGTTCTCTGGGTATCACTGCTGTGAAGAGGGAGATTACTCCTGAGTGATTCTTGACTCTTGGTTCTCTGGGTATCACTACTGTGATGAGGGAGATTACTCACGAGTGCTTCTTGACCCTTGGATCTCTGGGTATCACTGCTGTGATGAGGGAGATTACTCCTGAGTGGTGCTTGACTCTTGGTTCTCTGGGTATCACTGCTGTGAATAGGGAGATTACACCTGAGTGGTGCTTGACTCTTGGTTCTCTAGGTATCACTACTGTGATGAGGGAGATTACTCCTGAGTGGTTCTTGACTCTTGGTTCTCTGGGTATCACTACTGTGATGAGGGAGATTACTCCTGAGTGGTGCTTGACTCTTGGTTCTCTGGGTATCACTGCAGTGACAACGGAGATTACTCCCAAGTGGGTTTATACTCTTGGTTCTCTGTCAATCACTGCTGTGAACAGGGAGATTACACCTGAGTGGTGCTTGACTCTTGGTTCTCTAGGTATCACTACTGTGATGAGGGAGATTACTCCTGAGTGATGCTTGACTCTTGGTTCACTGGGTATCACTGCTGTGAAGAGGGAGATTACTCCTGAGTGATTCTTGACTCTTGGTTCTCTGGGTATCACTGTTGTGATGAGGGAGATTACTCCTGAGTGCTTCTTGACTCTTGGTTCTCTGGGTATCACTGCTGTGATGAGGGAGATTACTCCTAAATGGTGCTTGACTCTTGGTTCTCTGGGTATCACTGCTGTGAAGAGGGAGATTACACCTGAGTGGTGCTTGACTCTTGGTTCTCTAGGTATCACTACTGTGATGAGGGAGATTACTCCTGAGTGGTTCTTGACTCTTGGTTCTTTGGGTTTCACTGCTGTGAAGAGGGAGATTACTCCTAAGTGGTGATTGACTCTGGGTTCTCTGGGTATTACTGTTGTGACAAGGGAGATTACTCCTGAGTGGTTCTTGACTCTTGGTTCTCTGGGTATCACTACTGTGATGAGGGAGATTACTCCTGAGTGGTGCTTGACTCTTGGTTCTCTGGGTATCACTGCAGTGACAACGGAGATTACTCCCAAGTGGGTTTATACTCTTGGTTCTCTGTCAATCACTGCTGTGAAAAGGGAGATTACACCTGAGTGGTGCTTGACTCTTGGTTCTCTAGGTATCACTACTGTGATGAGGGAGATTACTCCTGAGTGATGCTTGACTCTTGGTTCACTGGGTATCACTGCTGTGAAGAGGGAGATTACTCCTGAGTGATTCTTGACTCTTGGTTCTCTGGGTATCACTGTTGTGATGAGGGAGATTACTCCTGAGTGCTTCTTGACTCTTGGTTCTCTGGGTATCACTGCTGTGATGAGGGAGATTACTCCTAAATGGTGCTTGACTCTTGGTTCTCTGGGTATCACTGCTGTGAAGAGGGAGATTACACCTGAGTGGTTCTTGACTCTTGGTTCTTTGGGTATCACTGCTGTGAAGAGGGAGATTACTCCTAAGTGGTGATTGACTCTGGGTTCTCTGGGTATTACTGTTGTGACAAGGGAGATTACTCCTGAGTGGTTCTTGACTCTTGGTTCTCTGGGTATCACTACTGTGATGAGGGAGATTACTCCTGAGTGGTGCTTGACTCTTGGTTCTCTGGGTATCACTGCAGTGACAACGGAGATTACTCCCAAGTGGGTTTATACTCTTGGTTCTCTGTCAATCACTGCTGTGAAAAGGGAGATTACTCCTGAGTGGTGCTTGACTCTTGGTTCTCTAGGTATCACTACTGTGATGAGGGAGATTACTCCTGAGTGGTGCTTGACTCTTGGTTCTCTGGGTATTACTGTTGTGATGAGGGAGATTACTCCTGAGTGGTTCTTGACTCTTGGTTCTCTGGGTATTACTGTTGTGACGAGGGAGATTACTCCTGAGTTCTTCTTGACTCTTGGTTCTCTGTGTATCACTGCTGTGAAGAGGGAGATTACTTCTGAGTAGTTCTTGACTCTTGGTTCTCTAGGTATTACTACTGTGATGAGGGAGATTACTCCTGAGTGGGCTTGACTCTTGGTTCTCTGGGTATCACTACTGTGATGAGGGAGATTGCTCCTGAGTAGTTCTTGACTCTTAGTTCTCTGGGTCTTACTACTGTGATGAGGGAGATTACTCCTGAGTGGTGCTTGACTCTTGGTTCTCTGGGTATCACCACTGTGATGAGGGAGATTACTCCTGAGTGCTTCTTGACCCTTGGTTCTCTGGGTATCACTGCTGTGATGAGGGAGATTACTCCTGAGTGGTGCTTGACTCTTGGTTCTGTGGGTATCACTACTGTGAAGAGGGGGATTACACCGGAGTGGTTCTTGACTCTTGGTTCTGTAGGTGTCACTACTGTGATGAGGGAGATTACTCCTGAGTGGTTCTTGACTCTTGGTTCTTTGGGTATCACTGCTGTGAAGAGGGAGATTACTCCTAAGTGGTGCTTGACTCTGGGTTCTCTGGGTATTACTGTTGTGACAAGGGAGATTACTCCTGAGTGGTTCTTGACTCTTGGTTCTCTGGGTATCACTACTGTTATGAGGGAGATTACTCCTGAGTGGTGCTTGACTCTTGGTTCTCTGGGTATCACTGCTGTGATGAGGGAGATTACTCCTGAGTGGTGCTTGACTCTTGGTTCTCTGGGTATCACTGCTGTGAAGAGGGAGATTACACCTGAGTGGTGCTTGACTCTTGGTTCTCTAGGTATCACTACTGTGATGAGGGAGATTACTCCTGAGTGGTTCTTGACTCTTGGTTCTTTGGGTATCACTGCTGTGAAGAGGGAGATTACTCCTAAGTGGTGCTTGACTCTGGGTTCTCTGGGTATTACTGTTGTGACAAGGGAGATTACTCCTGAGTGGTTCTTGACTCTTGGTTCTCTGGGTATCACTACTGTAATGAGGGAGATTACTCCTGAGTGGTGCTTGACTCTTGGTTCTCTGGGTATCACTGCTGTGATGAGGGAGATTACTCCTAAGTGGTGCTTGACTCTGGGTTCTCTGGGTATTACTGTTGTGACAAGGGAGATTACTCCTGAGTGGTTCTTGACTCTTGGTTCTCTGGGTATCACTACTGTAATGAGGGAGATTACTCCTGAGTGGTGCTTGACTCTTGGTTCTCTGGGTATCACTGCTGTGATGAGGGAGATTACTCCTGAGTGGTGCTTGACTCTTGGTTCTCTGGGTATCACTGCTGTGAAGAGGGAGATTACACCTGAGTGGTGCTTGACTCTTGGTTCTCTAGGTATCACTACTGTGATGAGGGAGATTACTCCTGAGTGGTTCTTGACTCTTGGTTCTTTGGGTATCACTGCTGTGAAGAGGGAGATTACTCCTAAGTGGTGCTTGACTCTGGGTTCTCTGGGTATTACTGTTGTGACAAGGGAGATTACTCCTGAGTGGTGCTTGACTCTTGGTTCACTGGGTATCACTGCTGTGAAGAGGGAGATTACTCCTGAGTGATTCTTGACTCTTGGTTCTCTGGGTATCACTGTTGTGATGAGGGAGATTACCCCTGAGTGGTTCTTGACTCTTGGTTCTCTGGGTATCACTGCTGTGATGAGGGAGATTACTCCTAAGTGGTGCTTGACTCTTGGTTCTCTGGGTATCACTGCTGTGATGAGGGAGATTACCCCTGAATGGTGCTTGACTATTGGTTCTCTGGGTATCACTGCTGTGACAAGGGAGATTACTCCTGAGTGGTTCTTGACTCTTGGTTCTCTAGGTATCACTACTGTGATGAGGGAGATTACTCCTGAGTGGTTCTTGACTCTTGGTTCTTTGGGTATCACTGCTGTGAAGAGGGAGATTACTCCGAAGTGGTGCTTGACTCTGGGTTCTCTGGGTATTACTGTTGTGACAAGGGAGATTACTCCTGAGTGGTTCTTGACTCTTGGTTCTCTGGGTATCACTACTGTGATGAGGGAGATTACTCCTGAGTGGTGCTTGACTCTTGGTTCTCTGGGTATCACTGCAGTGACAACAGAGATTACTTCCAAGTGGTTTTTGACTCTTGGTTCTTTGGGAATCACTGCTGTGAAAAGGGAGATTACACCTGAGTGGTGCTTGACTCTTGGTTCTCTGGGTATCACTGCTGTGACAAGGGAGATTACTCTTGAGTGGTTCTTGACTCTTGGTTCTCTGGGTATTACTGTTGTGACAAGGGAGATTACTCCTGAGTGGTTCTTGACTCTTGGTTCTCTAGGTATCACTACTGTGATGAGGGAGATTACTCCTGAGTGGTTCTTGACTCTTGGTTCTTTGGGTATCACTGCTGTGAAGAGGGAGATTACTCCTAAGTGGTGCTTGACTCTGGGTTTTCTGGGTATTACTGTTGTGACAAGGGAGATTACTCTTGAGTGGTTCTTGACTCTTGGTTCTCTGGGTATCACTACTGTGATGAGGGAGATTACTCCTGAGTGGTGCTTGACTCTTGGTTCTCTGGGTATCACTGCAGTGACAACAGAGATTACTTCCAAGTGGTTTTTGACTCTTGTTTCTCTGGGAATCACTGCTGTGAAAAGGGAGATTACACCTGAGTGGTGCTTGACTCTTGGTTCTCTAGGTATCACTACTGTGATGAGGGAGATTACTCCTGAGTGGTGCTTGACTCTTGGTTCACTGGGTATCACTGCTGTGAAGAGGGAGATTTCTCCTGAGTGATTCTTGACTCTTGGTTCTCTGGGTATCACTGTTGTGATGAGGGAGATTACTCCTGAGTGCTTCTTGACTCTTGGTTCTCTGGGTATCACTGCTGTGATGAGGGAGATTACTCCTAAGTGGTGCTTGACTCTTGGTTCTCTGGGTATCACTGCTGTGAAGAGGGAGATTACACCTGAGTGGTGCTTGACTCTTGGTTCTCTGCGTATCACTGCTGTGATGAGGGAGATTACTCCTGAATGGTGCTTGACTATTGGTTCTCTGGGTATCACTGCTGTGACAAGGGAGATTACTCCTGAGTGGTTCTTGACTCTTGGTTCTCTGGGTATTACTGTTGTGACAAGGGAGATTACTCCTGAGTGGTTCTTGACTCTTGGTTCTCTAGGTATCACTACTGTGATGAGGGAGATTACTCCTGAGTGGTGCTTGACTCTTGGTTCTCTGGGTATTACTGTTGTGACAAGGGAGATTACTCCTGAGTGGTGCTTTCCTCTTGGTTCTCTGGGTATCACTACTGTGATGAGGGAGATTACTTTGAGTGGTGCTTGACTCTTGGTTCTCTGGGCATCACTGCTGTGACAAGAGAGATTACTCCTGAGTGCTTCTTGACACTTACTTCTCTAGGAATCACTACTGTGATGTGGGAGATTACTCCTGAGTAGTTCTTGACTGTTGGTTCTATGGGTATTACTGTTGTGAAAAGGGAGATTACTCCTGAGTAGTTCTCGACTCTTGGTTCTCTGGGTATCACTACTGTGATGAGGGAGATTACTCCTGAGTGGTGCTTGAATCTTGGTTCTCTGGGTATTACTACTGTGATGAGGGAGATTACTCCTGAGTGGTGCTTGACTCTTGGTTCTCTGGGTATTACTACTATGATGAGGGAGATTACTCCTGAGTAGTTCTTGACTCTTGGTTCTCTGGGTATTATTACTGTGATGAGGGAGATTACTCCTGAGTGATTCTTGACACTTACTTCTCTGAGAATCACTACTGTGATGAGGGAGATTACTCCTGAGTGGTGCTTGACTCTTGGTTCTCTGGGTATTACTACTATGATGAGGGAGATTACTCCTGAGTGGTGCTTGACTCTTGGTTCTCTGGGTATCACTGCTGTGAATAGGGAGATTACTCCTGAGTGATTCTTGACACTTACTTCTCTGAGAATCACTACTGTGATGAGGGAGATTACTCCTGAGTAGTTCTTGACTCTTGGTTCTATGGGTATTACTGTTGTGACAAGGGAGATTACTCCTGAGTAGTTCTTGACTCTTGGTTCTCTGTGTATCACTGCTGTGAAGAGGGAGATTACTCCTGAGTAGTTCTTGACTCTTGGTTCTCTAGGTATTACTACTGTGATGAGGGAGATTACTCCTGAGTGGTGCTTGACTCTTGGTTCTCTGGGTATTACTACTGTGATGAGGGAGATTACTCCTGAGTAGTTCTTGACTCTTGGTTCTCTGGGTATTACTACTGTGATGAGGGAGATTACTCCTGAGTGGTGCTTGACTCTTGGTTCTCGGGGTATCACTGCTGTGAAGAGGGAGATTACTCCTGAGTGATTCTTGACTCTTGGTTCTCTGTGTATCACTATTGTGATGAGGGAGATTACTCCTGAGTGTTTCTTAACCCTTAGTTCTCTGGGTATCACTGCTGTGATGAGGGAGGTTACTCCTGAGTGATTCTTGACTCTTGGTTCTTTGGGTATCACTGCTGTAAAAAGGGAGATTACTTCTTAGTTCTCTAGGTATCACTACTGTAATGAGGGAGATTACTCCTGAGTGCTTCTTGACACTTAGTTCTCTGGGTATCACTACTTTGATGACAGAGATTACTCCTGAGTGCTTTGTTGTCTGGATATCACTGCTGTGACAAGGGAGATTACTCCTGAGTGGTGCTTGACTCTTGGTTCTCTGGGTATTACTGCTGTGACAAGGGAGATTACTCCTGAGTGGTTCTTGACTCTTGGTTCTCTGGGTATTACTGTTGTGACAAGGGAGATTACTCCTGAGTGGTTCTTGACTCTTGGTTCTCTGGGTATCACTACTGTGATGAGGGAGATTACTCCTGAGTGGTGCTTGACTCTTGGTTCTCTGGGTATTACTGTTGTGACAAGGGAGATTACTCCTGAGTGGTGCTTGACTCTTGGTTCTGTGGGTATCACTACTGTAATGAGGGAGATTACTCCTGAGTGGTTCTTGACTCTTGGTTCTCTGGGTATCACTACTGTGATGAGGGAGATTACTCCTGAGTGGTGCTTGACTCTTGGTTCTCTGGGTATTACTGTTGTGACAAGGGAGATTACTCCTGAGTGGTGCTTGACTCTGGGTTCTGTGGGTATCACTACTGTGATGAGGGAGATTACTTTGAGTGGTGCTTGACTCTTGGTTCTCTGGGCATCACTGCTGTGACAAGAGAGATTACTACTTACTTCTCTGGGAATCACTACTGTGATGAGGGAGATTACTCCTGAGTAGTTCTTGACTCTTGGTTCTATGGGTATTACTGTTGTGACAAGGGAGATTACTCCTGAGTAGTTCTTGACTCTTGGTTCTCTGGGTATCACTACTGTGATGAGGGAGATTACTCCTGAGTGGTGCTTGACTCTTGGTTCTCTGGGTATTACTACTGTGATGAGGGAGATTACTCCTGAGTGGTGCTTGACTCTTGGTTCTCTGGGTATTACTACTATGATGAGGGAGATTACTCCTGAGTAGTTCTTGACTCTTGGTTCTCTGGGTATTATTACTGTGATGAGGGAGATTACTCCTGAGAGATGCTTGACTCTTGGTTCTCTGGGTATCACTGCTGTGAATAGGGAGATTACACCTGAGTGGTGCTTGACTCTTGGTTCTCTAGGTATCACTACTGTGATGAGGGAGATTACTCCTGAGTGGTTCTTGACTCTTGGTTCTTTGGGTATCACTGCTGTGAAGAGGGAGATTACTCCTAAGTGGTGATTGACTCTGGGTTCTCTGGGTATTACTGTTGTGACAAGGGAGATTACTCCTGAGTGGTTCTTGACTCTTGGTTCTCTGGGTATCACTACTGTGATGAGGGAGATTACTCCTGAGTGGTGCTTGACTCTTGGTTCTCTGGGTATCACTGCAGTGACAACGGAGATTACTCCCAAGTGGGTTTATACTCTTGGTTCTCTGTCAATCACTGCTGTGAAAAGGGAGATTACACCTGAGTGGTGCTTGACTCTTGGTTCTCTAGGTATCACTACTGTGATGAGGGAGATTACTCCTGAGTGGTGCTTGACTCTTGGTTCACTGGGTATCACTGCTGTGAAGAGGGAGATTACTCCTGAGTGATTCTTGACTCTTGGTTCTCTGGGTATCATTGTTGTGATGAGGGAGATTACTCCTGAGTGCTTCTTGACTCTTGGTTCTCTGGGTATCACTGCTGTGATGAGGGAGATTACTCCTAAATGGTGCTTGACTCTTGGTTCTCTGGGTATCACTGCTGTGAAGAGGGAGATTACACCTGAGTGGTGCTTGACTCTTGGTTCTCTGGGTATCACTGCTGTGAAGAGGGAGATTACTCCTGAATAGTTCTTGACTCTTGGTTCTCTAGGTATTACTACTGTGATGAGGGAGATTACTCCTGAGTGGGCTTGACTCTTGGTTCTCTGGGTATTACTACTGTGATGAGGGAGATTACTCCTGGGTAGTTCTTGGTTCTCTGGGTATTACTGTTGTGACAAGGGAGATTACTCCTGAGTGGTTCTTGACTCTTGGTTCTCTGGGTATCACTACTGTGATGAGGGAGATTACTCCTGAGTGGTGCTTGACTCTTGGTTCTCTGGGTATCACTGCAGTGACAACGGAGATTACTTCCAAGTGGTTTTTGACTCTTGGTTCTCTGGGTATTACTGTTGTGACAAGGGAGATTACTCCTGAGTGGTGCTTGACTCTTGGTTCTCTGGGTATTACTGTTGTGATGAGGGAGATTACTCCTGAGTGGTTCTTGACTCTTGGTTCTCTGGGTATTACTGTTGTGACGAGGGAGATTACTCCTGAGTTCTTCTTGACTCTTGGTTCTCTGTGTATCACTGCTGTGAAGAGGGAGATTACTCCTGAGTAGTTCTTGACTCTTGGTTCTCTAGGTATTACTACTGTGATGAGGGAGATTACTCCTGAGTGGGCTTGACTCTTGGTTCTCTGGGTATTACTACTGTGATGAGGGAGATTGCTCCTGAGTAGTTCTTGACTCTTAGTTCTCTGGGTCTTACTACTGTGATGAGGGAGATTACTCCTGAGTGGTGCTTGACTCTTGGTTCTCTGGGTATCACTACTGTGATGAGGGAGATTACTCCTGAGTGCTTCTTGACCCTTGGTTCTCTGGGTATCACTGCTGTGATGAGGGAGATTACTCCTGAGTGGTGCTTGACTCTTGGTTCTCTGGGTATCACTTTTTTTTTTTTGGATAACGGAAAGACATCCAAAGGAAACGATTCAAGAAGTATGGTATCAAGGATTTTATTGAACCTGATATTAATTTAATATATCAACCAAATCGTGATTAAATCTGCACTTGTGAAAACAATTTACATAGCAGGAAACAACTTTTATTAAAAAGAACACATCTATATAATAAAATTCATCTTATTCACTCATCCAAGCATACAACCTCATCCATCCATTAGACAAACCACTCATACTAAACACCAATCAATATACAATGTAAAATCTATAAGGAATTCATCACAGTTAATTCATCTGAAATATTTATAAAAAAGAGTATGAAATCAGAGCCACAACAGGTAACATCAGTGGCATAAGTGATTGAGATGGGTCCCAGAATTTTTTGACCACGACCTCATCTTAGTCCAAACTCAACCGGTTTCGACGTATATACTTTAGTGTAGTGACGTCTTCATCAGGAGTACAAAAGTATATTCTAACATAAGGAAAAGAAAGAAACACAGATGGGACACATCAATATATGAAACCCCTAAACTTGGAAAGAGAACATATAACATCAATAATAAAATTGATATATATAATGAAAAAATTAAAAAATTAAATAAAACAATGGGTAATCATGTACAAGAGCCTGCTGCCACCCCGTGGTAACTCTGGGATGGGCCTGAGGTGTCTGATAGAAAGTAGTGCTACCCTCTTATATTGGTGTCTCTGGGAGGCAGATACGATGTAAAACCAGGTCATAAGCAGAGTCACAGATATACACACAAATGACAAGGCCAATGTATAAAACCTTCACTATTGCGGCCCGTGAATAGAACACAAAAGTCACATACTTAAGATTGTACCAGTGGTGTAAGGGCATGACCGCAAAGAATATAAGTATAAACTAACCTTCATTCATATAGTAAAAGGCTGTACGTCTTTGCCTTTAATTAAACACTGGGTCCACTTGTATACTCTAGATAACAACGTCCCAGTCGAAGTTCCTGCAGTTATTTTAAGTGCGTGAACACCAAAGTTCTTCTCTGCAAAGTGTAAACAAACATTTACACAATTGGCTCCCACTGTACAGATCATAAATTAAAATGTACAAGGGTGAGCTAACAGGTCTTACCAGGAATGTCCAAACACTCGTTGAGCCCGCCGCCATAGATGTGAAGATGAATCCCCGGATCCAGGGAGGGCTGCGCCTGATATTATATGGGCCTAAACACGACACAAACATTTAAGTGTGTGAAAAAGTACCCAATTGTTCTTACAATTATATCATTCACTAGACTCAAACGGAAGCTACTGCAAATTAATAAATTAAGTGCATAAACCAAAACCAGCTAATATGTGCAATATCTAATTATGGTTAATCGAATTTAGCTTACTGAAAAGATTACTTTTTTGGAAATTTAAACTAAAATTGCTCAATCTATCTGACTTCACACGAATTTACTTTGCTGGGGTATCGCCTATAGAAGACCCAAAGATATGGGGCTCCTTTCTGTATGTAGTAAAGGCAAAAAACGATTCGAAAGAACACCCATGCAGCTGAGTATTTACCTTAAGCGAAGGAACTCTCCGGTTCTCGCGGCAACTAGTCACCCGTATAGCAGCTGGGTCCAATTGAAAGTAGCGTGCAACAGAGTATCACCGTTTCAAAGATGTTAATATACGCGTGGAAAGCATCATGTGATCACGTAGTCAACCACGTGACCACAAACTGAACTGGTCTACGTGCTGCGTGGCCATACGATCTTAGAAGAAAGACACGCAAAATTGAGCAACAAAATGGTGTACTACACGACATGTCCACACGATCGTGAGGAAAAGACCGTAATTAGAGCATGACAGATATGGAAATAACGCACACTGTGGCAAAACATTTAGAAAAAGACGATCTCTGTCATGTATGGGCAAGATTTTAGTTTATGCACATTATAATGAGTGCTGAAAATATTGTAAAAACAACATTTAATGCCTTTCTTAAGATAAGAACGGTCCAAATATGTCAGATATTGTGGCGAGTAGTGTTTAGTTACTCAAGTTCCATGGTTCCAGGGTATTAAGGCCCAATGTTAGTGTTTTTAGATTAAATATCCACATTTGTTCTTTGTAATCTAAGTTTTTTAATAGTTGGGATTGATTTTGTGCATATACTTTTTCTATGCAAAACCATTCCACCTGGTCAGCCGTATGACCCATCTCAATAAAATGGATTACCATTGGAGCATTGAGGTTTCGAGTTCTAATCTTAGAACGGTGTTCGTTAATGCGGGTACTCACTTCTCTAGTTGTTTTGCCTACATAAAACAACTGACATGGGCAGCGAATGGCATAAATGACATTCTTACTTTTACAAGTGGTAAAAGTGCGGAGGGTCCACTTTCTAGTCTGTGATTCAAATGACATAGTTTTTTTAGAAAACTTACATGCGACACATGAAGTACAAGGGTAGTGTCCCACCACTGGGTTGGAATTAGTATCGCGAATTGTATGCACTTTAGGAAAAGTTCTACTGGCACGAGTAATCTTTTGCTTCAAATTTTTACCTTTTTTGAAAGCAAATAGAGGTCTGGGTATAGATGTTCCTGAAGTGTTAAGGATTCGCCAGTTTTTTAGAATAATACCTCTAATAGCATTGCTATGTTGACAAAAGGTTGAGACACATACTAGTTCATCTTTCTTTTCAATGTCTCGCTTAGGTGTCAATAGAAGATCTCGGTTGGTATATCGAGCTCTCTTTTTGGAATTTTTTATAAGTTTCTTTGGATATCCCCGTTCTAATAGTCTTTTTTCCAAAATCGCTGCATGTTTAGCAAAATCTGCGATATCTGTGCAATTACGGCGCAGCCGTAAGAACATCCCATATGGTAAGTTACAAAGTAAACTAGCTGGATGTTGGCTCTCGTATTTCAACGTAGTATTTCTCTCTGTGGGTTTTCTATGTAATTCTGTACAGAGATGCCCTTCTTTGACAAAGATAGATAAATCCAAGAAAGGAATTCTGTATACTGAATATTCAAAAGTAAAATGAATATCTAAGTCTATCTCATTAAGCCATTGAACAAATGAAGTCAATGATGTTGATGAGCCTTCCCAAATCATAAATATGTCGTCGATATATCGACGATATACCTTGATTTGACCCCTAAATGGGTTGAATGTTGACAGAATTTTTTCTTCCTCCAAAAGTGCCATGAAAATAATGGCAAGGTTGGGTGCAAAAGTACACCCCATTGCTGTCCCTTTACATTGCAAGAAGAATTCCTCCTTAAATTTAAAGAAACTATTCTTAAGAACTAACTCTGCTGCTTTACATAGGAATTCTGTGGGAACCAAGTGTGGTTGCACGCGCCGGTCTAGCATTATGCGCAGGCTCTCCACCGCTCTATCCTGAGGGATATTTGTATAAAGCGCTTCAATATCAAGCGTGACTAGAATTTGAGTGCTGGGATCAAATGCTTTTGTTTCCACCAAATTAATAACATCTCTTGAGTCAAGGAGAAAAGTGGGCGTGGCCATCGCCAGTGGTTTAATGAAAAAATCAATATATTTCGACAGGGGTTCAAGTAATGAACCACATCCCGAGACTATAGGTCGTCCTGGGGGGTTCTCAATGTCTTTATGTATTTTAGGCATAATGTAAAATAAAGGTATGCGATCTTCCGAGAGGTTGATGAATTCAACCTCTTTAGTGGAAAGGAACCCCAATTGGTTTCCTTCCTCGGTGAGTTTAAGTACCTTTAATTTAATCATTTCTGATGGATCTTTCATTAAATTAGAATAGTGCCCAGGGATGTGTAGAAGTCTCAGGGCTTCTTGATCATAGCGATCAGCATCCCAGACAACTATCCCACCACCCTTATCTGCAGCCTTGATGACTATGGACTGATCCGAGGCTAATCTCTCAATAGCTTCGAACTCGGAAAGCCTCAAATTGGGTCCTTGTCGGTTTCTTGGGTGGCGGATAACTTTTTCTATTTCTTTGAGAACTAATTTTTCAAAGATCAAAACCTCTGAGGGCAGATCATTAGAGTTGGGGGTAAAAGTGGAAGGTCTTGAAAAGCCTGAGATATTAGGTTCTCTAGGAATCATATTATTCGAAAAGAAGAACTTTAATCTCACTTTACGCAAAAAACCTTTTACTTCACTTATGATTGACATTGCGCTTGGATTTTGAGTAGGAACAAAAGATAGACCACATTTAAGAATTGATGTTTCCGCAGGTGTTAATGTACGGGAGGATAAATTAAAGATTGGCATTGTTTCATTTACCACCTGTACGCTCGATTCCGGGTCTGGAAATCCCGGTGCATCATCCCTTGTCCCGGAGTGCTCTGCATCGGCATGTTGTGTGTCATTTGACCTTGGGAGATATTTCTGCGGCCTCTTCGGCCGCCCCTTCCTCGAAAAGGGTGGTTACCCGAGGCTTGATTGCTCGATTCCTCATTGCCTGAATTACTGGAAGAAGTATCTGAAAATGTCACCCATCTTTTTTTATTTGTATTATTGGGTCCCATATTCCAATTAGTATTAGTTTTCCAAGCCGTCTGGGGATTAAAATCTTCTGCTAGATAGGGATACACCAATTCTTTCTTAAATAATGAAATATCCTTTTTAAGTTTATTAGTCTTTTTTTCAATAGTAAGCTTCTTGAATGCCTGAAAAGATTTTTCAATCTGTTCAAACTTTTGTTTAGATTCCACAATCAAAGTGTTTGTCAAAAAAGATTTTTCTTGCTCAGCCAACGTTTCTTGTATCTTCCCACTAACTCTTTGGGCTGTAGTTATGGTTAATACTAGTAAATCACGGCTGCATTTGGTCGCAACTTGACTGAAAGCCACTTTATAGTCATTATCATCCAGAAAAAGGCATGGGATAATTTTAACCTGTAGACCTTGTGGAATAATGCTGGATCTCAAATATTCCTTAAGTATATGGCCATGCATTTCTGTGCGGAATTGCTTCTTCTTTAAATTCAGAAGGGCATCTCCTGTGGCGCCTTGATTTGATATTGGTAATTGTAAATTTTCAAAGAATGATGGACCTTGAATAAGTTCTGTTATCTGTGCCTCCGAAAAGGAGATGGTATCTGTTTCTGCCATGACCTGGGTATCACTACTGTGAAGAGGGGGATTACACCGGAGTGGTTCTTGACTCTTGGTTCTGTAGGTGTCACTACTGTGATGAGGGAGATTACTCCTGAGTGGTTCTTGACTCTTGGTTCTTTGGGTATCACTGCTGTGAAGAGGGAGATTACTCCTAAGTGGTTCTTGACTCTGGGTTCTCTGGGTATTACTGTTGTGACAAGGGAGATTACTCCTGAGTGGTTCTTGACTCTTGGTTCTCTGGGTATCACTACTGTGATGAGGGAGATTACTCCTGAGTGGTGCTTGACTCTTGGTTCTCTGGGTATCACTGCTGTGATGAGGGAGATTACTCCTGAGTGGTGCTTGACTCTTGGTTCTCTGGGTATCACTGCTGTGAAGAGGGAGATTACACCTGAGTGGTGCTTGACTCTTGGTTCTCTAGGTATCACTACTGTGATGAGGGAGATTACTCCTGAGTGGTTGGTTCTCTGGGTATCACTGCAGTGACAACAGAGATTACTTCCAAGTGGTTTTTGACTCTTGGTTCTCTGGGAATCACTGCTGTGAAAAGGGAGATTACACCTGAGTGGTGCTTGACTCTTGGTTCTCTAGGTATCACTACTGTGATGAGGGAGATTACTCCTGAGTGGTGCTTGACTCTTGGTTCACTGGGTATCACTGCTGTGAAGAGGGAGATTACTCCTGAGTGATTCTTGACTCTTGGTTCTCTGGGTATCACTGTTGTGATGAGGGAGATTACTCCTGAGTGGTTCTTGACTCTTGGTCTCTGGGTATCACTGCTGTGATGAGGGAGATTACTCCTAAGTGGTGCTTGACTCTTGGTTCTCTGGGTATCACTGCTGTGATGAGGGAGATTACCCCTGAATGGTGCTTGACTATTGGTTCTCTGGGTATCACTGCTGTGACAAGGGAGATTACTCTTGAGTGGTTCTTGACTCTTGGTTCTCTGGGTATTACTGTTGTGACAAGGGAGATTACTCCTGAGTGGTTCTTGACTCTTGGTTCTCTGTGTATCACTACTGTGATGAGGGAGATTACTCCTGAGTGGTGCTTGACTCTTGGTTCTCTGGGTATTACTGTTGTGACAAGGGAGATTACTCCTGAGTGGTTCTTGACTCTTGGTTCTCTAGGTATCACTACTGTGATGAGTGAGATTACTCCTGAGTGGTGCTTGACTCTTGGTTCTTTGGGTATCACTGCTGTGAAGAGGGAGATTACTCCTAAGTGGTGCTTGACTCTGGGTTCTCTGGGTATTACTGTTGTGACAAGGGAGATTACTCCTGAGTGGTTCTTGACTCTTGGTTCTCTGGGTATCACTACTGTGATGAGGGAGATTACTCCTGAGTGGTGCTTGACTCTTGGTTCTGTGGGTATCACTACTGTGATGACGGAGATTACTTTGAGTGGTGCTTGACTCTTGGTTCTCTGGGCATCACTGCTGTGACAAGAGAGATTACTCCTGAGTGCTTCTTGACACTTACTTCTCTGGGAATCACTACTGTGATGAGGGAGATTACTCCTGAGTAGTTCTTGACTCTTGGTTCTATGGGTATTACTGTTGTGACAAGGGAGATTACTCCTGAGTAGTTCTTTACTCTTGGTTCTCTGGGTATCACTACTGTGATGAGGGAGATTACTCCTGAGTGGTGCTTGACTCTTGGTTCTCTGGGTATTACTACTGTGATGAGGGAGATTACTCCTGAGTGGTGCTTGACTCTTGGTTCTCTGGGTATTACTACTATGATGAGGGAGATTACTCCTGAGTAGTTCTTGACTCTTGGTTCTCTGGGTATTATTACTGTGATGAGGGAGATTACTCCTGAGAGGTGCTTGACTCTTGGTTCTCTGGGTATCACTGCTGTGAAGAGGGAGATTACTCCTGAGTGATTCTTGACTCTTTTTTCTCTGTGTATCACTACTGTGATGAGGGAGATTACTCCTGAGTGCTTCTTGACCCTTGGATCTCTGGGTATCACTGCTGTGATGAGGGAGATTACTCCTGAGTGGTGCTTGACTATTGGTTCTCTGGGTATCACTGCTGTGACAAGGGAGATTACTCCTGAGTGCTTCTTGACTCTTGGTGCTCTGGGTATTACTGTTGTGACAAGGGAGATTACTCCTGAGTGGTTCTTGACTCTTGGTTCTCTGGGTATCACTACTGTGATGAGGGAGATTACTCCTGAGTGGTGCTTGACTCTTGGTTCTCTGGGTATTACTGTTGTGACGAGGGAGATTACTCCTGAGTGCTTCTTGACTCTTGGTTCTCTGTGTATCACTGCTGTGAAGAGGGAGATTACTCCTGAGTGGTGCTTGACTCTTGGTTCTCTGGGTATTACTACTGTGATGAGGGAGATTACTCCTGAGTAGTTCCTGACTCTTGGTTCTCTGGGTATTACTACTGTGATGAGGGAGATTACTCCTGAGTGGTGCTTGACTCTTGGTTCTCTGGGTATCACTGCTGTGAAGAGGGAGATTACTCCTGAGTGATTCTTGACTCTTGGTTCTCTGGGTATCACTACTGTGATGAGGGAGATTACTCACGAGTGCTTCTTGACCCTTGGATCTCTGGGTATCACTGCTGTGATGAGGGAGATTACTCCTGAGTGGTGCTTGACTCTTGGTTCTCTGGGTATCACTGCTGTGAATAGGGAGATTACACCTGAGTGGTGCTTGACTCTTGGTTCTCTAGGTATCACTACTGTGATGAGGGAGATTACTCCTGAGTGGTTCTTGACTCTTGGTTCTCTGGGTATCACTACTGTGATGAGGGAGATTACTCCTGAGTGGTGCTTGACTCTTGGTTCTCTGGGTATCACTGCAGTGACAACGGAGATTACTCCCAAGTGGGTTTATACTCTTGGTTCTCTGTCAATCACTGCTGTGAAAAGGGAGATTACACCTGAGTGGTGCTTGACTCTTGGTTCTCTAGGTATCACTACTGTGATGAGGGAGATTACTCCTGAGTGATGCTTGACTCTTGGTTCACTGGGTATCACTGCTGTGAAGAGGGAGATTACTCCTGAGTGATTCTTGACTCTTGGTTCTCTGGGTATCACTGTTGTGATGAGGGAGATTACTCCTGAGTGCTTCTTGACTCTTGGTTCTCTGGGTATCACTGCTGTGATGAGGGAGATTACTCCTAAATGGTGCTTGACTCTTGGTTCTCTGGGTATCACTGCTGTGAAGAGGGAGATTACACCTGAGTGGTGCTTGACTCTTGGTTCTCTAGGTATCACTACTGTGATGAGGGAGATTACTCCTGAGTGGTTCTTGACTCTTGGTTCTTTGGGTATCACTGCTGTGAAGAGGGAGATTACTCCTAAGTGGTGATTGACTCTGGGTTCTCTGGGTATTACTGTTGTGACAAGGGAGATTACTCCTGAGTGGTTCTTGACTCTTGGTTCTCTGGGTATCACTACTGTGATGAGGGAGATTACTCCTGAGTGGTGCTTGACTCTTGGTTCTCTGGGTATCACTGCAGTGACAACGGAGATTACTCCCAAGTGGGTTTATACTCTTGGTTCTCTGTCAATCACTGCTGTGAAAAGGGAGATTACACCTGAGTGGTGCTTGACTCTTGGTTCTCTAGGTATCACTACTGTGATGAGGGAGATTACTCCTGAGTGATGCTTGACTCTTGGTTCACTGGGTATCACTGCTGTGAAGAGGGAGATTACTCCTGAGTGATTCTTGACTCTTGGTTCTCTGGGTATCACTGTTGTGATGAGGGAGATTACTCCTTAGTGCTTCTTGACTCTTGGTTCTCTGGGTATCACTGCTGTGATGAGGGAGATTACTCCTAAATGGTGCTTGACTCTTGGTTCTCTGGGTATCACTGCTGTGAAGAGGGAGATTACACCTGAGTGGTGCTTGACTCTTGGTTCTCTAGGTATCACTACTGTGATGAGGGAGATTACTCCTGAGTGGTTCTTGACTCTTGGTTCTTTGGGTATCACTGCTGTGAAGAGGGAGATTACTCCTAAGTGGTGATTGACTCTGGGTTCTCTGGGTATTACTGTTGTGACAAGGGAGATTACTCCTGAGTGGTTCTTGACTCTTGGTTCTCTGGGTATCACTACTGTGATGAGGGAGATTACTCCTGAGTGGTGCTTGACTCTTGGTTCTCTGGGTATCACTGCAGTGACAACGGAGATTACTCCCAAGTGGGTTTATACTCTTGGTTCTCTGTCAATCACTGCTGTGAAAAGGGAGATTACACCTGAGTGGTGCTTGACTCTTGGTTCTCTAGGTATCACTACTGTGATGAGGGAGATTACTCCTGAGTGGTGCTTGACTCTTGGTTCTCTGGGTATTACTGTTGTGATGAGGGAGATTACTCCTGAGTGGTTCTTGACTCTTGGTTCTCTGGGTATTACTGTTGTGACGAGGGAGATTACTCCTGAGTTCTTCTTGACTCTTGGTTCTCTGTGTATCACTGCTGTGAAGAGGGAGATTACTCCTGAATAGTTCTTGACTCTTGGTTCTCTAGGTATTACTACTGTGATGAGGGAGATTACTCCTGAGTAGGCTTGACTCTTGGTTCTCTGGGTATCACTACTGTGATGAGGGAGATTGCTCCTGAGTAGTTCTTGACTCTTAGTTCTCTGGGTCTTACTACTGTGATGAGGGAGATTACTCCTGAGTGGTGCTTGACTCTTGGTTCTCTGGGTATCACCACTGTGATGAGGGAGATTACTCCTGAGTGCTTCTTGACCCTTGGTTCTCTGGGATTCACTGCTGTGATGAGGGAGATTACTCCTGAGTGGTGCTTGACTCTTGGTTCTCTGGGTATCACTACTGTGAAGAGGGGGATTACACCGGAGTGGTTCTTGACTCTTGGTTCTGTAGGTGTCACTACTGTGATGAGGGAGATTACTCCTGAGTGGTTCTTGACTCTTGGTTCTTTGGGTATCACTGCTGTGAAGAGGGAGATTACTCCTAAGTGGTGCTTGACTCTGGGTTCTCTGGGTATTACTGTTGTGACAAGGGAGATTACTCCTGAGTGGTTCTTGACTCTTGGTTCTCTGGGTATCACTACTGTGATGAGGGAGATTACTCCTGAGTGGTGCTTGACTCTTGGTTCTCTGGGTATCACTGCTGTGATGAGGGAGATTACTCCTGAGTGGTGCTTGACTCTTGGTTCTCTGGGTATCACTGCTGTGAAGAGGGAGATTACACCTGAGTGGTGCTTGACTCTTGGTTCTCTAGGTATCACTACTGTGATGAGGGAGATTACTCCTGAGTGGTTCTTGACTCTTGGTTCTTTGGGTATCACTGCTGTGAAGAGGGAGATTACTCCTAAGTGGTGCTTGACTCTGGGTTCTCTGGGTATTACTGTTGTGACAAGGGAGATTACTCCTGAGTGGTTCTTGACTCTTGGTTCTCTGGGTATCACTACTGTGATGAGGGAGATTACTCCTGAGTGGTGCTTGACTCTTGGTTCTCTGGGTATCACTGCAGTGACAACAGAGATTACTTCCAAGTGGTTTTTGACTCTTGGTTCTCTGGGAATCACTGCTGTGAAAAGGGAGATTACACCTGAGTGGTGCTTGACTCTTGGTTCTCTAGGTATCACTACTGTGATGAGGGAGATTACTCCTGAGTGGTGCTTGACTCTTGGTTCACTGGGTATCACTGCTGTGAAGAGGGAGATTACTCCTGAGTGATTCTTGACTCTTGGTTCTCTGGGTGTCACTGTTGTGATGAGGGAGATTACTCCTGAGTGGTTCTTGACTCTTGGTTCTCTGGGTATCACTGCTGTAATGAGGGAGATTACTCCTAAGTGGTGCTTGACTCTTGGTTCTCTGGGTATCACTGCTGTGATGAGGGAGATTACCCCTGAATGGTGCTTGACTATTGGTTCTCTGGGTATCACTGCTGTGACAAGGGAGATTACTCTTGAGTGGTTCTTGACTCTTGGTTCTCTGGGTATTACTACTGTGATGAGGGAGATTACTCCTGAGTGGTTCTTGACTCTTGGTTCTTTGGGTATCACTGCTGTGAAGAGGGAGATTACACCGGAGTGGTGCTTGCCTCTTGCTTCTGTAGGTATCACTACTGTGATGAGGGAGATTACTCCTGAGTGGTTCTTGACTCTTGGTTCTTTGGGTATCACTGCTGTGAAGAGGGAGATTACTCCTAAGTGGTGCTTGACTCTGGGTTCTCTGGGTATTACTGTTGTGACAAGGGAGATTACTCCTGAGTGGTTCTTGACTCTTGGTTCTCTGGGTATCACTACTGTGATGAGGGAGATTACTCCTGAGTGGTGCTTGACTCTTGGTTCTCTGGGTATCACTGCAGTGACAACAGAGATTACTTCCAAGTGGTTTTTGACTCTTGGTTCTCTGGGAATCACTGCTGTGAAAAGGGAGATTACACCTGAGTGGTGCTTGACTCTTGGTTCTCTGGGTATCACTACTGTGATGAGGGAGATTACTCCTGAGTGGTGCTTGACTCTTGGTTCACTGGGTATCACTGCTGTGAAGAGGGAGATTACTCCTGAGTGATTCTTGACTCTTGGATCTCTGGGTATCACTGTTGTGATGAGGGAGATTACTCCTGAGTGCTTCTTGACTCTTGGTTCTCTGGGTATCACTGCTGTGATGAGGGAGATTACTCCTAAGTGGTGTTTGACTCTTGGTTCTCTGGGTATCGCTGCTGTGAAGAGGGAGATTACACCTGAGTGGTGCTTGACTCTTGGTTCTCTGGGTATCACTGCTGTGATGAGGGAGATTACTCCTGAATGGTGCTTGACTATTGGTTCTCCGGGTATCACTGCTGTGACAAGGGAGATTACTCCTGAGTGGTTCTTGACTCTTGGTTCTCTGGGTATTACTGTTGTGACAAGGGAGATTACTCCTGAGTGGTTCTTGACTCTTGGTTCTCTGGGTATCACTACTGTGATGAGGGAGATTACTCCTGAGTGGTGCTTGACTCTTGGTTCTCTGGGTATTACTACTGTGATGAGGGAGATTAATCCTGAGTGGTGCTTGACTCTTGGTTCTCTGGGTATTACTACTATGATGAGGGAGATTACTCCTGAGTAGTTCTTGACTCTTGGTTCTCTGGGTATTATTACTGTGATGAGGGAGATTACTCCTGAGTGATTCTTGACACTTACTTCTCTGAGAATCACTACTGTGATGAGGGAGATTACTCCTGAGTGGTGCTTGACTCTTGGTTCTCTGGGTATTACTACTATGATGAGGGAGATTACTCCTGAGTGGTGCTTGACTCTTGGTTCTCTGGGTATCACTGCTGTGAATAGGGAGATTACTCCTGAGTGATTCTTGACACTTACTTCTCTGAGAATCACTACTGTGATGAGGGAGATTACTCCTGAGTAGTTCTTGACTCTTGGTTCTATGGGTATTACTGTTGTGACAAGGGAGATTACTCCTGAGTAGTTCTTGACTCTTGGTTCTCTGTGTATCACTGCTGTGAAGAGGGAGATTACTCCTGAGTAGTTCTTGACTCTTGGTTCTCTAGGTATTACTACTGTGATGAGGGAGATTACTCCTGAGTGGTGCTTGACTCTTGGTTCTCTGGGTATTACTACTGTGATGAGGGAGATTACTCCTGAGTAGTTCTTGACTCTTGGTTCTCTGGGTATTACTACTGTGATGAGGGAGATTACTCCTGAGTGGTGCTTGACTCTTGGTTCTCTGGGTATCACTGCTGTGAAGAGGGAGATTACTCCTGAGTGATTCTTGACTCTTGGTTCTCTGTGTATCACTATTGTGATGAGGGAGATTACTCCTGAGTGCTTCTTGACCCTTAGTTCTCTGGGTATCACTGCTGTGATGAGGGAGGTTACTCCTGAGTGATTCTTGACTCTTGGTTCTTTGGGTATCACTGCTGTAAAAAGGGAGATTACTTCTTAGTTCTCTAGGTATCACTACTGTAATGAGGGAGATTACTCCTGAGTGCTTCTTGACACTTAGTTCTCTGGGTATCACTACTTTGATGACGGAGATTACTCCTGAGTGCTTTGTTGTCTGGGTATCACTGCTGTGACAAGGGAGATTACTCCTGAGTGGTGCTTGACTCTTGGTTCTCTGGGTATTACTGCTGTGACAAGGGAGATTACTCCTGAGTGGTTCTTGACTCTTGGTTCTCTGGGTATTACTGTTGTGACAAGGGAGATTACTCCTGAGTGGTTCTTGACTCTTGGTTCTCTGGGTATCACTACTGTGATGAGGGAGATTACTCCTGAGTGGTGCTTGACTCTTGGTTCTCTGGGTATTACTGTTGTGACAAGGGAGATTACTCCAGAGTGGTGCTTGACTCTTGGTTCTGTGGGTATCACTACTGTAATGAGGGAGATTACTCCTGAGTGGTTCTTGACTCTTGGTTCTCTGGGTATCACTACTGTAATGAGGGAGATTACTCCCGAGTGCTTCTTGACTCTTGGTTCTCTGTGTATCACTACTGTGATGAGGGAGATTACTCCTGAGTGGTGCTTGACTCTGGGTTCTCTGGGTATCACTTCTGTGAAAAGGGAGATTACTCCTTATTTCTCTGGGTATCGCTACTGTGATGAAGGAGATTACTCCTGACTCTTGGTTCTTTGGGTATCACTGCTGTGAAGAGGGAGATTACTCCTAAGTGTTGCTTGACTCTGGGTTCTCTGGGTATTGCTGTTGTGACAAGGGAGATTACTCCTGAGTGGTTCTTGACTCTTGGTTCTCTGGGTATCACTACTGTGATGAGGGAGATTACTCCTGAGTGGTGCTTGACTCTTGGTTCTCTGGGTATCACTGCAGTGACAACAGAGATTACTTCCAAGTGGTTTTTGACTCTTGGTTCTCTGGGAATCACTGCTGTGAAAAGGGAGATTACACCTGAGTGGTGCTTGACTCTTGGTTCTCTATGTATCACTACCGTGATGAGGGAGATTACTCCTGAGTGGTGCTTGAATCTTGGTTCACTGGGTATCACTGCTGTGAAGAGGGAGATTACTCCTGAGTGATTCTTGACTCTTGGTTCTCTGGGTATCACTGTTGTGATGAGGGAGATTACTCCTGAGTGCTTCTTGACTCTTGGTTCTCTGGGTATCACTGCTGTGATGAGGGAGATTACTCCTAAGTGGTGCTTGACTCTTGGTTCTCTGGGTATCACTGCTGTGAAGAGGGAGATTACACCTGAGTGGTGCTTGACTCTTGGTTCTCTGGGTATCACTGCTGTGATGAGGGAGATTACTCCTGAGTGGTTCTTGACTCTTGGTTCTCTGGGTATCACTACTGTGATGAGGGAGATTACTCCTGAGTGGTGCTTGACTCTTGGTTCTCTGGGTATCACTGCAGTGACAACAGAGATTACTTCCAAGTGGTTTTTGACTCTTGGTTCTCTGGGAATCACTGCTGTGAAAAGGGAGATTACACCTGAGTGGTGCTTGACTCTTGGTTCTCTGGGTATCACTACTGTGATGAGGGAGATTACTCCTGAGTGGTGCTTGACTCTTGGTTCACTGGGTATCACTGCTGTGAAGAGGGAGATTACTCCTGAGTGATTCTTGACTCTTGGATCTCTGGGTATCACTGTTGTGATGAGGGAGATTACTCCTGAGTGCTTCATGACTCTTGGTTCTCTGGGTATCACTGCTGTGATGAGGGAGATTACTCCTAAGTGGTGTTTGACTCTTGGTTCTCTGGGTATCGCTGCTGTGAAGAGGGAGATTACACCTGAGTGGTGCTTGACTCTTGGTTCTCTGGGTATCACTGCTGTGATGAGGGAGATTACTCCTGAATGGTGCTTGACTATTGGTTCTCTGGGTATCACTGCTGTGACAAGGGAGATTACTCCTGAGTGGTTCTTGACTCTTGGTTCTCTGGGTATTACTGTTGTGACAAGGGAGATTACTCCTGAGTGGTTCTTGACTCTTGGTTCTCTGGGTATCACTACTGTGATGAGGGAGATTACTCCTGAGTGGTGCTTGACTCTTGGTTCTCTGGGTATTACTACTGTGATGAGGGAGATTAATCCTGAGTGGTGCTTGACTCTTGGTTCTCTGGGTATTACTACTATGATGAGGGAGATTACTCCTGAGTAGTTCTTGACTCTTGGTTCTCTGGGTATTATTACTGTGATGAGGGAGATTACTCCTGAGTGATTCTTGACACTTACTTCTCTGAGAATCACTACTGTGATGAGGGAGATTACTCCTGAGTGGTGCTTGACTCTTGGTTCTCTGGGTATTACTACTATGATGAGGGAGATTACTCCTGAGTGGTGCTTGACTCTTGGTTCTCTGGGTATCACTGCTGTGAATAGGGAGATTACTCCTGAGTGATTCTTGACACTTACTTCTCTGAGAATCACTACTGTGATGAGGGAGATTACTCCTGAGTAGTTCTTGACTCTTGGTTCTATGGGTATTACTGTTGTGACAAGGGAGATTACTCCTGAGTAGTTCTTGACTCTTGGTTCTCTGTGTATCACTGCTGTGAAGAGGGAGATTACTCCTGAGTAGTTCTTGACTCTTGGTTCTCTAGGTATTACTACTGTGATGAGGGAGATTACTCCTGAGTGGTGCTTGACTCTTGGTTCTCTGGGTATTACTACTGTGATGAGGGAGATTACTCCTGAGTAGTTCTTGACTCTTGGTTCTCTGGGTATTACTACTGTGATGAGGGAGATTACTCCTGAGTGGTGCTTGACTCTTGGTTCTCTGGGTATCACTGCTGTGAAGAGGGAGATTACTCCTGAGTGATTCTTGACTCTTGGTTCTCTGTGTATCACTATTGTGATGAGGGAGATTACTCCTGAGTGCTTCTTGACCCTTAGTTCTCTGGGTATCACTGCTGTGATGAGGGAGGTTACTCCTGAGTGATTCTTGACTCTTGGTTCTTTGGGTATCACTGCTGTAAAAAGGGAGATTACTTCTTAGTTCTCTAGGTATCACTACTGTAATGAGGGAGATTACTCCTGAGTGCTTCTTGACACTTAGTTCTCTGGGTATCACTACTTTGATGACGGAGATTACTCCTGAGTGCTTTGTTGTCTGGGTATCACTGCTGTGACAAGGGAGATTACTCCTGAGTGGTGCTTGACTCTTGGTTCTCTGGGTATTACTGCTGTGACAAGGGAGATTACTCCTGAGTGGTTCTTGACTCTTGGTTCTCTGGGTATTACTGTTGTGACAAGGGAGATTACTCCTGAGTGGTTCTTGACTCTTGGTTCTCTGGGTATCACTACTGTGATGAGGGAGATTACTCCTGAGTGGTGCTTGACTCTTGGTTCTCTGGGTATTACTGTTGTGACAAGGGAGATTACTCCAGAGTGGTGCTTGACTCTTGGTTCTGTGGGTATCACTACTGTAATGAGGGAGATTACTCCTGAGTGGTTCTTGACTCTTGGTTCTCTGGGTATCACTACTGTAATGAGGGAGATTACTCCCGAGTGCTTCTTGACTCTTGGTTCTCTGTGTATCACTACTGTGATGAGGGAGATTACTCCTGAGTGGTGCTTGACTCTGGGTTCTCTGGGTATCACTTCTGTGAAAAGGGAGATTACTCCTTATTTCTCTGGGTATCGCTACTGTGATGAGGGAGATTACTCCTGACTCTTGGTTCTTTGGGTATCACTGCTGTGAAGAGGGAGATTACTCCTAAGTGTTGCTTGACTCTGGGTTCTCTGGGTATTGCTGTTGTGACAAGGGAGATTACTCCTGAGTGGTTCTTGACTCTTGGTTCTCTGGGTATCACTACTGTGATGAGGGAGATTACTCCTGAGTGGTGCTTGACTCTTGGTTCTCTGGGTATCACTGCAGTGACAACAGAGATTACTTCCAAGTGGTTTTTGACTCTTGGTTCTCTGGGAATCACTGCTGTGAAAAGGGAGATTACACCTGAGTGGTGCTTGACTCTTGGTTCTCTAGGTATCACTACTGTGATGAGGGAGATTACTCCTGAGTGGTGCTTGACTCTTGGTTCACTGGGTATCACTGCTGTGAAGAGGGAGATTACTCCTGAGTGATTCTTGACTCTTGGTTCTCTGGGTATCACTGTTGTGATGAGGGAGATTACTCCTGAGTGCTTCTTGACTCTTGGTTCTCTGGGTATCACTGCTGTGATGAGGGAGATTACTCCTAAGTGGTGCTTGACTCTTGGTTCTCTGGGTATCACTGATGTGAAGAGGGAGATTACACCTGAGTGGTGCTTGACTCTTGGTTCTCTGGGTATCACTGCTGTGATGAGGGAGATTACTCCTGAATGGTGCTTGACTATTGGTTCTCTGGGTATCACTGGTGTGACAAGTGAGATTACTCCATAGTTCTCTGGGTATCACTACTGTAATGAGGGAGATTACTCCCGAGTGCTTCTTGACACTTCTTCTATGGGTATCACTACTGCGATGAGGGAGATTACTCCTTAGTGCTTCTTGACACTAAGTTCTCTGGGTATCACTGCTGTGACAAGGGAGAGTACTCCTGAGTGGCGCTTGACTCTTGGTTCTCTGGGTATCACTGCTCTGACAAGAGAGATTACTCCCAAGTGGTTCTTGACTCTTGGTCCTCTGGGTATCACTGCTGTGACAAGGGAGATGACTACCGAGTGGTGCTTGACACTTGGGTCTCTGGGTATCACTACTGTGATGAGGAAGATTACGCCAGAGGGCTTCTTCAACATCAGTATCTTTGATATTGCTACTGGAATGAGGGAGATGATTCCCGAGTGCTTCTTGACTCTTGGTTCTCTGGGTATCACTGTTGTGACAAGGGAGATTACTCCTGAGTGCTCCTTGACTCTTGGTTCTCTGGGTATCACGTCTATGAAAAGGAAGATTACTCCTTAGTTCTCTGGGTATCACTACTGTAATGATGGATATTACTCTCGAGTGCTTCTTGACACTTACTTCTCTGTGTATCACTACTGCGATGAGGGAGATTACTCCCGAGTGGTTCTTGACTCTTGGTTCTCTGGATATCACTGCTGTGACAAGGGAGATTACTCCTGAGTGGTGCTTGACTCTTGGTTCTCTGGGTATCACTACTGTGAAGCTTGGGATTACACCGGAGTGGTTCTTGACTCTTGGTTCTGTAGGTGTCACTACTGTGATGAGGGAGATTACTCCTGAGTGGTTCTTGACTCTTGGTTCTTTGGGTATCACTGCTGTGAAGAGGGAGATTACTCCTAAGTGGTGCTTGACTCTGGGTTCTCTGGGTATTACTGTTGTGACAAGGGAGATTACTCCTGAGTGGTTCTTGACTCTTGGTTCTCTTGGTATCACTACTGTGCTGAGGGAGATTACTCCTGAGTGGTGCTTGACTCTTGGTTCTCTGGGTATCACTGCTCTGATGAGGGAGATTACCCCTGAATGGTGCTTGACTATTGGTTCTCTGGGTATCACTGCTGTGACAAGGGAGATTACTCCTGAGTGGTTCTTGACTCTTGGTTCTCTAGGTATCACTACTGTGATGAGGGAGATTACTCCTGAGTGGTTCTTGACTCTTGGTTCTTTGGGTATCACTGCTGTGAAGAGGGAGATTACTCCTAAGTGGTGCTTGACTCTGGGTTCTCTGGGTATTACTGTTGTGACAAGGGAGATTACTCCTGAGTGGTTCTTGACTCTTGGTTCTCTGGGTATCACTACTGTGATGAGGGAGATTACTCCTGAGTGGTGCTTGACTCTTGGTTCTCTGGGTATCACTGCTGTGACAAGGGAGATTACTCTTGAGTGGTTCTTGACTGTTGGTTCTCTGGGTATTACTGTTGTGACAAGGGAGATTACTCCTGAGTGGTTCTTGACTCTTGGTTCTTTGGGTATCACTGCTGTGATGAGGGAGATTACTCCTGAGTGCTTCTTGACTCTTGGTTCTGTGGGTATCACTGCTGTGATGAGGGAGATTACACCTGAGTGGTGTTTGACTCTTGGTTCTCTGGGTATCACTGCAGTGACAACAGAGATTACTTCCAAGTGGTTTTTGACTCTTGGTTCTCTGGGAATCACTGCTGTGAAAAGGGAGATTACACCTGAGTGGTGCTTGACTCTTGGTTCTCTGGGTATCGCTACTGTGATGAGGGAGATTACTCCTGACTCTTGGTTCTTTGGGTATCACTGCTGTGAAGAGGGAGATTACTCCTAAGTGTTGCTTGACTCTGGGTTCTCTGGGTATTGCTGTTGTGACAAGGGAGATTACTCCTGAGTGGTTCTTGACTCTTGGTTCTCTGGGTATCACTACTGTGATGAGGGAGATTACTCCTGAGTGGTGCTTGACTCTTGGTTCTCTGGGTATCACTGCAGTGACAACAGAGATTACTTCCAAGTGGTTTTTGACTCTTGGTTCTCTGGGAATCACTGCTGTGAAAAGGGAGATTACACCTGAGTGGTGCTTGACTCTTGGTTCTCTAGGTATCACTACTGTGATGAGGGAGATTACTCCTGAGTGGTGCTTGACTCTTGGTTCACTGGGTATCACTGCTGTGAAGAGGGAGATTACTCCTGAGTGATTCTTGACTCTTGGTTCTCTGGGTATCACTGTTGTGATGCGGGAGATTACTCCTGAGTGCTTCTTGACTCTTGGTTCTCTGGGTATCACTGCTGTGATGAGGGAGATTACTCCTAAGTGGTGCTTGACTCTTGGTTCTCTGGGTATCACTGATGTGAAGAGGGAGATTACACCTGAGTGGTGCTTGACTCTTGGTTCTCTGGGTATCACTGCTGTGATGAGGGAGATTACTCCTGAATGGTGCTTGACTATTGGTTCTCTGGGTATCACTGGTGTGACAAGTGAGATTACTCCATAGTTCTCTGGGTATCACTACTGTAATGAGGGAGATTACTCCCGAGTGCTTCTTGACACTTCTTCTATGGGTATCACTACTGCGATGAGGGAGATTACTCCTTAGTGCTTCTTGACACTAAGTTCTCTGGGTATCACTGCTGTGACAAGGGAGAGTACTCCTGAGTGGCGCTTGACTCTTGGTTCTCTGGGTATCACTGCTCTGACAAGAGAGATTACTCCCAAGTGGTTCTTGACTCTTGGTCCTCTGGGTATCACTGCTGTGACAAGGGAGATGACTACCGAGTGGTGCTTGACACTTGGGTCTCTGGGTATCACTACTGTGATGAGGAAGATTACGCCAGAGGGCTTCTTCAACATCAGTATCTTTGATATTGCTACTGGAATGAGGGAGATGATTCCCGAGTGCTTCTTGACTCTTGGTTCTCTTGGTATCACTGTTGTGACAAGGGAGATTACTCCTGAGTGCTCCTTGACTCTTGGTTCTCTGGGTATCACGTCTATGAAAAGGAAGATTACTCCTTAGTTCTCTGGGTATCACTACTGTAATGATGGATATTACTCTCGAGTGCTTCTTGACACTTACTTCTCTGTGTATCACTACTGCGATGAGGGAGATTACTCCCGAGTGGTTCTTGACTCTTGGTTCTCTGGGTATCACTGCTGCGACAAGGGAGATTACTCCTGAGTGGTGCTTGACTCTTGGTTCTCTGGGTATCACTACTGTGAAGCTTGGGATTACACCGGAGTGGTTCTTGACTCTTGGTTCTGTAGGTGTCACTACTGTGATGAGGGAGATTACTCCTGAGTGGTTCTTGACTCTTGGTTCTTTGGGTATCACTGCTGTGAAGAGGGAGATTACTCCTAAGTGGTGCTTGACTCTGGGTTCTCTGGGTATTACTGTTGTGACAAGGGAGATTACTCCTGAGTGGTTCTTGACTCTTGGTTCTCTTGGTATCACTACTGTGCTGAGGGAGATTACTCCTGAGTGGTGCTTGACTCTTGGTTCTCTGGGTATCACTGCTGTGATGAGGGAGATTACCCCTGAATGGTGCTTGACTATTGGTTCTCTGGGTATCACTGCTGTGACAAGGGAGATTACTCCTGAGTGGTTCTTGACTCTTGGTTCTCTAGGTATCACTACTGTGATGAGGGAGATTACTCCTGAGTGGTTCTTGACTCTTGGTTCTTTGGGTATCACTGCTGTGAAGAGGGAGATTACTCCTAAGTGGTGCTTGACTCTGGGTTCTCTGGGTATTACTGTTGTGACAAGGGTGATTACTCCTGAGTGGTTCTTGACTCTTGGTTCTCTGGGTATCACTACTGTGATGAGGGAGATTACTCCTGAGTGGTGCTTGACTCTTGGTTCTCTGGGTATCACTGCTGTGACAAGGGAGATTACTCTTGAGTGGTTCTTGACTGTTGGTTCTCTGGGTATTACTGTTGTGACAAGGGAGATTACTCCTGAGTGGTTCTTGACTCTTGGTTCTTTGGGTATCACTGCTGTGATGAGGGAGATTACTCCTGAGTGCTTCTTGACTCTTGGTTCTGTGGGTATCACTGCTGTGATGAGGGAGATTACACCTGAGTGGTTCTTGACTCTTGGTTCTCTGGGTATCACTACTGTGATGAGGGAGATTACTCCTGAGTGGTGTTTGACTCTTGGTTCTCTGGGTATCACTGCAGTGACAACAGAGATTACTTCCAAGTGGTTTTTGACTCTTGGTTCTCTGGGAATCACTGCTGTGAAAAGGGAGATTACACCTGAGTGGTGCTTGACTCTTGGTTCTCTAGGTATCACTACTGTGATGAGGGAGATTACTCCTGAGTGGTGCTTGACTCTTGGTTCACTGGGTATCACTGCTGTGAAGAGGGAGATTACTCCTGAGTGATTCTTGACTCTTGGATCTCTGGGTATCACTGTTGTGATGAGGGAGATTACTCCTGAGTGCTTCTTGACTCTTGGTTCTCTGGGTATCACTGCTGTGATGAGGGAGATTACTCCTAAGTGGTGCTTGACTCTTGGTTCTCTGGGTATCACTGCTGTGAAGAGGGAGATTACACCTGAGTGGTGCTTGACTCTTGGTTCTCTGGGTATCACTGCTGTGATGAGGGAGATTACTCCTGAATGGTGCTTGACTATTGGTTCTCTGGGTATCACTGCTGTGACAAGGGAGATTACTCCTGAGTGGTTCTTGACTCTTGGTTCTCTGGGTATTACTGTTGTGACAAGGGAGATTACTCCTGAGTGGTTCTTGACTCTTGGTTCTCTGGGTATCACTACTATGATGAGGGAGATTACTCCTGAGTGGTGCTTGACTCTTGGTTCTCTGGGTATTACTGTTGTGACAAGGGAGATTACTCCTGAGTGGTGCTTTCCTCTTGGTTCTGTGGGTATCACTACTGTGATGAGGGAGATTACTTTGAGTGGTGCTTGACTCTTGGTTCTCTGGGCATCACTGCTGTGACAAGAGAGATTACTCCTGAGTGCTTCTTGACACTTACTTCTCTGGGAATCACTACTGTGATGTGGGAGATTACTCCTGAGTAGTTCTTGACTGTTGGTTCTATGGGTATTACTGTTGTGAAAAGGGAGATTACTCCTGAGTAGTTCTTGACTCTTGGTTCTCTGGGTATCACTACTGTGATGAGGGAGATTACTCCTGAGTGGTGCTTGAATCTTGGTTCTCTGGGTATTACTACTGTGATGAGGGAGATTAATCCTGAGTGGTGCTTGACTCTTGGTTCTCTGGGTATTACTACTATGATGAGGGAGATTACTCCTGAGTAGTTCTTGACTCTTGGTTCTCTGGGTATTATTACTGTGATGAGGGAGATTACTCCTGAGTGATTCTTGACACTTACTTCTCTGAGAATCACTACTGTGATGAGGGAGATTACTCCTGAGTGGTGCTTGACTCTTGGTTCTCTGGGTATTACTACTATGATGAGGGAGATTACTCCTGAGTGGTGCTTGACTCTTGGTTCTCTGGGTATCACTGCTGTGAATAGGGAGATTACTCCTGAGTGATTCTTGACACTTACTTCTCTGAGAATCACTACTGTGATGAGGGAGATTACTCCTGAGTAGTTCTTGACTCTTGGTTCTATGGGTATTACTGTTGTGACAAGGGAGATTACTCCTGAGTAGTTCTTGACTCTTGGTTCTCTGTGTATCACTGCTGTGAAGAGGGAGATTACTCCTGAGTAGTTCTTGACTCTTGGTTCTCTAGGTATTACTACTGTGATGAGGGAGATTACTCCTGAGTGGTGCTTGACTCTTGGTTCTCTGGGTATTACTACTGTGATAAGGGAGATTACTCCTGAGTAGTTCTTGACTCTTGGTTCTCTGGGTATTACTACTGTGATGAGGGAGATTACTCCTGAGTGGTGCTTGACTCTTGGTTCTCTGGGTATCACTGCTGTGAAGAGGGAGATTACTCCTGAGTGATTCTTGACTCTTTGTTCTCTGTGTATCACTATTGTGATGAGGGAGATTACTCCTGAGTGCTTCTTGACCCTTAGTTCTCTGGGTATCACTGTTGTGATGAGGGAGGTTACTCCTGAGTGATTCTTGACTCTTGGTTCTTTGGGTATCACTGCTGTAAAAAGGGAGATTACTTCTTAGTTCTCTAGGTATCACTACTGTAATGAGGGAGATTACTCCTGAGTGCTTCTTGACACTTAGTTCTCTGGGTATCACTACTTTGATGACGGAGATTACTCCTGAGTGCTTTGTTGTCTGGGTATCACTGCTGTGACAAGGGAGATTACTCCTGAGTGGTGCTTGACTCTTGGTTCTCTGGGTATCACTACTGTGATGAGGGAGATTACTCCTGAGTGGTGCTTGACTCTTGGTTCTCTGGGTATTACTGTTGTGACAAGGGAGATTACTCCTGAGTGGTTCTTGACTCTTGGTTCTCTGGGTATCACTACTGTGATGAGGGAGATTACTCCTGAGTGGTGCTTGACTCTTGGTTCTCTGGGTATTACTGTTGTGACAAGGGAGATTACTCCAGAGTGGTGCTTGACTCTTGGTTCTGTGGTTATCACTACTGTAATGAGGGAGATTACTCCTGAGTGGTTCTTGACTCTTGGTTCTCTGGGTATCACTACTGTGATGAGGGAGATTACTCCTGAGTGGTGCTTGACTCTGGGTTCTCTGGGTATCACTTCTGTGAAAAGGGAGATTACTCCTTATTTCTCTGGGTATCGCTACTGTGATGAGGGAGATTACTCCTGACTCTTGGTTCTTTGGGTATCACTGCTGTGAAGAGGGAGATTACTCCTAAGTGGTGCTTGACTCTGGGTTCTCTGGGTATTACTGTTGTGACAAGGGAGATTACTCCTGAGTGGTTCTTGACTCTTGGTTCTCTGGGTATCACTACTGTGATGAGGGAGATTACTCCTGAGTGGTGCTTGACTCTTGGTTCTCTGGGTATCACTGCAGTGACAACAGAGATTACTTCAAAGTGGTTTTTGACTCTTGGTTCTCTGGGAATCACTGCTGTGAAAAGGGAGATTACACCTGAGTGGTGCTTGACTCTTGGTTCTCTAGGTATCACTACTGTGATGAGGGAGATTACTCCTGAGTGGTGCTTGACTCTTGGTTCACTGGGTATCACTGCTGTGAAGAGGGAGATTACTCCTGAGTGATTCTTGACTCTTGGTTCTCTGGGTATCACTGTTGTGATGAGGGAGATTACTCCTGAGTGCTTCTTGACTCTTGGTTCTCTGGGTATCACTGCTGTGATGAGGGAGATTACTCCTAAGTGGTGCTTGACTCTTGGTTCTCTGGGTATCACTGCTGTGAAGAGGGAGATTACACCTGAGTGGTGCTTGACTCTTGGTTCTCTGGGTATCACTGCTGTGATGAGGGAGATTACTCCTGAATGGTGCTTGACTATTGGTTCTCTGGGTATCACTGGTGTGACAAGTGAGATTACTCCATAGTTCTCTGGGTATCACTACTGTAATGAGGGAGATTACTCCCGAGTGCTTCTTGACACTTCTTCTATGGGTATCACTACTGCGATGAGGGAGATTACTCCTTAGTGCTTCTTGACACTAAGTTCTCTGGGTATCACTGCTGTGACAAGGGAGAGTACTCCTGAGTGGCGCTTGACTCTTGGTTCTCTGGGTATCACTGCTCTGACAAGAGAGAATACTCCCAAGTGGTTCTTGACTCTTGGTCCTCTGGGTATCACTGCTGTGACAAGGGAGATTACTACTGAGTGGTGCTTGACACTTGGGTCTCTGGGTATCACTACTGTGATAAGAAAGATTACGCCAGAGGGCTTCTTCAGCATCAGTATCTTTGATATTGCTACTGGAATGAGGGAGATGATTCCCGAGTGCTTCTTGACTCTTGGTTCTCTGGGTATCACTGCTGTGACAAGGGAGATTACTCCTGAGTGCTCCTTGACTCTTGGTTCTCTGGGTATCACGTCTATGAAAAGGAAGATTACTCCTTAGTTCTCTGGGTATCACTACTGTAATGATGGATATTACTCTCGAGTGCTTCTTGACACTTACTTCTCTGTGTATCACTACTGCGATGAGGGAGATTACTCCCGAGTGGTTCTTGACTCTTGGTTCTCTGGGTATCACTGCTGTGACAAGGGAGATTACTCCTGAGTGGTGCTTGACTCTTGGTTCTCTGGGTATCACTGCTGTGACAAGGGAGATTACTCCTGAGTGGTGCTTGACTCTTGGTTCTCTGGGTATCGCTGCTGTGACAAGGGAGATTACTCCTGAGTGGTGCTTGACTCTTGGTTCTCTGGGTATCACTGCTGTAAAAAGGGAGATTACTTCTTAGTTCTCTGGGTATCACTACTGTAATGAGGGAGATTACTCCCGAGTGCTTCTTGACACTTAGTTCTCTGGGTATCACTACTGTGATGACGGAGATTACTCCTGAGTGCTTCTTGACACTTAGTTGTCTGGGTATCACTGCTGTGAAGATGGAGATTACTCCTGAGTGGTGCTTGACTCTTGGTTCTCTGGGTATCACTGCAGTGACAAGGGAGATTACTCCCAAGTGGTTTTTGACTCTTGGTTCTCTGGGTAGCACTGCTGTGACAAGGGAGATTACTCCCGAGTGGTGCTTGACTCTTGGTTCTCTGGGTATCACTGCTGTGACAAGGGAGATTACTCCTGAGTGGTGCTTGTCTCTTGGTTCTCTGGGTATCACTGCAGTGACAAGGGAGATTACTACTGAGTGGTGCTTGACCCTTGGTTCTTTGGGTATCACTACTGTGATGAGGGAGATTACTCCCGAGTGGTTCTTGACTCTTGGTTCTCTGGGTATCACTACTGTGATGAGGGAGATTACTCCTGAGTGCTTCTTGACTCTTGGTTCTCTGGGTATCACTGCTGTGAAGAGGGAGATTACTCCTGAGTGGTTCTTGACTCTTGGTTCTCTGGATATCACTGCTGTGAAGAGGGAGATTACACCTGAGTGGTTCTTGAGTCTTGGTTCTCTGGGTATCACTGCAGTGACAAGGGCGATTACTCCCAAGTGGTTCTTGACTCTTGGTTCTCTGTGTATCGCTGCGGTGACAAGGGAGATTACTCCCGAGTGCTTCTTGACTCTTGGTTCTCTGGGTATCACTGCTATGACAAGGGAGATTACTCCTAAGTGGTGCTTGACTCTTGGTTTTCTGGGTATCACTGCTGTGACAAGGGAGATTACTCCCGAGTGGTTCTTGACTCTTGATTCTCTGGGTATCACTGCTGTGACAAGGGAGATTACTCCTGAGTGGTGCTTGACTCTTGGTTCTCTGGGTATCACTGCTGTGACAAGGGCGATTACTCCTGAGTGGTGCTTGACTCTTGGTTCTCTGGGTATCACTGCTGTGACAAGGCAGATTACTCCTGAGTGGTGCTTGACTCTTGGTTCTCTGGGTATCACTGCTGTAAAAAGGGAGATTACTTCTTAGTTCTCTGGGTATCACTACTGTAATGAGGGAGATTACTCCCGAGTGCTTCTTGACACTTACTTCTCTGGATATCACTACTGTGATGAGGAAGATTACTCCTGAGTGCTTCTTGACAGTTAGTTCTCTGGGTATCACTGCTGTGACAAGGGAGATTACTCCTGAGTGGTGCTTGACTCTTGGTTCTCTGGGTATCACTGCTGTGACAAGGGAGATTACTCCTGAGTGGTGCTTGACTCTTGGTTCTCTGGGTATCACTGCAGTGACAAGGGAGATTACTACTGAGTGGTGCTTGACACTTGGTTCTTTGGGTATCACTACTGTGATGAGGAAGATTACGCCTGAGGGCTTCTTCAGCATCAGTAGCTTTGATATTGCTACTGGAATGAGGGAGATGACTCTCGAGTGCTTCTTGACTCTTGGTTCTCTGGGTATCACTTCTGTGAAAAGGGAGATTACTCCTTAGTTCTCCGGGTATCACTACTGTGATAAAGGAGATTACTCGCGAGTGCTTCTTGACTCTTGGTTCTCTGGGTATCACTACTGCGACAAGGGAGATTTCTCCGGAGTGCTCCTTGACTCTTGGTTCTCTGGGTATCACTTCTATGAAAAGGAAGATTACTTCTTAGTTTTCTGGGTATCACTACTGTAATGAGGGAGATTACTCCCAAGTGCTTCTTGACTCTTGGTTCTCTGGGTATCACTGCTGTGAAGAGGGAAATTACTCCTGAATGGTTCTTGACTCTTAGTTCTCTGGGTATCACTACTGTGATGAGGGAGATTACTCCCGAGTGCTTCTTGACTCTTGGTTCTCTGCGTATGACTACTGTGACAAGGGAGATTTCTTCCGAGTGCTCCTTGACTCTTGGATCTCTGGGTATCACTTCTATGAAAAGGAAGATTACTTCTTAGTTCTCTGGGTATCACTACTGTAATGAGGGATATTACTCCCAAGTGCTTCTTGACACTTAATTCTCTGGGTATCACTACTGTGATGAGGGAGATTACTCCTGAGTGCTTCTTGACTCTTGGTTCTCTGGGTATCACTGCTGTGAAGATGGAGATTACTCCTGAGTGGTTCTTGACTCTTGGTTCTCTGGGTATCACTGCTGTGAAGAGGGAGATTACACCCGAGTGGTTCTTGAGTCTTGGTTCTCTAGGTATCACTGCAGTGACAAGGGCGATTACTCCCAAGTGGTTCTTGACTCTTGGTTCTCTGTGTATCGCTGCTGTGACAAGGGAGATTACTCCCGAGTGCTTCTTGACTCTTGGTTCTCTGGGTATCACTGCTATGACAAGGGAGATTACTCCTGAGTGGTGCTTGACTCTTGGTTCTCTGGGTATCACTGCTGTGACAAGGGGGATTACTCCCGAGTGGTTCTTGACTCTTGGTTCTCTGGGTATCACTGCTGTGACAAGGGAGATTACTTCTGAGTGGTGCTTGACTCTTGGTTCTCTGGGTATCACTGCTGTGACAAGGGCGATTACTCCTGAGTGGTGCTTGACTCTTGGTTCTCTGGGTATCACTGCTGTGACAAGTCAGATTACTCCTGAGTGGTGCTTGACTCTTGGTTCTCTGGGTATCACTGCTGTAAAAAGGGAGATTACTTCTTAGTTCTCTGGATATTACTACTGTGATGAGGAAGATTACTCCTGAGTGCTTCTTGACAGTTAGTTCTCTGGGTATTACTGTTGTGACGAGTCTGGGCTCTGCACCCATGTGAGAGCAAGAGGATACGAGGGCCTGGGACCCTGAAAGCAGAGACAGGCAAGGAAGCTTTATATGCTTGGCAGGGGACTACACCAAGCTGGCACACTACTTCATTGCGAGTCTCAGACCCGCGCCCATGTGAGAGCAAGAGGATACGAGGGCCTGGGACCCTGAAAGCAGAGACAGGCAAGGAAGCTTCATATGCTTGGCAGGGGAGTACACCAAGCTGGCACACTACTGCATTGCAAGTCTGGGATCTGCGCCCATGTGAGAGCAAGAGGATACGAGGGCTGGGACCCTGAAGCTAAAGAGACAGGCAAGGAAGCTTCATATGCTTGGCAGGGGAGTACACCAAGCTGGCACACTACTGCATTGCGAGTCTGGGACCCGCGCCCATGTGAGAGCAAGAGAATAAGAGGGCCTGGGACCCTGAAAGCAGAGCCAGGCAAGGAAGCAACATATGCTTGGCAGGAGAGTACACCAAACTGGCACAATACTGCATTGCGAGTCTGGGACCCGCGCCCATGTGAGAGCAAGAGGATACGAGGGACTGGGACCCTGAAAGCAGAGACAGGCAAGGAAGCTTCATATGCTTGGCAGACGAGTACACCAAGCTGGCACACTACTGCATTGCGAGTCTGGGACCCGCACGCATGTGAGAGCAAGAGGATACGAGGGCCTGGTACTCTGAAAGCAGAGACAGGCAAGGAAGCTTCATATGCTTGGCAGGGGAGTACACCAAGCTGGCACACTACTGCATTGCGAGTCTGGGACCCGCGCCCATGTGAGAGCAAGAGGATACGAGGGCCTGGGACACTGAAAGCAGAGAAAGACAAGGAAGCTTCATATGCTTGGCAGGGGAGTAGACCAAGCTGGCACTCTACTGCATTGCGAGTCTAGGACCCTCGCCCATGTGAGAGCAAGAGAATAAGAGGGCCTGGGATCCTGAAAGCAGAGACAGGCAAGTAAGCTTCATATGCTTGGCAGGAGAGTACACCAAGCTGGCACACTACTGCATTGCAAGTCTGGGACCCGCCCCCATGTGAGAGCAAGAGAATAAGAGGGCCTGGGACCCTGAAAGCAGAGACAGGCAAGGAAGCTTCATATGCTTGGCAGGGGAGTACACCAAGCTGGCACACTACTGCATTGCGAGTCTGGGACCCACGCCCATGTGAGAGCAAGAGGATACGAGGGACTGGGACCCTGAAAGCAGAGACAGACAAGGAAGCTTCATATGCTTGGCAGGAGCGTACAACAAGCTGGCACACTACTGCATTGCGAGTCTGGGACCCGCCCCCATGTGAGAGCAAGAGAATAAGAGGGCCTGTGACCCTGAAAGCAGAGACAGGCAAGGAAGCTTCAAATGCTTGGCAGGGGAGTACACCAAGCCGGCACACTACTGCATTGCGAGTCTGGGACCCACGCCCATGTGAGAGCAAGAGAATAAGAGGGCCTGGGACCCTGAAAGCAGAGACAGGCAAGGAAGCTTCATATGCTTGGCAGGAGAGTAAACCAAGCTGGCACACTACTGCATTGCAAGTCTGGGATCTGCGCCCATGTGAGAGCAAGAGGATACGAGGGCTGGGACCCTGAAGCTAAAGAGACAGGCAAGGAAGCTTCATATGCTTGGCAGGGGAGTACACCAAGCTGGCACACTACTGCATTGCGAGTCTGGGACCCGCGCCCATGTGAGAGCAAGAGAATAAGAGGGCCTGGGACCCTGAAAGCAGAGCCAGGCAAGGAAGCAACATATGCTTGGCAGGAGAGTACACCAAACTGGCACAATACTGCATTGCGAGTCTGGGACCCGCGCCCATGTGAGAGCAAGAGGATACGAGGGACTGGGACCCTGAAAGCATAGACAGTCAAGGAAGCTTCATATGCTTGGCAGACGAGTACACCAAGCTGGCACACTACTGCATTGCGAGTCTGGGACCCGCACGCATGTGAGAGCAAGAGGATACGAGGGCCTGGGACTCTGAAAGCAGAGACAGGCAAGGAAGCTTCATATGCTTGGCAGGGGAGTACACCAAGCTGGCACACTACTGCATTGCGAGTCTGGGACCCGCGCCCATGTGAGAGCAAGAGGATACGAGGGCCTGGGACACTGAAAGCAGAGAAAGACAAGGAAGCTTCATATGCTTTGCAGGGGAGTAGACCAAGCTGGCACTCTACTGCATTGCGAGTCTAGGACCCTCGCCCATGTGAGAGCAAGAGAATAAGAGGGCCCGGGATCCTGAAAGCAGAGACAGGCAAGTAAGCTTCATATGCTTGGCAGGAGAGTACACCAAGCTGGCACACTACTGCATTGCAAGTCTGGGACCCGCCCCCATGTGAGAGCAAGAGAATAAGAGGGCCTGGGACCCTGAAAGCAGAGACAGGCAAGGAAGCTTCATATGCTTGGCAGGGGAGTACACCAAGCTGGCACACTACTGCATTGCGAGTCTGGGACCCACGCCCATGTGAGAGCAAGAGGATACGAGGGACTGGGACCCTGAAAGCAGAGACAGACAAGGAAGCTTCATATGCTTGGCAGGAGCGTACAACAAGCTGGCACACTACTGCATTGCGAGTCTGGGACCCGCCCCCATGTGAGAGCAAGAGAATAAGAGGGCCTGGGACCCTGAAAGCAGAGACAGGCAAGGAAGCTTCAAATGCTTGGCAGGGGAGTACACCAAGCCGGCACACTACTGCATTGCGAGTCTGGGACCCACGCCCATGTGAGAGCAAGAGAATAAGAGGGCCTGGGACCCTGAAAGCAGAGACAGGCAAGGAAGCTGCATATGCTTGGCAGGGGAGTAAACCAAGCTGGCACACTACTGCATTGCGAGTCTAGGACCCGCGCCCATGTGAGAGCAAGAGAATAAGAGGGCCTGGGATCCTGAAGCTAAAGAGACAGGCAAGGAAGCTTCATATGCTTGGCAGGGGAGTACACCAAGCTGGCACACTACTGCATTGCGAGTCTGGGACCCGCGCCCATGTGAGAGCAAGAGGATACGAGGACTGGGACCCTGAAAGCAGAGACAGACAAGGAAGTTTCATATGCTTGGCAGGAGAGTACACCAAGCTGGCACACTACTGCATTGTGAGTCTGGGACCCGCCCCCATGTGAGAGCAAGAGAATAAGAGGGCCTGGGACCCTGAAAGCAGAGACAGGCGAGGAAGCTTCATATGCTTGGCAGGGGAGTACACCAAGCTGGCACACTACTGCATTACAAGTCTGGGATCTGCGCCTGTGTGAGAGCAAGAGAATAAGAGGGGCTGGGACCCTGAAAGCAGAGACAGGCAAGGAAGCTTCATATGCTTGGCAGGGGAGTAAACCAAGCTGGCACACTACTGCATTGCGAGTCTGGGACTCGCGCCCATGTGAGAGCAAGAGGATACGAGGGCCTGGGACCCACAGGCAAGGAGGTTCATATGCTTTCAGGGGGAGTACACCAAGCTGGCACACTACTTCATTGCGAGTCTGGGAACCTCGCCCATGTGAGAGCAAGAGGATACGAGGGCCTGGGACCCTGAAAGCAGAGGCAGGCAAGGAAGCTTCATATGCTTGGCAGGGGAGTAAACCAAGCTGGCACACTACTGCATTGCGAGTCTGGGACCCGCGCCCATGTGAGAGCAAGAGGATACGAGGGCCTGGGACACACAGGCAAGGAGCTTCATATGCTTGGCAGGGGGAGTACACCAAGCTGGCACACTACTGCATTGCGAGTCTGGGAACCGCGCCCATGTGAGAGCCAGAGGATACGAGGGCCTGGGACCCTGAAAGCAGAGACAGGCAAGGAAGCTTCATATGCTTGGCAGGGGAGTACACCAAGCTGCCACACTGCTGCATTGCGAGTCTCAGACCCGTGCCCATGTGAGAGCAAGAGGATACCAGGGCCTGGGACCCTGAAAGCAGAGACAGGCAAGGAATCTTCATATGCTTGGCAGGGGAGTACACCAAGCTGGCACGCTACTGCATTGCGAGTCTGGGACCCGCGCCCATGTGAGAGCAAGAGGATACGAGGGCCTGGGACCCTGAAAGCAGAGACAGGCAAGGAAGCTTCATATGCTTGGCAGGGGAGTTACCCAAGCTGGCACACTACTGCATTGCGAATCTGGGATCTGCGCCCATGTGAGAGCAAGAGGATATGAGGGCTGGGACTCTGAAGCTAAAGAGACAGGCAAGGAAGCTTCATATGCTTGGCAGGGGAGTACACCAAGCTGGCACACTACTGCATTGCGAATCTGGGATCTGCGCCCATGTGAGAGCAAGAGGATATGAGGGCTGGGACCCTGAAGCTAAAGAGACAGGCGAGGAAGCTTCATATGCTTGGCAGGGGAGTACACCAAGCTGCCACACTACTGCATTACAAGTCTGGGATCTGCGCCTTTGTGAGAGCAAGAGAGTAAGAGGGGCTGGGACCCTGAAAGCAGAGACAGGCAAGGAAGCTTCATATGCTTGGCAGGGGGAGTACACCAAGGTGGCACACTACTGCATTGCGAGTCTGGGAACCGCGCCCATGTGAGAGCCAGAGGATACGAGGGCATGGGACCCTGAAAGCAGAGACAGGCAAGGAAGCTTCATATGCTTGGCAGGGGAGTACACCAAGCTGGCACACTACTGCATTGCGAGTCTGGGACCCACGCCCATGTGAGAGCAAGAGGATACGAGGGCCTGGGACCCTGAAGATAAAGAGACAGGCAAGGAAGCTTCATATGCTTGGCAGGAGAGTAAACCAAGCTGGCACACTACTGCATTGCGAGTCTGGGACCCGTGCCCATTTGAGAGCAAGAGGATATGAGGGCCTGTGACCCTGAAAGCAGAGACAGGCAAGGAAGCTACATATGCTTGGCAGGGGAGTACACCAAGCTGGCACACTACTGCATTGCGAATCTGGGATCTGCGCCGATGTGAGAGCAAGAGAATAAGAGGGCCTGGGACCCTGAAAGCAGAGACAGGCAAGGAATCTTCATATGCTTGGCAGGGGAGTACACCAAGCTGGCACACTACTGCATTGCGAGTCTGGGAACCGCGCCCATGTGAGAGCAAGAGGATACGAGGGCCTGGGACCCTGAAAGCAGAGACAGGCAAGGAAGCTTCATATGCTTGGCAGGGGAGTACACTGAGCTGGCACACTACTGCATTGCGAGTCTAGGACCCGCGCCCATGTGAGAGCAAGAGAATAAGAGGGCCTGGGATCCTGAAAGCAGAGACAGGCAAGGAAGCTTCATATGCTTGGCAGGGGAGTACACCAAGCTGGCACACTACTGCATAGCGAGTCTGGGATCCGCACCCATGTGAGAGCAAGAGGATACGAAGGCCTGGGACCCTGAAAGCAGAGACAGGCAAGGAAGCTTCATATGCTTGGCAGGGGAGTACACCAAGCTGGCTCACTACTGCATTGCGAGTCTGGGACCCGCGCCCATGTGAGAGCAAGAGGATACGAGGGCCTGGGACCCTGAAAGCAGAGACAGGCAAGGAAGCTTCACATGCTTGGCAGGAGAGTAAACCAAGCTGGCACACTACTGCATTGCGAGTCTGGGACCCGTGCCCATGTGAGAGCAAGAGGATACGAAGGCCTGGGACCCTCAAAGCAGAGACAGACAAGGAAGCTTCATATGCTTGGCAGGGGAGTACACCAAGATGGCACACTACTGCATTGCAAGTCTGGGACCTGCGCCCATGTGAGAGCAAGAGGATACGAGGGCCTGGGACCCTGAAAGCAGAGACAGGCAAGGAAGCTCATATGCTTGGCAGGGGAGTACACCAAGCTGGCACACTACTGCATTGTGAGTCTAGGACCCGCGCCCATGTGAGAGCAAGAGGATACGAGGGCCTGGGACCCTGAAAGCAGAGACAGGCAAATAAGCTTCATATGCTTGGCAGGGGAGTACACCAAGCTGGCACACTACTGCATTGCAAGTCTGGGACCCGCACCCATGTGAGAGCAAGAGAATAAGAGGGCCTGGGACCCTGAAAGCAGAGACAGGCAAGGAAGCTTCATATGCTTGGCGGGGGAGTAAACCAAGCTGGCACACTACTGCATTGCGAGTCTAGGACCCGTGCCCATGTGAGAGCAAGAGGATAAGAGGGCCTGGGATCCTGAAGCTAAAGTGACAGGCAAGGAAGCTTCATATACTTGGCAGGAGAGTACACCAAGCTGGCGCACTACTGCATTGCGAGTCTGGGACCTGCGCCCATATGAGAGCAAGAGGATAAGAGGGCCTGGGATCCTGAAGATAAAGAGACAGGCAAGGAAGCTTCATATGCTTGGCAGGGGAGTACACCAAGCTGGCACACTACTGCATTGCGAGTCTAGGACCCACGCCCATGTGAGAGCAAGTGAATAAGAGGGCCTGGGACCCTGAAAGCAGAGACAGGCAAGGAAGCTTCATATGCTTGGCAGGGGAGTACACCAAGCTGGCACACTACTGCATTGCGAGTCTGGGACCCGCGCCCATGTGAGAGCAAGAGGATAAGAGGGCCTGGGACCCTGAAAGCAGAGACAGGCAAGGAAGCTTCATATGCTTGGCAGGGGAGTACACCAAGCTGGCACACTACTGCATTGCGAGTCTAGGACCCACGCCCATGTGAGAGCAAGTGAATAAGAGGGCCTGGGATCCTGAAAGCAGAGACAGGCAAGGAAGCTTCATATGCTTGGCAGCGGAGTACACCAAGTTGGCACACTACTGCATTGCGAGTCTGGGATCCGCGCCCATGTGAGAGCAAGAGGATAAGAGGGCCTGGGATCCTGAAGCTAAAGAGACAGGCAAGGAAGCTTCATATGCTTGGCAGGGGAGTACACCAAGCTGGCACACTACTGCATTGCGATTCTGGGACCCGCGCCCATGTGAGAGCAAGAGAATAAGAGGGCCTGGGACCCTGAAAGCAGAGACAGGCAAGGAAGCTTCATATGCTTGTCAGGGGAGTACACTAAGCTGGCACACTACTGCATTGCGAGTCTGGGATCTGCGACCATGTGAGAGCAAGAGGATACGAGGGCCTGGGACCCTGAAAGCAGAGACAGGCAAGGAAGCTTCGTATGCTTAGCAGGGGAGTACACCAAGCTGGCACACTACTGCATTGCGAGTCTGGGACCCGCGCCCATGTGAGAGCAAGAGAATAAGAGGGCCTGAGATCCTGAAAGCAGAGACAGACAAGGAAGCTTCATATGCTTGGCAGGAGAGTACACCAAGCTGGCACACTACTGCATTGCGAGTCTGGGAACCGCGCCCATGTGAGAGCAAGAGGATACGAGGGCCTGGCACCCTGAAAGCAGAGACAGGCAAGGAAGCTTCATATGCTTGGCAGGGTTGTACACCAAGCTGGCACACTACTGCATTGCAAGTCTGGGACCTGCGGCCATGTGAGAGCAAGAGGATACGAGGGCCTGGGACCCTGAAAGCAGAGACAGGCAAGGAAGCTCATATGCTTGGCAGGGGAGTACACCAAGCTGGCTCACTACTGCATTGCGAGTCTAGGACCCGCGCCCATGTGAGAGCAAGAGGATACGAGGGCCTGGGACCCTGAAAGAAGACAGGCAAAGAAGCTTCAGATGCTTGGCAGGGGAGTACACCAAGCTGGCACACTACTGCATTGTGAGTCTGGGACCCGCGCCCATGTGAGAGCAAGAGAATAAGAGGGCCTGGGACCCTGAAAGCAGAGACAGGCAAGGAAGCTTCATATGCTTGGCAGGGGAGTAAACCAAGCTGGCACACTACTGCATTGCGAGTCTAGGACCCGCGCCCATGTGAGAGCAAGAGGATAAGAGGGCCTGGGATCCTGAAGCTAAAGAGACAGGCAAGGAAGCTTCATATGCTTGGCAGGAGAGTACACCAAACTGGCGCACTACTGCATTGCGAGTCTGGGACCCGCGCTCATATGAGAGCAAGAGGATAAGAGGGCCTGGGATCCTGAAGCTAAAGAGACAGGCAAGGAAGCTTCATATGCTTGGCAGGGGAGTACACCAAGCTGGCACACTACTGCATTGCGAGTCTGGGATCTGCGACCATGTGAGAGCAAGAGGATACGAGGGCCTGGGACCCTGAAAGCAGAGACAGGCAAGGAATCTTCATATGCTTGGCAGGGGAGTACACCAAGCTGGCACACTACTGCATTGCGAGTCTGGGACCCGCGCCCATGTGAGAGCAAGAGGATACGAGGGCCTGGGGCCCTGAAAGCAGAGACAGGCAAGGAAGCTTCATATGCTTGGCAGGGGAGTACACCAAGCTGGCACACTACTGCATTGCGAATCTGGGATCTGCGCCCATGTGAGAGCAAGAGGATACGAGGGCTGGGACCCTGAAGCTAAAGAGGCAGGCAAGGAAGCTTCATATGCTTGGCAGGGGAGTACACCAAGCTGGCACACTACTGCATTACGAGTCTGGGACCCGCGCCCATGTGAGAGCAAGAGAATAAGAGGACCTGGGACCCTGAAAGCAGAGCCAGGCAAGGAAGCGACATATGCTTGGCAGGAGAGTACACCAAACTGGCACACTACTGCATTGCGAGTCTGGGACCCGCGCCCATGTGAGAGCAAGAGGATACGAGGGCCTGGGACCCTGAAAGCAGAGACAGGCAAGGAAGCTTCAGATGCTTGGCAGGGGAGTACACCAAGCTGGCACACTACTGCATTGCGAGTCTGGGACCCGCACCCATGTGAGAGCAAGAGAATAAGAGGGTCTGGGACCCTGAAAGCAGAGACAGGCAAGGAAGCTTCATATGCTTGGCAGGGGAGTAAACCAAGCTGGCACACTACTGCATTGCGAGTCTAGGACCCGCGCCCATGTGAGAGCAAGAGGATAAGAGGGCCTGGGATCCTGAAGCTAAAGAGACAGGCAAGGAAGCTTCATATGCTTGGCAGGGGAGTACACCAAGCTGGCACACTACTGCATTGCGAATCTGGGATCTGCGCCCATGTGAGAGCAAGAGGATATGAGGGCTGGGACCCTGAAGCTAAAGAGACAGGCGAGGAAGCTTCATATGCTTGGCAGGGGAGTACACCAAGCTGGCACACTACTGCATTACAAGTCTGGGATCTGCGCCTTTGTGAGAGCAAGAGAGTAAGAGGGGCTGGGACCCTGAAAGCAGAGACAGGCAAGGAAGCTTCATATGCTTGGCAGGGGGAGTACACCAAGGTGGCACACTACTGCATTGCGAGTCTGGGAACCGCGCCCATGTGAGAGCCAGAGGATACGAGGGCATGGGACCCTGAAAGCAGAGACAGGCAAGGAAGCTTCATATGCTTGGCAGGGGAGTACACCAAGCTGGCACACTACTGCATTGCGAGTCTGGGACCCACGCCCATGTGAGAGCAAGAGGATACGAGGGCCTGGGACCCTGAAGATAAAGAGACAGGCAAGGAAGCTTCATATGCTTGGCAGGAGAGTAAACCAAGCTGGCACACTACTGAATTGCGAGTCTGGGACCCGTGCCCATTTGAGAGCAAGAGGATATGAGGGCCTGTGACCCTGAAAGCAGAGACAGGCAAGGAAGCTACATATGCTTGGCAGGGGAGTACACCAAGCTGGCACACTACTGCATTGCGAATCTGGGATCTGCGCCGATGTGAGAGCAAGAGAATAAGAGGGCCTGGGACCCTGAAAGCAGAGACAGGCAAGGAATCTTCATATGCTTGGCAGGGGAGTACACCAAGCTGGCACACTACTGCATTGCGAGTCTGGGAACCGCGCCCATGTGAGAGCAAGAGGATACGAGGGCCTGGGACCCTGAAAGCAGAGACAGGCAAGGAAGCTTCATATGCTTGGCAGGGGAGTACACTGAGCTGGCACACTACTGCATTGCGAGTCTAGGACCCGCGCCCATGTGAGAGCAAGAGAATAAGAGGGCCTGGGATCCTGAAAGCAGAGACAGGCAAGGAAGCTTCATATGCTTGGCAGGGGAGTACACCAAGCTGGTACACTACTGCATAGCGAGTCTGGGATCCGCACCCATGTGAGAGCAAGAGGATACGAAGGCCTGGGACCCTGAAAGCAGAGACAGGCAAGGAAGCTTCATATGCTTGGCAGGGGAGTACACCAAGCTGGCTCACTACTGCATTGCGAGTCTGGGACCCGCGCCCATGTGAGAGCAAGAGGATACGAGGGCCTGGGACCCTGAAAGCAGAGACAGGCAAGGAAGCTTCATATGCTTGGCAGGAGAGTAAACCAAGCTGGCACACTACTGCATTGCGAGTCTGGGACCCGTGCCCATGTGAGAGCAAGAGGATACGAAGGCCTGGGACCCTCAAAGCAGAGACAGACAAGGAAGCTTCATATGCTTGGCAGGGGAGTACACCAAGATGGCACACTACTGCATTGCAAGTCTGGGACCTGCGCCCATGTGAGAGCAAGAGGATACGAGGGCCTGGGACCCTGAAAGCAGAGACAGGCAAGGAAGCTCATATGCTTGGCAGGGGAGTACACCAAGCTGGCACACTACTGCATTGTGAGTCTAGGACCCGCGCCCATGTGAGAGCAAGAGGATACGAGGGCCTGGGACCCTGAAAGCAGAGACAGGCAAATAAGCTTCATATGCTTGGCAGGGGAGTACACCAAGCTGGCACACTACTGCATTGCAAGTCTGGGACCCGCACCCATGTGAGAGCAAGAGAATAAGAGGGCCTGGGACCCTGAAAGCAGAGACAGGCAAGGAAGCTTCATATGCTTGGCGGGGGAGTAAACCAAGCTGGCACACTACTGCATTGCGAGTCTAGGACCCGTGCCCATGTGAGAGCAAGAGGATAAGAGGGCCTGGGATCCTGAAGCTAAAGTGACAGGCAAGGAAGCTTCATATACTTGGCAGGAGAGTACACCAAGCTGGCGCACTACTGCATTGCGAGTCTGGGACCTGCGCCCATATGAGAGCAAGAGGATAAGAGGGCCTGGGATCCTGAAGATAAAGAGACAGGCAAGGAAGCTTCATATGCTTGGCAGGGGAGTACACCAAGCTGGCACACTACTGCATTGCGAGTCTAGGACCCACGCCCATGTGAGAGCAAGTGAATAAGAGGGCCTGGGACCCTGAAAGCAGAGACAGGCAAGGAAGCTTCATATGCTTGGCAGGGGAGTACACCAAGCTGGCACACTACTGCATTGCGAGTCTGGGACCCGCGCCCATGTGAGAGCAAGAGGATAAGAGGGCCTGGGACCCTGAAAGCAGAGACAGGCAAGGAAGCTTCATATGCTTGGCAGGGGAGTACACCAAGCTGGCACACTACTGCATTGCGAGTCTAGGACCCACGCCCATGTGAGAGCAAGTGAATAAGAGGGCCTGGGATCCTGAAAGCAGAGACAGGCAAGGAAGCTTCATATGCTTGGCAGCGGAGTACACCAAGTTGGCACACTACTGCATTGCGAGTCTGGGATCCGCGCCCATGTGAGAGCAAGAGGATAAGAGGGCCTGGGATCCTGAAGCTAAAGAGACAGGCAAGGAAGCTTCATATGCTTGGCAGGGGAGTACACCAAGCTGGCACACTACTGCATTGCGATTCTGGGACCCGCGCCCATGTGAGAGCAAGAGAATAAGAGGGCCTGGGACCCTGAAAGCAGAGACAGGCAAGGAAGCTTCATATGCTTGTCAGGGGAGTACACTAAGCTGGCACACTACTGCATTGCGAGTCTGGGATCTGCGACCATGTGAGAGCAAGAGGATACGAGGGCCTGGGACCCTGAAAGCAGAGACAGGCAAGGAAGCTTCGTATGCTTAGCAGGGGAGTACACCAAGCTGGCACACTACTGCATTGCGAGTCTGGGACCCGCGCCCATGTGAGAGCAAGAGAATAAGAGGGCCTGAGATCCTGAAAGCAGAGACAGACAAGGAAGCTTCATATGCTTGGCAGGAGAGTACACCAAGCTGGCACACTACTGCATTGCGAGTCTGGGAACCGCGCCCATGTGAGAGCAAGAGGATACGAGGGCCTGGCACCCTGAAAGCAGAGACAGGCAAGGAAGCTTCATATGCTTGGCAGGGTTGTACACCAAGCTGGCACACTACTGCATTGCAAGTCTGGGACCTGCGGCCATGTGAGAGCAAGAGGATACGAGGGCCTGGGACCCTGAAAGCAGAGACAGGCAAGGAAGCTCATATGCTTGGCAGGGGAGTACACCAAGCTGGCTCACTACTGCATTGCGAGTCTAGGACCCGCGCCCATGTGAGAGCAAGAGGATACGAGGGCCTGGGACCCTGAAAGAAGACAGGCAAAGAAGCTTCAGATGCTTGGCAGGGGAGTACACCAAGCTGGCACACTACTGCATTGTGAGTCTGGGACCCGCGCCCATGTGAGAGCAAGAGAATAAGAGGGCCTGGGACCCTGAAAGCAGAGACAGGCAAGGAAGCTTCATATGCTTGGCAGGGGAGTAAACCAAGCTGGCACACTACTGCATTGCGAGTCTAGGACCCGCGCCCATGTGAGAGCAAGAGGATAAGAGGGCCTGGGATCCTGAAGCTAGAGAGACAGGCAAGGAAGCTTCATATGCTTGGCAGGAGAGTACACCAAACTGGCGCACTACTGCATTGCGAGTCTGGGACCCGCGCTCATATGAGAGCAAGAGGATAAGAGGGCCTGGGATCCTGAAGCTAAAGAGACAGGCAAGGAAGCTTCATATGCTTGGCAGGGGAGTACACCAAGCTGGCACACTACTGCATTGCGAGTCTGGGATCTGCGACCATGTGAGAGCAAGAGGATACGAGGGCCTGGGACCCTGAAAGCAGAGACAGGCAAGGAATCTTCATATGCTTGGCAGGGGAGTACACCAAGCTGGCACACTACTGCATTGCGAGTCTGGGACCCGCGCCCATGTGAGAGCAAGAGGATACGAGGGCCTGGGGCCCTGAAAGCAGAGACAGGCAAGGAAGCTTCATATGCTTGGCAGGGGAGTACACCAAGCTGGCACACTACTGCATTGCGAATCTGGGATCTGCGCCCATGTGAGAGCAAGAGGATACGAGGGCTGGGACCCTGAAGCTAAAGAGGCAGGCAAGGAAGCTTCATATGCTTGGCAGGGGAGTACACCAAGCTGGCACACTACTGCATTACGAGTCTGGGACCCGCGCCCATGTGAGAGCAAGAGAATAAGAGGACCTGGGACCCTGAAAGCAGAGCCAGGCAAGGAAGCGACATATGCTTGGCAGGAGAGTACACCAAACTGGCACACTACTGCATTGCGAGTCTGGGACCCGCGCCCATGTGAGAGCAAGAGGATACGAGGGCCTGGGACCCTGAAAGCAGAGACAGGCAAGGAAGCTTCAGATGCTTGGCAGGGGAGTACACCAAGCTGGCACACTACTGCATTGCGAGTCTGGGACCCGCACCCATGTGATAGCAAGAGAATAAGAGGGTCTGGGACCCTGAAAGCAGAGACAGGCAAGGAAGCTTCATATGCTTGGCAGGGGAGTAAACCAAGCTGGCACACTACTGCATTGCGAGTCTAGGACCCGCGCCCATGTGAGAGCAAGAGGATAAGAGGGCCTGGGATCCTGAAGCTAAAGAGACAGGCAAGGAAGCTTCATAAGCTTGGCAGGAGAGTACACCAAGCTGGCGCACTACTGCATTGCGAGTCTGGGACCCGTGCCCATATGAGAGCAAGAGGATAAGAGGGCCTGGGATCCTGAAGATAAAGAGACAGGCAAGGAAGCTTCATATGCTTGGCAGGGGAGTACACCAAGCTGGCACACTACTGCATTGCGAGTCTAGGACCCACGCCCATGTGAGAGCAAGTGAATAAGAGGGCCTGGGATCCTGAAAGCAGAGACAGGCAAGGAAGCTTCATATGCTTGGCAGCGGAGTACACCAAGTTGGCACACTACTGCATTGTGAGTCTGGGATCCGCGCCCATGTGAGAGCAAGAGGATAAGAGGGCCTGGGATCCTGAAGCTAAAGAGACAGGCAAGGAAGCTTCATATGCTTGGCAGGGGAGTACACCAAGCTGGCACACTACTGCATTGCGAGTCTGGGACCCGCGCCCATGTGAGAGCAAGAGAATAAGAGGGCCTGGGACCCTGAAAGCAGAGACAGGCAAGGAAGCTTCATATGCTTGGCAGGGGAGTACACCAAGCTGGCACACTACTGCATTGCGAGTCTGGGATCTGCGACCATGTGAGAGCAAGAGGATACGAGGGCCTGGGACCCTGAAAGCAGAGACAGGCAAGGAAGCTTTGTATGCTTGGCAGGGGAGTACACCAAGCTGGCACACTACTGCATTGCGAGTCTGGGACCCGCGCCCATGTGAGAGCAAGAGAATAAGAGGGCCTGAGATCCTGAAAGCAGAGACAGACAAGGAAGCTTCATATGCTTGGCAGGAGAGTACACCAAGCTGGCACACTACTGCATTGCGAGTCTGGGAACCGCGCCCATGTGAGAGCAAGAGGATACGAGGGACTGGGACCCTGAAAGCATAGACAGTCAAGGAAGCTTCATATGCTTGGCAGACGAGTACACCAAGCTGGCACACTACTGCATTGCGAGTCTGGGACCCGCACGCATGTGAGAGCAAGAGGATACGAGGGCCTGGGACTCTGAAAGCAGAGACAGGCAAGGAAGCTTCATATGCTTGGCAGGGGAGTACACCAAGCTGGCACACTACTGCATTGCGAGTCTGGGACCCGCGCCCATGTGAGAGCAAGAGGATACGAGGGCCTGGGACACTGAAAGCAGAGAAAGACAAGGAAGCTTCATATGCTTTGCAGGGGAGTAGACCAAGCTGGCACTCTACTGCATTGCGAGTCTAGGACCCTCGCCCATGTGAGAGCAAGAGAATAAGAGGGCCCGGGATCCTGAAAGCAGAGACAGGCAAGTAAGCTTCATATGCTTGGCAGGAGAGTACACCAAGCTGGCACACTACTGCATTGCAAGTCTGGGACCCGCCCCCATGTGAGAGCAAGAGAATAAGAGGGCCTGGGACCCTGAAAGCAGAGACAGGCAAGGAAGCTTCATATGCTTGGCAGGGGAGTACACCAAGCTGGCACACTACTGCATTGCGAGTCTGGGACCCACGCCCATGTGAGAGCAAGAGGATACGAGGGACTGGGACCCTGAAAGCAGAGACAGACAAGGAAGCTTCATATGCTTGGCAGGAGCGTACAACAAGCTGGCACACTACTGCATTGCGAGTCTGGGACCCGCCCCCATGTGAGAGCAAGAGAATAAGAGGGCCTGGGACCCTGAAAGCAGAGACAGGCAAGGAAGCTTCAAATGCTTGGCAGGGGAGTACACCAAGCCGGCACACTACTGCATTGCGAGTCTGGGACCCACGCCCATGTGAGAGCAAGAGAATAAGAGGGCCTGGGACCCTGAAAGCAGAGACAGGCAAGGAAGCTGCATATGCTTGGCAGGGGAGTAAACCAAGCTGGCACACTACTGCATTGCGAGTCTAGGACCCGCGCCCATGTGAGAGCAAGAGAATAAGAGGGCCTGGGATCCTGAAGCTAAAGAGACAGGCAAGGAAGCTTCATATGCTTGGCAGGGGAGTACACCAAGCTGGCACACTACTGCATTGCGAGTCTGGGACCCGCGCCCATGTGAGAGCAAGAGGATACGAGGACTGGGACCCTGAAAGCAGAGACAGACAAGGAAGTTTCATATGCTTGGCAGGAGAGTACACCAAGCTGGCACACTACTGCATTGTGAGTCTGGGACCCGCCCCCATGTGAGAGCAAGAGAATAAGAGGGCCTGGGACCCTGAAAGCAGAGACAGGCGAGGAAGCTTCATATGCTTGGCAGGGGAGTACACCAAGCTGGCACACTACTGCATTACAAGTCTGGGATCTGCGCCTGTGTGAGAGCAAGAGAATAAGAGGGGCTGGGACCCTGAAAGCAGAGACAGGCAAGGAAGCTTCATATGCTTGGCAGGGGAGTAAACCAAGCTGGCACACTACTGCATTGCGAGTCTGGGACTCGCGCCCATGTGAGAGCAAGAGGATACGAGGGCCTGGGACCCACAGGCAAGGAGGTTCATATGCTTTCAGGGGGAGTACACCAAGCTGGCACACTACTTCATTGCGAGTCTGGGAACCTCGCCCATGTGAGAGCAAGAGGATACGAGGGCCTGGGACCCTGAAAGCAGAGGCAGGCAAGGAAGCTTCATATGCTTGGCAGGGGAGTAAACCAAGCTGGCACACTACTGCATTGCGAGTCTGGGACCCGCGCCCATGTGAGAGCAAGAGGATACGAGGGCCTGGGACACACAGGCAAGGAGCTTCATATGCTTGGCAGGGGGAGTACACCAAGCTGGCACACTACTGCATTGCGAGTCTGGGAACCGCGCCCATGTGAGAGCCAGAGGATACGAGGGCCTGGGACCCTGAAAGCAGAGACAGGCAAGGAAGCTTCATATGCTTGGCAGGGGAGTACACCAAGCTGCCACACTGCTGCATTGCGAGTCTCAGACCCGTGCCCATGTGAGAGCAAGAGGATACCAGGGCCTGGGACCCTGAAAGCAGAGACAGGCAAGGAATCTTCATATGCTTGGCAGGGGAGTACACCAAGCTGGCACGCTACTGCATTGCGAGTCTGGGACCCGCGCCCATGTGAGAGCAAGAGGATACGAGGGCCTGGGACCCTGAAAGCAGAGACAGGCAAGGAAGCTTCATATGCTTGGCAGGGGAGTTACCCAAGCTGGCACACTACTGCATTGCGAATCTGGGATCTGCGCCCATGTGAGAGCAAGAGGATATGAGGGCTGGGACTCTGAAGCTAAAGAGACAGGCAAGGAAGCTTCATATGCTTGGCAGGGGAGTACACCAAGCTGGCACACTACTGCATTGCGAATCTGGGATCTGCGCCCATGTGAGAGCAAGAGGATATGAGGGCTGGGACCCTGAAGCTAAAGAGACAGGCGAGGAAGCTTCATATGCTTGGCAGGGGAGTACACCAAGCTGCCACACTACTGCATTACAAGTCTGGGATCTGCGCCTTTGTGAGAGCAAGAGAGTAAGAGGGGCTGGGACCCTGAAAGCAGAGACAGGCAAGGAAGCTTCATATGCTTGGCAGGGGGAGTACACCAAGGTGGCACACTACTGCATTGCGAGTCTGGGAACCGCGCCCATGTGAGAGCCAGAGGATACGAGGGCATGGGACCCTGAAAGCAGAGACAGGCAAGGAAGCTTCATATGCTTGGCAGGGGAGTACACCAAGCTGGCACACTACTGCATTGCGAGTCTGGGACCCACGCCCATGTGAGAGCAAGAGGATACGAGGGCCTGGGACCCTGAAGATAAAGAGACAGGCAAGGAAGCTTCATATGCTTGGCAGGAGAGTAAACCAAGCTGGCACACTACTGCATTGCGAGTCTGGGACCCGTGCCCATTTGAGAGCAAGAGGATATGAGGGCCTGTGACCCTGAAAGCAGAGACAGGCAAGGAAGCTACATATGCTTGGCAGGGGAGTACACCAAGCTGGCACACTACTGCATTGCGAATCTGGGATCTGCGCCGATGTGAGAGCAAGAGAATAAGAGGGCCTGGGACCCTGAAAGCAGAGACAGGCAAGGAATCTTCATATGCTTGGCAGGGGAGTACACCAAGCTGGCACACTACTGCATTGCGAGTCTGGGAACCGCGCCCATGTGAGAGCAAGAGGATACGAGGGCCTGGGACCCTGAAAGCAGAGACAGGCAAGGAAGCTTCATATGCTTGGCAGGGGAGTACACTGAGCTGGCACACTACTGCATTGCGAGTCTAGGACCCGCGCCCATGTGAGAGCAAGAGAATAAGAGGGCCTGGGATCCTGAAAGCAGAGACAGGCAAGGAAGCTTCATATGCTTGGCAGGGGAGTACACCAAGCTGGCACACTACTGCATAGCGAGTCTGGGATCCGCACCCATGTGAGAGCAAGAGGATACGAAGGCCTGGGACCCTGAAAGCAGAGACAGGCAAGGAAGCTTCATATGCTTGGCAGGGGAGTACACCAAGCTGGCTCACTACTGCATTGCGAGTCTGGGACCCGCGCCCATGTGAGAGCAAGAGGATACGAGGGCCTGGGACCCTGAAAGCAGAGACAGGCAAGGAAGCTTCACATGCTTGGCAGGAGAGTAAACCAAGCTGGCACACTACTGCATTGCGAGTCTGGGACCCGTGCCCATGTGAGAGCAAGAGGATACGAAGGCCTGGGACCCTCAAAGCAGAGACAGACAAGGAAGCTTCATATGCTTGGCAGGGGAGTACACCAAGATGGCACACTACTGCATTGCAAGTCTGGGACCTGCGCCCATGTGAGAGCAAGAGGATACGAGGGCCTGGGACCCTGAAAGCAGAGACAGGCAAGGAAGCTCATATGCTTGGCAGGGGAGTACACCAAGCTGGCACACTACTGCATTGTGAGTCTAGGACCCGCGCCCATGTGAGAGCAAGAGGATACGAGGGCCTGGGACCCTGAAAGCAGAGACAGGCAAATAAGCTTCATATGCTTGGCAGGGGAGTACACCAAGCTGGCACACTACTGCATTGCAAGTCTGGGACCCGCACCCATGTGAGAGCAAGAGAATAAGAGGGCCTGGGACCCTGAAAGCAGAGACAGGCAAGGAAGCTTCATATGCTTGGCGGGGGAGTAAACCAAGCTGGCACACTACTGCATTGCGAGTCTAGGACCCGTGCCCATGTGAGAGCAAGAGGATAAGAGGGCCTGGGATCCTGAAGCTAAAGTGACAGGCAAGGAAGCTTCATATACTTGGCAGGAGAGTACACCAAGCTGGCGCACTACTGCATTGCGAGTCTGGGACCTGCGCCCATATGAGAGCAAGAGGATAAGAGGGCCTGGGATCCTGAAGATAAAGAGACAGGCAAGGAAGCTTCATATGCTTGGCAGGGGAGTACACCAAGCTGGCACACTACTGCATTGCGAGTCTAGGACCCACGCCCATGTGAGAGCAAGTGAATAAGAGGGCCTGGGACCCTGAAAGCAGAGACAGGCAAGGAAGCTTCATATGCTTGGCAGGGGAGTACACCAAGCTGGCACACTACTGCATTGCGAGTCTGGGACCCGCGCCCATGTGAGAGCAAGAGGATAAGAGGGCCTGGGACCCTGAAAGCAGAGACAGGCAAGGAAGCTTCATATGCTTGGCAGGGGAGTACACCAAGCTGGCACACTACTGCATTGCGAGTCTAGGACCCACGCCCATGTGAGAGCAAGTGAATAAGAGGGCCTGGGATCCTGAAAGCAGAGACAGGCAAGGAAGCTTCATATGCTTGGCAGCGGAGTACACCAAGTTGGCACACTACTGCATTGCGAGTCTGGGATCCGCGCCCATGTGAGAGCAAGAGGATAAGAGGGCCTGGGATCCTGAAGCTAAAGAGACAGGCAAGGAAGCTTCATATGCTTGGCAGGGGAGTACACCAAGCTGGCACACTACTGCATTGCGATTCTGGGACCCGCGCCCATGTGAGAGCAAGAGAATAAGAGGGCCTGGGACCCTGAAAGCAGAGACAGGCAAGGAAGCTTCATATGCTTGTCAGGGGAGTACACTAAGCTGGCACACTACTGCATTGCGAGTCTGGGATCTGCGACCATGTGAGAGCAAGAGGATACGAGGGCCTGGGACCCTGAAAGCAGAGACAGGCAAGGAAGCTTCGTATGCTTAGCAGGGGAGTACACCAAGCTGGCACACTACTGCATTGCGAGTCTGGGACCCGCGCCCATGTGAGAGCAAGAGAATAAGAGGGCCTGAGATCCTGAAAGCAGAGACAGACAAGGAAGCTTCATATGCTTGGCAGGAGAGTACACCAAGCTGGCACACTACTGCATTGCGAGTCTGGGAACCGCGCCCATGTGAGAGCAAGAGGATACGAGGGCCTGGCACCCTGAAAGCAGAGACAGGCAAGGAAGCTTCATATGCTTGGCAGGGTTGTACACCAAGCTGGCACACTACTGCATTGCAAGTCTGGGACCTGCGGCCATGTGAGAGCAAGAGGATACGAGGGCCTGGGACCCTGAAAGCAGAGACAGGCAAGGAAGCTCATATGCTTGGCAGGGGAGTACACCAAGCTGGCTCACTACTGCATTGCGAGTCTAGGACCCGCGCCCATGTGAGAGCAAGAGGATACGAGGGCCTGGGACCCTGAAAGAAGACAGGCAAAGAAGCTTCAGATGCTTGGCAGGGGAGTACACCAAGCTGGCACACTACTGCATTGTGAGTCTGGGACCCGCGCCCATGTGAGAGCAAGAGAATAAGAGGGCCTGGGACCCTGAAAGCAGAGACAGGCAAGGAAGCTTCATATGCTTGGCAGGGGAGTAAACCAAGCTGGCACACTACTGCATTGCGAGTCTAGGACCCGCGCCCATGTGAGAGCAAGAGGATAAGAGGGCCTGGGATCCTGAAGCTAAAGAGACAGGCAAGGAAGCTTCATATGCTTGGCAGGAGAGTACACCAAACTGGCGCACTACTGCATTGCGAGTCTGGGACCCGCGCTCATATGAGAGCAAGAGGATAAGAGGGCCTGGGATCCTGAAGCTAAAGAGACAGGCAAGGAAGCTTCATATGCTTGGCAGGGGAGTACACCAAGCTGGCACACTACTGCATTGCGAGTCTGGGATCTGCGACCATGTGAGAGCAAGAGGATACGAGGGCCTGGGACCCTGAAAGCAGAGACAGGCAAGGAATCTTCATATGCTTGGCAGGGGAGTACACCAAGCTGGCACACTACTGCATTGCGAGTCTGGGACCCGCGCCCATGTGAGAGCAAGAGGATACGAGGGCCTGGGGCCCTGAAAGCAGAGACAGGCAAGGAAGCTTCATATGCTTGGCAGGGGAGTACACCAAGCTGGCACACTACTGCATTGCGAATCTGGGATCTGCGCCCATGTGAGAGCAAGAGGATACGAGGGCTGGGACCCTGAAGCTAAAGAGGCAGGCAAGGAAGCTTCATATGCTTGGCAGGGGAGTACACCAAGCTGGCACACTACTGCATTACGAGTCTGGGACCCGCGCCCATGTGAGAGCAAGAGAATAAGAGGACCTGGGACCCTGAAAGCAGAGCCAGGCAAGGAAGCGACATATGCTTGGCAGGAGAGTACACCAAACTGGCACACTACTGCATTGCGAGTCTGGGACCCGCGCCCATGTGAGAGCAAGAGGATACGAGGGCCTGGGACCCTGAAAGCAGAGACAGGCAAGGAAGCTTCAGATGCTTGGCAGGGGAGTACACCAAGCTGGCACACTACTGCATTGCGAGTCTGGGACCCGCACCCATGTGAGAGCAAGAGAATAAGAGGGTCTGGGACCCTGAAAGCAGAGACAGGCAAGGAAGCTTCATATGCTTGGCAGGGGAGTAAACCAAGCTGGCACACTACTGCATTGCGAGTCTAGGACCCGCGCCCATGTGAGAGCAAGAGGATAAGAGGGCCTGGGATCCTGAAGCTAAAGAGACAGGCAAGGAAGCTTCATATGCTTGGCAGGGGAGTACACCAAGCTGGCACACTACTGCATTGCGAATCTGGGATCTGCGCCCATGTGAGAGCAAGAGGATATGAGGGCTGGGACCCTGAAGCTAAAGAGACAGGCGAGGAAGCTTCATATGCTTGGCAGGGGAGTACACCAAGCTGGCACACTACTGCATTACAAGTCTGGGATCTGCGCCTTTGTGAGAGCAAGAGAGTAAGAGGGGCTGGGACCCTGAAAGCAGAGACAGGCAAGGAAGCTTCATATGCTTGGCAGGGGGAGTACACCAAGGTGGCACACTACTGCATTGCGAGTCTGGGAACCGCGCCCATGTGAGAGCCAGAGGATACGAGGGCATGGGACCCTGAAAGCAGAGACAGGCAAGGAAGCTTCATATGCTTGGCAGGGGAGTACACCAAGCTGGCACACTACTGCATTGCGAGTCTGGGACCCACGCCCATGTGAGAGCAAGAGGATACGAGGGCCTGGGACCCTGAAGATAAAGAGACAGGCAAGGAAGCTTCATATGCTTGGCAGGAGAGTAAACCAAGCTGGCACACTACTGAATTGCGAGTCTGGGACCCGTGCCCATTTGAGAGCAAGAGGATATGAGGGCCTGTGACCCTGAAAGCAG